>NC_139387.1:69100000-70350000 GCF_054392235.1 Sus scrofa
GATGAAAATTTCATTTTAGATCTGATCTTCGTTGTATAATTTTAGCAAATGAAAAGGATATTCATGAATTTTTTTTTTTTTTTTAGTTCACCTATGACATGGATCTGTCTCAGCCTATTTCTCCCATTTTGTATGTTTTTGGTTTCTCTTGTCATATGAATGTGGCACAGTTTTGGACAGTGGAAAGTCAAGATTATGCCCAAACAGCACACACTGTAACCTTTGCTTTTGTACTCTTGGAATGAAACAACCATAGATAAATCACTGCCCCTCAATAATCTGTTTTATGGCCACACAGAGTATTGCTTTATTTGATTGATGATCTGATTTTAATGCCTAATAGGATTCTCCAAATTTTACCATTTGTATGTGATGCTTTATGTCATAGTAGTTGTTTACATTTTTTTTCATACGTGGCTAAGTACTAAACTAATGGAGAAAAGGGGCCATTCTCTAACACATAGATTTATATATTATTTTCTGAAAGTATTATTATCCTAAATTCATCAAGACCTCAATTTCATCTCTTCTAATGGGCAACTTATAATATAAAAATAAATAATGGAATATATTTTCTAATATGTTTGTCCCACAAATCTGCTGCTATTGGTTATAAAAGGAAGCTATAACATTATGTATTTTATTGTTATTTTCTTTCCAGGCACCAAAGACTCCAGGCAGGTAGATCTGGATTTGCCAAACAATGTAGTAGAAGGATCAGCCAGGGCCTTTTTCACTGTTGTGGGTAAGTTAAATGTTTTGTTTCACAATAATTTGGAAAACCTCTCTTTTTTCTTTTTAGGGCTGCTCTCAAGGCATATGGAAGTTCCCAGGCTATGGGTCAAATTGGAGCTTCAGTTACCAGCCTACGCCACAGCCACAGCAGTCCCAGATCTGGGCCACATCTGCAGCTTGTGCCAATGCCAGATCCTTAACCCACTGAGCAAGGCCAGAGATCAAACCCACCTCTTCACGAACACCATGTCTGGTTCTTAACCCACTGAGCCAAAACGGGAACTCCAGTAATTTGAAGATCTTGATTGAGGTCATCTTAAAGAAAAATTCTCAAAATAAAAAGATGGAGCAATTGGTTTTTCCATTATCATTTGGAGGGAACTTGCTGAAGATGCTCCCCTGGGCTTTTTTCCATATGCCATCAGAAGGTTCTGACAGCACCATTTTCAAATCTGTGTCTCTAGAAGACATCTTTTCTGTTGCATGATAATTGGTATAGAAAACAAAGGGTTCTGTCATAGCCCACTAATCTGAAATATTAAATTCCCCCTTGGAAAACCAGAATACCCTTTTCTTGTTAAAGATACTGGAAACTTCCTCAGTAATAGGAGAAAACTTTTACCAAAACCAACTTCTTTGTCCGTTAACATTAACACTTTTGAGGAAGGGATGAATTACAGTGCACAGCTCCTAGGGTCAGTTTGTCAAAAAAAATAAGCAAGCAAGCAAACATCCTTTCTTAACTTAACCCTCTCTCTGGGAATGAGATTTTCAGAAATGTTTTTCATCCCAGAAACCTTTTTAACGTCACCTTTCATGCCTCTTTCCTCTTCAGAATCACTTCATGAAAACTTTCCTTGTTTCCACCTTTTAGGCTCATTTTTATTTTTTATTTATTTTTTATTTTTTGTCTTTTTGCCTTTTCTAGGGCCACTTCCTGTGGCATATGGAGGTTCCCAGGCTGGGGGTCTAATCGGAGCTGTAGCTGCTGACCTACACCACAGCCACAGCCACACCGGATCCTTAACCCACTGAGCAAGGCCAGAGATGGAATCCGCAACCTCGTGGTTCCTAGTCGGATTCTTTAACCACCTCTTTTATCTATTGTTGTTCATGTTGAAATGCCAAGTTAGCAATAGTAACTTTCCACTTTTTCTTACTTTTAGGGGATATTGTAGGACTTGCGGTGCAGAATCTGGAAAATCTTCTCAAAATGCCCTACGGAGGTGGAGAGCAGAATATAGCCCTGCTGGCCTCTGATACCTACATCCTTGACTATCTGAAATCTACTAATCAATTAACCGAGGAAATTAAATCTAAAGCTTTCTTTTTCTTATCTAACGGTGAGCAGACAAGTAATTTCTGCCTGTAATAGATGAAATAAATTATTACTAATATCAAGATGTCCTAAAGCTTTAATTATGAGGTAGTCTCGTGGAGAAAAAGTACATCGGAACTGAGATACTCTGTGTTAGCAATGGTTTGGGAGTTTTTTGTTTATTTGGGGGTTTTTTGGGAATTCATTATCTATGTGGTCATTTACCTGCACAATTTAGACCAGTAGTGTTTTAAATTATGAGCTCAGCTTGTCTTTAATGCCTAATATTTTGCCAAGCTACCTTTTTTGTTGTTGTTACTAATGAAACCAAAAACACCTCTAACTTGACCCCGATCTAAACCCAGTTAGGGACTTGAACTCATGATTTTATTTATTTATTTATTTATTTATTTATTTATTTATTTGTCTTTTTGCCTTTTCTAGGGCTGCTTCCCGTGGCATGTGGAGGTTCCCAGGCTAGGGGTCTAATCGGAGCTGTAGCCTCTGGCCTACGCCAGAGCCACAGCAATGTGGGATCTGAGCCACGTCTGAGACCCACACCACAGCTCACGGCAACGCCAGATCCTTAACCCACTGAGCAAGGCCAGGGATCGAACCTGCAACCCCGTGGTTCTTAGTCGGATTCGTTAACCACTGAGCCACTACGGGAACTCCCATGATTTTTTAAAGTAGAATCACTCACCTGGTGTCTGGACTTACTGAGGTTCAGGTTCTTTATGCCTCAGCACAAAAGGAATTCAGCGGGAGACAAAGTGATAGGCAAGAAATAGATTTTTTAAGATAGGACGCTTGTCAGAGATGCAGCTGGGCAGACGAAGAGACTCAGCCCCAAGAATTAACTGGGCTACACTTTTATAATTCAAGGAAAGTGGAGAGGGAGAAAAGACTGCTTTCTTCCTGTTTCTTCAAACAGAAGTCAGGTTTACATCATTAGCTCCTCCTTCCTATTGGGTAAGAGCGTAATTGACCCTATGAGGTCGAACTAGGACTGTCCTGGCCCTTATTCAAATCAGCAGAAGGGCGGTAACATATGCTAAAATATGTTGAGTCAGCTCAGGTTTCTGTATAATGTGGGTCATCTTTCCCTTAAATTTCTCTCCTTGATCCTAAGGATCATTACCTTGCTGAACTTGAATGCAGGCCCCATTTTATCTTTCGTTTAATGACTTACCTGCGACATCTCCCATGTTTTTATTTACGGTTTTATAGTTAAGCAAGCCTGCTTTGTTCCATGATATTCTGATGGTTTTCTTGAGGGATTATTAATTTAACAGTATTCTCACAAAATTCCCTAAATTTCCCTTTCCACCTATGCTCCCCTACTGGGACTTCTACAGCTAGCAGTGTAACTATCCTACTCCATTCTTATTACTAATAGGAGCTGTAAGTGGCTCATTTACCACCTCCTGTGTTTGCTCAATTCATTGCAATGAAACGATTGAATTTGTATTTAGACAAAGGGTGTGTAAACCTTGTAAATGCGAGGAAAAGCTCAGAGTATAATTTCTTTTATTTATTTTTCAGACAGATAACACTGAAGTGAAGTACCCTTAAGGAAAAGATATAAAACGTTTAGTAATATTAGAGAATTACTGAGCCAGATACAGTCACATGTAATATCTTATTTGTCATTAAAACCCTAGAAGGTAGAAGTTATTTTTTCTCCCTATAGTTAGAGAATCTTCGGTTTCAGAAATTAAAACTGAAATAAATGATCATCCTTGTGATTTATGTATAATACTAAAACACAGGGTTGGCATTACACCATTCTTTTTCTTCTAACTTTCTTAGATTAAAAAGTAATTTCCTGCCATGTTATATTTTAGGTTATCAAAAGCAGTTGTCTTTCAAAAACCCTGATGGTTCCTATAGTGTGTTTTGGCGGTTGAATCAGGAAGGAAGCATATGGTGAGAGACGAAAATTTTATTTTAAATAATACGGAAATGATCTATGGATGGCTTGAAGGGGGTGAGGGAAGTTGAGTGTGGAAGGGTTTTGAAAGCAAGGTGGGTTTCAAAGTGAATTTATAGAGGTGAATTGGAGAAAACTAAAACATTTGATTATTCCCACTTCAATGCAACAGTATACCTAGGGTCTCGTGGCAATTTGCTCCATAGTCTGGTCATTTAATGACATTCCCCCCAACACTTCCACAGCCTGTGGAAATTGGCACATCGTAGTCTGCATCTTTCAGAGTCTCCCGTAGATTCAGGAAAGGAAAACCAAAAGACTCCAAAACATTTACTTATAACCATTCTTTCTTCATGTATGGATGCTCTGATAGACTATATAGGAATTTGGGTAAAAATGATAGGAATTATATGCTCTTATTTTCACATATTATGGTTCATATCATTACTGACCCAAAGGAAAGAGCCACTATCAGTTAAGACTTGTTACCATCACTATCAGCCAAATTGGAACACCTATTACCCAAAGGAAGGAATGGTGAAGGACCTGCTGGGTAGCTGACATCATTTCTTTCTTATCTAACTTTTAGCTAACTGAGAATTTGCCTTACAGGCTCAGTGCCCTTACTTTTAAGACATTAGAGGGAATGAAGAAATATGTTTTCATTGATGAACAAGTTCCAAAAGAGACCTTGATCTGGCTTTCAAACAAACAGAAAAGAAATGGCTGCTTTCAAAGTGACGGCAAGATTTTCAACAATGCCTGGGAGGTGAGAGATGAATACAAGTGGGCTTGCCTTGCTTCCTTGCTTCCTCTGCCCTTCCCTAGGTCTGGCCTCCCTAACTGGGAGTATGAATCCTTTCTCCCGAATACTACCGTGTACCTTCTGAGTCTGCTGTTGTCATAGGCTTGTGCTGTGTTGGTCGACGGCATCATACCTGCTTTGTGATGTTAACCTCAGCCTGGATGGAACTCCTCCTGTATCTCTTGTTTGCTTTACTGTCTCCTTTAGTAGATAAACTGGAAATAGGAGAGAAGGGAGAGAAAAAGAACTTAGAGAGGAAACATTCATAAATTTGGGGCCAAACAAAGTATTCATTCCTACTTATGGATGGGAAGATGGTTCAGGGAGAGTATCTAGTCATTTTTATTTCATTTCAATGAAGAGCAGGAGGACCTTGCTTGCCCCAGGTCAAAATGCAAATAAAATGAAGTATGCCCTTGAGCACACCTATTCTTTCCCTTTTCCTTCACGTATTTAGCTAAATCACTTGGTATCCTCCCTTCCTTCGGATTTCCTTTCTTTGAAGACAGCTGTCCACTTCACCCCCTTTTTATGTGCCTTTTATTCCCTGATCTTTGTATTCTCCCGTCATGATAGTTTAGCATGCCCTGATAACCTCTGAAATATCCTGGGTTTTTCCTCTCTGCTGTTTTTCCGGCTCATCATTCCTCTTCTTGGACTTTGGAATGTAAAGCTAATCTGCCTCAAAATGTGGATAAATTGCAACTGGGTAGGGCATATCATTTTGATGCAAATTGTTTCCAAATTGCCTTGCTATTACACAGAGTGGAAAAGTGTCTTTAAATGATTCCAAACATCATCTTTGCAATGGGAGGATCCCGACAGAGAAGAGCTCTTGTTCCTGGGTAGAAAGATGAGAATAGTCCATGTTCTCTTCTAAAACATCTCCACATCTTGCCTCTTATTGGATTCGTTATTGATCAGTGCTTCAGTTTGCCTAATGTTACACAATCCTTTTTCCATAATTGTGTGTGTGTGTGTGTGAGAGAGAGAGAGAGAGAATTGAGGAGTAATAAGCAGGGAAAAATGAAGAGTTTCACTGCAGAGAAATGACAGTGTTTCTATTATGGCGCAGCAGAAGCCAATCTGACTAGGAACCATGAGGTTGTGGGTTTGAACCCTGGCCTTGCTCAGTGGGTCAAGGATCCAGCATTGCCTCGAGCTGCGTGTGTAGGTCAGCATCTATAGCTCTGATTAGACCCCTAGCCTGGGAATTTCCATATGCCACAGGTGTGGCTCTAAAAAGATTAAAAACAAAAACAAAAACAAAAAAGCTTGCTATTATTCAAGTGCTTTGAGTCCCTGGATCTTATTTTCTTGTCCAATATCTGTACTTATTTTTCCATGAAAACAGCTCCTAAGAAATACTCCTTTCCTAAAGAAGAGAGATTGCCTTTTGCCTTTTGCTTTAAAAGATAAAATGAGAGATTTATAGTAGATCAGTGAATCCCAAATGCCATTTGAATGCCGTTTGCATCAGTATCACAATTCCTTTTCTTATGTCATATTCTTGACATTTTTAAGGAGAATCTCTTCTGTGCATACTGGTTTATTTCATGGTTAAGTTCCCAGGGGAGTTTTACCTGCAGTCAGTTTACCAATCATATAACTTATAAGTGTTTTTCTAATTTTTCACTGTGAGATTCTGTCAAACGTGACAATTGTTACCTCCTAGAACACTTTTCCAGAGGTGTTCGGGAAGCTTCACAGCAACTTTCTGCTCCACCCTGTTGTGGTCCATGCAAAATAGGTCAAAAAAAAAAAAATTCCCAGCATAGCAAGGTGAAGAGAAAGAAGAGTTTATTGAGAAAAGGGACACTGCTAGTGCAGTGGGATGACTTCCTGATAATTAGGGAAAGCTGACCCCAGGCATGTGGTTGTGTGTGTTTTTATAGCCCAGAGAGACAGGAGAGATCTTGCTATACACCTGCTGACCTACTGATTGGTTGGGGAAAGAGGGATCTTAGGATACACTTGCTGGTTGGTTGGGGGCATATAATGCCCCTATAGGTGTGGGGTGAGGAGTGGGCCACATACCTTTTCTAGTAGGGGCAGGAAGGAGTAGGCCAAGTTGCTCAAGGTAGGAGAGGGGGTACTACAGATGGGGTGATGATAAGGGTCTGGTAATTCTTATCTTGGCCAGTGGCTTCAAGTTCTATATCCTTGAAGAGACCATGAAGCCCCACACACTCCATCAGAAATTCTTTGTTTGCTTTTCCAAATTAATACCAAATAGAGTAAAATGAAGTCATACGAATGGCTTGAAATTCATGCTTAACAACAGTCCACCTAAAATGATTGTATATGTCATTAAATTTACTTGAGATTAATTGTATGTTTTATTTCATTTTACACTGGATCTTGATGGATTCCTGCTCAGAGAGTTGCTAGCCATTCCCTTTCAAAATGACTCATTTTTAGATGTTTTGAGGAATAACGGTGTTTGTTCCAAGGTTTCCTTAATACTTAGTTTCCCTTCAGAAGCGTAGCTCTTCTTCTGTGCTCTGCCACCTGTAGGACTGATTGTTCTTTTGTGTTTAGGTTGGCGATGAAGAGGACACTTTACTCACTGCCTATATCGTTGGTGCATTCCTCGAAGCTGGACTCAATTTCACTGTATGGATTCCCATGTTCTTTAACTTTCAGTTGGCTGAATCCATGCTAAATAGACTGTGGGTTCAGAGTGATTTAAAAACTCTTGGACTGGGTGAAACATCAAGAGAATAGTTAATTGCATTGCCCTTCTTTAAATTGATGCTACTTGAAGTTTCTGATTCATTGAAACCTTGAATGAACATTATTGAGCTTTTCCCCAGGGCAGATAGACATTGCACATATATGGGATACACATACTCACATCACTTCAGGTAGTTACATATGTTCTGAAGTTCAGCCATTAATTTCAGATTAAGAACCCTTGTTCCAAGTATAACCTTCATCTACTATCTAGTTTATCTAATCAATTCTGTATGCAAACATTTTCAGTTTAACTGTGGTCCATCCTGGCTGCCTCTCAATTCACAGGTCAGATTATCTGATTGCAAAGTCTATTCTTGAAATAAGACAGTTGGAATTTTCAGGCTCCTTGGTACATCTCAAAAATTGTCTTTAGAAATATAAGCCTCTGGAGTTCCCATCGTGGCGCAGCAGAAACGAATCCGACTAGGAACCATGAGGCTGCAGGTTCGATCCCTGGCCTTGCTCAGTGGGTTAAGGATCCAGCATTGCCGTGAGCTGTGGTGTGAGCTCGGATCCCGCGTTGCTGTGGCTGTGGTGTAGGCTGGCAGCTCTAGCTCCAATTAGACCCCTAGCCTGGGAACCTCCATATGCCATGGTTGTGGCCCTAAAAAAGACAAAAGACCGGAAAAAAAAAAAAAAAAAAGGAAATATAAGCCCCTTGAGTTTCCTGGCAGCCTAGTGGTTAAGGATCCAGAGTTGTCACTACTTGGCTCAGGTCATTGCTGTGTTGCAGGTTCAGTCCTTTGCCTGGAAACCTCCACATGCCGAGGGTGCGGCCCTAAAATGACAAAAGACAAAATAAAATGAAATAAAATAAAATAAAATTAATTAATTAATTTAATTAAATAAACTCTTCTTCTTCATCACTAGTTTCCTGCTCTACGAGATGCCCTCTTTTGCTTGTCGGAGGCCTTGGAAAATGGTGTCACAAATGGCTATAACCAGGCAATCCTAGCTTATGCTTTTGCATTAGCTGGAAAAGAGGAGCAAGCAGACTCCTTACTCCAGATCCTGGATCAATCTGCTACCAAAAAAAGTAAGCATCTTTGTTCCTTTTTGCTCAGGGAGATGAACTTTAGAATCAACTGATGAAACTTAGCAATCACATAGCAACCCTCTCTTCACTAGTGTGATTCCATTTCTCTTAATGAATTGGAGTGGCCCTTTCTTTTTATCTTTTTAAAGAACATTAGGTATTTTCTAAATTTCTCTCATTCTCTTTTCTGCTAACTTCTTCTCAAATGAATGAAATAAAGGAAATCAAGCACAGCGACCATTGATGATGAAAACTGTTCGTGAAACATAATCACCTCCACTTCCGACCTCAGGAAGTTGCTATTTGAAGTTGTACTAGTTTGCTAGAGCTGCCATCATAAAATATTGTTTGTTTTCTTCTTCTCTCCTTGGTTTGTAGATGGCCTTCCTCTCCCTCCATCTTCACGTTTTTTTTTTTTTTTTTTTTCCGTGTATGTGCATCCACTGTGTCCAAATTTCCTGCTCTGACGAGGACTCCAGTAAGATCGGGTCACGGCCCATCCTAAAGGTCTCATTTTAACTTCATCACCTCTTTCAAGGCCCTATGTCCAAATGCAGTCACATATTGAGGCTCTGGGGAGGAGAGCTTGAATGCATGGATTGTAAAGAGCACCATTCAGCCCCTAACAAAAGCCAAGGATGGAATATGCATCCTTCTATATGTAATCAGTTCTCTTTGTTAGGGACCGTGTGAAAATTCTTCCTTTCTCTCAGATAATGCGATATATTGGGAAAGAGCGAAGAAACCCAAGACAGATGCTTCCCCATCCTTTACTCCTCTGACACCTTCTGCTGAGATGGAAAAGACTTGCTACGTGCTATTGGCTGTCCTTTCCCGGAAAACTCCTGACCTGACCTATGCTAGTAAGATCGTGCAGTGGCTTGCCCAACAGATGAATTCTTACGGAGGCTTCTCTTACCCCCAGGTGATTGGTGTGGCTCTGACATTAATAATGATATGTTTGATATGCTCCATGCAAAAGGTACTATTTGGCAAGAATCTAGAAAGGCAATCATAGAAAATACCATCTGAGATGAAGACTATTTGCTATTATAAATCTTATTTTATTTAGTCAACAGTTATTCACCAGGCAGTTCTTGTTATCGGGAACTCTAGTAGGGGTTCTCTATATACAAATGAATAAAAGGAGGTGCCTTTGCAGGAAATGTATGCCTGACTTATATCTCCATTTGCACAGTAAAAGCAGAAGGGAAATTTGCACAGTAAAAATAGAATGGTCTAGAAAAGGCTGTTGTTATAAGCACCGGAGACTTGATGATAAGTTAGAAATCTGATGATACTATGGTCAAACTACATATTAAGAAGAAATACTTCTCTCTGTTTCTGTGGTCTACACATTGGGAAAAACAAATGAAATGAATGAATAACCAAAGAAATGGATATCAAAAACCGTGTTTTATGTCTTTTCTTTAAGGGAAAACAATTTAAATGCAACAAAATGCAGTTTTATTCCCACAAGAAAAATTTCACTTCTCTCCTTACTTTCCTTTTTTTGTGGTCTTAGCTTCTGAGTAAAACCATGTGTTAGTGAATCTCCTAACATCGTTTCTGGATTCTGACTTCCCATCTTTGAAGATGGTTGAGCCTAAATGTTATCTAAGGCATCCATGGTATATAACACTTAAATTTTTAGAAAAGTTTTGGCACGATTTTCAACAGCAGAGATTATAAAACTCATTAGAAAATGAAAATCTGGAGTTCCGTTATGACACATCAGGTTAAGGATCCGGCATTGTCACTGCAATGGCTCTGGTGGCTGCTGTGGTGCAGGTTTGATCCCTGGCCTAGGAACTTCCACGTGCCATGGAAAAAAAAATTTGAATAAGATTTGTTGAAAAGATTAAATGGCAACAACTAGCACAAGCAAATATATTTTTCCTATTGTTCGGGATACTGCTTCTCAGTGTTCTAGTGACCTGTTGCAGGATTATTTCTATGGATTGATTTAAAGTTCATGGCCAAATGATGACTCCTACTGCATGGTACCAGAGTTGATGCTTGTACTGTTCTGTGCAGGACACGGCCATCTGCCTTCTTGCTGTGACCCGCTACATGACATTGACCTTCTCTGACAATCAAAACAATGTCACCTTTAGCAATGAAGCATCCAGTGAGATTGTCCAGGTTAACAGTGACAACCGCTTATTGGTCCAGCGTTCAGAACTGCCAAGAGCAGGTGGACAATACACAGTAGATGTGGAGGGACAAGGTTGCACATTCATCCAGGTAATAGAACTCTACCTGTGAGGGAGATGAATGTTTGCCAGTAAAAGGAAGTCAGACTATCTGTTCAGTTATGTAAGAAGGGCTATTTTATCATTTTGCACATTTTCATGATTACTCTTCCTCTCATTGATATTTTCTGCTCAGTAGCGGAAAACGAAAGTTATTTTGTAAAGAGCTACTTACTCTTAAGGATAACGGGGGGACTGAGAAATTTCTTGAGGAGTGTCGCTGTTAATGTGTTTTCTGATATTTTTATTAAATTACATTGTTAAAGCTTCTGGTGTCTTCTGAAAACTAAATGATTACATTTAACCTTATTCTCTGATGGTGAAGATGTAAAATGAAGTGCATTAGGAGTTCTGATTGTGGCTCAGCAGGTTAAGAAGCCCACTAGTATTTGGGTTCGATCCCTGGCCTCGCTCAGTGGGTTAAGGATCCACCATTGCTGCAAGCTGCAGTGTAGGGTGCAGATGTGGCTCAGATCCCACATTGCTATGGCTATGGAGTTGGCAGGCAGGTGCAGCTCAGTTCAATCCCTAGCCTAGGAACTTCCATACACCACAGGTGCAGCCCTGAAAAAAAAAAAAAAAAAAGAAAGAAAGTTATTAATAATGGAAGTAAGAGAAACAGCAAGTGCTTCAATTTTTGCTACAAGATAAATTGATGGATTTTCTTACAACTTGCTCTCCTTTCTAGGCCACCCTGAAGTACAATGTGCTTCTACCTAAGAAGGAATCTGGATTTTCCCTTTCCTTGGAAATTGTAAGGAAAAACTCTTCCGATACATTCCAGAGTCACTTTGACCTGACAATAACCCTCCAGTAAGTGTGTCATTTTGACGTCAAAACTCCTGGGCTAAGAAGTTCCTGTCGTGGCTCAGCAGAAAGGAATCTGACTAACGTCCATAAGGACGCAGGTTCTATCCCTAGCCTCACTTAGTGGGTTAAGGATCTGGCGATGCCATGAGCTGTGGTGTAGGTCACAGACACAGCTCCAGATCCTGCATTGCTGTGACTGTGGTATAGGCCAGCAGCTACAGCTCTGATTCGACCCCTAGCCTGGGAACCTCCATATGCCACAGGTATGGCCCTAAAGAGACCAAATAAATAAATAAATAAAAACCCCAAACTCCTGGGCTAGAGAGAAAATAATACATCAGAAAAAAATAATTTAAACAATAACAAAAAATATTTTAAACAATAACAAAAATATTTTAAACAATAACAAAAACACTAATTTGAAAAGATACACAGATGCCAATGTTCATAGCTGCATCATTTACAAACTCCGAGATATAGAGGCAATCTAGTTGTCCATCAACAAATGAATGGATAAAGAAGATGTGGTCCATATATGTATGTAAATGAAATACTACCCAGCTATAAAAAAGAATGGAATTTTGCCATTTGCAGTAACACAGATGGGCTTTGAAGGTATTATGCTCAGTGAAATAGGTCAGACAAAAGATAAATACTGTATGATATCACTTATAAAAAATACAACAAACTAGTGAATAAAACAAAAAAAAGAAGCCTAGTCACAGAAATAGAGAAGAAACTAATAGTTACCATTGGGGAGAGGTGATGCGGGGAGGGGCAATATCAGGGTGGGAGAGTGGGAGGTACAAACTCTTGGGTGTTAGATAAACTCAAGGATGTATTGTCCAAACAGCAAATATAGCAAATGTTTTGTAATGACTATAAATGGAAACTAAGCTTTAAAAATTGTATTAAGGGATTTCCCATTTGTGACTCAATGGTAATGAACCTAACTCGTATTCATGAGGACACAGGTTCAATCTCTGGCCTCCCTCACAGTGGGTTAAGGATCTGGCATTGCCATGAGCTATGGTATAGGTTGCAGATGTGGCTTGGATCCTGCATTGCTATGGCTGTGGCTAGGCTGACAGCTGCAGCTCTGATTCGACCCCTAGCCTGAGAACTTCCATATGCAGCAGGTGTGGCCCTACAAAGCTAAATAAATAAATATAAATAAATAAAAATTGTATTAAAAAAGTAAGGACATTTTAAAAATACTAATGATGGTAATTATCTTGAGTTTATATGTTTGTGGCGATATTTCTATGGCAGTCTCTTTATGGCTCTCTATGCACACACCACAATTTAGTACATCTTAAACTAAAAGCTAAAATAATGCATATGTCATCTGTACTGTACATAAGGTACGTAAGTATCATTTGAAAACTTCTGCCACAATGATGCTCCAGCAATGCTTTCACTTTTTTATATGGAAGTACTATCAGTTTTGGACAATGGAGATTTGATTTTTCCTTCTAAAGACAAACATGGGTGATCCAGGAGGAGAAAAACCTGCAAATGCTGAATTATGACTGCACAGAGCAAAATTTTAGACTCTTATTTTTCAGAGAAGAAAAGCAAAATAATTCCCTTGAATTAAAATGTAATTTATTCCAAATCATTTTAATCTTGATTACTATGTAGAGAAACACTGAGTAAAATTAGTTGGGGGATTTTTTCTTAGGATTTTCAAATGAAAATCTGTTGAATACCAGTGCTGAATAAGAATTTAATACACTGCTGTTAACTTCATGTCCCAATAATCCTGTCCACAGTCAGGGAACAATGTAGAAGTTCTCTGGGGGATATGCCTTCTGATAGTTTGGTCAACATCCTACTTTGTAAAAAAAAGTCTCATTTAAGTTCTGTACAAATCTAAGGCTAACATATGTATATGTAATATAATTTTAAAAGTTTGGTTTACAAGTCCTGAGGCTGAGACCTCAGGTAAACTTAAAAGCAGGATTTGGGGAGATTCCAGGTCCAGACCACTCACTCTTTACTCCAATTTATGTTACTCTGTGTCATGTCATCCATTGTCACTCTGGTTGTACCTGTTTCCAGATAGGTGAGAATGACTGTCTTCAAATGTTTCTTCTCCGGCTTTGCCTCTTGTCCTGACTTATAACCAATTGGGATCTACGTACTCATACCCTTGCCATAAGATTAAGTCACTCTTCTAAAATGTCTACACTAGTATTTTGTTTTTAAATTTCAGATATACTGGAATTCACAACAACTCCAACATGGTCCTTGTTGATGTAAAAATGCTCTCAGGATTTACTCCAGTCATGTCATCCATTGAGGAGGTAAATAATAGAAGCCCAACCTTTCAGCACAGAAAAAGCAACTGTGTGTTTATGAAATAATTGGTGAGCAAACCAAGCCATGGGATTCTTGGCTGAAACAAACTTATTCGAAGCTCACACTTATATTTTTGCTGGAACACTGGAGGGATGGGTTCTTAATTTGTAGCTATTAGCAGTCATTATTTCCCATATCCACAGTCCTTTTTTTTTTTTTTTTAATTTAGTTCCTCCTTGTGCTTATGAAAACATCATTGCACAAGGGAACAGTCCATAAAATAAATTCTTGACAACTGGTTAAATAAAAAGCATGAAACATTCAATTCTGGAATGGTCCTCTTTAATGTCTATCCCTCCTGCCCATTCCTTTAAAGCTTGAAAGCAATGGTCAAGTAATGAAGAGTGAAGTCAAGAATGACCATGTTCTTTTCTTCCTAGAAAATGTAAGTTGAAGATAATTTTTTTTCTTCCAAAAATTTCTTTTTCTTCTGAGGATAATTGGATGCTTCTACTTCTTGTACATAGGCATGATAGGGCTTGCCAAAATTATATGGGACATTAAAAATGATCAGTATTCTTCCATCCCACTAATCTTTTCTCCTGATTAATTTTTATGCTATTTCATACATGCCTTGGTTATCTAACTAGACGATTCTCAAGTTTATAAACATCATTTCCCTGTTTTTCATTCCTCACGGCATCTAACATAGTCTGGTCCAAGAGTAGCTATATAATTCTTTGTAGTTCAACTTGAACTCCAGTATAGGCTGGCATGAGTTTTAGAGTCCCCCTTTCTCTGTGTATATCATTAACATTCACATAAATGCCTGCATTACTCTGATGCCTTCAACTAAATTTCTTGCACCTCAATATGAGGTGAAACTTAAACTTTATACAGTTTAATGTTACCTAACTCATTATTTTCTCATTATGTAAAATTGTGATACCCGGGAGTTATTTAATTAGGTAGATCATGAACTTCTGGAAATAATTTGCTCAGTGATTTCCCCTTTGGAGACATGCCATAATGTATTTATAATTTGTGTCTTTATAGGTTTGGGGTATAGCAAATAGTTTCTCCTTCTCTGTTGAGCAAAGCAACCGTGTGTCCAACATTCAGCCAGCCCCTGTCATGGTCTATGATTATTATGAAAAAGGTAGGCAAGCAACAATCATGCCCTAAAGCTACTGAACATGATATATGTATCTAAGATTCCCTGAGCTACTTAATTTTCCAGAACCATCCTCAGTCTTCAAAAATAAGCAATATTTGGTTTTACTTTATATATTGATCTTTTTTTTTACTACATGAAATAACTTCTAACTGGGCTTTTTTTCTATTTACCAGAGTTTTCCAGTACCTAGACTCTTTTTGATATAATGCAAAGAATTCCCTTATAACTTAAAATACAAACCATGCTAAGTTTCCAGGTCTTGTTGCTGTTGTTTTTGTTGTTAATGCCAAAACTCACCATCATATTACCTCTATCGACTTTAATTTGAGAAGGAGTGAGCAATGTTCTGAAGTGTTATTGGAGAAATCTTGATAGACTAGGTTCCAAAACAATTACTAAGATGTTGTAAAAATGATCAAAAATTTCCCTGGAAAGAGAAAGAAAAATACCGTATTATATCACTTGTATCTGAAATCTAATATACAGCACCAATGACCCTTTCCACAGAAAAGAAAATCATGGACATGGAGAACAGACTCATTGCCAAGGGGAAGGTGGACGAAGTGGGGTGGACTGGGAATTGGGGTTAAGAGATGCAAACTATTGCCTTTGAAATGGATAAGCAGTGAGATCCTGCTGTATAGCACTGGGAGCTATATCCAGCCACTTATGATGGAGCATGATAATGTGAGAAAAAAATGTATATATGTATGTGCAACTGGGTCACCTTGCTGTGCAGCAGAAAATTGACAGAACGCTGTAAGCCAGCTATAATGGAAAAGAATAAAAATCGTTTTAAGAAAATGAATGATAAAAATTTGCAAACCAAGGAAAAAAATTTGAATCTTTACTATAATAATGCAAAAATTTAAACATTGGTACAATTGGATTGAAACAGAAAAACTTAACAATAGTAAGAAAAATGTCTACTTACATGGTAATTTCTTCGTCAAGTGTCCTGTCAAAATGTGTACCATTCATAAAACCTGGATCAACCACAAACAGACACCATTATGTCTCTTTGTTCTCCATTAAAAACAAGCACATGAAAATGAAAAGAAGTTCCCATTGTGGCGCAGCAGAAACGAATCTGACTAGGAACCGTGAGGTTGCGAGTTCGATCCCCGGCCTCACTCAGCGGGTTAAGGATCCGGTGTTGCCGTGAGCTATGGTATAGGTCACAGACGAGGCTCGAATCCCCTGTGGCTGTGGCATAAGCCGGCAGCTGTAGCTCCAATTAGACCCCTAGCTGGGAACCTCCATATGCCACAAATGCAGCCCTAAAAAAAAAGTTTAGTGCTATTGGTTTCTCGTTGAATATCAAGCAGAATTTGTCAAGTCTCTGGCTCTTCTATTTACTAGTTCAATATATTGTGTCAAGTGCTTAAATTTTAATAGGATATTCCTGGCTTTAGAAAATAGAAGTGACTGAGTCTCTTCCAGAATTATTGGAAAGATTAGACCTAGTGTATCTATGTTGTCTGACATAATCTGGTTATAGAAAGTTGGAGATTTTATAAGGATGAACTTTCGTTTTATTTTCAGATGAATATGCCCTTGCTTCTTACAACATCAACAGTGTCTCAGTTTCCCAGTGAAACCAAACAAAGTATGTGAAAGGGTAAGAAAATACATACGTCGCAGATCATTAAAAACACATCTAGTAAGAAACTGTAAACCTAAGGAGATAAAAAAAATTAAAATAGATGAATCAACGACAAGTCAGTGACTTCACGGGGCCTATACAATTATAAGCACTAGATAAGCCCTCAGATGGGATAAACATTCAGATTTTTATTAATTTCTTTAAAACAGTTTTAAAGGATTTTCAGCTATATATGTGCCATTTATAAATGTTTCATTAAATAAACTCTTCTTTGTTTTATAAATTGATACATTATTAAATATGTACGTACATATTTTATACATATAATGTGTATGTATTTGCGCATGTTGGTATATGTATTTGTTTATATCTATATATTTATTTATATACACATACACACATTTATATATTGTTTAAACAATGTTTTTAAATCCCAGGTTTAAAATAGAAATAGAAAACTATTTACTTTGAACAAACTCCCTCTTCTGTATCAAACCTGGAAGAAAACCATGAACCACATCAAGTTCTGAATAGCCTGCAATCTGCCATGAAGTCTTATCAGATTTTGTTTCTTTTCTATTCCATTAAACCCTCTTATTCTGCATCTGAGTCTATGATCTTTTTTTAAGTGCATCATTCATAATTTTCATTCTAGAAAACTCAGGGCTTTGTTTGATAGCGACTCTAATAAGTTACTTTACTCTTTTTAGGCATTATGGGATACTGACTATGGAACCCACCAATATCCAGAGAAAGAGAGAGAGAAAGGTAGGGTCCCCTGAGAGCAGGGAGAGAAAGAGGACTTCATGTGAGCTCAGTGAAATAAAAAGAAATACAAGACACATAGACTATTCTTAGTGAAAGAGGTGGGGGAGAGTGCACTTGGAAAGTCACAAATGAACTGACAATTTCATTGAATTCATACACATGATCAAGAGGGTTGCCCAAGGACATTTTATTTCTCTAAAAATCATTTTACTGTTCTTATTACTGACAAGCAGTACTCAATGTCTCTGCTTTGCTTAACTTTATTGTTGTAGCAATGAGTTAATGTTTAGAAGATGGAGACAAGAAGAAACTGGAGGGAACTGGGCTGGAGCTGAAATAATTTCTCTACCAACTTCAACACAGGCTTTCTGACTCTGAGTCTCTGCTACGGATTAGAAAAAGCTGGAGATAAATTCTCTAGTTGTAGAGTCAAAAAAAAAAAAAAAAAATGGAAACAGAGTGTCCTAGGGCCTAACAGTATTCAACAAATTAAAAATAGCGTGTCTTAATGGAAGACAGTTGGGGTTATTTACTTTGTAGTCTCTGTGTACCAATGTAAATTACAACTGGGCTTTTAAATATTTATTTATGGATTCGTCAGAGGTAAACTGCTGTGTCAGCCCATGTATGGTGCTACAAGAATTTATTTCACTGTGTTAAGAATTCCTTTATACCTAGTTTATCATAACATGGCCTTTCACATGTGTAGATAATCGGCACCCATATATTTTTTTAAAAACTTGCTGGGCTCTACAGATATTCAAGGATTCCATTCAAGGAAAATGTGACTCTTCTAGTACATTTTGTGCTAAAGATTTGAGAAAAAAAAAAACATGAAGAAAATTCACTTGGTGGTAAATAAGCTCTCTTGGTGGGAAAGTTCCCCTTTTCTGCCTAAGTAAATAATCAATTCTCAGTGCTCATTTTACTTGACATGTATTCAACAGTTAGCCTATTCCCATAATAAAATTGTCCCTCAAATGATAATGAGGGAAGAAGGGCATGGCAAAGTGAGCTACCTGCTATACCTCAAGGCACAGAGGAAGTCTGGGATTCAGTGTTTACACTTGCAAAATTTTTTGGTGTCATAATGAACAGGTATCACAGACTGAGATCAGAGTATCTTCTAAAGAACAGAAAGCTGTGGATAAACAATACGCCTCTGTTACTTACCTCCACTAAAGCATCTCCCCAGTTTAATTTGGACGGAAAACCAAAGTCATTTCCCTGGTCCAAATTTTAATGGAAATGAGACATAAGAGACATTCTATTTCAGGAATGTTGAATGGGAAGTACAAAATATTCATATGATTTTGTGCACGTGGGTGTTTAAGATGCTCTTAGTAAAGCAGACCACTGTGGAATATTTCATAGAGGATGTATACCTTTCATTTGGTTGAGGCTGGTATTATCAAAGCATGGTATGGTATCTGCCCCTCTTTTCCCTCCACACAAAAGTACTTGGACAGGGAGTTCCTATCGTGGCTCAGCAGAAACAAATCCGACTAGGAACCATGAGGTTGTGGGTTCCATCCCTGGCCTCACTCAGTGGGTTAAGGATCCAGCGTTGCCATGAGCTGTGGTATAGGTTACAGATGCAGCTCGGATCTGATGTTGCTGTGGCGGTGGCGTAGGCCGGCGGCTACAGTTCCGATTTGACCCCTAGTCTGGGAGCCTCCATATGCCATGGGTGCAGGCCTAAAAAGAAGAAAAAAAAAAAGTACGTGGCCAATGGGAATAATTCATTCCACCTATCACGTTCTTACAGTATAGTAAGCACACCTAACTAGTACCTGAAAAGCCTAACCCTAGCATTTCTTTTACTCTCTTCTGTAAATCTCATCTTCTTTGGCCTTCTCCTCTTTCTGTCAACTGTTTCTTTCTCTTGTCTTTGGATCCAGCCTCTTTCCTTTTACCGTTTTTTTTTTTTTTTTCTTTCATCATCACATAAAGATGTGATTTTCCCCCCGTAATACACATATTTTCCTTCCTTCCCACTTTCTGGATAATTACTGGTCTTCCTTTTTGGCTCCACTTTCTTTTCCCAAACATTAGATAGTATTTTTCTTCATGATTCTAACGTGTTCTCTTCTCTTTTCACTATGCATACTAAAAATATTGTGATTTAAATCATCATCTGAATTTTTATGATCCTGAGAGCTCCCATCTTTGCTCAGGAGAAATGAATCTGACTAGCATTCATGAGGACACAGGTTCGATCTTTGGCCTCGCTCAGTGAGTTAAGGATCCAACTTTGCTGTGAGCTGTGATGTAGGTCACAGATGAGGTTCAGATCTGGCATTGCTGTGGCTGTGGTGTAGGCTCGCAGCTATAGCTCTCATTGGACCCTTAGCCTGGGAACCTCCATATGCTACAGCTGTGACCCTAAAAAAAAAAAGACAAAAAAAGGTATCCAAGAGTTCCCGTGGTGGTACAGTGGTTAACGAATCCGACTAGGAACCATGAGGTTGCGGGTTAGATCCCTGCCCTTGCTTATCAGGTTAAGGATCTGGCATTGCTGTGAGCTGTGGTGTAGGTCGTAGACGTGGCTCGGATCCTGTGCTGCTGTGGCTCTGGTGTAGGCCAGCGGCTATAGCTCCGATTAGACCTCTAGCCTGGGAGCCTCCATATGCTGGGGGAGCAGCCCAAGAAATGGCAAAAAGACAAAAAAAAAAAAGTATCCAGGAATTTTTATGATTCCCAAATATCTGCATTTCAGCACCGTATATCCCACAGATTCCTACTTCTTTAACCAAATTTCTCATGGACACCTCTATAGGATCCTTCATCTACTCATAAACCAGCTTCTACTGAGAGGCCCGTAAGTGTGTGATATCATCACCAATTATCTGCATACCAACCTTAACTCCTGCCCTCTCATCTCTCTAGTAGTACTATTCTATTAATTACTGTTGATATTGGACCATTGTTGACCTATAGCTGAGTGGCTCATAGGTCCACTTGCTTTTATCCACCACTAACATGCTGCCTTCAATCAGAGCCCCAGCCTTGAGTGCCTATATGTGCTCAGAACTCTCCTTCACGGCTGAGGTATATCAATGAATGAAACTAATAAGAAATAGCTGTCTTTGTGGATCTTACATTCCAGTGGGGGAGAGAAACTCTACAGGTAATATAGTCAATATATTCAGACATAAAATCAACATAATAAATAAGCAAAAAATAGGAAATCAGTAAGCGATGCAAAATGGAAAATAAAAACTATAGAGACAGTAGTAGGATCTAGAATGCCCAGGGAGATGGGAAGAGGGGAAAGTCTGAAATACTAAGTAGGAGATTTAGGATCAGCCTCAGTGAGGCAGTGAGATTTGAGCAAAGTTTTGAATGAGGTGAGGGAGTTAGCCACATAGTTATCTGAAGGAAGAATATTCCAGACAGCAGAAGCAGCTAGAAAAAAATTTCACGGGGCATAGAGTGGTAGTGTATCTTCTATGTTCAAGGAGCAGCAGCTCTGTCAGTGTGGTTAGAATGACAGAGGAAGAAGGAGTCTACAGCACGAGGTGAGGCGATGGGAATTCTAACAGGGCACTACACCAGGTTGGGGATCGAGGGTCCTTGGTAGGACTTTAGTTTTCACACTGAGCAAAAGGGATCCAATGCAGGGCCCCAGACTGAGGAGTGACCTAATCTGGTTATATTTAAAACTGATCATCTGGCTGTTGTGTTGAGAACAGTCTGTCAGAGACATGGCAGCACCTTCTACAGAAATCCAGGCAAAAGATGATGGTGGCTTTGGACCAGGGTTGTAGCAGTGGTGATGGTCAGAAGTTATCAAATTCTAGGTACATTTTGAAGGTAAAACCAGTAAGATTTCCTGATGGGTTGTAAGTAAGAAACGAATTATCCATTGCTCACAGTAATGCTCTTCACGACTAGAACTTTGGGTGTGTGTGTGTGTGTGTGTGTGATATTTAGTCTCAAAAGGGATATATATATCCAATGTTTTCTACATGACAGGCACTGCACTAATCACTTTAAATATATTAATTTATTTTACCCCCTCGATAGACTTATAAATCATTGCTATTATAACGATTCCCATTCACAGACAAAGAAAGAGAAGCACAGGGAATTTAAGTGAATCCTTGAAAGTCATTTGTTCCTTAAGCCATAGAACTAGAATCCAAACGTGGCCTGTGAGGTTCCGCCCAGGGGTTTGCAAAGAAAGGGAGGAAAATTGTACACACAAACCACATTCTTAATATACCAATATATAAAATACAGGGAGAATAGGAGTTCCCGTTGTGGCTTAGTGGGATCCCAACTAGTATCCATGAGGATTCGGATTCAATCCCTGGCCTCACTCAGTGGGTTAAGGATCTGGTGGTGCTGAGAGCTGAGGTATAGGTCCCAGACATGGCTCAGATCCTGCATTGCTGTGGCTGTGACTTAGACCAGCAGCTGCAGCTCCAATTTGACCCCCTAGCCTGGGACCTTCCATATGCTGGAAACACATGGCCCTAACAAGAAAAAAATAAAAATACAGGGAGAGAAAATGTAGTTTCCTTTTGGCTACAACAAAACTGTAATTTTTTTCTGCAAAAGGGTTGCATTTAGGGCAACCATTTCCCAGCAGAGACCATCGGCCTGAACATCAGCCTCTGCTGGCAGAAAGATTCTGGAAATTTTTATAACTTGCTGTGACAACTTTGATGTTAAAATCCAAGCAAGTTTACAGAAAGCTTATTATTTTCAGTGACGGTAATTCCAAGGAGAACGCCGTGGGCTTGCTGCCCTGACACAGCCCCACCCTCGACCTTCACACAAAGAAGCCTCTGAAGGGAGAAGACAGAGGAGCCTTGCTCACCACCTATTGCATGACGGGCCTGCCTGCTGGGTTGTGGGTAGAATTCCCGCCAAGAACAGTTTCTGCAGGGGGAAGAAGGAGTTCTCATTTGTTACACAACGCATGATAAATTCCTGGCCCATTTTCCCTTTGCCCTGTAGTATCGAAGAGGAAAGACTTGCATGACAGTCCATGTTATGCAAAGTAATATCACTATCAGCAAAGTGATTATCATAAAGTTGGCAAAATTGATTTTTTTCCAGAAGGTTTCTATTTTCCTGATATTACAAATTGTCAATACCACCTGAGACACCATACCTAGAAGAAAGTGAAGACCAAAGGTGAGAGGGATACAGGACAGAACAGAAGTTATGCTCCAAACTTGACTTTGGAACTTGGAAAATATTTTCACAGGACTGGAAACAATTTAATTTCTCTCTTCTTTATTTTTACTTTCACCAATATATATTAACTACTTACTTTTTAAGAGTATAGAAAACAATCATTCTTCATTGTAGACAAAAGTTTATGGATAGAGGAGTTCCCGTCGTGGCGCAGAGGTTAACGAATTCGATTAGAAATCATGAGGTTGCGGGTTCGGTCCCTGCCCTTGCTCAGTGGGTTAACCATCCGGCGTTGCTGTGAGCTGTGGTGTAGGTTGCAGACGCGGCTCGGATCCCGCGTTGCTGTGGCTCTGGTGTAGGCCGGTGGCTACAGCTCCGATTGGACCCCTAGCCTGGGAACCTCCATGTGCCGCGGGAGTGGCCCAAGAAATAGCAAAAAAGCCAAAAAAAAAAAAAAAAAAAAAAAGTTTATGGATAGGAAATGTCTTTGCATATTAAATATATGGATATCATTGGAAACAGAAGTACAAACTACACATTAATGTTATTGCAGTATATACGCAAGAGACACAGGCTTGAACATATGTCTTATTTATATTTTATCTTGATAATTCCTGGACTCGTTTTCCAGATTTCATAAAAGAAACTGTTGATGTTTTGAAAATGTTTTCCATAAGAGGCATCCCCAAATGCATTTTTGACTAGAGCAATGATTTTGAACTTGAGAGCATTCATTTAGATTTTTGTTTGGACCTCTTAGTAGTAGTAACTGTACAGTGGCCTTATCCCAACATTACACTTTCGCAGTTCACGATGAAACATATCTCTGCTTTACCGGAAGAGGGAAATGCACACTGGAATGTATGGGAGTGGAAAAGGGGGGTATTTTCCATATGCTGAACGTGTTACACCAGTTTTCTTTCCTCTACCTTCCTCCACATCCTTAACTTTACTAGTGAACTCTTTCCTCACTAGTAAATGGGGAAGGCAATTTCCCCACGAAATGAGCAGAATAGGAAACAATGGTTCTGCATCTTCTAAGGAAAGAACATTCGTGAACATAGGATTTACCCTTTAAAAAAAAATTGTGTGTTTCTGTGGTTGATACCTTTACCCATTTAAATTTCACATTTAAAAAATTAGACGACTTTCCCAATTTAGAGGGGATGTTAAGGAAGCAGGCACTGCTCATGGGATTTATGTTCTTCATTTTAATTAATAAGAATGTTCTAAAAGTAAACACATAGCTGACTATTTGAATGTTCTTCAAATATGAGGTGACTATCTTAGGGTCATAAGTTAGAGTGAGTGTGATGACAAGGGACAAAGAAACTCCAAGGGATCAGTCATGGACCAACATAGAGAGCAGTAGATTTGTGTGGCTGCTTTTCATCAGGGATGACATAAATGACCACTGACCCGAAACTGTTTCTGTGCTGTAGAGAAGAATTAAGTGAAAATATGAAGTCACTGCTTTGGTAAAGTGAGTGGAGAAAATTTTCTTTAGATCTGGCCCAAACCTTTAGTGTGCAATACCAGGCTGTCTTCTTAGAAAAGGGTGGGCGAAAATACAACAGGAAAAAAATGCAAACTAACGCCTCATTAAGCTCACCAGCCCCTGAATACTAGAGGATGCTTGGCTTTCATCCTTTTTAACTATCTGGAAGGTGCAAGAGTGGGAATCCAGCAGAAGACATTGTTAGCTGGAAAGATGCATCTTTCTCATCCAAAAACAGAGTGTTTCTTGAATAGGAAGAAAGCACCCTGAGAAATGGGTTTCTGCTTTAAAAGTTTGGGGATCAAGAGTGCATTGTTCATGGTGATATATAGACAATGAAACATTATTCTGCCAAAAAAAAAGAGACAAAATTCTGTCATTTGCAAGAACATGGAATCTTGAGGTCATTATGCTAAATAAAAAAAGTCAAACAGGGAGTTCCCGTCATGGCGCAGCAGAAACGAATCCAACTAGGAACCATGAGGTTGCAGGTTCGATCTCTGGCCTTGCCGTGAGCAGTGGTCAAGGATCTGGTGGTGCCTTGAGCTGTGGTGTAGGTTGCAGATGCGGCTCGGATCCCACGTTGCTGTGGCTCTGGCGTAGGTCAGCGGCTACAGCTCCAATGTGACCCCTAGCCTGGGAACTTCCATATGCCACGGGAGCGGCCCTAGAAAAGGCAAAAAGACAAAAAAAAGGAAAAAAAAAAAGTCAAAGACAAATACTGTATCATCTCCTTTATGTGCAGAATCCAAAAAAAAAAAAAAAAAAAATTAAAAAGGCAAAGTCATAGAAAAAGAGATTTGTGGTTGCCTGAGGCGAGAGTGGGGGGAGGTGTATTGAATGAAAGTGGTCAGAAGATACAAACTTCCAGTTTGATAAATAAGTACCAGTGAGATAATATTCAACATGACGACTATAGTTCACACTGCTGTGTACTGTATTTGAAAGTGAAGAGAGTAAATCCTAAGAATTCTCATCACAAAGAAAAGAATTTCTTTTTCCTTTTTCTGTAACTCTATTAGATGATAGGTGTTAACTAAATTTATTGTGGTAATCACTTCACAATATATGCAAGTCAAAACAGTATGCTGCACATCTTAAACATATACAGTGCCATCAATTATATCTCAATAAAACTGAAAAAAGAGAGAGAGCGAGCGAGCTTACTTCAAACACAACATAAATTGACTAAAAGCCACAAGGGGGTCAAAAGATGCTTGCATTTATTAAAGACTTAAAATACCGTTAGCATTCATTAAGGACCCATAATATTGCAGCCTTTGGAAAGTTAACCATGAATAAAATATACCAGCAGTGCCTTTAAGATTCTCACAGCTAAGTGCAATAGTAACATGAACATCCATAATTATGGTGTAACAAGATATTCTGTAACAGAGCTCTGTCCCTGAGTTCTGGAAGTTCAAAGCAGTTCAAAGCGATTTCATCTGGGCATTCATGAAAGTTTAACAGGATTCATGAAGCAAGAGCTAGATACCCGGCAGAAAGGTCATTATGGAGAAAGATATTCCAGGCAGAGAGTATCCAGCTCATGTATATACGTTTAGTTTATGTATACAGCACATGTATATATGTGTGTGGCTCATGTAAGAAACTGATAATGTTTTCATCAAAAATACCCCCAAAAAGTGTCTAAGGGGAGGTGATGGGTGCCACAGCTGGAAACCTTATGGACTTGCTTAAGAAGAAACTTGCTAAAGAGTTTGGGATTTATCCAGCAGATAATTATGACCATAAAAGAGTTTATAAAGAGGACATGATATAATTAATGTGCATTTTAGGGGAAAAAAAAAGAGTCCATTGGTAGTGTAAAATGGCTTTCCTGCTGTTTTCAGTAAAAGGGCAATGTTAGTGAAAAACTCAGCAGAAGATTCCTTTATGATACACGATGTTACCACAGCAATCCTGAGATGTCTTCCAAGAGTTTCCCATGGACTCAAATCCCTAGCGATAAAGTAACACAAAATGTGTTCAACTTTAAGGTAAATACTTGGATCTGCTTTGTAGGAAAGAATATTGCAGGAACATGAAAGGTACCCATACACATGACTTTCTAAGGGAAAAAAAAAAAAAGACTTTTCAGATTTATTTTACTGTGCATGTATAAGTTCTTTTAATTTTTAAAATAATAGAATGGGATGACGTAAGTACAGTCATAAATGGTGACAAGGGGATGAGCCAAATCATTGGATTTTAGGACAGAAATTTGTGGATGGGAATAAGAGAAATAAAAGGAAAGATTCCCATACAGAGAAGGAAAGATTTAAGAAAGGAAGAGAAGAATTCATTTGAATAAGATGAGATAAGAATGATGAAACAGGAGAAATAAACAAGGTTGGTCATTCAAAAAATCGATATGATGAGTTATGAATTAAAACTTTAAGTGATGCCAACGCATAGTTGGTGGTAAGGATTTTTTGACAAAACATCGATCTTGTATTTATTTGCCCCCCACTTGCCTCCTCAGGCCAGCCCTGACCCGCTGGCTTTTGTTACATTCTCTGCTAAAGGAACAGTTCTCAACCTGGAAGAAGTTTGAGAGCAATCAGGTCTTAGGAAAACATGGTGTTTTTGCAGCCATCTGCAAGTCCCAGCAGAAAGGTGAGTGTAAACTTCTTTACACTCAAGTAATAGCGTTTATAGGATATCTAAGCTGATGGAACATGCTATGTGCTTAGCAAATTGGTTGCATTAAAAATCCACCAGAGAGTTGCTTTAAATAGAAAATAAAAATATAGATCGCAGTGCTCATGTCAGCAGTACATATACTAAAATTAGAACAATACAGAGAAGGATTTCCCTGGTGGCCTAATGGCTAAGAATCTGGCATTGTCACTGCTGTGGCACAGATTCCATTCCTGGCCTGGTAACTTCTGCCTGCCAGGGGCATGGCCAAGGGGAAAAAAAAATAATAATATTAACAATGCAGAAAGATTAGCACAACCTCTCCGTTAGGAGAATACACAAATTCAATTTTTTTCCACAGATGTATTCTTATCACCTATTCATTAAATATATATGGCGTTCTGAGTATCAGTCATACCCCATGAAGTGATTTGAAAATATATATTATGCAGCATAAAGGCTAGAGATTTAGTTTCAGTAAATCTAAGGTAGGGAGCCATGGAAACTTTATTTTTAAAGCACCTTTAGGTGATTCTAACAATAATCAAGTTTTGGAATCACTAAATGACAGCTTAGGCAAATGTAAGCTTATAACTGAAGTGAAAGTAAAACAGCCATAAAGTGTATCAAGAAGAGGTAGAGAACCCCAGTGAGTGGAGAACTGACCAGGGATGGAGTGACCAGCATGGCATGGAATTAAGCTGAGCAGTCTCTTATCTCCTCCGCCTGGAAGGAGTTCTTAGACACAGATTACTATGGCAAAGGAAAGATGTTTCTGATGAGATGACTGATGCATGAGAAAGCAAAGACATAGCATTAATCTGAAAACCATGCCTTAAAATGAGTCTAAAATCGACTGATTTGCAGTGAAGAAAAAATAAATAAATAAATAACCCCAGAAGGGAGCAAAACAAGTTCAAGTGAATAAGAGAGTTACAGGAAAGCCTTGGCCGTGGCACTCAAGAGCTGTTTTCTGCAGATTGGGGGATTATACCCTGATGAAAGCAGCCTGAAGAAGATTATCCTTAGCAACTGACATTATTAACTGCTAATAGGCTTTCTTTCCCGATAGGAAATATTTCAAGAAATTGGAATTCGTCTGGGATGCCTGCTAAGCGCTAAAGAAGGCAGAGGTTGAAAAAGATGCTACTCTTTCAAACAGCCCAGAAACATAAACACTTAATTCAAATGAGTTTTTTCTCTCAGCCCATCCATTTTCTAGTAAAGGGCCTAAGGTCCTGGAAATGGTTATAATGTAGCACCAAAGGTGAATCATGAGTTTTGCATAATTGAGGATATCTAGTTTTCCAAAAAATTGACCTTTAGTGTATATTTTATTAGACACTTTAATATTCACAGCTTCAAATATTCATAGCTTACCCAGTGTTATACTCTGTTTTAAAAAAAGGAGTATATTTTCATATTAACTATTGCTTTACGCTAAAAGCTCAAAACATGTTTAAGATTGTTGTGGCTTCATATGATCTGCATTTTGATCATTTACACCTTCATCTCTCTCCCTCTGAGAAATTACAGACGATACAATTTCAATACAGGCTGAAAATTTTACAAAATATTGATGGCTAAGTTGTTGCAAAGTTAGCCTTTGAAAAATTTTGAGGGGACCCATAAATTATCTAGATACACCTTTTGACTTTATGTTTTCCAGCTTCACATTTGGCATTTCTCATACATAGAAGCAGCCTACATTTTTGTAGTTAATGTTATTCCAGGGCCTAATAAGCCAGGTTTGCTGAAACATCTAAAAAATTCAGAACGAATGCGTTTACCGAGGAAGACTGTCTGATCTAATTTGTCACAGAATTATTTATTTCACGTAACCATCCTCAAGAAAATAGAAATAGTTTTTAATAATAAGGCTGATATTAACATCTACCAGTTAAACATTAGGCAAGTATGAATTCATCTCATTTCATGCTTACTTATTGACTATATGTAAACATGCACTTCGGGATAAATTATGGTTTACCCTTAAGAAATCAGAGACAGACATTAAATTAGGCTTGTGAAAAATAGCAACTCCAAAATTTACTAAGTGCTACAATAGGTAGCTAAGTGAACCCAGATGGGTTCAATTCTCCCTGGGGCATAAGAGGACCTACTCATGTTTTGACACAGTAAGTTAGATTGTTAACAAGTGTGCCTTGCTAAAATTTTCCAGTAAATGAAAACATCCAGCATGCAACAAAATATACTTTCTTTAGTCTCAGGATCCACGTGGTGATCGAACGTCACAGGAGGTAAATGAGGAGTCTGTGGCAGGTACCCTACCACTTCCTTCCAAAAGACACAGAAGGACAAATATTACCTGATCCCACTTTTACCAGGAACCAAAAGCATTCAGACTCAGAGGGAGAGGGTTCAAGATCTTGAACTCACCTCCTCCCAGGAACACGGCATGGAATAATATGTTCCCAGGAACGCAACATGGAATGATTCCCTTGGAAAGGACCCAGAAGACTTTGAGCCGAGTCTCCACAGCAAAGGGTAAAGGACAGCATCCCGATGGCTGGTGAGAAATGGTCTCACCGAGGAAAAAACACAGCCCAGAGATCCACAATCAAGAGGGTTCACAAGGTTTGGTATCTGTTCCCTTTATCACGAAGGTAAGGTGTCCCTTCCCCGAGGAGTGAGGCATGAGGGATTCGAGCTCCCCATCAGGCCTCCAACCCCTAGACCAGCAAAGGAAAGACAAGCCCCCCTAAAACACATGGCTTTGAAAACCAATAGGGAATAAATATGTCCAAGAATACCATAAAACTTCAGAGATCAGAAAAGCCCTCTTAGGGAGTTTCCACTGTGGCTCAGCAGTTAGCAAACCCGACTGGCATCCATGAAGATGTGGGTTTGATTCCCGGCCTTGCTCAGTGGGTTGAGGATCCTGCGTTGCCTGTGAGCTGTGGTGTAGGTTGCAGATGCAGCTGGAATCCCACTGAGCTGTGGCTCTTGCATAGGCCGATGGCTACAGTTCTGATTGGATCCCTAGCCTGGGAACCTCCACATGCTGCAGGTGTGGCCCTAAAGACAAAAGGACCAAAAGAAAAAAGAAAAACCCTCTTTGAAAGAGTTGGTGTGCAACACACACTCCATCTGAAAATCAGTGCAAAAACACCAGATTGAAAAGTACATGGAGCATAGATGAAAGACACCCCCTTGCTAACCTTAAAGCCTCTGACAGAGAGGCAGGAACCAGCTAGGACTGAAACACCAGTGGGAACCATACTGGCAGTGATTGGTACCATCTTGAAATTCTCCCTCTAACCTGTCAGTGGGTGTGCCATGCACCTCAGCAAAACCTCACAACCATCCCCGTGATGGCCCCACCCACCAGCACACAGCCACCGGTCCAGGGGCCAGCCCTGTCCACCAGTGCCCTGTGGCAGCTGCAGCCCCACTATAGCATGAGAGCACCCAGAGCCCACGTAGGGAACATCCGTGGAGCTCCCGGCTCTGTGGCCAGATGAGATTGCATTTCTGAGTCCCACCGGACATCTCCCAAGTGGGGCTACTCCTTCAAGACTGGGAGAGAGAGCTGATAATGCCTAATACATAAAAACGACGCAGAAAATTAGGCAAAATGCAATGACAGAGAACTATGTTCCAATCCAAAGAACAAAACAGAACCTTAAAAAAAAAAAAAAGAACTAAACAAAAGAGAGACAAGCAATCTACGAAAGTTTCATGTAGTGGGTATAAAAGATGCTCACTCTGCTTTTTTACTGGATGAGTAGCAGTGGATTGGAAGGGGAAGGGGTGGCTGACCTGGAAGCAGATCCAGCCCCATGAGGAGAAGCATTTAACAGTTAACCTAATCAAGTCCATCGTGTCTTGGTGGTCATTAGATCAGGCCCCAGATTACAGAAATGGTTAATTCAATCGCCGTAGTTTTAATGGGTCTATAATTTTGAGAAAATGTTGACGTGTCCCTTAATACTTCATGTCTTTCTTATCACTTCAGGATGAAAGTCCATGTGTTGATCAGTTTAACATGAATGGTGATGATGAGAGATCAGTAAGTATAGACCCTAATATGATGTTCTTTCAGGAAGTCATACTAAAATCGCAGCTCTTAAATGGTATTCTATTGTGACTCTTATCAAGGTTCAAACAAAAACTGGCGATTTGAAGGGTGTACCTCTTTATTTGGGGACCTTCTTCTTAATATCACGTTCTATTTTCATTTTCATTGCCCAATTCCTCCACCTGTTTCTAGACCTGAACAAGCTCCTTTTGCCTAGGTTGCTAACTCTTTCTAAGTCTCTCCTTTTTTACATCCAAAAGATGACTTTTTAACTTTAAAGCAAAGCATGACGTCTATATTCCTAAAAATACTTTTTCCATTTGTTAGGATGCTTTGGAAGACACAGGTTATATTCATTTTCGATCGTCTTTCTCTGAACATCAAAACTACTTCCTTTAGAATTCCTTCAGACTCTTTATCATTTTGGTCTTAATTCATACTTATCATCTATGTCAGTAGTTCTATTTTGAACCAGATTTCATCTATTTTTTTTTAATTTTAGAGGAATGTTTTGATTGTTCTAATGATGTTATTTTAGCTCAGTATATTTGCATATATTTATTTCTATTACCCTATTTTCCACTCTATCCCTTTTTTAAAATAAACATATACTTGAAGTAATTTTATCTGTTGTTGATAAGGAAGTTGTAAGTTTAAATTTCTAATTTATTTAGTAAATTATTTTAAAAAACTTAAGCTATTCCTCTGAGTCTTAAAGTTTATGGTAGTATCTAGATTTTTTTGTATTTCCAATTTTTTGCATTTTTATCCTCAAATGAACAGTGGTCTTGTCAGATTCACTTGCTAAAAGGCTTGTAGATTCGCCTTGCTTTTCTTCACTTGATATACATGTAGGTGGTGTGAATGCCTTTTCAATATGCCTATAGGTCTCTTTGTTGTCATTAGCAGTTATGTCAGTTCCCAGGACTTTCACCACAAAATATTTCATCTAGGGCAGGGTTTTTCAAACTGACGATTCCAACCTATTAAGAGGTCTTGAAATCATTTTAGAAAAACACAGCTAGCAGTATCACTATCCATTGCAAGTAACTGTTTTTAAGTATTACTTGGCTAGCACTCTTTTCAATTGTATGTACATACACATGTATTTTGTATGTTAAATGCATTTCTTACTGTGGTTACAGTTAAAACTGCTTGAAGAGCACTGATCTTGGCTGAACCTGTTGTGCTAAACAACCCCACTGCTTGTTTCTCTAACTCTGTGCAATAAGGGAACAATACAAACTTCAAATCTACCTTCAGAGGCAGGTATTTTGTTACAAATCAGGATGCCATAAAACTGCCTTTGAAACCCAGATGCATGTCTATTTTCCCCTCTCCGCAGACCCTTCTGGCCCCGGCCTTTACAAAGGCTGCTGTCAGAGTTGCTGACTTCCTCCGAGGGACAGCGAACCCAGTTCAGGGACAGCTGTTCCATTTTTAACACGACCCTAATTCTCTAGACAGAGGAGCAGGAAATGAGACAAGAATGAAGCATCCTTCAGCCTTCGTGTAGGTGGAGCTGCTCTTTCGGTTTGGAAACCTATCACCACCTGCCATGCATTACTGATTTGCTTTGTCTTTTATTTAATTATTATTTTCGAACTTGTCTGTTTGCATTTAAGATATTTTATGGAGAAATTACAGCGACGTTTCTAGCCCAATGACATTTGAAAGCACCTATTTTATTTTAAATCACCACTTGCCTACCTTGTACCATTATATACATTTTCTTGCTTTGTCTCCCTTTTTCCCGTTTCCTTGTATCCTTTCTATTTATTTTATTTCTTTCTACTTTTCCCTACTTTATTTCATTTTTCATGTTGGACTTTTTTCTTTAGCATGCATTTACTCAGTTGCTTCTCTGTTTTTCATTTTTAAATTGTTTATTATCTTAATAGATTATTACACAATTCTAACCATGTATTTTTTAATTTAGAAAATTTTTGTTATATTTGATTTACAATGTTCTGTCAATTTCTGCTGTACAGCAAAGTGGCCCAGTTATACATATATATATATATATATATTCTTTTTTTCACATTATTGTCCGATATGTTCCATCGAAAGGGATCAGATATAGTTCCCTGGCCTATACAGCAGAATATCATTGCTTCTCCATTCCAAGTGCAATAGTTTCTAACCATGTATTTTTGCTTATTTTACCTTTTTGTGAAATTATTTATGCTTTTATTTAGGAAACATTATTTTAAAGGTACTATAGTTTCAGTTCCTTGACTTTTCTCTCAGCCTCAAGAAAGACTAATTTCCTTTTCTGCTCCTATAGCCTCTTGTTTTCCAATCTCAATGGTAAAAAATTTCAATGATTAATTCTAAAGACTTATGCAAAATCTCCACCACTGCCTCTCAATAGCTCAAATTAGTGGCCACGGTCATGTATTTTTTTTTTTTCATATAATATATGAAGCAGCTCTTCTAAAATGACAAATGAAATATAAAATACATAGTATCTAATAAATATAACCACTCAGTATTGATTAAATCCTGAAGAGGTATTTCTGCAAAATAGGAGGGAGAGAGAGATTACAATTTACAGAAAAAACATTAAATATAAACCCCAGCTTTAACTGTAACTAGTAACCAGCTTGCTTCCAGTAGGCTCTCTAGAGTTGCTTGTAATAAATTTGTCAAGATAATTAAGAAAAAAAACCTGCTTCTGTTACTCTTCATTTTTGACAAATAGACTTCATTTTTTTCTGCTTCTGATCTGACAAGGAGGACTACTAATAAAAATAATAATACTACTAAATGTTGGACCGACTACTGAGGGAAAGATATGAACTGAAATGCTCAAGAGGCTCTTCTAAAATTTATTTTAAACGCTTCAATCTTGGCAATATTTTGCTGTCTCCAAATCCTGAGCCCCATTAATCCCCACAGGAATCTGTGAAAAATCTGGAATTCCTGTCCAGGACTTGGGAGTTCCCAGGGAAACCTGGTTTGTGTAGGGGATGCTGGGTGGGGAAAAGATGCTTTTCAGTCTTGTGTTCAGTGGAACCCTCTCACTTGTCCTTATCTCACCTCCTGGCATGAAGAGCGTCAGCAGGTTTGCTGTTCTCAAAAGTCTCAGATGAGAAGTTAGGCAGCAATGACTTCTGTTCCTGAGTTGTCTACACCCCAGGGAGGGGCACTTGCTATGATATCATTTGCCTTCCTTTACCTGTATTTCAGTCCAGCCCAGTAGCAGGCAGAGGCACGGAGACCATGTCTAACTTACTGTCTCCCCTCTGTCCTCTAGCTTGGAGCTCTCTTAGGTCATCTGGGGAAATGGAGGATCCCTTTTTGGTGTTCAAAAGGGGGCACCATTCCCTCAAAAACAGCCAACTTATTTTCTGAGTGGTTCCTTAAAAAATATCTGCGTATTTTCTTGCCAGGGAATTTCAGATTAGTATCTCCCAAGTTCACATGTTTTTTATCCGATGAAAATCACGGTTCAGAGACTGTTATTTACCATTAACTACCACTGAACACTATCATTTTATTGCAAAATAAACCTGTTTATTTTAGACCATAGACCATAAACCTGTTTACTACTTAAAATGACCTTCGACTGATCCTTGACTCTCTGGCCACTCCCTGGCTATGGAGTAAGCTCCCTGGCCTCCAAGTAGACTTATCATCTTACAAAAAGATTTTAATACCACCTCAAAAAGTAATTATAGAGAAATATTCTACCATCAGAAAGTGACAAATGCTATGCTGACCGCAGCCTTTAAATTGCTGTGGCACCTTTCTATTTTGTGGCACTACTGATCACCCTTGTTCAATGAAAAACGTTTTCATAGCATTGTACTTTTCTGACATAACATAATGTAATGCACTTACTTATTATATTTATTGTTTATTACCTGACTCCTCTCACCGGACGATAGGGCAGCGTTTGTCTCATTGGTGTTCCTGGTCTCTGAGAACAGGGTTCAGTAGTAGCAAGCATTCAGTAATTATTTGTTGAATAAATGGGTGAAGAATCAAGTGCCCATCAAACATGACCCTTGCTCTCAATGCGACGTTGATAGATGAGCAAAGGTTGAAGGTCAGGAAGTTAGCACTGTGAACATCTGGAAGAAGACAAATACAAGAGAAGGGCACAAAATCACGTCTTTAATACAGGAGGGTTCTCAAGTGCTGGAGGAGAGCCAGGAGGTCAGAAGGGCTGAAGCAGACAAGGCAGAGGAGTCAGCTGGTTGGAGGTGTGGAGACTGGGGATCCCAGGGCTGGGAGGGGTATGCAGGCATGGAAAACATCACTCTCCTGGACAAAACTTCCACTGATGACTCAGAGGAAGAAGACTGAGCTGGATGGAACAACATTGTGCCACTAGGACAGTTTTTAATGCTCTGGATTGAAGAAAATAGGACTGTTGTCTTGAATAAAGTGGACTGGAGGAATCACAGCTCCACTGGCAAGCCCACTAGCCTGACCTCTGAATCAGCATGCTGATGCTAACCACGCATCTTTCTAGGAAGACAAAGAAAGAACACCCTCCTTATGTTCTTTTTATCATTTGCCCTGCCTCTCAGAATCAGTGCAGGGAAATCCTCAAAGGATGGAAATGCATCTTATAAGCCCCAACCTTTTGCAGCCTGCTCTCCCCAAAGCCACGTATTCATAAAAATACTTGGAAAAGTATGCAGGGTTCATCGGCCAGTTATCATGGAGGACCATCACAACCAGGATTCTTGCTTCTTTTGTTCATTAAAAATATTGCTATGATGAGAGTTCCTGTTGTGGCACAGTAGAAGCAAATCCAACTAGTATCCGTGAGGATGCCGGTTCAATCCCTGGCCTTGCTGAGTGGGTCAGGGATCTAGCGTTGCCATGAGCTGTGATGTAGGTTGCAGATGCGGCTCAAATTGTGCATTGCTGTGGCTGTGGTGCAGGCTGGCAGCTGTAGCTCCAATTCAACCCCTAGCCTGGGAACTTCCATGTGCCGTGGATGCAGTGCTAAAATAAAATAAAATAAAATAAAATAAAATAAAATAAAATAAAATAAAATAAATAAAAAATATTGCCATGAATATCCTTCCTGTGTCCTGTGAGTTGCAATTTCATTCTACATATGCCAGTAATCCAAACCGTACCTCCCCCAGTGTACACTAAGTGACAAGGACACCTCGATTCTCACCCACTCATGGTTGCTCAATGCTCTGTAAATATATTTTTCTTGGTAAATAACAGTTTAGAACTATGTCCAAAGGTAATCATGTCTTTCATAGACTTTTCTAAAAAATAGCTTTTAGGATTTAAAAAATCTGCTTGTTAAACAATTAACCTTTTATGAGAATTATCAACAATGGCAAAGTCAACTCTTTTCACATTTACTTATTCTTCTCTCTTCTTGTTTATGTCAATATTTAACGTTATTATTACTGTCCACACTTAGCTTTTGTTCTTTATCATATGGCAGTAAATAAAACTTTTCATGTTGTGATAAAGTCTTCTTATTTATCGCTTTTGATAGATGTGTAATATTCTACTAAGGCAATGTACAGCATGTTATTAAAAAACTCGGTTCATCTACAGTTTTATTAATATTAACTGGTGCTTTAGTGAATGATTTAGAGAGTGCCATTTTACTCTGTGTGAGAATTTCTTGGCTGAGTTGGTTACCTCTGGTTCTCAAAACCATGGATCTTACACATCGGTTATGTACAACAGATGTCTCCTGCACAAAAAGAGTTCCTAAGATAAAAAAAAAACTGTGAAGGCCGTCTTATTAATAATAATTAGCATTTATGCAGCACTTACTCGATGCCATATACTCTCCAAATACTTTACGTTTGTCAGCTAAGATAATCTAACTCTACAGAAAAGCTCCTCCTTCCTTCTGTATAATTTTGCCTTTTTTTTTTTTTTTTTTTTGTCTTTTTGCTATTTCTCAGGCCGCTCCCGCGGCATATGGAGGTTCCCAGGCTAGGGGTCGAATCAGAGCTGTAGCCACTGGCCTACGCCACAGCCACAGCAACATGGGATCCGAGCTGTGTCTGCGACCTACACCACAGCTCACGGCAACGCTGGATCCTTAACCCACTGAGCAAGGCCAGGGATCGAACCCGCAACCCCATGGTTCCTAGTTGGATTCATTAACCACTGAGCCACGACGGGAACTCCAATTTCACATTTTATTCTTTCTTTTTTAATTTTATTGAAGTATAGTTGACTTACAATTTTGTGTTTGTTTCAGGTGTACAGCAAAGTGAATCAGTTATACCTATACATATATTTATTCTTTTTCAGATTCTTTTCCCATATAGCTTATTACAAGAGTATATTTCCCTGTGCTATATGCAGTAGGTCTTTGTTACTTATCTATTTTATACATAGTAGTACATATATGTTCATCCTAACCTCCTAATGTATCCCTCCCCTATGACATTTCCTCTTTGGTTACCCTAAGTTTGGTTTCAAAATCTTTGAGTCTATTTCTGTTTTGTGAATAAATTCTTTCATATCATTTTTATTAGATTCCACGTATTAGAGATCTCACATGATATTTGTCTTTGTCTGACTTACTTCATTTAATATGATTACCTCTAGGTCCATCCATGTTACTGCAAATGGCATTATTTCATTCTTTTTTATGGCTGAGTAGTATTCCATTATATATATGTATCACATTTTCTTTATCCATTCCTTTGCGGATGGACATTTTAGTCGCTTCCATGTCTTGGCTCTTATAAACAGTGCTATATTGAGCTTTGGGATGCATGCATCTTTTCAAATTTTTCTCCAGATATATGCTCAGGAGTAGGAGAGCTGGATCATATGATAGTCTATATTTAGTTTTCAAAGGAACCTCCATGTTGTGCTTCATAAGGGTTGCACCTATTTACATTCCCACCAGCAGTGGAGGAAGGTTCCCTTTTCCTAGAGGAGCTACTCTTAAGGCCAATTTTATAGATGAGCTGAAGCACTGAGATAAGATGGCATGTAATTTGCCCAAAGGTGGCACACCAAGTGAGGAAGCTGGACTTTCTTCCCTGGCAGATTGACAGTTGAGACTATTCTCTTAACGACTATGTCACCCTGCTTTGAGGGCAGTTAAAATATTCTCATATTGTATTTCAGATTTTTTCTTCTCCAGGTGCTTTTCTTGCTTATGTGAAATAATACCAACAAATACTTGCTGAGTGCCTGTTAAACTGATGACTGGAACTTCATTACTGTATTTTCATTCATGTGAGTTAAATGGCCACATACTATTGAAAGTTGGAATACTGTGGAATTCCCATTGCGGCTCAGCAGTGATGAACCCAACTAGTATTCATAGGCATGTGGGTTCAATCCCTGGCCTCACTCAGTGGATTAAGGATCCAGTGTTGCTGTGAGCTGAGGTGTCCCAGACGTGGCTCGGCTCCTGTGTTGCTATGGCTGTGGTGTAGGCCAATAGCTGCAGTTCTGATTGGACCCCTAGCTGGGAACTTCCATATGCCACAAGAGTGCGGCCCTAAAAAGAAAAAAAAAAAAAAAAAGTTGGAATACTGTTACACTAATCACTGACTTTGACATTTGGTTAAACTCTGCCATTAAGGTTCAACCTTAGCCTCAACCTATTTCAACATCATTTTGGAATCCCTGAAATTGTGCATGATTAATAATCTTATGATCCTGGTAGGTAATAATCCTATAAAATCACTATCATAATGTTGATAATTCCATCAATGCATGACTTATGGATTTATTTTAACATATGAATTTTATGTATTTTAGATAGATTTTGGAGTGAAAATCTTATTTGTCTTTTAGGAAAAAGACATTCAAAATATTGTTATTTGCACAAACTCTCTTAAGTCAGGGAATCATAAACCCACTGTAGGCCACACACATCTATCTGTCTTAAATAAATTTCTGGTATAAGGAAAACATGAGATTAAAAATGTATGTGTTGGCAGTTCCCGTCGTGGCTTTGTGGAAACGAATCTGACTGGCATCCTTGAGGATGCAGGTTCGATCCCTGGCCTCGCTCAGTAGGTTAAAGATCCCCGCCTTGCTGTGAGCTGTGGCATAGGCAGGCATCTGCAGCTGCAATTTGACCCCTAGCCTGGGAACCTCCATATGCCATGGTGTGGCCTTAAAAAGGCAAAAGACAAAAAAAAAAAAAAAAAAAAAAAAAAAAAGCATATGTTGGGCCCATTTTGAAATTTTATGTATACATTCATATTGTAGTGGTGGGTGGCAGAAATAACAAATATTTTTATTTTGAAACCCCACCTCTTCCTTCGTCACCTCTCGTCAGTGTTTGCATTGCCCCGAGAGTTTCATATAAAGTAGAAAGAATGGAAAGAAATAGTGAATCTAGGTAACAAATAACAGCACAAATGTTTATATTATCTTATTCAAAAGTGGGATAATTGCAATAGAAATGTATATTTGTGAGTTTATCAGTATTAACAATGAAATACTATTCTTCCTGGAGTTCCTGTTGTGGCTCAATAGGTTAAGAACCTGACTAGTATCCATGAGGATGCAGGTTCAATCCCTGGCCTCACTCAGTGGGTTAAGGATCTGACATTGCCACAAGTTGTAGTGTAGGCAGGCAGCCTCAGCTCCAATTTGATCCCTAGCCTGGAAACTTCCATATGCTGAGGTATGGCCATAAAAAGAAAAAAAAATACAAAAATGAGATAATATTTTTCCTATAAGTGATAAATTTCATTTGCCAGATTATCTTGACCATGAGGCCTGGCTTTGCAAATTAGGTTATTGATAGACATTTCCTAGAAATTTAATCAGTTACATGTGCAAAAATCATAATTTTGACAATGATAAAAAGCACTTTATAGGTTTTATATTGACAACAGTATGTTTAAATTAATAATATTTCAATTTCCCTAAAGTTCTTGAGTATATTAGGTATCTTTAAATAAGACAGTAACAATTAGTAACCATTTATAAGTGCTGGTAAAACTTGCTTGGATTCTTTCTAGAAACTGAGAATGAGAATGACTCTAATGACTGAGTTCAAAATCCTTTTGCAATTGACCTAGTTTCCAGTTGCTTTCAGCAGAATTAAAGCCAATAGATAATCAAAATTATTTTTTAATGATAATTTAATATGACCTGTGTCTTATGAGTTAGGCACATTACTAATTAAATGATAATGTTAGAACTTCTCACATTTCTATTACTCTCTTTATATAAATGAGATTTCCTCATGCTTATACCTATAGAATAGGAATATTCTAGAATATAAATGGAGTAGAATAGAAAACATAGCAAGAGAAAATTGAAATTTGTGTCAATTTAGCAATAAGTAATATTTAGCCAGATGGATGGAATGTATAATTAATTTCATTAAGAAATTGTTTTTTGGAGCTCCCACTGTGGGGCAGTGGGTTGAGAATCCGACTGGAACAGCTGCAGCTCCAATTGGACTCCTAGCCTGGGAATTTCCATATTCTTCAGGTTTGGCCCTAAAAAACAAAAAGAAAGATAGAAAGAGGGAGAGAGAAAGAAAGAAAGAAAGAACCATATTGGATGAAGCGCGATGCCTTAACACAAGATGCCTCCTGGCCTACTAAGAAGAGATTTGTGATCTACATCTACGTTAATAGCTCTTAAAAAAAATCAACAAGAATATTGATTGATTTCATCAAATCACGTAATTTACTTTCTTTTCTTAAAGTGCCAACTCATAACCAGAGCTAAGGTAGCCTCCAAATACTGCTTTTATTTTTTTTTAAATTCCCATAGTTGTTAATTAACTCTCTATGTAATAAATTTATTTACATATCATACCAAAACATCCTGTCATGCCTACTCATGGCCTTTTAAACCTTTCTTCTTAAATTTTCCACATTTCAACCTTGTTCCTTCTATATCTTTTCTCCAAATTCTCAGGTAAACCCTGTATTTGAAAATTTTTTCCTTTCATTTGTCTTATTAACAGTTTACATGCAATAACATGCACTCACATTTTGACAAATGTAAATACAGCAGTGTAATCACAAACACCATAAAAATAAATTTATGTCCCTTTTGCAGTAAATCCCCAACTCCACCTCAGGCTTGCTGTCACTGTAGACTTGTATAAGTGAAATAATTTTAAGCAATAAATGAGGGCCAAACTAAAACAGCTGACAAATAAATGTACTACCAACATGAATAAAAATATGGGAAAGCATGCCCTGCTCTAAAGGAGAAAGATTTAGAGCACATGTAGAGTGGGGCATCATTAAAATAAACTCTCCCTTCTGAGGTAACCATTTGGGTTAGTTTATACCAATCTCTAGCTGACTCACAAAAGGACTGTGATAGAACAATAAAATAAAATTTGCTAGCTGGCAGTATCTGACAAAAAGGTTGAGACCAACACACCTGAAACCCCTAAAAGCAGGCGTAAATGCAGTATTTTTTTTTTTTTACCTAATTATACCGAGCACCACAATAATAATTGATTAAAACTCATACTAAGTCCCACTGTGGTGCAGTGGGTTAAGAATCCAACTGCAGGAGTTCCCAGTGAGGTGCAGTGGAAACGAATCTGACTAGGAACCATGAGGTTTCAAGTTCGATCCCTGGCCTCGCTCAGTGGGTTAGGGATCTGGCATTGCCATGAGCTGTGGTGTAGGTTGCCAATGCGGCTGGGATCCTGCGTTGCTGTGGCCCTGCCGTAGTCCAGCAGCTACAGCTCTGATTTGACCCCTAGTCTGTCCAAATACTGCTTTTAAAGCACTTTAGAAAATCTGAGAAAGTGGATGAAAGTGAGCTGCAATTGATTTTTTTATACTGGAAGTAGTTAATATGTTACAAAAATAAATGGGTAGAAGTTTACTTTTACTGCCCATCAGGTAAAATAAAAACCAGTGATTCTGGAACAAGAACAGAGTTCAAGGAATCCAGGACTCGAGACTCTCCATCTTTCCTATTCCTCTCTACACCATGAGGGGACATCCACGGCCTAACCCAGTCTGGATTCTGCTTTTCTTGCTCCTTCCCAGAGATGCTTCCGCCGACTCCAAACCGTAAGCAACATTTTCAAAAAATTCCATGGTCCTCCTCTTTCCCATTGTGTTATTTGCTTCTGGATGTCTGTCTCTTCATTTCCTTCCTAATTCCTTTTGAAACTATCTGTTGTTGAAAGGGCTTGGAAAGTCAATCAGGTGTTTTTGCTCACTAACTCAGAGACATACTCCAGTTATACAAAACTCAGAGAGGTACGGCAGTAACATCAGTGAAACAGTCACCAAATAAAATGATAGAATTCTACAATATTCATCAAGTAAGAGTATAGAACTCCTAGCAAAAAAAAAAAAAAAGGATAAATTATTTATTGGCTGATGCAAAAGCTCATGTAAAGTGACTCAGTGTATGTGTTTTTCCCACATCAGGGCTTCCCCAGATGGATGCATGACCCACAGACAAGCCAGGATTTCCTTCTTTTTATTTTTTGGGCCACATGGGAGGCATGCAGGAGTTCCTGGGCCAGGAATTGAACCGGAGCCGCTACAGTGAAAACTGCTAGGTCCTTAATCTTCTGAGCCACCAGGGAACTTCATGGATTTCCTTCTTTTTTAAAGCTGAATAACATTCATCTGCGTGCATGTGGGCATGGGCGTGCATGCGCGGGCAGTTACACTTTCTTGATTCATTGCAAATTTCTAAAGTGTTTCTATCCAAAATACATAGCAATTCATGCAGTGCTTATCCATCACTCATGCATAGGTTCACTAATGGTATGAGGGTGACTAGTTCCACAAGCCAAGAGAAGCATATTGATGTTTAACTTGGTGTGTGTGGCTGGGGGGGACCGGGGGGCGGGGGGAGCTGGCGATGTTCTGAGCTTCTAAGACCTTCTGGATGGGCCATTAAAGAATATGCTCCTTTGGAGTTCCCGTCATGGCTCAGTGGTTAACGAATCCGACTAGGAACCATGAGGTTTCGGGTTTGATCCCTGGCCTTGCTCAGCGGGTTAAGGATCCCGCGTTGCCGTGAGCTGCGGTGTAGGTTGCAGACACGGCTCGGATCCCGCGTTGCTGTGGCTCTGGCGTAGGCCGGTGGCTACAGCTCCCATTCAACCCCTAGCCTGGGAATCTCCATATGCCGCGGGAGCAGCCTAAGAAATGGAAAAAAAAAAAAAAAAAAAGAATATGCTCCTCTCCACTCCTGCTGAAATCTGTCTCTGCTCTGTGTTCAGGGACAATGGCAAAGATGACCTAGAAAACACATCCAATAACAGTACCTTTTTAAGCCCTTCACTGCTGACCCAGACTGCTCTTCTCTGCAGACAGTACCTGGTGCTGGTGCCATCACAGCTGTATGCTGGGGTTCCTGAGAAGGCTTGTGTCGTGCTTAACCACCTGAATGAGACAGTGACACTGACAATAACTCTGGAATATGAGTCGCAGGGCATGAATCTCCTGACGGACACGCAGGCAAAGAACGCTTTCTACTGCAGCACCTTCATGGTCAGTGTCGCTCCTTGGGATGAGGGTGATTGAAGAGAGAGAGCATGTCAGTTAATGCCCTGTGTCCTGGCCCCCAGCAATAAAAAAGAAAAAGGAAGAAAAAATGAGCCGTACAGAGAACAGTTCAAATTAGATTCTAAACATAAAAATTCTACCGAATAGGCTTCATAACATTTACAAGCAGAACTAGTGCAACATGCAGAAGATAATCATAGTTACAGGAAGGATTTCATTTGCTCTTAAACTTCTAAGGTAAATAAAGGTCACGTCCTTACAGATACAAGCAAACACATAGATTCATAAAGTTAAGTGACCTATCCAAGATCTCACAGATGGTTGATGGGTGAATGTATTGTTCTTAAAACCTTTTAGTAACTTAAAGTATTAAATATTTAGTTACTTATACGGGCTTACTAGCAATGATAATAATAATGCTATTTTTGATCACTGGAAAATAAAATTTAGTAATTATTTTACTAGCACCCCATTGCTGTGAAATGTGAACTTGCTCTGGCCTTCACTGTCATGACTTGTTGAAGAAGCAGTTCATTTTGTCTCAATGACTTTTTCTCTAGTTAAATCAACAAATTGTTACTGTCATGTCATACAGTCACAAGAGTCTGTAAACTAAGGGGCATCACGTTTGACCCCAGCCCGTACTAATTTTCATGGGACTAAACAGAGACAATCACAAAGGCTGAGACCTTCAGCCGTGGATCCAGGCAGATTATTCAGCTCATTTCTGTTTTACAGATTCCGGAGCAGTCCTCATCTTCCTCAGCATCCATTACCGTGCAGGTGGATGGGCCCACCCAGAAGTTCATGAAGAGGAAGCCAATGCACGTAACAAAAATAGAAAGCCTAGTCTTTGTCCAGACAGACAAACCCATCTATAAACCAGGACAGAAAGGTATAAGGCACCAAACGAGCAAAGGAAACTTGTAGGGCTGGGCACGTGGTTCTCTATTTTAAATGGAAATCCCATCATGTTTTATCTGTGTGACTACCCGGCGGGTTTCACGGGGAAAATCTCTGTTTCAGTGCAATGGCGTGTGGTCTCTCTGGACATCAGTTTCCGCCCTTTGAATGAAACGGTGAGTCCCACAACAGTGGGTAAGGGTGGTGGAAAAAGGTTAAAACATAAAACCCGTTCTTTGAGAGAACCTAAGACCAATACACCATACTTAAATCTACCACAGAAAGATCTCAGAAATGTACTGCTGTTGGAGAAAAAGGGAGGTCAATTTCATCAACGGAATTCTTCAAAAAATTATTTAGTCGGGAGTTCGCGTCGTGGCTCAGTGGTTAACGAATCCGACTAGGAACCATGAGGTTGCGGGTTCGATCCCTAGCCTTGCTCAGTGGGTTAAGGATCTGGTGTTGCCGTGAGCTATGGTGTAGGCCAGTGGCTACAGCTCCGATTAGACCCCTAGCCTGGGAACCTCCATATGCCACGGGAGGAGCCTGAGAGATGGTAAAAAAAGACAAAAAGAAAAATTATTCAGTCAAATTACCCCATAAAGACTCAATTATTTTTATTGAAGGAAAGAAAATTGGCATTTGATTTCACTCTTAGAGAACTGGAGAATTTTTCAGAGATGAGCATCATCTGTAGAATAAACTTATTATTTGGACCTTTTTACCTAAGTGTAGGTTTCCTCGACTGTACATTATTTCATAAAAGGAAAGTCAAGACTTCTTCAGAGATGTTATGTCCCAAACTAAATATTGAAAGTGCTGTGAGGCATTCCCGTCGTGGCTCAGTGGTTAACCAATCCGACTAGGAACCATGAGGTGATGGGTTCGATCTCTGGCCTTGCTCAGTGGGTTAAGGATCCAGCGTTGCTGTGAGCTGTGGTGTAGGTCGAAGACATGGCTTGGATCCTGAGTTGCTGTGGCTCTGGCATAGGCCGGTGGCTACAGCTCCGATTAGACCCCTAGCCTGGGAACCTCCATATGCCATGAAAGCGGCCTTAGAAAAAGGCAAAAAGACAAAAAAAAAAAAAAAAAAGAAAGAAAAAAAGAAAAAAAGAAAGTGCTGTGACTCAAATAGGGGCACATTTCCTCATTTGGACAAGAATGAATAGGCTCACATATTCTCGTCCAGATATTATATTGAGGCTGTCATGGTTTTCTCTTTCTACACTTTATCTCACACTCATACTCTTTCTTTCTTTTCAGTTCCCGGTGGCATATATTGAGGTAGGTAATATATTATGTATCTCAGTTGGAAATGAGGACTCACTACTAGCTATGTTAAATCGACTCTCTCCACCTCCTCCTTCTCCACTAGCACTTCACCAAAACTAGACACTGTTTTCTCTGTCTCCATATTTTTATTTTTCTTATGTTATTTTTTACTTTATTTTTTTAAATTAAGGTATAGTTGGAGTTCCTGTCATGGCTCAGCAGTTAGGGAATCTGACTAGTACTCACGAGGATGCAGCCTCACTCAGTGGGTTAAGGATCCGGCTGTGGAGTAGATCACAGAAAGGCTCAGATCCTGCGTTGCTGTGGCTATGGGGTAGGCCAGCAGCTGTGGCTCCAATTGGACCCCTAGCCTGGGAACCTCCATATGCCGTGAGTGCAGCCCTAAAAAGACCAAAAGACCAAAAAAAAAAAAAAAAAAAAAATCAAAGTATATTTGATCTACTCCCTGTCTCTCTTAAATCCAGTGGAGCATGGATAAGATGTAAATGAAGGAACAAAATTCCCTGTGAGGGAGTTCCCATTGTGGCTCTGCTGGTTAAGAACTCGACGTAGTCTCATGACGATGCGTGTTTGATCCCTGACCTTGCTCAGTAGGTTAAGGATCCGTCCTTGCCACAAGCTGCAACTTAGGTCACAGCTGCACCTCCCATTTGACCCCTAGTCCAGGAAATTCCATACAGCACAAGTGCAGCCCTAAAAAGAAAAAACAAAACAAAAAACATTCCCTGAGAGGACCCAATTTAGTGAATCTTCCCTATTTCTCACCAAGGTGGGTATGCATAATCTCAAAAAGAGGTCCTATAATCTGTAATATCTCATAGGTCAAAAAGATGCCCTTTTCTCCATCTAGAACTCCTAGAAACTTTTTACTAATACCTCTGGTCCCAATTCATCAACCATCTAATTTTCCAACTTCCAATGTCACCCTCCCCAAAAAGCTGTCCTTCTACTCAAAAGCATATGTTTCAGTTGTTTCAATGAACTTGTAATGTTCTTACCTATAGAATCCCAAGAAGAACCGAATTTTCCAATGGCACAGACTCACACTGCAAGGGGGACTCAGCCAGCTCTCTTTCCCACTCTCTGAGGAGCCCACGCTGGGTTCCTACAAGATCATACTGCAGAAGGAATCAGGGAGAAAAATAGAGCACTCCTTTAAGGTGGATGAATATGGTAAGAATTCTGTATGTGTTCAAGACATTTATGATATTAGGGAATATAAGATTGGATAATTTTTGCCAGCAAAAATCTAGCATAAAATATTTGAAAATTAGCAAGCGTTTTTATTGACCTAAATAATTTGTTAAGCACTTTTCATGTACTATCTCATTTAATCCCTATACCAGCCCTCTGAGGCAGATACAATATGATCTCCATTTTACAAATAAGCATATTAATACTAGAAAAGCTAGTAATTTACCAAAATCCCAGAGCCAGTAAGAAGCAAGAGAGATTATGGGAGTTCCTCTGTGGCTCAGGAGGTGAAGGGACCCGGGTTGCCACTGCTGTAGCTCAGGTTGTTGTTGTTGCGAGGGTTCTTGTTCCTGGCCCAGGAACTTCCACATGCCACAATTGTGGCAAAAAAAAAAAGAAAAGAAGAGAAAGGTTTTAATAGTTCCATTTGACCCTATCCAAACATAAATTGTTAACTAATGCATTGTGTTATCTACACTCATTTCATGATCTATTTTCTTAGAAGATTCACTGGATCATAGATGGCCTGGGATAACCTCCTGGCCATCTGTGACCTACACATACACCACTGTAACAATAGTAATCAGATATTGAAATCGTCTTATTAGTTATCAGTTATATGGATTTTCTAATGAAAGTTAAATGTATCATGTCATCGATGAGGAGACCTAACACAAAAACTTGATTTCTAAAACTGGCATGAGAATAATAGAACAGGGATTTATCATAGGATTAACTGATATACACACTGTGGGAGAGGATGGAAAAGTAAGAGTCCAGCAGGAGGAGATGATGGATCCGAGGAAATTACTAACCAGTGTTCCTAAAGCCTTGGTGGGAAGACAGATCGGAATTTGCCAGGGTACCTTCAGATGCCACAGGGAAGCACAGAGGGAAACTGATGAAAGAATCCATGGAAAACCATTACCTCTTCCCATCCAGCACTTGAGTATTTCTATAACCAAGGGTTTGATGGTGGGCCCAGGGCCCCTGATAGCAGGGTTAAAAGTTGGGAAGAAGTGCTGGAAGCACAGAGGGAAAAAATAAGGACAAACCAGAACGTACTGGTCCCTCTGCACCTGTAACCACATCTAACCATGATGATCTCCAGAGACTGATGGTACAGATTCCCTCCCACTTTTGACATCTTGGACAAATTTAGAGAAGGAGATTCTAAGAAACCTAATACCAGCTTAACTGAGTCAACATGGTACAACTGCCTGTGGTTGTGAATGGCCTTTCCTTTTGCTAATAGTGGCACTGCAGCCCCTTAATTGTAATTGCAATCATTTTGTGTGGCCCCTTTGTTGCAAGGCTCTGTAATTGAATCATTACTACTACTTGCAAGACTTCTTGCCCCACACTCACCTTTTTTTCTCTTTTATTGACAACAGTTTTGCCCAAATTTGAGGTCCAAGTGAAAATGCCCAAGGTTATTGGTTTTCTAGAAGATGAATTTGAGGTATCCGTCTGTGGCCTGTGAGTTAATGTTGTTTTTTGTTTTGTTTTTTTTTTTTAATCATATCTATTTCCCTGCTCTATTTGTATTGCACATAAAGATTACCGGACTTTTAAGTATTTTAGTTAGAGAAAGGATGACTCTCTCTCCATCTTGTCAGAGTTCAGACTAGGGAGCAGGGGTGGAAACATAAGACACTTTTATTGTAATAGAATCATTAGGAAGTTCCCATTGTGGCTCAGCAGTAATGAGCCCAACTAGTATCCATGAGGATGTGGGTTCCATCCCTGGCCTTGTTCAGTGGGTTGAGGATCTGGCACTGCTATGAGCTGTGGTGTAGGTCAAAGACACAGTTCAGATCCCATGTTGCTGTGGCTGTGGCACAGGCTGGCAGCTATAGCTCCAATTCAACCCCTAACCTGGGAACTTTCATATGCCACGGGTGCAGCCATAAAAAAAAAAAAAAAAAAAGAAGAAGAAGAAGAAGAAGAAGAAAAACCTAACCCTTATTCAGAACCTATGGGCATGCTTAATTAAAAATGTGGATACGGATTCCCATCATAACTCAGCAGTTAACAAACCCCACTAGAATCCAAGAGGACGAAGTTTTGATCACTGGCCTAGGTTCGATCCCTAGCCTCGTTCAGTGGGTTAAGGGTCTGGCGTTGCTGTGAGCTGTAGCGTAGGTTGCAGATGTGGCTCGGATCTGGCATTGCTGTGGCTGTCACATAGGCCAGAGGCTACGCTCTGATTAGTCCCCTAGCCTGGGAACCTCCATATGCCGTAGGTGCAGCCCTAAAAGACAAAAAGACCAAAAAATAAATAAATAAGTAAATAAAATGTGGATACCTTGACCCCATCTCTAGAGATTCTAATCTTAAATCTAAGGAGCAATTTGGGACTCTGAATCTCAACGCATATCACAGGTAATTTCAGTGTAGGAGCTCCATAAAGCATACTTTAACAAACAGCAAACTACGTTTGGCTTCCCAACATGTCTAGTCCGTTCAGGCTGCTATAACAAAATACCACAGACGAGGGAGCTTATTAATAGCAGAAATTTACTGCTCACAGTTCTGGAGGCGGGGAAATCCAAGGTCGAGGTGCCAGCATGGGCATGTTCTGGTGAAGGGTCCTCCTTCTGGTTCAAAGCAGGTGCTTGTGTCCACACATGCCTTTTGTAAAGGCACTAACCTATTCACAAGAACCTCATCCTTGGGAGTTTCTGTTGTGGCGCCGAAGTAACGAATCTGAGTATCATCCATGAGGAAGCAGGTTCAATCCCTAGCCTCACTCAGTGGGTTAAGGGTTCAGTGTTGCTGTAAACTATGATGTAGGTCGCAGTAGAGGCTTGGATTCCATGTTGCTGTGGCTGTGGTGGAGGCCGGCAGCTGCAACTCTGATTCCACCCCTAGCCTGGGAACTTCCATGTGCTGCAAGTGCGGCTCTAAAAAGACAAAAAAAAAAAAAAAAAAAAAAAAATAGGAACCTCACCCTCATGATCTAAGCACTTCCCAAAGACCTTGCCCCCAAGACTATTATCTTCGGGGATTAGGATTTCAACATATGAATTTCAGGGGGACATAAACATTCTGACCATATCACACCACACTCCCTCCATCAGATCTGGCAGAATCAGAGTCAGTCATTGTGATCCTGTTCATCTATAACATTTTTGTTCTATCGCTAGTTTTTTTTTTCCATTTAATGTCTCATTTACCCTCTTCAAATATGTATGAATTAGGGAGGACTTAGAAATATACTCTCTATGTTTCCTCAATTTTTTTTCCCCTAAAACAACTTAGGAGGTATTGGCAAAGCTGGAAGCATAACCTAGGTAATCTGATGGCAGAGAAAGAAGGTAGACTTACTGTTAAAAACCTCAGCCGAGAGGGAAGAAAGACCTGAGAAAAAATTCATTGTTAATTTTCCATTTGGCGGTGTTTCAAAAAGACGGTGTAAGTATTTTCCCTTAGAGTGGTAGATAATTAAGACATCGTTTCAGAACAAGTGTTTCTAAAATACAAATGCTGTTGAAGGAAATACAGTTGCTGTGGATGAGTTAAGACGGGGGTACGAACCAGAGTTATTCATAGTAAATATCTTGTTGTGTGACTGCTTTTTTGTTATAGATACACCTATGGAAAGCCTGTCCGTGGTCTGGTGACAATTAATATATGCAGAAAATATTCACGATATAGTTCTACCTGCCATGGAGAATATTCACAAAATATCTGTGAAGAATTTAGCCAACAGGTATATGGAAACCACTCTTCCCAGGACACTAACTCGTTTCATTTTCTTGTGGCTGATAATACAACAGAGAATAAAATACAATGCAATATGGTAGTGTTTGAAATAGTCACGGAAGAAAAGTGTGGAGCAAGGGAAACATGACAGGATTGCCTGGCAATGCCAGGAGCCCACTTGAGAGTAGGACTCATGGGTTTAGAGGGGTCTTTATTTGGTCAGTGTTATCATTTCCTTCTGACGGCAAGCGACATGCCAGGCATATGGGCATGAAAGGATGCGGAAGTCTCTGAAGTTAGTGTTTATCAAATGGATACCAGAAGAAAAACGTGGCAGAGGGTGAGGATTTGGCTGGTGGGAGAACCAAATGACACACTATGGGATCGAACCTGCCTACGGAAACTGAAACCAGCACCAGGCTGGGGAGAGGAGGACCAAGAGGGATGGTAGACTGGAGGGCGTGATTCCATCACAGAAGTGTAGTAAAAGTGACTAAGGGAAACAGCCGTAGAACATGCTGTATTAAAAAATAAGGAGTTTCTGGGAGTTCCCATTGTGGCACAGTGGAAAGGACTCTGACTAGGAACCATGAGGTTGCAGGTTCAATCCCTGGCCTTGCTCAGTGGGTTAAGGATCCGGCGTTGCCATGAGCTGTGGTGTAGGTCACAGATGCAGCTCAGATCTGGCGTTGCTGTGCCTGTGGTGTAGGCCGGCAGCTGTAGCTCTGATTTGACCCCTAGCCTGGGAACCTCCATATGCCACGGGCACAGCCCCAAAAAGACAAAAAAAAAAGAGGCGTTCTTGTTGTGGTGCCATGGGATCAGTGGCATCTTGGGAGCACTGGGACGCAGGTTTGATTCCCAGCTGGCACAGTGGGTTAAGGATCAGGCGTTGCTGTAGCTGTGAATATCATGCCTGTGGCTTGGATCTAATCCCTGTCTGGGTAACTCCATATGCCATGGGGTGGCCAAAAAAAAAAAGAAAGAAATGTATGAGTTACTGGTTCTGGAAGAAGAGTACACAAAAGTCCAGGGTGTGGCAGTGTGAGCAGGCAAGGTAAGGATGTGAAAAATAAAGGTAGCAAAGTTGCAGCAAGGAAATAAATGAAAAGTTAGCATGATGAGTGTGGTGATGGATGTTGAGATAAACATCAAGAAGCAAGATAAATGTGAACAAAATCTTACTATATCAGGGAGACCAGGATTATTTTTCATTTTCAGTGAGTCATGACATCTCTATATAAGTAAATTAAATGTGATTAAATTTTCTTATGCCATAAATATTCATGTCAATATATACAAAAATGAAAACAAATCTTTATTATAATATAGAACCTAGTACTTCATTTGAAAATCTGATGGCTGTAAAGATTCATCTATTCAACCAATATATATGTTTTTATTAAAGTCCCAGATATCAAGAAAACACCTTTAAGAAAACACAGTCCGGAGTTCCCGTCGTGGCTCAGTGGTTAATGAATCCAACTAGGAACCATGAGGTTGTGGGTTCGATCCCTGGCCTTGCTCAGTGGGTTAAGGAGCCGGCATTGCCATGAGCTGTGGTGTAGGTTGCAGATGTGGCTCGGATCCCGAGTGGCTGTGGCTCTGGCGTAGGCTGGTGGCTACAGCTGCAATTGGACCCATAGCATGGGAACCTCCGTATGCCAAGGGAGCGGCCCAAGAAAGGGCAAAAAGCCAAAAAAAAAAAAAAAAAAAAAAAGAAGAAGAAGAAAACACAGTCCCTAGTGACTACGTAGGTGGAGGGCATTACAAAGTCTTCTTAGAATATGTTATGTCTGAATTGTGCTTAGAAGAGCAGTTGCTATGGGCCAAGATGAGAATGGAAGAAATAAACTTATTATGTGAGGAAAACATACCCAAAGAGATAGAATTACAAAACACCATGGCACATTTGGAAAGTCCAGGAAATTTAATAGGGCAGAAATAGGACAGGTTTTCAGAAGAGATGGAAGAAGGCAAAGATTGACAATGAGTAACTTAATGGTTAAGAAGAAACTGTGTATCATTTGGATTCCTGATCAGAACACTGGTAAAATTTCCTTCTGGGGCCAACACAAAATGTGCATAAGTTGATAACTGACTTTTTTTAATCACAAATCAGAGGACCCAGGAATTCTCTTCCTTTCTCTTCAGACAGACAATGAAGGCTGTTTCACAAAACTTGTAAAGACTAAAATATTCCAGCTGAGACAAAGAGGGTATGACATGACCTTACAAGTGGAGGCCAAGGTCAAAGAAGAGGGAACAGGTTTGTATTATTTTTAAATATTTAGTTAAAATTTGTTAAATATTTATCAAACTTCCTTTCCTCATGTAAAGTGTGTTATAGTTGCCACTCTGACAATGACATGGTCTCTGCCCTCAAGAAATTAGAAATCTAAACAGGAGTTCCTGTCGTGGCGCAGTGCTTAACGAATCCGACTAGGAACCATGAGGTTGCGGGTTCGATCCCTGCCCTTGCTCAGTGGGTCAAGGTTCTGGCGTCGCCGTGAGCTGTGGTGTAGGTCGCAGACGCAGCTCGGATCCTGCGTTGCTGTGGCTCTGGCATAGGCTGGCAGCTACAGCTCCGATTCGACCCCTAGCCCGGGAACCTCCATATCCCGCAGGAGCGGCCCAAGAAATGGCAAAAAGACAAAAAAAAAAAAAAAAAAAAAAAAAATCTAAACAGAAAATATATACATGGCTATGTATATATGCAGGTATGTGTTACCTATAACCATAATAGAAGTTCCACAGGAAATGTAAAAAATAAGGGCCAAATGAGTATGAAGAGACATAGTTAATTCTAATACAGAGCCAAAGATAGCTTTAAAAAGTAGCATTTTAGTAGATGTGTATAGAATGAGGAGTATGGTATGGACCTGGAAAACATAATAAGCGTAAAACAAATGTGTCTGGTCTCAGAAAAATCTGAAAATGTAGGCTGGTGCTAAGGTCTTTAGACAAGCAAATCATGTACTAAAGAGGTTAGACTTCATTATGAAAAGCATTGGATATCTTCAGATATATTTGAGGCAAATGACCTAAATAAATTTTTTTATTCTTTTTACTGCCGCACCTGCAACATATGGAAGTTCCCAGGCTAGGGGTTGAATCAGAGCTGCAGCTGAGTCCTACGTGACAGCCACAGACACACTGGCTCTGAGTCGCATCTGTGACTTACACTGCAGCTGTGGTGCAGCCCGATCCTTAACCACTGGGTGAGGCCAGAGATTGAACCTGCATCCTCATGGAGACAGCATCAGGTCTTTCACCCACTGTGCCACAGCAAAAACTCCTAGTTGATATTTTTAAAAGTTAATTCCAGCAGACATGAAAAGGACAGGCTAGACAAAAAGCGTGTTATCCTGTAAGAGTTCAGCATATTATTCAAAGATGACACCAAATATTATAATTTAGGGACCTGGGGGATGGAAATGTCATTAGCCAGGGGAAGGAAAAGATGGGAAAGATAGTGATGAGAAAGTGTTGAAGACATTCATTATAATTTGGAATATCAGCATGAAAGTTGATTCATTCTGCAGGCAATTTAAAAAGAACGCTAGAGCAAAATCAGGACCAGAAACGTAAATCTGAAACCGCTTTCATTTTGTCCAGATCCTCCTAAGAGGAAATGCTAAGTGTTCTGAAAGTGAGCTCATTGAGCATTAGCTAAATTGAGGCTAGAGGCAAACAAGGAGAGAACCAAGGACAGAAGCAAGCACAGTTAGTTGTTTACAGTTAGTTGGGGTCGTATCAGATAAATCAGCTTAATAAAACTAGAAGTCATAGGCCTAGGTAGAGAGAAATAAGCACAACTTCTTAGATGCCCCTGGAAGGGTTTCCGTGGTACCTACTTATGAAGTACTTATGGGAGTTCATTTTGAGGAGGTCTGAAATGAGAATACAGTATTGGGGGAAAAGTAAGGAATCTTTCAGACCTTGATACAGTGGTATTTAAATGATGAAGACAAAACACAGATCACACTTCACTGAGTAGAAAAGCACCGGGTGTTGGCTATACTTTTGAAGGTGAAGCTAATGTCAAATTGTTTGTATTTTTGAAGCATGGGAAATTCTGGAAAGAATGAACAAAGATGATATGGGTGGTATTTTGTTATAATGGAGTGAAGCTGGGTTGGAGGTAGGAGGTGAGCTGAATATATTGAACTATTCAACTTCACTGAATTATTTTTCAGGGTTGGAATTAACTGGACAAGCCTCATCTAAAATCACAAATTCCTTAAGCAAACTGGAATTTACCCAAATAGATTCACATTACAGGCGTGGGCTCCCTTTCTTTGGGCAGGTAAAGTATCTTTTCCACATAATCATAATTTAGCGGAATGTGGCCTTTAAGAAAACAAATTTTTATGTCACAAAATCAAAATTATTATAAAATGAATATTTACTTAGCGTAAGAAAATAATTATAACAAATTACAAATTTAAGGGGCAAATACCATTACAAAATTCAGAAAAATAAAGCATACTTTTGTGAATTAACTTCCTAACACACCTCTACAATACATTTTTCCTGTTTAGTTTGGCTCTGTACTCTTTGCCTCTTTATAAACAGTGATTTATATTCCTTGGAAAGATGCTTTCATCCAGATGGTTTTTTTTTTTTAATTATTATTTGTTTTGGAGTTCCCATTGTGGCTCAGCAGTTAACCAATTCAACTAGTATCCATGAGGACTCAGGTTTGATCCCTGGCCTCACTCACTGGGTTAAGGATCCAGTGTTGCCGTGAGCTGGATAGTTTGCAGACATGGCTCAGATTCTGCATTGCTGTGGCTGTGGTGTAGGCTGGCAGCTATAGCTCCAATTCGACCCCTAGCCTGGGAACCTCCATATGCCTTGGGTGTGGCCCTAAAAAGACAAAAGACAAAAAAAGATGAATAAAAAATAAATTATTGTTAGTTTCTAAAAGTTTTTTTTTTTCATTTCAAGGCTCCGTATCGATAATAATAATGGTAAATTTTAAGACATACCCAATTTAGTAAACTATTAAGGACACATATGATTTCTAGGCATTTTGCATTTCTTCTGTAGTAAGTAGTCTTTGAATTGATAGTTTACAGGAATTTCCTCACTTTATTGACATATTATGAATTTGATATTTTCTTAATGTATTCCAGTATTTTGTATCAAATTGGCAAGAAATTAATAATGGGACAAGATCATTTCAAGTCAAGAGAAAACTAAAAACTAAAAGCTGAATGTGACTTGGCCAGAAATTTAAGAAAGATGTGAGAACACAAGGCCAAGGCAATAGCGGTGAAACAGTGTTTTAAGATCAAAGAACGAAGGGCCTTTTAAGATGTGGTCAGAATTTCAGCTTGAAGGGTTACTGAAGGTTTTAAGGAGCATGACATGAGCAGTTTCTCTTAGGCTGTAGAGAGAATGGTGTGAAGCAAGGATGGAGCAGCCAGAGAGTGGACAGTGTGAGATTAAACAGAAAGATGTTGGAAACCAGATGAGGAAAAAATATTGTGGTTTCGACTGGAATGGTAGCAGCAGATTTAGGGAGAAATAAGTAGGAAGAAAAAGATGTTTCACAAGCGAAGATAGAGCACTTGGCAATGGATTAGATATAGGCAGTGGAAGAGAAAAAACGATTTTTTAAAAAAGGCCGTACAAAAGCTACAGAATAGTTGAAAGCACTGTATACCGAGATGGAGAACTCCAGAGATGAAGAAAATTTGGGAAGGTGGCATCATGTGTCCACTATTGGCTATTCTGAATGGAATACTCATAAGTGATCTAAAGAGCAATGTCAAAAAGAAAAATATTTTAGAGCCCAGAAAGCAAATCTTAATTTCGTAGTCTAAGATCTTCCCTACCTGACAGTGGCTGAGACATCAAGAGGCGTAGACGACAGAGTGGAAAGTGTTGAAAGTGAAAGTGCTGGGTATAACCTGTGAAAAAAATGTTGAGTATAACCCGGGAAGGTGTTGAGTATAACCTTTGCAACCAGCCATCACTTTCCCATTTCTAGGTTCTTCTGGTTGATGAGAAGGACCGGCCAATCCCCAATAAAACTATAACGGTCAGTGTAAATGAAAATGCGTACCAAGCCAGCTTTACCACGGATGAGCAGGGTTTGGTGAACTTTTCCATTGATACCTCTAACTTCACCACTGCTATTACAGTTCTGGTAAGTGGAAAGGGCATCTGGGACTAAAAAGATGGAGATCACTGGGGCCAAAGCATTTAAGGATATACAGGAAGCATGTGAACTTTAGGGAGAACAGAAAAAGTGATAAAGACTAAAACAGGAGTTCCCGTCATGGCGCCGCAGAAACAAAACCAACTAGGAACCAGGAGGTTGCGGGTTCGATCCCTGGCTTTGCTCAGTGAGTTACGGATCTGGCGTTGCCATGAGCTGCAGTGTAGGTCAAAGACGCGGCTCAAATCTGGCATTGCTGTGGCTGTGGTGTAGGCCGGCGGCTACAGCTCCGATTAGACCCCTAGCCTGGTAACCTCCACATGCCTCAGGTGTGGCCCTAAAAGGACAAAAGACAAAAAAAAAAAAAAAAAAAAAAAAAGACTAATGCAGCAATGAAGCAAGGAGGAGACCTAAATAAAAAGAAACAATTTTCTGTTTTTACTGTAGATGGACTCTGTTTACAGCATGATCTAGTTTCAGGAGACATTTATTACAACATCTTGAGAGTCCCTCAAAAATCCAGTATTTCTACTATTTTATTACAAATTAGATTTTTCTCTGTTTCCTAAGTGTACCACTCTTTTTGTTTTGTGTTAAATGTTCAAAAGTCCATATGCCACTTACCACCATAACGGTATTAAGAGAAAAGTAACTGATCTTGGTGATGATTAAATAATATCTACTGGATCAGGATAGTACAGCCTTAAATAAACTGAAGGAAAAAGTTGTTTATAGATTATACTTTATTTGGGAAAGCAGCTTATAATGAAACTGAGTAAGCATGATTTGTATAAAATCTTCAGTAAATGCCAGCATGACCCATCTATACCTGATGTATATTAATAACAAATAGCCTATTTAAGCTGTTTATTTCATCCATTAGGCCACTTACAAACAGAAACAACCCTGTTTTGATAACTGGTGGCTTGAAGAATTTCACACCCCAGTGCAGCACACTGCAAGACATATTTTTTCCCTGAGCAAAAGTTATATTCACCTTGAACCTGTGATTGGTACCGTGGCCTGTGGGCAAACCCAGAAGATTCGGACACACTACATCTTGAATGGAGAGATTCTGAAGAATGAAAAAGAGTTAACCTTCTATTATTTGGTAAGAATAAAAGCCACTGCAATTCTTTCTAACTGTGTAGACCCTGAAACAACTAAGCTCCTAGCTGTGTAATGTCCCTTGCAGCAACATAAATTCTTTTTGTTTTTATGAGTGAAGACAAGTTGCTTCTTAACAAATTATTAGTGTGTTAATTTTCCATTTATATTGTGGTCTCCACTGAAATTTTAAGATTATTTTTCTTTTTTCTTTTCTGAGTTCTAATGGAAAATTATTGAATGGAAGAGGAAAGAGCTTAGGGCAAATATTTTAGTCAAAAAGAATGTTTTTCTTAGAAATCAAGAGATTAATAAGCAAAAGGTAAAAATCAAGAACTTATTCAACAAGAAACAAAAACTAGGAGTTCCCTTAGTGGCACAGCGGAAACGAATCCGACTAGGAACCATGAGGTTGCAGGTTCGATCCCTGGCCTCACACGGTGGATTAAAGATCCAGCGATGCCATAAGCTGTGGTGTAGGTTGCAGATGTGGCTCAGATCTGGTGTTGCTATGGCTGTGGTGTAGGCCGGCGGCAACAGCTCCAATTAGACCCCTAGCCTGGGAACATCCATATGCAGAAGTTGCAGCCCTAAAAGGACAAAAAAGACAAAAAAAAAAAAAAAAAACCATAAACAATTTCGGAAGAAAAAAGTTGATTTGACTTTAATTGGAGAAGTGAAAATTAAAACAACAAAGCAGTAGCATTTTACTCCTATAAAAGTTCTAATAATTTACAAAGTTCAAGAATCGGTGTAACTGAAAATACTTAACTGAAAAATGCTTTAACAGGCATATTATAAATTGGTATGTAATTTAAAATTACATACCAATTTATGTATGTAATACATATTCATATGTAATTTAAAATTACACGTAATTTACCATATTATAAATTGGTATGTAATTTATTAGGCGTAACTGAAAAATACTTTAACAGGCATATTATAAATTGGTATGATACTTTTGAGGTCTATATACCTATTTATGTCCAAAAATTTAAAATATTAAAAGCTAGTAGTTACCCAAGTAAGTCTTTAAGAAAACCTTGTCGTGGCAAGCAGAAATATAAATTGGTATGATACTTTTGAGGTCTATATACCTATTTATGTCCAAAAATTTAAAATATTAAAAGCTAGTAGTTACCCAAGTAAGTCTTTAAGAAAACCTTGTCATGGCAAGCAGAAACGAATCTGACTAGGAACCATGAGGTTACAGGTTCCATCCCTGGCCTCGCTCAGTGGATTAAGGATCTGGTGTTGCCATGAGCTTGTGTAGGTTGCAGACGAGGCTTGGATCTGGTGTTGCTGTGGCTGTGGTATAAGCCAGCAGCTACAGCTCTGGGAGCCTCCACATGCCCTGAGAGTGGCTCTAAAAAGCCAAAAAAAAAAAAAAAAAAAAAAAAAAAAAGAAGAAGAAAACCTTACATGTAGGAAATTCTGTATAGGAACATTAACTATAAACTGTATATTTTAAATTCTATAAAAAAGCAGGAAGTTTTACATTAAGTTGGAATCTTAGCTTTATTACTTCCTACTTATGTGACTTTGGGAAATTTACTTAATCATATCTGTAAAGAGAAACGTCAATCATCTCACTGAATACTGAAGAGAGTATCTATATCTACTTCATAAGGTTATTGTCAAAATTAAATTTTAAAAATCTTAAAATTATTTAGTTCAGTACCTGGTGCATAGAAAGTATAAATACTTTTAGTTCTGTTTTTTTGTAATACAGGCAACCATGTAGAATACTTACATGTATTTTTATACCTGCCTTCACTATATATTGGCTTTGAATATGATAGATGCTTAAAATATTTGTTGAAAGAATAGTAAATTGAAGATATTAATATTCGAGATAAGTAGTAAATGTTAAATAAAATACTAAAACATACAATTATGCTTGTTATTTAACATATGTAACTGTACATATAAGAAAATACTGGAAGAGAAGTTTAGTGAACTAAAACAACTTCTGGGTTGAAGTAGTGAGATGATTATTTATGTATTCTAAATATGTTTAAGTAAGTTTAATATGTACCCTTTAAAATGATAATGTATTTCCCTCTGCCCTCAGATAAAAGCAAGAGGAAGCATCTTACACTCAGGAATCTACCTGTTGTCCACTGAACAAGGAGAGAGTAAGTACTTGCAGTTTCCTATTTTTTCTCTCAAATTGTCAAATCCTAAGTATTTTACCAAGATGAAGCTATTTCTTACATTGGAAGAAATGCTCATCAGTCTTCTTCCATCAGCCAAAGATGAGGAAGCTGATAAAGGATACAAGGTTCATTTCAGTCCATCTAGTACTTTTTCATCCTTTGTAGAACATTATTATATTTTAAATTTTATTTCTAGAGTGAAATTGACTCATTTTACTATTAACTTTTTTTAATGCAAAAAATAACTGAAAAATGCAGAAAATCACCAAATAAAAATTTTACTCTTGCAAATTTTACTCTTATATTCGTCTTAGAGATTCGTATTGCTTCCGTAGAAAGCTGTGGGTATGGCCAAAAAAGAAAAAGCAAAATAGAGACATGCACTAAATGTTCTTTCCTACTTAAGCAGAATAAATGAACAGTTTAACCCACATCGCCAGGAAAAATGGCATTAGCTCAGCGTGTATCCATGGAATAATAATGTTACACCGTCAATGGTATAAATGCAAGTCTTTTCTTACTTCAGTACACCCCAAATGTAAATAAGTTAAATAATTTGAGACCTTCTTCTTTATAAAACTGAAAACTCTTCGCTCTTCCTAATCTCTTACCTTGGACTTTCTTTATTCTCCAGTGAAAGGGGTATTTTCCTTCTCCTTTCGAGTGGAACCAGACTTTGCTCCAAAAGCCCTGTTGCTTGTTTATACTGTTTTACCTAGTGGAGAAGTTATTGCAGATACCAGGACACTCAAGATTGAAAACTGTTTTGTCAATAAGGTGGGTGTTTTGTTTTCAAGCCCAGTCCTTTTCTTCATCTCCTCTTTTTGAAGAGGAAAATAAGGAACTTGCATACATTAAAAGACTGCCGTACAGTGCTCCTAACGCTTTCTGCAAAAGGATCTCTAAAGGCAGATCCTTTAGATCCTCTCAAGGTCTAGCAGACTGGTTCCAAGCAGGTGGCCAATACAGTCTTTTTTTTACAAATCCCTTATATTAAAAGTATGTGGAATTCAAAATATATCCCATTATTAACATTTCATAGTTTTAATTTTGAAATATTTGTTCCCCAAATTTTCAATTAAAAGTGATTCTTCAAGATAATAATGTATTACTTTTATGCCACCACATCCCCCGGACATGCCTCCAGGTACTATTGCAGAAACCAGGAACTTATTGTGAGTGAAATTCAATTTGATAATATAAAGCAGGGATACATGGGAGTTCCCATCGTGGCTCAGCAGAAACAAATATGACTAGCATCCATGAGGATGCAAGTTCAATCCCCGGCCTGCTCAGTGGGTTGAGAATCCAGCATTGCCATGAGCTGTGGTGTAGGTCACAGATGTGGCTCATCCTGTGTTGCTGTGGCTGTGACGTAGGCCAACAGCTACAGCTCTGATTGGAGCCCTAGCCTGGGAACCTCTATATGCCACGGGTGTGGCCCTAAAATAAAAAAAAGACAAAAAAAGGGGTACATGTAGGTACCCCATTTTGAGAAACATAGCCTGGACACTCCAATAATGACTTTTAGCATAAAAATCTAAACTAGTGGGGAGTTCCCTCAGTGGTGCAAAGGGATCTGCAGCCCCTTGGGAACACTGGGATGCAAGTTTGATCCCCAGCACAGTGGGTTAAGGATCCAGCATTGGCACACCTGTGGCTTAGGTTGCAACTGCAGTTGGGATCTGATCCCCAGCCCAGGAACTCCATATGCTGTGAGGCAGCCAAATGAAAAAAGAAAAAGAAAAAAAAATCTAACCTAGTGGCAAATGGAATCTTCTCATACATCCAAAGATTACATAGTTGTAATAAGAAGCCTACTGACATATTAATAAGCTTTACCCCAACAAAATGTGGTATGTAATCTTAACATTAATAATCAGATAGGATTCATCCACTTAAGATATCTTTTTAAAAATATACCTATCAGGAGTTCCCGTCGTGGCACAGTGGTTAGTGAATCCGACTAGGAACCATGAGGTTGCGGGTTCGGTCCCTGCCCTTGCTCAGTGGGTTAACGATCCGGCGTTGCCGTGAGCTGTGGTGTAGATTGCAGACGCGGCTCGGATCCCGCGTTGCTGTGACTCTGGCGTAGGCTGGTGGCTACAGCTCCGATTCGACCCCTAGCCTGGGAACCTCCATATGCCGCAGAAGCGGCCCAAGAAATAGCAAAAAAAAAAAAAAAATATATATATATATATATATATATATATACCTATCAGGACTCTAACATGGGTTTTGTGGAGCTTAAAACAATATGCATTTTTAGCAAGTGAACACTGAGACTATGTTTAGATTATCCTTTTTTTTTTTTTTTCCTTTTTTAATGGCTGTACCCGCGGCGTCCCTGGCTAGGATCGAATCTTAGCTGCAGATATAAACTCTGCCATAGCTGAGGCAACACCAGATCCTTAATCCACTGCACCAGGCCAGGGATCAAACCCGCATACTTCTGCAGCAACCAGAGTTGCTGCAGTCGGATCCTTAACCCATTGCCCCACAGTGGGAACTCCTAGATTATCCTTTTTAACATATAATGATCTAAGAAAAATACACAGTGGATTCTGATGTAAATATCCAATACCGTCTTACAATAGAATGCCTTTAAAGCTGGACAAGTGTCCGAGAGCATCGTTTGTGTTCCATTTGATGTTCTGTGTGTTTCATATGAACCTAGAGAGACTTTTGCTTCTAGCTTCAGTGTCTTTATTACTAATAATGGGTAGTTAGTCTTTTGCTAAACCTTGGAATGGTCATGGGATGCTTCAGCTTTCAGCACACTGTACTCATCCTAGCAGTGAGCTCTTTCTGGTGCAAAACCTATGACAGCTCCTGTGTAATAAAACTTCCACATAGAAACCAAACCCGTGGACATTATATTCAATCATTTCCCTTCAAATATCTTTTCACTTAACATTGATCAGACAAGCTATGAAAAATATAAATGAAGAGTTATTCAGCATTTAGAAAAAAAGGTGAGTATTTATTAAAAAGTTAGAAAGGTGGAGTTCCCTCGTGATGAAACAGGTTAAGGATCTGGTGTGGTCCCTGTGGCCCAGGTCGCTGCTGTGGCTCGGGTTTACTTCCTGGCCCAGGAACTTCTGCACGCATCGGGCACAGTCAAAAATAAAAAGCTAACAATTAAGGACCCCAGAAGTGAGATATCCTGACAGAATGATGAGCAAAGAGAGTAAAGAGCGGGTTGACACAGATGTGTGTGTTGTTATTATTGTTATTATTTTACCTCTAAGGTACAAACTATCATCAAACAGTTTATTGTCCAACAGGAGAAAAGGATAGTAGTAACAAATAAAATACCTTACAAGAAGAAAAACAAATGAGTGGGCTAAGAATGTGAGGAAAGATCTAGGTCAGTTTGTTTAAACTAATATACTTTATTTTTTTTTCAGTCTTTGTTGGGAAAGAGAAACCCTATTTTCTATTCAAAAATCCATGCATCTCTTTCTTACTTTGATAATAACAAGTTTAATGCATATTAAATACTATGTAACAATTTAAATTATCTGTTATTCTTTTTTTTTTTTTTGATACACACCTGCAGCATGTGGAAATTCCCCAGGGCCAGGAATCGAACCTGTACTGCAGTTGCAGCCTGTACCACAGCTATGGCAGTACGAGATCCTTGACCTGCTGTGCCACATGGGAACCTTCTTGTCTGTTATTCTTAACTGGATATAATTGTTCTTTAAGGATAACATTGATTAATATAGACAGGTATATGTTATTCTCAAAATACACTTTAAAGTCCTTTTCTGGTTCTTTTTTTTTTTTTTTTTTTTGTCTTTTTTTTTGTTGTTGTTGTTGTTGTTGTTGCTATTTCTTGGGCCGCTCCTGTGGCATATGGAGGTTCCCAGGCTAGGGGTCTCATCGGAGCTGTAGCTGCCAGCCTACACCAGAGCCACAGCAACGCGGGATCCGAGCCACGTCTGCGACCTACACCACAGCTCACAGCAATGCCGGATCGTTAACCCACTGAGCAAGGCCAGGGATCGAACCCGCAACCTCATGGTTCCTAGTCGGATTCGTTAACCACTGCGCCACCACGGGAACTCCCCTTTTCTGGTTCTTATATCAGTAAAACATTTTCCATTTTCTAGCATATCCACTTCTTGGTTAATAGCATTTTCAGTTCATTCCCAAATAACTCACTTGTTCATTTGATAAAGTCATTCATGAACATATTTTGAGTTCCCGTTGTGGCTCAGCGGATACGAATCTAGCTAGTATCCATGAGGACGCAGGTTCAATCCCTGGACTTCCTCAGTGGGTTAAGGATCCAGCATTGCTGTGGCTGTGGCATAGGCCAGCGGCTACAACTGACCCCTAGGCCAGGAACCTTCATGTGCCCCAGGTATGGCCCTAAAAAGAAAAAAAAAGAAAAAAGAAAACCATATTTTAATCAACTTAAATTTTCTAAAAAGAAAACAAATGTTTCAAATAGAATTCTCCATAAGTGACATTTTCACAACATATTGAACTCTAGAGGTGGATACTACTGCATCTTGAGGATAAATCAATTAAATTTTTTTCACATGTCTCATGATATACATGAATCCAAACTGTCACATGAATTAACTAGACCACATAGCAGATTATCTTAGTTCAATTCAGCAATCCAAGTCCAATATTATTTAGCACAGTGTTCTGATGTTTCATCCCGACCCAAATCAACTTTCAGTCCAAGAACCTAGAGGGCTACTATAGAACTAAATTCTAAATTATTTTATAATTTATTCAAGATTCTACTCAAAAATGATGACATAAACATAAGGAACCAGTAGATTCACTTACCAATGCATTTCCACTGGCAAATGAGAGTCAAATCTCTGAAAAAAACTGTGGACAATTTTCCGTTATTTTGTAGCTCTTATTCTGTATTCACAGTCCTTTGAATTTTGTCTTGATTTAACACTCAGAATCTATATTAGATGTTTAGTTGCTTTAATTAATGAGTAAATTCCTGATTCTGATAAATGGTACTGCACTTTAGAACGTCAGGTGACTAAAAGTGCCAGCAGAGACTTCGTTAGCTGGTCTTAGAAGTGAAATGGCATTTTCCACAATCCGACACAAACTACACACATTTATCACAAAAACATTGCATGGAGATGGGTCAGCTACAGCAAAGTACAATCTTTGTGAGCCTGTGTGTTCCAATTCCCATCCAAGATTCTGTTTCACTGTAATCAAAACCAATTTCTATTTCATTGGGAAAGGAAGAAGAGTGGGAAGCCTGAGTTAATGGAACCATATTTCCAGTTTATTCCACAGATGGTTACCTGGAAGTCCCTCAGTGACCTCACCTCTTAGTCCAGCTCTAACATGGATGAAGAGAAAGGAAGTGCAGAAATGACTAGTCCTAACCTGGGGTAGAAGAGAGTTTTAAGATTGGAATAATGAGAAAATTTGTTACTATGCTCCTGTGCTCTTGACAGGTAAATTTGAGCTTCTCCTCAGCCCAGATCCTGCCAACCTCTGACACCAACCTGAAGGTCACAGCCACTGCTTACTCCCTCTGTGCCCTCCGTGCTGTTGACCAGAGTGTACTGCTAATGAAGCCAGAAGCTGAGCTCTCACCTCAATCAGTGAGTCCCATTCCAGTCTTGGAGTTCAAACAATGCATGCATGATAAGACCAGGTTTGGAAGTTGGAAGTTATAACTGCAAAGGACAAGTTCTTCAGAGTGTCAGGCCGAATGTAGTAGGTTACATGTGAGATGGATTCCGTTTTGATCCAAAAAAGACATTGTATGAGGTGTTTAACAGGTATCATCTCATTTCATTCTCTGTGAGCAATCTTGCTCACCACTGCATTCTCCGTGCCTAGCACAGCCCTTATGTGTAAAAGATGCCCAACACATTGTAATGAATGAATAAATGAATAATAATTCTTCAAGGTGGCTATTATTACCTTAGTTTATGAAGGTAGGATAGATTAAGCAACTATAGAAAGAGCATGCCACAAATGTATTTTAAAAGTGGAATATGAACCAAATTTTGTTCAATGCCATGTCTAACACGCCACATTTCAAGAGAGTATGTGAATGCCAGATTTTTAAGCCTTGATCCAGGCATGTAATCATTGGTTTTAAGTATGGACAAAAGAGAATTTCAATTCTAAGTTGCCTTTAAAGATGTTTCTTATAATGAAGCACTTCCCAAAGGCCCCCTAGAGTTTATAGTCTTCATGGTCCATTAATGGATTTAACAAATATCCACTGTATCTTGACTACGGGATAGACACTGCTCTGGGAATAGGGTTCGAATGGTAAACAATTAGATATGGTCTTTGACAATTTTAGACTTACAGACTTGTGAGGTATTAAAACAAACCAGCAAGCAATCCACAAAAGCATATAAACATGTAATAAGTCTAAATGTTGATAAGTATCCTTTAAGGAATAAACAGGATGTGGAGATAAAGAAAGAAAAGAGTTGAATGATTTTGGATATCGTGATTAGGGGTATCTTCTTTGATTGATAATGGAAGGGCGGGGACAGGCACTGCAGAGATCAGCATTGCCCGAAGGTCTTGAGGTCAGAGTTAGCCTGGAGTGTTCTGAAAGGGAAAAGGTAATAACCTTGGGTGTAGTGGGGAGAGAAGAAGATAGGAGAGGCTGTCGGTGATTGGGATGATGGGGAACCGAAGGACAATGTTGACAAGCACGGTGAGCTTGGAGTGGAGTTTGCAGTTGACAGCAAAGGCAGTGGTGAATCACAGAGCAGTTTTACACAGGAGAGTGATTGAAATGTATTTAGTAAGAAGATCCTGTTTGTTTCTCAGAGTATGGGAGCAAGAAAGACAGAATGGAAACATTTAGGGAGTAAGAATGAAAGAATGGAAATATTGGAGTAGTGTAGCTAAGAGATGACAGCAGGTTTGCATGGAGTCAGGGTAGGTTTAATGGCCAGAACACTATTTGACTGGGCAGGTGGCCTTACACTGGGCTCTGGACAAAAACTGTACTAGAATTGATTTATTTCTGGGTTACTCCTGCACCTAGTTTTTTCCCAAGCTAAATCTGGTCCTAAAATAGTAGACTGGGAAGAAAAAAAAAAAAAAAAAAAAAAAAACTTGGTAAGAACTTAATCATATTCTTTTGCTTCTTTTAAAAGGAAGCATTTGGGCTAGAAGACTAGAGACTTACTCAACCAAAATGGGCTCTAGGTCTTTTATCGATTAATTTGATTTGTTTACGCATGAATTTTCTTTTTGTACAAGAAGAAGATTAGGATCCAGAAGCTTTCATACTTCCCCATGATTCTGTGTTGCTTTTTTGAAGGTTGGCGTGGTTAAATACACACCATGATCTTTTAAATTCCTAGACTGAACAGTATCACACTTAAAATAAATACCATAAAATAAATACAACAAACAAGAATTTTTGCTTTGTTCCCTCTATGTCACAGGTCTATCGTTTGCTCCCCAAAAAGAATTTCCATAGCATTAGAAGTAGAGATCCCACGGAAGAAGATGGTGAGAAATGCATCAGTGCAGAAGACATAACTCACAATGGAATCGTTTACACACCCAAAGAGGTCTCGGATGATGATGATGCCTACAGTATCTTTGAGGTAATGCTTCTTCCTAAAATCACAACCGAAACTGATTTCTACGTCTTTGGTAATATGGAGAAAAAATGGACGTCTAAGCTCTAGAACCTGACTGCCCTCCCATCCTCCAAAAAGAAGCTCTGATTAACAGAAAAATAGTGAAAACTCAGAGGCTCAGAGAATTCTGTACACACACGGATAGTCAATCATGAATTCTTCTAACACTTTAAACAGCAAGCGGTATACTTTTAAGGCCCATGACCTTAAATAAGTCGATCCTGAAGCTTTGAACCTGAAGCTAGTTATCACTGTCGTATTTCCCTCCCGGTGATTCTTGGAGATTCCAACATATGAGAAACACAAAACATTTCCCATAGTGCTTCTGACACCCTTCGGAAAGTGAGTACCTTATGGGCAGCCACTGTGGTAGTCATTTTCACAATAAATAAATGTGAATGGAATAAATGACCATACACAAAATTCAGTCATCACCTTCCAGGGCAGTAAAATCTCAGAAAAACTGAAAGTAGCTGTTCATAAATAAAAGATTTACAAAAGTTGTAGTAGGAAATACTAGCACGCCTTCGGTATGTTACATAATATGTATATCTTTAAAATTAACCGGGAAGAGTTATGAAAGGGAAGTTTATCCAGGTTGTGAGATTAAACCTTATCAATACAAAAAAAAAAGACCGGAAAACTCTCATTGTACCTTGAGGAAAACATACATGGTTCTTCTGGAGAAGTCTGCAGCTTCGATGAGAGCCATTTAAACCTCCCTCTTCTGGGGCTCCCAGAATCATAAATGAGTGGTGGAGGAGGAAGAAGAAGACTCATTAGGTTTGCTAGCTCTCTGCTTCACCTGCAAACATTTCCTTGTGACTTCTTCCTCCCTAACCTGTATCACTGCCAGGATGAGAGCTGTGCTGCTGAGTCCCACACTTTCCCAAGTTCTCTGAGAGAGGACAGCAAGTAGAGTTTAACCGTGACTAATATTGAAGAAAGAGGAAGCTGGGAACAGGGGGCTCCAGGAATCAGGCTCCTGTGGACATCAGCATGTGTATTTTGCATGCAGAGATTCCAGATGCTTAAAAGAAACCGAGAAAGAAAAAAGGAAAGATAAACCACAAAAGGGAAAACATGGAGATTCAGGCAAAGGCATATTCCAGTAAAACATAGAAACAAAAAATTTCTCTCTGTACCAAAGTTATGAAATATACAAATGTGTGTGTGTGTGTGTGTGTGTGTGTGTGTGTGTGTGTGTGTGTTGGTTTTGAGAGGGAAAGGAATACAAGAAAAACATCCAAAGCTAAAATGCTCAATTTCTTGAATCGAAATGCAAAAAGCAATTAAAGAGACATCAGCATACCATAGACAAAATTCAGAATTAGGAATCAGAATGGATTCTAATCCCAGTTTATTCACTAACTGTATCATCTGGACTTTCTATGACCCCTTTTCCATATTTATAATGTAGCTCTCTTCCCATTATGTGGAATTTCATGGTGATGCTATGAGCTGGGTGTGTAATAATAGTAAAAGTGTAATACAAGTGTAAGAAAATATTCTAGTATCCAGACCGGATTGCCCATATGCTTTAATAATTATTTTCCTTCATTTTTCTTTCAGTCTGCAGGATTAAAAATTTTTACCAACTCAAAAATCCACAAGCCACGTTTTTGTCAGCGGTTTCAGCCATTTCCAATCAGGCCTATGCTCTATTCAGAAGGTAAGGGTGTGAATTATTTATCTGCTAAAATAATTAAAAAAAAAAAAAAAAACGATGCTTTGCTGAGTTAGGATTAAAAGCTATTTTTGTGTGTGTCCGCACCTGTGGCATACTGAAGTTACCAGGCCAGGGAATCCAAGCCTCAGCTGCGACCTACACCACACCCAAGGCAACATCAAATCCTTCAACCCACTGCCCCAGGCTGGGGATTGAACCCATGTCACCACAGCAGCCCAAGCCACCACAGTGAGATTCTTAATTCACCGCCCACAGCAGGAACTTCAAAAAGCTACTCATTCAGTATTGAATGTTGTGACTCTATAGCAACTTCTTGGTAAATTTTCTTCAAATAACATTTTTCCCCAGGGGGAAAAAAATGATTCTTAAGCAATTATTATTTCTCTCCCTCTCTCTCCCTCTTTCTGAAATCAAATCCAAACACTTTTTTCTCATAGCCTTCCATAGTCTTGGTACTTTAAATTCTTCTCCGCTGTGGATTCAATACCTAAATTAGTTGGGATAAGATAAATTATATTTCAGTAACAAACAAAATGCCCCCATCCCAGAGGCTAAGCATATAACAGCTGGTTTTTTGCTTGTGAGTCCAGAAGCTCTCCAGAACAGCTCCTTACGAGTCACTGTCAGGAGATCCATTTGGCTTTCCTCTTGTGATTCCATTGCCAATGTGCCTTCCAAGGTGACTCCCCTGGGGAAGAAGAAATAGGTCTGCACATGACTTTTACAGGCAGCAGTGGAAGTGGCATATAACATGTAGCCCTACCTGCAAAGGATGCTGAGAAGTATGATGGATGATATGGATATTATTTGCCTCTGTCATATTCTTTTGTGGAAATCAAAGTGATTTTGATATATGGAACAGAATAGAATAATTCAACTTTGGGGAGGTAGGCCGCTAGTCTCTTTTTGTGTCTCAAGTATACCTGGAAAAGAAGAAAAGTTGAAAAGATTCTAACTCTGACTGCTTTTTTTTCTGCTGCTCAGAGCCCTAGAGGAATGTCTTTAGCCATGCTGGGATGCCTAGTACTCCTACTTCCTAAGAAGAAATGTGGTGGCATAAAGTGGTTTTGTTTTTTGTTTTTTTTGTAATAAAATTCCCATGGAGTTCTCACTGTGGCACACTGGGTTAGGAACCTGACTGCAGCGGCTTGGGTGGCTGCAGAGACGTGGGTTAAGGATCTGGTACTGCTGCTGCTAAGGCTCAGATTCAATCCCTGGCCCAGGAATTTCCATTTGCCATGAGTGTGGCCGTAAAAAAAATTTTTTAATTTAAAGACGAAATAGGAGTTTCCATTGTGGCTCAGTGGTTAACCCGACTAGTATCCATGACGACGTGGGTTCGATCCCTGGACTCGCTCAGTGGGTTAAGGATCCAGCATTGCCGTGAGCTGTGGTGTAGGTTGCAGATACGGCTCAGATCCCATGTTGCTGTGGGTTGCTGTGGCTGTGCTGTAGGCCAGCAGCTACAGCTCTGATTCAACCCCTAGCCTGGGAACATCCATATGCTGCAGGTGAAGCCCTAAAAAGACAAAATACAAAAAAAAAAAATAAATAATAATAATAATAAACACAGATAACACAGATTTAGTACATAGAAACTGTTTGCCTAAGAAGACAAGGAATAAAGTTCTAGTTGAAAGCAAAGGAGTGAATAGAATGTCCTCAATAGAAATTTTTAGAGAAAAAAAGAACATGTTTTCCTCATTCTCCTATCTGGTATGACATATATGACTTCAAAAATTCACAGACTCATTTAACCTTTTTTTTTAAGATTTATATTTTTTCCATTATAATTGATTTACAATGTTTTGTCAATTTCTGCTGTACAGCTAAGTGACCCAGCTATATATTCATATACATTCTTTTTCTCACATTATCCTCCATCTTGTTCCATCATAAGTGACTAAATATAATTCCCTGTGCTACACAGCAGGATCTCATTGCTTATCCACTCCAAATGCAATAGTTTGCATTTTAGAGGCTCAGCGGAAAGTCAGAATAACAACTCCAAAGTCATTGAGATGTTGTGAGCCTAAAGTGAAAAAAATATAATCCAAAAAAAAATGTATATATATATAATCCCAATCCCATGCAATAGCATGTTTTTTTGTTGTTGTTGTTGTTGTTAAAAGAAACTAAAAAAAAAAAAAAAGCATTATTGTGACTTTATTTTCTTATCCCTCTTCCATTGGACGAATAGACACGTGTACATTTGCTTTCCAGTCCTAAGAGAAAACATGTTGATGGATAACCCGCAAAATCTGAAAACAATGCCATCATTGCATTTTGATCCCAAATATTCTGTAATGCTTTATACAAATTTTGCTTTTGGTATTTGTCACCTCTCCATTCTTTCCTTTTCATTTTCAGTTACACCACCTTCATCCTGTTCTTCATTATTTCATAACCAAATTATTAAAAAGCTACCTTCCTTGCCTCTAGTCTTTCTCCACGTCAATCCAGCCTACGCACTGTGAAAGGCAGATCACCCTTCTAGGTTGCTTTATCATGTCCTCTATTTCTCATACATAGTCACTACATCCAGAATTCATGGAGTCATTATACTTAAGGGGTTTTTTGTTTGTTTGTTTGTTTGTCTTTTGTCTTTTGTCTTTTTAGGGCTGCGCCCACGGTATATGGAGGTTCCCAGGCTAGGGGTCTAATCAGAGCTGTAGCTGCTGGCCTACGCCAGAGCAGCACAGGTTCCAAGCTGCATCTGCAACCTGCACCACAGCTCACTGCAATGCTGGATCCTTAACCCACTGAGTGAGGCCAGGGAGCAAACCCGCAACCTCATGGCTCCTAGTCGGATTCGTTAACCACTGACCCATGATGGGAACTCCATACTTAAGGTTTTAAAAGAGCATGTTTAACTCTATTATTTTATTTATATACATATACGTATTATCTTTATATCTTCTGATTACCACTTTTAAAAAAATGATTAAAATATAGTTGATTTACAATTTTGTGCTAATTTCTTCATATGATAGAGTGGCTTAGTTATATATGTATGTATATACATTCTTTTTTTGGTATTCCTTTCCATTATGGTTTATCAAGTGAGATTGGATAGAATTCTGTTCTGTGTCTGTGTGTTCTAAATATAACAGTTTGCATCTACTATCCCCAAACTCCCAGTCCATCCCACTCCCTCCTCCCTTCCCAAAAGTCACTTTTTAAAAAAATCAATCCGTCTCCTACCTTCTTTTTCTTTTTTTTCTGTCTTTTTGCCTTTTCTAGGGCCAGTCCCATGGCATATGAAGGTTCCCAGGCTAGGGGTCTAATCGGAGCTGGAGCCGCCGGCCTACGCCAGAGCCACAGCAACGCAGGATCCGAGCCACATCTATGACCTACACAACAGCTCAGGGCAATGCTGGATCCTTAACCCACTGAGCAAGGCCAGGGATCGAACCCCCAACCTCATGGTTCGTAGTCGGATTCGTTAACCACTGCGCCACGACAGGAACTCCCTCTCCTACCTCCTTAACAGATCTAATTTATTTGTCATAACCTTCGTGGTGTTTCATTATATAATAACGCCTATTGTTTACTCAGTTATGTTAAACCACCCCCAGCAAATGTTCTACTCCTGAGGGGTAAGTTTTTATCATCCCTCTAGGGCATTGCCCTAACCTCTGTGTACACACATGTATAGTGGTTTCCGTAGAACGCCTTCTTCATTCTCCTCTGTTTCTCATCCTTCCTTGGTCATCTTCAGTTCTATCTGGGTAAAATCTTGTCTGGCCAATATAAAGTTTATTTTCTGTCCTTTATTGAGTCTTTGCTAACTATAACACACACTTTACGATATCTTCTTGTTCTTGTCGCCATAGCTCATTAACTGTTTTTATTTTCTTTTAATTAATTAATTTATTTTTCCGCTGTACAGCATTAACTTTTTTTAAAAAAAAAAAAATCCTGATAGCCATCCCTCCTGTTTCATTCTCACTGCAACTGGAGAACACGTGGTCATCTCGTCAGTGCATAAGCAGTATTTGCCATCTTAAATTACTCTTTAACTCTTCCCCTCATCAGTTGAATAATCACCTTAGGGGAGCTACATTGGTATTCATTTCTGGAGAAAAAAAAATACCTTTACTTCTAAACTGTTTGATGAAGAAATAGGATTAGCCTTCCAGAAGGATAAACAGATAAGCGAACAAAGTAACAAGCTGGCAGGTTAAATTGTCCTAATAATAAACATTCCTGAGCACATGACTTTTTTCTACTTGATAAATCAGGCAGCTCTTAGAAATCAGTGATAAAACTGAGGCTTACTTTGGGCCCTGCATGTCTTCTCTCCATAGGTTTTGGTCCAGCAGGTCCACGAGGTCCAATAGGTCCGGTAGGCTCTGCTATGCTACGTGGAGATACAGGGCCAGCTTATACAGTGGCAATGAGAGAAGATGGTCCAGCCGTGGTAGTAAAAGAGACAGTCCGGAAATATTTCCCTGAGACCTGGATCTGGAAGTTGGTGTCACTTGAGTAAGTTGTGTGTTGCCCGGAATTGAGTTCGGAAAAGGACTTGAACCCTCCTCTATGATTCTGATGGGATCATCAGTTCTCAGTTCTTTCTGTTCAGCTTCCCTCTTTTCTGGTAGATGTTTAGATTCATAGTTCATTTCTCTGACAGCTAAACAATACCATTTTTTCCTAATTTCGTCCTGAGATACCTAACATAATAGAAAGTAGGAAGCTACCCTCAAGCCTAAAAAGGAAAAAGAAACTTTCCAAGACCTCCCCAGGAGCACCAACCTTATATCAAATTTAGCATTTAACACGCTAGGTTACTAAGTTGTCTCGCTCTGGGATCAGCTGTGGTCCATGCCGCAAAAGGGATTCACTGACGAGCCTCCTCTTTTGCCTTCCCCAGTGGGTCGGGGAGCAGTGACTTGGCAGTGAAGGTCCCTGACACCATCACGGAGTGGAAAGCCAGTGCATTCTGCTTGTCTGGAAGAGCAGGGCTTGGCCTCTCCCCCACCATCTCTCTTCAAGTCTTCCAGCCCTTCTTCCTGGAACTCACTCTTCCCTACTCTGTGGTTCGAGGAGAAGCCTTCACACTCAAAGCCACCGTGTTCAACTACCTGTCCCACTGCATTCGGGTAAGGGCACGTCTCTGGACGTAAGCAAGGGTAGGTGGAAGGAGCACCTTTCATTGCCTAGATCTCCAGGGTGTCATCTCCCAGTGACTCAAGGTGCATGTGATGTAGCCTAGTTACAGAACAGAAGAGGTACTGAGAGCGGAGCTCCTTCATGGGTCCAAGATGGTTATATTCATGTATTATTGGTATATTCCTAAGACAATATTTCCACCTGATTATTTGCTCACTCTAACTAAAGGAAATGTCTCTTCCTCATGTGGGGAGTTATTCTAATTCCTGTCAGTTTTTCAACATCCTTATGGCAAACTTCCAAACAATGAAATATTTGATGGGATTTCCCTCCATCGAAAAGGTTTTCCGAGCCTCTCAGCTCGTATACATCATCCCTTTAAGCTTCTTCCCCCTATGACTGATACTTTGCCTGTGTTCTTCCTCCAACTCGCGGCTGGGGATGCGAAACAGGTCAGCGTGCAGCTGGAAGCCTCTCCTGCCTTCCAGGCCATCCCGGTAGAGAAGAGTGAAAACTCTCACTGTGTCTGTGGAAACAGGCAGAAAACAGTGTACTGGGCGGTGACCCCAAAGTCACTGGGTGAGTACTAAATGTTGTTCACAAATCCTCCTTCCTCTGTCATAATGATTTGCTTTCCTCTCTGACCCATATGCACGTTTTTTTTTCCTCCTCCTTTACCACTGATCGGTTGCAAGAAAACCGTTTAGGTGTCAGGAAACTTAAAAAGAAGAAACCATCCCATATAGAATCACTGTTTACCTCCTTAACCCTCTGATTCCCCAGGAAAGGTAAATTTCACAGCTACTGCAGAAGCCCTGAAGTCTCAGGAATTGTGTGGCAATGAGATACCCCAAGTCCCAGAACTTGGACAGAAGGACACCGTGGTCAAGCCCTTAATAGTGGAGGTACGTAGATCTACTTTCCGAGTCTCAGAGGCCTTCTTACAGAAGCAGTGTTATCCAATAGGTATGTGACAGTGACATTTCATACCCCCAAATATGAATATGTCTGCAACTCAAGGCTTCACTAACATCTTCCCTTTGACTTGATTGATTGATTGATTTATGTAATCTTTTTTATCGCTGCACCCGCGGCACATGGAGGTTCCCAGACTAAGGGTTGCATCGGAGCTGTAGCGCCAGCCTACACCACAGCCACAGCAGCACCAGACCTGAGCCGCATCTGTGACCTACACCACAGCTCATGGCACCACTGGATCCTTAACCCACAGAGCGAGGCCAAGGATGGAACCCACAACCTCATGGTTCCTAGTCGGATTCATTTACGCTTGTGCCACGACGGGAACTCCTTTTCTTCTACTTTAAAATGATTGATTTTTCTCCTATACATTCAGTATCACTTTACTTTTTGATTTTTTTTCTTTCAACGCAAAGCCTGAAGGAATAGAAAAGGAGGAAACTTTCAACACACTTGTCTGTGCATCAGGTAAGCATCAAACATAGATAAAACTCTCATATTAAGCCATTTGCCAGAGTATATAGTGGTGAAATGCCCTTTGGGGCATGTTTCTTTGGTGGGGGGAGAAAAGAAATAGGTATACCATCCCATGTGCAAATCACAGGACATTTGATAAAAAACAATCTTTCCCCTAATGAAGGCGTAGAAAGTTGAGAGACTTAACTTAAAGCTCTTGGCTAATAACGTGGACTAAAGCAGATGCCAGTAGGACAGAATTCTTTCCAATACACCTGTGTTCCCAAGCTTCTTCCTGTACAGTTTCCAAAATATTGAAATATCCATGTGCTACTAGTACTACAGGTTATTCAATTATAGTTTAAGTGTATTCTCATTATTATTTAAACATGATAGTTTAAGAAGACCTTCAGGTCATTAACATATATAGAAAATCAGTATTTTACTATCACCCTTAAAATTACCATTTAAATATTCATGCAGTCATAAACCGTTACCATTAAACTAATTCAGCTCGGCACCAACTAAAGTCATCTTGAGGTCAGTGCTGTGTACAGAACCCTTCTCTTCGCCAAATAAGTATCCCCTGAGAATCGCATCTAATCACAGAATTGTAGGAACAATTTTGTACTGCAGACCACAAAATTTACACCTCTGGTCCGCATTTATCATCTCCACTTACAGGAGGTCTATGAGGTATCTCAGAGCAGGCAGGTTCAATTGAACCTCTGCCAGTCCCCATGAACTTACTTCTCCTCCAGTTTTCTCCACCTCAGATGATGCAAATTTCATTCTTTTACTTGCTAGAGGTAAACACGTTGGAGCCATCTTTTATTATGTTATTAGGTTCTGTCTTGTATACTCCGCACCCAAGCCATTCCTAAATCTAGCCGGCTCCACCTTTACATATACCCAGAATCTTTCCACTTCTCATCTTGTCCACTCCTACCCTAGACCTTTCTTCCTTGGACCGTCTCAGTCACCTCCTCACTGGTCTCCTTGTCATCGCCCCCTTGCTTCCCTACAGGGAGAGAGATCATTTAAAGTAAATTTCAGGCCATGTCCCTCCTCTGTTCAAACTTCCAAGAATCTCCCATAAACCTCCAAGTTAAAGACTATGCCTCTAATGTCACCTCCAAAGCCTTGCTTCCCCCGTGACTTCATATCCTGTTACCCTCTCCTCCATTCACCTTCTTCATCTAATCTAATCGCAATCACACTGGCCTCTTACTCTGCTCTTGGAATACACCCAGCATGCTCTCATATCTGGAGTCTTTTCACATTTTGTTCCTTCTTCCTGGAAGTCTCTTCCCCTAGATATCTATAAATTTTACTTCCTGTTTTATTTAGTCTTCAGTCACCTCTGCTTTGTTAACCAATGAGCTTTTCAAGGAACCTTCTCCTCCACACCCTGCACTTCCTGATTTGCTTTGCCTCACTGTAAACACCTAACGCTGCTTTATTTTTTTTCTATAGAACTTATCTGTATCTATCACACTAAATATTTATTTGTATTTTATTATTCCAATTGAAATACAAACTCCAGGATGTCAGGAAATTTCTTTTGAAAACTGCTGTATCATTGCACTTAAAACAGAATCTTGCACAAAGCAGACACTTAACACATATTGATGGAGTAAATGTGATTTTTTAAACCACTAGCTATAGTAGAAATCAACATAAACAATGAAGAGAAGGAAATAAGTATAAATATAAGATATATGCTTATAAGGAAATCTGCAGAAATTTAGCACAAATATATATATGATTAATATGTACTTCACTGTGAGATGAATGGTAGGTTTAGAAGATATTTGGATTGCATCCAAAAAATTACATAATGACCAAGAGAAATAAAATGTTGGATCTTGATCATATAGACAAAAAGTAGAAGATTTCTCTCATTTTTCCCTCTCATATATATATATGTATATATATATTTGTCTTCTTTCATCAGAAACTGGAGAACCTAAATATTTTTCACTAAAACTTCCTTCAGAAGTGGTTGAAGGATCTGCCAGGGCGACATACACAGTTTTAGGTGAGTCTCCTAGCCCAAAAGAAGCAGCTGTCCATCTCCATAATTCTAGTGCATGGGGCTTCACCATCCTTGATTAAGTCCCTGAGTCTGAGCACTGGATTGAAAGAAAGAGCACTAAGCTAAGGACTGCCCTGTATATTAACCAGAAATGGGACTGAGTAGATGTTGTGCTACCTCTTAAACTTTGATATACTCTAGAAAGTAAGAAGGGTCATCTCTTTGTGCCCTCATCTTCAAGAAATTGACTAGGTCATGATGGTTCCTATTACATTTGAAAGCAGTTTGTTTTTTTAAAAACCATATTGTGGCTCAGCAGAAAGATGTATCCTGCCATTCAATTTTTTTTCTGTTGTTTTTTTTTTTGTTTGTTTGTTTGTTTTGCCATCCTTGAACCATCTACTTTACTGTTCCTACATTTTCCTTTCCTTTCTATTTCCTATTTTTTCTTCACCTCTTATGTTTTCTTGCCCTCCCTTTTATACATGATTTGACCTCTCTCAATCTGTCTTCCTATCCCAACATAAATCGGCTCCGAGTTCCTCTGATTTTTTTTAATATCTTTCATTTTCCAGGTGACATACTAAGCTCTGCAATGCAAAATCTTCAGAATCTCGTCCAGATGCCCTATGGTTGTGGAGAGCAGAATATGGTCCGTTTTGTCCCTAACATCTATGTTCTGAACTATCTGAAAGAGACACAACAGCTGACAGAGAAGATCAAGTCCAAAGCCATCAGCTACCTCGTCAGTGGTGAGAGATTACCCCAAAAAGGAAAAACATTCATTGATTCCCTACATATCTCAAATCAGCATCCCCTTGATTAAGATGTACTAATTATTGTGATATCCAACACTATACAACTATACACTATACAACCAGAAAATTCAATGGCATCATCAAACCTTGGCGATATCTTGGTAAAATAGTAGTTTCCTTGTGATTCCTCTTCAAGTTTTGAGAACAAGCCTGATTAATTCTCCAGTATCTCTGCTACTTCATAAATCTATGAAAATTTCCTTTTCAGGTTATCAAAGACAGTTGAATTATAAGCACAGTGATGGTTCATACAGCACCTTTGGGGAACGTGGTGGTGGAAGCCAGGGAAACACTTGGTAAGATAATGATGTCCATATGCTTTCTGTAGATCTGTGATATTTCAGATTTCTAATAATAGTTGTTCTCTGATACCTTGCATAGAAATGTGTTGTCCTTTAAAAACCCATGTGTGTGCCCTCACTACTGGGGAATCTCACTATTTCATCTATGAAAACTCACCTGTTCTTTTTTCTAACATGTATTTATTTATTTATTTATTTTTATTAAAGTATAATTGACCTACAGCATGCCAATTTCTTCTGTACAGCAAAGTGACCTAGTCATATATATATATATGTATATATTGACCCTTTCTTACATTATCTCTCATTACATTCTATCCCAAGAGACTGGATATAGTTCCTAGTGCTGTACAGTAGGATCTCATTCCTTATCCATTCTAAGTGGAATAGTTTGAATCTACTAACTTCAAACTCCCAGTCCATCCCATTCCCTACCCCCTTCCCCTTGCTCTCTCTGTCTGCGAGTCTGTTTCTGTTTCATAGATAGGTTCGTTTGCACCATATTTCAGATTCCATACATAAGTGATATCACATGGCATTTGTCTTTCTCCTTCTGACTTACTTAGTATGAGAATCTCTAGTTGCATCCATGTTGCTGCAAATGGCATGATTTTGTTCTTTTTAAGGCTGAGTAGTATTCCATTGTATACATGTACCACGTCTTCTTAATCCATTCATCTGCCAATGGACATTTAGGTTGTTTCCATGTCACAAACAACTCATATAACTCAACAACAAAAAAAGCAAACAACCCAGTCAAAAAATGGGGAAATGACTTAAATAAACATTTCTCCAAAGAAGACTCCAGGTGGCCAGTAGGCTCAAGAAAAGATGCTCAACATCATTAATTATTAGAGAAATGCAAATCAAAACTACAATGAAGTAACACCTCACAACGGTCAGAATGGCCATCATTAATAAATCTACAAATTACAAATGCTGGAGAGTGTGTGGAGAAAAGGGAACCCTCCTGCACTCTTGGTGGGAACATAAATTGGTACAACTGCTATGGAGAACAGTATGCAATATGGAGTTTCCTCAGAAAACTAAAAACAGAACTACCATATGATCCAGCAGTCCCACTTCTGGACATATATCCAAAGAAAACTGTAATTCCAAAAGATACATGCACCCTGTATTCATAGCAGCACGATTCACAATAGCCAAGCTCACCTGTTCTGAAGGTACAGTAGATGGCAGTAAAATAAGGATTCCCACCAAACAGAAATAGAAGGCAGAAAGCTTCTTCAAGTGAAATGATAGAGAAAAAAACTTCTATACGGGACGTTAAGGGAGGTGAGAAGGGAAAGGACAGAAAGGCTGTGAGGTAATAAAGTCATTCAACAAATGGCAGTTGGGGTGGTGGGAAGGCTTAGAGGCTCCACTAAACATTTTAGGAGAAAAAAAAAAAAAGAGTGGGGAGAGGAGAGTATCAGCTCTGGAGAAACCAAAAAAAATTGAGAGATTTTTAAAATGGATTCAGACGTTTGCTGGACAAAGAGTCCATTCAGTGTTCTAGTATCATTTCCCCAAAAATCTCCTCCATGGACCTGTGAGGTTACCTGGGAGCCATTGCATGTAGTGATCTTTGAATGTGGGATGGTCCTCACGTCTCTGCCTCCTCTCTGCTGGACAGGCTGACTGCCTTTGTGCTCAAGTCCTTCTCTCAAGCCCGGGCATACATCTTTGTGGAGGACTCGCACATCCAAGATTCCCGTAACTGGCTCTCCCAGAAGCAAAAGGAAAACGGTTGTTTCCAGCGCTCTGGATCATTGTTCAACAATGCTATTAAGGTAATGCTTTTCCTTTCCTTCGGGTCCCTGAAGACAGCTATATGTAGGAGCAATGACGTCCCCACTCATGGCTCAAGGCCAGGGGACATGACTTTGAGCAGGATAGGAGACCCTAAAGCTTCTAAAATCTAGCCATACATGTGTCATGTTTTATTGAAAGAAAACTGTGTGCCACCCAAACTCCAATACATTACTAAAAGTGAGGGGAAGGGATTTGGGACAGATTTAAGAATTTTAGGGTGAAGGAGGAAGAAAGAAAATCAGTGCTATTGCACAAGAAAAGATGCTTTCAGGTGAAAATGCCCAAGGGAAAAACTACAGTTAGCTGACTCTGGCTGCTGAATACTGGAGTGTTTGAGCATCTCTGCCTCTGATCCTTACAGGGCGGGGTAGACGATGAGGTGACACTCTCTGCCTACATCACCATTGCGCTGCTGGAGATGCCACTGCCTGTCACTGTACGTATAACACACGCCCTGCACCTCCCCCACGAATGTAAGGAATGGACTCATGGAACTATGAATCTCCGAGGAAAATGCATTGTGATTTCATGTCATTTAACCTTAGTATATTTCACAGGCGCATAAAGGACTATAGATCCTTGGGGAAGCTGCACAGGAAGTTGTTCTCTGTTCAGAAGTGTGGGGCTCCACAGACACATTGGGCATTTAAACCAGGGTTAGCCTGGGGACCGTTCATCAGATCGGTTCTGCTATCTTAAGGTCGTTCCTCATCTTATTCTTAGCACCCAGTTGTCCATAACGCTCTGCTCTGCCTGGAAAAGGCCTGGGAATCCATCTCAGAGGCCCAAGGAAATCTGGTCTATACCAAGGCATTACTGGCCTATGCCTTCACCCTAGCAGGAAACCAGGCCAAGCGAAAGGAGCTGCTTGAATCACTGGACAAAGAGGCTATAAAAACAGGTAAGAGCTGCTACTGACACATTGCCTTCCTAAAATCACCAGTGATCAAGACTTTGAGAGAGGACCTATTGAATTCACCTCTATCATGCTTATATCCATTTTGTAATTATAAGATGCTGAATTATTGTTGGCTTCACACTTAAATTCTCTAGGTTACATGGGATCATTTTATCAATTCACACATGATAGGTGCTGTTCAGCCCAGCTTCTAATAGCTCACAAGTGTGTAAGAGACACAGAAACACAGTGTGATTTGCTGGAAACTCAATTTACTTTCTTGTCAAAGATTTGCTTGATTGGTGATTACTTAGTACTGTTCCTTCATATATGTCCATTCACCAGGTGAGCTTTAATTTTAGGGATCATTCATGAATTAGATTTTGAAACTATTCTCTAAGCTTAAGATGATATCGCCTCTCTCTCTTTCAAAGGGGTGCAGCATGGTGAGCAAAACTGATTTTATTCATTCATTTCTCTGCCTTGGGATATAGGCCACTTCAGCCACTTTGTAAAAGCAGGGAAAATAATGCCTTTCCTAATTTCCTCTTATGTGGTGATTGTGGAAATCAACTGTGATAATGTATTCTTTAATGTAATAAAGTGCTATAGGGTTTTATATTGATATAGCAATAATAGGAAAAATCATTCTGTATACCATTAACATAAATATTTTTGTTGAGATATACATGAAAGTAATGAAAAGTATTGACTTAAAAAAAAAAAAAGATGATATTGGAGGTCCCACTGTGGCTCAGCAGTAACAAACCCGACTAGTATCTATGAGTTAAAGGATTGGGCGTTGCGGTGAGCTGTGGTGTAGGTCACAGACAGGCTCAGATCCCACATTGCCGTGGCTGTGGTATAGGACAGCAATTACAGCTCTGATTCGACTCCTAGGTGGGAACTTCCATATGCCAAGGATGTGTCCATAAAAAGACAATAAAAAATAATCATCTTTTTTTTAAATTTATTTCAAAGAGGACTCAATACACTGGCAACGTCCTGAGAAGTCTCAAGAAAGTGAATTCGGTTACCAACCCCGGGCTCCTTCTGTTGATGTGGAGATGACCTCTTACTTGCTCCTTGCCCGTGTTACTGCCCAGCCTGCCCCATCTTCAGAAGACCTGTCCATGGCTTCACGTATGGTGAAATGGATCACCAAGCAACAAAACCCCAACGGGGGCTTCTCTTCCACTCAGGTCTGGGAAGAGACCCTAGGAAGAAAAATTAATAACTCTGTAGACACAACCATTCAGTTATTCTAGGAGTTGAATAATCGAGTAGTGTTTCTTATTTATACTTCTTATCCATTCTTCCATCACCAGAAAATGTCCAGCCTCATTATTTTATATACGGATTATTTCTCTCTCCTCTGTCTCATATCTTCTCTCCTTAGAGGATCCTTTTTTTTTTTTTTAATTTAGGTAAGTGTTTAGGATTTTTTTTTTTTCCCACTGTACAGCAAGGGGGTCAGGTTATCCTTACATGTATACATTGCAATTACAGTTTTTCCCCCACCCTTTCTTCTGTTGCAACATGAGTATCTAGACATAGTTCTCAATGCTATTCAGCAGGATCTCCTTGTAAATCTATTCTAAGTTGTGTCTGATAAGCCCAAGCTCCTGATCCCTCCCACTCCCTCCCCCTCCCATCAGGCAGCCACAAGTCTCTTCTCCAAGTCCATGATTTTCTTTTCTGAGGAGATGTTCATTTGTGCTGGATATTAGATTCCAGTTATAAGTGATATCATATGGTATTTGCATCTGTAAGGTAAAGTAGATCAATCTTCCTAAAGCCATGTGTTCATAAGACTCCTTCTCTGAGAAAGTAAGTTTTTTTCATCCAAAGACTGAAATTATCCAACATTTTGCCCCCAAATATTTCCTCTCCCCAGTGAACACAACTACTCCTATCTCATTAGGCTTCTCCCTTCACTTCTTCTGGAATTGGCTCCCTCTTTTCCATGTCTTCGCTTACGACACCTCTCATCCTTGTACTACATGGTGACGCTCTTCTGTCTACATAAACCCTTCTTGGAGTTCCTGTCGTGGCTCAGCAGTAACAAACCCAACTAGTATCCATGAGGATGTGGATTCAGTCCCAGGACTTGCTCAGTGAGTTAAGGATCCAGGGTTGCCATGAGCTCTGCTGTAGGTCGAAGATGCAGCTCAGATCTGGCACTGCTATGGCCATGGTGTAGGCCGGCAGCTATGGCTCCAACTTGACCCCTAGGCTAGGAACTTCCATATTCCAAGGGCACGGCCCTAAAAAGACAGAGAAAAAAAAAAAAAGAGAAGAAAAAAAAAAAGAAATGAAAACCTTCTGGTTTGTCAGAGATCATCTTATTTCTCACCTTGTTTACAGTCTCGTCTTACTACTCTAGCTCCAATTTCTTCTCCCTTCCCTGAATTTTTCCAACAAATACTGTTATATAAATTTATAAACTATTGAAATATCCTCTGCTTTATGTCATATAATTGAGTATTATTTCCATGTGTACATTGTACACGACTTGAACGAGGAAGCTTCATTTCCCCCCAAAGTATAGAATGGTTCATGATTAATAACCAGGTCTGAATTGACTTGAACTATGTTTATGGCTAAACAACTCTGAGAATAAATTGTGTTGATGTGGTTTTACAGGCAGTGTGAACTGGATACCTTCCTCTTGCGTGATTTCTGCACCCGTCTGTTTTCAGGATACAGTGGTCGCTCTTCAAGCCCTCTCCAAATATGGAGCACTCACTTTCACCAAATGGGAGAAAGCAGCTACAGTCACCGTCAAGTCTTCAGAGAGCTTCTCCAAAGAATTCCAAGTCGATGAAACCAATCGCCTGTTGCTGCAGGAGGTCACATTGCCAGAGATCCCAGGGGAATACAGCACAGTGGTATCAGGGTCAGGATGTGTGTACCTCCAGGTGAGACTGCCAGGGTTTAGGGGATGGTACAGATGGGAAAACAAGTTTCAAGAATTAGATGTGAAGAGAAGGAAAGAAAGAAAGAAAGAAAGACAGACAGACAGAAAGAAAGAAAGAAAGAAAGAAAGAAAGAAAGAAAGAAAGAAAGAAATACTAAGAGGAGATATAAATAACCTAGAAGGGAGAGACTGTTTGAGTGCAAAGATAAAGGATTCTTTTCAATTTGTTCTAGACATCCCTAAGATACAACGTTCTGCCCAAGAAAGGAAGAAAAGCTCCCTTTACTCTGAAAGTTGATACTGACTCTAAGAATTGTGATGCAGTGGATGCTCACAGGAAAGTCCAGATTCACATCAACATTAGGTAAATCCTAAATCACTACCAGACCTTTTGTAAAATATGACGAATGGATTTTCTTATGCAGGGGATCGCCATTGTCCAAGGTCACACATAATAAATAAGAAATTCTTGCAGTAGTTATTAAAAAGAAAAATTTCTTTGCTCTTATTGAAAAGGCTTAACTTTGAAAATTTGATGTGAACAGACCTGAAGAATTTGAGCTTCTTAGGATGAGTTTTCCAAACCACTGTAGCAGGAGCAAAGAGAGTAGATGAAGAAGCTGAGTGGTAGTTTGGAATAAGGAACCCTAGCAATAAAAGAGGACACATTTCTGTCTTGGATGAATTCCAAAGAATTTTGTTTAATGGCCTTGTCCCTGTGCTTTGACTTTATAGCTACACTGGAGAACGACCCAGCTCCAACATGGTCATTGTTGACGTGAAGATGGTATCAGGCTTCATTCCTGTAAAATCCTCTGTGAAAAAGGTAAGCCCTAAATCCCTTGCAGATGGCAAAGTCATGGTTAGGGTTAGGGGTTAGGGTTAGGGTTAGGGTTGATGATAAATGCTGACATGTATGCTCGGCAATTTTATTTTGTTGATTTAGTTCTTCAAGAGGTTTACTCCCTCAGACTTGTTTCTTTAGTATGTGATTCTGTGGGAATCCTATTTGTGTGGTCTCAGGTATAAGTCACAAACATGGTTAATAATGTTTCAGCAGGCCTGAGACTTCTAGGTATGTGGAGAAAGAAAAAGGAAGATTATATAATATATTGTATACATATATTTCTTCCTTTTCTTATATAGTTGGAAAATAATTCCCTCTCTTGCATCCTCCCCTCTCTCTCTATATAAGTAATACATACATCATATGTAATATACTCTCTATACATATATATCATACATGTAATATATAATATAAATAGTGAGAAAAAAGATGGCTTATATATTACTATATTATATATATTTAAGTATTATGTTTTATTTTTATCATTATCACTATTATTTCTTGAAGAAATCAAAATTAGCCTTTTGGATGTTTCTGAGAAGCCACTTAGAACATAAAACTTGAGAAAGTTACCTCAGCCTGAAATTCCCTTCTCCCATACCTTTGGCTTACCCTCTTGTTCAACAGCTCCAAGAAAGGCCTCAGATTCAAAGGACTGAAGTGAATGTCAACCACGTCCTGATTTACTTTGAAGAGGTAAGATTCTCTGTCACTCTTTTAGATCTGGGAGAGCCATAGCGCTTCTAATGAACCAATCCAGGTTCCAAATTGTGTCTTTCACATACAACATAAGGGGTGGGGAAAAGAAGGTAGTTACAGAGGAAAATGATGTATGTAGCCAGTCAACAAGGCTCAATTTTCCACACTCGACTGTCTACAGAATCATCTTTTTTGCCCTTCCTTTACCTGTCATGGAGTAATTGTGCAAGCCTCAAAGCATCCTGTTATTTCTAGGTTTTAGTACAGAGGGTTGCATGAGTACAGGGCTTGATAATATCTTGAAAAGAGTAACTGGTAACTAAGTTCATCTTTGATTCCAATTTAGTTTTTCTGTCTCTCCAGCTAACCAGTGAAGTCTTGAGTTTTTCCTTCTCAGTGGAACAGGACATTCAAGTAGAGAATTTAAAACCAGCTACAGTAAAGGCCTATGACTATTATGAGACAGGTGAGTGGGATTCAGACCTGCTAAGCCTTGAAAGGAAAAAGATGACTAATCTAGGATAGGGTCATCTTAATGGAAAGAAAACTCTACAATCTTTCACTGGAAGAAAGAATGAGCTTATGGTCACAGGATAATCATATTCCTGTATACTAATCTCTCATGTGCCCCCAAACACTTCTTAGAGTCATTCTTATAAATTGATTATAATGCAATGAGGGGAATCAATTCTTTCTAAATTTCCCATATGAAGCTGCTTGTTCTGGACAGAATTATTCCAGAAGGTTAGTAATAGTAACAATAACTTAAAAAAACAAAAAACAAAAAAACACTTCTTAGTATTACTGTGCGATATGACCCAAAATTTGATCTACTTTTTACTTGTCTTGGATAATCTCACAAAATTTGAAAACTTTTGTAATCTATCAGGAAATTTTTCCATTTGTTCATAACTTTAAACTAGAGACCTACCAGCATCTTAGCATGCTGGTAATGTTCAAACTTGACTCTTTTTTAGAAAAGAAAGGGTTCAAAGAAGAAGGTATAACTCCAATAAGAAAAGCATCACAGTGGGAAGAGGACTATACAGTGTCCTAGAGAAAGACTGTTATCCATCTGTGAAATCTGCCCCTTCGCTTTGTATCCAAGTCCAATTTTCTCTCATTCCCCCAACCCATCCCAAATGAAATAAGAAATAAGTCCATTTATTGGCTCTATAACCTTGATTTATACTTTCTTTTGAAGCTTACAAAGCTCATGTACAATGAACTACTCCTGTTTCTATTACTGAATGTCTTTGCTCTGTCTCCTCATTTCTGTGTTTCAGAGGAATTCGCCATTGAAGAGTACAGTGTTCCCTGCAGTGCTGGTAAAGTATAAACAGTAAAATGCAATGCCAACATAAAGAAGATAAACATTTGTGGTCTGCATAAAGCTGCTTCTTGAGCATACTTTTACCATATATAAACTCCCTGGTGGAGAGTACCCATTGTGGCTCAGTGGTAACGAACCAAACTAGTATCCATGAGGATGCAGGTTCAATCCCTGGTCCTGCTCCATGGGCTAAGGATCTAGCACTGCTGTAAGCTTCAGCGTAGGTCACAGATACAGCCTGGATCTGGCTGTGCTATGGCTGTGGTACAGGCCAGCAGCTGTAACTCCAATTCGACCCCTAGCCTGGGAACTTCCATATGCCATGGGTGTGGCCTTAAAAAGAAGAAAAAGAAATGAAAAGAAAGGACCCCCCACCCCAGTATATCATTTATGAATTGAACTATCTCAAATATATTATAGAATTTCTCAGTAGAAAAAAAAATACAAGTAAAATATAATTACTGTTGTCTGGGGTGACCTGTTTGAAGATGAATCCAAGGATTTGCCATATATAAAAGCTAAATCATCGAACATTTGGTTTACATGTCTGTAATCACTAAGGATATATTATCACCCATGACCTTAGTTTGTACTAGTTAAGGCCAGGAAACTTTACACTATAAATTATCCTTATGACACAGCACAAGTGATGAGATCTAAAAGAGCTTCCATTAACCTATCAAAGAAAGCTGGTAGTGTTATTTGCATTAAAACCCAAGCTGCCTTCATTTCTTTCCACGTGATAATAGTGATAATTTTTCTTAGAGCTGGAGCTAGTTCTTGCCCTAATTAGTCTTAATTTGAAAAGCAGTAATCATTCCAGTCCAGATTGCATTTCCTCTTTCATATTCTGTGTAACTTATTCATATTTAAAACATAAAGCATCTTCTTCAAATGTCTAGCATTCATTGTGCCCCACTTGTGACTTATGTTGTCTCATTTTACAGGGATGGTTGAGGTATTATGAAAAGCTGTGTGTCAAATGATACCTATTTTTTTTTCAAATCATATCTAGTTACTTATCTTGAAAAAGAATCATAGAATAGGTTGATTTGCTGATTTAAAACATAGCTCATTTCTTAATTAATATAATTGTGATGACAGAGTGATAAATAAAGCAAATAAGACTGCCAAAAAAAAAAAAAAAGAACTTCCTTCAGGCTATTTGGCAGGGTTCATCTTTGACAATACAACACTTGCTGTGAGACCTTCCACTCTTTACTTTAAAACATGAAAAAAAGAACAACCTCACCATTATGAAAATAATTTAAATGTATTAAGTTCAAATATTTGTAAATAAAATATGAAAGTTTTCCTTTATTAGATCACAAAATTTCCCTAACATTTCGACCTTTTCTTCTACTGTTTAGAATCTGAACATAGAAATGCCTGAAAATGGAAACTTATGGACTCCATCAGATGAACTTTTCCAGAAATGAAGAACAAAGACTTATCAGGAGAGAAGATGGTGGGAGAAAGAGGGGATGGGAATTACATATGATTTGTATGTTGAATAAATTGATGACATTTACAATTAGATCTCTTCTTTTGTTCTTTATCAATGTTCTATTTCCCTTCTGAAATATATATATATATGTATATGTTCTCCATAATGTTTTTTAAGAGATCGCAAAGCTGTACAAAGAGATACACTCAAAAATATATAGAGAGAGAAATCAAAATGAAATGCCAGAAAAATGTTCAAGTTACCCACAGGAAGAAAGGGAAAAGAAAATATTTCCAAATATTGAAAATAACCAAAAAGTCTATCAATAGGTGAAAGGTTAAACTAGCTGTGGTACATCCATATCATGGAATACTACTTAGTAATGAAGAAGGACAAATGACTGACTCAGGCAGCAACTTGGATGGATCTTAGAAACATTACATTTAGTGAAAAGGAAGATGATTTTAAAAGGTCGTACTGGAGTTTCCGTCGTGGCTCAGTGGTTAACGAATCCGACTGGAACCATGAGGTTGAGGATTTGATCCCTGCCCTTGCTCAGTGGGTTAGGGACCCAGCGTTGCCATGAGCTGTGGTGTAGGTCACAGACATGGCTCGGATCCCGCGTTGATGTGGCTGTGGCATAGGTCAGCAGCTACAGCTCCGATTAGACCCCTAGCCTGGGAACCTCCATATGCCGCAGGTACGGCTCTAGAAAAAGGCAAACAAACAAACAAAAAAAAGTCATACTGTAGGATTCCTTTTATATAAAATTCTCAAAATGATAACATCATAGAAATAGAAAATAAATTAGCAGTTTCCAGGACTTATGGATGCTAGGACAAGGACAGAGGACTGTGACTTATAAAGGAATAGCATTGGAGAGACCTTTGCAGTGATGAAATCCTGTACATGTGGAAGCAAAAGTCCTGGCTGAAATTTTTCATTCAATTCCACTTCAGATGATTTTGTTTCCTACTGTGTGCTGAGTATCTAAATTGACTTCTCAGGTAACTTTCTAACTGTCTTATTACCTTTTATTGATTAAATCTATATTTCCCTGATAACTAAAATTGCCTCCTTTATCACAAATTAAATTATCACACATTCTAAGGCTTGAGAGTGATTATTCTGTTTTATTGATTAGCTAGTCTATTCTTTCACATGTACTAAAATATTTGATCTATTGTGGCTAAATAAAATGTTCTAATAACTACTCTGGCCAGTTCATCCTCATTTCTGTGTTTCCACTTTTTTTTTTTTTTTCTTTTTGCAATACTAAGCTTATTACTTATTCCAGGTAAAACTTTGAAATTCTTTTATGGAATGAATAATCCCCATAGTTATATTGGGTACTATCTGGAATTTCACTGAATATGAATGAATTTATAATGATTATAAATGTCAACTTCCTATAATATTTGGCTTTCTCTATTCAGACACATTTTATCATCATTTATTCAGCTCACACAAAGTGAATTCTAATTCCAAATTAATTTCTGAATTTGGGCTGAATGACAAAATACAAATTTAAGATTAATTTCATGGACATGTGTGGTAAGATAAGGTGAAAGAATAATGCAGTGTATTCATGGAGAAAAATTAAAAGATATGGGCAAAAATAAAATTACAAGATAAGGAAAGACTCGAACAATATTTCTCATTTGTTGATAGAAACCATTCAAAGATTTTAAGAGAAAGAGTTATTTTCAGAGTTGCAGTAGAGAAAATCCATTTTCTAACAATGGTGGAAAAAGAAAGCAAGTTTTTCCTGATCTTTCTGATTTCTGATACAGTTGGTATGTGCAGAGCTGGGCTTTCTTCATGCTTCTGATAATTTAGCACACATATCCCTCTTCCACACTTAAATAATTTCACACTTTAAAAAAATTATTTATTTTCCCCTCATCAATAGAGGCAGACATCTTTGAAAACCAAACCTGTTATCTTAATCATGTTTGCAGTTTGTTTATCCAGCACAGTGCTGGGAATGTAGTAGACACTCAGTAAAATAATGGAGCAACTGAATGGGTCAGTGCTGAGTGGGCATCTGCCCACAGTTAAGTAGAAAGAGAAATGGAATCACACAGGGGTTTTAGTATAGACCGGTAGAGGAAATGAGCTAGAAAGATCATTTGCACTCAAACCTGTCTTGAATTGCTTAACATTTCACAAATAATTTATTAAAAAGATTGTCATGCTTTTTTTAATGTTTTTTTTTTTTTAGGGCTACATCTGTGGCATATGAAAGTTCTCAGGCTAGAGATCAAATCAGAGCTACAGCTGCAGGCCTATGCCACAGTCCACAGCCACAGCAACGCAGGATCTAAGTTGCATCTACATCCTACACCACAGCTCACAGCAATGCTGGATCTTTAACCCACTGAGTGAGGCCAGGGATCAACCTGCATCCTCATGGATATTAGTCAGGTGTTTAACCCACTGAGCCACACAGGAATTCAAGATTTTCATACTTTTTTATATGAGAAGAAGGAATGTTGGTTATTTATTATAACTTTAAGCAAAACTTGTAATTGTATACGTTTACTGAGATCTAAAAGGGAAATGACTGTCTCTGGTTTTCAAAACTAGCTGTGAGCAATCATCTAAAGGATAAGTACAAATTATCTCCTTTCTAGGTTGAATTGTGTCCCCTCAAAAAATATAGTGACATCTTAATCCCTAGTTCCAGTGAATATGACCTAATTTGGAAATATAGTAGACGTCTTTGCAGATGTAATTAAAATGTAAGTTAAAATGAGGTCATCCTTGGAGTTCCCATCATGGCACAGTGGAAACGAATCCAACTAGGAACCATGAGGTTGTGTGTTCCCTTGCTCAGTGGGTTAAGGATCCGGTGTTGCCGTGAGCTGTGGTGTAGATCACAGACTCAGCTCAGATCTGGCATTGCTGTGGCTGTGGCATAGGCCAGCAGCTACCGCTCCGATTAGCCCCCTAGCCTGGGAACCTCCATATGCCATGGGTGCAGCCCTAAAAAGACAAAAAAGACCAAAAAAAAAATTTTTTTTAAATGAGGTCATACTGGAGTGGGATAGGCCCTTAACCCAATATGACTATTGTCCTACAAGAAGAGACCACACATGGAGACAGACACACACAGCAGGAAGACACTGTCATACATGTGGTGATGCAGGCAGAGGAAGAAACACCATGCATTGCTGGCAAAGAAGCTAAGAGAAAGGCATCAAACAGATTCTCCCTTAGAACATTTGAAAGCAGGACAGCCTGACAATATCTTGATTTTGGACTTCTAGCCAACAGAACTGTGAGAGAATAAATTTCTGCTATTTTAAGCCACCAAGCCTGTAGTACTTTGTTATGGCAATTCTAGGAGACGACCTTAAAGTCCAATTAAAGTGACACATTTTCATTCACTAGTCCAGTTTACTTAGTTCATTCTTTTAAATCAGACAAATAATTGAGCAGATCCCCAATAATCAGGTGGAGCAAGAAGAATGCATACATATTTCAACACCATTTAATTTAACAATGAAAAATGTCTTTTTCCATAATTTAAAACAAACAAGCAAAATCTGACATACAGATCCAATTTTTCACCTCTGGCCCTCTGCCATTCTTGTAGCTTATCTCAAAAAAGATGAATTCCTTCTTGGTGTTAAAGTTCTCCAGGAAGAATTTAGGTTTATTTTTCCTGTGGTCATAAGAAAAATAAAATGATTCATAATACAAATAAATCTATGAGTCATGAATGTTGCTAGATTTCAATACACATGTAGGCAAAAAGGCTGATTTATAGATTTTAATCTGTTCTGGTATATCCTTTCAAAGAATGTTTGATTAGTATTTGATACCAAGTAGAAGTATTATTGAAGATCCTTCTTTTCTTAATTGAAGTATAATTGATGTACGTGTTAGTTTCAGGTGTACAACATAATGATTTGACATTTAAATATATTACAAACTGATCACCACCATAATTCTAGTAATATCTGTTACCATACAATATGATTACAGTATTATGTTATGCTCCTTATGCTGTGTATTATATCCCAATGATTTATTAATTTTGTAGTGAATTTTGTACCAATGAATCCCTTACACCTGTTTCACCAACCCCTTAACCCATTCTCCCCCTGGAAACCACCAGTTTGCTCTTCATATCTCTGAATCTCTTCTATTTTGTTTGTCCATTTCCTTTGGTTGTAGATTCTGCACATGAGATCATACAGCTCTTGTCTTTCTCTGTCTGATTTATTTTGCTTAGCATACTACCATCAAAGTCCACCCATGTTATCAAAATGACAAGATTTTATTCTTTTTTATGTCTGAGTAATAGTCCTTTGTGTATATATACCACATCTTATTTATCATTCTTGTATCAATGGACATTTAAATTGTTTCCATAATTGGTCAATTGTTGATGCTGCAATGAACATTTAAATAAATATACCTTTTCAAATTAGTGTTTTTGTTTACTTTGGATCAATACCCAGAGGTGGAACTGCTTGATCATAAGATCATTCTTTTTTTAATTTTTTTGAGGAACCTCCATCCTATTCTCCATAGTAGTTAGACCAGCACCCAGCAATAGTGTACTATGGTGGCACTTTCTTCACATCCTTGCCAACATTTGTTGTGTTTTTGAGGATAGTCATTCTGACAGGTGTGAGATGACATCTCTTTGTGGTTTTGATTTGCTTTTCTCTGATAAAAATGAGGTTGAGCATCTTTTCATGGTGTCTCCTGTCCATTTATATGTCTCCTTTGGAGAAATGTTTATTCAGGTCTTCTGCCTTTTTTAAAAAATCAGATTGTTTGTTTTTTGATATTGAGTTGTATAAAGTATAAAGAAGTCACGGTTATTTAAAAAGCAATAGTGTGCGAAATATCTTCATGTTTTTCACTTAATATTCTCAGACCACCTTTGTTATACAACTTAGGAATCAGAATTAATGAGATCATATTAAAATAAAGAATAGTCAAGGCAAAGTTCTGCAAGAATTCAAGTTATTGTTAAACAAAGTGGTGCTTGAGAAAAATCTCTTCCAAGATGTAATGTTTACTTAGTCTGACAAAACAAAACTTGTCATGTCCAATAAGTGGCCTTTGATTACTCAAAGTCTGTTAATATATAAACCATACAAAAGACATTCATCATCAGCACATTTGGATAGCACTTGACCCCCTCTTAAGAATTCCCTCTTAACAGGCACTGAGTAGCTGAGTATAAAATTAGATTGCTTCTTGTTATCAGACATAAAAAAAGAAAAGACTGAAATAAAAGAGAATGCCTTTTGTCAAATTGTGTAAAGTAAAAGAGCACTTTTTCTTTCTTTCTTTCTTTTTTTTTTTCTTTTTTTTGTCTTTTTGCCTTTTTTAGGGCCACACCTGTGGCATATGGAGGTTCCCAGGCTAGGAGTCGAATCGGAGCTGTGGCCGCCAGTCTATGCCAGAACCACAGCAACGCGGGATCCAAGCCGCGTCTGCGACCTACACCACACTCACGACAACATCGTATCCTTAACCCACTGACCGAGGCCAGGGATCGAACCCACAACCTCATGGTTCCTAGTTGGATTCGTTAACCACTGAGCCAGGACAGGAACTCCAGGAGCAATTTTTCTATGTAATATTTTATCATTAAAACTGGGATTCAAAGATAGATATTATTAAATATGGCTTCTTATTTTGATAAATTATTGTCAAGGTATAATTTTCAAAAGGAAAATATATTTTTTTCCTTATAAGGAAAACTTATATTCTCAGACAAATACAAAATGAACAGTAGTCAAACATTTTATTTAAGCTATTAATTAATAAAGTAACCAGTAAGATGTTATAATTAGTTCACAGAGTATTCGAAAGGCTAGGATACTTAACAGACAACTGAGCAAAAAACTGGTAGGATAAGAATGATGGGTTGCAAAAAAACAACAACAAAAAAAAGGAGTTTCCATGTGGCTCAAAGGGTTAAGGATCTGGCATGGTCACTTCAGCAGCTCAGGTCACTGATATGCCCCAGGTTTGATCGCTGGCCGGGAAATTTCAGCATGCTGCGAGTGCAGCTGAAAAAGAAAAAAAGAAAAAGAAAAGGGAAAAGAAGCTGGGTTAGATATAAAACTGAGTAATGTAGAACATGATGTAAAATCTTTGGGGTTATCTGTTCCACTGGACAGAAATAATTTGCATGTGTGCCTGCAAAAATTAACAAGAAACTTCACTAAGTCTGGAGCCTTAAATCTGTATTAAATTATGAGATGAACTATGTCTATTCTGCTAGACATTACTCAGGTGGTCCTTGCTCCCAGGTTGTGTTGAAAGAATGGGCTACTCCTCATTTTTACCTTATGTGAGTTTCTGATCATTTTTCTCCCCTCTTCAAAGGTTCTTCTTGAATTTTAAAAAAGGGAGTGGTAGTTGTAGCAATTTTTTTATAGGTTATGCAGAAGGATTCATCAGCCATGTAGGCCTCCATGAGTTTGTAGCCGTATTTAAGTCTTTAAGCCACTTTGAGTTTACTTTTGTGTATAGTGTGAAGCATTGTTCTAACTTCATTGATTTACATGTGGTTGTCCAGCTTTCCCACCACCACTTGCTGAGGACACTGTCTCTTCTCCATTGTGTATTCTTGCCTTCTTTGTCGAAGATTAATTGACAGTAGGTGTGTGGGTTTATTTTTGGGTGCTCTATTCCATTCAATCCTAGTAATTCTTGTTCTGCTTGATTTTAGGTAAACATTCTTCTTTCATGAGGTATATTTACTTCTAAAGTAAAAAGAGTCATGGAAATACTGTCTTGATACACTTTCACAGTCTGAAAATTGTCTCAGGAGTGACAGCTCAGAAAACTGAATCCAAGAGTCTGTTCTTTGCAGTAACAAAGTTCACAGTATCTAGTGGACTAGTTTCCAGAAGTCTTCAGCAAGCATCAAGAAGCAGACATCTGCTTGATAGTAAAATTAATTAACTTTTTACAGGAACAACATCACAATAAAGGAGGGTAAAGTTTTCTGCAGGCGTACAATGCACAGCTATTTCATTGTTGTGGTCAATGTTTTCTTAAGAGAAAGAGTACAAACAAGGAAGACATTGACAAATTTCCAGAGCCCTCACATAAATGGTACAATTTCTGAAATACTTATATCAATAACATTCTACCTACACAAAATTAACATAGGGAAGGCTAAGTGTATCTTCCAATTTGATCATTCTCCCCGTGCAGCTCTTACACCACTAATGAGCTAGTTAATAAATACAGTAAAAAATACCCTGAATTCAAATTTTTTTAATGTAGGATTCAATCTTGGAAGGAAAAGGAGACTCACCAAGTTGCAACTGGTATCCATATTAAATAGGTGAAACAATCCTTTGTTACCTGTTGTTTAATAAAGTGATAAAATATTTTAAAAGTAACATAAAAGAAGATAACATGGTTGTGGGTGTTCTCTTGTGACGTAGTGGGTTAAGGATCTGGCATCATCACTGCAGCGTCTCAGGTCACCAGTGTGGTGCGTTTTCAACCCCTGGACCAGGAACCTCCACGTGCTACAGGTGCAGTCAAAAAAAAATTATAACATCATGATAAAGCTATAACAAAGCAGAGAAAAATATTCTGGTGCAACATTGAAAAACCACTATGAATACTGCAATGGAAAATAACTAATAATCTGAACCTTTGTCAAGAGCAAAATCTACAAAGTTGAGGGTTAGATATAGCATAGAGAAATAAAAAGGACTTCTCTCAGCTTCACTGAAAATAGTAACAATTATATTCCAAATAGATGGCCACCATTTTATTTCTAAAACCAAAATGCCATTTAACAAAGAGAAACACAAAATTTAGCTTTGCATTAGTATATTTTATATTACGTTTCATGAAGTTTTAAAAATTTTGCTTTTTGCTTGCTGCTTTTATAGTTCTTCTTTTTTCTTGCTTCTTCTCTTGCTCTTTTCCCTTGTAGGAATTTTCATACTAGCTTTATAAGTGGTGAACCTACAAACTTTACTATACACTTGCCTCTACCAGTGAGATTTTTACTTACATGTTTTCCAGTTATTAGTAAATACCGTTTTTTTTTTTTTTTCAGCTTAAAGAAGTCCCTTTAACATTTCTTATAAAACTGGTTTAGTGGCTTTTGCTTCAGTGGAAAGTGGAGTGCTTTATTTCTCTCCTTCAATTCTAAATGCTGACCTTGCTGGATAGTTTCTTGGTCGAAGGTTTTTTCCTTCACAATTTTGAATATATCATGCCACTCACTTCTGGCCTGCAGTTTTCTGCTAAAAACTCTGGTGATAGTTTTATGAGGGTTCCTTTGGATATAACAAGTTGCTTTTCTCTTGCTGTTTTAAGATTCTCTCTTTAACTTTTGATACTTTAATTATAATGTGTCACGGTATAGATGTCTTTGAGTTCATCTTATACAAAACTTTCTGTGCTTCCTGTACCTGGATATCTGTTTCCTCCTCCAGGTTAGGTATGTTTTTAGCCATTATTTCTCAGATAAATTTTCTGCCTCTTTCTCTCTCTCTTCTCCTTCTGGGACTCCTATCATGTGAATGTTATTCTACTTGATGTTGTTCCATAGGTTCCTTAAACTATCTTTTTAATTTTTTTTTCTCTTTGCTGCTCTATTTGGGTGCATTCTACTGCCTTTTGGGCCACTGCTCTGATCTTCTGTTTCACCTAGTCTTTCCTTGATCCCCTCGAGCATATTTTCAGTTCAGTTACTTTATTCTTCAGCTCTGTGATTTCTGCTTGGTACTTTCTCATATTATCCATCTCTTTGCTGAAGTTCTCACTGTGTTTATCCATTCTTTCCCACGTTCAGGGACCATATTCTGACTATGACTTTGAACTCTTTGTTAGATAGATTACTTATCTCCATTTTATTAGGGTATTTCTCTAAAGTTTTGTTGTCTTCTTTCCTTTGAAATATCTTCCTCTGTTTCATTTTGCTTGACTCTGTTTGAGTCTCTATGTAGTAAATGAAACTATTAACTCTCCTGGGTCTCTATGTAGTAAATGAAACTATTAACTCTCCCAGTCTTAAAGGAGTGACCTTGTTGTGTAGGAGATGAAACTTATCATTGATCCTTGCCCTAGCTCTTGGTGTCTCTCAAACCTTTGTGATCGCCTAAGTAGCTGGCTTTATTCTTAATAGATCTCAGTGTTGAGAGTATTTCAAGGCTTGTCAGTGTTCCAAAAGAGTGACCTAGTTTCAGGCTCACTGAAAGCCAGGTCTTCACGCAGCAGCTTTTAAAATATGTAAATACATATAATCTTGTGGTCTGCAGTGGTAGACCCTGCCGACTTCCAGGCCAGGAGATCTGGGTCGGGGTGGGGGACAGTAATCCCCTGGGTAACAGTTGCAAAAAATGGACTTATATATATCCGTATAAGCAAGCTGAGGCAAGGCCAGGGGAGAGTGCAAAGATGGTGTCTTCCCACCCAAGTTCCCTACGAGTATATCTGTAGTCCTAGATGAAGGGCTGAAGCCTGTCTCTCAGGTTGAAGCTCCTGGACAAGAGAATCTCTTTTTCACAGGCAGACTGGAATTATGTTTCATTCTGCTTTCTGTGCACCATCTAGATGTGGTAGCCTGCCTAGAACTGTCTTTCCAATTGTTAGAGACCTGGGGGGAGGAGGGGACTGGGAATGTTAGTCCCTCTGGCCACCAAACTAGGTGCATGGTAAGTGCAGACTGTGCTTACCTCCCAACCTTAGCAAGGCTGCAGGAGAACATGGGGGATGGGGAGCATCTGCAGCTTTAATGACACAGAGGGAAAGTGCTGCGAGTAGGGCTTGCCTGCAGCTTGAGCAAGGCCAGGAGAGAGTGCTGGAGGTAAGGCACACCTGCAATTTTAGCGAAGCATAGGCACTTTTTTTGAATTATCTTCTCTCAGGGCCTCTTACTCAATCCACTGTCAAGAAGTCCCCCTAAAGTTATACCTCACTCGGTCCCAGAAATGAATCTGCCTTCAGGAAGTTACCGCATAGTGACATGTTTTGTGACCTTTAAAGGCAACTTTCTTTGAAACCTGCTGATAAGAATTTTGAAGGAGTTAAAGAAAGGTGAGTTAAAAGTCCCTCATCAGGAGCTCTGCTATCAAAGTCAAAGAAAGGTCATTCTTACTAGAATGTAAATGTTATCCTCTGGAAATTCTTCAGAGCCTGTCAGAGTTTAGCCTTGAGGGTAATGAGGCAATCACTGAGAGCATCAACCCTTTCAGGAGAATCTGTGCCCAGCTGTGAACTCTATTTTGGGTGGAGCTTGTTTGCAAATAGCAGCCACATATAACACCTGGTAAATCTGAAATGTCTCAGAGAGCAGGCAGCAGGCAGGGAGAAACGATACCTGCGATTTACTCCTCGCTATGGAGAGAGACAGATTTCTTCATTCGCGTCTCATGCTGTTTCTCCTCTCCCTATTTTCTGCCAATGTCTCAGATTCTGCAAAACCGTAAGTCTCCCTCCAAGTCCCTTGCTCAAGAATCTGTTTTTTATTTCAGTCTCTCCCTGATATCTTTGCCTTGCCCTTCCTATTAAATGCTACCCTTCCATTCCTTAAGGTAACTTACAGTTATAATAGATTAATATATTTTTTCATTCATGTACCCTACATTCTTGAAATAGTGTTTTTCATTGAGTCAATAACAGTCATAAATACAATAAGTAGTCACTAAAAAGCATGATTTGATTAGACACTGAAACCACAGACCTCACTTTCACAGAATTGTTCTTTCAGATGGAAGGTGCTGACTATAAAAATATTTAAGATGTACAGTTTGGAGTCATTTGAACTCATATTGTAGATTCTATGTGTACAGAAAGTAATAAAAGTGTTAAGTTATATCATGAGCATATAATTTACAAAATTCCTACTGTGGAAAACTGACAAGCAATTCAATTTCTCTAACAAATAACTGTCTCAGAAAGAGAGGAGAGCAAGCCTACGGAATTAAAGAGATTGAAAAAGTATATCAATCAATCATAATGTATAAACCTAATTTTGATCTTGATTCCAAAGACAGTTTTTTGAAAAACATCATGACATTTTCACAAAAAAGTTATAAATGTGCACTGGCTGGATATTTGAATATTCATGATATTAAAATACTTTTGCTAAATGTTTATGTATAATAAAATAATGTGTGTGTTTTCTTTTCTTTTGGAAATACATACTGAAATATTTATTTGCTTCACAATGATAGTAGGAAAGGTGAATTGGTGAAGAAAGTAGATGGGAATGTGGATGGGATGTAGGTAAGGCAAGAGTGGACACAGATTGTTGGCCATTAGAACTGGGTATTGTGACTCTAGTAGTTTATTATGTTCATATAACACTGTGGATATATTTGGATTCATTACATTACTTTGTCTAATTTTATGTACGTTTGAAATTCTCCATCATAAAAACTTAAAAAAAAACAATGAAAGTTACCAATAATTTACTATTGAATAAAAATTGAAACATAATATATCAAAATACCTAGTTCATTTGTTTAAATACCTGATACACATAGAAGTATTTTACAAACCTTAACTAACTATATGAATTGAAAAATCAAGATTGTTAAATGGTTGGAATGCATGAGAAAAAAACCTAGAAAAATGGAAAAAAAAAAGAAAACATTGACAGAGAAGTTGTGAAAAACAGAAATTAATAAAACAGAAGCCAACAAAATGATATAATTACAAAAACAAAAAGTCAGTATTCTAAACATTAATAACGTAGTAAATTGAAAGCCTAGCCGAAAAAAAGACAGTACCCTAGAAGAATGAAAATTGTACAAATTATCAAAACTAACATTAGATTATTTTGAAAAATTGAATAAACCAGTGACCTTAAAAGAAAGTGAATTAGGAGTAAAGAGTATTCCTTCACTTACAAAAGACTTGTAAAAATAATTTTGTATTTTACCGAAAAGCTTTACCAAGCTTTCAAGGAAATGATAATCCCTATCCTAAAAAGGCTATTGAGAAAGCAGAAGAAGAATACCCATACAATCACTTTAGAGTTTAATATCAGAGATGCTGTTTGGGAAAGATCCTTAGCATTCTCCTTACTTGCTGCAAATAATAATAAATCCTTCCTTTTTCCAAAAAAAAAGAGTTTAATATCATAAGGATTATAATAAAGAGAAGAAAATTAAATATCAATCTCACTTATGAACATAAAAGTAAAATGCAAAAGAAAATATTGCCAATTTTTTCCAGTTGTGTATTTAGTTGATTTTACATGAGCTGCTATAACAGCTCTAAACTCAGTGAAACTCTAAAACTCAGTGAAAAAGCACAGTAACCCAAGCAGATGGAGGCTTTGTCATTTTCAGTGTGTCACTTCTAAAGCATACTCATCCAGCAAGCAAAGAATAAAAGAAAGTGAAGGTGCCCATAGGAAGTTTAAATGTGCCAAACCTGGATATGATGTACATCACATTTACTTATACTCCATTAGCCAGAATTCAGTCACATGATGAGACAGTCAGTCTATCAGTGTATTCAGGAGGAAAGGGAAAGAAATTTGGTGTAGAACTAGCCAGCCTCTACTACAAGTCAAGTAGCTATGTGTTCCAGTTATAAATCTAGAGTGCAATGAATTAAAACAACAATTTATTGTTTTTCTCTTGTGGTTCTATGGTTTGGCTGGGTTCACTCTACAGGGCAGTATTCGCTTTGGTTCTCCCTTGCAGTTGATGTTAGATGTTGACTAGCGCTATGGTCCTCTGAAGATTCAGCTGGACTAGGTGTCCAAAATAGCTCCCCATGGAGCACATAGTTCATGCTGGCCATCCCCTGGTGGCTTATCTAGAAATGTTGACCAGAGTGTCAACACACATCCTTTCCAGATAGTTCAGGAGTCTCACAGCATGGCAGCAGGATTCCGAAACAGAGGGTCCCAAGTACAAGCATTCCAGGGAACTAAGGCAGAAACTGAAAAGTCTCCTAGGACCTAGCCTTGGAAGTCACTTAGTATCACTTCCATTGTTGACCTGTTTCCAAAAGCAAGTAATAGGTAGGGCAAGGTCGAATTCAAGGGGAGGGAATTATATAAGGCCATGAAGGAAGGCATGGTTTATTGAGGAATCACCTCTAGCCATGCTGCCTTCCAATATTTGATGCTTGGCATATAATGACAATAGCCTCAGGCTTAAAATCCAGGATCTTGTCATGTAAATTAGGTCCAAGTACAGATGAGACTCACTGGGGTCATCTACCTTAACTGCAGTTCCTCAAGCATAGTTTATACCCATCTGAAGACCTGTATATAGATCACTGCCCCTGGTTCCTGTCACAGAGGTCCCAACCCTTGTAATATCCTAAGTGATAAGAGTACTAGGAGTTATCTTTTGTTCAAATATTTGGTCTTTGACCCTAGTTCCTGATACAAAGTTCCTAAATCCATTGCAATCTTTTAGGTGATAGGAGGTCTTTTCTTCTAATGAGGCAACTTTGGGTGGGCTCCTGGATAGCTTCAGGGTGCAGGCTGGTCACCAGAAAGAGCAAGCCATGAGTAGAATCTATTCTGCCCAAAACAATGGCTTCAAACTCTACACCTCAATGTTCTGGGCTGCTGTGCCCTCTGCTGTTTCAACTTCATGTCTGTATAATTCTTCATTCAGTTGGGTTGATTTACAAAAACCATCTCCATCAACCTGATGGTGTCATCTCTCATTTACAGTCTTACTGTGGATCTCCGTCTCTGTTTTCAGCATCCTGTAAATGGGCCATTAGGAAAAGGAAAGGAGCGAAATTGACATTCGCTTGATTCAGAAGCCCACTTTTGTTTCAAGTCTGTACTTTTGGTCACAGACTTCTCAACATACTTGTGAAGGAATTTTGTCCATTCATTTTTTAATTTTACATGAGTTTTCTTTTCTTCTCTCTTTTTTTTAGTAGGAAAATCAAATACTGATGTGATTTTATATTTGCATGGCATTTTAAACACCTCAGAGATTTTTCCATACATCTCACTTTATCTAAAATGTTCCAGAAAAAAAGCCAGAAGCCATGTGAGAAACCATTCTCTATGGCCTTACTGTAGCCCACTATCACAAGGCACAGTATTTCACAATGGGAAACTTGGAAAAAATCTTTGAAGATGATCCAACAGATCTGAATTAGAATGTGAGAAAGAATTTTGTACAAAACAAGAGATTTCTCAATCACAGGAATTACACAGGCCAACAGGATGGAAGGCAGGAGGTCAGGTCAGCCAGAAGTCTAAGAATTCTCTTCCTAATCCAGACCACTTTTCGATTCCATCTTCATGTTTTCTAGAGAGAAGAAACTGCGTACTAATCACTTCCCTCAAATGATGCATATAGTACTACTTATTACTATGCATTTTGATCCCTTTCTCATGATATCAAGTACTGCTGACTCATTTTTTTTCATAAGGGATGGTGGAAAGAGAAAACAGAGATCAGCACATTTTCCTAACATCTCACTGCTCCAAGAAAGCAAGTTTAGTTTCAATGCTGGTACTCTTTATTGAATCCTCAGATTAAAATTCCAGATTTCCTTTACTTAAAAAACTAAATATACAACTACGTGTGATCCAGCAATCCCACTCCTGAGAAAGCCATAATTCCAAAAGATATATGTACCCCAATGTTCATTGAAGGACTATTCACAATAGCCAAGACATGGAAACAACCTAAATGTCTGACAGAGGAATAGATATAGAAGGTGTTGCGTGTGTGTGTGTACATACACACACATATACATACATATATATACACACTATGGATTACAACTCAGCCATAAAAAAGAATGAAATAAAGTCATTTGCAGCAACGTGGATGGAACTAGAGATTGTCATACTGAGTGAAGTACATCAAACAGAAGAAGACAAACATCATATGGCATCACTTATTGTGGGATCTAATAAAAAAGATACGAAGGAACTTACTTATAAAATAAACTCACAGATTTCAAAACCAATCTTATGGTTACCATAGAGGAAACCATGGGAGAGAGAGAGGAATTAGGAGAATGGGAATAATACATACACACTACTGTATAAAATTGATGATTAATAAGAACCTATGGTAATTTGAGGGAAACCTACTCAATAGTTTGTAATAACCTATATAGGAAAAAAAGAATGGACATATGTATGTGTATAACTGATTCAGTTTGTTGTGCACCTGAAACTAAGGCAACAGTGTAAGTCAACTATACTCCAATAAAAATTTTTTTAAATTAAAAATAATTTCCAGATTTCCAGAACTATACTTTTGCTTGTAAAAACAGAATATTTATATGTGTGGGTAGTAATGGCATTATTGAATAAGGACCAAAGAAGAAATTGGGAGATGAGTAATTTTATTCACTGTTGTATAAGAAAATCCTAACCTAGGTGCCTAGCAACAGAAATCTCTACATGTTTTTATTCAATTATGTGAGGTTATGGAGATATGGAGATTCCCATGTGAAAATGGAAATTTCCCAAATAATATCAAGACCAGCCTGCTCTTCCCCCTCCCTTTATCTTTTTTCTTTATTCCCCAAAAAAGTTCACACAAACAAACCTTAACTGAACCTACACATGCTCACTTTTCTTTTCCCCCAAAAACAAGATACCTCTGTTTTCCCAGCACTTTCCCTTTCCTAATATGGAAGAATAATTTACTAAAATATTAACAAGTGTTTTGGTTTCACTGCTGCAAAGGATTTAGAAGGAATGTGATCTGTGCTGATTCTTATCCTCTGGTATTTTCTCTTCCCTTTTTCAAAAGTGGAGCCAAGTTCTTGTGTCCTTTTTGCCTTAAGAATTTTCAAGGTTAGAAACAGAGGGTGCTTAACGATAACTTTGTGAAAGCCCTGGTTACTTGGGCAAATTACATGCTCCTGAGGAAAAGGAAAAAGAAGCCTTTTGCAGGGAGGTTAGAGGAGAAGCCCCACTGGAAGGAAATATTCAAAACCAGGAGGTGGGTGGAGGTTTATGGGACCCAGGACAGTGGGTACCTGGGGTCCCCTGCATTATTGTATCCAGGGTAAAAGGCAGTATCTCTAAATGACTGTGTGAGGTAGACTCTAGGTCACAGAGCTCCCAGTCTCAGGAAATAGTCTTTTGTCCAAATACAGCATAGAGGCAGCCAAGCAGCCAGACCTCCAAGTGGCTGAGAGGTTGGACAATGGCATGGCCATATCAGGAGTGATCAGTTTCAAGCAAAGACTAAAGCAACTTCCCAAATATTTTGCTCCACAGACCCTCACATGGGGAAAGCTCTAACAAAAACTAAGATTAATTCTCACTAGGAATCTTAGAAGAATGGGAACAGAGTCAGATTTAAGTCAAACTAAAGAAAATGAAGCAATGTTATATTGAATTGAAGTATAAATGACCTATAATACTATGTTGGTTCCAGATGCACAACCTAGTGACTTGATATTTCTATGTATCACAAAATGATCACCATGATAAGTCCACTTACCATCTGCCACCACAAAAAGTTATTACCATATTATTGATGATATTCCCTATGTTTTACATTTAACCTTCATGACCCATTTCATTTTCTAAGTAGAAGATTGTACTTCCTAATCTCCCACACCTATTTCACTAATTCCCCACACCCTTCCCCCATGGCAATCATCTGTTCTCTATATCTATGAATCTGTTTCCAATTTGTTATATTTGTTCCTTGTTTTTCAGATTCCACATGAAAGTGAAATCACATGGTATTTGCTTTTCTCTGTCTACCTTATTTCACTTAGCGTAATATCCTCTAGGTCCATGCATGCTGTGACAAATGGCAAGATTTCATTCTTTTGTATGGCTGAGTAATATTCTATTGTACATGTATACCACATCCTCTTTATCCATCCATTTGTCAGTGGACACCTAGGTCGCTTCCATATCTTGGCTACTGTAAATAGTGCTACAATAAACAGAGGGGTGCATATATCTTTTCAAATTAGTATTCTTGTTTTCTTCAGTTAAATACCCAGGAATGGAATTGCTGGATCTTATGGTAATTCTATTTTTAATTTTTTGAAGAATCACCACACTATCTTCCATAGTGGCTGTACCAGTTTACATTCCTGTCAGTCCCAGAAGATTCCCTCTTCTCCACATCCTCACCAAGACTTGTAATTTTCCTTTTGATAATTGCCATTTTGACAGGTGGAAGATGATAGCTCACTGTGAGCGCCTCCATCCCCGCCATGTATTCTCTAAAGTAACCATCTTTAAAGTGATCCTCTAAATATTTAAAATAGTACTCATCTCAGTCATAACAAGAGACAAAACTTTGCAATAGCCTAGGGGCCCTACCTGATCTGTGTCCCATCCTCCTCCTCCTACCCTCTGACTTATATCCTGCTCTCTTCCCCTCAGTCATTCCATTCCAGCCTTACTAGCCTCCTTACTCTTTCTCAAACACACCTGGACACACTTCCATTTATGCAATTTGCATGTTTCACACCTTCACTTCCTTGAAGTCTTTGTTTAAGTGTCATCTTTAAGGAGGACGCTCTAACCACACCACATACATTATATATATGTATGTGTGTGTGTATATATGTATGTATATATACACACACACACACGTTTGCATGCACGCATGTGCACACACAGGCACACTCACTCCTTATCCACTTTATCCTGTTTTATTTTTCTCTACTGCATTAATCACCATACACACACACACACACACACACACACACACACATATCCAGTTTACAATTTTTCTCTCTCCACAAGAATAAAGTGCCATAAGAATAGGGATTTTGTTTTACTTACTGATATATCTTCAGACTCAGAACAACCCCTGGGACATAGTAGGCACCCAATAAATACATGCTGATGTTAATACTGCTTGAGTTCGAATGCTGACTTTAATACGTATAACCCGCGTAATTGTCAACTCAGATAGTTCAATTTTCTCATCTAAAAAGTAGAGGTAGTAATGGTAGGAACTTTGTGGTGCTGTTTTAAAAAAATTACATAATTCACATAAGGAATTTAGCACAGGAAGCCTCAGTAAATTTAGCTAAAATTAATTAAAAGAAAATGCACACACACACAAACCCATTTATCATTATACTCATGCCCCCTGGCAGGGGCAGTATCTATGCCCCACTAAGAAACATAGGGTATGCCTTAGGCATTTAGGTGGAAAAGGCTGGATTCTGTAAAATCCCGAAAATAGATTGACTATCTGATTTCTACCTGTTAGAACAAATAACACAATGAAGACTGCCACCACCAAATATACATGGCCTCGTGAAATGCCCAATTAAAATTACAAATAGCAGAAAAATATGTGGAAAACAAAATAAGGAAAAAGAAATGGGCACAAATATAAGACTGTAAAAATTGTGACAGATATTAAATCAATTATATCAATAATTACATTAAAAGTCAATAGTCTAAGTATCCAATTAAAGGACAGGATTGTCAGAGTGGATCCAAAAACACTATCAACTCTACGTTGCCTTCAAGGAACCCACTTCAAACACAAAGACATATATTAATTCAAGCCAAAAGGAGGAAAAAAAAAATACCAAGCTAACACTAATCAAAAAAAAAAAAAAAGCAAGGGTATTTATATTATATTAATTCCAGACAAAACAGACATCAGATCCAGGAAAATTATCAGGGATAAAGAGGGGCATTACAGTATAATAAAAGAATCAATTCTCCAATAAAACATAAGAATTCTTAGTGTACACATGCTTAACAACAGAGCATCAAAATAGATGAGGGGAAAACAGATAGATCTTCAAAAAGAAATAGATGAATCTACTAAAACAGTCGGAGATTTTTAACAACCCTCTGTTAGAAATGAACAGTGACAGCAGACAGAAAATCAGTAAAGATGTCGCACCATCAATCAACTGCATATAATTGACATGCACAGACTACTTAGTCCAAAATCAGCAGAATACACATTTTTCTCAGGTCACATGGAACATTTATTAAAAGAGATCATATTCTCGTCCATAAAATACATCTTAACAATTTAAAACAATAAAAACAGCACAATATCTGTTCTTATAACAAAATGGAATTAAACTAGAAGTTAATAACTGAAAAAGAGCTTGAACATCGCCCCAAAAACTTGGAGACTTAAGAACATATTTCTCTTTTTTGCCTTTTTTTAGGGCCACACCCAAGGCACATGGAGGTTCACAGGCTAGGAGTCGAATCAGAGCTGTAGCTGCCGGCCTACATTACAGCCACAGTAACACAGGATCCGAGCCATGTCTGCAACCTACACTACAGCTCATGGCAATGCTGGATCCTTAACCCACTGAGCAAGGCCAGGGATTGAACCCATGTCCTCATGAATACTAGTCAAGTTTGTTAACCACTGAGCCATGATGGGAACTCCTTAAGAACATATTTCTAACTGACATATGAGTCGAAGAAGTATCAAGAAAATTTTAAAATATCTTGAACTAATTGAAAATAAAAATACAAAATAAAGTACACAAAATACAAAATATATATATATATATAATACAAGATAAAAATAACAAGGTTTGTAGGACACAGCAAAGACAGTGTTTAGAGGGAAAATCATAGCCTTGAGTGCATACATTAAAAAGGAATAAACGTCTAAAATCAATAATCTAAGCTTTTATACTAGGGAACTAGAAAAAGAAGAATGGATTAAATCCAAAGCAAGCATAAGAAAAATATTTTTTAAATTAGGGCAGAAATCTATGAAATTGAAAAGAGAAGGAGTTCCCATCATGGCTTATTTTATAATAACTATAAATGAAGTATAACCTTTAAAATTTTTGAATCACTATAATGTAGACCTGTGATTTATACAACATTGTATAGCAACTATACTTTAATTTAAAAGAAATCTGGAGTTCCCATCATGACTCAATGTTAAGGAGCCTGACTCGTATCCATGAGGACGCAGTTTCAATTCCTGGCCTCACTCAGTGGGTTAAGGATCCAGCGTTGCCATGAGCTGTGGTGTAGGTTGCAGATGCAGTAGGGATGTGGCATGTTGCTGTGGCTGTGGCATAGGTCAGTGGCTACAGTTCCAATTCAACCCCTAGGCTGGGAACTTCCATATGCCACAGTATATGGAATTTTCTACAATCTCTTCCAAAAGATAGAAGAGAAAATACTTTCTAACTCATTTTATGAAACCAGCATTAACCAAATACTAAAACTGTACCAAGACAACATGGGAAAAGAAAACTACAAACCAATATCTCCATGAGCATAAAAATCTTGAAGAAAAAAAAAAAAAAGGAGTGAAGCAGATCCAACAATGTATAAAAGAATGGTACACTATGACCATGTGGGATTTATCCCAGTTATGCAAGTCTGTTTCAATATTTGAAACCCAATTAATGTAATCCATCATATCAACAGGCTAAAGAATAAATTGATATTATATGATTATATCGATAGATGCAGAAAAAACATTTGACAAAATCCAATATCTACTCATAAGAAAAAAAAAAAAAAACTCTCAGCAAACTATGCATAGAGAAGAACTTCCCCAACATGATATTTAAAAAAGCTTACTAAAAATCTGCAACTAACATCACACTTAATGGTGAGAAACTAGAACTATCCCACTAAGAACAGGAACAAGGGAAGAATATCCCTATTCATCATCCATTTCCAACATCACACTAGAAGTCCTAACTAATGCAATAAGACAATAAAAGAAGATAAAATCATACCAATTGGAAAAAAATAAATAAAATTTGCTTCGTTCAAAGACAATATGATTGCCTATGAAGATATCTGAAAGAATTGACCAAAAAAAAAAAAAAGATTCCTGTGACTAATAAGTGGTAAGAATAAGGCTGCAGGATGCAAGGTTAAGATAAAAAGTCAACTGCTCTCCTATATACTAGCAGTGAGCAAGAAAATTTGAAATTAAAAACACAATATCATTTACATTAACATCCCCCCAAATGAAAAACTTAGCTATAAGCCTGACAAAATACATACAAAACCTGTAAGAGGAAAATTTATAGAACTCTGATGAAAGAAATCAGAGAAGAATTAAATTAATAGATTTTCCACGTTCGTGAATAGGAAGACTCAATATTGTCAAGTTGATAGTTCTCTCCAGTGTGATCTATACACTCAATGCAACCCCAGTCAAAATCGCAGCAAGTTACTTTGTGGTTATCAACAAACCTATCCTAAAATTTAATATGGAAAGGCAAAAGACCCAACACAACATTTAAAGAACAGAACAAAGTTGAAGGGTAAATGCTCCCCAACTTTGAGACTTATAACGCTACAGTAATCAGAGGGGTTTTGGTATAAAAAAGAAACAAATGATCACTGGAACAAAATAGAGAGCCCAGAAATTGAGCCACATAAGTATCGTCAACTGATGTTTGACAAAGTAATAAAGGCAATACAATGGAGCAAAGATAATCTTTTCGACAAGTGACGCTAGAGCAATTGAACATCCACATACAAAAGAAAGAGAAAGAAAGAAAGAAAGAAAGAAAGAAAGAAAGAAAGAAAGAAAGAAAGAAAGAAAGAAAGAAAGAAAGAAAGAAAGAAAGAAAAGGAAGGAAGGAAGGAAGGAAGGAAAGAAAGAAAGAAGGAAAGAAAGAAAGAAAGAAAGAAAGAAAGAAAGAAAGAAAGAAAGAAAGAAAGAAAGAAAGAAAGAAAGAAAGAAAGTTCCCATCATGGCTCAGTGGTTAGCAAATCTGACTAGGAACCATGAGGTTGTGGGTTGGATCCCTGGCCTTGCTCAGTGGGTTAAGGATCTGGCGTTGCTGTGAGCTGTGTAGGCCGGTGGCTACAGCTCCGATTGGACCCCTAGCCTGGGAACCTCCATATGCTGCTGGAGCGGCCCAAGAAATGGCAAAAAGACAAAAAAAAAAAAAGTAAGGGATCTAGACACAGACCTTACATGCTTCATAAAAATTAACTTGAAATGTAGCATAGACTTAAATGTAAAGTACAAACCTATAAAAACCTAAAAGACAACATAAGAGAAAATCTAGATGATGTTAGTCATGGTGATGACTTTTTAATTTTATTTTTAGTGTTATAATTGTATGTTATTTAACTAACAGTAAATCAAGTGAAAAATATAAAAATAAAGCATCCCTTCAACAGAGCTGGTAATGACTTTTTTAGACACAACACCAAAGGCACTATCTATGAAAGAAATAATTGATAAGCTGAACTCCGATACCATTAAAAACCTGCCTTGTGAACGACTTTATCAAGAAAATGAGACGACAAGCCACAGACTGGCTGTTCTATTTATTTTAACTAGATACTAATTAAGCAACCTCTGAAGGAATTGAACTTAATTCCCTCACAGAATGAATAGCATTTTACCAAGATAATCTTATCTCTCTAGGCTTGTCAGTTTATTTTTACTTAATTCCTTAATTTTGCTTATTTTATAAACAGTACATGTGTGCTAAAGTAAATTTGGGAAATGTCACAACCACATAAGTAAAAATCAGCTCTCTACTCCTTTCCTTCATTTTCTGAGTAATTCAGTCCAACACCACTAGATGGGGCTAGATCAGATGTATGTCACATTGAGTTGAAGACCATTAAGATAGGAGACAGTGGGGTGTACCACTCTGACAAAGGAGGGTAGCCTACTCAGAAGGTAGCCTTTGCTCTGTCAGCCAGAGCAAAACGAGGAGGGGGTTCTTATAGAGGGGCAGTTTATGTGTGGGACATCAGGAGCCAAATGGAATATGTACGAGTTTATATATGTATATACATATGTATACATATATATATATGTTTAAACATAACTCTCTAGCTCTATTTGCACATAGGAGTAGTGACACCCCCAAAATAATGGGCATGTCCACAGCTCAGTTCTTGATTTCTAAGGTCAGTTGCTAAAAAAAATAAAAATAAATCCTTAGAGAAATATTGATTTCAGGTCTAGAGAAGGAAAATTATTAGATGAGCCTGAAATATTTTGGACCAGAAGATAAATAATTGCTCAAGAATGATCAGGATATGTCAAAAGGACTCAGAAGCCAATTTAAACGGAATTTTATTGGCCAAAGCTGGGATAATTTGAGCCTCAAAATAAAGAATGGAATACAGATGATAATCCATTCAATAAAATAGGAAAACATGACTCTATACTGACAAACAAATAATCACATTGAAATTTTGATGAGAAGTAGGACATTTAAATGGTCCGAGCACCTCTCCATAAAATATTTATTAATTACAAAGGAAAATAATAAACTTATAGATCAGAAGTCTGGCACATATCACCTTAATCAAGTGATCGGATTTAACATCACCAAAAATGGAAGAAAATGAAATATATGCCAACTGATAGGTTACAATAAGAACACAGCATCACCCTGGGGTATTCCTCCTGAAGATGTAGATGCCTTCTGGACATCTCTACCTGCATATCTTATAAACACACGAAACTCTGTGCCCTCCTCCTCACTTTGCCTCATAGTTCATAGAAATATGAACTATCTTGGCAATGGGATTATCAACAATCAGCTAAGTCTCCTCTCCCTTCATTCTAAACCCTAATCTGAAGCACCATGATCTCCCACCACGGCAAGAACAATCTTTCTGTGTGACAGCAGCATCACGGTGGTGTGAGATGCTCTCTTTGTCTCTCTCCTTCACTCTACAACCAGGAAAACATACACAACTCAACAAAGATACCTCTGCCCAACATACCAGGACTTCAGAGAATTCCAAACATCTGAACACCTAAAGGTGAGTGGACTGGGACAGGTAGAGGAGGGAGAGCCAGGAGAAGCCTGGAGGCAGTGCCTGCTATCTTGGACCAACAACCTGAGTGGCTGAGCCCAAAGCCCCAGACAACCTGGTAACATCAGGGGAGGAAGTGCACAGGACACTGGCCTTCATGCTGCAGGGGTGGCCACAGCCACAGGAATTGGACAGCAAGGGCAGCAGGGCCTGTCACCCTGTCCCTCCAGCCACAGACATTCCTGAAACTCTAGCCCTCCCCCACCACAGTTTCAGTGTGCATGAACCCAACAAACTCATTCATGGCAGAGATACATATGACCCTGGATCCTCCCCCTCCTCCTCCCCTTACAGCACCAGAGCCTACAACCCAGGAGGCTCTGGATATGGCAGAGGCACCTGCCGTCCTGGTGCTCCAGGTGGTGATACTAGTGACACCACCAGCAGCAAGGCACAATGATCCTGGAGGCACAATCGATGGCAACTGGGACCCAGGGCAGCACCTCTGACAAAGGCAATGGGGGTGGAAAGTGACGATTCTCAAATATAAATGGAAGTAGTTCCGGCAAGAAGACCCAAACACTTGTGCTATCGTGCACCCATTCAATCTGTTGAATGTTTCTAATCAAGTTAAAAATAAAAAGTTTTATCTAGAGAAGAAAGGCGTTTGCTACTTCAAATATGCTGGCAGAGGAACAGCTCATCCAGAACCATGAATAACCACGGTAACATATCACAAAATGAAAATCTAACTGACAGAATTCAAAATAGCTGTTATGAAGAAGCTCAAGGAGCTACAAAGAAATTCAGAAAGGCAGTTCCATGAGCCCAGGAATAACATTAATGAACAGGGGAAACACTTTACCAAACAGATTGAAATTCTATAACTATAGGCAAAGAGAAACTAGAGACAACTCAATAAATAAGATGACGAATGCATTAGAAAGCATTGAAAATAGAGCAGACCATATGCAAGAGAGAATCAGTAAGTTAGAAGATAGAAATCTAGATATGGTACAAGGGGAAGAGAAGAGAGAAGTAAGATCTTTAAAAAAAAAAACAAAGAGTTCCCGTCATGGCGCAGTGGTTAACGAATCCGACTAGGAACCATGAGGTTGCGGGTTCGGACCCTGCCCTTGCTCAGTGGGTTAACGATCCGGCGTTGCCCTGAGCTGTGGTGTAGGTTGCAGACGCGGCTCGGATCCCACGTTGCTGTGGCTCTGGCATAGGCTGGCGGCTACAGCTCCGATTGGACCCCTAGCCTGGGAACCTCCATATGCTGCGGGAGCGGCCCAAAAAATGGCAAAAGGCAAAAAATAATAATAATAAAAAAATAAAGAAATTTTATGAGAATTACCCAACTCTAGTTCTCTTATATTTTCCAAGTATGAAATTATCTCCTGTTCAAATACTGATTTTACTTTTTCCTCATAATCAATACGTATTTTATTTTATTTGTATTGGCTGAAATCTATAGAAAAAACTTGAGTAGTAGAGATCGCCTTTTTGTCTTATTTCTGACTCACTGTAAGTACTTTAATGTTTTCTTATTAAGCATGGCACACCTCTCTGGGGATTGTCAAATGCCCTTCCTACGTTTATGGGAATAAAATGCATTTGATCATGGCATAATATGAGTAATTCTTGGGTGTGCTGCTGGATTACATTTACTAACTTTTCATTTAAGACATTTTATCAGTATTCATAAGTGACATTAGTCTCTTTGTGTTACCTTTGCAAGGTCTAGATACCAATGCTATACTCAGTTCATGAAAAGAACTTTGAGTTCCTTGTTTTCCTGGTACTCAGAAACAATTTTGATTTTATTGGAATTGTCACTGGTAATTTGCCATAAAAAATTGCTCCAGCAGTGCCGACTGTCATGTTTGTTGAAGTAGTGTTCAGGCTCCAATGGTCAGTGTTTTGTTTAGTCAACATTTTACACCCACTCGAGTTCACAAAGAAAGAATCCATTGCATTTCTGGGAAGAGTTATTCACTGTGAATTCAGTGTGTGTGCAATAAATATTATGGATGGAGAGATGGAAATAAAGGAAAGGAATAAATTACTGATAGCATGGGAGGATGAGGTGGCCATTGTCTAATGTAATATTGGTAAAGAATCTAAAGAAATCACATCTTTATTTTTAAAAATATAGGGAAATGTGAGTCATGTAGTTGTCAGTAAATTCATAGCTTAGTTTACAATCAAATTACTACGCCTAGGATGGTGATAAATACATCTTAACTTGGAAAATGTTCTCTAATAAAACACTTCAAGTTCTTACTACTTAGTTTTTTCAGCTCTATGTGTTCTGTCAGTGACTAAACACACAAAAGGAAGTGCTTATCAGTTTTGCAAATGACAGTGCTGGGAAAGACAACTCTGTGGACACTGGAATCACACTTGAAAAACTGAAAATAAAGACCAACATTTGCCAACAGAGTATTCTTTTATACATAAATTTTAGTCATTTATTCTTTCAGCAGTTATTTATTGAGCACCTAATATGAAGATCTGGGCATCGATATGTATATATACGATATAAATTGTGTGTGTATGTGTAATATCACATAGGTACCTGCAATATATCTTATGTCATACAATCATTTATATTTATATATAATGTTATATGGTCACATATATATATATATATGTAACAGAATATGTGTAACAGAAAATGCTATGGGCATCTATCTAGAAAAAAACATTACTTGAGAAGATACATGCACCCCAATGTTCACTGAAGCACTATTTACAATAGCCGAGACATGGAAACAACCTAAATGCCCATGGATAGAGGAATGGATAAAGAAAATGTGGTACATATATAGAATGGAATATTACTCGGCCATAACAAAGAATGAAATAACGCCCTTTGCAGCAACACGGATGGACCTAGAAATTATCCTACTAAGTGAAGTTAGTCAGACAGTGAAAGACAAACATCATATGATATCACTGTTTTGCAAATAAGAAAAACAGAAACAGACTCACAGACTTTGAAAACAAATGTATGGTTACCAAAGCGGAGAGGTGGGGGGCAGGGGCAGGGATGGACTGGGAGTTTGGGATTGGCATACGCACAGTGCACACTGTGGTAGAGGGAATGATTGGCCAGTGGGGACTTGCTGTACTGCACAGAGAACTCTGCCCAATGTTCTGTGATAATCTACATGAGAAAAGAATCTGAAAGAGAATGGATGCATGTATATGTATAACTGAATCACTTTGCGGTGCAGCAGAAATTATTGCAATGTTGTAAATCAGCTCTACTTCAATAAAACTCTTAAAAAAAAAAGAAATGTGCTATGAAGATAAAAAGCAGGGTAAGGAAACAGAGGACACTATGTAGGGGACTACTATTCTGGCAGAGTGGTCAAGAAGGGCCTTTGTGAGAAGGCCGTGGAACAGAGAAATGAATGAAGTGGAAGAGAAAGCCATATGCACATCCCAAGTGCCCAGGAAGAGAAAACAGGGAGTGCAAAGTCCTGAGGCAAAAACGGGACTTGTGTATTCTAGGAATAGGAAAGAGACCAGTGTGACCACAGCAGACTGATTAGGGCAGAGCCAAGCCATGAAAGACGAGATCAGGAGTTCCCACTGTGGAACAATGGGTTAAGGATCTGGTGTCTCTGTGGTGGCACGGGTTCGATCCATGACCCATCTCAGTGGGTTAAAGAATCTGGTGTTGCTGCAGTTGTGGCGTAGGTAGCAGCTGCGGCTCAGATTCAGTCCCTGGCCTGGGAACTTCCATATGCTGCAGATGATGGCATTTAAAAAAAAAAAAAAAAAAAAAAAAGGATGAAATCAGACCATGGGAGGGAATAGCAAAGTCCTGTAGGGTCTTGTAGGCTTTGGTAAACATTTTGGAATTATTTTCAGGATCATGGAGCACTGTTAGAAAAGTTTCCCAGGGGATGGCATAATTAGATTTTTATTTTGGAGGATTTATTTTGGCTTTTGTGAGAGAATGTATTAAAAGAGATCAGTGGAGTTCCCGTCGTGGCGCAGCGGTTAACGAATCTGACTAGGAACCATGAGGTTGCGGGTTCGATTCCTGGCCTTGCTCAGTGGGTTAACGATCCGGCATTGCCATGAGCTGTGGTGTAGGTCGCAGACGCGGCTCGGATCCCGCGTTGCTATGGCTCTGGTGTAGGCTGGCAGCTACAGCTCCGATGAGACCCCTAGCCTGGGAACCTCCATATGCCGCAGGAGTGGCCCAAGAAATGGCAAAAAGACAAAAAAAAGAGATCAGTGGTAAAATGTGGAGCAAGTTAGGAGACTTGCACTAGTAGAGGCAAACGTGTTTTAGACTAGAATTTTGGTAGATAAAACAGAGGAAAGTGAGTCTATTGAAGATATATTTTGACTTGCTGCTAAACTTTAGGCTGGAAGTCGCAGAAAGGGAGAAACCAAAGATGAATCCACATGTTTTGGCCTCAGCAACGGGTTTAATGGAGGCACCAGTTACTGAGAGGAAAGGTACTGGAAAGAGAAGAGGAATCAGATGTTTACTTTTGAACATGTTGAATCTGAGGTGCCTGGGTGACTTCGGTAGAGAATCAGAGTAAGCCATTATAAATACGATTCTGAATCAGAAGAGAGCAGTTAAGGATCGTTTGCAATGAGAAATTGTTTGACAGGGAGATTTTAAATATTGTCTAAATAGCGTATTTAGATCCCTAAGGCAAGGCGAGATCCCTTTGGAGAGAATGTGACTTGAGAAGAGAGGAAGTCAGAGGACCCAACTTTGAGACACAGGGAGGTTTAAGTGTCAGGAAAACAAATAGTAAAGGATTCTGAAAATGATTGCCAGAATCAAAGACGTGTGGGGTATTGAAATCCAAGTGACAAAATTGCTTCAGGAAGGAGTTCAAGAACAGAGTGGGCAACTATGTCAGCTGCTTCTGAAAGACAGAATAAAATGAGAACGGAGAATTGGCCACTGAGGTCGGCAACGTGGAGATCACGGATAACTGACAAGTGGAGATAAAACCTGTTGGGAGTGGGTTTTATGAAATATGAGGAAAAGAAGAAATGGAAGTCATAAGTTTGGACAAATAGTGAGAGATTTGTGGAAAGGGGAACCCAAAAATGGGGTGGTAGATAGACCGCTATGCATAGTCAAGATTTTTGTTTTTTTGGCAGAAGAAATATATATTTATATGCTGGTGAGAAAAATGAAATTGAAAGGAGAAGTTTTATGGTGTAGTAGAGAGAAGAAAATAAATTTAGTAATGAAGTTTTTAAGTGTGCCAAAAAGAATAAGTTCAAGTTTTTTTAATTTTTTTCAATTAAAAAAAATAAAAGAGTTCCCTTTGTGGTGCAGTGGAAATGAATCCGACTAGTATCCATGAGGATGTGGGTTCAATCCTTGCCCTCACTCAGTGGGTCAGGGATCCGGTATTGCCATGAGCTGTGGTGTAGGTCATAGACGTGGCTTGGATCCCACGTTGCTGTGTCTGTGGTGTAGGCTGGCAGCTGTCGCTCCAATTCAACCACTAGCCTGAGAACTTCTATATGCAAAGGGTGTTGACCTAAAAAGCAAAGATAAAAATGAAAAAATTAAATGATGGCTTGGATTTAGATGCACACACGTTCATCCAGTGCAACACAGGAGAAGACAGAGTACACAGGTACAGATGCTGAGGAGCTGGTAGCTTCAGTATTGAGGGAAGATGATGAGAAATTTCACTTTTGATCACTTCCATTCTTTCTCGGTGAAATAAGAAGCAATATCATCAGTTTAAAGAAAAGGAAAAGAGCATTGATTACAAAAACAATGACCTGGGAGAGAAGGATATGGCAGCCCTGCATGGAGGCTGTGTTTGTACCAGACAGTCCTCAGGAATTCAAAGTGAGATCTGTCAGTGTGCTCACATGTTTTTCACCAGCCACATTTTTAATTTTGATGCCAGTGAAGGTAAACGCCCTAATGGCAGACACATATGGTTTTTGTTAGCCACAGAACAGTGTCTGGTACAAAGTATGCATTAAAATATATGTGGGCTGACTAAATAGTATCCATCCTCTCCACTTGACTGCTTTGCTTGCCGAAATACGCTCACTATTCAATGCAAAGCCTGGTTCATAGTAGGCTTAAATATTGACTGAAATGGATGAAAGACTCAATTAATCAATCTCTATTTTTCCTTAACTTGTGAAATTTATACCCAACTCCCTACTGAAAAGCTTCACTGAATATCTCAAGAGAGCCTCAAACTCAACATATCTAAGACTCTACCTCATAGTTCCCCAACATCTCTTACTGCAAGACCATCCATACATTTGCCCTAGTGAGAAACCTGTAGTCATCCTCTATTTATCACCTCTAAAATGGAAAAATCCATAACTATTTCATAAATATTTGAGTAAAAACAAGTAAATCAAAGTAATGTGCTTAGCACAATGCCTAGAATATAGTGCCTATAAATATTAGCTATTATCAGATTTCAATGATTCTAAGATACACATCTTTTCACATCTCTTACAATCTATAGTGTATCATAATTTAATTAGATGAGTTTTTATCCTTTAAGAAAAAAAGATAAATGTATTAGATAATGGTGTCTTTTATCAATAGTGTATCAGTCAAGATAAAATGCAGTAATATAATCCTTCTCTCCAATATGCTCATCAAATATTAAGCTAATAATCAAGTCATGTCCAGTAGGCTTCAAATCCAAATTTATCTCCCTCTTCACATTGTTGCAACATTACTTTAGGTCTTCGTTTTCTCTGTCTATTGAGAATGCATTGTGCGTTTGTCTGTGTATAATCTAGGAATCCCTCTGGCAATAAATAACAGAAAAACAACTAGCAATTGCTAAATAAACAGGGAAGAAGGCCATAGGTTGACATTCCAAGGTTGACACAATTATGCAATAATACTGGCAGAGACCAAGGCCCTTTCTATCTTTTGGACTTGCTTAGCATGCAGACCTTGATCCTACTGCTCGTTGCTTTGTCAACTCAAGAAGCCATTGAAACCTCCGGCATTACGTCCATTTTCCATGCAGGAAGAATAAATAAGAACATTCGGTGATGTGCCAATTTAACTTTCTCTTTTTATTAAGAAAGCAAAAGTTATCCATAAACCTTACCCAGAAGTTTTCCCTTTATATGTCACTCGCTAGACTAGATCAAATAGTTACCCACAGTTTGAGGGTGGCGAAGGAGGAGGATGCTGTGTGAGTAGTTAAGCCACAGAGAATCATCTGCCATAGTTTGGCAAATATCCTCTCAATTTTTGAGACTTAGTTCAAGAGGTACATCTTGAGAGTTCCTGTTGTGGCTCAGTGATAATGAATCTGACTAGCATCCATGAGGACACAGGTTCAATCCCTGGACTTGTTCAGTGGGTTAACAGTCCAGCATTGCCATGAGCTGTGGTGGGTTGCAGAGGCAGCTTGGATCCCACATTGCTGTGGCTGTGGCGTAGGCTGGCAACTATAGCTCCAATTCAACTCCAAGCCTGGGAACTTCTCTATGCCACAGGTGCAGCCCCAAAAAGACAAAAAAAAAAAAAAAGTTACATCTTATCTATTTACTTTTGTTGAGTTCATTATATGTTTATCATTTATTTAGCACCTAGTACATACCAGGTATGGCTGTGGGCACCAGGGATTCAACAATGAGCAAAATCCTTTTCCTTGTGAAACTTCTATCCCAGCCTTGAGACTCTGAACCAATATTTTTATTTCCAGTAATTTATCTTAAAAACTACTCTGCAAAGACAGACTTGCCCATTGAAGCAATCAATAGAAAACAAAAGTTGATTATTGATATGGTATTGATTAATTATAATATGTATATATAAAGTAGTGATTTCAAAAAATATATCTCAACATAGATATTTATGCTGAAGTGGGAGGTTATCTCCAATATATATAGTAATAGAAAAAAACTGCACACCAAAATTCATAGTATAGTAAAATCACAATTTTTAAATAAAATCCATCCTAAAATTCATTTGGAATCTTGAGGGACTCTGAATAATCAAACAATTTTGAGAAAAAAAATGAAGTTGGAGGATTCACACTTCTTGTTTTCAGGACATTCCAAAGCTACAGTTACCAAAATCGTGTGGTACTTGTATAAAAACAGAAAAATAGATCAGTGCGAGAGAATAAGAGAGCCCAGAAACAATCCTTACATATATGATCATATATCTTCAACAGCAGTGGCAAGACCATTCAATGGTGAAAACATAGTCTCATCAACCAACGGTGCTGGGAAAATTGGATAGCCACATTCAAAAGAGTTATTCTGGACCTTTATCTTACACCATGAGCAAAAATTAACTCAAAATGGATTTTAAAAAACACATGTATGACCTAAAAGTATAAAATTCCCAGAAGAAGGAGTTCCCTATAGTGTTGTGGGTTAAGGATGTGACATTGTCAATGGCCCAGATCACTATTGTGGCCAGGGTTTGCTCCCTGGCCTGGGAAACTTGCACACACTATGGACACAGCCAAAAAAAAAAAAAAAAAAAAAAGCAACCTCCCAGAAGAAAACAGAGGACGTAAGCTTTATGGCATTGGCTGATTGGATGCACCAAAGATTTCTATGCTACCATAAGCACAGGCAACAAAAGCAAAAATACATGATTGGGACGACATCAAACTTAAAAACTATTGTATATCAAAGAATACAATTAACAGAGTGAAAATACAACCTATGGAATGTGAGGTAATATCCATAATATATAAAGAACTCCTACAACTCATCAGCAAATAATCAAATAACCGGATTTTTTTTAATGAGCAAAGGACTTGAATAGGCATCTTTCCCAAAGATGATATACGAATAGCCAATAAGCATATGAAAGGATGTTCAGCATCACTAATCATCAGATAAATGCAAATTAAAACCACAGTGAGGAGTTCCCGTCGTGGCGCAGTGGTTAACGAATCTGACTAGGAACCATGAGGTTGCGGGTTCGATCCCTGCCCTTGCTCAGTGGGTTAACAATCCGGTGTTGCCGTGAGCTATGGTGTAGGTCGCAGACGCAGCTTGGATCCTGCGCTGCTGTAGCTCTGGCATAGGCCGGTGGCTACAGCTCCGATTCGACCCCTAGCCTGGGAACCTCCACATGCCACAGGAGCGGCCCAAGAAATGGCAAAAAGACAAAAAAAAATTTAAAAAGTTTAAAAAAAAAAAAAAACCACAGTGAGATATTATGTCACACTCAATAGGCTAGCTACTACCAAAAAAAAAAAACAAGATATGGAAAAATCACTATGCATGCACGATTGGTGGGAATGTAAAACAGTGCAGCTGCTGTGGAAAACTAGTTTTCACTTAAGAGACTCACCAGATGAAATAACATTCTTATTTTGGAAAACGAAATCATTGAAATATTAAATGCCTGTGGCTAATAATAATCTCTAAAATCCTCACACGTATTTGCTCCTAACAGTCAGGCTTACATGCTTACTCAGAATCATTGTGGTATACTGCCAAATCTGTTTTTCAGTTGCATTACTACAATTACAAATTAAATAGTAAGAAATTGCATAATCTGGAGTTCTAGTAAGAAACTTTATAATCTGGAGTCCCCCTTGCGGCTCAGTGTGTTAAGAACCCAAATAGTACACGTGAGGATGCAGGTTTAATCCCTGGCCTCACTCAGTGGGTTAAGGATCTGGCATTGCTGTGAGCTGTGGTGTAGGCCGTGGATGTGTCTCGGATCCCGTGTTGCTGTGGCTATGGTATAGACAAGCAGCTGCAACTCCCATTTGACCCCTAGCCTGAGAACTTGCATATGCCTCAGGTGTGGCTCTTAAAAAAAAAAAAAAAAATTACAAGAAAAAAAAATGGAGTTCACGTTGTGGCACAGTGGAAACAAATCGGCCTAGTAACCATGAGGTTTCTGGTTCGATCCCTGGCTTTGCTCAGTAGGTTAAGGATCAAGCGTTGCCGTGAGCTGCGGCGTAAGTCACAGACATGGCTTGGATCCTGCATCACTGTGGCTGTGATATAGGCTGGCAGCTACATCTCTGATTCGACCCCTAGCTTGGGGACCTCCATATGCCATGACTGCAGCCCAACACAAACACACACACACACACACACACACACACACACACACACACTACATAATCTAATAAAATATAAATATGAAAAATCTTGGTTTTTAATCTAAAAATTAGGTTGAAGTCTTTAGAAAGACTCAAATGAAGTTAATATTTTAAAATGCCATTGATTAGACCGAGAGAAATTAACTATACATTTTAAAGAAAAAGGTGAAGAATTTAAGAAGATTCATAAATCCAGTTGCTTCACAAAAAGAGAGAGACTGAAACAAGAAACATGATGTATAGACATGTGATTTATGCAAGACAGATACACTCAAGATGTAATCAGGTCGTTTAAGCTCCATTTGTAAAATTAAGTCACAAAACATTTATACCAAAACCAAGAAACAATCAATTTATTTCATCTAATAAAAATGAACATTTTTTTACTTTCTAATAAAAAATAAAATGTGTGAGTGACATCACAAGATGGCAGGATAGGAAGCCCCTAGTCTCACAGAAATAACCATGCACAAATAAAAATGTCTTTGCAGGGGAGAGCTCCAGGATCCAGGTGGAAAGCTCTAACACACAGCAGTGGCGTCCAAGGGAAAAGCTCCTTAGAGAAGGCAGGCCCATACCTGGGCAGCAGACCCACTGACTGTGGACCTGGCTATAGATCTAGATAGGCAACTAAGTGAAATTCCAAAAATAAAACATGAACAAAATAAGATGTTCAATAAAGAAACAGGAACTATTTTTAAAAGAACCAAACAAAAATCTTGGAATCTAATGAATACAAAGAGTATAATAACCAAACTGAAAGTTCGAGATAACTTCAAAGGTAAAAATCAATCAAGCAAAAGACCGAATCAGCAAATTCAAAAACACATCATTTGAAATTACCCAGTAAGTGGAGTTCCCGTCGTGGTGCAGCAGAAACAAACCTGACTTGGAACTGTGAGGCTGCAGGTTTGATCCCTAGCCTCACTCAGTGGGTTAAGGATCCTATGCTGCTGTGGCTGTGGTGTAGGCCGGCCGCTACAGCTCCAATTCAATTCAACCCCTAGCCTGGGAACTTCCATATGCCGCAGATGTGACCCTAAAAAGCAAAGAAAAAGAAAAAGAAAGAAAGAAATTACCCAGGAAGGGGAACAAGAAGAGAAAAAGAGTAGAAAAGAGTGAAGAAAGGCTATGTGACTTATGGAAGCTTATAAAGCAAAACAATATACACATGATGAGAATCCCAGGAGAAGAGAAAGAGAAAGGGGCTTTAAAGAAATAATGACAGGAGTTCCCATCATGGCTCAGCAATAACGAACCCAACTAGTATCCACGAGGACTTGGGTTTGATCCCTGGCCTCACTCAGTGGGTCAGGGACCTGGATGCCGTGAGCTGTGGTGTAGGTCCCAGACACAGCTCAGATCCCACGTTGCTGTGACTGTGGTGTAGACCAGCAGCTGCAGCTCCAATTCAACCCCTAGCCTGGGAACTTCCATATAGCACAGATGCGGCCCTAACTGAAAGAAAAAAAGAAAAAGAAAGAACGACAGAAATTTTTCCTAATCTAGGGAAGGAAAAGTATATCCAGATTTATGGAGCCCCCCAAACCCCTCATAGGTTGACTCCAAAGAGATGTACACAGAAATATATTATAATTACACTGTCAAAAGTCAAAGACAAAGATCTTGAAAACAGTAAGAAAAAAGTGACTTGTCGCATACAAGGAGGACTGTCATCAATTTCTCAACAGAAACTTTGGTGACCAGGAGGGAGAAGGGTGACATATTCAAAGTACTGGGGAAAAGAAAAAATGCCTGCAAAGAAGACTTTACCCAGAAAAACTGTCTAAAACTAAGAATAAAGGATAAATAAAAACTTTCCCAGACAAAAAAATAAATAAATAATCTGAGGGAGTTCATCATCATTAGACCTGCCTTATAAGAAGTACGATAGAGAGTTCAAGTTCAAATAAAAAGATGCTCAGCAGCAACATACAAGTTATGAAAATATAAATGTCATCACTAAAGGTAAATATGAAGTCAGAGAGTACTGCAATGCTGTAAGAGGGGCACCTAAATCACTTTTAATGCTAGTATATATATATATACTAAAAGAAGAAGTAATAGAGTAACTATAACCAGAGATTTCTTAATAGAAACACAATAAGAAAGAAGTAAAACCTATCAACTGCATAATGTGTGGATGGGATTCAAGTATAGAGCCTGTGATTGCAGTTAAGTTGTTATTAGGGTAAAACAGACTGCTCTAACTCTAAAACGTTTAATGCAAGCCCCATGGTAACCACAACAACAAAAATATATATAGTGGGTATAAAGAGAGAAAGATAAATGAATCCAAATATCCCACCACAAATAAATCATCAAACCACAAAGACAACAAGAGAGGAACAAGAAACCTACATAATATAATAAACAAAATGGCCAGAGTATGTCCTTACCTATCAGTGATTACTTTAAATGTAAATGAACTAAGTTCTTCAATCAAAAGCCATAGAGTGGTTGAATGGGGAAGACCATTCTGTATAGTGTCTACAAAAGACTCACTTGAGATTTAAGGTGATACAAAGGCTAAAGTTAAGGGGTGGAGAAAGTTGCATGCAAATAGGAATCAAAACACAGCAGAGTTGGCTGTATGTCAGACAAAATGGATTTTAAGTTAAAAACCATCTCAAGAGACAAAGAAGGTCATTATAAAATGATGTGTCAACTCACAGTGCAAGGAGACAATTATAAATATATGTGCATGCAACATCAGAGCACCTAAATACATAAAGCAACATTGAATTCTACTGTCTGCAGTAAATTGCTTAAGTCAGGAACTAATTTCTCTGCATCACAACATAGTAAAATAGATTGTGAATATAGAAACCTAGAAGAACTAGTGGATTTTAATTTAAAAAATAAAACACTAGGAGTTCCCATCATGGCGCAGTGGAAATGAATCCAACTAGGAGCCATGAGGCTTCGGGTTCAATCCCTGGCCTCGCTCAGTGGGTTAAGGATCCAGTGTTGCCGTGAGCCGTGGTGTAGGCGGCAGACGCGGCTTGGATCTGGCATTGCTGTGGCTGTGATGTAGGCTGGCAGCTGTAGCTCTGATTCCACCCCTAGCCTGGGAAGCCCCATATGCCACAGGTGTGGCCCTAAAAAGCAAAAAAAATAAAAATTAAAAAATTATAAGTAAAAAAATTAAAACACTAAAATTTTGATAATTTTGAGAAACTATGGCAAGCACATTGTTTAGAAACAACCTGAAGATATGCAATGCTTTTATCTCTATACTTTCAAATATTTCCCTCGTTAAAAATTAGAAGAGGCATTAATGAAATAGCACAAATGAGAAACACTCTGATCTTTGAGAACATCTCAGTAGCGTCATGTTGCCTCAACTCCAAGTTTGCCCAAGATATTTCTGCACAGGTAAAGCAAGTATGCTGTCTGATAGAGGGAATGTGGCATGCCAGTAACTGAGTTTCCTGCTTCTGAAAGTGGTTAATATGTAACCAGCTAAAAATGTCCTTCATTATCATTTATTAGGAACTATCGGTATCCTCTGTGCAACAAGTGGTGCCATTAGAGAAGCTACATTCAATCCCTGATAAACACTACAGCAACATAGGGGAAATTTTTTTCTATTCATTTTTATTAAGACCCATATACTTCCTAATCATAGAGTTCCCGTCATGGCTCAGTGGTTAACGAACCCGACTAGTATTCATAGGACGAGGGTTCGATCCCTGGCATGTCACAGTGGGTTAAGGATCTGGCGTTGCTGTGAACTGCAGCAACGGATCCCACGGTTGCTGGGCTGTGGTGTAGGCTGGCAGCTATAGTCTCGATTCAACCCTTAGCCTGGGAACTTCCGTATGCTGAGGGTGTGACCCTTAAAAAAGACAAAAGAAAAAAAAATCCAAAGCATATACTTCCTAATCTTATTTATTTTCTCAACTCCCAAATGATATTCTTTTGTTCTAAATGGCTTTTTCCTGCATTTTGCTCCCTTACTTTCTTTTTCATAAACAGCCTTCTTTCCTTCCCTTAACTTCTTCTTTTCTCTTACCCCCTTACCTCTGCTTTCTAGCAGTAATTATTTACTAAAAATATCAAAATTGTATACAGCTTGTCAAAGGTGTGTGCAATCATTTCCATCAAGAGCTTGTTATGCAGGTAACCTAACTTCCTTTTGATGGATGCTGTCCTATATCAAAACCCAGGGCAGAGAGATGAACCCAGACCTCTTCCTCAGTCATTAAGATTCAAAATCCACATATTAATTTTGACCGGTATGGTAAGTTTTATAGTTTTTAAAACCCTGGCGTAGAGCATCTTGTGTAAAAATACCCCCTTGGAACTTATGGCACAGATATTACTAATCCCATATTTACTGGTGAGGAGGCTCTGAGGCTCAGAGCAGATAAATGAGTCATCCAGGACCATGTAATGAGTCAGAACTAAGACTCAGGGGTCCTGACCACTGATAGTAGTAAGGAAAGAAATTATATTAGGATACAAGTTTTACTGCTCAAACAAGGATATCTCACAATGGGAAGGCTTTCAAATAGGAGAAAGTTTTTTTTTTCTTACATGAAAGTCCAAGCCAAAATGTCTTTTGGATAATTCAGGGACCCGGTCTGTGCCTTGCTTGTCATTCTTCCTCCCTTTTCACATGGCTTTCATCTACCTACAACTGACACTGTGACCACAGTCATCAGGTCCACATTCCAGCCAGTGGTAAGGAAGAAAAGGGAGGCCCTGAACCTAACCCTTCCTTTTTAAGTCATGAACTGAGAGTTGCATACATCACTTCCACCCGCACTCCAACTGCCAGAACTTAGCCATGTACCATTCCTCAAAGGAGAAGAAAGTAAAAGTATTCAGGGAAGCAGTGTGTGCCCAGTGAACACTTTGGTGCTCTTTTATTAAAGACAGAGTTGGAGAAGGGGGTAATAGGTCACAACCAAAAGTTTCTGCTGCGTGTATGTGAAACAGATGTTTCCAAGATCAATAATTTCACTTATTCTGTTTGCTATACTATTTTCTGTTTTATTATAACCTATTACATTTTTTTCAATCTTGATCATGGCTCACAGATCATGATATTGTTACTCACCATAGATGGTGACCCCCCATTTGAAAAACATTGCTTTGGCACTCCCTTCATGGCTCAGCGTTAAGAAATCTGACTAGTATCCATGAGGATTCGGGTTCAATCCTTGGCCTCACTCAGTGGGTTAAGGATCTGGTGTTGCCCTGAGCTGTAGTGTAGGTCACAGATGTGGCTCGGATCTGGCATTGCTGTGGCTGTGGTGTAGGCTGGAGAATACAGCTGATTCAGCCCCTAGCCTGGGAACCTCTGTATGCTGCATGCGCAGCCCTAGAAAGATCCCCCCCCAAAAAAAAAGAAAGAGAGAGAGAGAGAGAAAGAGAGAAAGGAAGGGAGGAAGGAAAGAAGGAAAGGAGGGAGGGAGGAGAAAAGAAAAACATTACTTTAAGACTGATATGTCTAATATGGTAACCAGCCACCATATAGGCTACTGAGCCTTTGAAAGGTGGCTGATCTAAATTTACATTTGTTGTTAAGTATAAAATCCACACCGTATTTCGAAAACTTAGTAATAAAAAAAGTAAAGTATCTCATTAACAATTTTTATAGTTATTAAATGTTGAATGATAATATGTTGGCAATACTGAAGTAAGAAAATTATATTATTAAAATAATTTACTCTTTTTCTTTTTGTTTTTTAATATAGCTAATGGAAAATGTAAAGTTACATAGGAGGCTCACCTCATATTTCCCTTAGACCACACTGCTCTAAGCTCTACATGTAAATATTAAACTCTGTATGAATACTACTACTTGAATATCCCACAAACACTTTCTAAAACTAGAGTTTTTGGAGTTCCCGTCATGGTGCAGCGGAAATGAATCCGACTAGGAACCATGAGGTTGCAGGTTTGATCCCTGGCCTTGCTCAGTGGGTTAAGGATCCAGCATTGCCATGAGCTTGGATTGGCAGATGCGGCTTGGATCTGGCATTGCTGTGGCTCTGGTGTAGACCAGCAGCTGTAGCTCCTCTGATTAGACCCCTAGCCTGGGAACTTCCATATGCCTCAGATGTGGCCCTAAAAAGACAAAAGACAAAAAAATAAAATAAAATAAAACTAGACTCTTTATCTTCCCAATCCTCAGCCCTCTGTCCTCCTTCTGTTTCACCCTGTTTCCTCTGTTTTACCTAATCAGATAAAGGCAACACAAGTCACTCAGTAACCAGCCATGAAAATTAAAAAGCACATTCTCCTTGGAGTTCCCATTGTGGCTCAGTGGTTAGTGAATCCGACTAGTATCCACAAGGACATGGGTTCAATCCTTGGCCTTGCTCAGTGGGTTAAGTATCCGGCGTTGCTCTGAGCTGTGGTGTAGGTCACAGATGCAGCTCAGATCCCAAGTTGCTGTGGCTGCGGCATAGGCCGGCAGCTACAGCTCTGATTCAACCCCTAGCCTGGGAACCTCCATGTGCCTCGGGTGTGGCCCTAAAAAGACAAAAGACAAAAAAAAATAAATTAATTAATTAATTAATTTAAAAAATCTGTCAACATTTTTTTAATCTCACTAAGAACACCCTATCTCAAAATACCATCATTTCTCACCATTTTAATTGTGCCTGCTGCACACCTCCTTCTAATCAGTCTTCCAAATTTCAGTAAGAGTGACCTTTCCAAGAAACAAATCTGGGGAATTCACTTCATTGATTACTCCCAAAATACCCTATAGTGAGGCCAACAAGTTCTTTTTTATTTGAAGTAAGCTTGCCTCACCACTTTTTAAGTGTACAGGTATTTTTTGCCATACCAAACATTTCATTTTACTGCATGTGTCATGATTGTTTTTTGCTACCTGTGCCTTTGATTATGTCATTCCTTATGTGTTTAGAATGTACTTCGCATCTCCTTTTTTCCTCTGGCTAACCACTACTCACACTCTAGAACTTAATTTATATATTACCTTTCCTTAGATTTTCTTTCCAAGGCCCAAGTTTTAATTGCGTGCCCCTCTCATGTGCTCCTGGAGCATCCTGAACTTTTCCAACAATAACGTTTGGCTACTGTATTTGTATTGCTTATTTGTCTGCTTTCACACCCAGAAAAATGTGCAATCTGTTTCTACATATTTCATCATCCCATCTCCATGATTTTGCATGGTATCTAGAGTAACTAGGCTCAATAAGTACTTATAAAACAATCATATAGTTGCATGATGAATGAATAGATGAATGGATGAATATATGTATGGATGGATGCATGGATAAAATTGTTAGTATGATTAAAGATTGGAAGGGAGTTGCATATTTACAAGGCAGTAACAAAATCCAGTTATGGAGTAGACGGCAAAGGCAACTGAGATCTTCGTTATGCAAGTATGTCAAAGCTTGTTTTTTAAGGTCCTGCTAGTTCTCCTTTCATCTTTTCATTTTCTTAATACAGGAAAATATTTCTGTTATCATTCTTCCAGAGCCGGGCTCTTCATCTGCAATCCAGTAATACCCCCAAGGTCAAAAAGCTTTTCTTTTAATCCAATATCATTTCCGTAGAGGGCTACGAAATTCTGAAATCAGTTCAACATTTGAGGTAGACGTATCTGATGGAGGACTTGCAGGCAGACAGACTTGCCATGACAGACTTGCCATCTATTTTGAGCCTGTCCAGTGTTGCTTAAATTATAGCCTTCCCCACAAACGATTCATGCAAGAGATGTGAGGGAAGCCATAAAAGGCATGATGGGGAAGTAGAAGGAGGGAGTAAGAGAGAGAAGGGGTTGACAAGCCGATTAGCTGCTTTACGGTAAAATCCAGAGAAAGTGAGCACTAATGGGAATGTGGATTTTATCCCTCCAGGAATCCTATTTAGCCCGCTAGGAATTAACCTTGACTGTAATTAGGTCCCTGAGAGCAGTGACCCTTCCAGAGAATGTTCAGAGACCTCTATTTTGTTTAGACACCTTGTGTGGGTGGAACTTCCTGTTTACACAGAGGGCAGCATAAAGCCTAGTTGCTCTGAGGAATGTTTGGGACCAGATCAATTGCAGGGAATAAGGTACAATACAGTCTGGTCTCCTCCGGTTGCCTTCTCCCTGCAGCATGGAGAGGAACAAACTCCTCCATCCAAGTCTTACTCTCCTTCTTCTGCTCTTCCTGCCTACAGATGCCTCGGTCTCTGGAAAACCGTGAGTGTCACATAAAGTTCCTTTCCTTTATTTCAGAGTCTCTTTAAATTATTCATTTGTCTTTCCTATGAAACTGTGACCTTCTCATTTCTAAGGTCTCTTCCCACAGTGAGATTTTATAAATCTAGTTTATTCAATCTTCTCTTATTTGTAACCATTTTTCTCCAACTCTCTGGATCTCCGAATCTCTGGATCTCCGAATTTTCTGGGAATGTATGAAGACATTCGAAAGGGCATTGGAAATTGTCTCTTGTAAAGGAATCCCTTTTCAGAGCCTCATATCCATCCTGATCTGCTCGAGATCATGCTATTTACTCTTTCTTATGCCCTCTTTCTAACTGCCCATCTTCCACTTTGAAAGAGAAAGACAGACCTCTCCCCCAGTCAGACGTTATCATAGAGCATTGTCCTGGAGGATAAAAATCTCTAGGGCACCAAAGAAAGGAGCAATTTGAAATATTGATGTTGGTGTGGAGAAAGCAAAGGCCTCTTATGACAGGGGAGAAGATCTTTTTGCAGAAAATGTGGTAATGATTCTTTGCTTCAACAAAATTGAAGGAGAATCTAAGGGGAACACCAGCCAATAGATGATTAGAAGCAATTTTTGATCATAAAACACTGGGTGATTTTTTCAGAAGGAGTTACAAGGACTGGTAAAAATGATATAATTGTTTCATCTGTCACTGATTTACTTTTATGTGAACAGTTTTTCATGGCACATATAGCTACACAAACCAAAAATAGCAACAGAGTTCATGTTAGACCTTGTTTAATTCTTGCAATAAGAATAACCTAACCATCCATGGATACATAGAAACAGCTCATCATTTTCATTAATATTATGTGCTTCAAAAGTATTTTGATTTTATATATCTGCATCATAATTTGTAATATATTTATTTGGTTTTGCTCAGCTGTTCACTAGTAAGACTTTTGAAAATAATTCAATCCAGAAGAAAATGTTTAACATTTACAACTTTACATTAAATTTAAAAATAGAGTCAAAACTAAATTTATCTACTCATATACGATAGTACATATTTGTGTGTAGGTGTGGGTGCATATATACATATATATGTAAATAAAGAAGAGTGATCCATAAAATATTTTGAAACATAAAAATCTTGGTATAAATGTGTGTAGCAAGAGGCATGAAAATTCAAATCCAAGGAGGAAAAGGGGGAAAAGAGGCTAAATTTCGAATCATTACAAAAAAGAACATTTTGGAGTATTTTTTACATAAACCATGCTGTGTATCTTATCACTATGACATTTAAGATTCACAGATTTATAAAAGAGTAATGTAAGTTTTAACTTAAAATATCATCAAAAAGAATACATTTTGTTTTTGTTTAAATTCGTATTTAAAAAAGGAGATGTTTACTTGAAAATATGTAAGGAGTGGATAGAGTCTAAAAATTATTTTAGGAATTCTGTGAGCAAAAATGTTTTGAAACTGCAGGGTCCATAAATATGTATGAGGATATTGGGAAAGTTTCTCTTCTGCTCATGAGTTACCAGGACCCCAGATTCAATCTCCAGAAGACCATTCTTGAGCCCACCATTTTTTGTCTAAAGCATGTGTTGAAAGGCAAATATTTAATATGCAAATATCCAGGGTTAGGCAACACACTAGGATTTCATGAGTTGCTCAACCCACTGAGACTTTAAACCAAGGATTCCCTTAAAGCTGCAGATTCCATATCTTTAAAGTGGAAAGCAAATATTTGCCACACCCTTTTCACAGGCTTGTTGAGTGAAAAGTTCTGTAAAGTAATTGGCTTTTGTAGTGTCCCACAGGAGAACTCATTTGTTTTTTCCAGCTGCCCTAATGGGAAACTGATGTATGGCATGAATAAATATAATTAGCATATTTTTATTTGAATTCAGATGCTCACTTATCTGGGTTCCTTCGGGGGGGTTGGGGGGGAATACTTGCAAATGTTAGTCTCTCCGAGGCTCACTTCAATTAAATGTTCACTGCCATGGCACTGACAATAGAAAAGAGGCTAATTCTCAGGCCTGCCATTCAACGGCAGAGATCAATTTCATGCTAATCAATATGTCTTCTCTTGGCATAGAACTAAGGATAGTAACAAGAGCTTCGGTGGGAAATAGTGCAGCTATTAAGAGTGACTTGCCAGAGTTCCTGTGGTGGCTCAGTGGTTAACAAATCCGACTAGGAATCATGAGGTTGTGGGTTCGATCCCTGCCCTTGCTCAGTGGGTTAAAGGATCCGGTGTTGCTGTGAGCTGTGGTATAGTTTGCATATGTGGCTTGGATCCTGTGTTGCTGTGGCTGTGGTGTAGGCCAGCGGCTACAGCTCCGATTCGACCCCTAGCCTGGGAACCTCCATGTGCCGCAGAAGCGGCCCAAGAAATGGCAAAAAGACCAGAAAAAAAAAAAAAAAAAAAAGAGTGCCTTGCCTCCTCTACTCTTCTCTAACTGGGCTCGCCCATTCCCAGGCAATACCTGGTGCTGGTCCCCTCCCTGCTCCACACTGGGACCCCGGAGAAGGGCTGCCTCCTTCTGAGCCATCTGAATGAGACAGTCACTGTAAGCGCCTCCTTGGAGTCCCTCAGAGAGAACAGGAGCCTCTTCACCAACATACTGGCGGAGAAGGACTTATTCAACTGTGTCTCCTTCACAGTAAGTATGGATGTTTGATCTAACATACTAGGTCTTACCGGTTAGGAATATAGGGATCTAGGATTCAGCCAAGGCTTTGAGAGGCTGGCAAGGACTTCAGGAGGGAATCTAAATGGAGTGACACAGTGTAGGAATTAAGAAGCCATTCCTGGAGTTCCCATCATGGCACAGCAGAAACACATCCGACTATGAACCATGAAATTTCAGGTTCAGTCCCTGGCCTTGATCACTGGGTTAAGGATCTGGCCATGAGTTGTTGTGTAGGTTGCAGACGCAGCTCGGATCCCACGTTGCTGTGACTGTGGTGTAGGCTGGCAGCTGTAGCTCCCCTTAGACCCTAGTCTGGGAACCTCCATATGCCGTGGATGCAGCCCTAAAAAACAAACCAAAAAAAAGCAAAAATAAATTTAAAAAAAAAGCCATTCATGAATTTCCAACCATGGTAGACAAATATTTATAGAGATATTAAAAATCAACTTAATTATCAGAAAAAATTCCTATTAGCCAGAAGAAAAAAAAAGAAATCAGTATGCACTAGACAAAGGGAAAGCATGACTTCTCCAAATTAAAATGAAAGAAATACTAATAAAGCAAACTAGGCCGATATTCAACATAAGCCCCAGTGATAGACTGATGGGAACACATTATCCCATTCTCTTTCTAAGAATGAAACTGTAGAAATCCCCAGGAGTGACTATCCAGTATCTTTTCAGAGTTGCCCATACGTAAATTGCTTACAGTCTGCAGCCAGCAAAACAGGGCAATTTTCTTTCCCATAGCCTTGAAAGATGTGTCTGCTGTGTTATTTCAGCACATACCGTCAGTTTGGTAAAGTTCAGTGTATAACTGAATCAAAATTACATTGGCGGAGTTCCTATTGTGGCTCAGCGGATTAAGAACCCAACTCGTATCCATGAGGATGCAGGTTTGATCTCTGGTCTTGCTCAGTGGGTTAAGGATCTGGTGCTGCCATAAGCTGTGCGTAGGTCACAGATGTGGCTTGGATCCGTTCTTGCCACAGCTGTGGTGTAGGCCAACATCTACAGCTTGGATTCGACCCCTAGCCTGGAAACTTTCATATGCCGTGGGTGTGGCCCTAGAAAGAAAAAAATTAAAAAAAAAAAAAAAAAAAAAAAAAAGCTGCACTGGCTAATCTGTAAGGAGGTGTCACTTATGACTTCTCTTTTTTGGGGGGAGGGGGCTTTTTTTCAGGGCCACACCCACGGCATATGGAGGTTCACAGGCTAGGAGTCCAATCAGAACTACAGCTGCCGACCTACACCACAGCCACAGCAACGCCAGATTCAAGCCGCGTCTGTGACCTACACCACAGCTCATGTCAATGCCAGATCCTTAACCCACGGAGCAAGGCCAGGGGACGAACCCGCAATCTCATGGTTCCTAGTCCAATTCGTTTCCACTGCGCCACGACAGGAACTCCTGTGATCTCTCTTTCTGATGCATTTTCCTTCATCATGTGTTCCATCTTAATATCATAAATAATAGAAGTCCTTCTGTCCATAAATTCCTGTCCCTGCCAACTTTCGCTGGTGAGAAAGAGAGAGTGAAATTAAGGAAAAAGGACAAGACCCCCAGAGAGAAGCAGGACAGGGGATGGAGAGGAAACTTCGGAAACGGGGTTCTCAGGATCTCTCCTACGTTTCAGGTCCCAAGATCTTCATCCCATGAGGAAGTCATGTTCCTCACTGTCCAGGTGAAAGGAGCAACCCAAGAATTCAAGAAGCGGACCACAGTGTTGGTGAAAAATGAAGAGAGTCTGGCCTTTGTCCAGACAGACAAACCCATCTACAAACCGGAGCAGACAGGTACCAAGAGGCCTATAATCCCGACAGCATCAAAAAAGAAAAATCTTGGGAGTTCCCATCATGGCGCAGGGGAAACGAATCCGATTAGGAATCATGAGGTTTTGGTTTGGACCCCTGGCCTTGCTCAGTGGGTTAAGAATCCGTGTTGCCGTGAGCTGTGGTGTAGGTCACAGACGTGGCTCGGATGTGGCATTGCTGTGGCTGTGTCGTAGGCCAGCAGCTGTAGCTCTGATTCCACCCCTAGCCTGGGAACCTCCATATGCTTCAGGAGCGGCCCAAGAAATGGCAAAAAGACGAAAAAAAAAAAAAAAAAAGAAAGAAAGAAAGATTTTCCTCCCCCTCATAGCCCCCAAAGGATTGCTGGTTCCTTAATAGCTTGTAGGCCTGGCTTAAGGTTTCTGAGACTCATAGAAAACATTTCTGTTTCAGTGATGTTTCGTGTTGTCTTGTTGGATGAAAACTTTCACCCCCTGAATAAATTGGTAAGTATATATATATATATATATATTTTTTTTTTTTTTGGGGGGGGGGAGGGGGGTACCTTTTCTAAAGCCACACTCGCGGCATGTGGAGAGTCCCAGGCTAGGGGTCTAATCGGAGCTATAGCCGCCAGCCTACACCAGAGCCACAGCAACGCCGGATCCTTAACCCACTGAGCAAGGCCAGGGATCGAACCCACAACCTCATGGTTCCTAGTCGGATTCGTTAACCACTGCGCCACCACAGGAACTTCAGTAAGTCTCTTAATATCTATTTTGAATTATTATTTATCTATATAAACAGGCTGGGAGCAGGTTTTTGCTGTTGGAGGAGGACCAGGGAGAGGAAGAATCTGATACTGATAACAGTATTTTCAGCCATCACCAAAGTGCAAGACCCTCCTTTAAAACAGTATCCTGGAACAAGAGAGTAGTTCATTCTTTCTTGGTACTGGTACTCAATCGGCTGTCACACAATTAAACTTCCTCTTCCGAAAATTCTTAATTGGGCAAATTAGAAAGATATACTAAAAAATAAATAAACTATCAAAAAAAAAAAAAAAAAAACCTGTTCAGGGAGTTCCTGTTGTGGCTCAGCGGAAACGAATCCAACTAGGATCCATGAGGATGCAGATTTGATCCCTGGCCTTGCTCAGTGGGTTAAGGATCTGGCATAGCCATGAGCTGTGCTGTAGGTTACAGAGGTGGCTCAAATCCCGCGTTCCTGTGGCTGTGGCATAGGCTGGCAGCTGTAGCTCTGATTCACCCCTAGCCTGGGAACCTCCGTATGCCACAGGTGTAGCCCTAAAAAGCACGCACACACACACACACTGTTCAAATAACTTCTCAAAGATTTAACAGTTTTGTAAACATACTACCAGCACCTCTCCTATAAGAGAAGAGTGTAATCAGTGTTTGTTCTTCAAGACTGACACCTGATTAACACCTTTCAAGATTAATGCAGGACTAATGAAACCAAAGTCCTAATTTTGCTCCCCAAATTCTATTCCTCCTCCACATTTTCTTATCTTAAAAAGAGGAAAATTTCAATGAAAAGCCAGGGCCTCTGTTTACTATAGCCCTCCCATCTTCCTTTTCCCCCCTCTTAAAAGTGGTCTGCTTCCCATGCCCTGGGGGCAGCAGGGTGGGGCTTGCATCAAGACTGCAGACACCGAGTTGCAATTCTGGCCTGATCCTGATTAAACCCATCTTTGCTAGGTGGGGGAGGGAAAGAGGACATTTTTTCCTGCAGCTCCTAAAGCAGAAGATTAAGGCATAATCCTTGTTTTGTCTCTTTCTCTCACATACATACCCTTTCATCAGAAAATCATGTTAGCTTAAAATATATCCAGATTATGTTTTACTACCTCAATTACTACAATCTTGCCCTGCCCAATATCACCTCTAAACAAAACTGCTGCAATAGCCTTGAAATTGGTCTCCTGGTTCCTACTTACACTCTTCTACCTAAAATCAAATACCCCATCCATTACTCCACCACCTTAACTCTACTTCTTTTTTTTTTTTTTTTTTTTTTTTTTTTTTGGCTGCACCTGCAGTATGTGGAAGTTCCTCGTCCAGGTATCAAACCTGTGCCACCACAGGGAACTGAGCCCCTTCAGGGATGACACCGGATCTTTAACCCACTGTACCACAAGGGAACTCCAACTCTGCTTAATTTTCATTTCTTAACATTTACCACTACCTAATATACATCTCAAATATATATATATCAAATATATAAATACATGTGTCTCAAAAATATATGTCAAACATATCTCAAATACATATTGATATATATCAAAAACATGTATCTCATATGTGTATGTATCTCATGTATCCATCCCTATTAGGATGTAAGCTCCATGACAACAGATATATTGTTCTTCTGTGCTTTGCTGTATTCATAGCACCTACAATGATACATAGCACATGGCAAGCACTTAATAAATATTAGTTATAAAAATGAATAAGTGTTGATAGTAGAAGAGCCATTCCCATTCCTCCCTATTCTTAGAACTACCTAAGACTTCTGTGACCCACCTTAATATTTGGAAGTGAACCTGGTTAAATAGTTCCTTAAGTGTTTATTTCTCAATCTGTGAAATAGCATGGCCACAGGAATGTTCTTCACTGGGATGCTGTAAGCATATCATATTAATAAATCCCATTCCTAAAGAATGGCACGTATGCATTTGCAGCTGACAATGCAGTAAATACTTAACATTATTTATCAATTGCTTGTAATAGATTAATTAAAAGTTCTGCCAAACTTTATCAGGAATCCATCTGTGTCTTACTAGAGATAAAGTTATTCTTCATAAAGCTGGCTTGCTTCTCAATCAGAAAACAAAACTCCTTTCTCTTTTGTCTTTCAGATTCCGCTAGTGTATGTGGAGGTAAGCAACATGAACCATTGAATCATCAGACATAAAGTAATACACTTAGGGGAAGTGTTCTTATGTGAGTCACTCTCACACTATTTCAAAAATTCATTATTAAGGGAGAAGCCTTCAAATTCATATAACACGAGATGGTTCTAAATCCTCTCCCTTCCCCACCCCTCACCTCATCTTCGCAGATAACACAGGAGTCCCCATCCATTCCCTTTATTGTCTCTAATATTCAAGGGTATTTTGTAAATTACAATTACTCTGTCTCTAGGACCCCAAAGGAAATCGCATCATGCAATGGCAGCACCTCCAAGTAGAGAATGGCCTCAAGCAACTGAGCTTCCCCCTCTCCTCAGAGCCCTTTCAGGGCTCCTACAAGGTGGTGGTACAGCAGGAATCAGGTGAAACGGCAGAGCATCCCTTCACCGTGGAGGAATTCGGTATGGATTATGAAAAATCATAGAATGTTTTTCCTATTTAAACTTCCAGGGCCTAGAATTTGAGGGTATTTGGAACCTTTCTGTTTCCTATGGGTAAAACTGGGCTTGGAGTGGAACCAATTATATCTAAATTCATGCAGACCATCAGTGATTTGTGAAAAGGACTTCACATAGCTTTTTTTGTAGCAATTATTAATCTCCAAAAAAAAAAAATGCAAGACATTCGTATTCTAATGGCGTCTTTCATCATTCATTAAGGTTACACTGATCCATCTTTCAAGCAGGATCTCCTTTTGAGCAAAAGTGGATATATTGGAAAGGAGGGCTACTGTTTCAGAGCCCTAAAATATTAATAGGGAGTTGTTACTGAGAACCTGGAAATACCAGTTCCCCCAAAGTTGGAACCCTATCACCAGCTTTCTTTATCTCCAATCAACAGTGCTTCCTAAGTTTGAAGTACAAGTGAGGACACCACAGATAATCACCATCTTGGAAAAAGCAGTGAATGTGTCGGTGTGTGGCCTGTGAGTTCATACTTTTAAAAAAATCTTTAGTGGGGAGGGGATTATTTGAAGGAGCCTCACCACTTAGGATATTTTGCCTTGGTTAAGAGCAGTGCAGCCCAAATACCTCACATACCTGGGAACATCCCCATCTCTAGAACTTTCCTCTCCTGTTGCTTTTCTGTTTTCCTTCTTATTTTCTTTCATGTCCTGACCAACATAATGATTATGGAGCAGGCAATTCTTCCTAGAGAGGCTATGTTACTCGGATTGATTTTGAAAGCAATAAAACTGCACGTGTGGACACGTGTGCACACACACATACACACACAAATGAGATAGTGTTGGAGGGCAGTGACTTTCCTTCACCGGGTTATAGAGAAAATCCAGTCATCAACAGATCATTTATCCAACCTTGCAGACAGTGGAAAAGTAGCTGAGATTCAGAATTTGTAGAGATAGGCATATTACAGAAATCTTCTCTAACTCATCCATCTTCCTAAGGCATGGCACGTAGTTCTCTGCCCTGCCATTTCATGGAGGAAAGTGGGCATGGTCTCTCAGATTGGTCCTTTCCAACCTTGACAATTCATGGTTCTAGGATTTTATGCTCCCATCTCCAGTGGCCCAGCAGTAGCAGTAACAGAAAGAACAGGCAGAGTGAAGAAACTAGTTCTGCCTAAAGACCACATGTGTCACGCACCAACTGTTCTGCTGGTCGTGACCCGAGCACTGTCTCAGAGTAAGGCCACCAAGCTCTTGATCCCAAGTAGCTAGTAAACCAATACTCTTGAAAATAGAGATATAGAGGATATTTTAATAGGGAAAGACAGTGATATTCTTAAAAACACAGGAATGATCAATGACATATTTATGGCACAATCCCAGTTTTGTAAAAAGTAAACAAAATTCTACACACACAGCTACACATAGGGAGAGGAAGATGGAAGGAGAGACGCCATCACATCAGTAGTTTATACTCCAAGGTAGAATTGAGAGCACTTGTTTCTTCTCTTTGTTTTGTTTTGTTGGTATTGTTTTTCCTCTCTTTAAGAGCTGGGGTAGCTTTGTCAGTAAGCAAAATATTCTTTAAAAGATGAAACTGGGAGTTCCCATTGTGGCTCAGCAGGTTAAGAACCTGACATAGTCCCCATGAGAATGCAGGTTCAAGCTCTGGCCTTGCTGAGTGGATTAAGGATCCAGAGTTGCCACGAGCTGTGGCACAGCAGATGTGGCTCGGATCTGGGGATCTGGCGTTGCTGTGGCTGTGGCATAGGCCTGCAGCATGAGCTCCAATTCAACCTCTAGTCCGGGAATTTCCATATGCCGCCCATGCGGCTGTAAAAATAAATAAATTACTTAAATAATCACACTGACACTGAAAGATTAAGAAAAAAGATGCAGTAAAAGAAGACTATAGTAAATTTCAGCAGGTAACTTTGGAAATTTCTAAAAGAGAAGTGTCATTACTTAATTTACCTGCCCTCAACATGGCATGAGCCCTGCAGAAATTAGAGAAAAGTACAGAGCGTAGAACTCTATTATGGCTAAAGGGGGGCTGTAGACCAGTAGAAAATGAGTATGTCCAGGGTCTGATTTGATTCATTTGGCAACGTTCTTTGACAGATACACTTATGGGAAGCCTGTCCCAGGACATGTGACCATAAGCATCTGCAGAAAGTACAGCAACCCTTCTACCTGCTTTGGTGGAGAGTCTCAAGCTATCTGCGAGAAGTTCAGTGGGGAGGTATGTGAGAAACTCTTCCTTCCAGGGACTAACCACCAAGACACTTTTGATGACCAGCAAGTTACATGCAACAGAGAACTAACTCAGAAAGAGACCAATCCATAAGAGAATTCTATGCTAGCTATAGTAGGTTTGTTTGTTTGTTTGTTTGTTTGTTTGTTTTAAAATCAGTTACTTAGCACAATAGGAATTATTTCTTGTCATTGCCCATTGTGGGTGTTCTTGATGCACCAAGCACCCATAATGGTGGACGTTAAACCATCTCTAGAACCTCATATCCAAAGCTGCCTTGGGTATCCAATGGCATAAAGGAAGGGTATCAGTTTTGGCTGGGAAGGGTATCAGTTTTTCTTTTTATGAAAAAGGGCTTGTCGCTTCTACAAACAAGAGCTTGTCACGTGGTCCTGCCTAGATGCCAGGGTGGTAGGAAACACAGTTCCCAGATGGGCAAGCTGCTTCCCAGCTACAGCTGTGAACTCTGGCAGGGAAGCCAGACTTCAGTGAAGAGTTGGCTGCCTGCTATACCAAGACTACCCCCAATTTTTAAGGCATTTCTATCTCAGAAAAAAAAAAAAAGAGAGAGAGAGAGATAGGGCACACCAGACACTAAGGAATGCACCTGTGACTTATAAACCAGATACTGTTATGAGATGTCATAACAATCACTCCCTAGAGAATATTTATTGTGTTCTTATCATAGAAAATGCCTAGGTTATGTTGCCTCAAAAAAAAAAAAAAATCCCACCAGATTAGCCGACCACTGATTTGTCGATTGTTATGTTTTTGTATTTTATTTCCTCCCTTCCTAGCTAAACAGCCAGGGATGCTTCTCTCAGAGTGTGGAAACCAAGGTCTTCCAGATGAAGAGACAAGAGTTTGAAATGAAACTTGAAGTGGAGGCGAAGATCAAAGAGGAAGGAACAGGTTGTGTACCTCACGGGCAAGGAAGAAAGAGCAGTGGACACTGATTTATTTCCTTTAGCAACTTCGGAATGGAAAGAAAAAAGTAGTAAAAGTGCAGAGAGAGCATCCTTCCAAAAAGATTTGTATTTTTTCCTTCTTTTTCAGAGGTGGAATTAACCGGCAAGGGGTCCACTGAAATAACAAGAACCATAACCAAACTCTCGTTTGTGAAAGTGGACTCATATGTTAGACGAGGAATTCCCTTCTTTGGGCAGGTGAAGCATTTTTCAATTCACAAATCAAACTGTACTCTCAGCTGAGATGCACAGCATATTCTGCGAAAACTATACCTGGTTAATCTTATCTGATGATCAAAAAATCAAAGGTATAAAACCGAAAAAAATTGATTTGTTCCTCTGCAAATTTATATATCAAATCCATAAAATCATCTTAAAGCACTATCAAAATCAGAGGGGTTTTGGAACAGCACTGCAGAAGGCACTCGATCTTTTTCCTAAGGTTTACCAGGCAGTCTCAGATTCCCGTACCATGTTCTCACAAGAATCTCAAAATTCATGGGGTCCAATTGCATTATCCTTCCAATATTAACTTTGTCTGGAAAGGAGTAAGTAGGTGGCCTTAATTTTTATTTGAAAATATAAATGATTCTCCTGAGTTTCTTTCACGGATATATATTTACGTTGCTTTTTCTTTAACAAAAAGTATATTTTAAAAACAATACCATAAGGGTAAAATACTGCTATTTAAGGTTCCCAGATTTTAAAGATAGAAATTTTCTCACAGAGCTACAAAAAAATTCTTCTTTGTTCTGCTTCTATTATTTATAAGCAGATGTGCAAAAGGATCTTTCGGACTCCAGAAGTCTAAGATAACAGTTGTATGCACCTCCAGATGTAATTGCTGTGCGTCCTGGTTTGTTTGTTCCCTGCCCCCGATCCCGTTTTAGGGCTGCACCTGTGGCATACAGAAGTTCTCGGGCGAGGGAGCCAAACTGGAGCTACAGCTGAGGCCTGTGTCACAGCCATGGCCACACTGGGATCTGAGCCACCTCTGCAACCTACATCACAGCTTGCAGCAATGCCAGATCCTTATCCCACTAAGCAAGGCCAGGGATCAAACCTGCATCCTTCCAGAGACAACGCTGGGTTCTTAACCTGCTGAGCCACAATGGGAACTCTTCTGCATCCTGTTTTTAATGGAACATCATAAGATGTCAGCTGTGAAGCGTGTGAAAGACAGAGAAATTAGACCCCACAAAAGAGTGGTGGGATAAATTTTAAAATGTTTTGATTATGTTATGACAGCAAACATATTCAGAAACTTTGGTCACTTTCTAAAATGAAAGTATATAGTTCACTTTTTTAAATTTCTCAGAGGTATACTGCACTTTTTTTGAGATTTTATTCCTGCATCTTGTCCTATTTGTCATAAGACTCTCATCAAATGAGAAAAAAATCAGAATATTGTGCCTATTCTGATCGTCACATGCAGCTGACATTTCATTGGCAAACTTAGTTTTTCGTTAATCAATGACAAACACTAATCCAAGTCTGCTGGCTGTGCTTCCTTCTACCCAAAGTAGCTTATACTAGGGGAAAAAAAATTACCATCTTTGCAATCTAAACTGAACTACTCATCTTCTGAGTTGGATAGTAGCAGTAATTTGACTTTAGGCCCTCATTTAATTTTTTTGTGATTCTTCTCAATGTTGCATTTTTCAAATGTGAAGTGTCTCATAAAATCTGCCTACCTTGCAAAATTCCATCAGTCTGGGTTGAGAAGCAGATATCACCTATAAAACTACTACAGAAACACACAGGACAATCTATCAGCAATTGCTTACATATGCACGTATGAAACCTCAGAACACAAATCCATAGAAAGTGGATGGTCTGCCAAAAAACAATGTTTGAGATGCAATGAAATTTGGCTAATGGGTTAAAAATTTTCATTACTATAGGACTCTTGTGGTCTGTGACTCTCCAAAAGTTACACGTAATAGGTGGCATTTTAGGTCGCTTCTATTGTCATCTCCAACATTCTCTATCCCTTTACACTAGTTTTCATTTTAGGACTGATTACCACTAAATAAGTGTATGGTACTGATGCATTTCCCCAGCATCTCTCCCTTTTACTGGACTATACACTCTGTGCGGCAAGGAAATTTTTGGTTCACTGCTGTGGCCTCAATGCCTGGAACCATGTCCGACAGAGTATACACATTCCGTAAATATTTGTGACAAAAGGAATGTTTGCTGTTCATTGGCTATTTAGCCATGTAACTGACCTGCCGCTTTTACTCTTCAGGTACGCCTGGTGGATGGGAAAGGTGTCCCTGTGCCAAAGAAAGTCATCTTCATCACCGCAAACGAAGCCAAATATGAGTCTAATGCCACGACTGATGAGCACGGCCTGGTGCAATTCTCCATCAACACCACCGAGATCATGGGCACCTCGCTCACTATCAGGGTACGTTTGGAAGGAAATTACCAACCACGTGAAGTAGCCTCGGAACAAACAACGAGGTTGTAAGTTGCAACCTACAACTGATGACATTTCCAACTTGTATTTTGTCCTATGGAGAGGGGAAAAAAAATGAGAAACTAGAACGCCATGTAAGGTCAATTTGGGAAAAGGATTAAAAAGGAGGCAGTGTTGTGGTAAAAAGGGAGGGTTCTACTTGTGAGCTCTTGCCGGGAATATAAAATGGTGTGACTGCTATGGAAACCAGTCTGGCAGTCCCCCAAAACTTAAAAATAGAGCTCCCATATGATCCAGCAGTCTCACCTCTGAGTACATGTTCAAAAGAACTAAGGAGGTCCTCTCATGGCTCAGTGGGTAATAAACCCGACTAGGATCCATGAGGATGTGGGTTTGATCCCTGGCCTCGCTCAGTGGGGGGTTAAGGATCTGGCATTGCCGTGAGCTGTGGTGTAGGTTGCAGGCGCAATTCGGATCTGGTGTTGCTGTGGCTCTGGCGTAGACTGGTGGCTACAGCTCCGATTAGACCCCTAGCCTGGGTACCTCCATATGCCGTGGGTGCGGCCCTAAAATGACAAAAATACAAAAAAATAATAATAATAATCACCTTGACAGCCTAGGAAAGGTAGACTTCAACTGTTTCACTAACTCAATTCATGAACCAATACTGTTTACAGAAAGTGTTCTCAGACCTCGTTTGCAATATGGCATTTATTCATAATACCCACTTGAAACCCATCACAAATGAGCATCTACTCTCTGAAATGTAAGTCTTCAGTCTCTGAAGATTAGTTGGTCTCCTCAAAGAGGTTTCCTAGCTCCAGTGTCTCGGTAAGAATAGGTAAAGCAGCCAAAGAAATGTAGAGCAAGCTGATCAGAGCCAAGGAGACCTCCTTTTATGTTCTTCAGAAATGTAAATATCAACCCAAGGAGCCTTTGACTTGCAAAGGCCTGCAATACAGACAAACAAAATAAAGGACCCTCTCTCTCACTTTTTAGTGTGGAGCAGATTTCTAGGTACGAGTTAAAGTAGCATAGTGAACTAATGCAGTTCTGTGAGGACAGTGATTCCCTATGCTGTATAGATTACAGTACGATTAATAAGATCGTATTGTCTTTCTATTTCATTAGGTCAAACACAAAGATCACAGTCCCTGTTACGGCTACCAGTGGGTCTCAGAAGAACATGAAGAAGCGTATCACACTGCGAATCTCGTATTCTCCCAAAGCAAGAGCTTTGTCCACTTAGAGCCGGTGCCTCAAGAATTGCCCTGTGGCCAAACTCAGACAGTCCAAGCACATTATGTACTGAATGGCCAGATCCTGCGGGAGCTGAAGGAGCTCGTGTTCTATTACCTGGTGAGAAGGAAGACCCCTGCTTTGACTCCTCTGTAGATAAAAGCACTGGGTGGGCAAAGATTTAGGAAGCTCTTTAGATATCCCTCCTTTGACCTCCTATCCATGCTCCTTTTGAAGGTTCGACTTCTCTCAGGGCTAATTATTGCCAGCAGGGGCTCAATAAAACAAGCATATCATGTGGAGGACCAGACTTGGGGTATAAGATCTTCATCAGGCAAATTAAATCCCTTTTCACTTCCTTTTTGGCAGATAATGTCAAAGGGAGGCATTGTCCGAGCTGGGACTCATACACTGCCCGTGGAGCAGGGAGACAGTGAGTATTTCCATTATTCCCCATTTCTGCCCTACTCCACCATCATGCAAGGCCTTACACTGCAGACATATCAGGAACAGTTTTCAACAGTTTTCTTTGCCTTCAGGTTATCCTGTTCTGATTATTTATTTAAAATGTTGAGTTGTTTCATAATCTATGCTTATTCCACATTTTCAGACCATAGATAGTCATGGACCTTCTTCTCAAAATGCCATTTCAAAACTGTTTTAGACACTGGAGAGAAGGTAAAACTTAGGAGTGTCTTCTATATATTGTCTTGGGCTGAGTCGTTTATATTTTTATATCATATTTCCCCTTTGAAGATAGTTATGATTTATGAAGTGGTAAACTAGATACTCCCACCATTGAACTGGACTCTCCCCAGGAACAAATGTGGAACAGTATAAACCTCTGAAGATTTCTCCTATCCTAAGGGAGTCTAAAAGACCCCTTATAAGAAAACTATCGGTGAACTTCTCTTTGGTTCCTTCTTTGTAGCAACAGAAAAGCACGGTGGTAGACTCAGAGACATTTCAGGCAACTTCCAAAGAATCTACACAGACATCAAAAAAGAACTTTCAAAGGAGCACAGAACTCCTCTTAGGAAGAAAGACTAAGATATTTGGTTCATAGACAGTTAAAGGGGACATGAAGGTTAAACTCTTACTATCATATTTCAAAACTTCAAGTTCTCCTTCCCTCCAGTGTGAAGTCTAGATCAAATGGTAGCCACGTGGGTATCTCCACATCCTTAGATAACATCAGTACTGTATAGATGAACTCAAACTGAAAATTGGGGAGTAGGAGTTCCCTTTGTGGTGCAGTGGTTAACAAATCCGACTAGGAACCATGAGGTTGCGGGTTCGATCCCTGCCCTTGCTCAGTGGGTTAAGGCTCCAGCATTGCCATGAGCTGTGGTGTAGGTTGCAGATGCTGCTCGGATCCCACGTTGCTGTGGCTCTGGCATAGGCCGGTGGCTACTGCTCCGATTGGACCCCTAGCCTGGGAACCTCCATATGCCGCCAGAAGTGGCCCTAGAAATGGCAAAAAGACAAAAAAAAAAGAAATGAAAATTGGGGAGTTATCATTATGTGATTTTGAGAGAAGAGAGGATAGTGATAAGGTTGGTGTTTTGCTTTTTTGGTTTTTTTATTTTTTGCCTTTTGTCTTTTTAGGGCCGCGCCCTCGGCATATGGAGGTTCCCAGGCTAGGAGTTGAATCAAAGCTGTAGCTGCTGACCTACATCACAGCCACAGCAACACCAGATCCTTAACCCACTGGGCGAGGCCAAGGATCAAACCCACAACCTCATGGTTCCTAGTAGGATTTGTTTCCACTGTGCCACGATGGGAAATCCAAGTTGTTTTTTTTTAAGCCAGGGTTCTTAGAGATAGAACATTTACTACAGCTTTTTCTTTTTCTTTTTTCTTTCTTTTTTTTGGTCTTTTAGGGCCACACCTGTGGCATATGGAGCTTCCCAGGCTAGGGCTCCATTCAGAGCTGCAGCCGCCAGCCTGCACCACAGCCAGAGCAACTCTGGATCTGAGCCGCGTCTGCGACCTACACCACAGCTCACAGCAATGCCAGATCCTTAACCCACTGAGCAAGGCCAGGGATCGAACCCGAGTCCTCATGGTTGCTAGTCGGGTTCGTTAACCGCTAAGCCACAATGGGAACTCCGGCAGCTACTTTTTCTTATATCTGTTATACCTACCAATAGAAACGAGCATTAACGACACCAGGCTCCCCACATGGCTTTGTACAACACAAAAACATCATTTCAACCCTGAACAGTCTAACTCACGACCACTTCCTCAATCTCTCTCCAGTGAAAGGCTCTTTTTCCTTGTCATTCCCCGTGGAGGCAGACCTCGCTCCCATCGCTCGGCTGCTCATCTATGCCATTTTACCCGACGGGGAAGTGGTTGGGGATTCTGCAAAATATGAGGTTGAAAACTGTCTGCCCAACAAGGTGGGTGTTTTATCTCATACGATTTTCAACATTTCAAATGAGAAGTTACTCTTCCTATCAATTATTTTCTACTTGAGAGCATTGAGGCCCAAAGACGTAAATTCCCCGGAGATTTTTCAGCAAAGTGATGGCAGAGTCACCCTAAGAGGCCATGTCACTTGACTCCTAGGGCAAAATTCTCATGAGTTGTCTCTTACCACATGGTACGGTTCAGAGCACCTTCTTCTATGATGATATGTTGGGAAATATGTAACCAAGTTCGTAAGACTGTAGAAGAGCCAAAAGAAAAATACAAGAGCCTCTAGAGTCATTTGCATTCCACCCAGTTAATGAACACCTCATCAAGTAGCCAAGGTAAAAGACGGTGTCTTAAATTTAATAATTTATAAAAATAGATATCGTTCTCCTGGCTCGACTGATTCCTCCGAATCGGAGGGGTGCGGAGGGGACAAAAAGTCTCAAGACTCATCTGGTGCCAACTATCACGAAGTCAGAAAAGTGATTATACGTTGAACGTGAGGAACACTCAGGAGATACTGGTGAATGCACGGGTAAATCAGGAAATTTGTTTCTCTGACTTGGTCCCCAATTCCACAGGTGGGTTTGCACTTCAACCCAGCACAAGGTCTCCCGGGGTCCCACGCCCACCTGCAAGTCACCGCTTCCCCTAAGTCCCTCTGCGGCCTCCGCGCTGTGGACCAGAGTGTGCTGCTCCTGAAACCCGAGGCCGAGCTTTCCCCCACCACGGTGAGTTCTGTCAGCCCCAGGCATCAGGAAGGGCCACGCAGGGGACTCAGAGCAAGGATAAACCTGAGTGGAATAGGACTTGTTAAAATTATATTTATCTAGGAGTTAGTAGTAATGAGCTCTTTCATGTGCACTTTTGTTTGGTGAGGAAGATGTTACATACGCATACATATGTATAAATCATGCACCATCCAAAATCCCTGAAATCTTAGAGCTTCATGAAACCAATAAGGGGCTTTTTTGGGGGGTCTTTTTAGGGCTGTACCCGGGGCATATGGAGGTTCCCAGACTAGGGGCGGAATTGCAGCTGTAGCTGCTGGCCTACACCACAGCCACAGCAAAGTGGGATCTGAGCACATCTGTGACACACCACAGCTCACAGGAATGCCAGATCCTTAACCCAAGGCCAGGGATTGAACCTATGTCCTCATGGATGCTAGTCAGATTCATTTCTGCTGAGCCACGATGGGGACTCCAGTAATAGGCATTTTCCAACTAGCTCAGTATTTCAAAAAGTTTAACAAAAGTGGTACATACACCTGCACTAAGACTGCACAAGCCAGGCAAAATATCAAATTTTTATTTTTATAGGAACTATACCAGTTGAAACACTGCAGTCCCAAGATAAACACAGTTTCTGAAGGTAGAGCTGTATTGTCTCTGATGAATAAAAATTAGGAAAATTTAATTACTAGATGATAAATGAAAACTTTTAAAAATACCGGGTTGGGAGTTCCCATTGTGGCACAGTGGTTACGAATCTGACTGGGAACCATGAGGTTGCAGGTTTGATCCCTGGCCTTGCTCAGTGGGTTAAGGATCCGGTGTTGCCGTGAGCTGTGGTATAGGTCGCAGACGCGGCTCGGATCCCACGTTGCTGTGGCTCTGGTGTAGGCTGGTGGCTACAGCTCTGATTAGACCCCTAGCCTGGGAATCTCCACATGCCGTGGGAAGCGGCCCTAGACAAAAAAAAAAAAAAAAAAAATGCCGGGTTAATAGGGAAAATAGCAGAAGAGTATGCTGAGTGTAACAACGAGAAACTTCTTAAATTGTACTAATATTAGTTTGCTCATTTCTTCAAATTTTTAATGAGGCCAATTGGAATAATCTCTTACTGAGGTTATTTTTGACTATCAAAATTTTATGAAGGGAAAGGTATGTTTTTACTTCCCTAAAAGAGACATTTATAAGAAAATATCTCTTACTTTTTGTCCTTCCAATGGTTTTTTTTTTTTTTTTTTTTTTTTTGTCTTTTGTCTTTTTGTTGTTGTTGTTGCTATTTCTTGGGCCGCTCCCGCGGCATATGGAGGTTCCCAGGCTAGGGGTTGAATCGGAGCTGTAGCCACCGGCCTACGCCAGAGCCACAGCAACGCGGGATCCGAGCTGCGTGTGCAACCTACACCACAGCTCACGGCAACGCCGGATCGTTAACCCACTGAGCAAGGGCAGGGACCGAACCCGCAACCTCATGGTTCCTAGTTGGATTCGTTAACTACTGCGCCACGACGGGAACTCCTCCAATGGTTTTTTAATTAGCAATATTCAAACACTTTTAAAGGAAATATTAAGTACATAGAGGAAGGAAGGGCATATGTGGGAAACTAACATTAATGTTTTATGTTTGTATAATATAATTGTATAGTTCTCAAATTTGTTTAATTATAACAACCTTGATGGATGAATAAGGCAGAGAATTTTATCAATTTATTAATAATAAAGGAGACGCTCTCAGGTATTACCCTTGATAATATTTCACTAATGAAATGCTTTGCATCTAGTAGTGTGTCAGTCATTCAGTGCATGCTTATTTAGTGCTTGCTGTGTTCTGGGGAATCTTGTAGTGAACTACTAGAAAGACAAAAATCCATGCATTTTCCATGAGTGGGTAAAACACAGAATAATTATTTGCTTTGGACAAAAATGAAGCTGAGGAGATGGAAAATGGCAAGAGGAAGCTGTCTTTGAGAAAGTGATTTCATCGTGCTACTCGTTTTTCTGATCTATTCTTGCCAAATTTTGAACCCCTATAAAATACAGTGCACCTATGGGATTTTTTTGTTCATCTTATTCTTCCTGTGTAAGTGACTTTGAAAGTCTTATTTTAAGTATACTACAGTTAAAGTTTTACTTATTTTACAAAGATTTGGAGCATTTTGTTCCTATGAATAATACCTAAGAAAATAGTATACTGACCTTGATAGAGGATGCATACTTCTCCCTGTGCCTGCTTTTTTTTTAAGGTTTATTGAAGTACAGTTAATTTACAATGTTGTGACAGTTTCTGCTGTATAACAAAGTGATTCAGCTATACATAAATACACATCCATTCTTTTCAGATTCTTTTCCCCTATAGATGATCACAGAATATTGGGAAGATTTCCCTGCGCTATACAGCAGGTCCCTGTTGGCCAGTCATTCCATATACCACAGTGCGCATATCACGTGCCTGTTTTGAACATGCGTCCATTTACTTTGTTAGATGCTAAGTCAGTTGCTAACCACAATGCAGAGATGAAACTATTCGTTTTATCATCCGAAAGCATTACACAATGTCTCCAATATAGCAGAGCTCAATTACTCTTAATTAAGGTTTTTGTTTTTTCATTTCAGAGTCAGGGGTTTGCCTCTGAACTGTATAACAAAGTATTATGATCCTCGAGTACTTAGATTGGAACATTTTATTTATTTCTTTCCTAAAGTTATTAAACTTCTTCAAAATCATCTTCTCTATAAATTATCCAATGGAGCCACTCAAAGAAAGACTGGTAGTGATTATTCTTTTCATTTCTCTTTGCACTTAAGAAAAATAAGCCACAAATAAGTGTATCCTTTCATCCTTTGCATTTGCACAGGTTTATAACCTGCTACCAGTAAAGGACCTCAACAGTTTCCCTGAGAGTTTAAATCAACAGGAGGAAGATAATGAAGATTGCATCAGTCAACATAATGTCTATATCAATGGGATCATGTATTCCCCAGTATCAAATACGAATGAAAAAGATGTCTATAGCTTCCTACAGGTAAGTCCTTTATGCTGTTGATGGTCAGTTCTTAAGGTTCACAAAGTATTATATATGAAAAAAATACTTCTATATCATAGATGAGGATAATGGGACATAGAGAGGGCAAGTGACATCTCCAAGGTCACCAACAGTAGCAGATCTGCTAATAGCAACAGAGCTAAGACCAGAACTTTAGGGACAAGTAGGAAAGTTTTTTTTCTTTCTTTTTTACCAAAATTCATTGCCTTGTGATATTTATAAATATCACATACATAAAATAATCACTGCTGAAAGATTCCTTAAAACAGAATGAAATTACCCCTCTATCAATTTCCTTTCTAGTCATGTGAACATTAAAAGTTTTATATTAACCTGATGGGATTATTTGTTAGACTCAATGAAAAGTATGTGTCTAGACAGATTTTATAATACTTATGCACTGATTCAATGACAATTTCTTTACAGGATATGGGCTTAAGGGTATTTACCAACACCAAGATTCATAAACCCAAAATATGTTCACCACTTCCATTATATGAAATGCAGACATCTCGAAGGCTACTAGCTTCTCCAGGTAAAAATAAAATAATAATAATAGTAAAAACTAGTTGTCTAATATCTTGAACCAAATAAAATAATTCTTTTTTAAAATATGATTAAAATTAACCAAAAACAACTTATGATTCAGATATATTAAGGTTCTTGCTCAAGGACACATAGCGAGACAAACCAAAAAATTCTGATCGTGTCCAGTTCCCACATCTGCAAAGCTGGAAAGAACACGGGGCAGATTGTAAAAAGTGCTATGAGACAGTGCAGATCTGAAGAATAAAAGAAAGGACTGATTCTGATTGAGGAATCAAGAAAGTCATTCATAAAGAATCTGCTTCCAGTAAATGGAGATGTGTGGAGTTTAAAAGGGAAGAGAAAGTTTCCAGGCATAGGATCAGTGCAAACAGAAATAGAAATGTTCACAAATTGGGACTCTCTTCTCTACAGTCAAGTACAGAAGCTCTTTAACTTCCCCAACACATCAGCCAATATTCGTATTGAAATCACACTCATTTCGAGAGTTCCTGTCGTACCTCAGCAGTAATGGCCCCAAATAGTGTCCGTGGGGACGTGGGTTCCATCCCTGGCTTCACTCAGTGGGTTAAGGATCCAGCGTAGCCGTGAGCTGTGGTGTAGGTCACGGATGAAGCTCAGATCTGGCGTTGCAGTGGCTGTGGTGGGCAGCTGTAGCTCTGATTCAACCCCCAGCCTGGGAACTTCCCTATGCTGCGCCTGTGGCCCCAACAAGAGAAAAATAAAAAGAAATCACACTCATTTGTCAATGATATGGGTTGCTTCTTTGATAAATCACATAACAATCAAGCATTTATGTATTTATAGTCTGATATTGCCAAAACATGGATGAATAAGTGTTGCATAAACAAAAAACAATTAATCAAAAAGCACGGAAAATATTCAGTGAGAATCAGTTGACTGTTCCATAACTCAAATAAAGAACATGCGTATTTTTATGATTATTTATAAATTACATTCTTTAATCCTCTATCAGTAAGATTTGTAGTGAATTTATGTATGTGCAAGTGTTGAGATGCCCCAGATTTTTCCCAAGATGCTGGTTGTTAAATATTTACCAGCACACCATTAACAGAAGGTAAAGAGGGTGAGAGATCCTAACTGATCTTCTGACACCTTTGGGAATAAAGACGTTTTTTTACTTCTTGGTCCTTTCACACCTATAGATTGTTTCTCAAAGGCACTGTCATAATGTCTGGGTACAGTTTTTCTTTGCCCCCACAGGGGAAAGGACCACATCCCGACCCCACCTCATAACACGCACCGCTCTGTATTCTGTGCGGTGGACTCGAGCCTCCTTTCTGCTCCACTGTCAACTCAAGACCCTTTCTGTCTCTAGGTCTCCATGTCTCGGCTGGGGCTTCTCCTCCCCCAGCTCACTCCTAATTGTTATTCTAATACTTCATTATTCTAATTGTTATTATTATTCTATTCTAACTATTATTCTAATACTTCAGAATTTACCTAAAATATCACCTCCTCAAAGACGCTTTCCCTGGAAAGCTTCCTACCACAGTGTCCTCTCCTGGTTCCCATCTATTCCATCACCCTATTTCTTTTGTAGCACTTCTTATACAATCTCTCATAAGCTTAATCTTTATCGTTTCTGTCTCCTCCATAGCCTTAGCGGAAATGGATAGAGGAGGCCATGCCCTCATGAACATGGTACGCATATCAGAGCCTCTCGCCACGGAGACTGTGCGCAAGTACTTCCCTGAGACGTGGATCTGGGAGTTGGTGCCCGTAAAGTGAGTAACTTCTCTTTCATATAAGGGGCAACAATATAGATTCCTCACAATTTTCAATTCTTAGCTAATTTTTCAATACACAAATATGCCTGTTAGGCACGTTGCTGTATTCGGAAGTGGTTGAACATCATACCCCTATAATGACATCTCACTAATGTAATTGTAGCAGAAATTTGGCACAAATTTAATTCTGAGATTTCCAGAAGATGCTCGTAAGGACTAAATATAACCAAGCACTGCAGAGTAACAGCTATAGGAGATCCTTCCTTGATCAGCAGTCCTGAATTAAGCACAGAATCAGTCAAGCCACCTATATACAATAACAGTAGAATTAAAAAGGATAAACCTGGAGTTCCCGTCATGGTGCAGCAGAAAGGAATCCTACTAGGAACCATGAGGTTGTGAGTTCGATCCCTGGCCTTTCTCAGTGGGTTAAGGATCCAGTGCTGCCATGAGCTGTGATGTAGATCACAGATGAGGCTCCGATCTAGCATTGGCTGTGGCTGTGTCGCAGGCGGGCAGCTACACACAGCTCTGATTGTACCCCTATCCTAGGAACCTCCCTATGCCATGGGTGTGGCCCTAAAAAGTAAAAAAAAAAAAAATGATAAACCTTCCCTCTGGAACAGTATTTTAGAGAGAAAAATGTAAGAACAATCTAAAATTACATATTTCGTTTATAATTACATTGTCTATAACAGATTTTACTACAACCATATATGTATAGGAGATTCTGATACAGACTAGAATTGAAAACAGAGTTGGAAAAAAAGGACTTGCACATTCGCATTTCAAACCTTGATTATACTCTCCATTATTGGGATTTCTACTGAGTACATTCAAGTCGTGACAATAGAATTTATAGGAGTTCTCTTCCTAGAAAAAATTTACAGACACACCTCAAAGATGTTGCAGATTTTGTTGCAGACCATCCTAATAAAAGGAGTATCACAATAAAACAAGCCATACGAATTTTTTTACGACCCAGTACGTAGAAAAGTTACATTTACACTGTAGTCTATTAAGTGTGCAGCAGCATTAGGTTTTTCCAAAACATACATACCTTAATCCAAAAAATACTTTATTGCTATAAAATGCTAACCATCATCTGAGCCTTCAGCAAGTCATAATCTTTTTGCTAGTAGAGGATCTTCTTCCACGTTGATGGCTGCTGACAGACCGGGGTGGTGGTTGCTGAAAGTTGGGGTGGCAGTGGTAATTTCTTAAAACAAGATAGCAATGAAGTTTGCCACATTGGTTTAACTTTTCCTTTCACGAACAATTATCCATAGCAGTCAGTGGGTTTTGATAGCATTTTACCCAGTAGAACTTCTTTCAAAATTGGATTTAATCCTCTTAAACTTTGCTACTACTTTGTCAACTAAGTTTATGTAATGTTCTAAATCCTTTGTTGTCTTTCCAATAATCTTCAGAGCATCTTCACCAGGAATAGATTCCATCTCAGGAAACCACTTAGTTTGCTCAACCATAAGAAACAACTCTCATCCATGAAAGTTTTATCATGAGATTGCAGCAATTCAGTCATATCTTCAGGCTTCGCTTCTAATTCTAGTTTTCTTGCTATTTCCACCGTATGTTGTTACTTCCTCTACTAAAGTCTTGAACCCCTCAAAGTCATCTGTGAGGGATGAGATCAGCTTCTTCCAAACTTCTATTAATCTTGATGTTTTGACCTCTTCCCATGAATCATGAATGTTCTTAATGACATCTAGAATGGTAAATCCTTTCCAGAAGGTTTACAATTTATGTGCCCAGATCTATCAGAAGAATTGCTGTAACCTTACAAAATGTATAACCTTACAAAATGTATGACCTTACAAAATGTATAACCTTACAAAAGGTAAGCTATAACCTTACAAAATGTATTTCTCAAATAATAAGACTTGAAAGTCAAAATTACTCCTTGTTCTGTGGGCTGCAGAATGGCTCTGTGTTGGCAGGCATGAAAACAATATTAATCTCATCGTATGCCTCCATCAGAGCTCTCAGGTAACCAGGTGCATTGTCAATGAGCAGCAATATTTGGAAAGGAATCTTTTCTTTCTGAGTAGTAGGTCTCAGCAGTGGACTTAAAATATTCAGTAAACCATGCTGTAAACAGATGTGCAGTCATCTAAGCTCTGTTCCATTTATAGAGCCCAGGCAGAGTAGATTATGCACAGGCACAGCTCTGAAGTAGGGCAGTCAGAACACACACAACATTTATCTGTGAAATTTGCCGTCTTATACATGCACAGTTCATGGCACCCCAAAACAATTAGAGTAATAACACCAAATATTACTGATCACAGATCACCATAACAAATAGAATAATAATTTAAAAGTTTGATATTGGGGAATTCCAAAATGCAACATCAAGACATGAAGTAAGCATGTCTTGGAAAATGGATTTGGAAAAATGTCACTGGAGTGCCCACCATGGTGCAGTGGGTTAAGAATCCATCAGCAGCGGGTGGAGTCGCTGCAAAGGTGTGAGTTCAATCCCCAGGCCAGTGCAGTGGATTAAAGGATCTCTTGTTGACAGAGCTGCCACAGTTGCCACTGTGGTAGGTCACAGCTGTGGCATGGGTTTGATCCCTGGCCCAGAGAATTTCCATATGCCGTGGGTGTGACCATAAAGAAAGGGAAAGAAAAGAAGAGAAAGGGGAAAAAATGGCACCAAAAGACCTGTTTGATGCAAGGGTGCCACAAACCTTCAATCTGTAAAATATGCAGTACCATTAAAGCACAATAAACCCAAGTGCCATGAAATGGGTATGCCTGTCTTTAACTGCTTACTCTTTGTTCATCACACTGCCATCCTCCGCAGCGACTCGGGTGTGGCTGAAATAGAAGTGACCATCCCCGATACCATCACTGAGTGGAAAGCAGGGGCCCTCTGCCTGGCCAGTGACATTGGACTTGGTCTCTCTCCGACTGCCTCTCTCCAAGCCTTCCAGCCATTCTTTGTGGAGCTCACAATGCCCTACTCAGTGATCCGTGGAGAGGGCTTCACGCTCAAGGCCACTGTGTTCAACTACCTTCCCAAATGCATCCGGGTAAGGACCTCTCTTTACTAAACTGAGCACACCGTAATAGTCAAGGAAATTAAATGTTGCATTCCTGGGGATACTGACCAACTCCTATGTATAAAACGGGCTCACCAGGGGATAGCAGCATCAGAGATATTCATATGTTGTATGATTATGGTTGCTGATATCTCCAAATACTGTATTGTAACTTAACACAAGTTTCTGACCCTTATCATAAGCCTTTAAAGTTAGGAAGTTTGTGTAGTAGGAAGATTTCTGACAGGAACAGCAAAAACCAATATGCTGATGCTCATGTCTTCTCCTAAGGTTTCAACCTCTACATTCCCATACATTTAACTTTTCATATATGATTAATTATATTAAACTTTATTTTTAAAGTTATTTAGGTACATCTTACTTCTGCTGAAACATAACTGGTTATAAGTCTTGTAGACTCTGCTGGGAGTCAAGACCCTAGGCCAAGGAGCAGAGCTCCCACAGGCAACAAAGATATCATCATGACATCTCCTTACCTCTGTTCCTGCCACACACAAAAAGCAAATTATCCCAAAACACTAATATTCAGATGCCAGATCCACGTAAGGTGATATAAGATGAGGTCTTTGTTTACATCACCTTCTATATGAGGCAACCTGAAATCTAACCAATCCCCCAACGTGCTTTATTTCAAGCCATTCTCCCATTGGTCCCCTCTCCCTCTGGTCTATTTGTCTCTTTGTATCGCCTGTGTTTTCAGGTCAGTGTGCACCTGATGGACTCTCCTGCATTCCTAGCTGTCCCAGAAGAGAAGGAAGAAAAGGCCCACTGCATCTGTGGGAATGGCCGGCAAACTGTGTCCTGGGCAGTAACCCCAAAATCATTAGGTGAGAGAGAGTCTCTTAGAAGCAATTCTCTATTCAAAGATTGTATCTCTTTCTAACTTACTTCACTTAGTAGAAGAGTGTCTAGTTCCATCCATGTTGCTGGAAATGGCATTATTTTGTTCTTTTTTATGGCTGAATAGTATTCCATTGTGTATATATACATCTTCTTAATTCAATCATCTGTCGCTGTACAGTAGAAAACTGACAGAACACTGTAAACTAGCTATAATGGAAAAAATAAAAATCATTCTAAATGAAAAAAAACAATGTCATGAAATTCCCAAGAATTATTCTATATGAGATAATAATCATAAACATAAAAGGGAGTCCCCTATAGCTCAGTGCATCCATTTCTTGTGGGTTTCCTAACTATATTAATTACAAATCTAAGGTTGGCTTTTGTTGGCACTAAAAAAAATATAGAGATAATAATAATGAAAGCCTCTATGTTATTATTAAAAAACCTCAAATTATTTAAAAAAAAAAGATTGTATCTATCTATTGAATCCTTATCCAGGCAAAGATTCTCCCCATCAGAGGGTAGAATTGTTTTCCTTTGTCTTTCATTCTAGGATCTTGGATTCTCAGAATCATTAGCCTCTAGATTACGTTGCTTTCATTCATGCTCCTATGTTTTTATAGAACAACCACCAAAAAAAAAAAAAAAAACAGGTCACAAAGATTTACATATTTATAAATTGTCGGGTTTGGCGGCATTGAGAAAGCGGGAGATGATGCTCATCCCTGTTGGCCCCTTTTTTCAGAGAAGGTGAATTTCACAGTGACTGCAGAGGCACTGTCGTCTCAAGAGCTGTGTGGGACTGAGGCGGCTATGGTCCCCGAATATGGAAGGAAGGACACAATCATCAAGTCCCTGTTGGTTGAAGTAAGTAAGCCTTCCCATTTGATGGGTCACAATGAGTCAAGAAAACAGTAGTGAATCTAATCGGGGCTCCAACTTTTAGGTAAAAATGGCTAAATAACATATGGTCATGGTATATTTCACAATATGATTCTCTCCACCCCCACTTAACTTCCTAATTTTCCCCTCCCTTTCTCATTCATGAACCTCTCTCCTTCCTATTGCCTACACTTCGAGAATTTTTTTATATAACACATTTGAAAATCAGTTCCAATTCTTGTCTTCACTGTCAAGAATCCTATAGTTCCCCTATCAACACACATGTCTTGAAAGTCAGTCCTTTCCCTCTGTTAACTTTTCTGTTTTTCCCACCTAAAGCCTGAAGGACTAGAGAAGGAAGTAACATTCAACTCCCTGCTTTGTCCATCAGGTAAGACTCACCTCTCATAATTAGTAATTAAAATAACATTAACCAAAGTTGGTATAATATTTGAAGTTCAAAGAATTTTATGTATACTTTGCCTATAAGGTAAGTTAGGACCCGGAGAATCATCAACCCACTTGGTAAGTGAGGAAACTGGTTCTTAGAGAAGGCAAGTAATTTGATTAAGAGACCATCCCTAGATCTTTATTTCTTCGGGGTCGGTGCAAACATCAAAATGTCTTTCTGACCAGTGTATGATGTGGTTATAGGTAGAAAGTGGGTAGAATCAAAATGAATATTGCCAGAGAAGCGCCTTTCTTGGATATTTAAAACAACACATGGGTAGCTGGATTCAGGCCATCCCAGCACTGAGTTTTGCATAGCTAACCGTATTTGATGACAGGACTGTGTGATTTCCCTAAGAAAAAGTTGCCATAGCTGCAACATTGTCATAGCAATATTCATTTGGTGCCAATCCTGTACCTAAAACCCGATTGGGCAGTCTAGAAGGGGCTAAAGAAGCTTACAGTAAAAGGTATAACTTTATCTTTGTGGAGAGTTGTCTAGTCTAAATATTTAATATTGTAAATATTTTTCTTCCATTTGGTAACTTGTCCTTTTGCTTTGCTTATGTCATGTGTTTTCTTACAAAGTTTTTTTAAGGTAAGAGAGTTTTTTAACATACAAATAATGTGTACATAATTCATATAACTATGTATGTATTTTACATAATTATGTATTATACTACATGATAAAAGGTAATTACATGACTTATGTAGTCAATATAATTAATAATGCATACATAATTAATATATATGACTTAATGAGTTTGGAGATAAGTATACACCTATGAAACCATCCCCACGATCTATACCATAAACCTATAGATCACTTCCAAAGTTTCCTCCCACTCTATTATTATTATATTTTTATAAGAGAAGATCAATCCTATTAGCAAATATTTCAGTATACAATACGGTGTGGTTAACTGTAAGCACTGTGCTGCACAGTAGACCTCTTGAATTTACTCATCTTGCATAACTGAAACTTCATTCCCTTTGACAACTGTTGTATTATTAATCTTATGAGGATGGGATGCAATTGGAAAATAAATATTACATTTCTCTTTTTCATCTTCATGTAATTCACTAATATTAAAATGCTAGAAAAGGAGTTCCCGTCGTGGTGCAGTGGTTAACGAATCCGACTAGGAACCATGAGGTTGCGGGTTCAGTCCCTGCCCTTGCTCAGTGGGTTAACGATCCGGCGTTGCCGTGAGCTGTGGTATAGGTTGCAGACGCGGCTCGGATCCCGCGTTGCTGTGGCTCTGGCGTAGGCCGGTGGCTACAGCTCTGATTCAACCCCTAGCCTGGGAACCTCCATATGCCGCGGGAGCGGCCCAAGAAATAGCAACAACAACAACAACAACAAAAGACAAAAGACAAAAAAAAAAAAAAAAAAGCCAGAAAATGTATGCTTATCAAAAGCAATCCATTTCTTTTCAATGAGTCAAACACTGTTCATCATCATCACTAGCCCCATGTCTAGAGCTTCCATAAAAATACTGTCTTCAGGGAGTTTCCTTGTGGTGCAGCAGGTTAAGGATCCAGCATTGTCACCGCTGTGACTCAGATCACTGCTGTGATACAGGTTTAATCCCTGGCTGGGAACCTTCACATGCCATGCGCATGGCCAAAAAAATATTATTTTATATCTGATAAAATTTGATGGAAGTAAAGACAGAGCATTATTATAGAATTCTGGAACTTTTTGAAGATTTTTCCTTTGCTTATATACACATAGGGGTTTTTTTTCATACAACTGTTTAGTAAGGCGATTGGGAATGGACACTAAATATATGATCTTGTGATAACCATCTTGTGTTAGCCATAGGATGACTACAACAGAATCACAGCATCACAGGCACCTGTCAGTATGTAGCCTTCTTTTGGAGTGCAACTCTATGTACAAGGAGAAAAGATGGTTGGGGAAGGAAAAGTTGTGGAAATCTCAGAATCCCATTCATATATGTTGAGGATATTTTAAAAAGCTGGAATACTAAAAGAGGGACAACTTTTCCAAAAGAGTTCAGGTTGCAGGGCATAGCTCTGGCCTCTAGGTCTTGGAGTTCTTCGGGAAGATTCACAGCAGAAATCATTTTCATTATGGCTGATCTGTTTCTTTCTCTAGATGCTGGGGCGTCTGAACAATTATCTCTGAAGCTACCCCCAAATGTGGTAGAAGACTCTGCTCGTGCCTTCTTCTCAGTTTTGGGTGAGTCTGCAGCCCTCATGGACTATCACACTATGTTGACCAGGTCTACTACATTTTTTTCCATATATACTTTCTCAAAATAACAACTATAATTTTAGCTTCTTTCTTCTCTTCTTTTTTGGACTGGTTTAGTGCTTCCCATCATACTTCTGTCTCTAGAAGACTCACCCTTCTTAAAAATATTCATGTCCTTACCTAGGTTAATTATTCACTTCTTAATGATCCTGGTGGGTTACAATCTGTAAGCTTTTATGACTTCCCATCTTTCTCATTTCCTAGGAGACTTATTAGGCTCTGCCATGAGAAACACACAAAACCTCCTCCAAATGCCCTACGGCTGTGGAGAACAGAATATGGTCCTCTTTGCTCCTAACATCTATGTTCTGGATTACCTGAATGAAACACAGCAGCTGACTGCAGAGATCAAGTCCAAGGCCATTCGCTACCTCAACACCGGTGAGTATTGAATAAGTGAGTGAAAACTTCACAGTGCTGTTTTCACCATAGAAGGGATTTCCCCATAGGCTTGAGTTACTTGTCGATTCCATGATATGTAAATGTCTCATTCTATGATGGTCACAAGAATGAGGATACTATGACCGTTAATTTCATGTGACCTATCCAGTGTCCAACCTCCAACAAAATGTGTAAGACTCAACCTTCTTACGTATGACAGAAATCTGTAGGAAATATCACAAGATGCCAGGCATTTTAGTAATGTCTCTAGCCACAGAATGTGCAGTCTGTCATGTTGCTTCTCGAACCTTCCATTCCAGGTTACCAGAGACAGCTTCTCTACAAGCACTACGATGGCTCCTATAGCACCTTTGGGGAGCACTATGGCAGAAGTGAGGGCAATACCTGGTAAGGACAAGATAGATTCTTTGAGCTCCTATTTTTGTGTCAACTCTTTTATGTGTATTATCAAAATGATATTCCCAATAACCCAAATACATATTATTAAGCCTATAGTTGATTATACAAGACTAGCAAGGTAGCAAGCAGAAAGGCTGAGATTCAAGCACACATGTGTTAAACATGTCCCCAGGAGTTCCCATTGTGCCTCAGTGGGTTAAGAACCTGACTAGGTTCATAAGACTGCAGGTTCGATCCCTGGCCTCATTTAATGGGTTAAGGATCTGGTGTTACCACAAGCTGCAATCCACAAGTATGGATTGCAGATGCAGCTCAGATCTGGCATTGCTATGGCTGTGGCACAGGCCAGGAGCTGCAGCTCCAGTTCGTCCCCTATCCTGGCAACTTCCTTATGCCATGGGTATGGCCCTACAAAAAAAGAAAAATGTGTCCCCAATATTCATCCTGTTAATAACGCACCAAGTTATTTTTCCTGAAATAGCTCTTTTTTCTAAAATAGCTCCCATAACCATGAGTTTTTTCATAGACAGCCAGTGAACATCATATAACTTCCAGATAAACCATGTTAACTTCAGCGTGTATTGTTTTTTTAACTTATATTCATCTTGACTGAGAACATATTCACTAATAGGAGGGAAGAAAGGAGATGGACTCAGTGATATGAAACCTTGTTTTAAAATCCCTAATGGAGTTCCCTTCATGGCTCAGTGGTTAACGAACCCGACTAGCATCCATGAGGATGGAGGTTCGATCCCTGGCCTCGCTCAGTGAGCTAAGGATCCAGCGTTGCCACGAGCTGTGGTGTAGGTCGAAGATGTGGCTCTGTTCCCATGTTGCTGTGGCTGTGGCATAGGCAGCTGCAGCTCTGATTCAACCCTTAGCCTGGGTACCTCCATATGCCTCAGGTGCAGCCCTAAAAAGATAAAAAAGAAAAAAAAAAATCCCGAAGATGAGACAGTGTTAGAAGTTACTGCATGTAAGGGCTGCCTGTGTGAAGATTCTGCCATCTACAGAAGAAAATCACTGAAGAAAAGAAAGATTTAAAGACTTACTGAAATAAATAGGAAAAAATAAGTAACATCAGAAGTACAGTTGTGCCTTGAAAAACATGCAGGTTAGGGTGCTGACCTCCAGGAGATGAAAATCCACATAACACAATCCACATTCACCCCTCTGAATCCCCAGTTGTGCATCCACAGACTCAACCAAGTGGGGATCATGTACTCGTGTAGTACATATCTAGTGAAAAAAGCCATGTCGAGGAGTTCTCTGGTGGCTCAGGGGGTTAAGGATCCGGTGTTGTCCCTGCTGTGGCTCAGATCACTGCTGTGCTGTGGGTTCCAGATCCCTGGCCCCACGAAATTCCACATGCTATGGGTACAGCCAAAAAAGAAAAAAGAAAAGAAAAACGAAACAGAAAGCCACGTATAAGTGGATCCGCACAGTTCAAACCATGTTGATCAAGGGTCACCTGCACTAGATCTAGCAGATTCATCAAATTAAGGGGGTAGGAGCTCTAAGTACCCAAGAATTCCTGTCAGATGATGCACACCAAAATACATGTCCTAGGAAGCCTGTTGCTGTGAGGTGGTTATAAAACCATTATAGCAACATAAGTATCATCATGTCTTCCTCTCCTCTCAGGCTCACAGCCTTTGTAATGAAGACTTTTGCCCAGGCTCGAACCTACATCTTCATTGATGAAACGCATATTACCGAAGCCCTCACCTGGCTCTCCCAAAAGCAGAAGGACAATGGCTGTTTCAGGAGTTCTGGGTCACTGCTCAACAATGCCATTAAGGTGAAGTGTTCTCGGAGCTAGTTTTGGTTTGTCCATTATGATATCTACAAGGGTGAGGAGAGGTAGTGATACCATACGAATTCCTTCAGGGGAGTTCCCCACCGTGGTGCAGCAGGTTAAGGATCCACCTGCAGCAGCTCCAGTCACTGTGGAGGCCCAGGTTTGATCCCTGGTCCAGCGCAGTGAGTTAAGGATCTGGTGTTGCCACAGGTGTGGCAGGTGGAAGCTGTAGCTCGAATTCAGTCCCTGGCCTGGAAACTTCCAGATGCCTTAAGTGTGACTGCCCCCTCCTAATCCCCCCCAGAAAAGAATTCCTTCAGGAAGGTTATTGGAAGAAAATAAAACCTGAGTAGTACCAAGAAAGAGTGGATGGAATGTAGGGTGATGGTACTGTTTTTCCCATGGGGATGAATATGCATAATGAGAAATTCCATGACAGCAGAACACCAGGAGATGATAAAAGTGTTCTCAGAAGTTAAATTACTCACATCTCTCTCTCTCTCTCTCTCTCTCTCTCTCTCTCTCATATTTACAGGGTGGAGTGGACGATGAAGTAACCCTCTCTGCCTATGTCACCATTGCACTTTTGGAGATTCCTCTCGCTGTCACTGTAGGTACCCTTGCTGAAGCCTAGTTCTAGATGCAGTGAAACTGCGGACCTGCTGTCTGAAACATCACCCCACTAAAGCCACTTGTCAGCTTTCCTTCTGTGCCCTGCCAATGCTTCCCACCTCAAGAGGGACTTTGGTCAATCCATTACGGAAGATGTACACTTTCCCACTGAGGCCCCGAGGCTCTTTCTCCCCCGGCAACCTCACCACCACCATCACACACATATGAAATGAATTCTAAAGATATGGCCTGTATTTCTGCCTTAGGAATGTGAGAATGACAGATGGTTATAGAAGCGGGGGAGGGAGGAAGTGGGATGGACAGGGAGTTTGGGGTTGGTCAATGCAAGTTTTTATATTTAGGAGGCCAATGCCTTATCCATCAGGCTATGGGGGCTGCTGCGCATTTTTATATTTAGAATGGATAAGCAATGAGGTCCTTCTGTACAGCACAGGGAACTATATCCAGTCTTTCAGGACAGAACAGGATGGAAGATAGTACAAGAAAAAGAATGTGTGTGTGTATATATATATATATATATATATATACACTGTGCTGTACAGCAGAAATTGACACAGCCCTGTAAATCAACTACACTCTGAAAAAAAAAAGAAAAGAAAAGAAAGTCCTAGGAGTTCCTGCTGTGGTTTAGTGGATAATGAACCCGACTAGTATCCATGAGGATGAGGGTTCGACGCCTGGCCTTCCTCAGTGGGTTAAGGATCCAGCGTTGCGGTGAGCTGTGGTGCAGGTCGCAGATGAGCCCAGATGTGTTGCTGTGGCTGTGGGGTAGGGCAGCAGCTGCAGCTCCCATTTGACCCCTAACCTGGGAACTTCCATATGCCACAGGTGCAGCCCCCCAAAAAAAATCTATATTATTCTTTCTATCCATAAGAATGAGACTAGAGGGACCAATGCCTTTGGTAAACTTCTTTACCTATGCGCTGCGGTCTGTGCCCTGACCTGGGAGCGCCAGCCCCCCTGTGACGCAACTCATCCACTTCCCGTTCTCCTTTCGCAGCACCCTGTCGTCCGCAGTGCCCTGTTCTGCCTGGAGACAGCCTGGAAGTCAGCCCAGGAGGGATCCCAAGGTAGCCATGTCTACACCAAGGCACTGCTGGCCTACGCCTTTGCCCTGGCGGGTAACCAGGAAAAGAAGAAAGAAGTGCTCCAGTCACTAGATGCGGAAGCCGTGAAGGAAGGTGAGAGCACCCTAGGTCTCCTTCCCATCTCACAGTCACTGGACCAACCACTCCACGGCAGAAAGCCCCCATGACAACCCCTAGGGATCCCTTTCCCCTCCATTCTTGTGTTTACATCTTTCCAGATTCTAGGATTTCTCACTCCTGTCACACATCCACAGATAAAAGGCAATAGACTGTAATAGTGAGAAGCTCAGCCTCTGAAGACCAGCTCCAAAACGTATTGCCTATGTGGGCTTGGACAAGTCACTTAACTTGTCTGTTTCAGTGACTTCATTAGTAAAATGAGACTGATAATAGTATTTATTGCAGAGTTAATAGTATTTAACTCCCAGAATTAAATGAGTTAATGCATGTAAAGCATTAAATGGAATATATGGCACAGAGCAGATGCTATAAAGTATTAGTTACTATGATTAAGATATCAGTTATTAATATTTACCCAGCCCTTACCTAGGGCATCGTATCATCTTAAACATAAGACAAAACTGAAGGGATGATCTGATGAACAGGTTCTTATATTTTAGGCTCATTTCACAAGACTGATGATGTTGATGAATCTATTCTTTATTCATACAACACTTCTGTGTGTACTGTGGCCTGTGTAAGGGGTCTAAAAATAGAAAATAAAATGCAAATAATAATAAGGTATCCAGGGAGTTCCCACTGTGCAGCAGAAATGAATCCAACTAGGAACCATGGAGTTGAGGGTTCGATCCCTGGCCTCTCTCAGTGGGTTAAGGATCCAGCATTGCCGTGAGCTGTGGTGTAGGTCACAGACGCATCTCAGATCCCACATTGCTGTAGCTGTGGCGTAGGCCAGTAGCTGTAGCTCCAATTGGACCCCTAGCCTGGGAACCTCCATATGCTGCAGGTACGGCACTAAAAAAAAAAAAAAAAAGAAGCAATAATAAGGCATCCAATAAAACATAGTCTACCTTAAAAAAAAAAAAAAAGGTATTCTACCTTTCTCCCTTGACAGTATCAGTAATTGTTTATCCTTAAAGAGTATTGGTAAATATTTCAGATATACAAGAAAGCATACAGAATAATTAGCAAATACCTTTAATACCTCCCTTCCAGTTTAAGAAACAAAATATTACTAATGCTGGAAAAATCCCTGTGTACCACTCCCACCCACAAAAGCTATCATCCTGAATTTGTCATTACAATGTCCATGAATTTCTTTTCCTTTTTACTGCATACATATCCCTAAACAATATTCAGAATATTTACATTTTTCATCTTCAGATAAGAAGTATCGCACATCTGAGTATTTCTGCCTGTTTGCTTGTCAGTTTGTTTGCCTTTCATTTTTTTAAGTTCAGCATGATGAAGATGGGAGTCCCCTGTACTCCTTGCTCATTAATTTTTTTCTGCTGCATAATACATTACAACATATAAAAAGGTTATAATTTATAAAGAGTCTCTCCCCTCATGGATCTTTTCTTGTTTCTTATTTGTTGCCGTTGCAAACTGTGCTCCAAGGAATACTCCTCATATATGTGTCTCCTTGAGGGTTTAGTTGAATTTCTCTAACTTGCACTTAGAAAGCATGACTGCTGGTTAGTGGACTAAGCACATCCCCCACTTTGCTGGGTATCACCAAATCACTCATCAAAAGTGTTATACTTCCAGGAGTTCCCATCATGATGCAGCAAAAACAAATCCGACTAGGAACCATGAGGTTGTGGATTCAATCCCTGGCCTCGTTCAGTGAGTTAAGGATCTGGCATTCTGTGAGCTGTGGTGGAGGTTGCAGACGCAGCTCGGATCTGGCATTGCTGTGGTTCTGGTGTAGGCCAGCAGCAACAGCTCCAATGAGACCCCTAGCCTGGGAACCTCCATATGCCGCGGGTACAGCCCTAAAAAGACAAAAGAAAAAAAAAAAAAAAGAGGGCTATACTTCTGGAGTTCCTGTTGTGGCTCAGCAGGTTAAGAACCTGACATCATGTCCGTGAGGATGCAGGTTTAATCCCTGGCCTCAATCAGTGGCAAATGCAGTTTGGATCCAGCATGGCTGTGGCTATGGCTGTGGCATAGGCCAGGAGCAGCAGGTCCATTTTGACCCCTAGCCTGGGATCTTCCATATGCCACAGGTGTGGTACACATACCAAAAAAAGTACTTTACTTCCCACAACAGTATAAATCGCTTCCCATTATTTCACCTCCTGTCAGCCTTTGGTATTTTGAGGATTACTCTTTTTTCCTGATCTACTGAGTGTAAACTCCATTATCTCATTGGATGGGATCTTCATAAGAAATCTCTAAGGATAGTCTTTATAGAAAATTTAACTAAACCTGGATAACATCAGAAATAGAAATCATCACAGCCAGTCAGAGAACGGGCTCTGTTATTTGTCTCTGCCACCAATACAACTATAGCCACCTTTGGAAAACTTAGATGCCTGTAGGCTTCAGACTCCAGCAACACGACCGCCTTAGCCCAGCTGAAACAAACCAAGTTCAGCTTTACCTAGAAGGAAAAACACCTAGGTAAGGCTTAAGAGATCATCACTGAAACCCAACCCTCACTTCAGCTCCAGCTTGTGTGTTTTTTTGTTTGTTTTGCCTTTTAGGGCCACACCCATGGCATATGGAGGTTCCCAGGCTAGGGGTCGAATCAGAGCTGTAGCTGCCAGCCTACATCACAGCCACAGCAACTCGGGATCTGAGCTGTGTCTGCAACCTACACCACCGCTCACAGCCACACTGGATCTTTAACCCACTGAGCAAGGCCAGGGATCGAACCCGCAACCTCCTGGTTCCTAGTCAGATTCATTTCCGCTCTGCCACGATGGGAACTCCAGGCTTGTGTACGTTCACCTGAAATTAAATATGACTATGTCATCATTTACAAATCTTTTTCTCACCTCCAGGTGATTCCATCCACTGGACACGACCTCAGAAACCCGAGGCACCAGTGCAGCATTTTTACAAACCCCGGGCGCCCTCAGCTGAGGTGGAGATGACGGCCTACGTGCTCCTCACCTGCCTCACAGCCCAGTCCGCCCTGAGCTCGGAGGACCTGAACCTCGCTACGCTCATCATGAAGTGGATCACAAAGCAGCAGAATTCCCAAGGGGGCTTCTCCTCCACGCAGGTCTGTGGCTGACCAGAGCCTTTTACTTCCCCTTCGGGTGGCAAAAGGTTTGAACAAGAGACAGGAAGGAAAAAATGAAGAGGAGAATAACTTGAAACGAGGAAAGTGTTATTCGTATTCGAGGATGGTGAGACATAAGGAGAAAGGAGAGTCAAAGAGGGCTGAAAAGACAATGTCTAGAATTGGAGTTCCCGTCATGGTGCAGTGGAAACGAAACCGACTAGGAACCATGAGGTTGCGGGTTCAATCCCTGGCCTTGCTCATGGGTTAAGGATCTGGTGTTCCCATGAGCTGTGGTGTAGGTTGCAGACCTGGCTGTGGCTGTGGCTGTGGCGTAGGCTAGCAGCAATAGCTCCAATTAGACCTCTAGCCTGGGAACCTCTACATGCCGAGGGTGTGGCCCTAAAAAGACAAAAGACCAAAAAAAAAAAAAAAGCCTATAATTCTGGTCCCCCCCCCACCCCATATTATTATCACAGGCTCCTATTCCCAATAACAACCCTACATCCCTAAAGCAACAACGGGGGACCAGGACCCTGTACACAAGGGCCACGGCAGAATGAATTTTAAAATCTACCATTCTTCTGGAAGTTCTGAGTTCCTTTCAAATTGGCCCCAGAAACATGACTCAGAACGCAACAATCTCTTTTTGCAAATCCCTCCTTTTCTAGGTCCACCTTTACTGGCTTCTTTTAAAGATCAAATCATTTCATGCCTATTCTTCCCACCTGTTAATATGCAGGCATTTGTTCATCAGGAGCATAAAGAACTATCTTTATTCATCCAACCTCCTGAGACTAACTGTATAATCTTAAATCTAAAAGTTTCACCAATCTAGACAGAGCAAGGAGTTTCCGCTCCAGAGAATTCAGAGATTAGGCTAGATACACCCTAAAAGAGAAGGAGAATATGACAAAATGACATCCCATCCTTTTTCATTGTATTTAATCTCTTATTTTTCAATAAGAATGGAGAAAACAGTTTTGTGAGAACAGCGACCATTCGTTTCTTAGAAATCTATTATTTAGAAGACGGTTCAGTTGAGACTGTGGCATGCCAGTGGGGAGCCAAACTTCTGATAAAAGAGAGAGTGCCAAGTAAAAATGTCAATAAATCAAAATATAATTGTAATTATTCATCTCGTATTTCCTCTGGAGAAAGAGTAGCATGACTCTGATCATGACTGCAAAAGACCCTGGATTTTCTCAGGCACTGATCTCAGCAGCAGTGAAGAGTTTAGTTCAGGGTGAGAGCCAGTCCAGTCCAGACCTAGTTGGGAGGTGACAGATATGACCGCAGGTGTCTAGAAAGACATCGTAGGCAAATAGCTAATGCTCATAAATGATTCCCATTCAGATATGTCCTCCACAGTGCATATTCCAGATGTAAGAGAAAGGATCGATTTTCTGAGAAATATAATAAATGTCTAAGGCATGTAGTCCAAGGCAGATATGTGAAAGTTTATGTTTCTGTCATCTATCAAAGGACTAAAGTCAATCCTGAAATTAGGATGCCATATTTAAATAGTGAGGGAAACAGGAAATCAAAGCCCCTTTGGGGGCAGCCTGCATGGGCCATTGGGTGTTCAAAGGGTTTTCATGCTTCAGCGGGTTCCCTCAACTGTCTCTTCCAGGACACAGTGGTGGCTCTCCATGCTTTGTCCAAATACGGAGCAGCCACTTTCACCAGGACCGGGAAGGCTGCAGAGGTGACCATCCAATCCACAGGGACATTCTCCAAAAAATTCCAAGTGAACAACGACAACCTCCTGTTACTACAGCAGATATCATTGCCAGCAGTGCCTGGAGAATACAGCATAACAGCAACAGGAAAAGGATGTGTTTACCTCCAGGTGAGATTTTTGGGGACAGGTGGGGGCAGGTGGCGGCAAGTTGGGGCAGACGGTTCAGAGGACCCCTTCTCGCTGAACAGTCCTAACTCAGCAGATGATGGGGCAAGTCAGAGAAAGAGTTGAAGAAGCTGGGAGGAATCCTGGGGAAGGACAAAAGCACCAAATTTTTGTCTCTGATGTTCCACAGACATCTCTGAAGTACAATATTCTCCCGAAAAAGGAAGACTTCCCATTTGCTTTGGAGGTGCAGACTCTGCCGCCAACATGTGAACCCAAAGCCCACACCAGCTTCCAGATCTCAGTGAACGTCAGGTAAGACCTCCCACTGAATCACTGGATTCTGGGTGATCTTCCTACTGGAATCAGCCAATCTGATTCCTACAGCCAAGCTTCCTACCAAAACTCTACCAAAGCAAAGCAGCGGAAAAGTGGATGTTTGTGCTACATTTACTGAAAATGCAACATGGATTTCCTGTTGTGGCCCAGTGGAAAAAAATCCAGCTAGTATCCATGAGGATGCGGGTTCAATCCCTGGCCTCGCTCAGTGGCTAAACTGTCTGGCATTGCCGTGGGCTGTGGTGTAGGTGGCAGATGTGGCTCGGATCTGGCATTGCTGTGGCTATGGCATAGGCTGGCAGCTGTAGTTCCAATTAGACCCCTAGCCTGGGAACATCCACATGCCACGGGTGTCCTAAAAGGACAGAAAAAAAAAAAGGAAAAAGCAACGTGTCCTCACTTGACACAGAACTTCTCAGTGAAGGAAGGGGCTTACATGGTACGTCTCTGGACTCCAAAATCTATTAGTGTCAAATCTCATTATTTAATTCCTTTCAATCATAATTAAATAAAGAATATTGCCCCTTGGCTCTAACCTGAATCCCTGGCTTTTTTCTAATGTAATGATGCATGCTAATTTCATTCTATTATAATGAAATCCTATATTATTCTTGCTCGATCCAGGACAGAGGTAAAGACTTCTTGAAAACGTGTGACTAGAAGGACGTATGACTCTCTAGTTAGAATTCCTACGGGCAAAAATTAAATCTCAGATTGTATATAAAATAATCCATTTAGAGGGAAATACATTCCTATGCAATCATATTCAAAATCTGTCCACAAGAATATTATAACCTGGTTGGGGATATTATTCAGGAAAAAAAGAGAGAGTCTACAAAACAGCTGAGATAGATTTGCCGTCTCAAGCCCAGCTATGTATGCCTCACTTAGAGAACTTTCTTAAAATGCAGACCATCAGAGCTCACACACATGAAGCTCTGACTCATCTGGTCTAGAGTAGGGCCTGGTCTCTGTGGCTTTAACGGCCTCCCCCTACAGATTCTCAGGCACAGCAAGGTTTCTGAGCTACTTGGGTGGGAGATTTAGGAAGACTTCCGTGTACCTTTTAGGGCTGTTGAGTGCTTACTATGGACATAGAAAAAAGAGAATATTTAATAACACAGAAAAGCCTAATTCCTTTCTTCCCTGGGTCTTCAGTTACACCGGCAGCCGTCCAGCCTCCAACATGGCGATTGTTGATGTAAAGATGGTATCTGGCTTCATTCCTTTGAAACCAACAGTGAAAATGGTAGGTTTATTATAAGCCCAGGAGACCCTGTTTTATTGAATGTTTTGTGTAAAGAATACAATATTAATATGAAAATACTGTTAAATCAACTTCTACCAGAGACATTTTACTTTCTTCAAGCTCAGAAATATAATTTAGGGAGTTCCCGTCAAGGCTCAGCAGTTAGCAAACCTGACTAGCATTCATGAGGACGTGCAGTTCGATACCTGGCCTTGCTCAGTGGGTGAAGGATTTGGGGTTGCCATGAGCTGTGGTGTAGGTCACAGATGCGGCTTGGATCCTGTGTGGCTGTGGTGTAGGCCAGCAACTGCAGCTCAGATTCGACCCCTAGCCTGGGAACCTCCATATGCTGCTTGAGTGCAGCCCTAAAAAGCAAAAAAAAGAAGAAGAAGAAAAAAAAAAAGAAATATAATTTAGCATGTTTGCGTGGGGGGTTGTTGTTTTTCTTATTTAACTTTGTTTTAATGGACCTCAAAATTCTGTGACGATTTTTGGTCAAATTGCCATTAAAATATGAATTAAAAATGCCCATTTTAAAAACTGATAACTCAAAACTGCCACACACAGAAAAACAAACGAGCCATAAAACATTTTCCTCTCCTTCTGGTTTTATGATGTGCTGTTATCATTAACCAGTCTTTCACAACTAACTTTAGACAGTTTTGAGACTGTCCTTCAAGCTGAGGTGGCAGGTGTGCATTTAACCTTCTAAGCTTTCTGGGCAGACTTGGTGACCTTGCCACCTCCAGCAGCCTTCCCGTCTACTGCTTTGGTGAGACCCACAGTGACCTCTTGTCTGTTGTCATGAACAGCACTCTGCCAGGTGGCACATCTACTAGAAGAAAATGTCAGCAGGCTCCTGCTATATTGGAGCTTAGACTCTTCAGAAGATAAAGCATATGCACATGAACTACTGAAAAAATATGAAAAAGATTGATAGACATAAACTAAAACTAGTATAGAAGTGCGGGGGGAAACAGAGATTGCTACAAGTTAGAAAAAACACCAAAAAATGTAAAAAAAAAAAAAAACTCCTTCATGAAGGAACACAATGTAAATTGAACCCTAAATATGGGTAATTCGCAAGTTTAGGATATTTAGTTGCCTTGTCTTCAAATAAATCAACTTTACACAATAGTCCTGTGTCATACTTATATTAAATCCTGCATTCCAGTTGCCTTTCATTTTTAATCTCTCCACATTATTGTCTTTGCTTATAAAAAAAATTTGAAGACGTTTTACCCTCAGGCTTAATCTGGTAATAATAAACATTCTTCTTTTCTCTGGTTCCTCGGGGTTTTCATCTGTTTCTTAACACTTGTGATGTCTTGATTTTCTTCAGCTTGAAAGATCTGACAACGTGAGCCGAACAGAGGTCAGCAGCAACCATGTTTTGATTTACCTGGATAAGGTGAGCGCCCAGCCGTTTCAGCTGCAAAAATTATAGATAATGATCCGTCTCTGGGAGCTCCCTGGGAAGTGAACAAAGACATTTTGGAGACATCACCTCCATGCTAAAAATTTGAGAATTCTGAGTTTCAGTGAATATGCTCCTGTACTTCTGTACTGATATTCATCTGGGACTATGAGAAGGAATGGCTGATTATAACCTTGGGATATGAATATTTCGAGGACCCCATAAGTAAATTCTCCGCAAAATATGCTTCTTATGTGCACAAGTTAATTTGAAGATATGGAGTAATATAGGGAAGTAGCCACTGGGATTAGTCAATTATTATATCAGCATCACATCGACAAGACAAAAGGGGAATATACTGTCCATCTCAGCAAGGACTTGGCATAAAATAACAAGATTAAGTCCACCAACAAACCAACCTGGTTTTATAGTTGTGTGTTGTTGCAGTTTTTTCATTCCTATATTGATGGATATTTTAGTTTACAAATTTTATGAAACTGAAGGCTGCAGTGATCAGCCTTTTATATTCCTGTTTGAGTCAACACAAGTACTTCCACAAGTTAGAGAAGTGAGGAGTTCCCGTCGTGGCACAGTGGAAACAAATCCGACTAGGAACCATGAGGTTTTGGGTTTGATCCCTGGCCTCGCTCAGTGGGTTAAGGATCCAGCGTTGCCATGACCTGTAGTGTAGGTCACAGACGTGGCTCAGATCCCGTGTTGCTGTGTCTGTGGCATAGGTCAGTGGTGGTAGCTCCAATGTGACCCCTAGCCTGAGAACCTCCATATGTCTCGGGTACGGCCCTAAAAAGGAAAAAAAAAAGAGAGAGAGAGAGAGAGAAAAGTGAAACTGTACTGAATCCCTGATACTTAAAAATGAACATAGCTATTCAAACCATAAGAAGCATCCATCATTCAAACAGAGCCATGTACTCACACTGATGGGAACATACAAATAGTTTTGGTTATTTAAGAAACAATTGGGGGTGTTTTCATCTCCCCTGAGAGCTTTCGGTCCAATTTAAGAACCCTGTTAGTTGACAAAAACTTTTTCCCCAAAATAGTTCATTCTTAAACGTATTCAAATAAAGAAGAAAGCTCCTCACTTGATTCCCTTTCGCTTTATAGGTGACAGATCGGTCCCTGAGCATGTCCTTCACGGTTACACAGGACATCCCAGTAAGAGATCTGAAACCAGCCATAGTGAAAGTCTATGACTATTATGAGACAGGTGAGTGAGACCAACCTTCCCACGGAAATTAAATTCCCAGTCACAGAAATGTATTTTTGTTTCTTTTTTTTTAATTTTATAATGATTTTTTATTTTTCCATTATAGCTGATTTACTGTGTTCTGTTAATTTTCTGCTGTACAGCAAGGTGACCCAGTTATGCATGTATACATTCTTTTTTCTCCCATTGTCATGCTCCATCATAAGGGACTAGATATAGTTCTGGTCACAGTAATTTAGATTTGAGCAATATATTGGGGCAATTCATGACACCACTTGTTCTCATCACTTCATTTTGTCTCCATCAAGACGGATTCTCCCATCTTCGTCTTCTCTACATACATTGTGGAAACTACCTATAGTATAAATATATTAATTGCTACTACAAAGCACCTGTAGGATATTGAGTTCCATTTCCTTTGATAAAATCAACTGTAGGACAGTATGAAATTTAAATAAGCAGAACATCTGAACAGTTACCCTTCAGTGGTTTAGAATAAAGAGAAGCATCACACACATTATTTGACAACAATGTAAGAGAGAAAGCAACACAACCAATGAATGCTGCTGATGTTTCTGATACTATACAGTTCTTCCCACAATAAAGAGTCTTGCGTTGACTTGTGCCCCATAGATATTTGTTTCCCTCTCACTTCATCTGGCCATTTTTGTTTTTATTCAGCTGAGTTTGCCATCGCTGAGTACAACGCTCCTTGCAGCAAAGGTAAGCAATTCACATTCTTTCCCGATGGAGTCACAACCCTTTTGGTTTGTCCTTCGCATCTCCTCCATAAAAGTCTGGCTAAATATTTTGCATAGATTGCATGTGCTGCTCACTGTGCAACTTATCCTAGAAAAGTAAATTTATTGGGAAAGGGCCCCTGAAAGTCAAAACTCAGACAGTTCATAGAATTGCATATCGAATAATTTTTAAGTAATGGATTTCATTTCCCACTAGACTAACTGCATTTCCTCAGGCACTATGCTACCCAGATCTAAGGGGAGGAATATTCACTGCTCAGGAAACCCAAATACATCTTAATTTTGTATTCTTTCCACTATCACAGATCCCGGAAATGTTTAAAGGCCACATCCATAAAAACTGCTTTGCTGGAGTCCCTGTTCCACAGCTTCAGTTCTCCATATTAGAAAAGAGTGTATCTCTGAAAGCTTAATAAATAAACCTTTTTTTTTTCTGATCAGAGTCTATCAGTACCTTCAGTTATTCAATAAACATTTATTATACTTCCATATGATTTCCAATAGAATCCTGAGTTAAAATTCATATCAGTCAAGGTCTAAGGGATTTCAAAAAGTAAAATACATTACAGAGACAGCGGTCAGAGTAGGCTTCATTTAGGGGTTGCAGGGAAAAAAGAAGGTATTCGATTATGTACTAGGAGCCTATAAAGTCTGTTTGATTATGGGAATACCCCAAGAAAAAGCCAGAGAGTGGATTTATGAGTGAATAAAAGGCTGATTTGACGAGGAAAGACTTTCCACATTAAAGGGAAGAAATGAAATAGTAATGTCACATTGGGAGGCAGCATAACTAATTGGGATTTGATTTGAATTGGGAGTTATGTGTCTTCAGAACCAAATCTGCATTGACCAAAACAAGTGATCAGTCTATTAGCCTTGGGCTTTAGATTCAATAAAGGATGACAGATGAAAAATACTGAAGAGGTGATTCAAGCAGAAGTGAGTTTTCCTAAAAGAAAGAAAATACAGGACTCAAAGCCCAAATACAACTGTTACATTGAAGCATCTTGTTTTCTGGGATTTTGAGCCAGAACAAAAGGATATATAAAATCGTCCATTATATGGATGGAAGGGCAGAAGCTTCTGAAGTTCAAAGAGAAGATCCTTGGAAAATCCTAGGTGTCCTAGTGTTCATTCAGTTTAGTCTGACAGAAGCCTGGATGATATAAACTAATTAATACAAAGGACTTTGAAAATCAAGCATCCTTAGCTCTGTCTCCAAGGTAGGCAAAAATTAAAAAGTTACTATCTTTGTACTAGATTCTACTCTAAAGACCTCACTGGTATTAATATACCAACCCTATAAAATAGGTATTATTATAGCAAATGAGGAGACTGAGGCACAGAGTGGCAAAACTTGCCCAAAGTTATTCAGCTAGGCAAGGGCTGAATCAGATTTCAATGCCAAGAAGTCTGTTTTCTAAATCCATACTCAAACCTCAAACCATGCTGCCCCTCCAACCCACTTCAGAAAAGAAGATCAAGGAAAAATCATATTTCAGAGCCAAATAAATGTTTTAATTAGTATCAATTAGTATCAAACATCCATATAGGACATGAAATACAAAAGAAATTAGGGGAGTTCCCATGGTGGCTCAGCTGTAACGAATCCAACTAGTATCCATGACGATGCAGGTTCAATCCCTGGCCCCATTCAGTGGCTGAAGAATCCGGCATTGCCGTGAGTTGTGGCATAGCCGCAGATGTGTCTTGGACCCTGTGTTGCTCTGGCTGTGGTGTAGGCCAGTAGCTGCAGCTCGCATTAGACCCCTAGACTGGGAACTTCCATATGCCATGGGTGCAGCCCTAAAAAGACCAAAAATGAAAAAAAAATCAATGTGAATAATTATGCATCTTAGTTTGAACTAAGATGAAGAATGGAGGACCACTGAAACAAGGTTTGACATAAAGGGTTCTAAAGGACAAATACTGACACATAAGAAACAAGTACAGCATATACTAGATTCATACCTCAGATACCAAACACCGTGGTGAAAGACCCTCTGGGATGGTCTGACAATTTTTTTTTTTTCCTAATCTACTTCCCCTATACTGGTCCCTGATGGGATACTTTCATGTACAGTAATGAAAGATAGCCACAGGGTGGCAGCAGAGTTTTAAAATGTTGCCACTTTATTCATTGTAAAAAAATTTAAAAATTTAAAAAAAAAAAAAAAACCTTGTAAAAAGTTAAAAAATTAGGCAAAGGGAAGAGACAAGAGGAAAAAAATAATGATGGAAACTTATAAGAAGAAGATAACAAAATAAGGTACTTGGCAGATGTAGTCCTTACTGGTCCACAGAATTGCATTCAAAGAATAGTGATTGTGTTGGGGCGTGGTGGGAGGGGGGGGCGGAAGAGAGGAGGGAATTGGTTGGTTTTCTTTTTTTTTTTTTTTTTTTGTCTTTTTTTTGCCATTTCTTGGGCCACACCTGCGGCATATGGAGGTTCCCAGGCTAGGGGTCGAATCGGAGCTGTAGCCGCCAGCCTACGCAATGCAGGATCCGAGCCGCGTCTGCAACCTACACCACAGCTCACGGCAACGCCAGATCGTTAACCCACTGGGCAAGGGCAGGGACCGAACCAGCAACCTCATGGTTCCTAGTCGGATTCGTTAACCACTGCGCCATAACGGGAACTCCTGGTTGGTTTTCTTAGAACCAGTATATTCTACGTGAAGTACAACATTTCTTTGTTTTCTTTTCTTCTTCTTTTTAGAGCCGCGCCTGCAGCATATGGAAGTTCCTAGGCTAGGGGTCGAATCAAAGCTGCAGCTGCCCGCCTATGCCACAGCCACAGCAACACCAGATCTGAGCCATGCCTGCAACCTACACTCCTGGCAATACCAGATCCTTAACCCACTGAGCAGGGCTGGGGATCAAAGCCGAATCCTCATGGGTACTAGTCAGGTTCGTTACCGCTGAGCCACAACAGAACTCCAGTTCTTTATTTTCTATAAATGAAATGGGACTCTAAGGCCCAGCCCCACTGGACTCTAGGAAATTTATCTTAGATATTCGGGGGTTCTTCCCATCTGGTGATGTAATACAGGGTCAAGGTACTGCATCCCACCCATAGCAGTCAACTGTCTGTGGTCCACATGACTGTTTCAGATCCACCGCTCTGTGGCCTCCTTGTCATTCACGGGGATAGAAAAAGCAGCCGGACCTGGGATCCACCCAGCCTTCCCCATGCTCCATACAGACCTTCCCTTAATTTCCCTGAGGAATCCACTGACCTCTCAGCCCAGCCTGAAAGAATTGTTTTCCTCTAGGGAAATGTTTTAATAATTGAATCATTTTATTAGAAACTTTAGTCTCTTAGTTGGCTTTCTTCCTTCTCAAATTCTGTTATTCTCCTAAATGTTTATTCTTTTAACACCAAAAGGCAGGAAACCCTGCCCCAAACTTCCCTTGAAGTTCAATTCTTTCATATTTTTTACACAGACAAGGCAAGTCTGCTAGCCAACAATTTATCTCAACTTTTCTTTTTCCTTTTCCTTTTTTTTTTTTCTTTTTGATAGTCAAGAAATAGATTTATTAGGATAGGACGCTTCAACTTTTCTTTTTCTGGGAGGTTTTTCTTTTCTCCCCTTGTGTGTGTGTGTGTGTGTGTGTGTAGGGCCAATCCCACAGCATATGGAAGTTCCCAGGCTAGGGGTCAAATCAGAGCTGAAGCTGCCCACCTATACCACTGGCCACAGCAATGCCAGATCCAAACCAACAACACAGCTCACGGCAGCACCAGATCCTTAACCCACTGAGCACGGCCAGGGATCGAACCTCCATCCTCATGGTTACCCCTCAGGTTCATTACCCCTGAGCCACAACGGGAATGCCTCTTTTCTTCTCTTTTGAGGGATCTTCTATCTGGATATAGATTTCTAAGTTGGTGGATTTTCTTCTGTCAATACTTTAAATATTTCACTCCACTCTCTTCTTCCTTGCATGGTTTCTGAAGAGGAGTCCAATGTAATTCTATTCTTCATCCTCCATAGGCAAAGTTTTTCACTTTATCTCAGCTTCTTTTAAGATTTCCTCTGCTGTTGATTTTCTGTGGTTTGAATATGACATGCCTCAGTGTATATTTTTTGGTATTTATCCTGCTGGGTGCTCTCTGAACTTTCTGAATCTGTGGTTTGGTGTCTGTAAATAACTGGAAAATTCGTAGTCCTTATTACTTCAAATACTTCTTGTATTCCTTTCTCTCTTTCTTCCCCTTCTGGTATCTCCATTACATGTATGTTATAGTGTTTGTAACTGTTCCACGGTTCTTGAATTTTCTGGGATTTTTTTTTTTTTAGTCTTTATTTCTTTGATTTTCAGATTGGGAAATTTTTAATTCCGTTGACAAACGCTCTGAATATCCTGATGCATGCCAGTTTATTGACCTGTGTGATCATTTTCTGGGACTGTGGAGCTAGGATTGAAATTGTCGGGTGAAATGATACATACAAACTTAATTTCAGCCAGAATGTGTTCTAGAATGTCTGCACCCATCCATACTCCCTCCGCTAGTACATATAGGATTCCCACTTCCACTATATTCTTGTCAATATTTATCTAACTTTCTAATATATGCACTTTTTAAAATAAAAAGTCTTGTTTTGATTGTTTTAATTTTTAGTTCTCTGATTACTAGAGAGATGGATCATCTCTTCCTATTAGCGTTCAGAGTTTTTCTTCTACAAAGTACTTATTCATGTAATGTGCATGTACTTATTCATGTAATGTACTTTGTAGACTAAAAACTCTGAACACTAATAGGAAAATCAACAACAAAGGAAATTGGTATTTCACCAATTCTAAATTGTAGGATTTTCACACTTTAACATCCCTGAGTATGGATTTTCACACTTTAAAATCCCTGAATATGGAACACATTTTACAATGGATTATATCTACTTCCTTAATTTATAGCTGCATAAAAAATAACTCTGCAATCCAATAAGTTAAAACAACAATAGCTCTTTTATATTTCACAGTTTTATGGATTGCCTGGGCTTATCTGGGTGATTCTTCTGAAGGTCTGGACAAGGGCCTCTCATGAAATTGCAGGCTGATCACGGCTGGGATTGGAATTATCCGAAGTCTCCACTAGGATTCTTGGATAGCTTGGCCTCTCTCCCTCTCCATGTAGCCTCAGGGTTTATCCTTACCACTTCTCCAATAGGGTACCTGGACTTGTTACATGGCATTTCAGAGCTCCCAAGAGTAAGGGTTTCAAGAAATAAAGGCAGAAGCTGAAATCTTATTTATGAACTAGCCCCAGCCCCGGAAGTCATGTAGAATCACTTTTATCGCATTTGGAACTTCACATCCCAGGGTCCGCTTATCGTCAGGAGAAAGTGAAAAAGACTCCACATCTTCAAGAGAAAGTGAAAAAGACTCCACATCTTGAGGCAGGAGAAGCAAAGTCACATTACAAAAGAGCATGTAGTTAGAGATATGTTGCAGCCACCTTTGGAAACACAATTTATTAAATCTGCCATTTGACTACAAAATCACATCTCTCCCACATACAAAATAAACTTAGCCTCTCCCCAGAAAGTCTCATCTTATTATGGATGGTCTAGGATCTCACCATCTAAATCAGGTGTGAATCAGGTTTTGGGATAAAGTTCCTGAGATATCCTCCTTAAGTATAGTACCTGAAGAAGTCTGAATTTACAAGACAAGATAGCTGTCCTACACACAAACTCAATAAATGACAAAGAAAGAAAGGATAAGTGTAGCAAATATTCACAAATAACAAATACTGGAGAGGATGTGGAGATTTCAGATCGTTCTAATCCCAGCTGTGATCAGCCTGCAATTTCATGATCAGCCTGCAATTTCATGATCAGCCTTCAATTTCATTGGTGGGAGTGTAAATTGGTACAACCACTATGGAAAATGGTGTGGAAGTACCTCAGAAAACTAAATATAGATCTACCATATGACCCAGCAATCCTACTCTTGGGCATGTATCCGGACAAAACTTTCCTTGAAAAAGATACATGCACCTGTATGTTCATTGCAGCACTATTCACAATAGCCAAGACATGGAAACAACCTAAATGTCTATTGACAGATGAATGGATTAAGAAGATGTGGTAGGAGTTCTCTTCCTGGCTCAGGGGTTAACGAACCTGACTAGGATCCATGAAGACGCGGGTTCGATCCCTGGCCTCGTTCAGTGGTTGGGGATCTGGTGTTGCCGTGAGCTGTGGTGTAGCTCACAGATGGGGCTCAGATCTCATGTTGCTGTGGCTGTGGCATAGGCCATTGGCTGTGGCTCCAATTTGACTCCTAGCCTGGGAACTTCCATATGCCACAGGGGCAGCCCTAAGAAGAAAAAAAAAAAAAGATTTGGTACATATACAGAATGGAGTACCACTCAGCTATTAAAAAAGAACAAAATAGGGAGTTCTCATCATGACTCAGTGGTTAACAAATCTGACTAGGAACCATGAGGTTGTGGATTCAATCCCTGGCCTTGCTCAGTGGGTCAAGGAGCTGTGGTGTAGGTCGCAGACACAGCTCGGACCCCGAGTTGTTGTGGCTCTGGCGTAGGCCGATGGCTACAGCTCCGATTTGACCCCTAGCCTGGGAACCTCATATGCTGCGGGAGCAGCCCAAGGAATGGCAAAAAGACAAAAAAAAAAAAAAAAAAAAGAACAAAATAATGCCATTTGCAGCAACATAGGTGGAACTAGAGACTCTCATACTAAGTGAAGTAGGTCAGAAAGAGAAAGACAAATACCATATGATCTCACTTATATCTGCAATCTAATATATGGCACAAATGAAGCTTTCCACAGAAAAGAAACCCACGGACTTGGAGAACAGACTCATGATTGCCGAGAGGGAGGGGGAGGGAATCTGGGGTTAATAGATGCAGACTATTGCCTTTGAAATGGATAAGCAATGAGATCCTGCTGTATAGCACAGGGAACTATGTCCAGTCACTTGTGATGGAACATGATGGAGGATAATGTGAGAAAAATCATGTGTGTGTGTGTGTGTACGTGAGAGAGAGAGAGAGACTGGGTCACTTTGCTGTATAGAAGAAAACTGACAGAACACTGTAAACCAACTATAATGGAAAAAAATAAAAATCATCGAAATTTATATACTCAGCCGAGAATCGAAAGTAGAGAAAATAGACTCCACTTCTTGATGGGGAAGTGGCAAGGACACAGGGTAAAATGGGGCTCATCATTCTGTACACTACATCAATTATACGCAATAAAGGCATTGGTGTGTTTTTAAAGAGCATGCTTGATGGGAGGCATCTTTGGAAACACAGTCTGCCAGAGTGTCTTACGCAGATGCTGTCAGGTGGGCAATGCCACAACGTAGTCATCATTCCTCCTTCATGCATGAACCTGGTTGTTTTTTTGCCCATGGGCCTTCCCATTGAACAACTGTAACCTCCCAAAGCTTCAGTCAATGAGTTGTTTGAAAAAAGACCTAGAATTGGGATGGGTTTTGACATCTTCCCTTGACAACCTCTAGTAGCGTCCAAAAAGTGTTTGCATGAAGACCTACCGAATGGTTGTCAGGTTGGTGAACAATCTCCGAGACAGGAGTGAGACACTACATCACCCTTTTGGGAAATGCTGCATTACCAGCAGCCACAGGATGACACAGAACACAATGGTGTATATAATAACACGGAGTATGAAAGCAATTCGGAAGAAATGCACTCTAAGTGAAAATGTTCTAGGAATACTGAGTGCCACATGTAGCCATGGGAGGGAAGCACAGAGGAGAAAAGCTGATGTTCTAAATAAATCATTGCTATGGATCAATTAGTGAAAAATCTCATTTGCATTCTGGTGTTGTCTACAGAACAGTAAGGAAAGATTTCCAGACTTGGATAACCCAACACAGAAGGGACTTAAACAAATAGAAAAATGGATAGCATGGGTTTTGTCTTTCAAAATAGTGGAGAGGGGAGTTCCCGTCGTGGCGCAGTGGTTAACGAATCCTACTAGGAACCATGAGGTTGGGGGTTCGATCCCTGGCCTTGTGCAGTGGGTTAAGGATCCAGAGCTGTGGTGTAGGTTGCAGACGAGGCTCGGATCTTTATGTTGCTGTGGCTCTGGCGTAGGCCAGTGGCTACAGCTCCGATTCAACCCCTAGCCTGGGAACCTCCATATGCCACGGGAAGCAGCCCTAGAAATCGCAAAAAAAAAAAGACAAAATAGTGTAGAGGACTAAATTACGTGTCATTCTTTAAGGACAGAAAAGGCTTGGGGAGCTGGCACTGTGTCTGTTAGATCCCTCTGCGATGTTTCTGAGCCATGTACTGAATTATGTACATGTGACTATGAGCCACTCTGAAAGGAAAAGATTAGCACTTGATTCAACCTCCCTCTTCTCTTTTCCCTCCTATTTTTCGGAGCGTTTAATTTTCTTTTTTTTTTTTTTATTTTATTTTCCCACTGTACAGCAAGGGGGTTAAGGGTTACATGTATACATTACAATTACAGTTTTTCCCCCACCCTTTGTTCTGTTGCAACATGAGTATCTAGACATAGTTCTCAATGCTATTCAGCGGGATCTCCTTGTAAATCTATTCTAGGTTGTGTCTGATAAGCCCAAGCTCCCGATCCCTCCCACTCCCTCCCCCTCCCATCAGGCAACCACAAGTCTCTTCTCCAAGTCCATGATTTTCTCTTCTGAGGAGATGTTCATTTGTGCTGGATATTAGATTCCAGTTATAAGTGATATCATATGGTATTTTTCTTTGTCTTTCTGGCTCATTTCACTCAGGATGAGATTCTCTAGTTCCATCCATGTTGCTGCAAATGGCATGATGTCATCCTTTTTTATGGCTGAGTAGTATTCCATTGTGTATATATACCACATCTTCTGAATCCAATCCTCTGTCGATGGACATTTGGATTGTTTCCATGTCCTGGCTATTGTGAATAGTGCTGCAATGAACATGCGGGTGCATGTGTCTCTTTTAAGTAGAGCTTTGTCCGGATAGATGCCCAAGAGTGGGATTGCAGGGTCATATGGAAGTTCTATGTATAGATTTCTAAGGTATCTCGGAGCATTTAATTTTCTATAGCCAAATGTCACCATATGTTTTATCCTCTTTTGTTCTTTTCTTCACTAATGAGCCTCCTACTACTGATATGCTTCCTTTTTCCTTGCTATTTAATGTTATCATGATTTTTTGTTCTTCCTATCATTCTAGGACTAGTGTCCATAATGGGCAGTGACCTGAATACGGTGTCCAGGCAATCTTGCTAATCAAATGATCCTATGTTTCTGTCTTGAAAACATACAGTGACAAAGGCAATGATTTGCCACAAATGAACTATCCGTACCTGCAATGCAAGAATTTTTCTAGAGTCGGCTTAATAAGAAAATGTTCTTTCCTCTAGTGTTTGGATATAGCAGATTCTAACCACAATTGGCCATTGAAAAACAAATCAAACAAAAACCTTAAAGAGTGTCCGTATCTCAGTACCCTCTGAATCAGCCTTGGACTGAGTGCTTTAGTAACTGTTATGTCACTGCAATCATTGACTTTGACCACAAGAGGGCAAATAAAATCACAATAGACAAGTTTTTTGTTTGTTTGGTTTGCTTTTTAGGGCCACACCCATGGCACATGGAAGTTCCCAGGCTAGGGGTCAAATCAGAGCTACAGTTGCCAGCCTACACCACAGCTCACAGTCATGTCTACAACCTACACCACAGGTCACGGCGTTGCCAAATCCTTAACCCACTGAGCAAGGTCAGGGATCGAACCTGCATCCTCATGGTTCCTAGTTGGGTTCGTTAACCACTGAGCTACAAGGGAACTCCACAAGAGACCTGTTTTGAAAGTGTATAATGTGAGGAAAGAGAAGGAACAGAGGAAAAGGTACTGTGATAGGAAAGTTTAATCCAATCTGAGACTGAATGTTAATGTTATGATTAGTTCAAAATTTCTGCTAACCTTTCCCTCAGTTCTTTTTTTTTTTTTTTTTTTCGTCCTGTCTTTTGAGGGCCTCACCCATGGCATACAGAAGTTCCCAGGCTAGGAGTTGAATCAGAGCTACAGCTGCCAGCCTAGCTCAACACCGGATTCTTAATGCACTGACCCAGGCCAGGGATCCAACCCGAATCCTCATGGATTTTAGTCGGGTTCATTAACCACTGAGCCACAGGAACTCCTTTCTTTCTTTTTTTTTTTTTTTTTTTTAACCTTCCCCTCAGTTCTGATTCTTGTTTCCACAGACTAGCAGAGGGGAGGTGAGGCAGCTCCCATCGCCACCCCCAGCCTCAAGAGCAGGGAATCAGAAGAAAGGGGCAAAGTCTTTCTACTGGTACTCCTGTTTTATCTGGCCATCACTTTGTGTCATCTCACCTAGGCAACAGTCCCCAGTTATTCAATCAAACACTAGTCTAGATGTTGCCGTGAAGGTATTTTGTAGACGTGATTAACGTCTATAACTAGTTAACTTCAAGCAAAGGAGATTATCATAATTTGGGTGGGATGGATTCAATCAGTTGAAAGGCCTTAAGAGCCGAGTTGAAGCGTCTCTGCTGAAGAAGAAATTCCACCTGTGGACTGCAGGGTCCACTCTGCTGGAGAGCGCTAGTCTGCCCTTGCCAACAGCTGCCCTTTGAGTCTGGACTTGCCCAGTCGGCTCCACAACTGCATAAACCAGTTCCTTGCAACATATTTTTATTGGTTCTGCTTCTCTTGTTGAACCCTGACTGACATGATCCCCAGATACTAGTTCTCTCTTGTGGGGCACTTCTGTGGGTTTTAGGAGATTCCACACCCAGATAAATATACCCCCAAGGAACTTCTGCTCTGCACCATTTCCTAATAAGGGTGATACGCTCTCAGGAAAGCTCTCTCAACTTTACCTTACCACTCAACTTTCAGCGAAGCATTCCACATGACCTCTTTCTTCTAGGGTCCCCTTGCCTGGCAGGAAGTCCTCTTGAATAAAGCCCTTTGTAAACAATTCACACCCCGTTATCTTCTTCTGCTTCCACTGGGCACAGGGCAGCTCCTATACCTACTCAACCAATAGGGAGATCGCAGCTTGCACCCTCAGCATCTATCCCTCCTTACCCTGTCATTAGGGGCAATTTCTGCTAGCCTCCCACCATCAGACATCACTAAGCAACATTCAGAGAAAAGTTTCTATGCCGTTCACAACAGGGCACTTAGGTCAAGTTCTTCCAAGCACTCTCTTGTTCTCCAATCAGCCCCACATCTATAAGTTTCCATGGTGGAGCAACATAGAGCTAGGGAGTGAGACTCTGTGTCCACCTCCAGCAAGCAGATGCCTTTAGTTTCCTCCCTGACCTGGCCCAGGCAGAAGGAGGGGAAACACACCAGGCCAGCCATCTCTTCATGCACAAATTCCTTCAAAGAACCTGCCACTGTTGTTGGTCTTGAACTTTTCCCCATGGGGAAAACTGTCCCCAGATCACTTTGGAAAGTCAATAGGGTGTATCTAAAGACTCTGGAATATAGGACCTCTTGTCACCTACTATACTCAGCTTTAGATTTCAGCCAAAGTTTTGAGATCACAGGGGGGAAAAAAAAAAAAAAAAAAACTCTCTCTAATATTCTTTTTTTAATGATTTTTACTTTTTCCATTATAGCTGGTTTACAGTGTTCTGTCAATTTTCTTCCACACAGTAAAATGACCCAGTCACACACACACACATATATACATTCTTTTTGTCACATCATCCTCCATCATGCTCCATCATACGTGACTAGATACTGTTCCCAGTGCTATACAGCTTATCCATTCCAAAGGCAATAGTTTACATCTATTAACCCCAGATTCCCAGTCCATCCCACTCCCTCCTCTTCCCCCTCCCCCTCAGCAACCACAAGTCTGTTCTCCAAGTCCATGAGTTTCTTTCCTGTGCGAAGATTCATTTGTGCCATATGTTAGATTCCAGATATAAGTGAGATCATATGGTATTTGTCTTTCTCTTTCTGACTTACTTCACTTAGTATGAGAGTCTCTAGTTCCACCCGCATAGCTGCAAATGGTATTATTTTGTTCTTTTTTATGGCTGAGTAGTATTCCATTGTGTATATATACCACATCTTCTTAACCCATTCATCTATCGTGGACATTTACGTTGTTCCTAATATTCTATTACTCTCATCACTTGGGGAAGTTTTTGCACACTCACAAAAATCTGTTATTCGTAAGTGAACTCCTACCCAGAGTTCTGTATCTTTAAAACTCATTCCCAGGCTGCTTCAGTCTCTCAGCAATGTTTTCCACTAGTGGCTCTGTTTCTGAGCATAGGGATATTTGATGAGTGCCTGAGTCTATCAGTGACTATCTCTAGTGCTGTACACTACAGATTTTTAAAGCTTCCTGGATAAGCCTTCAAAATAAACGTAATCACCACACTCATTCAGTGTTTCACTAGCAAACACATCAATTTTCCATCCTTCTTGACACAACACCACCAAACAACACCAAATCCGGCTAGTTCCTAATTATGCCTTTCACTAGGGGTCAGTTGTCTTATACTTTCCCTTAACCAATTTAATCTTCAAACAGAGAGTGAAGGATTTCGAATGACATAAAGAGAAAAATGACAAAGACAAAAGATTTTCTGCCTGTATCACACACAAATGGCTCCTTTATTTAGTATATAAAGAATGTTTTTCGGAGTTCCCGTTGTGGCACAGTGGTTAATGAATCTGACTAGGAACCATGAGGTTTCGGGTTTGATCCCTGGCCTTGCTCAGTGGGTTAAGGATCTGGCATTGCTGTGAGCTGTGGTGTAGGTTGCAGACGCGGCTCAGATCCCACGTTGCTGTGGCTCTGGCATAGGCTGGCAGCTACAGCTCCAATTAGACCCCTAGCCTGGGAATCTCCATGTGCCGCGGGAGCGGCCCTAGAAATGGCAAAAAGACCAAAAAAAAAGAATGTTTTTCTTGCAAATTATTTAGGAAAAGATCAACCATCCAATTTCTTTTTTTAAAAGGATAAAGGCTAAGAACTGTCAGCTCACAGAAAAGGAACTACAAATGGCCGGTGAGAGTGTGAAAAGATGCTCGTTATAATTCCTGATAAGAGAAATACAAATTAAAACCACAATGAAAAACCATTTTTCCTCTTTCTGATTAGCAAAGATCAAAACATTTCATGAAAAACTGCATTGGTGAAGATATAGAGAAAATGAAACTGTCATACATTGCTGATGGGAGTGTAAACCTGCAGATTCATTTAGAGCAACTTGGCATGTGTACAAACACTCAAAAAGCACAAAATTACATCTGTAGAAATACAGTCCTTGTAGCCCTGTTTGTAAAGGCAAAGCGAGGAAGTGACCTAAACTTCCATTAATAGGAGACTAGCTGGAAGTTCCCGTTGTGGCTCAGTGCTACCAAGCCCAACCAGTATCCATAAGGATGTGGGTTCAATCTCTGGCCTTGCTCAGTGGGTCAGGGATACCATGTTGCCATGAGCTGGGGTGTAGGTTGCAGGCGTGGCTCGGATCTCGTGTTGCTGTGGCTCTGGTGTAGGCTGGTGGCTGCAGCTCCCATTCAACCCCTAGCCTGGGAACTTCCATAAGCCACAGGTGCAGCCCTTAAAAAAAAAAAGAAAAAGATAGCTAAATAAATTGTTAAATCCATAAAGTAGACTTCTATCAAGTCATTAAAAAGAATGAGGCAGTTCTAATGAGTGTAAACATAGAAAGATTCAAGATATATTGTTAAGGTGGGGGGGCGGTTAAATTCAGAACAGTATGTATGTGTGTGTGTACTTGTGTGCACTATGTACATAAATGCTTGTCTATGAGTATGTTAGACCTGGGAAAGGACATAAAAGTCAACTTCTTTCCTCTCCAGAGAAAGGAACTGGTGAGCTGGCAACCTGCGGTAGGAGCAGAGAATTCTTTTTCATGCCTATATCCCTCGTAACTTTTGAATTTTATACTTTGAGCAGGTATATCTTCAAAATATGGTAAATAATAGTTTGAAAGAGGTAACAAATAAGAGAATCACAAAATGTGACAAGAGCTTTGAAGAAACTAAAGTGACTCTCACCAAGATTCAGGAGATCGGCTATTTTGGATAGAATAATCATACAGTATGGCTCCATGTGGGTGCAGAGAAGTTAGGCATTTTTCCTAAAGTCATACAGCAAGTGTTAAAAAAAAGAATTTGAGTAAACGTTCGTCTTACTGACTCCAGGATCAGTGCTCTTTCCACAGTGTTCTCATTGCTCGCTTTCAAGAGGAGACAAAGCATTTCCTAAGAAAAATATATAATCTATGGCCAAAGAATCGGTGTAACTAACAGTTTTCAGAAAAGCATTTGAGCATTCTATACCTGTCACAGCCAACAGCATTTAGATGCAAAGAGTTGGTTACAAGTCATACAAGTCCTGGAAATTCAGGAAAAATCACTTCTGCAAAGAATAGGAAGAACTAAGGGGGAAAAAAATGGCCAGCTCTTTACTAGGGATCCACAGAGCACATTCTAGCCAACCCGTGCAGAGACATCAGGTATGCAACAGTTCAGGACGCCACCGTAGCTAGGACAAGCCAAAACCTTAGAGCAGTCTCAGCGTCCCTGACAAAATTTGGAATGTGTGCAATGAGGTCAGTGATCTTATGACCATGTGACCAAAGACATGGCCCTTTTGAAAACAGGCAGGACCTATCCTGAGGGGGCAAAGAAAGAAAATGCAACTTTTGAGAGTAGATTTAAATGGGGGGAGAAAGAGGAAGGTGCTTTAAGCAGGTAATGTATAATGGAATTTCCATCATGGCTCAGCAGGTTAACGAACCCAACTAGCATCCATGAGGACATGGGTTCGATCCCTGGCCTTGCTCAGTGGGTTAAGGATCCAGCATTGCCGTGAGCTGTGGTGTAGGTCGAAGTCATGGCTTGGATCCTGCATTGCTGTGGTTGTGTTGTAAGCTGGCGGCTACAGCTGCGATTCGACCCCTAGCCTGGGAACCTCCGTATGCCTTGAGGTGGGGGGCTGTAGAAAGACCAAAAAAAAAAAAAAAAACAAAACAAAAAAAAAAAAACAAAGGCAGGCAATGCAAAGTCCAGATGGAGCAGCACAGCTACAGTTTAAGCTTCCACTCGCAGAGCAATGGAACCAAACGAATCCTTGGCTTGGGATGAGCTCAGAGAAGCCCCAGCAAACACTCGACGACATTAGAGCTTAACATGGGGTTGGAGGGTACAGACTGGTTTCTTTCTGTCTTGATTACTTTTGTTTTCAAGTTGTACAGGTAAAAGATAAAAATATTCTCACTTTAGAAGCTTTTTCTACATAAACAAAAAAAAAAGAAAGGAAAAGAGGCGGTTACTTAATCATATTGATATTGGTAGATATTTGAATTGCTTCCAATTTTTCCTCTTATAGAAGTGTAATAAAGTTCTCTCTATATTAATCTTTGTGAACTTGTACAAACAATCCTGTAGAATCTATTTCCAGCACTGTGGCAAGTCTACATATTGACCAGGCTAAAAGCAGAGAGTTACCTGATATGAGACACCATCAGTGTCTAGCCTGAGTCTGTAGGAAAGATTCATGCCTGTCCTTGGTACCTTCCGATGGGCTTGTCCCCATCCTGACCTGGGCCCCCACAATCTGCCCCCTCCAGTAAACCCTAACTCGTGTGCTCGCTGTAATCCTCATACACCGAAAACAGATCACCCTATACAACAGCCCTTTATGCAGAATATTCCCATAATTCTTCAGCTTAACTACAACTCAACTGTATTTTAAATAATCATATGCTTTCATGATGAGGCTGCCAAATTTCCCAGAACTGGAAGGGGAGTGGAAGTGCTGTTGTTGTGTGGTTGTTCCCTTTGCTAACTGTAGACTATTATTTTTTTATCACGTAAAAACGGGTCCTTGAGGAGTTCCCGTCGTGGTGCAGTGGTTAACGAATCCAACTAGGAACCATGAGGTTGTGGGTTCGATCCCTGGCCTTGCTCAGTGGGTTCAGGATCCGGCGTTGCCGTGAGCTGTGGTGTAGGTCACAGACACAGCTCAGATCCCACATTGCTGTGGCTTCGCCGTAGGCTGGTGGCTGCAGCTCTGATTAGACCCCCTAGCCTGGGAACCTCCATATGCCAAGGGAGCAGCCCTAGAAATGGTAAAAAGGCAAAAATAAATAAATAAAATGGCTCCTTGAATAAATGGGGGGGGAGATGGTTGCATAATATTGTGAAAGTAATTAATGCCACTGAATTGTACACCTAAAAATAGCTAAAATGGTAAATTTAACGTTTCATAATGTTTACTGCAGTTTTAAAAATGGCTCCTTCAAGGCACATGCCATCTACCTGCCTCATACTCTAATCCTTCTTGTCATTATCCTTCTCAAACCTGTTCCCTCCCTCAATGATCCAGGACTTCCGCCCAGAACGCAGTCACCCACCCTCTCAATTTCAAACCAGACCTATACTCAAAACAGCAAAAGTGAATTCATGGTTAAAATGTAAAACAAAATAATGATGATGATGATGTCTCAGAAGAAAATTTGGAAAAAATATATGTATAATTCCAGGTAGGGGATTCTTGATGGAAAACCAGAATCTACAATGGGGGGAAAATGAGAGGCTTGACTTGATTGATTAAAACTTAAAATGTACCAAGAGAAAGAAAAAAAAAATCTCCATAATGTTTTAAAAAAATAGCAGAGAGAAGAAAAATAATCGCAACACATATGACTGACGAAAGGTTATCCCCAATACACAAAGAGTGCCTATAGATTGATCAGAAATAGACCAAAAAAAAGATGGCATAAAGGGCCAAGGGATACAAACAGGTAATAAAGAGGAAATATAAATAAAGATTAATCTAAGAAGATGCTCAAAGACACTAGCAGTTGGGAAAACACAAACTAAAACAGGAATATACCAATCCTACCCACCCCCACACACGTACACGATAAGGATAATAATGAGCCGAAATGTAAAACCTTGAGAACACGAGGAACTGAGAAGAGAACCCACCAGCATTTCCATCATTCTCATCCATCACTAGTGAGAGCAAAAGTGCTTCAGTCTTTTTGTAACCTGGTAATATCTATAAAAAATTAAATCTGCTAAACATTTTGGCCCATGACTCTCACTTTTATGAATTTATTATAGAGAACTAGGACATATGTACAAAACTATTCACGATAGTATTTATTTCATCTTCTATACTATGTCTCCCAAATATTTTCCTGTCCAGTATGTTCCTCACTTTGGGGTCCCTACCCTTCTTTCAGTTTCTTGTCTACTTCTGGCTACTTCTATTTTCTGGCCCTTTTTTTTTTTTTTTTTTTTTTTTGTCCTCCAAAGCCACCCTGTAGAGCCGGCACCCTTCATCATTCCTACCATTTGACTCCTCTGTTATTACAACTAGTCTGACATGGGCTGCTGTGGGTAGTCACGCAATCGTGCAGACTGGAACCGCTGAAAAGTTGCAGGCTCCTGCTTCACCCGAGTGCTCAGGGCAGACCAGCAATGCTGTGTCTCTAGGCAGATGTCTCTCTTTTCCCTTGGTGATTATTCCAAACTTCTGCCTGCCATGGATCCCAAACCTCTTACCACCTCCCTCATTCTTAGTTTTACAACCTTGTCTTTTATCTCGGAGATAATGAAACGTACCAGGCAAGAGCAGTCTATTTTCTCTTCCCTGTCCCTCATACAAATGATCTACTTTCTCTTCCCTGTCCCTTACACAAAGGTCTCAGGAGCCTCGCCATCCGTCCCTTCCATGAGACAAGGGGCACTCTTTCCACCCAAGGTTCTCTCTTCCAGTTGTGCATCAGTTCTCACATTCATCTACTCTCTCAAGGATCTTGTCTTTTTGTGTGTCTGTGTCTTTTTGTATTTTTAGGGCTGCACCCGCAGCATATGGAGGTTCCCAGGCTAGGGGTCTAATCGGAGCTGTAGCTTCCAGCCTACACCCCAGCTCATGGCAACACCAGATCCCTAACCCACTGAGCAAGGCCAGGGATCAAACCCTCAACCTCATGGTTCCTAATCAGATTCGTTTCCGCTGTACCACAACCAGAACTCCTCAAGGATCTTGTCTTGTATGCAGTTTTAACCTCTCCCATTCAGCTGAAGTTTTCGCCTCAAGTTGGAAACATGAGCTACTCTCTCCTAACTATAGGTAAAAATATACCGGCCCTATACATAGCCCTTTATTCAGGTAAGATAATATCACCTTCCTTCCTGCCATCACCGAACTTATGAGCGACTTCTAAACTCACTGTTTCCACTTCCTTCCCTGCTATTTATTAGTTGGCTCACTGAAGGCTCACATCTTTCACCAGCAAACTGATGACGGATCATGAACATTGACTTTCAGACTCGAATTCATGACTACTGTTCCCTCATGATATTACCTTACATCTCTTTAGCATCTTATATTGTGAATGTTCCCTCCACCCTGAAAGTCACGCCTTCCTCAGCTTCTATCATATCTCCTTCACTCTCTTTCCTGTATGTCAGCACGGGGGGGGGGGGGGGGGGGCTCTCCCCTCCCCTTCATTTCCTTCCCCATCACAGTGCTCATATGGAAATAAAGACTTTATTATCATCAAACTTTAGCTAAGAGAGAAGATCGTTATTAGCAATGGTAAGATTTGTCTTATAAATGCCCCACTGTGAAGAAACGGAAAGACCTTCTCCCAAGCAAAATCTCATTACCCTTCCAGAATAAAGTCAGGAGTGAAAAGTTATCATGAGGTTGAGGAGCCTGTGGTTCACTTCACCTTTGCTTGATGAAGGTATAGAGAAATAGGTCCTGTAACTTCTTACACACTGCTGGAGAGTTTAAACTGGTGAGGCCATTTGAAAGTACCCAAAGGTTCAGCAGTTCCCTGTGATATGTTCATACATGTACAAAATCATATATGAATAGGACCTTTATCTAAAACCTACAGGAAAAACCATAGGACCTAAAATAACTAAAATAATTTTGCAAAAGAAAAACAAAATTAGAAGTTCCCATCATGGCTCAGTGGTTAACGAACCCAACTAATATTCATGAGGACATGGATTCAATCCCTGGCCTTGCTCAGTGGGTTAAGCATCCAGCACTGCCATGAGCTGTGGTATAGGTTGCAGACATGACTCAGATCCTACGTTGCTGTAGCTGTAGTGTAGGCCAGCAGCTACAGCTCTGATTTCATCCCTAGCCTGGGAACCTCCATATGCGATGGGTAAGACCCTAAAAAGACCAAAAAAAAAAAAAAAAAAAAAAATCAGAGGACATAAGACCTGACTTCAAGACTTACTATAAAATTACATTGGAGTAGAAGTAAAAGGATGAGACATATAAATAAATGGAACAGAAGAGAAAATGCAGAAATAGACCTACATGTATATGATCATTGATTTGATTTTCAGTAAAGGTATCCAGGGAATTCAATGACAAAAAAGCATAGTTATTTCAATAAATGGTGCTAGGACAATTAGACATCTGCGAGAGTTTTTAAAAAATGACCTCAAGGGAGTTCCCATTGCAGCATAGTGTGTTAAGAATCTGACGGCAACAGCTTGGGTCCCTGACACAGGTTCAGCTCCCAGCCCAGTGCAGTGGGTTAAAGGATCCAAGCTGTGGCTTGGATTCAGTCCCTGGCCTGGGAACCTCCATATGCCACAAGTATGGCCATAAACATTAAAAAAAAAAAAAAAAAAAAGACTTCAACCCAAACCACATATAAAAAAGTGAGATCAAAATACATCAGAGGGAGTTCCCGTCGTGGCTCAGTGGTTAACAAATCTGACTAGGAACCATGAGGTTTCGGGTTCGATCCCTGGCCTTGCTCAGCAGGTTAAGGATCTGGCGTTGCCATGAGCTGTGGAGTAGGTTGCAGACATGGCTTGGATCCTGCATTGCTGTGGCTGCGGCGTAGGCCAGTGGCTACAGCTCCGATTAGACCCCTAGCTTGTGAACCTCCATGTGCCGAGGGTGCAGCCCTAAAAAGACAAAAAAAAAAAAAATATATATATATATATATATATATTAAGTTTATTGTGTGTCAGTTGTTTCTCAATAAAACTGTTTTGAGGGAGGCGCAACAAAAGAAGTTGTCTCGTAAACTAGTTAACAACCACTGTGGCTTAGACTAGTGTTAAAAGTGGAGATGGAGAGAACTGATGCAATTTAGAATACACCTTGGTGGTAGAGGTGAGAAAATATGTTGATGCACTAGTGAGTGAATAAATAAGATAGCAGAAAGCTCTTCAGTGTGGAATCTGAACAACTGAAGGGTTGGTAGGGCCATTTCCTGAGATGGGAAAGACTTGGGAGTAGGTAAGAAAATATTCATCCCATCATCGTGACAGTGGGGAACAAAGGCGAACCAGGTGTTCACGTTAAGAGAATGGGTACATAGCATGGAGTCTGCACAGCAGTTAAAGGGATGAATCATGGACATAGTGCAATGCAGGTAGATCTCAGAAACAATGCTGGTGGGAATAGTGAAGCAGTGAGCTATACTAGGGGAAAAAAAAGAGTTATTTAAATATGAAAGAAATAAAGAAGAAACCTAGGAGTTTCATGGCTCAGCAGTTAACGAACCAGACTAGTATCCATGAGGACGCAGGGTTGATCCCTGCCCTCGCTCAGTCGGTTAAGGATCAGGCATTGCAATGGCTGTGGTGAGGCTGGCAGTTTTAGCTCCCATTGGACCCCTAGCCCAGGAACATCCATATGCCACGTGTGCAGCTCTAAAAAGCCAAAAAAAGAAAAAACAATTACATTTTTTTAAGGATACAAATAAGTTCAAGAAATGTATCAAACATCAAAGTACATTCCTGTGGCCGAGAGAGGAATGGAAGTGGGGGTACAGGAGGAAGGGGAAGGTGAACAAGAACTTGAGGGGTGTATACAGACTGCTAGGGATGATTTGATGAACTCTAAGCCTTGTACCTGAGTCCTAAAGTTATTTATGAAAGTATAGCAACATAGCAAAAACAAAAAATTAAAATGGACAAGAGCCCAGGCTTTTCATACATGGCAGGAATTATACAATCTTATGATTTTCACTTTTTCCTTTTGTGACCTCCTGAGAGGTTTTTCCCTCTCTGGATTTTCTTCATTCTCATTCATTGGGTTACTCATCTTTTATTATGTTTTTGTTGTTGCTGTTGTTGTTTTTTGTTTGTTTGTTTGTTTTGCTTTCTAGGGCCACACCCATGGCATATGGAGGTTCCCAGACTAGGGGTCGAATTGCAGCTACAGATGCCAGCATAGGGAACCAAGCCATGTCTGCAACCTACACCACAGCTCATGGCAACGCCGGATCCTGAACCCACTAAGTGAGGCCCTGGATCGAACCCACAACCTCACGGTTCCTAGTCAGATTCATTTCCGATGTGCCACAATGGGAACCCCCCATCTTTTATTATCTTTAAACATCTCATTCTAAACACTGCATGTCCTAGATAAGCTTCGTGTATACTGTTCATCAAAGAGTCAGCTGTCAAGGGCAAGGGCTGACAAAATTTTTAGTTTCTATTTCTACCAAACTTTTTTTTCGCTCGACAGGGTAAAAGAATTGAGTCAGCAAACGACCCTAGCCCCCATAAATTAGCCTTAGGAAGAAATAAATGACTAGGAAACAAGCTACCTCTAATGTAACATCCTTAAGGGAGACCACAGTGAGGCACTAGCCCCAGCGCTAGAGACAGGTGGTGAAAATCCTGACAAGAGGTTGAACCCTCATCACAGAGGGGAGCTGCGCAGAGCCCATCTGTCCAGGGGAGAATTGAAGTGTCTGCTTTGGTTCCTCTTTGAGTAAGTACATGGCCTGTGTACCCGGGTGTTGCCAGGCTGAGGCCCAGGTTGGATTGCAATCATAGCATCCTTAACCAAGTGGGAGCCGCTACCATCACGTGCTTAACCAAGAGGTATCCGGAGCCCTCAGAAGCAAAGGTAAGAGATTATAAAGAGACACTTGCCTCTGCAAATATTATACAGTCATCCCTCAGCATCCTCAGGGCATCAGTTCCAGGCCCAGAGCTGTACACAGTGTGTCTCTAGTGCCGAATACAGGCTGGTTTCCCAAGCATGTATGTATATGGTGTGAACTAGACCTAGGTGACACCAGCTCTCTGCCTTTTTAGAGCCAGCTCTTGAAGGCTCATATGGGTAGGGTTAAGGGAGGATTAGGACATGCGGTGGGTCTTCCTCTTATCAACGCGTGGGCTAAAAGAAACAACGAGAATAAGAATTTTAAAACTCTTATTTTTTTATTTATCCATTCATGTATGTCACATTCACTGATACAAGCAAGCGCTACTTTAGGTGTTTGGAAAACAAGGGTGGAAAAGCTTCAGTCCGTGTCCTAAAAACACGACAAAAGAGAAAGACAAGTGAATGTCACAATCCAGTGGCATCAATAGTACAGAATTATGGTCTCCTTCATCACTCCTTCCTTTGTCTTCAAATGACATCTGCTCTCCTTATCTATGCCCAACTGTTCTAAGGAGAAATAAGAAAATTCTTCTCACTTTTGAGGCATGTGTGCCAAAAATTGTTTGGGGAGCAACCACACAAACTGCTTCTGTAAATTCTCCTCTACGAAAATACCTTACCAGGTGAAATAAACGTGCAAATCATATTCATGACATGATTAGTCACACACTGGTTTATTCAACCACGCTTGTGCATTCTCAGAAAGGCTACATTCAGTTAAGGCCAGCATTTTAAGTAAGCGTGAAGAGCTGAGAATCAAAGCAACACCCTGCTCTCATCCACCTTCCACACCTCATTTTCTCATCATTAGCATTATTCTTTAAAGCTCTCTATGCAAAGGACCATTGTGAGAATGAAAATATATGATCAGGGAGGGGTAGCATACTGGCAGCAGCTCATATTTGCATAGATGTCATCAGTTCAGCTCAGAATATAACATACAGGAGTTCCCATCATGGCGCAGTGGTTAACGAATCCGACTAGGAACCATGGGGTTGCGGGTTCGGTCCCTGCCCTTGCTCAGTGGGTTAACGATCCGACGTTGCCGTGAGCTGTGTGTAGGTTGCAGACACGGCTCGGATCCCACGTTGCTGTGGCTGTGGCGTAAGCCGGTGTCTACAGCTCCGATTCGACCCCTAGCCTGGGAACCTCCTTATGCCGCGGGAGCAGCCCAAAGAAATAGCAAAAAGACAAAAAAAAAAAAAAAAAAAAAGAATATAACAGAGATGATGGAGGTGGAAGAGGCAGCCTTAGATCCTACAATGAGAAATAGGAAAAACAAACCTTATCTATTTCACAAACTTGCCTACATTCGGTCTTAAATTGTTCAGATAATATCTAAATATTCTCAAAGAGAGTCTGGTGAGAAACCATCAATCCCAGGCGTTCCCACTGGGATCGCTGAGGGTTAAGGATCCAGCTGTAGCCTCTGCAGCAGCTCCAGTTGCTGCTGAAGCAGGGGTTCAACCCCCAGCCTGGCGCAGTGAGTCAAGGATCTGGCGTACAGCTGTGGTGTAAGATGCAGCTTCAGCGAAGATTCAATCCCTGGCCCAAGTACTTCCAAATGCTGTGGGTGCAGCCAAAAAGAAAGAAAAAGAAGGGAAGAAAGAAACCATTGGTCCCAGGGAGGCTGCATGAAGCTCACATCTCCTGCATATCCTAGAAGGGCAGCACTCACCCAACATGTGCTCATGACTAACCTGATGCCCAGAGGCCAACTCCCTCTTTTTAGGGAGCTACTCGACAGACTGACCACTTATCAAAGTCTGACCTTCTTACACACCCATGGCAAAGGGACTTCACAGCTAGAGGCTAGGAGACCATCTTTGCTGATGGTACCACACTTCTGTACATAGCTGTTTGAAGAAATTCTGTTAAGAAACCATAAAAAAAAAAAATCAATCACTTAAGGTAACATGCAGGGTAAAGGTAAGGCATGAAGGGATAAAAAATGAGCAAATTCTTTCTCCTATTCAGTCCCCACTTCTCTCAACCCCAAAAACAGTGATTAAACATTACTCATTATCCTCTCTTTAAAATCTCATCCTGGGGCTCCTGTTGTGGCTCAGCATGTTAAGAACCTGACTAGTGTCCATGAGAATGTGGGTTTGATCCCTGGCCCCAATCAAGGGGTTAAGAATCCAGAGTTACCATAAGCTGCAACACAAGTCACAGATGTGGCTCGATCCTTCATTGCCATGGCTGTGGCATAGACTGAGGCAGCTTCTGCTCCAATTTGACCACTAGCCTGGGAGCATCCGTATGCAGCAGGTGCAGCCCTAGGAAAAATTAAAAAATAAAATGTCATCTTTTTTTGCCATTATCCACTGTTCATTTCCTTCCTTGTTCTCTATTTCCTTTCCTCACCCTTTCCTCTCTCTCCACTTGCTATCCTTGATCCATTTCCCCTGCCAGATAATTTCTCTTCCCCCTTTTTTTTTCTTCTCCCTCATTCTCACTTTTTTCTTTTTTGAACTTTTGAAGCCCCTTACTTTGAGGTATTTAGGGCTGATCCATCTTCCCACCTCCAGTCAGAAGTGTTTCTCAGACCAATCCAGTAAAAGTCATTTTGGAGGAAATTTTGGATCAGTACCTAAGGGAGAAGTTGAAAGAGATGAAAAAAGGTAAGAAAAATGCAAACAAAGAAGAGATTCAGTGTCATGGTGAAGCTACCATTCTTTACAGCCTCTCTCATCACCATTATTATGGACTGAATGTTTGTGTCCCCCCAAAATTCATATGTTGAAGGTGACACCACAACATGATGTTATTTGGAGGTTGAGCCTTTGGGAAGTAATTAGGTTCCCAAAAAAATAAGTCATGAGGGCAAAGCCATCACTGATGATGGGATTAGTATCCTGAGGAGAAGGAACCAGGGAGTTCCCTTTGTTGCTCAGTAGTAATGAACCCAACTAGTATCCATGAGGATGTGGGTTGGATCCCTAGCCTTGCTCAGTGGGTTAAGGATCTGGCATTGCTATGGCTGTGGTGTAGGCCAGCAGCTGCAGCTCCAATTAGACCCCAAGCCTGAGACTTTCCATATGCCTTGGATGAGGCCCTAAAAAGCAAAAAAAGAAGTAGAAGAAGAAGGAGAAAGAGGAGAAGGAGAAAGAAGAAGGAAGAAGAAGGAGGAGGAAGAGAAGGAGAAAGAAGAAAGAAGAAGAAGGAAGAGGAAGAAGAAGGAAGAGGAGGAAGAGCAGGAGGAGAAGGAGGAGAAGGAAGAGGAGGAGAAGGGGAAGAAGAAGAAGAGGGAGGAGAAGAGGAGGAGACCAGAGCTCACTCTCTCCCCACCTGGTAGGAACACAATGAGAGAGCAGCTGTCTGCAAGTCAGGAAGAAGTTTCTCACCAGAAACCAAACCTACCAGCATCTTGATCTTGGACTTCTCGGCCTTTGGAACTCTGAGTCATAAATGTCTGTCACTGAAGCACCCTTAGTCTATAGTTTATGGCAGGCCAAGCTGACTATAACAACCACATACTCCAAATAATTATACTCTCCTTTAAACTGTCATTCTAGAGATGCGTTGGTTACCGAGTAGAACACTTCCTAGAATTGAACTTCTTGTCTATAATTGCATTCTTACGACATGACAGTTAAGATAAAATATTACATCTCTATCTTCCACGGCAACTTCTTCCTTGGTGGAGCACCAAATGGGTATTCAGGTAACTTTGAAAGAAAAAAAAAGCTAAATACTGCTGTGGAAGCAGTCATCTTTCTCATCACCATTTAATTTATCAATTATTAAACTTGTAGTGATATACTTGGTTTTTTTTCCCACTGAACTCCCATTTTCCAAGCCCTCATCAATCTTGCATATGATTTAAAAAAAAAAAAAAAAAAGTTCTTAAAGAAAAACTTAAGGTAAAGTTAGGTTGGGTGTCCCCAGTGTGGCTCAGCAGAAATGAACCAGACTATTATCCATGAGGATTTGGGTTTTGATCCCTGGCCCCCACTCAGTGGGCTAAGGACGTGGCATTGCTGCAAGCTGTGGTAGAGGTCACAGATGAGACTCGGATCTGGTGTTGCTGTGGCTGTGGTGTAGGCTGGCAGCTGAATCTCTGATTCAACCCCTAGCCTAGGAATTTCCATATGCCGTTGGTGGCCCTAAAAAGCGGGAAAAAAAAATTAAAATTAAAAAATAAAATTAGGGGGAGTTCCTAAGTGGTTAACGAATCCGACTAGGAACCATGAGGTTGCATGTTCGATCCCTGGCCTTGCTCAGTGGGTTAAGGATCCGGTGTTGCCGTGAGCTGTGGTGTAGGTGGCAGACTCGGCTCGGATCCCGCATTGCTGTGGCTGTGGTGTAGGCTGGTGGCTACAGCTCCAATTCGACCCCTAGCCTGGGTACCTCCATATGCTGCGGGAGCGGCCCAAAAAATGGCAAAAAGACAAAAAAAAAATTATAAGCCTGAAAACAAAAAATTGATGAAAAACAGTTGCATATAAGATAAAAAAAAACTGGGTGTTTGTATATGTTTTAGAGTATGAGTGACTCTTCAAAGGGACTTATACACGGCCTAACAGATACAAAAGCTTCTGAGTGACACACTGTTGGTAAGTATAAAGGTGCCAAGTAGCACACATGGAATCAATAACTGATGTTTCTCTGTGTCCTAAAAATACTGTATATATAATTAATAAGATAATTGCCTAGCCTCTTCTCTTTACTGCTTACTCTAATTCCCTGAAGTCGATGCAAATCCCTTGTGAAAGAAAATGGAAAACAAAGAAAGGAACCATTAATTTGTTTTTCTGTTCCTTCTACTTTGTTCCCAGGAATCTTGTTTTTCAGTGTGTTTGTTAGGTTGCTGGGTTGGTTTAGTTTTCCCTGAGGTAAGAGTGTGATCTGATAGATGTTAAACAAAAAGAAGTTAACTTGTTCCCTGTCTCATATATTTCCAGACGGTTCTTTTGTCTCAAGCCTCCTTCCTGCATTAGTGCTTTGAAAGAATCTGCCATTTCCTTTGGCAGTAGCCATCGCACAGAGCTTCCTACTCTCAAATTCAATGAACTTGACCTTTTTTTAAATTAGCAACACCACCCCCGGCCATGAACCAAATCCAAGTTGCAGTTGCAACCTACACCACAGCTGTGGCAGTGCCAGATCCTTAGCCCACTGCACGGGGCCAGGGATGGAACCCTCACTTCTGCAGTGACCCAAGCAGCTGCAGTGGGATTCTTACCCCCCTGCACCACAGAGGGAACTCCTCAATGAATTTGCTTTGATCCCTCTCCTCCCTCTGTTAACTTCTCTCCTTCAGAAGAATAGAAGCTCAAAAAAGGGCCCTGACATGTTATTTCACAGTAATTTAATGGTTGGATTTGGTGTAAAATCCAAGGCCTCATCATATCCTCTACTGAGATAGTCCGTCTGTCTATAACTCATCTCTCCCTTTAAACTGTACTGCCTCTAACCCTGAAAAAACCATGAGCTTCCTAGGAAGTGCCAAGAAACATGCGTATTCAGTAGGCTAAGAGACTGTACTTCTCTTTGTTACATCAGGCCAAAATGACAGTATAAGCACATATTATAACTTTGGATTTCAGTGTTAGTTACTTCCAGGGGGGCAGGGGGAGTCCTGATATTGCCACAGAACAGGTTGATGTATAAACAAGGATGTTTATTAAAGCTAATGCATCTCGTTTCTCATTATACCCAAGGTAAGGTATCCTATATCCTGGGCTAAAAGAGGGAGACTCAAAATGGCAGAATATTCCTGAATTTACTACAGGCAATCTGAAAAATCTCCTCTGGAGATTTTTGAAATATCAAAGGAAATTACTTTCTTGTTCATGTTTCAGGGGGAAAATTTTTTAACTTCCTAATTTGCTCCAAAGTTAACAGCTTAATTAGTTGCATGCTTTCAGAAGAAAATATTGGTTTGGGGGAGGGAGGTGTCTTTATAGGGCAGCACCTGTGGCATATGAAGGTTCCCAGACTAGGAGTCAAATCAGAGCTGCAGCTGCCAGCCTGTGCCACAGCCACAGCAACGCCAGATCCAAGCCACATCTGTGAACCTATACCACAGCTCCTGGCAACAGCAGATCCTTAACCCACTGAGCAAGATCAGGGATCAAACCCGCGTCCTCATGGATACTAGTCAGATTTGTTTCCTCTGAGCCACGACAGGAACTCCCAAAGAGGCTTATAAAATAAGTTTTGAGCATCAGCTCAGATCTGGCATTGCTATGACTGTGGTGTAGGCCAGTGGCTACAGCTCCGATTTGACCCCTACCCTGGGAACTTCCATATGCCACAGGTGAGACCCTAAAAAGACCAAAAAAAAAAAAAAAAAAAAAGAAAGAAAGAAAGAAAGAAAACAAAAGTGTGCCTCCATATTTTCAGCTGGAAAGTCATTGTGATAACTGTTCAGAAAAGAATCATAACTACACGATTTTTTTTAGATTTTTGGTATACATGTCAAGAATTGTGTACAAATTTAAATGTGTACTGATCCTCAAGACAACCAATAAAATCTCAATTATGAAAGAAAAAAGATAGTGAAACACTATCCATCAACAGTTGAATGGATAAACCAAAATTGGTCTATCCATATAATGGAATATTATTCAGCCATAAAAGGAATGAAATTCTGATACCTGCTACAGCACAGATGAGCCTTGAAAACATGCTAAGTGAAATAAGCCAGATGGAGAAGGACATAATAGGCAAATTCGGAGAGATGAAAAGAACAGTGGTCACCAAGGGCTGGGGTTGGGAGCAGGGAATGGGGCGTTACTGTTTAGTGGGTACAGAGTTTCTGTCTGGAATGACGAAAAAGTTCTGGAGATGAATAGCAGTCCCGGTTGTACAAAAATGTGAATACACTTAATACCACTTAGTGGTATACTTGAAAATGGTTAAAATAGTAAGGCATTTTTTTTTTGTTTTTGGGTTTTTTGTTTTTGTTTTTGTCTTTTTGCCATTTCTTGGGCCGTTCCCGCAGCATATGGAGGTTCCCAGGCTAGTGGTCCAATCGGAGTTGTAGCCGCCAGCCTACACCACAGCCACAGCCCCAGCAACGCGGGATCCGAGCCCTGTCTGTGACCTACACCACAGCTCACAGCAACGCCGGATCCTTAACCCACTGAGCAAGGCCGGAATCGAACCTGAAACCTCATGGTTCCTAGTCGGATTCGTTAACCACTGCGCCACGACGGGAACTCCAACATATATTTTAATAACACATCAACCAACATAGGAAACAAACACTAACATCCAAAATAAATGGGACTATGTGGGGAGGGGGGAATGACAACAAAAATTAAGAATTTGAACATATCTAAGAATCTAAAGATAAATTCAAAGAACAAGGAGAGCAACAAAGAACAGATGCCATTATGTGCAACAGAACACTGAGGAAATAACAGAGCAAATCAACATAAATTTTGCTTTTATTTTCTCAAAAATAAAATAGAGCTTGAAGTCCAAGAGAGATTTTGTCTCTTTTGGAGATAATTAGTGAGCATCTCACGATTTTAAAACATTTAAATCCCGAGAGCCATATTATATAATGTACATTCCAGATTTCAAATTCAAATGACTTTCTAAACATGTACAGAAAAGAAAGGGCACCAGAGGGCAAATAATTGGAAAAGTTATCTCATTTTTCAACAGGCACAGGATCAATTCTGGAAGGTGACAAATATAGTATCTCTGTAAGACTTTAAAAGGTGGGTTGATGTGGAGTTTAAACTCTGGCTTTGGGAGCTCCCATTGTGGTACAGGGGAAATGAATCAGACCAGTATCCACGAAGATGCAGGTTTGATCCCTGGTCTTGCTCAGTGGGTTAAGAATCCAACATTGCCGTGAGCTATGGTGTAGGTTGAAGACGAGGCTCGGATCTGGCGTTGTGGTGGCTGTGGTGTAGGCCAGCACCTGCAGCTCCAATTCAACCCCTAGCCTGGGAACATCCATATGCTGCAGGTGCAGCCCTAAAAACGTAAAAAATTAAAATAAAATAAAATAAAATCTGGCTCTGAAAAAAAGCCTGGCTCTCCCAGATTTGCAGCTTTAGACTTGTTTCTTAACTCTTCTGAATTCATTCATCAATGAAATAGAGATGCTGAATTCTACTTTGTAGGATACGCTATGAAAAGTAAGAATAATAGAATAGAATACCGGTCACATAGCAGGTGCTCAATACACGGTCGTTCCTATTTTTATTATAAACTTTGCTATAACTGATCTGAGATAGAGGTGGACTGTATTTATGCATCTTCCTGAACGATAAGTATTTAACAGTGACATTTCTAATAGCCTTGTAGCCTCTAACATAATAGCATCTTAATTCCCTAGCAATATTCCCCCGCAGTGGAATGTCAGAAAAATTGTTTTAATAGACCCACATCCTCTTTTGATAGCTGTTTAGACCTAAGCACAATACTAGGAATAGTAAGCATATCTTAAAATAGCATGTAAATCTTTCCAAGAGAATAAAAGAATAACAATCCTAGTACAAGAGACTCAGAAAATCAGATGTGTCAAGTTGGTTCTCTAGAACTTGCCAAAAGCTGAGGGCCAGAAAAAGAATTAGGCCAGAGAACTAAGCAAAATTCCACAGGAACGTCAGAAGCAAGACTTATATGTGGTTTCTATTAAATATCTCATGGATGTTCTATCCTCTCCAGGATTGACTTGAACCATGAAGCCTCAAGAAAAAAACAAATTCGTTTTGGAAATGCAGCCAGTCTAACTCTGTTCAGCCTACTCAACAGTAGAGGCAGGATTTAGAGTACATAAAGAAAGAAAGGAAAGAAAAAAATCCTTGAATACTCCTCCATTCCTCTGGGGAACCTCAGAGACACAGAAATACCCTCAACTCCCAGATATCCTGTGCTTCATCTCTCATTATCACCCTGTGTAATTTACAGGGGCTGCTACACCACAATTCTCTGAGGCAGTGTCTTGCATTATGACTCACTACTCTATTTACTGGTATGTGCTCAACACACTTTCAAGCTCTTTGCTCACTTCTGCTATTGATTTCAGTCAACCCAAGAGCTCAGAGGCAGCTATATCAGAATGAGAATAGGAGATGCCACCAAAAGATCTGGAAAGCAAGGTCATCATTACCAGATGCCATAAAACCAAGATTTCATATGCTAATGAATATACCCTGATGCATTCTGTCACCTGCTTTAGGGAAGGCCCGAGGGAAAAGTACGTCACAGAGGTGGACTGATTTGAAGTTAGAATCTTTGCAGAATTTCAAAGGAATGAGGATTCTTTTGACGAAAAACAAGAATCTAGAAGTTTTCATCCTCTCTTAAAATAGGAAGCTGCAGAAGTGACAGTTTTCTCCAACTGCTTTAGAGTAACTGCTTACCTCTCAGAATTTCCCTAAGGGATGTTAATTCAGTTGAATTCTGAATTAATTGTTCTATGATTCTACACCAAAAAGAGGCTATAAAACAATATCAATGAGGTCCTATTGTGGCTCAGCAGTAACAAACCCAACTAGTATCCATGAGGACTAGGGTTCGATCCCTGGCCTCGCTGAGTGGGTTAAGGATCCGGCATTGCTGTATCAGCATGAAATGGAAGTTCCCATGTGGCTCAGCAGGTGACAAACCTGACTAGTATACATGGGGATGCTGGTTCAATCCCTGGTCTCACTCCTTGGGTTAAGGATCTGGCACTGCTGTGAGCTGAGGTGTATGTCACAGACTAGGCTCCGATCTAGCATGGCTGTGGCTGTGCCATAGGCTGGCAGCTGCAGCTTCGAGTCAACCCCTCATCCAGAGACTTCCATATGCCACAGGTGTGGCCCTAAAAAGAAAAAAAAAATTTCCACATGAAATGAGCATGAAAAACTTAACGAGGATTTCTTATGTTCTTTGTATACTTTATTTACCTTGACAAGTTAGAATCTGATTGATTTTTGTACCGGGTTACCTCAGGAATAGTCCACTCTGATGTTACTTGGAGAGGCTCTAGGATTAATAAAGAGCTGCTGGGGAGCACTGGGAACTCTGTCTAGTCACTTATAATGGAACATGATACTGGGAGAAGAAAGAATGCATGCATGTATGTGTGACTGGGTCACCTTGCTGTACAGTAGAAAATTGACAGAATACTGTAAACCAGCTATGATGGAAAAAATAAAAATCATTATAAAGTGTTAAAAAATAAATAAATAAATAAATAAAATAAAGAACTTTCCTCCAGGAGACCACTGGGCAGACAGGAAGCATCTAAGGAGCCTGAAGAAGTGGAGTCTGCAAGGAGTTTAAAATACCTCATTCTCTCTCGCGCACTCTCTCTCTCTCTGTCTCTGTCTCTCTCTGTCTCTCTGTCCCTGTCTCTGTCTCTGTCTCTCCGCGCGCGCGCGCGCGCGCGCACACACACACACACACACACACACACACACACACACACACACGAGTTTCCTTCCTTCTTTCTGAAACTGTCTCTTCACAGCCCCAATTGTTTCTAGCCTAGGACTTAACGGATTCCAATGAAAGAAGGAAAAACATTATACAGAAGGCATTCAAGTCTTTGCCACGCCTCTTGTCCCCAAGCTATCTCGCTTCCCCAGCCTCCAAAGTCCCTCCACCTCTCTCGTAGGAACCTGCTGCCTCTTTATTGTGAGACCCACACGTTTCTGCATCTCATGCTTTCTTTTAATTAGATCTCTAATTCCTCTCCATCATCCTCACCATCCTTCCACCTCCAACACAGACACACATACAGGCCTATGCAAACATCTAGGTTGCTATACCTGAGGGTTGTTTGGTGAGGTAGGCAACAAGGAAGGAGAGGGAAGAAGGCAGGGGCGGAGGAGGAAGAAAGAAGGGACAGAGAAGAGAAAAGAGGAGAGAAAGGAAAGAGTATTCAGTTTCTCAAAAGAGGATACATGATACATCTGAAGCGGGTTCACCCACAAAGCAGCCTCCACTTGCTAAACGTTTGCATTTACCATTTCCTGATTGTCTCTAAACATAAAGAGATGTGCATCTTTGGCCAAGCAGAATTCCCAGCTAGAATTCCAGTCCTTTTTCTCCACTGAGAAGTAGTAACAGTAGTCACCGTGCCCCATCCAGAGGTCGGGGCAGCTAGGACAGCTGGCACACGTGGAGACCGTGGAACCTAGAAAGGAAGAGGACCCGGGTCACATCTTTGTGGACCACTCAGCCTTGAAATGAAATGGAAGACAAAATGTGTTCCCTGCCCCATCACCTTTCTAAGTAAGGTTTGGAGAAAGAAATACACATCAATGTATGGCCTCAAATTAAATACCTCCCAATGTCCAACTCCGTCCCTACTACTGTCCATTCCACTAAGCAAGGGTGTGAAGGAACAGGGAAGGAAACGAGCGCGGTCTGGCTGAGAACCGTGAGGAGAGTCATTGAGCTGTGCTAGAAATCGTTATGCACATGCAATAGGTACACGACAGGTTAAATAACCTCATGAATGTATCAGTGTGCTCTTTATACAAGCTCAGTGCATACACTGCATAACTGTATAATGCACATTGCTTAAATCACGTGGAGTCTCAGAATGTCCAGCCTCAATGTGATACCCCACATGCATGCAAACTTATCTAGAACGAAAGGTTGGGGTTTTTAATCACAGATGTGATAAAAATTCACTGGAGGAGTTCTCGTCGTGGCTCAGTGGTTAACGAATCTGACTAGAAACCATGAGGTTACAGGTTCAATCCCTGGCCTTGCTCAGGGGTTAAGGATCCGGCGTTGCCATGAGCTGTGGTATAGGTGGCAGACTCGGCTCCAATCCCACATTTGCTGTGGCTCTGGTGTAGGCCGGCAGCTACAGCTCCCATTAGACCTCTAGCCTGGGAACCTCCATATGCTGGGGGAACAGCCCTAGAAAATGCAAAAAGGCAAAAAGGTAAAAAAAAAAAAAAAAAAATCACTGGAAATTGGATACAAGACATACTGCAGTAAAAGGTTGTTGGGGTTTTGGGGGGGTCTTTTTTTGTTTGTTTGTTTTTTGTCTTTAGGGCCGCACCTGTGTCATATGGAAGTTCCCAAGCTTGGGGTCAAATCAGAGCTGTAGCTGCTGGCCTACACCACAGCCACAGCAATGCCAGATCCAAGCCACATCTGCGACCTATGCCACAGCTCATGGCAATGCCATATCCTTAACCCACTGTGCAAGGCCAGGGATCAAACCTGCGTCCTCATGGATACTAGTCAGATTCGTTAACTGCTGAGCCATGGTGGGAACTCCAAAAGAATTTATTTTAGATGTTTAAAAAAAAAAAAAAAAGATTTCCTGACAGAGAAGATGCTAAAGCAAAAAGTGATACAGTTCTTCTCACTGAGCTCTTTAAATACAAAACACTCTCATTCCTTTAAAGTGGTAGGATTATAGTTCAGTGAAAATGAAAGGGAATTGAATAAGCTTCCAAGGTAATTTCAACCAAGATTCCATAATTCTATTGTTTTCTACCTCCATGAAACATATTTGTATAAACTCACCATAAGCACAATTCCACAAATGGCAAGTATGAGCCATTATATCTAGTGAGCCAGTGTAGAAGGTAACCTCAGAGTAGATGGTTTATCTAGTCTAGATTTGGGAGTTTGAAAGTGGGGAAAGTAGTCCTTTTAATGTAAGTATTAGACAGCTTTTCTGTAGGAAGGCCTGGCATGAGGGCACTATAGGGTTCTAGAGATCAAGCAATAAACTTGACACCTTATAGATTTGTGCTTTTTCCATACGACTGTGACATCACCCAGCATGAAGGAGAAATTCCCAACTTCCCTAGCAGTCTCTTTCTGTCAAAGGTAGGAGTTCCCTTAGAATCTTTTTTTTTTTTTTTTTTTGTCTTTTGTCTTTTGTCTTTTTAGGGCTGCACCTGAGGCTTATGGAGGTTCCCAGGCTAGGGGTCGAATCAGAGCTATTGCTGTCAGCCTACACCACAGACACAACAACGCCAGATCTGAGCCGCATCTGTGACCTACACCACAGCTCATGGCAACGCAGGATCCTTAACCCACTGAACAAGGCCAGAGACCGAACCCACGTCCTTATGGATACTAGTTGGGTTCTTTAACCACGGAGGCACAGTGGAAACTCCTTCCCTTAGAATCTTAATGAGTAAAGTCTATCTAACCTATCACTAACAACCATCCCCAGATAATAAAACCTGAGTTAGGACTCTGGATTGGGGAACAAAAACAGAGGGCCCTCTGGATCATCATATTTAAGGACCTAGAAGAAATAAATCTTAAAAAGTTCACTGTGTTTTATTTTTTTTATTTATTTATTTATTTATTTATTTATTTATTTATTTTTGGCCATGCCTGAGGCATGCAGAAATTGCTGGACCAGGGATTAAACCCGTGCCACAGCAGCAACCTGAACCGAAGCAGTGACAACACCAGATCTTGCCGAACCACATGGGAACTCCTAAAAAAGTTTATTTTAGAAAATGTGAACACTCTCTAAATGGAAAAAAAAAAAAATTAGAATATGTTTAATTACATTATAACATATCTGTTATGTAAAAAGTTAACACATTATTATAATTTGATTTTCATTCTAAACATGGTACTTATGTAGGAAAATGTTTATAACACAATATCCAATTAAAAAGCAATATACAGGGAATTCCCATTATGGTTCAGCAGGTTACAAACCCAGACTAGTATCTATGAGAATGGAGGTTCCATCCCTGGCCTCACTCAGTGTGTTAAGGATCCAGCGTTGCTATAGCTGTGGCATAGGCTGGTGGCTGCAGCTCTGATTTGACCCCCAGCTTGGGACCTTCCATATGCCGCAAGTACAGCTGTAAAAAGAAAAAAAGAAAAAAGCAATATATAAAATTTAAAACATACTACGATCAGAACTCTAACCAGCTTTCCTGGGAAAAAAAATGGAGCTGGTGGAGGTAAGGGAGATCTTAGAGGACTTGTCTGAAATTCAGTTAAAGAAAACAAATGCTTACACAAATGCATGTACTCAAAGACTAGGAGACTATACCCAGGAGATGCTGTTGTGTGCACTGGTGACTTATTTTGTTGGGACTATTTTTCATTGTTCAAATTCTCTGCTACATTATGTTGCTTTCACGACACAATTTCTGTTTTAAGTTAGCACTTACCCTGGCACAGAATCCACTGGAAGAGCAGCAAACTTGCTAGAATGACACCCAGAAGCCCCAAAGCTACTGCCACATAGCAAGAGAGAGAGGATCTTGAAGAAGCTGCAAGGATAAAATCAAAAAAAAAAAAAAAAAAAAAAATTCTGAGTCGGAATAAAAGTTTAAGGAGAAAGGGTCAAAGAAATATCTGATTGGAACTGAGATCCAGGCCTTAAAAATTCCTTTCCTGGATCTGTCAGGGACATGCTCTGAAGTCTGCTGTCATCTTTATCAGAGAACATACCTTACTTATCAAATGAAAGATATTCTTCCTTTGAAATTGAGGCTTGTACAGTCTCACACTTTAGTGGTAAAAACATAAATTGGTACAATCTCTTAGCAGGGCAGTTTGGCAATTTCCCAAAATTGCAAAGGCATGTACCCTTTGACTCAACAATTTCTCTTTGAGAAATTTTTCTTGCAGCTATTCGCACATGTGCAAAACATCTTATTTTTAAGGCTATTCGTGGCAACAATATTTGTGGGAGGAAATGACTGAATTCAACCTAACTGTCTATCAATAAAAGGCTGGTCAAATACATTCTGATACAGCCATAAAATGAACATGCAGCTTTTAACAAAAGAATAAAGACCTTTTTTTCCCTCAGATGTGGAGTGATTTTTAAGGTATACAGTTAAGGGAAAGAGTTAAGAAAACAGTTTTCTGTTCACAGTTATGCCAATACACGTCTCTGAAAATAGACACGTGCATCTGATAACACTTTTTGCCTCTGGGGAGGAGAAAGAGGTCAAATGGGGACAGAGAAAGGAGAAAGACTTTTTACTTTATTTTTTCCCATACTTGTTGAATTTTGAACCGTATGATGTATGACCTTTCCACAATTGAAACAAATACAGTTTAAAATAAAAGGAAAATAACTGACATCTCAGAAGTGCTTTGGAAACTGTCATTACTGGAAGAGGAATAAGTTTAGGTTGATAACAGTTTCAGGATGGGACAGTACTTCATTTTTTTTTTTTTTTTTGTCTTTTTTTTTGTCTTTTTGCCTTTTTCTAGGGCCGCTCCCGAGGCATATGGATGTTCCCAGTAGGGGTCTCATCCGAGCTGTGGCCTCCGGCCTGCGCCAGAGCCACAGCAACTCGGGATCCGAGCCACATCTGCAACCTACACCACAGCTCACGGCAACGCCAGATCCTTAACCCACTGAGCAAGGGCAGGGACCGAACCTACAACCTCATGGTTCCTGGTTGGATTTGTTAACCACTGCACCACGATGGGAACTCCCGGACAGTACTTCATCTTAACTACGTTGCATACAACCTATATCTGAGAATGTTATTTTTTTATTTGAAAAATAGAAATATTTTTTGCCTAAATTTTTATTTTAAAATTGTATTGGTCCCATAGTCTAATGTGTTGGACTTCGGTGCAAAGAGCAAACATCTACTAAGTAAGATATTTAAGTTCTAGTTTTAACGCCTTTATTCGGTAACTTTTAACTTGGAAATCGGGAAAATAATTTTGGATATTTAAATATGTACTTTCATGTTTAAATTTTAAGTAAATTATAGTAGACCTGTGTATATATCTATGACGCATTTTGAACATCTTAGAAGAAAGAAATGCATGGGGGGAGATACTTTAAAATGAGAGAGTTGTGCATGATAAATATTTGGACTGACAAATCCAAAACGCTTCATTTCTAGTGACATAAAAAAGTATAGCTGCACTATAGAATAATATTTAATGAAATGAGTGTTGATTTTAGATACTGTATGAAATGTAAAAAGGTATTAACACATAATTGTATATGTGTAACCACAATCCAATTGCACAATCCAAGTGAAATTTAATCTCTTTCTAACATACTTTAAAAATATGCATATTAAAGCTTCCTAGTGGAGAACATAGAGTAGACCCAGCACAGAAAAGCAAAAACATGTCAAAACGGTAATAGGAGTTCCCATTGTGGCTCAGTGGTTAATGAATCTGAGTAGGAACCATGAGGTTGCAGGTTCAATCCCTGGCCTCATTCAGTGGGTTAAGGAACTGGTGTTGCCGTGAGCTGTGCTGTAGGTTGCAGACAAGGTTTGGATCCTGTGTTGCTATGGCTCTGGCATAGGCAGGCGGCTACAGCTCCAATTAGACCCCTAGCCTGGGAACTTCCATATGCCGCACGTGTGGCCCTAGAAAAGACAAAAATAAAAATAAAAAATTTAAAAAATAAATTAAAAAAAAAACGGTAATAGCGATCGCCACACTGTAAAATTATTAGTGATTTTTATTTTCAGCGTATATGTGCCCTCATAGTTTCTCTAACACTTTTTTAAAAAGACCTTTTAATACTGTTTTAATGCTCCTAAACTATTTCCCATTCCCAAGTAGAACACCCCAGAAAGCTGGTGTAGGATGGACCATACTGGCAAAAAATAAGAACATGCAATGTGCACTATATATAAAGAACCACTTGCCTAGAAATCAAAATAATTATACTCAAGTTCCAACTTATCACCGATTGTCAGTTTGCACTTTTACCTTTTTTTAAAATGATTTTTATTTTTCCATTATAGTTGGTTACACTTGCACTTTTATTTATTTATTTATTTTGTCTTTTGTGTTTTGGGGGCTGCACCAGTGGCATATGGAGGTTCCCAGGCTAGGGGTTGAATTAGAGCCATAGCTGCCAGCCTACACCACAGCCACAGCAATGTGGGACCAAACCGCATCTGTGACCTACACCATAGCTCACAGCAATGCCACATCCTTAACCCACGGAGCAGGGCCAGGGATCGAACCCGAGTCCTCATGGATACCATTTGGGTTTATCAACCACTGAGCCACGATGGGAACTCCTCCACTGATACTTTTAAAGGTACATTCTTTTCAGCTTAACTTTTCTATTCCTTAGAAATTAGCACAGATATGACCCCAAAGAAGGAAAATACATACAGATTAAAAAGTCAAATGCTGCATAATTTATAGTGATAGCAATAAATCTAAAGATCTAAGTATACAGAAATGATTTAGTAAATGACAGCAATGCTTTCAGAGGACAATACTAAAATTTGTAATAAAAAGACTGTAGCAAAAAGAAAGTTTATGGAATTACTCTAAAGAACATAGCCTATGGAAGTTTACTGCCTAAGATGTAAAATCAAATATTAATTTTGGTGCTTATCTGTTATCTGCCTGTCTCAGAAAGTATTTTCTCAAGGCTTTATGTAAAAATGTTTCATTTTCAAATGTGCAAAGAGTCACAGGATTTACTAAGCTGCAGCGTTCTCAATACCTTCTTCCTACCCTGTCACCATTCTGGTGCCACACTGTGGGGGAAAAAAAACCTAGGTCTATGCATTCGTTTCTTTTCTGACAAAATCTTTACTGTTACCTAGTCCCAAAATTACTGATGTCCTCCTCCTCCTCATTTCATAGTCAGAACAACAGAGATACCTAAAACTTAAACAACTGGTTCCAAGTTGCTCTAAACGCCACTGAGGAGATGAAGGTCTCCGAACAACATTCTTGCTTTTATTCAGGAGCAGGAAGGAGTAAAAGAATTGCCCCAGCTTGTGTTTCATAGATGCAATAATAGAAGTGAGTGGTTAAAAGTGAATTTATCTGCAATCTAACATCAGCTCTTCAGCCATATACCATGTCTGCATATTCCAACTCTGGACTTCAAACTCAACCAAGAGCATGTCCTCAAATTACCCTGTATTTTTCTGCATTCTCTACTCCAGATGTATTTTCCATCCCATTCATCCTTTAGCCGGTGGTCCCTATGGACAGGTGTCCATACTAACTGGATGAACTTACCTTTCGACTGCAGCCTGTGGTCATTTTGGGCTTGAGGTGCCGTAGAAAACTCTAATACAGAATAAACGACATTGTCAGTCATCTTCATCGAATATCTTTCACATGCAGTTGAAAGAGTGAGATTCAGTTGAAAGAGTAAAATTACAGAGGCGTGAGGAGACAGGCGTCAGTGAGGAAACAGCCCAATCTCTAAACTGCTAGCAGGAAACTTGAAGTCTTGTTTAAAAAAAAAAAAAAAAATGGTCCAGCATGACAAAAACAGAAGTAATTTTTCAGGAAATGATTCAAATTCTGGGGTTGCCTACAGAAATTGATATTTTAAACGGTGATTTTTTTAAATGTATTTATTTAGTCTCACCATTCTCTCTAGATGCTCATACTCATTAAATACTTTTTTTTTTTCTTTTGTCTTTTTAGGGCCACACCCTCGGCATATGGAGGTTCCCAGGCTAGGGGTTGAATCAGAGCTGTAGCTGCTGGCCCACGCCACAGCCACAGCAAATGCCAGATCCAAGCCACATCTGCAACCAACACCACAGCTCACAGCAATGCCAGATCCTTAACCCACTGAGCAAGGCCAGGGATCAAACCCACAACCTCATGGTTCTTAGTCAGATTTGTTTCTGCTGCGCTATGACGGTAACTCCCTCATTAAGTACATATTAAATCAATTCCCCACCTCACCTAATTCTACTGGACAAGGAGAAGTTGCACTTAAATTCAGCAATTTCAAATATGGAAACTGGAATAAAAATGAGAGTAATTCCCAGCGATGAATTGATCTCAGATTTTGTATTCACTTTGTTTCCTTTTGAGAAAATAGATACATGTCAAATGGAAGAGATTTTACTGTCTCTTGGAGCTCTTGGCTAGTGCTATGTGACAGAGAAATGGACTGTGGGTGGCACCTGCCTGGAATCATGAGAGAGAGAAATGGGCTATTGCCTAGATATATGTTTTGTGAATATTTTGCCCATGTTTCCCCAAAACATTCTCCCAACTGTGCTCTGCTCTTTACCCTACACAGAGTAGGAAATTCCATTCAATTTTCTCTCCTTGTTCTCCTATTTTTATATGCAAAGACAATGATAAAGAGGAACAAATTAAATAAATACATACATACTAAGGTGTTAGTAAGCTATTTCTAATAGGTGAAATGTTAATAAAAAAAGATAAAGTAAAGAAAATAGAAAAGGGGGAGTTCCTCTGTGGCCTAACAGCTTAAGGATCTGGTGGTATCACTGCCGTGGCTCTGGTTACAGCTGTGACATAGTTTTGACCCCTGGCCCAGGAACTTCCACATGCCACAGGTGTGGCTTTAAAAAAGAAAGAAAGAAAGAAAATAGAAAGGGAATTGAAATTCCAAGACTAGATAAGGTAACCAAAATAGAATGCATAAAGATATGAGAGGGAAGAGAAGAGACACCAGGAGAGTATATTAATTAAAAGCTAGGAAGTTCCCTTGTGGTGTAGCAGGTTAAGGATCTGGTATTGCCACAGCCATCATGCAGGTCAACACTTTGGCATGGGTTCAATCCCTGGCCCGAAAACTTCCACATGCCTCAGGTGCACCAAAAAAGAAAAAGAGCAACAACCAAAAAAAGGATATTAATCAAAAACTAAATATCTGACATAAACCACAGCAACATCTTCTCAGATCCACCTCCCAGAGTAATGACAATAAAAACAAAAATAAACAAATGGAACTTGATTAAACATAAAAGTTTCTGCACAGCAAAGGAAACCCTAAACAAAATGAAAAGACAACCCACAGAATGGGAGAAAATCTTTGCAAGTGAATCGGATTAATCTCCAAAATTTATAAACACCTTCTGCAGCTCAATACCAAAAAAACAAACAACCCCATCAAAAAATGGGCAGAAGATCTACAGAGACAATTCTCCAAAGAAGACGTATGGATAGCCAAAAAACACATGAAAAGATAACATCACTCATTTTTAGAGAAATGCAAATCAAAACCACTACGAGGTATCACCTTACACCAGCCAGAATGGCCATCATCAAAAAGTCTACAAACAATAAATGCTGGAGAGGGTGTTGATAAAAGGAAACCCTATTACACTGTTGGTAGGAATGTAAATTGGTGCAACCGCTGTGGAAAACAGTATGGAGATTCCTCAGAAAACTAAAAATAGAAATACCATTTGATCCAGCAATCCCACTCCTGGGCATCTATCCAGAGAAAACCGTGACTCAAAAAGATACCTGCACTCCAGAGTTCCTGTCACAGCACACTGGAAACGAATCTGACTGGGAACCATAAGGTTGCGGGTTAGATCCCTGTCCTCACTCAGTGGGTTAAGGCTCCAGCGTTGCGGTGAGAGGTGGTGTAGGTTGCAGACACGGCTCGGATCTGGGGTTGCTGTGGCTCTGGCATAGGCTGGCAGCTGTAGCTCTGATTCGACCCCTAGCCTGGGAACCGCCACATGCCGCAAGTATGACTCTAAAAAGCAAAAAAAAAGAAATGAAAAGAAAGATACTTGTACTGCAATGTTCATTGCAACACTATATACAATAACAAAGACATGGAAACAACCTAAATGTCCATCAGCAGAGGAGTGGATAAAGATGTGGTACATATACACAATGGAATATTACTCAGCTATTAACGGGAAAGGAATAGCAGCATTTGCAGCAACATGGATGGACCTAGAAATTATTATGCTAAGTGAAGTTAGTCAGACAGTAAGACACCAACATCATATGCTACCACTGACATGTGGAATCTAAAAAAAGGACACAATGAACTTCTTTGCATTACAGATGCTGACTCACAGACTTTGAAAAACTTATGGTTTCCAAAGGAGACAGGTCGGGGGCGGGGGGTGGGGGGGGAAATGGGCTGGGGTTTGGGGATGGAAATGCTGTAAAATCCGATCATGATGATCATTGTACAACTATAAATGTAATAAAATTCACTGAGTAATTTTAAAAAACTGAATAGTTCTGGGAGTTCCCCACTGGCTCAGCAGGTTAAGGATCTGGTGTTGTCACTGCTGTGCCTCAGGTTCAATCCCTGGCCAGGGAACTTCGGTATGCCATGGGTGTGGCCAAAAAAATTCTTTTAAAACTATATAGTTCTTTTTTTTTTTGTATTTTTGTCCTTTTTAGGGCCGCGCCCAGGGAATGTGGTGGTTCCCAGGCTAGGGGTCGAATCAGAGCTATTGCTGCCAGCCTACGCCAGAGCCACAGCAATGCCAGATATGAGCCGCGTCTGTGACCTATACCACAGCTCATGGCAACACTGGATCCTTAACCCACTGAGTGAGTCCAGGGATCGAACCCTCAACCTCATGGTTCCTAGTCGGATTTGTTTCCTCCGCACCATGACAGGAACTCCCTAAAACTGTATAGTTCTATTCCAGGTCATGACAGGGTGATACTGGACTTGACCTCTGGCCAAAACACCATATGTGACGAAGTCAGGTCACATACATTAGGTAATGGTTTTTAGCAAGAAACAGGCAGCACTGTGAGAGAACATAACGCACAAAGATGAGTTCTGTGATCACTGTTATTCTGCCTGGGGCCACTTAACAGCCCAATGCAGGAAAATGAATCCTAAACAGCCCAGGAGTCTCATGAAGCTGAGGAGGCAGAGACCCAAGTTCTGAGTTGCTTGCGGGCCTAGAATTTACAGATCAGGGTGACTGCTAAGAGAAAACTGCACAGAGAGGGGTGTCCAGAAGACATCACAGATGCTCATCCTAGGCCCCTAACCAAGAGCAGGTGCACAGAGGATGCGACTCTGCAGTCCCTGCTGAGATGGCCTCCTGCATGGCTGACAGCTGAACACTGCAACCAGCGGTGGTTCAGTGCTAACCAGTGTGAACAAATAAAGAAAAACAGTCTGAGAGAACCAAATAGATCCTCCAATAATTTAGCTGCCTGTGAGAAAAAAATGCTGATGCCCTTAAAAGGAAGACAACATAAACAAAATGTGGTCTATACCATGATATGTCAGGGAAGGGGAAATTTCCCCCATTACCCCTCTAGAGTTCTTGTGGCTGGACTAATAATAAAATTGACCCAAGATAGATTAACCGGAAAAAAAGAAACGAATTTCATGTCACGCACATGGAAGTCTCATAGAAATAGGACCTAAGAAGTGGCCAAAGCAGGCAGCTTTTAGACTTTACGGGCAAAGAAACAATAAATTTGTAAGGAAATGACAGGACAAAGAAACTCAGGTTTTGGGTGTCCCATGATGAGTCTAGACAGAGTTTGGGGTTGGGGTCGTAAATTAAAAAAGTAACAGGCTTTAATTTTTTTTTTTTTTTTTTGGTCTTTTTTGCCTTTTCTAGGGCCGCTCCCGTGGCATATGGAGGTTCCCAGGCTAGGGGTCAAATCGGAGCTGTATCCATGGGCCTACACCACAGCCACAGCAACGCGGGATCTGAGCCGCATCTGTGACCTACACCACAGCTCATGGCAATGCCGGATCCTTAACCCACTGAGCGAGGCCAGGGGTCAAACCCACAACCTCGTGGTTCCTAGTCGGATTCGTTAACCACTGCCCCACGACGGGAACTCCGGGCTTTAATTTAATTCAGGTTTTTTGGCCCCAAACTTCCTCTCTTTGGTGATAAGGGTAGACTTCTACCTCCAGATGCAGGAAGAGTACCTTTTACATGGCAGACAGCTCTTGCTTTCTAAGGGACAGAAGGGAACGTCACAATATCCCTCTTACATTGGCCATTTCTTAAGAAATTTTAATTCAGAATAATCAATGTGCCACTGAGGCACATGTAGGGGTGGCCTATTCTGGGCCCCAACACATACAATGGAATATTATGCAGCCTTAAAAAGAAATTCTGTCCTAGCCTACAACCTTGAAGACATTAAGCTAAATGAAATAAACTGCTCACAAAAAGACAAATGCTCTTACTCCACTATTATATGAAGTATCTAAGGTAGTCTAATTCAGGAGGTTCCCTTTGTGACTCAGTGGTAACAAATCTGACTAGTATCCATGAGGATGTGGATTTGATCCCTGACCTCACTCAGTGGGTTAAAGATGCAGCATTGCTGTGAGCTGGGGTGTGGGTGGCAGACGTGGCTCTGATCCCGAGTTGCTGTGGCTGTGGCATAGGCTGGCAGCTACAGCTCCAATTCGACCCCTAGCCTGGGAACTTCCATATATCCTGGTTGCAGCCTATAAAAATAAAATAAAATAAAATAAAAAATAAATAAAACAGTCAAATTTAGAGAGTTCCCTGGTGATTCAGTGGATTAATGACCCAGTGTTGTCACTGCTGTGGGTCTGGTTACAGCTGTGGTACAGGTTCGATGCCTAGTTCAGGGAACTTCTTCATGCCACGGGTGTAGCCAAAAAAAGAAATGAATGAAATAAAGTAGTCAAATTCGTAGAAACAGAAATTTATTCTCTCACAGTTCTGAACACTGGAAGTCCAAGATTAAAGTGTCTATAGGTCTATAGGTTTGGTGTCTGGTGAGAACACCCCTCGGGTTGCAGTATTCAGCTTCTCCCGATAGTCTCACATGGCCCTTCCTCAGGGCATGTGTTCAAAAGAGAAAGTGCTGGCGACCTCTCTGCTGTCTCTTCTGGGAAAGGACACATTTTGAATTTGAATATGATCAGATCACTGCCCCACCATTTTTTTTTTTTTTTTTTTTTTTTTGTCTTTTGTCTTTTCAGGACCACACCTGCGACATACGGAGGTTCCCAGGCTAGGGGTCCAATCGGAGCTGTAGCCACCGGCCTACGCCACAGACACAGCAATGCTGGATCCAAGCCACTATCTGTGACCTACACCACAGCTCACGGCAACACCAGATCCTTAACCCACTGAGTGAGGCCAGGGATTGAACCCGAAACCTCGAGGTTCCTAGTCGGATTCGTTTCCGCTGCGCCACGATGGGAACTCCCCACCATTTTGATCTCACTTAACTTTAATTACTTCCTCAGAGGCCCTTCTCAAATACAGCCACACTGGAGGTTAGGCCTTCAACATATGAATTTAGGGGTGGGAGAGGGCATAAATATTCAGCCCATAACAATACTTAAAACTACTGAACTACACACTTTAAAATGGTTTAAGGAGTTCCCATCGTGGTTCAGCGGAAAAGAACCTGACTAGCATCCATGAAGACACAGGTTCGATCCCTGGCCTCACTCAGTGGGTTAAGGTTATAGTGTTGCTGCAAGCTGTGGTATATATGGAAGATGTGGCTCAGATCTGCCATCGCTGTGACTGTGATATAGGCAGGCGGCTACAGCTCTGATTTGATGCCTAGCCTGGGAACCTCCATATGCTGCGGGTGCACCCCTAAAAAGACAAAATAAAATAAAATGGTTTAAGATTTTTTTTTTTTTTTTTGGTCTTTTGTCTTTTAGGGCCACAGCTGCGGCATGTGGAGGTTCCCAGGCTAGGGGTCTAATCAGAGCTGTAGCTGCCGGCCTATGCCACAGCCACACCAACACTGGATCCGAGCCACTTCTGCGACCCACACAACTCACCACAATGCTGGATCCTTAACCCACCAAGTGAGGCCAGGGATCGAACCCGTGTCCCCATGGATACTAGTCCGGTCCACTCGCCACTGAGCCATGACAGGAACTCCTAAGATGATTTAAAAAAAAAATAGGAACCAGGGCTCCTTAAGAAAATAACTAATTCAAGGGCCAGGACAAGAAACATACAAGGTGAGCCTAGAGCATCGTTAGTCTTTTAGTGCTAGAAAATAAGGAAGTACTCAAAAGCAAAAGATGAGGGCATGTCCAGAAAGACTCAGGAATCAACCTGGAAAAGCTCCCAATGGCTAAAATGAAACAATTACAGCAATAAATACATTGGATTCTAGGAGTTCCCACTGTGGCTCAGTGGTAATGAACCTGACTGTTATCCATGAGGACTCGGGTTCAATCCTTGGCCTCACTCAGTGGGTTAAGGATCTGGTATTGCCATGAGCTGTGGTTTAGGTCACAGAGAGGGTTGTGATCTCCTATTGCTGTGACTGTGGTGTAGGCCAGCACCTATAGCTCTGATTTAACCCCTAGCCAGGGAACTTCCATATACCACAGGTGTGGCCGTAAAAAGACCCCCCCCCCAAAAAAAGAAACACAAAAATTGGATTCTATTGTAAGTATTGGATGTATTGCATTACGACCCAGGGAAAAAAAAAAGAATCTATGAACCACATTGATATTCTTGATAAATAAAAAATGTATATATTTAAAATATACAATGTGGAAGTTTTGATATAAGCATACATTATGAAATGATTACCACAATCAAACTTATTAACACATTTATTTCCTCCAATAGTTACCATTTGTGTGTATGTGTGTGTGTGTGTGTGTGTGGTGCTAACACTTGAAACCTACTCTTAGAAAATGTCGAGTACACATACATTAACTATAGTCATCACGCTGTACATTATGTCTCCAGAATTTATTCATAGTATAACTGAAAATTTATACTCTTTGATTATTATCTCCCATTCTCTTCCACCCACCAGTTCCTGGTAACCTTTCTACTCTTTGTTACTACGAGTTCAACTTTCTCTTTAGATTCCAAATAGTGAGATCATGCGAAATTTGTCTTTCCGTGGGTGGCTTCACTGAGATAATGACCTCTGGGTTCATCTATGTTGTTGCAAATGGCAGGATTCCCTTCTGTAAGGTGGAGTAATTTTCCATTTCATATATATATATATGTATTCCCACATTTTCTTTACCCATCCATCAACAGGCACTAAAGTTTCCATATCATGGTCATTATGAAAAATGCTGCCACAAACATGGAAGCCCAGATATCTATTTGAAATAATTATTTTATTTCATATATATATACACACACACACACACACACCCAGAAGTGGGCTTGCTGAATCATATGGTGACTCTGTCTTAAATTTTTTGGGCGTCCTCCATACTGTTTTCCATAGTGACTGTACCAATTTACATTTCTATTAATTTCGGTGTGTACGATGCTCTGCAAAAACTAATTTGATGTAGTCCCACTTGTTTATTTTTGCATAGTTGCCTGTGCTTTTGGTATACATTCCAAAAAAAGCATTGTCAAGACCAATGTCATGGAGGTTTTTCCCTATGTTTTCTACTAGGAGTTTTATGGATTCAGTCTTCAATCCATTTTAAGTTGTTTTTGTATCTGGTATAACTTCATCCTTTGGCATATGGACATCCAGTTTTTCCCAACATCATTTATCTAAGAGACTATCCTTTCCCCATTGTATATTCTCAATTCCTTTGTCAGAAATTAGTTGATTGTACATACATGGGGGATGAAATGATGCAGGTAATATGAAATTGTTCTTCCTACCCTTTCTCCGTGTTTATTCTCAAGTTTTGGGCTCCAGTGTGTTTCTGATGCTTCTTAAGTGACCTCCTGAGGTCTCCCAGAGCTATTTCATTAGCTGTCTAATTGTGGTTCTTTGTGCGGAGGGCAGAGGCTGTAGTCTCCCACTCTGCCATCATGCTGATATCACTCCTCTGAATCCGTACTGTTAAATAAGTGACTGAATAAATAAATAAATGTGGGAAAGTTAAAAATTTTCCGTACAGAGATTCCAAATAATATATGGAGATACTCCTACCTCATGATGTGCTTTTTAATCTTCGTCCCCTTGAGTGCTGGCAAACTTAGCGACCCACTTCCAAAGACTAATGTATGCACAGGGGGAAACAGTCATTGTACACCAGAGAAACCTGGCAAACACAACCCAACCCATGAATAGTGTTAGCCATGTGAACCATGAAACCATCATGCACCCCCACCATAGTCAGTGGGAAAAGCACCTAATCACTAATCACTATGGTATATTTCACAAGACCCATAACCTCAGTTTAACATGAAAAATAATAAGAAAACTTCAAATTGAGGGAGTTCCCGTTGTGGCACAGCAGAAACGAATCTGACTAGGAACCATGAGGTTTTGGGATCAACCCCTGGCCTTGATCCTGGTCGAGGATCCAGGGTGGCCGTGAGCTGTGGTGTAGGTCACAGACACAGCTCAGATCCCGCGTTGCTGTGGCTCTGGTGTAGGCCAGCAGCTACAGCTCCAATTGGACCCCTACCCTGGGAACTTCCATATGCCACGGCGCAACCCTGAAAAGACAAAAAAAAAAAAAAAAAGAAAACTTCGCATTGAGAGGTATTATGCTAAATATCTGACCAGTACTCTCCAAATTCACCAAGGTCACAGAAAGTAAGAAAATACTGAGATACACAGACCAGAGAAGATTAAGAAAATATGAAAACTAAATGCAAAGTGTTTAGACCCCCGTGTTAGATCCTAGAACAGGCAAAAATAATAATAATAATAATGGAAAACAGGTGAAGTTCAAAGAAAACTTGGAGTTAGTTAATAATAATGTAGAAAGTTTATTCCTTGGCTTTGACAAATGTACTATAATTATTGAAGATGTTGACATTAGGAGGAATGGGATGAAGGGTATAAAGGATGATCTCTACCATCTTTGAAACTTTGAAGAATCTCAGCAGATAAGTAGAAACTAGTTTTTTTTTTTAAGTGAGGGAGTTCCTGCCATGGCTCAGAGGTAACAAACCCGACTAGTATCCACGAGGACTCGGGTTTGATCCCTGGCCTCGCTCAGTGGCTTAAGGAGCTGGTGTTGCCCTGAGCTGTGGTGCAGGTGGCAGACACAGCTCGGAACTGGTGTTGCTGTGGTTGTGGTGTAGGCCGGCAGCGACTGCTCTGAGTCAACCCTTAGCCTGGGAACCTCCATAGGTGGTAAGACCCTAAAAAAGACCCCAAAAAAGTGAATGTTCTAAAACAGAAAAAAAAAAATCCATATTTTGGCCACGCCCAAAGCACGTGGAAGTTCCCAGGCCAGGGATCAAAGACACACCACAGCAGTAACCAAAGCTACAGCAGTGACAATATGAGATCCTTAACCACTAGGCCACCAGGGAACTCCAACATTCATAATTTTTTAATTTAATACTTTTAATAAAAGAATGGAATTAACAGCAAATTGAAGAGCACAGGAGAAAAAGTTAATGAATGTGAAGATATATTGCTAGGAACTATAGAATATGAAGAATAAAGAAAAAGTGAATAGAGCTTCAGTGACCTGTAGGACAATATCAAGTAGTATAACATCAGTGCTATGTTTACGAAGTTCTAGAAATACAAGAGAAATATAATAGAGCAGCAAAAGAATTTGAAGAGTTAATGGTCAAATAATTCCCAAATTTAGTGTAAAATTTAGAGCTGAGAAAATAGTCCCTAATTAGGATAAATATAAGGAACATCACATCTAAGAACACCATGACAAAAGTGCTAAAAACCAAAAATAAAGAGAAAATACTGAAAGCAGCCAGAGGAAAACAACACATTAACGGAGGGGAACAATGACATGAATGACAGCTGAATTCTCATCAGAAACCAAAAAGGAGGAGTTCCCGGCGTGGCGCAGTGGTCAACGAATCTGACTAGGAACCATGAGGTTGCAGGTTCGGTCCCTGGCCTTGCTCAGTGGGTTAAGGATCCAGCGTTGCCGTGAGCTGTGGTGTAGGTTGCAGACTCGGCTCGGATCCCGAGTTGCTGTGGCTCTGGCATAGGCCGGTGGCTACAGCTCCGATTCAACCCCTAGCCTGGGAACCTCCATATGCCGAGGGAGCGGCCCAAGAAATGGCAAGAAGACCCAAAAAAAAAAAAAAGAAACCAAAAAGGAGAAAGACAATGGAATGCCATTTTTACAATGGTTAAAGAATAACCTCACGGTACAGCCACTACAGAAAACATTATGGAGATTCCCCCCAAAATTAAAAATACAACTACCATGTGATCCTGTAATCCCACTTCTGGACATGTATCCAAAGGAAATAAAGTCACAATCTCAAAGAAATATCTGTTCATTCCTGTTTCTTGCAGTATTATTTCCATAGCCAAGACATGGAAATAACCAAAGTGTCCACTGATTAATGAATGGATAAAGAAAATGCAAGACACAGGGAACTATATTCAATATCCTATGATAAACCATGATGGAAAAGGATATGAAAGAGAATATATATATATATGTATAACTGAATCGTTTTGCTGTACAGCAGAAATGAACACATTGTAAATTAACTACACTTCAATAAAAATTTTAAAAAAGAAAATGTGAGACAGATTACATATAAATGTGTGTCTACATGAATAACATATACATATATATAGTTAATCATACACACACACATCATATATATAAAATCCAGCCATAATAGAGAAGAAAATCCCGACATTTGTGACAACATGGATAGACCTTGAACTCATAAAAACATGGCTGCCAGGGGCTGGGGGGTAGAGGCAAAGGAGTGAGGCCAGTCAAAAGGTACAAATTTCCAGTTATAAAATAAATAAGTTCTAGGAAGTTCCCGTCGTGGAGCAGTGGTTAACGAATCCGACTAGGAACCATGAGGTAGCGGGTTCGGTCCCTGCCCTTGCTCAGTGGGTTAACGATCCCGCATTGCCGTGGGCTGTGGTGTAGGTTGCAGACGTGGCTAGGATCCCATTGCTGTGGCTCTGGCGTAGGCCAGGGGCTACAGCTCTGATTCGACCCCTAGCCTGGGAACCTCCTTATGCCGCGGGAGCGGCCCAAAGAAATAACAAAAAGACAAAAATAAAAATAAAAATAAATAATAATAAATAAATAAATAAGTTCTAGAGCTGTATTGTGCAGCATAATGGCTATACCTAAAAATACTGTGTTGTATATGTGAAATTTGCTGAGAGTAAATCCTAAATGTTATTACTACAAAAAAAAAGGTAATTTATATGCCCTGATGGATGTGGTAACTAATCTTACTCTGGTAATCACTTCACAATGTATTTGATTGTATCAAATCATCAGGTTGTATACCTTAAATTTATACAATGTTATATGCCAATTATAGCTCAAGGAAGCTGGAGTAGGGGTGGGGGGGAGAATAAGACTACCAGAATAATTCAGAATTCTATATTTAGTACAAACATCCAGCAAAAAATGAAGAGAAAAAAAAAAAGCACTTTTGTAGCAAAAAAAACCAATTTGTCCTGAGCAGTCCAGCACTACTAAAAATAAATGCTAAAGAAAATTTTTCATGCTGAAAATAGATGCCACAAAATGAAAATTTAAATCTGTAAGATTGAAGACATGCAGAAATAGTAAATACTTAGATACATATAAAAGACTATATTTTTATTTTCTCCCCTTAATTTATTTAAAAGAAACAAAAAAGGAAAATAGGTAAGACAGATTGTTAAGCAAATACCAAAATGACAAACCTAGAGCCAACCATATCAATAATTGATAACAAGTGGACTAAACATATCAAATAAATGTCAGAGATTGTAGCACTAGATGAAAAAGCAAGAATCAGCTATATGTTGCATATCACATACACTTTAAATAAAATGACACAAAGAGGTTTAAGGACTCTATGGAAAAAGATAAACCATGTAGCAGTAGACAAAAGAAAGCTAGAGTGATATATTAGTTTCTCGTTGTTGTAATAAGTTACCACAAATACAGTGGCTTAAAATGATGTGTATTTATTCTTTCACATTTCTGTGGGTCAGAAATGTAAAATGAACCCATTTCCTTGATTTTTCCTGCTTCTAGTGGCCGCCTGGATTCCTTAGACTGTAGCCCCTTTCTCCATCTTCAAAGTGCATCACCCCAATCTCTGTTTCTATTGTCTCATCTCTTTTCTCTGAATTTGACTCTACTACCTCCCTCTTATAAGTATGGCTGTGATTACACTGGACCCATCTGAATAATCCAACATAAATCTCCACTGCAAGATTCTTTGCTGTTGTTTGTTTGTTTGTCTTACTTTTTAGAGCCATACCTGTGACATATGGATGTTCCCAGGCTAGGGGTCTAATCAGAGCTACAGCTGTCAGCCACAACCACAGCCACAGTCACAGCAATGCAGGATCCGAGCCACATCTGCAACCTACACCACAGCTCATGACAACACCAGATCCTTAACCCACTGAGTGAGGCCAGGGATCAAATCTGCAACCTCGTGGTTCCTAGTCAGATTTGTTTCCACTGCGCCAAGATGGGAACTCCCAAGATTCTTAATTTAATATCTACAGAGGGTTTTTTTTTTTTTTTGCCATACAGGGTAACTAACATATTCACAAATTCTAAGGACTAGGATATGGACATCTTTGGGGGGTGTATTATTCAGCCTACCACAAGTGGTTATATTATAAGACAAAATTGATGAGTATAAAGAAAGTACATTTCCAAAAAAAAAAGAAGTACATTTCATAATTATATGAATCACAGCATCAAGCATACACAGCAACAATAAACAAGCATGACCTAATAATAGAACTTCAAAATATATGAAGCAAAAAACTGACTGAATTGAAGTGAGAAATAAAAAAATCCATAATCATAGTCAGAGATTTAAACACCCATTCTCAACAATTGATAAAAAATTTAGACAAGTGGAGTTCCTGTTGTGAAGCAGTGAATTAAGAATCTGACTGCAGTGGCTCAGGTCACTGTGAGGGCACAGATTCAATCCCTGACTAAGTAGTAGCTGTGGTTCAGATTTAATCCCTGGGGCCTGAGGAACTTCCATATGCTGTGAGTGTGGCTACAAAATTTTTTTAAAAATCAGTTAAGAATATAAAAGATCTGGAGTTCCCTTTGCGGCTCAGCAGAAATAAACCCAACTAGTATCCAGGAGGATGAGGGTTCAATCCCTGGCCTTGCTCAGTAGGTTAAGGATCCAGCATTGCTGTGACTTGTGGTATAGGTGCAGGTGTTGCTATAGGCTGTGACACGGCTTGGATTCCAAGTTGCTGTGGCTGCGGAGTAGGCTGGCAGATGTAGCTCCGATTTGACCCCTAGCCTAGGAATTTCCACATACACCTGCAGACCTGAAAAGCAAAAAAAAAAAAAAAAAAAAAAGAAGATCTAAACAATGCTATCAACCACCTTGACCTAACTGAAGTTTACCCAACAAAATGACATCAAACAATTACACAATATGCATGACTTTTTTTTTTTTTTTTTTTTTTTTTTTTTTGTCTTTTTGCCATTTCTTGGGCCGCTCCTGCGGCATACGGAGGTTCCCAGGTTAGGGGTCCAATTGGAGCTATAGCCACCGGCCTATGCCAGAGCCACAGCAACTTGGGGTCCGAGCTGTGTCTGCAACCTACACCGCAGCTCAGGCCACGCCGGATCCTTAACCCACTGAGCAAGGCCAGGGATCAAACCTGCAACTTCATGGTTCCTAGTCGGATTCGTTAACCACTGAGCCACGACAGGAACTCCAACAATATGCGTGACTTTCAAGTGTAAATGGAACATTCAAGTAAGTTATATTTTGGATAATAATATATTTTAATAAATTTCAATATATTAAAATTTTACAGATATGTTCTATGATCATAGTGGGATCAATAACAAAAAAGTCTAGAAAATTCCTAGATATTTAGAAGTTAAAACATTGATTTTTTTAAAGGTATTATTGTACATAATACAATTCTAGATTGACAGGGTTCTCCACTCCTACAAAAGCCCTTCAAAAGTGTCTACTTTCGTCTGGCTTGCATAGTTTTGATGTAGGCCACTCTTTTTTTTTTTTTTTTTTCCCCCTCTGGCTGCTTTTAAAATGATCCCTTTATCACTGCTTTTAGCCAATATGTTCTCTGTCTTCTTTCTGAATCTTCCATTATAAATATGTTAGACTGCTTGATAATGTACCATAAGTAACTGAAGCTCTGGTTTTCTTGGTTTTGGGAGGTGGTAGAGGGAGGGTCTTTTTTCTCCATGCATTTACTTTGGATATTTTCTAATGATATGTCTCCAAGTTAACTAAACTTTTCTTCTGCAGTTTCTAATCTACTGCAGATTCCATCAATATATTTTCATTGCACTATTTCAGATGCTGTATTTCTCATTTGTAGAAGTGTAGTGAGGGTTATTTTTAAAATATCTTGCCTTTTTCTCTTCATCATGTTTAGTTTCCCTCTATCTACTGAACATATGAAAGTGTATTTGAAACAGCTATTTTAACATCTTTTTGGCAAATTCTCTCCTGTCATTTCTGGTTCAGTTTTGAATGACTGATTTTTCTCCCTGTTAGGGGTTATATTTGCCTCCTTGGAATGCCTGGTAATCTTTTGCTGGATGCCAGATATTGTGAATTTTATGTTGTTGGTGCCCGATTGTGTTGAGTTCTTTTAAAAATTGTTGGCTTTTGTCAGTGGACACAGTTCAGTTACTTGGTACAAGTAACTGATTCTTCTGAGGCTTGCTATTTGACAAGATTAGTAAGCAGGGGCAACTCTGGACTCCCCTATTTCCCTTCTCTCAGGAATTACCAGAGTTCCCATCGTGGCTCAGTGGTTAACGAATATGACTAGGAACCACGAGGTTGCGGGTTCGATCCCTGGCCTCACTCAGTGGGTCAAGGATCCGGCATTCCCGTGAGCTGTGATGTAAGTCACAGACGCAGCTCAGATCCCATGTTGCTGTGGCTCTGGCGTAGGCCGGCAGCTGTAACTCTGATTAGACCCCTAGCCTGGGAACCTCCATACTCCGAGGGAGTGGCCCTATAAAAGGCAAAAAAAAAAAGGAATTACCATCCAGTGCTGCCTGTTATCCAGTATCTGAAAACCACCGTTTCATATATTTTCCAGTCTTCCAATTGTTTAAGATAAAAGAAACAATTCAGTTCTAGTTACACCAATATGGCCAGAAGTTCAAAAGAAAGAAGCAACTGCCAAAATAAGTAAATTTAGCAAGGTTATAGGATACAGGTCAAAATATAAAAATCAATTGTATTTCTATATACTACCAGCAAACATTTGTAAAATAAAATTTTCACAATAATTTCATTTAGAAAAGCATCAAAAAACATAAGTACTTAGAAACAAATGTAACAAATGACATATAAGACCTATATACCGAAAACTATAAAACATTCCTAAAAGAAATTAGATAGGACATAAATAAACAGTTGCATCATCTTCTGTGGATTGTAAAATTCAACATTGTTAAAATGTCAATTTTCCTCAGATTTTCCTATAGACTCACATTTTCCCAATTATAATTTCAGCAAGATTTTTTAAAATACAAATTGACAGGTTGATCCTAAATATATATACAGAAATGCAAGAAGAGCCAAAACAATCTTGGAAAAATCAAGGACAATTCACACTACCTTATTTCATTTTTTTTTTTTTTTTTTTTGTCTTTTGTCTTTTTTGTTGTTGTTTTGTTGTTGTTGTTGCTATTTCTTGGGCCGCTCCCGCGGCATATGGAGGTTCCCAGGCTAGGGGTTGAATTGGAGCTGTAGCCACCGGCCTACACCAGAGCCACAGCAACGCGGGATCCGAGCCGCGTCTGCAACCTACACCACAGCTCACGGCAACGCCAGATCGTTAACCCACTGAGCAAGGGCAGGGACCGAACCCGCAACCTCATGGTTCCTAGTCGGATTCATTAACCACTGCGCCACGACGGGAACTCCCACACTACCTTATTTCAAGACTTATAAAACTAGAACAATCAAGACAGTGTGCTGGAGTTCCCATCATAGCTCATCGGAAACAAACCTGCCTAGTGTCCATGAGGACACAGGTTCTAACCCTGGCATTGCTCCATGGGTTAAGGATCTGGCATTGCTGTGGCTGGGGTGTAGGTTGGTGGCTACAGCTCCAATTCGACCCCTAGCCTGGGAACCTCCATATGCCGCAGGTGCAGCCACAAAAAGACAAAAAAAGCAAAAAAAAAAAAAAAAAAAAAAAAAAGACAGTGTGCCCATGGCATAATAATTAATGAAGACATCAATGGAACACAATTAAGTCCAGAAAACAGTACCACATTTATACAGTCAACTGATTTTTTTTTTTTTTTTTTTTGTCTTTTGTCTTTTGTCTTTTGTTGTTGTTGTTGTTGCTATTTCTTGGCCGCTCCCGCGGCATATGGAGGTTCCCAGGCTAGGGGTCAAATCGGAGCCGTAGCCACCGGCCTACGCCAGAGCCACAGCAACGCGGGATCCGAGCCGCGTCTGCAACCTACACCACAGCTCACGGCAACGCCGGATCGTTAACCCACTGAGCAAGGGCAGGGACCGAACCCGCAACCTCATGGTTCCTAGTCGGATTCGTCAACCACTGCGCCACGACGGGAACTCCTCAACTGATTTTTAAAAAAGCTCCAAAGCAAGTTAAGGGAGAAAGAAAAGTCAACAAATGTTACTGGAAGACCAATATATCCATGTTAAAAAAAAAAAAAAAAAAAACTGACCTTGACCACATGAAAAAATTAATTCAAAGGTGATTACAGACATAAAAGCTAAAACTATAAAGCTTCTTAAAAGAAAACATAGATACAACCTATTCACCCATCAAAAAGAACAGAAAAACAAGTCACAAAATATCCGTACAATGTATTACTATCCAGCGAAAAAATAATAACATACCAACCCTGCTTCAGATATGTGCAACACAGAAACTTATGGACTTTACACTGAGTGAAAGAAACCAAACATGGTACATAACTCAGCTTTCTATGAAATTCTAGAATAGACAAAATTAATCTATGGTGAAAATTTCAGAGCAATAGTTGCCTCTAGGACTAGGAGAAATGACTGGAAAAAGGGTATGAGGAAATTTTCTTGGGTGATGAAAATCTGCGAAATGATTTGAGGGTGGTTATGGTTATGACACATTTGTCAAGACTCACTGCACTGTATACTTAAGAGTTATGAATTTCATGATTTATATTTTACCCCACAACAAAAAAATAAAAGTTTAAACGAACATTGACTTCTAATTAGTAGGCTTGCTTTGCCAGCTGTAAAACTACTTCCTGTAATTTCTCAGGTGTGAAAAAAACATATAATGTATTGAATATGGTGGGAGCTGACTCCCCACCATATTCCCCACCATTTTTTTTTTTTTTTTTTTTTTGGCTTTTTAGGGCCGGACTCGCAGCATATGGAGGTTCCCAGGCTAGGGGTCTAATTGGAGCTACAGCTGCCAGCCTACACCAGAACCACAGCAACGCAGGATCCGAGCCGAGTCTGTGACCTACACCACAGCTCTCGGCAACACCAGATCTTTAACCCACTGAGAGGGGCCAGGGATCGAACCCACAACCTCATGGTTCCTAGTCAGATTCTTTTCTCCTGTGCCACAGTGGGAACTCATGATTCCCCACTCTTGAAGAGGTATATAGATTTCCTAACTATCTGCTGAGAGGGACCAAGTAATGACACACAAGTAGTAATAAACACACCCGGTAGTCATATCTTGGTTTCCCAATACTTTTCTCCACTAAAAGGAACCAGGCCTTCTTTGAGATATAACTGATTCTAGGATAAGAAAAGTATGATACAGGAGTTCCCATTGTGGCACAGCAGAAACAAATCTGACTAGGAACCACGAGGTTGCAGGTTCGATCCCTGGCCTTGCTCAGTGGGCTGAGGATCTGGTGTCGCCATGAGCTGTGGTGTAGGTCCCAGATGCGTCCCGGATCCTGCATTGCTGTGGCTGTGGTATAGGTCGCAGCTGTAACTCCAATTCGACCCCTGACCTGGGAACCTCCATATGCCCCAGGTGCGGCCCTAAAAAGCAAAAAAGAAGAAGAAGAAAAGTATGATCCACATGGAACATCTACGTGCCCAAAAGTAAAGAACTTCTCAAAAAATGATAGGAACAAGTCAAAAGGACAAAGAAGCCACCATGAATAGGTTCCCACTGCCAGTTCAACAGTGACCCATATCCTCCAGCAATCTTTTTGTCACCTCCTCAGTGACTGCATGTTCCTGTGACAGGAACCACACCCTTTCTTCAGAGGTCTGACCTTTTCCCCTGTGGTTGGAAAGGCAGCACTTCCTTTAAGTTTCTAAGCTGCTTCCTTGTTAACTGATCTTCAGCCCTTGAGGTAGTAGCTGCATTGTGTAGGTCCTACTTCTGTACAACTTGTATATATATTGGAGTGCTCTCTTATCCCTTTTAGTAATTGATTTTTTTTTCTTACTAAAAAACAATTCTTTATACTAAATTTTTCCTTAAAATCGCTCACGCGGTATCTTGTAATTAGATCCTGACTGATACAAGGACACATCATTCTCTCTCAGCCCTATCAAGAAATGCAGGAGTTCCTGTCGTGGCGCAGTGGTTAACAAATCCGACTAGGAACCATGAGGTTGCGGGTTCGGTCCCTGCCCTTGCTCAGTGGGTTAACGATCCAGCGTTGCCGTGAGCTGTGGTGTAGGTTGCAGATGCAGCTCGGATCCCGTGTTGCTGTGGCTCTGGCGTAGGCCGGTGGCTACAGCTCTGATTTGACCCCTGGTCTGGGAACCTCCATATGCCGCAGGAGCGGCCCAAGAAATAGCAAAAAAAGCCAAAAAAAAAAAAAAAGAAAGAAAGAAAGAAATGCATACCTAAATGTACTCATGAGGCAACACCAGATAAACCCAAAACAAGAGACAATCTCCAAAATGAGAGACTTGTACTTTTCGAAATTTCAAAATCAAAAAGATAAAGAAAAATGACCAACAGCAGTGTGTGACTCTGGCTTAGGTTATGTGGTTGGGAAAGGGAAGTAATTATAAAGAATATTTATTGAGGAGTTCCCGTCGTGGCTCAGTGGTTAACGAATCCGACTAGGAACCATGAGGTTGCAGGTTCAATCCCTGGCCTTGGTCAGTGGGTTAAGGATCCGGCGTTGCCGTGAGCTGTAGTGTAGGTTGCAGATGCAGCTCGGATCCTGCGCTGCTGTGGCTCTGGTGTAGGCCGGGGGCTACAGCTCTGATTCGACCCCTAGCCTGGGAACCTCCCCATGCCCCGGGTGTGGCCCTAAAAAGCAAAAAAAAAAAAAAAAAAAAAAAAGAAAGAAAAGAAAGAATTCTGCTTCGAGATGGCAAATTGAATATATGCATAACAGGACTGAGAAATTACCAACAAAGTTCAAAAGATTCCTGAACAGATCAGAAAAGGTGAGTAAATAGGATGTATTTGACAGCGAAACAAGAGCAAAACCTGTAACACAAAACTCATGCAGAACAAAGCTGTTGAGAGGTGTTTTGTTTTGTTTTGTCTTTTCGGGCCACACCACTTGCTGCAAATGGAGGTTCCCAGGCTAGGGGTCAAATCAGAGCTGTAACCCGCTGGCCTCTGCCACCACCACAGCAATGCCAGATCTGAGCCACTCACAGTAACCTCAGATCCTTAACCCACTGAGCCAGGCCAGCGATCAAATCTGCATCCTCATGGACACTAGTCAGATTTGTTTCTGATGAGCCACGGTGGGAACTCCAAGCTGCTGAGAGTTTTAAAAGGCATTCCCAACAAAGCTCCCACCTCAGCATCGCCAAAGAGCAGGTCTGGGGCAATCGTCAAAGCAATGAATTGATTGAAGCAGGGATTCAGAATACCTAGCTCTTCAAAGCATCCTCCCCTTTTCTGCAGATACTAAGCAGGCATCTTCAACATCTGTTTACTTTCTAAACGAAGTAAACAATTTGTGTGTAGGGGAAGGGTGTGGATGTGGGTAGAGTGTGAGCAGCATCCTTGTTAATGCTGAGGCTAGAGGCAGAGCAGAGAAACCAAAAATGACAACTCCTTTCAACTTCTGCCCCCAATAAGAATCTTGGAGATCAGTTCTGACACCCTGAGCTCCCAGAACTGGCACTGAAGGCTGAGAAGCAGGGAGTGACCCATGTGATTCGCAACTGGATGGAAAGGGAAGATCTCGATCACTTCCAGACCCACGGAAAACGTTTTTCCACCTGCTCAGTTGCATTTCTGGACCTTTCCCCACCTCCAATATGCACACCTCTCCCCCTCTAGCCCAAGGCACTCTAGGCAATGACCCAGAGGAACACTTCTGAAACGTGAAAAGTAGAATTCACCAACAAATAAACATCAGTTTTACAACGAAAGCTCATTGTTAAAGGGATTTTGGTCGTTTTTCCCTGCTGTATCCCCAAAGCCTGTAACAGTGTAAGTGCTCAGTAAATATTTGTTGAATGAATTGATAAAGACAAGTGAACAGAAATTACTTAAATGCCTAATGCTAACGGCAATGCAAACTCCTAAATATTATGCAACTATTAAAAAGTTTATTTGTAAATTTAATGATGTGGAGAATTATTTGGTAATAAACAATTTAGAGGAAGGAATAACATCCAGAGGAAATACACAATATCGTGGTGGGTTTACAGATTTTTATTTTGCAGTTCTCAGTGCTTTCCGATTATAAATTACTTTCATTATTAGAAAGAAACTCACCTTTCCATTTTCTTACTTATTTTTTTTCTCAAGAACACATCCAACCCCAACCCAGATACAGCGCCTAGCCTAAACAGAATGTAGCAGTGAATGAACAGATGCAGGATTCTATACAGTCAGTATAATCTGGTGCTGGAGTGTATGACTCTGCAATCTGTATACCCACATAACTAACTTATCCCTAAATTATGGTGCCTGAATACCGACTCAGAACTTAACAGCTGTGGCGCCTGGGGTGGAGGTTGGGAGTGGGTGGGAGAGTGTGATAGACTGAGAGTTTGGGGTTAGTAGATGCAAACTATCACATTTACGATGGATAAACAACAAAGTATTACTGTATAGCACAGGGAACCATATCCAGTTTCCTGAGATAGACCATCATGGAAAAGAATATTTTTAAAGGACACATATAACTGAGTCCTTGTGCTGTACAGCAGAAACTGGCACATCGAAATCAATTATACCTTAATAAAAAGAAAGTTTTTTAAAAAAAAAAATAGCTGTGGAGCCCAGTGTAAACCACTTAGCCCCTACCAGCTTTAATTTAGTCATCTGTAAAATGGTGATAAGATACTTCTTCAACAAGGTCAGTATACAGATTAAATGAACTGATACTCGTTTGTAGCACTTAACAACAGTGCCAGGCACCATAGGGCTAAGCAAGTGTTAGCTTCTATTATTATCCGATTCAAAACACTGTAGGACGACTCAAAACCCAGCCCCCATGGGCGAAGACAGGAGGAGGTACCCGCAAATGCAACGGTGGAATCAAAGTAGAAGGAAAGGAGGCTAAAGCCAGGTACAGCACCCAGCGGGCACTTGAAGGAAGGATCCCAGCTGGAGGCAGTGCATCCAGGAGTCCACGGAGCAGCAGCATCTGAACCGAGTTCTAAGAACGAGAAGGACTTTCAACACGCGGCTAGGATGCCAGACGGGAAGGACATCACGAAGGATCTTGACAAAGGCGCAAAGACCGAAACTGAGCTGCTTGGACGAATAGAATTGGTTGCGAAGTGTTTCTCACGAAAAATGCCAGGAGGCCGGAGGGTGACAACTATAACAGTGACCATTACACCTCAAGGTTCTAAACCGGAGACGGGACGCAGAGAACAAACGTAACGTTAAGAAAGCCCGGATGACCATGATTCAGGCACTCTCCACAGGTGTTGGAGACAGCGCGACTCCGGCCGGCACACGGCGAACCAGCGTCCCCTTCCGGCGGCCTGCGTTCTGGGGCAACAGCAGGCGGAGGAAACACCGCGTCAGAACTACAATTCCCACCGGAGCTTGGGCGACGAGGCCCGCCCCACATTTCCGCTTCCGCCGCCGCCCTCACGTGCCCTGTCCGGTCTGACCTACCCTGGAGCGAGCCGGGCACGTGACCCCGCGTGACCCCCGCGTGGCCCCGCGAGACGGGGGCCGGAGCCGAGAGTCCGAGAGGCGGGATTCGGACCGGTTAGTAGAAAGGAGATCCGAAAAGGTGGAACTGAATTTGTACATCTCGACAAGGATCGGAATTAATACGGCGAGGGAGGCGCCTAAGGCCCACGACCCTGGCCAATCAGCGTCCGGGATGAGCTGAGAGGCCGGGAAGGGGAAAGGGGCCAAATGGTACTGCGGTCACATGCCGCGGGGTCTAGTGGGAGGAGCGGTTGCCCAGCGGCCGCTCGGCGCTTCCTGTTTCCGGTTCCCGGAGTGGAGCTCAGCGAGGCGCCCTGGGGGACGCTGGCTCTGCCACGAGCTCTGGGATCGGGGTCTGCAGCCGGCCCCTTGCTGGCTCTGTCTCCCAGGCGCAGGCAGATATTCGGCCGGGGATACTGAGCTTTGGCTACTCGCTTTGCCCGTGACACGTGAGTATAAGGGGCGTGGAGGTGGAGGAGGGGGCTGGAGAACGCTCAACCCTCGTGGCTGTGACAGGAGCCGGGATCGCTAAGTCTCCCTTGGAGGGGGTTCTAGCCCCACAGTCCGGCTAAGGGGTCCGAGGGCAGAAAGGTGGAGGCTGAGGTTGAGGAGTCACAGAGACCCGAAGGGAGTGAAGGAGAAAGGACTTCCAAGACGGGGGAGGGAATTTACGTGTTTGGAAGGCAGGGAAAGGAAGGTCACTAAGTCCGGAAGCGGTTCAAGATGCGTTCAGATACCTGTAGAAGGATTTTAGTCTGCATCGTGGAGGGAGGTAAAGTGGCATCATTTGTAGAGGACATGGCCCTAAGCAGTTGGAAAATCAGGAGACTAGACGGGACGAAAATGTCTGAAACCCTGGCAGAAGTTTGAGGGGGATGAGTATATAATGTAAAGAGTAGCTGGTAGAGGATTTGTGTTCCTCTGTCAGGAGGTTCCGCCCTTGAGCTATAGGTCTACTTCCCTAAGGCTTTTCGGCTTTGGGTAGTTGACTAATTAGGGTTGCCTTTCTAGAAGTGTGGGCTGCTGGAGACAAGAGATAAGGCCTGCCACATCAGAAGTGGGCCACAGAAGAGAAAGTAGAAATTCTATTCGAAAACGGAAACTGTTCATGGCTAGTCTTAAGGAGTGAGAGAAGGGATGGGTGGTACAGAGGCCCAGTGATATAAAGTGCCTCCCAGTTCCTCGCTTAGTCATTAGTCATCCCATTGAAGAATTTCTTAAGCTTTAACCAAATGATCTATCGTTATAGAATAGGAAAACTGGAGGGGATTTTTCAGAATCTTTAAGTCCTGCCACTTGTTTCCAAAGTATCCATTACAAACTCTTGGACCTTGGGGACCTCCTTGTAGTAGGTTAAAAAGGGACTACCCAGCCCTTGGATTTCATACTTTGCCTAATCCATTTTTGCTTTCCTGTATTTATCAGAAAATTTCCAGCCAATGTCTTTATGCTATGAGTCATTCAAGTTGCCTCAGTAACTTCATACATGTTTAATACTTGTATAACCTAAGGCAAGTAACATAAGCTCTGTAAGAATCAGTTTCCTCATCTGTAAGATGGGAGAAATTAAACCTGCTTTTCTGGGTTGTGAAGATTAACAAACACTAGATAAAGCACTTAGAGTGTGTGCCAGTGAATCAAAGAGATGCAGCTCAAACATAGCCAGACCTTAAGCAGGAAAGAGAGAAGAAATACTGACTGCTGGGATGTTTAGCCCTTCGTCTTTTCCCAGTTTCGTGAGAGTCTTTGTTCTAATTTGGGAAAAGGAATCATCGCTGTTAACAGGTAAGGAATTAACTTTGAAGCCAAAGCACACACCCTTCTGTGTGAGCATCCTTCCAGAAAACGGGCTCTGGAAAGAAGAATCTTGAAAGCCCAGAATGTGGAAATTTCAAATTGAGTCCTGAGAGAATATAAGGAAAATGGCATGCATAATCTAATAAAAAAGAGTCTCTTACTTCACCTTAGTCAGCTGGTCAGGTTGTGTGTTGAGCAGTGAGTTAATTTAGGGAAGGTAGGAGTTGAGGTCTGGGTCCTTTATTTCACCTCTTATTCAGTGAACCGTGTGAGGGGTCACTTCCCCTTCTTTTTTGGTCAAAAAGAAAGCAAAGCTTTTCTGCCTGCTCTGATCCCCCAGAAAATTACTGTGAAAGGAGATGTACACATAATGGTTAAGTGCAGACCTTGAGCTCAGAACTAGACGATCTGGTTCACTCTGCTAGCTGTGTCTCGTTTTCTCATCTGTAAAATAAGAATGATAATTGTCTATTACAGAGGGTTGTTGTAAGGTTTTAATTAGTTTGTGTTAAATGTCTCGAACTGTGCCTAGCAGAAGGCAAGCACTCTATTGTTTCCTTTGATGTTTTAAATGTGTTTATGGGAGCCTCAGACTGTGGGTGGCTATAATTAGTCTATGGAGACACCTTATTAATGTTACTACAGTGAATTGATGTTTGGAGAACAGCAAGTCAGGGGGATGACTTCCCCAGGATTGGTTGCCCTTGTGGAATGTGTCAAACGGAAGATGAAATGTAAGTTCATTTAGGAGAGTGGAGAAAATTTATTCAGGTACTTATTAATACCCATTAAATTCTGCCTGTTTTAAGTTTCGTATTCTAAAAATGCAGTGGAGTCCGTGTTCCAGCAAGAAAAAAGAATTAGAGGACTTTTTCCAAAAGTCTAGACTTGTAATATGAAAGCATTTTATTATAAGTGAGAAAACTTTGGAAGAATTAAATCTTTGTATCAGGGGAATTGGTGCTACTGTCATGAAATTAACAAGTAGCAAAGGACTGAAGGATCATTAATGGATACCAACATGAATTCTTTTGCAAGGATAAATCAGTATATCCTGGGTGCAGAGATGGGATTAGAGAATAGAAAATGAGTTTGGGAAACAGAACCACAGTTTCCATTCATAGAGCAGTACAGGCAGCTGATAAATTGAATTTGCTAAATTGTAAAGTAAGTTGATTCCCAAGAGCTTTTGGGCAGTTGGAAGGTAGAAAGACAACTAAACTTAATGGAAATCTAGAAACTTGAGATTTTTTGGCTTGTAGAGCCTGAGATGGGTTTTGGAATACTTCCTCAAACCACTTATTTTGACTGAGTGAATTTCGTTCTTCCTATCTTTTTTTTTTTTTTTCTTTTCTTTTTTTCTTTTTAGGGTGGCACCTGCAGCATATGAAAGTTCCCAGCTAGGGTCAGATCAGAGCTGCAGCTGCTGGCCCACTCCATAGCCACCACAATGCCAGATCCTTAACCTGCTGAACCAGGCTGGGGATCAAACCCAAGTCCTCACGGACACTGTGTCAGATTCTTAACCCACTGAGCCACAACAGGAACTCTGGTTCTTCCTGTCAGTTAAATGATTGAATAATTACAAGAGATAGATGTCAAGTTTTAGGTGTTGTGGCTGTGTTTGTCCCCATCTTTCTTATGGTGAATATGAACGCAGACTGTTAAATAAGGATTTAGGGGGAGTTCCCATCATGGCTCAGTGATTAAGGAATCCGACTAGGAGCCATGAGTTTGCGGGTTCGATACCCTAGCCTTGCTCAGTGGGTTAAGGATCTGGCGTTGCTGTGGGCTGTGGTGTAGGTCGCAGACGCGACTTAGATCCCGCGTTGCTGTGGCTGTGGCGTAGGCCTGGGACTACAGCTCTGATTAGACTCCTAGCCTGGGAACTCCCGTATGCTACAGGTGCAGCCCTGGAAAAGACAAAAAGACCCCCAAAAAAAAGGATCTAGGGCCCAAAGTATTCATGTCTCTTTCTCTACTTTTACATCATTCTTTGGGGGTGGGAGAACAGCAGTAAACCAGGCCACAGCAGTGACAACATCTGGTACTTAACCCCTAGACCACCAGGGAACTCCTCCATCTTAATAAAACTTCCAACTAGCCCTTATCAAGTGTTAATTGTAATTTGAGTATTATCTTAGGGAAGGCCGCTGGTTTAAGCATAATTTATGAACTAATATTAAACTTAAATAATGAGACGTGTCAGACTAATTTCTTACCAAATGGTAAAGAGGCAAGGATGTCTCCACCAGGTTGTCGTAATTAAGGAATTCTTTTTCTTTCCTTTCCCTCTGCTCAGCCCCATAGTTTGTTCTGAAGGACTTACCTATGAATTAGACTGGAAGTGATATATATCTGTGTAAAACATACACAGACACAAGTTTGCTGACACAGGTGCTCTTGGCACAGAAATATTAAAAGCTACTTGTTGCATATGCCAGAGAATCTTGTACTTTTTGCATAATCAAATTACTGTTCATTGGTGACACCTAAGTACTCTCTAGGTCATTGATTGGTTCTTCTGACAGTTTCTAAGACCAAAACTGTGTCTTTCTCCCAATGGAGCTTAGAGGTAGATATTCTCATTTTATGCACACCTTGCAGAAATCTCAAAAACAATCCGTGGATACCAGCTCTTCACCAAGGCCAATGCTGTCTTCTTTGAACGCACATGAAAGGGGCACAGGAAGGACAGGAGGTGAGCAATGGCGTCAAGCAAGAGAAGCATCTAGGAAGAGGCTTTCTTTTTAGGGCCATGCCTGCAGCATATGGAAGTTCCCAGGCTAGGGGTCAAATCAGAGTTACAGCTGCCAGCCTATACCACAGCTCACAGCAACGCCAGATCCTTAACCTGCTGATGGAGACCAAGAAACTGAGCAAAGCCAGGGATCTAACCCCACATCCTCATGGATACGGATATTATTTAGGCTCATCACTGCTAAGCCACAAGAGGAACTTACTTTTTTTTTTTTTTAGGGCTGCACCTGCAGTACATGGAGGTTCCCAGGCTAGGGGTCTAATCGGAGCTGTAGCTGCCAGCCTACACCACAGCTACAGCCATGCCAGATCTGAGCCGTGTGTCTCTGACTTATACCACACCTCATGGCAATGCCAGATCCTTAACCCACTCAGTGAGGCCAGGGATTGAACCTGCATCCTGATGGATACTAGTCAGATTCATTTCAGCTGAGCCACGACAGGAACTCTCAAAGAGGCTTGTAAAATAAGTTTTAAGGAGTTCCTGTCATGGCTCAGTGGTTAACGAATCCAACTAGGAACCATGAGGTTGCAGGTTCAATCCATGGCCTTGCTCAGTGGGTTAAGGATCCGGCATTGCCGTGAGCTGTGGTGTAGGTCGCAGACGCGGCTCGGATCCCGCGTTGCTGTGGCTCTGGCATAGGCCGGCGGCTACAGCTCCGATGAGACCTCTATCCTGTAGCCTGGGAACCTCCATATGCCACAGGAGTGGCCCTAGAAATGGCAAAAAAAATAATAATAAGTTTTCAAACAATGACGAGAAACCCAGAGACTTATAAATCCAGTTCTGAATATTTTAAAAATGGGAAAGAAAGAACTTGAAATAGAGATAAGAAAATAGAGCCCAACTTCATAATAATGAAGACAGCTGGCTAGTGTGAAATAATAGGTGGTGGGTGACAGATCACAAGGTTAAAAAACAACAACAACAAAAAAACACGCCGTTCATTCATTACACATTCATATGCTTTATTTCTTCCTCTCTCCCTCCCCTCCCCCCGCCCCCTCCCCAAAGGATGGTCCCCGTCAACAGCTCCTGGAGGACTGGTCTGCCCCTGCTGCTGCTCCTGGCCGTGGCAGTGAGAGGGTCCTGGCAGGCAGAAGAAAAAACATGCGACCTGGTGGGAGAAAAGGGTAAAGAGTCCGAGAAAGAGTTGGCTCTACTGAAGAGGCTGAAACCACTGTTTAACAAAAGGTAAATGAGAAGAATCCTAAAGGGCTTATGAAAGAGTCTTTTCCTCTTCTTACTGGTTTTATTTTAGTATTACTACCAAATGTGGACGGGACACGTGTATCGTAACCTCTGAGAGACCTTCTAAATCTGCGCTTGAACAGCATCGGTCTTATTTGGCCGTGGTAGCTTGCTTTCCTTGGTGGTGTGAGCACAGGCTCAGCGCAGAGTTGAGAAGCAGCAGCGCGCTGGACCTTGGGCAGAAGAGTAGCTGTTTCTAAGGCTGGATCCGAGAGACCAGCTTGTGGGAATTCAAAAGGATTATGTGAGAGCTCGATACGGTTCGGCTTTAGGAAGTATCAGATGAACATATTTAGGCCCATGTCCCTCATCTTAAGGGTCAGGAGAGTTCAGGTATACAGATCTGAGGATAATCTTTCCGGATGTAGGGCATACCTCATGAACACAAACCCTTATTCATGGGGAAGTAGTAGGTAGTGCTTTAGAATAGTCTAGAGCAATTGTTCTAGAAATCTGTAGAATATTAGCTGCCTCGGGGGCTGTGTTTTAATCAGTCATCATCAGCAATTAGGGTGGTCTGTCTGGGTCACGATGCAGCAGATGTGCGTGTCACTGTGACATTTAGCTGTGACATCAGATAAAGAAACTGAATGCACCCTTTTTGTTGTTGTTTAACAAAGGAGGCTGCCCTTCCTAAAGCCTGTGGCCCTAACCCTCCTCTTCCTCCTCTCCTCACTTTTCACAGCTTTGAGAGCACCGTGGGCCAGGGCTCAGACACGTATATGTACATGTTCCGGGTGTGCCGAGAAGCTGGCAACCACAGCTCTGGGGCAGGCCTGGTGCAGATCAACAAAAGTAATGGGAAGGAGACAGTAGTGGGGAGACTCAACGAGACTCACGTCTTCAATGGAAGTAAGATTCTCCCTATTGATTAATTGATCCCAAGTCAATCCCTCTGATAATCCTGTATGTCTCAGCCCTTCGCAGTCTCTCGGGTGTATCATATGGTTATGCATGGTTCAGCACACTTGAGATGCCTATAAACCACAGGGCACTTAGTGCCACGGCTCCTCCACAGCCAAGGCTCAGGACAGTAGGTGATTGCTTTAAAGTGAGATCAGGCTTTTTTTTGCAAACCAGTCAGTCTACAAAAAATTTCCCCACCGACTTGAACTGCGATGATAATATTTCTCAAGTCATAAAACCATATTTCTGGAAAGGAATGTGAGCAACTGTGGTTTATTTTCCTCCCTTAAGCAGATAAATAATTGAATTCATATTGTCACTCCCATAAATAACATAATAAAAACAGCAACATCCAGAGTGTGGGGCTAGCAGTCAGAAGACTGGATATTTGACCCAGCTGATATTTACTTGCCCTGTGACTTTGAAAAATTGTTTCACCTTTTTTATTTTCTCACATGCAAAACTGGAAGCAGAATCTTTGCCTTACTCACCTCACGTGATCATTGATCAAATGATGTTTCCCAAAAGAAATTTGAACATGGTAAATACTAAAGAAGGAGAGATGCCCTGAAGTCTTAAAAAATCATCCACTTTGAATTTATCTGTGGCTAATTTATTTATTTATTTATTTATTTATTTATTTATTTTTGTCTTTTGAGGGCCACACCCTTGGCAAATGGAGGTTCCCAGGCTAGGCGTCTAATCCGAGCTGCAACTGCCAGCCACAGCCACGCAGGATCCGAATCGCATCTGCGACCCACACCACAGCTCACGGCAACGCCAGATCCTTAACTCACTGAGCGAAGTCAGGGATCGAACCTGCAACCTCATGGTTCCTAGTCAGATTTCGTTTCTGCTGTGCCACGACGGGAACTCCACTGTGGCTGATTTAAAATCTTGGTTTTCCTTTGCCACTCAGTGATAATATGGAAACTCTTCTTTTGATGTGTGGTATTCAGCAAACGGATGTCAGGTGATGGTAAAGGTATGGATCCTAATTGTATTTGCACTATTGATTGCCTGCCTTTAGTGTGGAAAACCAAGATTGATGCTTGTATGAGTATCTAATTCTTAGTTGTCTTAACAAGGGAACCCACAGCATCGTAAAGAAGCAGGTTTTCGCTGCTCTTTCTAGTACACAGAGCGCATCCTGATGAGGGTTGTTTTCATTAAAACCAATGTCATCGAACTCCGTTCCGTGCGCCCACAGTGCCCAGGTCTGCCTCTGCCTTTCCCCCAGCCCAAAGCTCCATTTTCCTTGTCCCGCCTCAGGTAATTGGATCATGCTCATCTATAAAGGGGGTGATGAATATGACAATCACTGTGGCAAGGAGCAGCGCCGGGCAGTGGTGATGATCTCCTGCAACCGACACACCCTAGCGGTGAGGCTCCCCCGGGCCTAGAGAGGCGAGGCGAGGCGAGGCGAGGACTGCCCTGAGGTGGGAGAGGCTGTCCTGAGGGAACAAGATCATTGGGATGAATGAGAAACCTACAAGTTCAGTTTTTCCCTGAGTCGTAGACACCCGTCTTCCATCATACGTGGAAAGTAGGTTTTTGAACCAGGAGAAAGCAAATGTTGGGGGGGCGGGGGTGTCTGTTCTTTTTTTTTTTTTTTTTCCAGACAGGTGGCGAAAGAAAACACTTTACCACATCAGTGTTGTGTTCTCTCCTCTCATCGTCAGGACAATTTCAACCCTGTGTCTGAGGAGCGAGGCAAAGTCCAAGACTGTTTCTACCTCTTTGAGATGGACAGCAGCCTGGCATGTTCCCCGGAGATCTCCCACCTCAGCGTGGGTTCTATCTTACTTGTTACGTGAGTACTTTTTCCTTTATCCTCTTTTTTTTTTAACTCAACAGTTACTTGGAGGTATGTTGGTATACATAGTGTGTGTGTGTGTGTGTGTGTGTGTGTGTTATACTGTAACTAAAGGGGAAAGAGCTTTGTAAAAACCGTCTTTAGGAGTTCCCGTCGTGGTGCAGTGGTTAACGAATCCGACTAGGAACCATGAGGTTGCGGGTTCGGTCCCTGGCCTTGCTCAGTGGGTTAAGGATCCGGCGTTGCCGTGAGCTGTGGTGTAGGTTGCAGACGCGGCGCGGATCCCGCATTGCTGTGGCTCTGGCGTAGGCCGGTGGCTACAGCTCCGAGTCAACCCCTAGCCTGGGAACCTCCATATGCCACGGGAGCGGCCCAAGAAACAGCAAAAATACAAAAAAAAAACAAACAAACAAACAAAAAAAACCGTCTTTAAACTCTGCAAGTCTTAAAAAATGAAACTGAATGTTTCGTCCCCAGTAAATATTTGCATTTGGAGGTGTTTTTTTTCCCTCCTTCTGGAGGGCTGGACAGTTGTTAAAACTATCCTGTTGGATTGTTAGAACTTAGGGGCAGGGGCAGTGCCCGTGGCACATGTAAGCTCTCAGGCCAGGGGTCAAACACATGTCACAACATCAACCCAAGCTGATGCAGTGACAGTGGTGGATCCCTAATCCACTACACTACAAGAGAATTCCAAGGTTATTAGAATTTTTATTTATTTATTTATTTATTTATTTATTTTGGCCACCTTGAGGCATGTGGAGTTCCCGGGCCAGGGATCAGTTCTGAACTGCAGTTTCAACCTGTGCCACAGCTGCAACAATGCTGGCTCCTTTAACCCACTCTGCCAGGCAGGGATCAAACTTGGCATCCTGGACAGAGATAATAGGGCCAGTGACAGCAGAGGTGGTTGCACTGTCTCTTAGTATCAGAAAATACAAATAGGAGTTCTTCCAATCCCGTTGCACCACAGCGGGAACGCCAATTATTAGAACTTTTGGAGAAACAGAGTTGTATATCTAATGGTGATTATTCTCGGCCCTAAATCAGAGTCACGCACTATGTCTTATTTTTTTTCCTGAGCCTTTAACTCTTCTCAGACTGACAGGACCCTCATTGGTTCTCTAAGGAAGCTACTAGCCCTCTTTTCATTCAGCATGACTATCCCTCTTTTCCCTTCCTTTTTATAGAACATAGCTTAGGATACAGCTAGCAATGAAATGTAGATTTTCTAGAGTATCTGAGTTTCACTGTCTCTTGGTTTCTGAGTGTGGACGTCTTTCTCCCTCAATAGGTTTGCATCACTGGTCGCTGTCTATATCATCGGGGGGTTCCTGTACCAGCGACTGGTGGTGGGAGCCAAAGGAATAGAGCAGTTTCCCCACTTAGCCTTCTGGCAGGATCTTGGCAACCTGGTCGCAGTAAGTAACAGTGCAGCTGACTGAGCCCGTGGCCTGTGTGCAAGTTTGAATGACTAGCCATCCTAGTTTGCCTGAGACACAGGACTTTGTCCAGCAAACCAAGACAGTTGCCCTGGTACGAAGTAGTAAGTAGCATAGCATCTTAGTGTCCAGCCTTGCTAAGACTTGGCTAGAGGAGCAGTATCGTGGCTTAGGTTTAGGAATCTAGTACAGCTATTAAGGGGCCTAGATGGCGAGAGTGTGATGCCTAATTAGAAGTTTTTCGGTTGTTTCACGAAATTCAATTCAGGGTGATACTTGGAGCTTTGGCGAAGGGGCGGGGGGTCTCTTTATTATCTCTGGAGAAAACTAGTTCTTACCAGTCTTAGACTTGGTAAAATATACTTTGCTCACTTGAAAGTTGCTTATTCCAAATTATCTTTTCCTCCCTTTGCATTATTCCCTACAGGATGGTTGTGACTTTGTGTGCCGATCTAAACCCCGAAATGTGCCTGCTGCATACCGTGGTGTGGGGGATGACCAGCTGGGGGAGGAGTCAGAAGAAAGGGATGACCATTTATTACCGATGTGATTGCACTTTAAACGTCCAGCTTCTTCAGCCCCCAAACCAAAGCATCCTCAGCCAGATTTCTTAAGCAGTCTCCACTCCAGTCTCTCATCTTACCCTTAATATTGCTCTTGCTTTCCAGTTTGCTTTTGGTTTGCAGCCACTCACTCGTCAGTAGTAGAAATGCCTTTCCTTTGTTCCCTATTTTGTTTTCCCTCAAGGTACCCTTACAGGACAAAGATAATAGGGCCAGTGACAGAGGCGGTTGCACTGTCTCTTAGTATCAGAAAGTACAAACAGGAGTTCTTCCAAGCAAAAGGGTGTGGCAGGCTCCCTGACCCTTTCTTTTTTAAACACATTTTCACAAGTTTTTGAGACACTGGATTTCTTTAATTAAAAAAAAAAAAAAAGCAAACATTATTTATACAAGGTTGGTTGCTTTCATGCTGTTACTCTGTACCCTACAGTAGTCTCCATGAGAATCTGGATGTAATTTCTTGCTGCTTGGAATTACTTTGCAGTGATTGCTTGGTTGCTGTCCAAGTACTGCCATTTGGTCTGAGCCTGGAGATAACATAGACCTAATTCTCCCACCTCTGGGATCAGGATGGGGAAGTGTGAAATTTCCCAATTAGAGGATTACAAGGTACCATCCGTCACTTGCTGGCATAGGAGTGACTATAGCTGGAACTGGCCCTAAATTGTAGTCTTAAGAGATTGGTCCATTTGGAGCCAAAATGCCTAATCCAGAAGTCCAGTCCGTTGGAAAGGGAAATTGAAATTGACCTCCTGTGCTACCAGAGGTCCAGAAAAGGGAAGTCTGTTTACCTTGCAGTGGGATCTCCTTAATGGCTTTCTTTTCCCACTTGCAGTAAAAGCTGGCAAAGCTTTTCTCACTCCTAAGATGTTTCCCTTTACCAGTATTTCTAAACATGTTGCACTTTCTTTCACAGGCATGCCATTTTGACTTCCAACCCCCCAAAATCTTCTGGAAAGGGAATGGAAGCAGAAGTGGGACATCTAGGGCTCTGCCATCTTCTGCTCTGGGTGCAGGATGCCACCGCACCTGTCCCTCCTTTCAGCTCAGGGAAGTGTCTTCTTGCCCACAGTTTCTGTGGGGGGAGGTTCTTAATCCTCTGATGCTTCCACCTTTCTCTTTAGGCCATGTACCCAGAAACCTGGCCTGATCTTTCTGGAACGGTTGGCCTGGGCCACTGGAGAGTACTGTGGCTCCACTGGACACAAGAGGATAGAATCAATAGGCAGGGGCCTTTTTTAGCCTTTAGAGAAGAACATGAAATTATTTCATCTTTGGACTTTTAAATAATATTGGAATTTTTTTTTCTTTCTAAACAGGGAAAATAATGTTATGAAAGCTTTTTTTTTTTGTTGTTATTATTTGTTTGCATCCCTCCCCATACCCTGGTGTTTTAAAAATGCAGGAAAAAAATACACTTTTTTGTACAAAAACACATAAAAGATTTTAAAAAAAAAAAAGCTGGTCTAGTCATTTGTGTGAAAGATGGTAAATACCCTAGAATGATGGAGTAAGAGACACTGAGACCAATTTCCATCCTTTTACTGAGGAGGAAAAAAAATATTTAATATTTTTGTTGTATAAGGAATGGCTCCTAAGGCAGGTGTACTTCTGCTCCTGACCTCAGTGCCACGTGCCCCTGCTTTATAAAGCTATAGGACAGAGCAGAGTTGGGACGGGGAAAGGAAGGGAGGGTAGATAAACTGGACAGGAGCAGGGGGTGCAGAAAGAATGACAACAGCCACATGTGTGCCAAACACTTTTAGTCCCTGCAGCGAATCAGAATGCTGCCAACCCAGACTCTACACTGGCAGGCTGGTGGCCCTGCCACGGACGCAGGAGAAAATGTTCAATACTACAGGAGTGACGACACCATTCTGGGCCACAGCTACAGTCAGACAATCCAGGGGGCCGGGAGAGTACCAGATTTTGCTACTTGTGTCACACAAGCTAGAAAACCCTCCCTCCCCTGCTGCTGAGGCACGCCTACATTCCACCCACCTCCTCGCCTTAACCGCACTGTACATCGCTCCTCCTGGAGAGCTAAGACCCTGGCTAGACACTCCGCTCTGGGATAAGGCTGAGCAGTCCATGCTCTCTAGACCGCCTCTTTTATAAAGACTGGATTAGGGTAGGTGAGAATCATAAAGATTTAAAAAATAAAGTCGAACCCAGAGAAATGGCAAAGCTGCCTCCACATAGCACCAGCAACCAATTCTTGCACTTCTCTTCCCTGTCTCAGTAATCCCCTCTACAGAAGATGGAATTGGAACAGCTCTGTCTTCCCGTGAAGTCTCTGCTGGCCCCAGGTTATAACCTGGACAGTGGGGAGTGTCTGCCTTAGGCTGGTTTGTGCCAAGAGGGCCACCTTAGGTCTCCTTGAGGACATTTATCTTGGCGCAGATCTTGAGGGCAGGGCCTAGCTTGATGTTCATGGCACTCATAAGATGTTCCTCTTTAAGTAATAAAAGGGCCTGTCCATCAATCTCCTGGGAACGAAATTCCTCTGCAATCTCTTGACAGCCTAGAAGGAAATGATGGGAATATATATGAGAAACTACATGGTAGCACAAAGTAAATTCAGTAACACAGTGGCCTGAGATGGCAAGCTTTGGAAGCAAATGAAATCAGAGAGCAACAGACTATTTATAAAAACAAAGGGCCAAGCTAGAGCTTCCTGGTGGCTCAGCAGGTTAAGGACCAGTGTTGTCACTGCTGTGGCATCGGTTCAGTCCCTAGCCTGGGAACTTAAGGTGTTCAATCAGATAACTTCATTTACATAATCTGAGAAGGGAGGGAGCAAAATATGTTTTCTTTGACACTGGCAAGAAAATTAAAGAGCCTTCATGACATTTTTAAAGGCCCAAAATACAGAGAAAATAGCAAGAAGGATAAAACCAATCCGCTTTTCAAGAACAGCCTGTAAATAATCTCACCCGAAAGAACACAGGGCCGTTATTTCCTAATCCCCTTCTCCACCGAAAAAAGTCTTAGTTAGCTGTGGTGGGTATCGCAATTAACCACACATAAAAAAAAAAGCATGCTTTATTTAAAAGTCAGTGGTAAAGGGTTCCCATCGTGGCTCAGTGGTTAACAAACCCGACTAGTATCCATGAGGACGTGGGTTCAATCCCTGGCCTTGCTCAGTGGGTTAAGGATCCAGTGTTGCCATGAGCTGTGGTGTCAGTCACAGACGTGGCTCGGATCCTGAGTTGCTGTGGTTGTCGTTGGGCTGGCAGCTACAGCTCCAAATGCACCCGTAGCCTGGGAACCTCCATATGCCGCAGTGTGACCCTAAAAATACAAAAAGACCCAAAATTAGTAAATAAATAGATAAAAATCAGTGGTAAGAAATTAAAATCAAATGTGGCAAAACTGCTGACACAGCAGAGGACAGTCAACCAAGTAAAATTGGGAAACCAAGCTGTTGGGCAAGTGACTTAAACAAATACAAGAGCAGAGCCTTTGTTACTCCCTGCTTAAGCCTGTTACGAAGGCCCCTGGGGGAGGACCCAAAGAAAACTGCAGGGAAATGAAGCTCGGAGAGTGACCTGGGTTCTGTCGGACAGGCCCACGATACCTTGTAGAGAAGCAATAAACTCGTACACCTCCTCTACGCTCCAGCGGCTGGGATTGCTGGACAGGAACACAGGGTTGATGCCGTGTAATTCCGGTATGGGCGGGGCTGTATTGGGGTTCCCCAGGTCACGTTCTCCATGCCCTGCTCTCACAGACAAAGGCCCAGGAGATGTTGGAGAGAGTGCTTCATCGTAACTGGAGTTATCTGAGCCCCGGCTAGAGTCCTCCTGACCCTGCAGCATAAAAACGCAGAACAGTGAGGTCACGAGTGGCAGAGGTCTCCCGCTCCTCTCCCCAACCACCCTGGCTGGGGGTGATACTGAGCATGGAGGGAAAATGAACCTCAGCACGAGCTGAAACAACCTGCCCTTCACGTACAAAGGCCCCAAGTCACCGCTCTGCTCCCCAGTGCCTTTCCGGTATGATGTGTGGACTGTTCTCGCTTCTCCCCTTCTCCCAACAACCCGTCTAGTTCTCCCCACTCAAGCCACGTACGGGTTAGTGGGCACGTGAGCCAGTAATGGGCGGGGGGGAAGACAAGAGAGGCCGGGTCCTCTTGGAACTTGGAGCAATGCGACCAACAGGACACCGGAGAGCTGGTCGCATGCCCTTTTTACCTGGACAGAGCAACTGTCCTATGGGGGAAGAGCAGGAAAAAGGCCCATTTGTAAAGCAGCTGGCGCTGCACCCTCGGCTCACCCGGTGGCGCTTGCCCTGGATCTTGGCCCGGGTGATGTCAGAGGAGCTGCGGCGGGGTCCGCGCCGGCGAACGCGAGCATAGTTGGCTTCTTGGAACTCTTTCATTTTTTTCCTCTTCAGCCGGAACTGGTGGCTGCAGCTCACATTATACCTGTGGGTCAGGGCATGTAGAGGGCACAGGTGCGTCTACAAAAGACCGCCTTGCTACCCTGCGCTACATGTGACTTGTTAGTTTAAGGGCTGATGTGGGGAGGAGAATAAAAGCAAAGGAGACACGGTCAGCCTGGAGACGATCCTAGGGCAGGGGCGTGATGTCAGATGGGGGACGGCGAGGCGGGGTGCCTACAGTACCTCTTCGCGCAGGTCATAGAGCAGAATCTCTTGGAGCCACGAAACTGCTCTGCAGGGGCGTACTTGCCACAGTACTCACACCTCAGGAGGTTGGCCTTCTTATCCAGCTCTGAAAACCAGACATCATCAGGCACAGAGCCAGACTAATTACTCAAGTTTTGCCCCCAAAGCCTACACAACCTTGAGAATCCCTAGAAAAAAGTTCAAAATCCAAAACCATAAAGACCCAAGCCAAGACCCTCTAGAACATCTTCCTAACCTTAAGTCAGACCATGCCCATCTTAGATGACTAATTTTATCCTAATTCATGATCTCAGATTTCAGGCAAGACTGCATTTCTGAACAGGAGAGGAACTAATTACTAATGGCTGGAACGATATAAGCTCTCTCCCCCACAGAAGTTCCCAAAAGCAGGGGGAAAATGTAAACAAGACTCCTTACACAATCTAGAATAAGGAGAACTGGAAAGTAAGAAATAGCCTATTTTAGGTCATCTTCTAAAAAAATATGTCCTTACAGTAAATAATTCAACAGACTAATTTGTTAAAATTCCCCTAATCCTATGGAACAACTTTTGTGGGATTCTACATATTCCGTTATGTGACGTGGTTTCTGTGTGAGAATGGACTTCACATAATTCCCACTTTAAAGAGAGAATTTCTGGAGGTTCCCTTGTGGCTCAGCAGTAACGAATCCTTCTAGTATCCATGAGGATGTGGGTTCAATCCCTGGCCTTGCTCAGTGGGTTAAGGATCTGGCGTTGCTGCAAGCTGTGGTATGGGTCAAAGACATGGCTCAGATCTGAGCTGCTGTGGCTGTGGTGTAGGCCAGCAGCTGCAGCTCCAATTCTACCCTTAGCCTGAGAGCTTCCATATGCCACGGGTGCAGCCCTAAAAAGACCAAAACATAAAAAGAGATAATTCCTGTTTTACTTTCCGTCCTCAGACACATCTCCATCAGCCTCCTTTCCCAGATGGGTCTCTAAGGAAATACTTACCAGCAGATGGGCTGTCCCCACCCAAGGGGCCACCTGACTGATTCTCGTTCAGCCCTGTCGCAAGGCCAGTCGGCAGTGGCTTCTCAGACTCTTTCAGAAACTGAGAACAACCCACCTGTCCCAAAAAAAGTTAAGTTAGCCCGATTCCTCCTTTCTGCTTCCCTATAGCTTTCCCCAGCATTTCACCACCAGGACTTTGCCTGAATCTCTAAGTTAATGGCCAGCTCTGATTCAGAGAGAACCATTCCCAATAAGGCAATCAATCAAGTGTCTAAAATAAGCCACTGGAGAACAGGTTCCTACCCGGGCCCCATATTTTGTCCTTTTCCTTCCTAAGCTGCAGGGAACACACTAGGAGTCAGGACACCTGTGTTGCAAGTCCTGGTTCCGCAACTCCTCCACCACAACTGTCATAAAACAACCTAATTTGTCTAAACATGACAGCTTTAAGGTCATGTCCTTCCTTTTCATCTTCTCTTTCCAACATTTCCATTTTCTAGTCTCCCCCACATTCTTCGTTTTCTCTGCCCTTCCTTCTTTACAACTAACCATACAAACAAGAGAATTGAACCAGTCCGTTCCGTCGCAGCTGCTGGCCAATGCGCTACTAATTACATCCTTCCGAGCCTTTCGATTTTGTGGAGTTTGAAAAGACAACCATGAGACCAAGGCCCCCCTTGGAAGCCCCCCAGCTTCTGGCCCTGCCCTCACCGGGAAAGGTTCTGCTCCTTCCTGGATAACAAAGCCTTCAATGATGTGGGTGAGAATCTGGGGCTTCACGATGGCCTGCGGGGGTTTTGAGTCCCCCATCTGTCTGGACACCATGGCCAGTGTAGGGGGTGGTGCTGCCGGGGCCGGGGCCAAGGCTACCACATCACTGCTCGGGGCATTCGCATTCACGCTGGGCACTGGTTCAGCTTTCTCTGGAAAAGGAACACAGAGGAAACAGAGAGGGGCTGACCTAACGGCTCCATCTCTGAGCCAAGCCCACCTGACCTTCCATGGTAACAAATGCGTCCCTGGGATCATCATTCCCCTCGGGTGCCCTGGGTCGGCATCTGCTCGCTTGTCCACCGAGTGCAGTCCCACGTTCTGCTAAGTCAGATTTATCCCGGAGCTCACTCGGAACGTCCCTCTAACTGCCGTGTGCTCCAGCAGCACTGCCGGAGGCAGGCACTCACCCCCGAGGCCGCCCTTCTCCTCCAAGGCCTCCGGGCTCTCGACAGCGGGGGATGTCTTCGCGGGAAGCACTGAGCTCAACGTGGCGACGTCGTCTCTCTCCTCCTCAGACTCGGCCTTGCGTTTCAGAGCCAATGTCTGCGGTTTGCCCTGTAAGTGAAGATCAGGCAAGGAAACAAGATTCGAGTGTGAAGGATAAATAACGAAAAACAAGGGCTCCCACCCAGTCAGAGAAAACGTTCCTAGTTCCAGATTCCCCACTGTGTATACGTCCCGTGGCACAGTAAAATTTCTGATCATTCCCAAAAGGTGTAACTTCTACAGCAGGACAAAAGACAAGACAGCATTATTTAGTCCTGACCTAGACCCGGAGACCCTGGGTTCCTCATGGCCCAACCAAGAACTGCTGTTCTTCACAGATCGATTTTGGGGGCTAAGGGGTGTCATGATCTACCTTAGTACAGATCCAAAACACAGACTTTCAGTAGCAAATTTAGGAGTATGAATTCAGATATCATATACATTACTCTCTGCCTCTAACAAAAGCAGCAGATAAAGACCAGTCTTTTAATCTTCATTCTTCATTCCCCTCCTAGATTAAGCTCTATTTCCCCTCAGTCCCAGGTCCACTCAAGGGGGACAGTGCCCTCAAAACCTTCGGACATCACTCACCGGCAGGTGCACAGACTGCATGTAGAAGGCGGCAGGGACCTGGGCTACAACAGGTGAGGAGGTGGTAGCCCCACCCTTCACCACATGTGCTGTCCCCTGGACAGGAGCAAGGGTCATCCCAGAGGCCAGTGTGGGAGGGCACTCCTGAAGCGCCCCGGGCGCCTGGGATGAAGGTGGCGAGGAGGCCAGGTGGGCCTGGCCAGGCTGCACTGTGCCTGGCACCCCCCGGGAGGTAGGGACGGCAGCTGCCAGCTGTGCCAACCCCAGAGCCTGGGCCTGGGTGGCCCCCGGCTGTCGGGTGCCCACGACTTGCACGGGGATGTGGGGTGGGGGGGGCTGGGGGGCTGACATCTTGGCAGCCCCTAGCTGAGGAGGCTTGATGGGGGCCATGGGCGGTTTGGACTGGATGGGGATGGGTGGCTTGGGGGTTGGGTCGGGCGGGAGGGACAAGGGTGAGGACTGAAGCATGGGTTGGACAACCAGAGTCTGGGCTTGCTGCTGGGACTGGGAAGGTGGGACCTGCTGCGTAGGGGGGGCCTGCGGAGGTGGGGGGGCAGTGAGCGTTGTGGCCTGCTGTTGCTGCTGCTGCTGCTGCTGCTGCTGCTGCTGCTGGGCCAGCTGGAGGTGCGTGGCGGTGTGCAGCAGCTGCGACTGGCGGTGCTGGAACTGCTGCTGGTGGTGGATGGCTATCTGCTGCTGGATCACCACCTGCTTCTGCTGCAGGTGGATCTGCTGCTGCTGCTGGATCAGGGAATGGGGCTGGATCTGGGTGTAGGTGGCTACAGGAATGCACCGTGCCCAAGAGGGAACAGAGAGGAGGAAGAGGAGCAGGAAGTCATTATTATAATCATCAACGAGAAGGAAAAGCATCTTTCCCAGTTTCGGACTCATCAGTGAATGGAAAGCGACCCTGGAAGGAGCTGGGCGATCACCTGCTTCACATTCTTTCCTCGGGAGGCAGACCGTCTACTTCAAAGATGTCAGGGAGAGACGGCCCTTGTCAAGCATTTCACAGTCCTCAGGAACTCGGGCATTAGCTAACTTTTATTTGCTTTGCTTTACTTTAACCCTGTGACTTTGCAGACAATGGTGGGCCAATCCTCTCCATGAATAGACTCAGCTCAAGTGCTAAGACCACATTTGTCCATTTTTACATCCCTAGAACCCAGCCCAGGGCCTGACACTTGAGAAACACGTAACAGTCACGGAAAGAAGAAAGGTCTATAGAGGGAAAGATACCAACATCTTCCCACAAATGCCTCGGTCTCCAGGACTCATCACTTTTTAGGTCTCCACCTACGGGAAGTCCCAAGAGTCAGCAGCTGGGAGCTCAGACTTTACTCAGTTTCCTGCACTGTAAACCAGAGCTATGATCTCCCTGCTCCCGACTCCTCCAGGGTGTTCAGAAAATGTATACGATATGAAAGCACTTTCCTAAGAGACATGCTACAGGGTGTAAATACTAGGTAACAGTAACACAACTGATAATTAACTCTCACACTCTGTGAGAACATTATTCAAATGTAACAACAACTAAAGTACGAGACACGAGGAAGGCAAAAATACACACACTATCCAGCAAAGTCCACACATCTAACTCTATGCACAGCCTGAAAGCCAAGTACTAACTACTCTGGGTTATTATTATTCTTACTTATTCTTTTTTATCCTTATCATCAACACAGGTGATTGGCAGTTGACTATATCACACTGTGGCTCCATCCGCTGATCCGAAGTGCACGAAGACACTCGGTCTCTGCTCTACACTGGGCCAACTACCCAGCATTAAACAGAGTGATGGGATTCATCCCTTATGCTAAATTGTTAAGACTCCAGAGGGAGTCTGTTTCTCAAAGATGTATCCCTAGCGCCTCCTAGAACATAGCAGGCAACTTAAAAAGAACTGAGGGAATGAATGGGTTGAGTCAGTCCACTGAAGAACTCAGTATCTAAGAAAGGGCAGACCAGGCAACTTGTACACTGACTGCTGCCTGGTGGAAACAGACAAGATCCATCCCTGTTACCTGTCCTCCTGTCTCCCTGGACTAACTGGATCAAAGCTGATGTGGTTCTCTTTCCTCCCCCACTCCAGGAGGGAAAAAGGCAAAGACATGTACTCTGAAGATTGCAAACAAGTTCTGAGAGAAGAACGACAGAACGAGAGGTGACAGCTTACCTGAGCTAATCAGGGTCTGGCTGGGAGCAGGCGTGGCTGTCCGGGTCAGGTTCATGCCCACATTCTGCTGACCAGTCCCATCTGCTTCTGCCTTCTTGGCCGCTGCACTTTCTGCTTCTGTCTGGCTGCCCTGACTCACAGTCACTGTCTGGGCTGCAGGCAAGGGCTGCACCACTCCTGTGCCCTTCCTGGAACAGCTCCCGCCACCACCCATTCCTGAGGAAGGCAGCTGACCCAAGCCCCCAGCGGCCTGGCCACCTCCACCTGGACCCATGGACCCTGGGAGGCTATTCCCACTGCCTCCACCAGCTTGACTAAGGTTGAGGGACTGGCCTGAGGCCCCAGAGGAAGCCTGAGCCACAGCGAGGGCCTGACTGGAGGCCTGGGAGAGGCTAGAGACAGGAGAGGCTCCAGGAGGGACAGCCTTCTGAGCAGAGCCTTGCATTTGGGGTCCTTGGGCTGAGGCCTGTTGGTTCCTGACTGCCAAGTTCTGCACCTGCAAGATAAGAAGAGGAAGACAGACTGAGAAAGGGGGAACAGGGGACACTAGGTCAAAGACATCTGTGACTGACTCAGAAGCAGTGACGACAGCTGGATATTCTATATCCTACCTCAAGCCACACACTCACCTTCATGACCACAAACAGTGAAGGCCTTCCCAGAGAGGGACACTGGGGTCATATTTGATTTTTCAGTCTCTTTCATTGACTATCAAATCTATCATAAGTTTGGTCATTTTAAGTATGTTACTTGTATCATTAGAAAATAAAAAGCCACCTAATTATATTCAAAAGCAGGGTATAAAACTGAACATACAATGCAACTATGTAAAAGCATGCAGAGAAAAGCATTAACAAAAGGAAGTAGAGCAACATTAAAAAAAAAAAAAATTGGTCATGTTATTCCTTCAAAATGTCTCCGATTTTCCCTTTCCTCTCCATTTCTTCATTCAACATCTGCCAAATACCTACATGTCCCAGGTATCACCCTGGATACGGGAAATGCAGAGATGAAAGACACAAGCCCTGGCTCTTAATGAATACTTTCTACTCCAGAAAATGCAGAAGACAAGAACACCAACAACCAAATCACACCACGCAGAAATGCACACAGTGCCGTGGGGGCACACAGGAGGAAGATGAACTCAGACCAGGAAGAGTAGGGAAGACGGCCCAGTGCAGGTGACGTCTGAGCCAAGAACCAACAGGTCATCATGAAGGCAGGGCTTCGAAGACTTAGATACCAACGCAGCAAGACCTTCCAGCCAAGAAAGAGCACGGCCTTTTCGGAAATTATAAATATTTCATCACGCCTGGGGTGATTTAGAGGGACTGGTAAGAAATGAAGCCAGGAAGGTAGGCTGAAGCTACGGAGGCAGAAAGAGGCCAGCTCTTCAAGGGCCTGGTGTGATAAACTAAGGAAGAGTCTGAACTTCAGTCGGAAACCAACTTTCTCCAACCTCTTGGTGGTTACATTCCTAGCACCTAGCCCAGTGCCTGACACGCAGTGAAGGCTCCAAAATAGGGATGGAGAGAAGGAACGTGAACACTTAACAGATTACAAGAAGCCACTGAAGGGCCCTCATTAAGATCAGCATGATCAAATCCTCAACACTGCTGACCCAAGTGTAAATCAGTACGACCACTCTGGAAAACTGTTGGGCATCATATCCTAAAGCTGAACGTTCACACCCACTCTAACCCGGGAATCCCACAAGAGAAACGCCCTCTGTCTGCCATGGGAGGTATGTGTAAGAAGAGTCACGGCAGCACTATTCACAGTTAACAAAAGCTGGAAACAACCCAAAGGCCACTATCATAAGAGAAGATGAGTGAACTGTAGTATATTCACACAACAGAATATTAAACAGAAATCAAATTGATCGAGTACAGTGACATGCAACAATACAGATGGATTTTGACAATCAGCTATTAAGAAAGCACTCTCAAGAGCTCCCCTCGTGACTTAGCAGAAACGAATCTGACCAGTATTCATAAGGATGCATGGTTTGATCCCTGGCTTTGCTCCTTGGGTTAAGGATCCGGCATTGCCGTGAACTGTGGTGCAGGCTGCAGATGCAGCTCGTATCTGGCGTGGCTGTGGCTGTGGCGTAGGCCAGCATCTACAGCTCCGACTGGACCTCTAGCCTGGGAACCTCCATATGCAGAGGGTGTGGCCCTAAAAAGACAAAAAAGAGAAAGAGAGAAAGTGAGGAAGAAAGAAAGCACTCTCAAAAAGATTACATACTATACAAGTACTCTATAAATTTAAATATAAATTTTCTATATATATACCTGCATGTATGTGTGTATGTGTGTATAAATGATATGTTATTTAGAATTTGCTTCTAAATAACCCACAAGTAAAGGGATGGGGCCTGAGGATTGGTCACATGTTGATAAATGTTGAAGCTGAATGGTTAAGGACATAGAGATTCATAATTTTTTTTTGTATTTTTGTATATAATTTAAATTTTCCATAACAAAATGTACATTTTATGAGTTCCTGCTTTGGTGCAACAGGATTGGCAGTGTCTCTGAAGCACCAGGAGGCAGGTGCGATCCCCGGCCCAGCACAGTGGGTTGAAGGATCAGCATTGCCACAGCTATAATATAGGTCACAACTGTGACTAAGATCTGATCTCTGACCCAGGAACTCCATATGCCACGGGGTGGCCGAAAAAAAAAAAAAAATGCAGAAAAATATATTTCTACATTTTAGAAATATCCATAAAGGCAATAAATAAAACTATGTAAAAAGGGACACAGGGAAGGTTGGATCTAGGAATCAGAATGATTCCTACCACGGGTAGGGGCCAGCAGTGGAAAGAACTGGGAGTGGCTTATGACATGACTAAAACTTAACTCAGTAAATAAACTTAAAAAGTGATGAGGATGCAGGTTCAATCCCTGGCCTGGCTCAGCGGGTTAAGAATCTGGTGTTGCCATGAGCTGTGGTGTAGGTCGCAGACGTAGCTTGGATCTGGGGTTGCTGTGGCTGTGGCGTAGCTACAGCTCCGATTCGACTCCTAGCCTGGGAACCTCCATATGCCACAAGTATGACCCTAAAAAGCCCAAAATAAATAAACAAATTTAAAAAGTGGACCATGAATGGACCATTGCATTGATGAAAGGATGTCATGAGCCAAGGACTATGATGTATCAAATTCTATATGGCAGAGGTACAATTAAAAATAATGTTAGTGGCGTTCCCGTCGTGGCACAGTGGAAACAAATCTGACTAGGAACAATGTGGTTGTGGGTTCCATCCCTGGCCTCGCTCAGCGGGTTAAAAACCTGGTGTTGCTGTGAGCTGTGGTGTAGGCTGCAGACGCGGCTCGGATCTGGTGTTGCCGTGGCCGTGGTGTAGGCCGGCAGCAACAGCTCTGATTGGACCCCTAGCCTGGGAACCTCCAGATGGCTCGGGTGCAGCCCTCAAAAGACAAAAAATAAATAAATAAATAAATAATAAAAATAATGTTAGTAACAACATATACCATCCTATTAAAAAACCTATTCTGACAGGAATCTAGAAGACAATTAGAAGTAGATAAGGCTGAAGTCAAGAGACCAGTTAGGAAACCAGTGAAAAACAAAAAGGACTCGAATAGAGACAACAGTAATAAAGAAGAAAAGGTAACAGCTTTTGAGAGAGATTTACAAGAAACATCATGACTGGATGCTGGGGCACTTCAGCATTATCTGGCAATTATATAGTTTTTTTCCTACTTGGCTTCCTTTCCGTGATGGCTATTTATAACGTCCCTTCTCTCCCTGTACCTCAGAACCGCTTCCTCTTTCCCCTTTCACTGTTCACCCCCCACCCCTGCAGGGACCAATAAAACCATTACATGCAGACGGACGATACTTCAGCACTCCCACCCCCAAACCTGGCCCTGCACCTGCGTCAGCACCCCTCGCTCCCGTCTCCCACCTCTCACCAACAGGCAGGATCCGCATCTCTGCTGAGGACCCCCCACCCCCAAGAAGATGTCGTTCTCCGTTCTTTGCTGTCTCTTCAAGCTGTCCTCTACTGGCTCCCTCCCACCACCATGCCTGAACCCCATTCCCAACGCCAGCTTCACCCTCCTCTCCTGTTACCACTAAACTCTTTTTTTTTTTTTTTTTTTTTTTTTTCCTTTTTAGGGCCAAACCTGTGGCAAATAGAAGTTCCCAGGCTAGGGGTCAAATCAGACAGCTGCCAGCCTACGCCACGGCGTCAACATGCAGGATCCGAACCTCATCTGCCACCTACAGCGCAGCTCTCAGCAACGCCAGATCTCCGACCCGGTGAGCAAGGCCAGGGATCGAACCCATATCCTCATGGATACTAGTCGGGTTCGGTTCTGCTGAGCCACAACGGGCACTCCGGCTAAGCTCTCAGAAAGTGTTCACAATCGCTGCATCGCTGCACCCTAACCTTCGGGGCTCCAGCTAAAAGGCTTTTCTCAATCCACACCATCTCCCAGACAGGACTTCCGTCATCATCTCTATGCCGTCTACTCCTGATGGATCTTCTCCCGCTCAGACCTCTCCACCGGGCTGAGCACCATGTTTATCAAACTGCGGACCCAACACCTCTCGTGGGAGGCTCACTTCCAGGTCAGCACATCCAAAAGTGAACTTCACCCCAAGGTCACTGCCCCCAAATCCTCCACCGCATCAACAGCACTACCAGTCCCCTCAGTGCTGTCAGATTCCACTTCCTTTCATGCGCCCAACCAATGAGACAGACTGCCCCTTTCAATAATCAAAGTTTTTCTCCAGTCTCTTCGTTTCTTTCCATTGCTACCACCTAATGCAAACACCATCTTTCCCCTAAACTGTTACAACACTGTTCTCCCCATACTCATACTCACACCATTTCCACTTACTTTCCATAGAGGATCCAACATAGTCCTTAAAATTAAAAAAAAAAAAAAAAAAAAAAAAAAAAATTTAACTCTCAAGTCTCTCCATGACACTTCCCTGCCTTCCAGTGCTCTTCACAGACAGCCCCCAATCCTAAACAATCCCCAAGGCCCTGCAAGGTGAGTTTCTCCCACCTCTCCAGCACCCTCTCCATCTCCCTTTGCCAGGCTGCAGGAACCCAGGTCTTCTTTCAAGGCCCCTTCCCTCCACCCCCACCCCCACCCCCAGGTCTGTGGACATGAGGGTACCCTGCCTTCCCCACTCTCCTCCCCTGCCTTCCCCTGACTAACTCCTACAGGCTCCCATTTAACTGCCACCTCCTCAGGGAGGCCTTCTTGACTTGCACCCCATCCCAAGGCTGAGTTAGGTCTCTTTCTATGTTTTCAGAGCATCCTGTGCTTTCTAATGAAGCAATTATTAAACCATTCGGGTGATTATTCGTTCCATGTCTGGTGCTTCAGTGATGTGTCATCTCCATCAGCCTAGTGACCATGACTTTCTTGGACACTCAAGGCCAAGGAAGGGCTGATACATCACGCGAGCTGAACTCCTGAAACACTCATTATATCCAGACACTGTTCAAACGCTCATAAATACCAACTCATTCGGTGCTCACAACATACCCTGAGGGAGGTATTTTGTAACAGCTATTTAATAGATGAAAAAATTGGGGCAGAGGGATGTGAGGCCATTTGCAAGGATCACAGTAAGCCATGGAGTTGGCATCTAACCCAGACATGAGGTTCACACTTTCAACCGCTACTCTGTCCCTCTGCACATCGACACACAAATATCTGTTAAGTCGATAGATAAATGAAAGAACTGGCTGTGGAAGCAAGCTCCACCTCACCCTCTGATCCCATTGCTATTATCACGGTCTAAAACAAAGCCCTTACCTAGTAACCCAACAATCCCCACAGTTTCTAAGCAGGTTCCCTCATTTCTCTTTCTTCTCCAGGCCCATGTTCCTAAATGATTCTCAAGTAGTTTCCTGACCCTATTAATCTGCTGTTCAAGCCAGGAGTGCCCCTCCTACCTGCAAAGGTACATAGCTTTCAGACTCCTCCCTAACAACAACTGTTTCTCCCACAGGCCTGCTGTCTCCACTTTATCCACTCATCCCTCACTCACAGTCATGAATGTGAGGCAGGCCTCACGTTCTCTCACACACTGTTCTCTCTCCAGTGTTCTTCTCACTCCAAAACAAATCCTAGCCATCCTTTAAGAATATGCTTGAGGAGTTCCCGTCGTGGCGCAGTGGTTAACGAATCCGACTAGGAACCATGAGGTTGCGGGTTCGGTCCCTGCCCTTGCTCAGTGGGTTACCGATCCGGCGTTGCCGTGAGCTGTGGTGTAGGTTGCAGACGCGGCTCGGATCCCGAGTTGCTGTGGCTCTGGCGTAGGCCGGTGGCTACACTCCGATTCAACCCATAGCCTGGGAACCTCCATATGCCGTGGTAGCGGCCCAAGAAATAGCAACAACAACAACAACAAAAGACAAAAAAAGACAAAAAAAAAAAAAAAAAAAAAAAGAATATGCTTGAGTTCCCAAAAGTCAGTGAAAATAAATGCAGCCAACTCTTCCCTAAACTCAGGTGTCACTCAAGGTCAGTTTTTCATTTTGCACTTCTTTCTACTCTAAGCTCTTTGAAGACATGACTCCTATTTCTATTCCCCAGTCTCTAGTTTATATCTGAGCACATCAACAGAAAGAGCTCCATACGTGCTTGCTGGCTGACAAAACTAAAAGAAAGCATTAAGTACTAGAAGATCCCAGTTTGTATCCCATCCATAGGAACCCAAAACGTTCAGGCTCAATATACAGATGCAGAGTGGAGATCCGGCACGGGAAGCACTGACGAGAAGAGTCTACTGGAAAGGCGGTGAGCAGAGGTGACTGTTGAAGGCTGGAGCCACCGTAACCCAAAGAGAAGGACGCAAGCGTTCTGCCAGCAACTCAGCCAGGCCGGCTTCACATCTGTCCAACTGCAATGCCCTCAGCCACCCCTCATCTTCCGGAGAGATGGAAGGAGAGAGAATTAAGGCTTCCTGGATAAAGCTGAGCCATGGAGGGCTAAAAGAAGGGGAAGGAAATCCATTGTGTACGAAGGATAAGGCTACCCAGATCCCCAGAGCTGTTTCCCATCACGTCTGCTTCTCTTCCTAACTCAGACAACGAAAAAGGGGAAAGGTGTTCAAGGTCTACAGAAATTGAGGAGGAAAAAAAAAATAAGAATTCTGAAAAGCGGTAAAGCAGCAATGGCGTGGAAGGGTGGGCCCTGGTCCAAGGCCTTTCCCTTCGCCCTCCCCAGTGCCCATCCGCAGGTCAAGTGGTTGCCACTGACCTGATCGGCATCTGTGTGAACTCCAGGAGACTGAGCAGATGGCGCCTCCTGCTGGACTGCGGCCACCGCCCCGTTAGGCATCAGGATGAGTTGGGAGGCTAGAGGCACATTCCGGCCCAGGGTCCGGTTTACCTGCAACAGGTTTCCCAGCTGTGGCTGGCAAGGAGAGGAGAGGAGGAAGAGGAAGAGCAGAGGAAAGAGAACAAGAGGAGAAGAAGGAAGACAGAAGAAACGGAAGGGAAGGACCACAAGACAAAATAAACAGAAGATACGAAACAGCTAAGCCCTGCCCCTCTCCACACCAACCCAGGAGACCCTCATTCTCCACGTGCGATGAATCATCCAGAAGAAAACCTAGAATGTGTGTAAAACTATACATTGATAACAAAGAGTCAAACATCGAAGAAGTTGAGACAATGAGGACTTTGGAGCAAGTGTCTATCTACAGTAAGTAGACAGGCTAAGAGATAAAACTTGGAATTTGTGTACTTGAGCCACAGGTTTAAAGATCAGACTATATCTGACGCAAATTTATTCAAATATTAAGGTGACCATCTTCTAACTTAGGATCTCAATAATATGCAGGCTACCTGTGAATAGTAAGCATCACTTCAGCATAGGAAGCAGATCAGCTTGTCTTAATACATCTGGGTAACCATGAGTTAATAAAGTACCTTTCACTCAAAGAGTCCCAGAACAATTATGCCCCTGGGACAATGGTGGCTGAGGCTGTGGCTTACCCGTAGATACATCTGGGCCTGAGACTGGTTGAGGGGTGGGGAGGTGGTGTTCCCCAGGAGCACAGACTGGGTCAAAGTGGTGGCACTGGGAGAGCTCACGCTCTGCGATCGGCTGATGAGCTGGGCAGCGGATGTCGTGGCCAGATTGATCTGTGGGGTACAGAAAGGAACCTGGACTAAGGATTCTGGAGAGGTATAAAGAAATATAAATGACTGACAAATTCAGAGTGACGCAGCCCCAAACAGAATATCTCATTTTCAGAGTCAGGAGGAAAAATACCTTCCTCTCCAGAACTGTCGCCCTGGCTACTGCAGGGTATCACCACAGTACAGAAACCTGTCCCTAACAGTAGAGAAGGCAAAGGAACAAGGGTCAAGATTCTACTTCTATCCTGCTGTATAGCACAGGGAACTATATCCAGTCACTTGGGATGGAACATGATGGAGAATAATGTGAGAAAAAGGATATATATATGTATGACTTGGTCACTTTGCTGTACAGCAGAAATTGACAGAACAGTGTAAATCAACTATAACAGAAAAAATTAAAATTATTTTTTAAAAACTGGGGGGGTGCGCTTTTTAGGGCCACACCCATGGTATATGGAGGTTTCCAGGCTAGGAGTCCAATCAGAGCTATAGCTGCCGGTCTACACCACAGCCACAACAACGCCAGATCCAAGCCACGTCTGCAACCTACAGCACAGCTCACGGCAACACCAGATCCTTAACCCACTGAGCAAGACCAGGGATCAAAACTGCATCCTCATGGATGCTAGTCAGATTAGTTTCCCCTGAGCCATGATGGAAACTCCAAAAATCATAAAATTAAAAAAAAAAAAAAAAAAAGATTCTACTTCGTATTCAAGGGTTCAGAGATTAGTCCTTTATAATCTCCTCTCTCCACCCCACCCCCCAACCAGGATTTTCTTCCTCCTTAAGACTCCAATATAGATCCAAGCTGGTGACTTTCCCTTTTACCAATATTCTCTACATCGGATTAGTAAATACCATTGACGGCTCAATCACCATTCTCAGATCAGCTGCACAAAGCAGTTTCACTCAGAGACAAAGACCCGAGGAGGAAAGCCTCTCAGAGGGGAGGAGTGGTACTCACGGAGGCCTGGGTGGTGGTGCTCTGCTGCTGTGCAGTGCTGGTGTTTGGGGAGCTGGCCTGTCGGCTGGCAGCAATTGTAGCCTGTTAGACAGCAAAGAAGACAAGAAAGAGCAGAGACAACGAAGGAAAAGGTTCTCAATCTTCCAGTAACAAATCACAGGCACAAAACATAACAGGGATTTCAGGTGAGAACAGAGAAATTCTCCTATGGAGCAAGAAGAAGTCTGTTCACTAGCCCAAGTGCCCTCATGTTACCACATCTGCTAACCCCAACAACTCCCACGTAACTCCCATGTAACTCGCCCAGGCAAACAGGCAACCTGCTCTCCTCCTCCCACTTTGTTTTAGGTGGAAGAACCTTTGGTCAGGTCACATCATGACTCACTGATAAGTTCAGCCCAGAGCTGTCCAACAAAATATAACATGAGCCACATATATAATTTCCTAGGATGAACTTTTCTTTTACAAAGTAAAAAGAAACAAGAAGTAAACTTTCATAATTTATTTTATTTAAGCTGATATATCTCATTTTAACATGTAACCAATACAGACAATCTACCAAGACTTTCCTTTCATACTAAGTCTCTGAAATCCAAAATCTTTTTGCATATCTCATATTTTAAGTGCCCGATAGCTACAGGTGGCTCATGCTTATCACACCAGACAATGCAGGTCCAGCACAAAGATATTCCACCTCTAGAAAGTAGTTCTCCTGGTTCTTACTGCAAGCCCGGATGCTACAGTCCATTCATCCTCCAACAAGAGGCAGAGGAAACTGTTTGCAGCCTGGCTCAGTGGAGGATGCATCGTGCCCTGACCCATCTGTGGTGCCTGTCCCCTCCCTCCTGGGCCAGCTGGCTGCTGACCTCTCACCTGCTGGACGGCAGCCAGGCTATGCAGCTGGGCATTGCTGAGCTGCTGCTGGAGCATAAACTGGTGGAAATACTGAGCCGCATTGGGCTGACGCTGCAGTGCTTGCAGAGCCTAGGAAGAAAAAGAGGGGCTCAATCCACTGAGAATGAATCAGCCCTAACTCTTATTCTATGGAAATCACTGTGATCCTGTGCAAGGGACATATGGGAAGGAGAGAAACAAATGGGAATATGAGAATGGGATGGAAATGTGGCTACATCATCGATATCTGATTTGTCCATTTTTATATTAGAACCAGTAAGTTCACACAGTTCTCAAAAAGTGGAGAAGCAATTAATTCTGCTATGCTCAATTCTTGAAAAGTAAAGCAGTATAACTCACATACGAACTCATTTCCCAAAATGGAATCTGGAAATATACAATAAAACAAAGAATTGGGACTAGGCTGGTTCAAAAATATTGGGATGTTGATTAATGTAAAGAGAAGAAAATAAAAGACCATATTCTAGGGATATAATAAAGGTTACAGAGGGAGTTCCCATCGTGGCGCAATGGTTAACGAATCCAACTAGGAACCATGAGATTGCAGGTTCGATCCCTGGCCTTGCTAGGTAGATTAAGGATCCGGCATTGCCGTGAGCTGTGATGTAGGTTGCAGACACGGCTCGGATCCTGCATTGCTGTGGCTCTGGCTTAGACCCGCAGCTACAGCTCCGATTAGACCGCTAGCCTGGGAACCTCCATATGCTGCAGGAGCAGCCCTAGAAAAGGAAAAAAGCCAAAAAAAATAAATAAATAAAGGTTACAGAACCCTAAAGGGTTGAAAACGATGAAAAAAAGAGTACGTATTGACTTACGAAAGATTGTATCAGGGAAAATTTTCAAGTAACTGACATTTTCAAACATTTACAATATAATGTAATGGGTGTTTATAAAGATGATACTGGTAATTCAGTTTTAGTGTTTATTTTAGGATATAACCATGCTTTTTTCAAAATAATTAGAACTATTTTTAGGATGTGCATAGTTATTCTAGCAGCCAAAATACTTCAAGTACAATTCTTAACTTCCACCACTCAGGGTGATTCTTAAGAAAAACCAAAAATTAAAAATCTTACAATCTTGCCATGAGCTGTGGTGTAGGTTGCACACACGGCTCGGATCCCACGTTGCTATGGCTCTGGCCCAGGCTGGCAGCAACAGCTCCAATTCGACCCCTAGCCTGGGAACCTCCACATGCCACGGGTGCGGCCCTAAAAGGACAAAAGACAAAAAAAAAAAAAATCTTATAGTCCATGAAGAGAAATGGTTAGTTAGAATCTAGCCACATGAACTGAATGACATAAAAAAAAAACCTTAGTTTAAAAGGCTGAAACTCATTCTGCCTGCTTGCGCCAACTGTTGTAAACGCTTAAGATTCTCAGTGGTGGAAGAGATCTTCTTTGTCACCTAGTCCATCTCCCCCAGTTAAGGAACTAAGGACCATCATCTCCCTGCATCCTTGCCCACCCCAGGCAGATCAGCCCCCAGGACTAAGCCTCACCTGCACTGCCTGCCGTTCATACAGTGACATCTGAGCTATCTGGGGCCGAGAGCTGCCCCCAGAGCTGGAACTCCCATTGGTGGAGCTGGAGTTCTGCTCGCTCTCAGTCTCCATGATAGAGGTCCAGGGTCCCCAAGGCTGGAACTCTGACTCAAGACCTGGATGGAAGCAACAAAGGATTAAAATTTACACCTGATCTCAAATTACTATTTCATGTTATTATTCAGGTTATATAAGAATCTTCCTCTTCTTCCATAAGCCATGCTTTCTTGGGCTGAGTAACTACCAAATCTCCAGTACGCTCTTGTAACCACGTCTTCCCCACACCACCTTTTGAAGCTATGCAGTGTCTCAAAAGAAACAACCTTTACATATTTCCATGTGGCTGTCATTAAATATAAAATGGCCGTATAAAATGGTTCTTCAAAATAGTAAGGCCACCTTACATCCCCCAAACACTTCGTACTAGTTTAAAAACTTCCCATTTAAAACCTCCTGTTATCTCTTCCCTATCTGCATCAGCAACATCATTACCAGCATCGTCTTAACAATGGTCCCCATTTACTGAGAGGCCACTAGGTGCCTCCTCTGCTGAGCTAGGCTCTTCACCTCCATCATCCCTCAGGGTGCTTTAAGGTAAATAGGATTCTCTCCACTTTACAACTGTGGAAACAGGGCTTCAACGAGGTTAAAAAAAAAAAAAAAAAAAGTTGTCCTAGTTAAGTAACAAGTCTTTACACTAGGACATTCTTCTGCAAACCAAAAAAATCTGTGATTGAGGCAGTGTTATTCACTTTTGAGTTCCACTGTCTTCATTTTACACTGGGAGGACCTTAAGACATAGATATGTTAAAAGCACCATGGAAAGTCATTAACCCAGGAGGTAGAAGAGCTAGCCTACAGCACTTATAGCCCGAAGGGGCTGCCTAGTTCCCACTTAGAAGCTACTAGTAACACCTCAGGCTGTGTCACCTTCCTTTCTTATACCTCAGTTTCCCTGTGTGCAAAGAAATCTTCCCAAATAAATGTAACATGTCACTTTAATAAATGACCTCCGGGTATTAAACATATTAAAGACAGCAATGAAAATCTTCAAGAAAGTAAGATTCAACTTTTTAGTCCACTAAAGTAGTCAGAATTTACCCTCTGGGGTCTCCACTAAAATGTGGAAAAAGACACGAAAACACTGTTAAGAACCAAGCAAAGAAACAGGACATGAGGAGTAAGACTATGCCTTCAAAGCAGCACTAAATGACCATAAGGTTTTTTGTTCATTCTTAATTTTTTTCCACTTTTGTTAAACCTAGACACTCTTCTTTACTTCTGAGGCATGGAGTCACTGTAAATATCAGGGGAGCAAAGCCCAATTTGGTTTTGGGATGTAAACATCAAACCAGAATTTCTCCTAAGAGCTGTTGACAGTTTTATTAGGGTGGATCTATTTTAATGATTGCGTCCAAAATAAACAAACAAAATAAAATCAAACCTACTGGCCTTGGAAATAGAGTTGGGGAGACTCCTTGATTCTATTCCCAGAATCATCTGATAACATCATTATCCCCCAAGAACTCTACCCATCTCTTCAGTTGCAAAGGAATAGCAAACTTGGATATATAACCCAAGAAATATATAGGAGAAATCATACTGGCTTCAATTCTAGTGTCTCTACTCCCCACATCTTTTCTCTTTTATTTTTTGGCCACACTCGCGGCATGCATAAGTTCCAGGGCCAGGGATCAAACCTGCGCCACAGCAGTAACCAGAGCCACAGCAGTGACACCACCAGATCCTTAACCCTCTGAGCCACCAGGGAACTCCTCCCCACATCTTTTACCAAAATATCAAAGCACTCAACAGATACAGACCCATGAATCCTCATTATCAGCATGTGAAGAAAAAAAGTGGGTAAGGATTAGAGGCAGCACGGCATAGTTGTATCAATAACTGGACTTAGTTCACTGGACTCGGGTCATGAGACCCCTCCACTAGCTAGAGGGGGGCATTAATTCCCACATTCAGAGGGGAAAATGCTAATAAACTGCATGATCCTTCCTCTCCCCCCAAAACAGAAGTCTTTGTAACAGTTTGTTTCAGACTGTGAAATAGAAAAAAAGGTGGAAGGGGATCAACGTCAAGTCTTTAACAAAATCAGGGGAAACTGTCATCAAAACCAGGATTCCTGGATCCCAGGCACATCCATCTATTCATTAGTGATCACTGTTGAGACTGCAAAATTAAATACAGAAAATGAAGATAACAAAAAGTGTGGGAGGCACAGCGAATTTAAATTTTCAGAATTAAACTTGGAAGACAAAGAGCGCTGAGCCATAGAGGTCCCAGAATAACTAAACCCTGACCATCCTAAAAGGCAGTATTTGGGTGGGTGTGGTTGGGTTGCGGAGGAGCACAGATCTTTAGAAGAGAGCTCCAAGAGGTTACTGAAGTGGACGAGGTACAGGGCCCACTGAGCCGAGTTGGAGGAAATCAATTTCCCTAAGCATGAAACTGTCTTGTAGGAAGGATGGGGCATGGGAAGGGGGGCGGGAGAAGAGGGTTGGTTCGGGGGAGACTGTGCCAAAGAAAGGGAAGTAATCTGAAGAACAGGGATAGCAGACGCCCTGGGGTCCCTGCTGTATCTAGAACCTTGATGAGAATGAGGTTCCCAAGAGGCATCCAACACACCGCGGGAAGGGGGCCGACCGAGCGGGGCCAGGAGTGAACTGACCCAAGTGAGCAGAGCAATGTGCTTACTGAGAGCGGGGAGCCAGGCAGGAGGGGGACAGACAGAAGTCAAGGAACTGGAGGCTGAGGAACCCAGCGGACCCTAAAGCGCAGGGAGGTAACTAGACAGCATGCTTGGATGGGAGAACCAAAGTCAGAGAAGGGAAAATGAATGAGAACGAGCAGTCAGAAGCGAGGAGGGTGACGGACGGACAGACAGCAGGGAGCCGAGCGAAATGAATAGCGAGAGGACTCGGACAGGCGGAGCGAAGGACCGCAGAGCGAGCGCTGGAGGTAGGCAGGGAAAGAAACTGGGGGAGGTACCTGGGGCGTTCCACAAGCCCGAGGTGGCTGAAGAAACATCCCCGCGCAGCCAAGCCCCCAGAGGTCCTGCCCCTGCCCGCCCACGGCCGCCCGCTTACCTCCGCGCCGGGCTCTGCACCCGGGCGCTCCCGGGGGGCGTCCACCTCACGTGCCGGGGTCCCCGGGCGCCGGGCTGGGCAGGGGGCTCGCTCGGCCTCGGCGGCGGGCTCCCCTCGCCTCCTCCCCTTCCTGGAGGGGCGGGGGCGCCGAGGGCGGGGTGGGAGGTGCCCGGCGCGGCCGCGGCTCCCCGCCCCTCCCGCCGCTCCGGGTGCGGGCCGGCCGCGGCTCCGCCAGGCCTCCGGGGCTCGCTCGGGGCCTGTCACTTCCTGCCGGGCCGAGAGGGTGGGGGCTGCAGGCCGGGGGCTGCGGGGCCGGGCTGGAGGAGGGGGCTGGCGGGGAGGTGCTTCCGGGGCAGCCGGACCCCTCCCCCGTCCCTCCCCCTCCCCTCGGCGCCCTCCCCTCTCCCTCCCTCCCGCGCGTCCCTCGTTTCCTGCCGGCGCCCGTTGCCATGACGACGCCGCTGCCGGGCCTCTGTACTCTAGGCCCCGGGGTTTTTTTTCCCCTTCTCTCGCTCTCTCTTTCTCCTATTTTTTCCCCTCTTTCTCTCCGAGTTCTGCTCGCCGGTGGGAGGGACGAAACGGAAAAAGTGCTGGCCTCTAGTGGGGAACTCACCTCTCACCGAGAAGGAGAGGGAGATGGGAGAAGGGAGGGAAGTGACGTGAAAAAGGGGAAAAAAGAAGGTATTTTCTGGAGCTTCTGGGAATAAGGGATAGAAAGAAAGGATCAAAGGGACCAACAGGCTGAGCAAGAGAAAGGCAAGCGATGACCCTAGAGGGACGGCAGACGACAGACGGGGAAAGGAAATAAAGCCGATAAAAATTTTTTAAAGATTGAGGAAAAGGAGAGAGCGCGTTGATTGTTTAATTCCTCACCTTAACTCGGAGAAGGCGGGAAAGCTGTACCGAAACAGTGAACCCATTAGAGCTGACGTTCCTTTCAAAGCGGCAGCCTAATATAACTTGCTTTGAATAACACATTTAAGTCTGTTTTGTCAGGGGGTTGGTGTGCGTGTGTTCTTAGATTTAAATGTGTATGGAAAAGAGAGAGTCTGAACGGCAAAAACAAGGGAGAAGGCAGGGGGATGGAGTAGAACAATGGGGCTGTGTTTGGGAATGCTGAACATTTGATGAAGCCTTGGTCTTTGTCATTTTTATCAGTTTTTCGTCCTCTTGCTCTTTGAACTTTCAGCAACTATCTCTAAAGCACCTACTACGTGCAGCCCGGCTTTTGGAGGCGTGGATTAACATCAGTGCACCGAACAAAGATTATTGTCCTCATTAACCTTTACAGATGGGGCGAGGGACTGCCCCGTAGTTAAAGAACTAAGGTTGATGTGTTTCTGCTGTTTATCTTAGTTCAGTAACTCTTTTTTACTTCACATCGTCTCCCAGCCTCTGTTCCAGTCAGTTCTTTTCTGTCAACCCAGTCTTCATTCTCTCCTTTAAAAGCTAGTGCATGATTTATTTTTAGAAGGCAGGTAGAAGTATCCTCTTTGTTTATAAATTAGATCCCTTTAGATTTGCATGGAGAGAGGTGTGTTTGGGCTCTGGGCCCTTAATTTGTGGTAGCCAGATTTATGTCAGAAAAATCTCAGCCAGGCTTCTAGGAACCAGTCAGACAAGTTTGTGAGGGAAGAAATAGGAGGGCAGCCAAAGGGCTGGAAAAGCAAAGACATGAGATGTGGGGAGGTGAAAGTGTATGTTGCCAGGATGGATGACAGGCTTTGGCTGAGGATGAATTGAAAAGATTCTGGCCGCGAGAACTTGTGGTAAAAACTAGGTAAAGCGTTAGTCATTTAATTCAGACCTAGATTTTTGGCATGTCAAAGAAGTTTAAAGCTTTCTCGCAGACTTAGAATGGATGTATTGAACCCAAACTGAATTTTCTGGCACCAATGAAAAAGTTCTGTGTATAGACAGTTTTTAGATGATATGCCATTCAGGTCAAGAAACAGTATTCATGTGTCCATGGGAGAATTATCACTGTGAAGTGTTTAAAGAAGATCTATAATATATCCCAAAGATAAGGAATCCAGATGCCAGAGTGTAAGTACTCATTTAGGATATCATACCTACAGGGTACATGGCCATTTCAGCCCCATTAGAAGTGAAACAGAATCACTACAAATGCATATAATTTTATCCCATCTCTAAAGATTTTTTGTATTTCCTGGGTTCATGGACCCTTACATCTACTGAAAGTTATCCATTTAGATGATGGGAGGAGATAAGATAGTGACGATGTGTAACTTTGTGGAATGTCTGATATAAATCTAGACAAATACCCTGTCGCAGAGCATGCCTTATTGATTATGGGCCATTAGTTTAATTTTCGTATTCTAAAAGCTTGTATCACGTATTTCACAGTAATTCTTTTCAAGTTCATTTCTCACCAAGACAGACCAGATTTCCAGGGTCATAAGTCTAACCAATTCTCCAAACGAAAATTCAGTTGAAAAAGGAAATGTTTCAACAGCAAATTATTAGGAAAACCTCCACCCCTAAGAAAATCATTGTCAAAGACTGAATCAGCTTGAGGACAGGTATTGAGAAGCTGAGCCTAAACAGAGCAATTTGTGATCCCTTGAAAATCCTCAACTGACCTTTCCTTCTTTCTTTGAATTTTTGCTAAAACTTTCTCATTTTCATTTAATTATTCTGCTGGAATTAGCCTTTGCTTTTTCAAACCGAATAGTCCTCTGAAGAAAGGCCAAATAATTTCTTTACTCTGCATAACACTGAAAGCCATTAGCCTAAATAGGTGAAAAGGAAATGCATTCTATCTGGAGTGTAGAAATTGAATTCCCCCCCCCCCCCCCGCCCCGCAACTTATCTGAATAAAGAAAGATCAGGATTTAAGGAAAATCAAATGTTGGGCAGCAACTAAAGCAGAGTAGAAAGTAAACCTAATGTAATTTTGAACATTAACTGAAGATTGAATAAGCATTCTTCAAGCTTCGCTTTTAAGCCCAGCAATGTGCAATGAATTGCGAAGGAAGAGAGGAGTTAGTGTCATTGGAATGTATTTACAAATAGCCAAGTGAGTAAACACGTGTGATCCCATTTTTATGCAAATGTGGGTGGAAGTAGGGGGAAAAAATCATAATCTTTAATCAATTGTGGATGAGAAACACCATAAACACCCTGCCCCTATCCCACCACAATTCTAATGCCTCTTCAAGGTCTAGTTGGGGGAAAGTGGAAAGATTAAGAAGGTTTACAGACTCCTGGATTTTTAAAGGAAAAAAGAAACTTTAATATTATGCAAGCCTCTCCATGTTAAGTGAAGAAAATTGAAGGCTAAAAAGATGAATATAGCAGAGGGACCTTTCATAATCCCTGGTGAATAGAGACTATCCAATAAATATTAGTTAACTGAATCAATTTTCTAGATGCTTTTCCTTCTCTCAACTGAAAAAAAAAAAATAAATATATATATATATATGATTAAAAGATATAAGAAAAGCTCTCACTCCTCACCACTCATACCTTTGATGGAGTTCAGGACACACTACCCCCAGAATAGAGAATCTTGGCATATTGGGTATCTTAAGCTGAAGCAATGTGGGAAAATGGCAGAAGCAGGAAAGTCACTCTGACCTCCTCTTTCCCTCTCCCTTCTTCCCAGAAACAGATCCTAAAACCATTCTGTGAAAAGCAGCATCCTTATCTCTGAGGACAAAAGGACACAAAAAAGTATCCTAACAAACAGGCCTTGCTGAGTTTCCCTGTTACTACCTGGCACTCCTTACCCTATGGTAGCCCTCTATGCCTGTCCACGCTTCAGCACACCCAGCCTAAAAATATATATCTAAATGTTTCTTGGAGTCTTCATTTCTTTAGCAAGGCTCCCATGTCACATCAAAATTATACTAAATAAATTTTGTCGAAGTAAATTTCTGGGCCCAAGACAGAGCTGCTCTCCATAATCTTTGCTGGTAGCTGTTAATCCTTCATTTACAGATGAGGGAAGTAGAGCTAGGAAGGTCTGGTAAATTGCTCAAAGTTCATAAGAGTAGAAAATAAGAGAACTTAAATTCAGGTCTGTCTGACTCCAAAACACAAATACATTGCATCTTTCAGTGTTAAAATAGAATAGGGCCAAAGGTCTATTTAAAATGCTGAGCACAGGAGTTCCTGTCGTGGTGCAGTGGAAACAATCTGACTAGGAACCACAAGGTTTCGGGTTCGATCCCTGGCCTCAGTGGGTTAAGGATCTGGTGTTGCCATGAGCTATGGTGTAGCTTGCAGATGCGGCTCAGATCTGGCATTGTTGTGGCTGTGGTGTAGGCTGGCAGCTGTAGCTCCACTTAGACCCCTAGCCTGGGAACCTTCCATATGCCTCGGGTGCAGCCCTAAAAAGTAAAAAATAATAATAATGAAATAAAATGCTGGGCACACGCAAAAACGATTGAACAAAGATGCTTGCCGTTTGCCATTATAAATACCTGCAAGAGAAGGCCCACACTGCCTTTGTTAATAAAGGAAATAAATCTAGTTATCAATCTACACAGATACTGGGGAGAAGTCACAGCAAAAAATAAAGAAGAGGGAGTTCCCGTTGTGGCTCAGTTCCTCACAAGGTGTCAGTGATGATGTGGGTTCAATCCCTGGCCTTGCTCAGTGGGTTAAGGATCCAGTGTGGCCATGGCTGTGGCATAGGCCAGCAGCTGCCACTCCAATTCAATCCGTAGTCTAGGAACTTCCATAGGCACAGGTGTAGCCGTAGAAAGAAAAAAATAAAAATAAAAAAATAAGAGATATAGGGGTACCCTGGTGGCCCAGCAGGTTAAGAATCTGGTGTTGTCACTGCTGTGACGTGGGTTAGATACCTGGCCTAGGAACTTACACATGCCGAGGAAGAAGAAAAGAAGAGAGATGTATATATTATTTACTTAAATTCTCTATTTTCTCCCTTGTCAGCTTATATACTATAAGCACATAATGGTCTCCAAGATGCCCTCATCCATGAAGCCTATGACTGCGTTATGGTGTGGCAAGGGGGAGTTCAAGCTGCAGATGGAATTAAGATCGTGTGAAAGGAAAATCAAAATGGCATTGGTATTGCTAAGAGAACTCTAAAATAGAGGGGGCAAGCATTAAGTATGTGTAGCTTATGCCCATCTCTGCCAGGATGGAATTTGATCCTTTGACCTGATGAAGCCAGCCAATACATCTACCAGAAACTCAAGATATTTGTAAGACCCTCACCCTAAAATAACTCGTGACAATCTGTCTACTTGGACCCCTGCTCTAAAACAATTCTCCATGATTCCTTAAGAATAGTTATTTTCTGGAGTTCCCATCGTGGCACAGTGGTTAATGAATCCGACTAAGAATGATGAGGTTGCGTGTTCGATCCCTGGCCTTGCTCAGTGGGTTAAGGATCTGGCATTGCCGTGAGCTGTAGTGCAGGTTGCAGACACAGCTCGGATCCCATGTTGCTGTGGTTCTGGTGTGGGCCAGCGGCTACAGCTCCGATTGGACCCCTAGCCTGGGAACCTTCATATGCCACAGAAGCGGGCCTAGAAATGGCAAAAAATGACAAAAAAAAGAAAAGAAAAAAAAGAATATTTTCTGACGTATCACAGTCCAACACAGTTCTCACCAGGCAACTGTTAGCAATTTCACGGCTTTTTGTCTTTATAAGCCCCTGACTCTTTCTCTTCCTTGGAACATTCTTTGGAGATTACCTGTATCTCCTGAATTGCAATTCTCAAGACCCTGAATAAACTCTTTTCTTATTTGCAGCCCCCTGCATTATTTTATTGGTTGACAGTTGCTAATCACCTCTCCTGAACATAGGGAGATTATCCTAGATTATCTGGATGAGGCCAGTATAATTACAAGAATCCTTTAAAATGTTAAGCGGGAGGCAGAAAAGACAGGCTGAGAGCTGTGATGTGATGGGAGAAGAATGCTTTCTACGGTTGCTGGCTTTGAAGATGGAAGGGGACCACATGCTGAGTGATGTAGGAAGCCTCTAGAAGCTGGAAAAATAAAGAAATAAATGCTAAAATAAAGAAAGAAAGCAGAGTTCCCATCATAATGCAGTGGAAATGAATCTGACTAGGAACCGTGAAGTTGTGGGTTCGATCCTTGGCCCCACTCAGTGTGGTTAAGGATCCAGCATTGCCATGAGCTGTGGTGTGGGTTGCAGACGTGGCTTGGATCTGCTGTGGCTGTGGCTGTGGTTGTGGCTGTGGCTGTGGCAGAGGCCAGTGGCTACAGCTCTGATTCACCTGGAAACCTCCATGTGCCTCAGGTGCAGCCCTAAAAAGCCAAAAAAAAAAAAAAAAAAAAAAAAAAAAAGAGAGAGAAGGAAGAGATTCTTTGCTAGAGCATCCAAAAAAGCCTCCTGATAACACCTTGGTTTTCACCCAGTGAGATGCATATCAGACTTCTGACCTACATAACTGTTAAGATAATAAATTTTTGTTGTTTTAAACCACTAAGCTTGGGAGTTCCCGTCGTGGCTCAGCGGTAATGAACCCAACTAGCATCCATGAGGACATGGGTTCAATCCTTGGCCTCACTCTGTGGGTTAAGGATCCAAAGTTGCCATAAACTGTGATGTAGGTCACAGACACAGCTTGGGTCCCCCATAGCTGAGGCTGTGGCGTAGGCCAGTAGCTATAGCTCCAATTCAACCCCTAGCCTGGGAACTTCCATATGCCTCAGGTGCGGCCCTAAAAAGACAAAATAAATAAATAAACAAACAAAGCACAAAGCTTGTGGCAAATTATGACAGCAGTAATAGAAAGTGAACACACAAACTAACTGGTATTTTAAGACACAGAAGCTAATCTTAGAGCTTTTCTGCTGCCTAAAGTGCAGCCAGTTGCCAACCTCATTACTCCTTTGTTTGCTAACAACTGGGGAATTTATTGTATCACATACTTTGGCTAGTTGATAAGTAAGTGCATAGGACTCATTCTTTTTTTTTTTTTTTTTTTTTTGCTAGGGATCAAATGGGAGCTACAGCCACAGCAACATGGGATCCAAGCCTCATCTTCGACCTTCACCACAGCTCACAGCAATGCCAGATTCTTAACCCAGTGATTGAGGCCAGGGATCGAACCCGCATCCTCATGGGTATTAGTCAGGTTCGTTGCTACTGAACCACCACGATGGGAACTCCCACAGGACTCATTCTGAGTGGCAGCTTTTCACTTCTGTGAAAATGCTGTTAAAGTATCATTTTCAAAGAGGTCGAATCATAGCTCTTATACGAAAATGAAATGAACATGTGTCAAAGATTTTATATATCTTGCTAATTAATGAAAGAACCAGTAAGAGATTAAAATCAGTTCCAAGTGCCTTTGAGAAGCTGGATGTTTGGCGGTAATGTTAGAGAAGATGGCTGGGTTGGATCAAGTTGAATCACAAAATTGGATAATGTCCTATTGGACCAAGAACCATAACCTTAAGGATGATCTTTTCCACTACTGGACAAGAACTCTTTGCAGATTTGAGTTAACCTCTGCCTCTTCAGGGTTGTGAAGTAACTCAGTCAATAGGAAATCAATCAAAGGTAGAAGCCCAGCACTGCACCAAAAGAACACCTGGTAACCTCTAACTTCTATTTCTAATTTTCAGATCTTTTTTGTTTTTTTGTGCGGTTTTTTTTTTTTTTTTTTTTTTTGTCTTTTGTCCTTTTTAGGGCCGCACCCGAGGCATATGAAGGTTCCCAGACTAGGGGTCGAATCAGAGCTACTGCCGCCAGCCACAGCCACAGCCACAGTAACGCAGGATCCGAGCCGCATCTGCAACCTACACCACAGCTCACGGCAAGGCTGGATCCTTAACCCACTGAGCAAGGCCAGGGATCAAACCTGCAACCTCACGGTTCCCAGTCAGATTTGTTAACCACTGCGCCACGACGGGAACTCCTTCTCATACACTTTCATCATGTTCCATCACAAGTGATTGGACAAAATTCCCTGTGCTCTACAGCAGGACCGCAAGGTCTATCCACTCTAAATGTAGCAGTTTGTATCTCTTAACCCTGAAGAGAGGTGATCTCCCTCTATTGGAGGAAAGGAACGTCCTTACCTCTGAAGACAGGGATGTGTGCCAAACGAACAGGCCTTGCCGAGTTTCCCCTACTCTTCGCCTCAAACTCTTTGACCTGTCAGATTTCTCCTTGGCTGTCCTCACTCCATGAAACCGAGCAGAAAACACTTGGGTTAAACCATTTCCACAGGTCTCCACTTCCTTATTAAGGCACCCTGGTCGCCTAAAAATTATAAATAGTATGTGTGCTTTTCTTCTGTGAATCTGTCCTTGTCAGTTCAACTTTTAGACCCAATCAGAGATTTCAAGAAGGTCAAGGAAAATTTTCCTCCCCTACAGGCACAGCAAACATGGTGTGTCCGGACCGGAGTGAGACAGGAAGAGAGAAGTGGGAGAAGAGGTCAGAGGGGTAAAGAGGTGTGGGGGTGCCGGGGAAGGAGGGGAGGAGGAGGAAGGAAGCAAATAAGGATTCTAAAACCTGACCCTAAAAGCTTGTACCCTGGCTGAGAAATATGGGAAGGATTTGAGTAGAGGAGTAATATGATATGATTTACATTTTTAACAGGCTTGCTGGCGTGTTAAATGATAGGAATGAACATAGAGGAGTTCCCGTTGTGGCTCAGTGGTTAACAAATCTGACTAGGAACCATGAGGTTGCAGGTTCGATCCCTGGCCTTGCTCAGTGGGTTAGGGATCCAGCGTTGCCATGAGCTGTGGTGTAGGTCGCAGATGCTGCTCAGATCCCACGTTGCTGTGGCTGTGGTGTAGGCCGACAGCTACAGCTCCGATTAGACCCCTAGCCTGGGAACTTCCATATGCCGCCGGTGGGGCCCTAGAAAAGGCAGAAAGACAAAAAAAAAAAAAAAAAAAAAAGAATGGACATAGAGACAAGGATGGAGACCAGTCAGGAGGCATTTGCAGCAAACCACTGTGGTCACAGTGGCCATGGGGAGAAGTGGTTAGGGACTGGATACACTTTGAAGCTAGGGCCAGTAGAATTGACTGACATAATGCATGTTGGGTATGAGGAAAAGAAAGTAAACAGGACTTCCCTCGTGGCTCAACAGGTTAAGGACCCTGCATTATCACTGGTACGGCTCACATCACTGCGGTGGCATAGGTTTGATCCCTGGCCCGAGAACTTCCACATGCTGAGGGTGCAAAACAAAGGTACCTCCAAGGTTTGGAGCCTAAGAATAGACCTTAGAGGTTATTCTGTAAGAAACTGTGTAGAGCAACCATGTTCATTTTCGCAATTGAATAGTGTTCCCTTGTATAGCTATGTTGAATGGACATTTTTGTTATTAGATAATATAGATACATTTTGATAAACATTTTTGTTATTTGTAATACTTTATAGCCACTTTTTTTTTTTTTTTTTTTTTTTTTTAGGGCCACACTTGCATATGGAGTTTCCCTGGGCTAGGGGTCGAATCAGAGCTACAACTGCTGGCCTACACCAGAGCCACAGCAACTCTGGATCCAGGCCATGTCTATGACCTACCCCATGGCTCACATCAATGCTGGATCCTTAACCCACTGAGTGAGGCCAGGGACTGAACCCACAACCTCATGGATACTAGTCGGATTCATTTCTGCTGAGCCACAAGGGGAACTCCTAGCCATAATATTCTTAAACATGTGTCAGTACACGTATGCAAGCACAACTGTAAAATGAATTCCTTAAAGTGTAACTTGAGGTCAAAATACGTGTTTGTTTTAGTTTCAGTAACTATTACAAAATTGCTATCCATAAGGTTGTACTCTTATATTTTGTTAAGTGGGTAAATTTATGCTGGAAGCCAGAATTAGCCACAATCTTGGGTCTCCTTATAGAGATGAGTCAGGGTGGGGATGGCGTGTGAAACTGTTTTCTCTTATTCATGTTATAGTAGAAAAATGATTAAAAACCTCCACGGTCAGAATTTCCATCGTTGCTCAGCGGAAACAAAACTGACTGGCGTCCATGAGGACTCAGTTCGATCTCTGGCCTCACTCATTGGGTTAAGGATCCGGTGTTGCTCTGAGCTATGGTGTAGGTTGCAGACACGGTACTCGGATCTGGCATTGCTGTGACTGTGGCGTAGGCCAGTGTAGTTTGATTTCTTTGAATACCTGGGGACCAAAAAAAAACTTTAGTCTACCCTCTTAAGTTCTGTAGCTGGGACCAGCACATTAGGCTAACAAAAGACAGATTAACAAGAAAAAATGTTTATCTCATATGCACATGGCAGGTGGGATTTCCAGAAAAGAACTGAAAATCCCAAAAAACAGTTAAACCTAGGAGTTTATATACCATTTTAACAAAGGGCAATGGATTTATGGAGAAATAAGACAAAGAGGTTTGGGCTTCTAGAGGCAGTAAATTGTAAAAAGGTAACATACTGGAGAAACCAATGGTGATTAAGATCTGTTCTCTTCTTCCTGGTGTGGGAGAAGGAAGTGGGACACCCTCACAGAGGGACATTTATGCCCTGATTTTAGACAGAGAAGGAGAGTGGTAGAGAGTTTATCTTACATCTGCTGTTTCTCAGTTGCCTTTAGCTCAAAATAATCCTTATGGCAAAGTAGCATATTTTGCAGTGACATAGTCTAATAACCTTCAAATGTATCGCTTATAAAACCTGAATTCAAAGAAAAAAAAAACCCTGAATTTATTCACCTGAATCTATAATTATTTGCACAAATATCATACCCTTTAGAGAATTAGTAAATATTTCCTTGGGATTTACTTGTTTACTTTGTTCAGGGTATTGTACTAGGCATTATGGACATACCAAGATGAACAAGAATATTCATTTATTTCAAGCAACCTAATGTAATTAGGAAGCAAAGTCAGATATATATATAGAGAGAGAGAGAGAAAAGAGCACGAGTTTGAGATCTCGGTTTGGATCCTGCTCTGCTACTTACTAGTTCTGCCACTTACATGGTCCTGGGCATGTATTATAACCTCTGTAATTCTCGTTTGCCTCTTCTGTAAAGTGAGGGCTCTACCTACCTTTCAGGGTTGTTGTGAAGATTAAGTGAGTGATACCTGGAATTCGTTTAGCCCATTGATTGTCCTCAGTAAACAGTCAAAAAAGATCGATCATTATTATTTTTATTATTAACTACTATTAGAGTGTAAGCAGATTGTGGTTAGGATTCTATAAGAAGACTACACAGGAGGTTCCTACTGTGGCACAAGGAGATCATCTGCTTCTCTGTAGGGATGCGAGGTCAATCCCTGGCCTGGTGGCACAGTGGGTTAAGGATTCAGCATTGCCGCAATCACAGTGAACGTCATAACTCTGGCTCAGATGCAGTCCTTGGCCTGGAACAGCATATGCCCCAGTGCAGTGGGGAGAAGCAAACAAACAAAAAAACTCCACTATACATACTCAAAGATACCAAGGTCCTACCTCATCTTCGAAAGAGTTGCCTTTCCTACAAAAATGAGAAAAATAATATTTGGAGTAGGTTTGGGTCAGAATATAAAGGTATCAGAAGGAACATCTTTAAGAATCTTATCTCTTGATGAGTTCCCGTTGTGTCGCAGCAGAAATAAATCCAACTAGAAACCGTGAGGTTGCAGCTTTGATCCCTGGCCTCGCTCAGTGGGTTAAGGATCCAGTGTTGCCGTGAGCTGTGGTGTAGTTTGCAGATGCGGCTTGGATCTGATGTTGCTGTGCCTGTGGCATAAGCCGGCAGCTGTAGCTTTGATTCGACCCCGAGCTTGGGAACCTCCATATGCCGTGGGTAGAGCCCTGAAAAGCAAACAAAAACACAAAAAACGAATCTCACTAGTATCAATGAGGATGCATGTTCAATCCCTGGTGTTGCCATGAGCTGTGGTATAGGTCACATACATGGCTTGGATCCCGAGTTGCTGTGGCTGTGGTGTAAGCTGTAGCTGCAATTTGACCTCTAGCCTGGGAACTTCCACATGCCACAGGTACGGCCTTAAAAAGAAAAAAAGGAAAAAAGAAAAAATCTTATCTCTTTGAGTTCCCCCATGCCATAGAGGGTTAAGGATTCAGCCTTGTCACTGCAGGAGCTTGGGTTGCTGCTGTGGCCCAGGTTCAGTTCCTGGCTCAGGAACTTCCACGTGCCCTTTGAAGTGGCCAAAAAAAAAAAAAAAAAAAAGGAAAAGAAAATGCCTAAGAATCTTATCTCTTGATCAAACTGGCCAAATAACAATCTCAACAGTCATTTGTATTACCTAACTATGCTAGATGATTTTTATTTGTTATCCATTTAATCTTCACATGATTCTGAGAGATCATCATTACAGGGTTATAAAAAATTAATAAACAGAAACCTCAAACAGAATTGGGAGGCCAGCAGGGGGAGCTCTCATGCCCTGAGACCACAGCAAAGCCCAGCAGGGAGAAGAAAGACTCCTCGTCTTTCCTGGCAAGGACTCCAACAATGAAAACCCATGGACTTTTGTTGACTGAAACCCTCCCAACTTTGTTTTCCTCTCATATAAAGGTGTTCTCCTTCCCTTGCTATGCAGGGACTTGCACTTGGCTGGCCATGGTTGCAGACCCTGAAATGCAATTCTGGGCTGATCCAGAATAAATCCATCTTTGCTGGGGAAATATCCGACATTCTATTTGTTTCAGGTCAACAGTGTCTTGTCTAGATTTGGGGGTTATTAATGAGCCTGCACACAAACCTGTCTCTGGTCTGGCTTCCTGGAGAAGAGCCAGGCCCAGAGGAACCACTGCAAATAAGCAGCACGTTATCGACTTACCAGCTGTCCTTCTGCTTAGAAACCACAGCCCAAATCATGTCAGTGATTTCCTGGGTTGTAAGCCTCTAGGGTTGCTTATGACAAAGGGTGAACTGTAGGGCAAACTAATGAAATCTCTCCTGATTTCTAGTCTTTCACTGTAAATGAATATCACATGTCCTTTGGGTCACCATGATATTTTCAGTTGGAAAATGCTGTACAACAAAAGCTGCAAGTTCTAGGAGAGGAAATTGAAATCTGTTGAAAGCTTCATATGAGAGTTAACCCATTGAAAAACAGGTAAACAAACATTGATGAAAGAAATTAAAGAAGACACACGTAAATGGAAAGACATCCCACGTTCACAGATTAGAATAAATAGTATTGTTAAAATGTCCAGCCTACACCCCGCCCACCCCCCAAAGAGAGAGAGTTAACCCAGTCCTGTAGAAGTAAGACACTTTTCAGGAGAAAATAATAATAATATATATATATATGTGGTCCAAATTTTCCACACTGTGCTGGTCAGTGTAAGAGATACAGAGCTGTAGAACACTGCCCCCTTCTCAAAAGCTTGTGCTATGGTAGGGTAGAAGAAAATTACTCATGTAAGTTGCAGCGGCCAACCAACACATATATGTTTTTCTTTACTGAATATACTAGAACCATATGCTACTGATAGGAACAGAATAGAATAGTTACACAGGTAGCTGTGGAAGTCCCAACAGGGGACCATAAGACAGGGAGGGAAACCCAGGGAACTTTGGGAGGCCACTGTAAGTTAATCATTGCTCAAGAAAGCCATCAGAATGAGGCAGGCTTACTTGACTAATGGAGGCACAAGATATGCTTCAAGGTCATTGGGTGGGGGATGGGGTGAGGCCTGCATTCTGGTTCAGACCAAAAGGACAAGAGTTTAAGGACAACCCTTCTGCTGATTTGAATAAGCACTATGACCGTCTTAGTTTGACCTTATTGGGTCAAATACTCTTCCAGGAGCTACTACTGGAAGAAAGAGGAAAAGGTAATCTTTTCCCACCCCTACTCCCCTTGGATTATAAAACTGACCCTTGGGGCAGAGCCTTCTTGCCTGCTCACTTGCATCTCATAAGCGTCCTATCTTAACAAATCTATTTCCTGCCTAGCACTTTGTCTCTTGCTGAATTCTTTCTGAATTCTTTCTGTGCTGAGGCACAAAGAACCTGAACCTCAGTAAGTCCAGGCCCCGGGTGAGTGAAAAACTATGGGTTCAAGTCCCAGTCTGGGTTTAGGCTGGGTTCAAGCCTTTAGAGCTGTCAGTTTCAGTACGATATCTCCATACAGTGAATGGAAGAAAAGAAGGAAACTAATAGGCTAAGTGATTTTGCATGTGATGTCTTGAGAGGAGAGTTGAATTAACAATTGTTTTCTCCATTTTTATAGAAGTTACCCAAACTGATATGCTAAATAACTTGCCCATGGGAACAAAAATATCAGAAGAGGGACTAACACTCATATATCACATTCTAAATCTCTTATGTTTTCACCATATTGAAGCAGCCTTGAAGACTTGTCACAAATGTTCCAGATCTTTCTCCTTTTGGATATATGATAGGATTGTACTTCCCTGCCCACGGCAGTTAGGCGTGACCATGAGACTTGCTCTGGCCAGAGAGATGTGAGTGGATGTGATATGCATCACTTCTGGGCAGATGCCTTAAAAACCAGTGCACACAGCTAACTGTATCCTCTCCTTTCTTCTGCTACAACAGAGCAATAATTCAATATAGCAGCTGTTCTGTCACCTTGGGTCCCAGAATAAAGACAACCTGGAGCCGAGGCCCTATCCAACCTTCCATGGATGTATAGAATGGGGAGTAAATGCTTTGACTTGAAGCACTAAGCTTTGAGGTTGTTTCTTTTGACAACTTAACCTCAGCAATCCCAAGTCATCCGTACTGGAAATTAAGTGATGTTCTGATTCCTAAAATGTGTAACTTTGGCTTAAGGACCAGTCAACAGGTGAAGAGAGTTATTGGAGATGGAAAGTCTGGAAAAATATGATATTATTTTGTCTATCACAACATAAAGCCAGACAATGAGTTTGCTGATTTTATAGCTCCAGAAGAAGTTGGAAAACTGCATATCAGTAGTGTATCTTGGTTACCGCATTTGATAGAATTTGACAAGGTACAACAAGAGCTGACCATAGTAAAGTGGCCACTTTTCAATCAGGAATGAAAGAGAAAAGAGTACAGAAATGTGAAGACTTGGATCTCCTGCCATGGCTCAGCACTAAAGAACCTAACTAGTATCCATGAGGACTCGGATTTGATCCCTGGCCTCACTCAGTGGGTTAAGGGTTCAGCATTGTGTGCGCTGTGGTGTAGGTCACTGATGCGGCTCTGATCCGGAGTTGCTGTGGCTGTGGCAAAGGCCAGCAGCTGCAGATCCGATTGGACCTCTAGCCCGGGAACTTCCATATGCCACGGGTGCAGCCCTAAAAAGACAAAAAAGAAAGAAAGAAGGAAGGAAAGGAAGGAAGGAAGGAAGGAAGGAAGGAAGAAAAAAAGGTGAAGACAAGGGTTTGGAAGAGGCAGTTGTTTTGAAAAGCTTTTGAACAATAAAGCTCAGACCTCAGCTTTGGGGCAAAGATCAAATCAAGGTGTGTTTGTCACTTTAGTTTTCAAAACCTCAGAGTGTTATTGATGTACTGCTTGCAGCAAGTGCTTACAGTAGAAACATGACAGGATTAAGCCATTAGATAAAATTCATTAAGACATTAGAACAAAATGGCTCAGGGTATAACTCTCCCAACCAAAGCTTTTTTTTTTTTTTTTTTGTCTTTTGTCTTTTTGTCTGTTGTTGTTGTTGTTGCTGTTGTTGCTATTTCTTGGGCCGCTCCCGCGGCATATGGAGGTTCCCAGGCTAGGGGCTGAATCGGAGCTGTAGCCACCGGCCTACGCCAGAGCCACAGCAACGCGGGATCCGAGCCGCGACTGCGACCTACACCACAGCTCACGGCAACGCCGGATCGTTAACCCACTGAGCAAGGGCAGGGACCGAACCCGCAACCTCATGGTTCCTAGTCGGATTTGTTAACCACTGCGCCAAGACCGGAACTCCGCAACCAAAGCTTAATAGCCCTAAAGTACCCACAATTAAATGAGAAAGAGGTAAGTCTTGAAAGAAAGAAACGGGAGATCCCGTTCTGCCTCAGTAGCTTAAGAACCTGACTAGTATCCATGAGGATGCGGGTTTGATCTCCGACCTCGCTCAGCGAGCATTGCTGCAAGCTGCGGCTTAGGCCTTCGGTGTGGCTCGATCCTGTGTTCCTGTGGCTCTGGCGTAAGCCAGTGGCTGCAGCTCCAATTCGACCCCTAGCCCAGGAACTTCCATATGCTGCAGGTGCGGCCCTAAAAAAAAAAAAAAGAAAAGAAAAAGGAAGAAAAAAGAAATACAGATATGGCTGCTAATACATGAAGCTGGAAAGTATAAAAAGGATAGAGGCCAACTAAATTTTGAAACCATGAACCTAGATTAAGAAATCTGTGACTAGGAGTTTCTGCCGTGGTACAACAGGATTGGCGGCATCTCTGCAGCATCACATCACAGGCCTGATATCAGCCTGGCACAGTGGGTTAAAGGATCTGGCGTTGCCACAGCTCTGGCATAGGTCACAAACTGTGGCTCAGGTCTGATCCTGGGCCCAGGAACTCCATATGTCATGGGGTGGCCAAAAATGAAACAGAAAAAAAAAAAGACATCTGTGACTATTTGAGACTGAAAAATGACTCCTGGACTTAAACTTCTGCAGATGAGGAGCAAGGTGTAAAGCCTGTTCAGAGGTCCAGTGCCCTCTTCACCCAAGGCCAAGGAGGCAGTCAGCAAAGACAGATCTCCCAGAGGATGGAGCCATAGCCACGGAGAATGTGAACTGGTGAGCCCTTCCCAGGGAACAAAATTGAGACCTAACTTAGGAAATTTCTCATCCTTATGGTAAGAGACCCTCTGAACAGGTGTCTAGAATTTCTCCAGAGTAACCATTTTTCTGGTTTAACAGAAAAAGAAGAGGAGCCTAGATATCTTTTTTTTTTAATTTTTAAATTTTTATTTGCTTTTTAGGGCCGCACCCAAAGCATATGGAAGTTCCCAGGCTAGGGGTCTAATCGGAGCTGGAGCTGCCAGCCTGCACCACAGCCGCAGCAACACCAGATCTGAGTCTGTGACCTATCCCACAGCTCATGGCAACTCTGGGTCCTTAACCCACTGAGTGAGGCTAGGGATCAAACCCCCACCCTCATGGATCCTAGTTAGTTTAGTTACCACTGAGCCACGACTGGGACTCCCTTGATATATTTTGTTTTCTTTTTTCTTTTTTCCTTTTGGCCGCCCTGCAGCATATGGCATTCCCAGGCCAGGGATCAGATCTGAGCCATAGTTGTAACCTAAGCGAAGCTAGAGCAACACCAGATCCTTAACCCACTGTGCCAGGCCAGGGATCAAACCTGCGTCCCAGCACGCTCCCAAGACGCCTCGGATCCCGCTACACCACAGTGAGAACTACCCTCTTTTTTTTTTTTTTTGGCTTTTTAGGGCCACGCCTGCAGCATATGAAGTTCCCAGGCTAGGGGCTGGATCAGAGCTACAGCTGCTGGCCTACACCACAGCCATAGAAACACTGGATCCTTAACCCCCTGAGCGAGGCAGTGGATCAAACCTTCGTCCTCATATATACTAGTTGGGTTCGTTACCGCTGAGCCAAAATGGGAACTCTGAGAACCCCTCTTATCCTTTATTTTAAATTGTCTCCACTTCCCACACACTGCAGAAGGCAAGTTGCTGGGGAGACATCAGATTTCCTGAGAGATTACAACCTGTTCAGTTTCCATGGGCTTCGGTTCTCCTGTGCAGCTTGCCTCAGACGTCATAAAGAACTCTGTCCTTTGGGTCTGTTTCCTCATTTTTCAGTTGAAGAAACCATACTAGGTAATTTCTAAAGACACTTTCAATGCTTTAAAAAAAATTATAATTCTATCTTCTGCCAAAGGTGGGCAGTTCTTGAATCCAGAAAAATAATCTTCATTGCATCTCTTAAAAACTAAAAAACAGGAGTTCCCTTAGTAGCTCAGTGGCTAACAAACCTGACTAGGATCCATGAGGATTCGGGTTTGATCCCTGGCCTCGCTCAGTGGGTTAAGGATCCAGTGTTGCCCGGGGCTGTGGTGTAGGTCGAACACGCGGCTCGGATCTGGCGTTGCTGTGGCTGTGGTGTGGGCCAGTGGCTACAGCTCCGATTCGACCCCTAGCCTGGGAACCTCCATATGCCGTGGGAGCAGCCCTAAAATAGCAAAAAAAAAACCTGAAAAATAGTTCAGGGTTGTCTTGCTCAGGATCTCTGACAGGAGAGGCTTGTGCTGATAAGGAATGTTCTCACAGGCTAGATACTTATGTTTTCAGGATGATGACTTTGAATTGGGATATTCCATGTTTCCATTCATATTCAAAACATTTGGAAAGGATACCACAAGATGCATAGAACAAACAACTGGACACGGAAAACAGGAAAATGGAGAAAAATAATCTCAGTTTCCAGAGAAGGCATAAGCTATTTCCTCTCTCTGGAGCATTCCTCCCACGAGTCACCCCTGTACTTATATCATTTCTGCTTAGCCTTCAGCTTGCAGCACAAGCATCACTTCTGGGAATCCTTATGTGGTCCCAAGATTATGTTAGGTCCCCATAACTCCTACCCTTTGTTATATTCAGTTCTTTATAACTATACCCTTAGTGTTTATTTTCTTCAATAGGCTCTAAGCCTTATAAGGGTCAAGAGTATACTTGTCATGTTTTTTGTTTGTTTGTTTGTTTGTTTTGTCTTTGTTTTGCCACACCCTCGGCAGATGGAGGTTCCCAGCCTATAAGGGTGGAATTGGAGCTGCAGCTGCTAGCCTACACCACAACCAACCAACTTGGGATCCAAGCCGCATCTGCAATTTACACTACAGCTCACAGCAACACCGGATCCCTAACCCACTGAGCAAGGCCAGGGATCGAACCTGTGTCCTCATGGATGCTAGTTGGGTTCATTAACCACGGAGCCACAATGGGCACTCCATAGTTGTCATGTTTATCCTGTGCCCAGCACCGTACCTGGCACTCAGTAGGTGAAGGCCTCTCCAATCGCCTTCATTTTCAGTGTTATGGGGAGTTCCCTGGTGGCTTGGCATGTTAAGGATCCACTGAGCCACGACGAGAACTCCACACATTGGTTTTCTATTGCTGCTACAACGAATCATCACAAATTTGGTAGCTTAAATCAATACTCATTTATTTCCTCTAGATTCTGTACATCGGAAGTCTGAGCAGGGCTCACCTAAGTGCTACTGCTCCAGTGAAATAGCAGGCTTGCTTCTAACTCTGTGTCTTTCACAGGTAGCTCACTTTGCCCGGAACTTGCTACCTCTTTTTCTGGGTTGTGGCTTCTCCAGCTCAGGCACCATCGCTCCATCACCTCAGTCTAGGGAGGTGCCTCCCCTATGTACCCCCATAGCTTTGTGAACTTCTTTTTTTTTGGTCTTTTTAGGGCCGCACTTGTGACATATGGAAGTTCCCAGGCTAGGGGTTGAATCCGAGCTGCAGTTGCCAGCCTACATCACAGCCAGGGCAATGGCAACATCAGATCTGAGCTGCCTCTGTGACCTACGCCACAACGCCTGATTCTTTAACCCAATGAGTGAAACCAGGTCTCAAACCCACATCCTCATGGATACTCGTCAGGTTCTTAATCTACTGAGCTACAATAGGAACTCCCTGTGTACTTTTTCAGTCATTATTTCTTGTCCCACTGCATTGTGATTGTTAACTTGTTTGTTTTCTCCCTCCACTAGTCTGTGAACTCCTTGAGGATAGAAACCTCATTTTATTATCTTTGTATTCCCAGGCCTGGTAAAGTACCTGTCATAGAATAAATGTATATATTGAGCACTTAATAAATACTAGAATACTAAGTGTCACTTTAAGCTAAATGCCACTTAATCCTTAAAATCAGCTTGCTTCTCAAATATTCACAAATGTTTATATTTCACCAAGTTGAACAATGGGGATTTTTTTCATTAACATCCCTTTATTCAGAATAGATGATAATTTTAAATCATGAGATACTCTTTCAGCTCAAAAGATACAAGAATAGGTTTTTGTTTTGTTTGTTTGTTTGTTTTGTCTTTTTGTCTTTTTGCCTTCTCTAGGGCCGCTCCCGAGGCATATGGAGGTTCGTTCCCAGGCTAGGGGTCAAATCAGAGCTGTATCCATGGGCCTACGCCAGAGCCACAGCAACGCGGGATCCGAGCCGAGTCTGCGACCTACACCACAGCTCATGGCAACACTGGAACCTTAACCCACTGAGCAAGGCCAGGGGTCAAACCCGAAACCTCATGGTTCCTAGTCGGATTCGTTAACCACTGAGCCACAACGGGAACTCCCAAGAATAGTTTTTGTAAACACTTGAAATTTTTTTTTTTTAATCCTCAGATATAACTTCTTAAGTCTTGAGATTCAGCGTCTCCCACCATTGCAAAAAAGGGGAAGTTTTGGCAGGAGCTACACACTCAAATATACAGGTGGGTGGAGCTTTCACTGAGTGTGAGTGTGTGTGTGCGGGGGGGCATTCTTTTTAGTTATATTTATATATATATATTTATTATTATTATTATTTTGTCTTTTTAGGGCCCCACCGGCAACATATGGAGGTTCCAGGCTAGGGGTCTAATCAGAGCTACAGCTGCCTGCCACAGCCACAGCAATTTGGAATCTGAGCCACATCTGCCACCTACACCACAGCTCATGGCAATGTTGGATCCTTAACCCACTGAGCAAGGCCAAGAATTGAACCTGCATCCTCATGGATGCTAGTCAGATTCGTTTCCACTAAGCCACAATGGGAACTCTGGGAGGAGTGTCACTGACTGCCCTCTTTTCTGTAGCGTTCTCTGTTCTCTTCCCATGATAGAGAAGGGTAAGGCAGGCTTAAGGATGGCCTCCTTTGAGCATGTTCCCCATCTTCTCTCACTTTAGGAACTCTTGGGAAGAGCAAGGCAGGGTCCAGGGTGGAGGAGAAAAGGAACAAATACTTTATGCAAGTGCAGCCTTGGGTTTAGGGAAATATCTCTACATCATGGACTTGCTTTTCCCTGACACTTTTGGTCAGAAATTCTTTTTCTTTTTTTTGGCTGCACTTAAGGCATGTGGAAGTTCCAGGGCCAAGGATTGAACCTGTGCCACAGCAGCAATAACACTGGGTCCTTGACCCACTGAGCCACTAGGGAACTCTAAGAGCTTCTAACCTAGAGGAGCAAAATCAGAATACCCAGGGGTAATTACCCAGAGAATCTTCTCTATTTAAATATCACTTATCTCCCCCCTACCCCCAGCCCATTGCCTCCAAACTTGTTTCCAAAACAAACATTGCCCCAAGGAAAAGTTTACCCAATGATAAATATCCCGAGTGGGAAAAGGCTGAGGGAATCAGGCTGGAGAAAAGCCGAGATAGAGAATCCCGGCCAGCTACTTTCCTTGTTATCACTGTTTGCCCTGCAAAGACAGTCTGGTTGAATTGTCCCTTAATTAGGATTCTCTCTCCGACCCCCTCTGAATACTTAGCATGACTGTTTGCGAAGTCTGGGTCTAGAGGTTTAAGGAAGACGCCAAAATGGCGAGTATTTAATTATTAAAGAATAAGCATCATCTTTAAACAGGACTTTTGGTATCCACAGAAATATGCACAGATTTTTTTTCAAAGAAAAGAAAAAAAATCTTTTTAGTCTAGTCTCAAAGCCCTAAATTATATCTTCCCTTAGATTTTAATCTGCAGGAAGATATCTTTTGTGTGTGTGTGTGTCTTTTTAGGCTCCCACCTGCGGAATATGGAGGTTCCCAGGGCAGGGGTCAAATCGGAGCTATAGCCACTGGCCTACGCCACAGTCACAGCAATGCCAGGTCTGACCCTCATCTGCAACCTACACACAGCTCATGGCAACGCCTGATCCTTAACCCACTGAGCAAGGCCAGGGATTGAACCTGCATCCTCATGGATCTAGTCAGATTCGTTACCACTGAGCCACGACGGGAACTCGGAAGACTTTTTTGTTTTTAGAGCCCCACCTGCAGTATGTGGACCTTACCAGGCAGGGATCCAATCAGAACTGCATCTACCGGCCCAGGCCACAGCCACAGCAATGCCAGATCTAAGCCTCGTCTGTGACCCACACTGCAGCTTAAGGCAATGCCAGGTCCTTAACCCACTGAGCGAGGCCAGGGATTGAACTTGCATCCTCATGAATACTAATCAGATTCATTCCTAGAACTCCCTCCAGGAAGATATCTTTATTGTCCCTGGACCACCTTACTTTCTGCCACCATCTTCTCTCTGGAGAGTCCCTAAATGACTACACAGAAGGACTAAACCCATGCTCCAACCCCAAGGAGCTTTCCCATATAATTCCTCCATTGTGTAATTATTCCTATCCCCTCTGCCCTGGCCCTTTAGTCGGGCACCTATGCATCTGTGAAGCAGTAAAAATTAACTGAAGTTCAGGCCTGCTCATCTGTTACCCACTCAGGAGTCAATCAGTGTTAAAAGAGAAAAACCACAGACCCCAAATGGTGTCACTTGTGCTAAAGCCCATGGTTCCAAACCTAGACTGGATGCCTGACCTAATCGCAGTTTCGACATTCCCCTAGAAATGCAATCTTAATCCAGGAGGCTGGAATTTTCTGATCAGCACCTGTGAGGTCATCTCCCTCCCGCAAGGTGGAAGAGGCACCCTAGGGGATACAACCCTTGCCATTCCCTCCCCCACAATCCCCTCCAAAAACCTGGCCTAAAAATAATTCTTTCTTTTCTAGCTAATAGCTCCCTGCTCTACCCTTCTTCCTATAGAAATCTTCTGTTTTGTACCACCCCTTGGAGTGCCCTCCTAGTCGCTGGACGGGATGGTCCCCAATGCACGAATCATCTAATAGAGCCAACTTGACCTTCAAATTTAATTGGTTGTATTTTGTTTTTCAGCAAGAGAGGTCACATTGTTTGACTGAATGAGTTCTGCTTAAAGAGGCAGAAGAATGTTGTCCAGTAATGTCGTGGAGGATTAATTTAGTCTCTTTCCGTCTTCTATCCTGAGGGAAAAAAACAAAGACAGAAGACATCATGATACTCAGAAAGTCTTCACAGAGTTCCCATCGCGGTGCAGTGGAAACGAATCCGACTAAGAACCATGAGGTGGTGGGTTCGATCCCTGGCCTCGCTCAGTGGGTGAAGGATCCGGTGTTGCCGTGAGCTGTGGTGTAGGTCACAGATGCAGCTCGGATCCTGCGTTGCTGTGGCTGTGGCGTAGGCCGGCAGCTGTAGCTCTGATTAGATGCCTAGCCTGGGAACCTCCATATGCTTTGGGGGCGGCCTAAAAAGCAAAAAAAAAAAAAAGCCTTCACAATGATAGAGGAGATTTTTCCTATCAAAACACAGAATGGGATTCTTATTAAAAGCATTACCTCAGGGAAGTAGAATCAGGTAATTTTCCTTTTTTTTTTATGGCCATACCTCAGCATATGGAAGTTTCCGGGCCAAGGGTCAAATAAGAGCTGTAGCTGCTGGCCTAAACCACGGCCACAGCAGTACAGGATCTAAGCCTCAGCTTGCAGCAATGGCAAATCCTTAACCCACTGAATGAGGCCAGGTATCAAACCCTCATCCTCACAGAGATAATGTCATATCCTTAACCCACGGAGCCACCATGGGAACTCTAGAATCAGGTAATTATTACTTTGTCTTAATATTTTTATATAAAAAGATATATCATGTAATGATTATGAACATTTTCAGCCAGGAAAAAAAAAGTACTATTTTAAAAAATCACCTGGAATCCCTCATACAAATGCTTCTGATGTATTAACTTCTGATGTGAACTATGGAGATTATTATTCTCCATTAAGAGTTTAGGACAGGGAGTTCCTTGGTGGCCTACCAGGTTCCTTGGTGTTGTCACTGCAGTGGCTCAGGTTGCTGCTGTGGCTTGGGTTTGATACCTGGCCTGGGAATTTCCATCAACACAGCCAAAAAGAAAAAAAAAAAAATTTAAAAAAGGAAAAAAGGATGGAGTTCCCATAGTGATGCAGCGGAAACGAATCCGACCAGGAACCATGAGGTTGCGGGTTCGATCCCTGGCCTTGCTCAATGGACTAAGGATCTGGCATTGCCATAAGCTGTGGTGTAGGTCGAAGACGAGGCTTGGATCTGGCACTGCCGTGGCTGTGGTGTAGCCCAGCAGAAACAGCTCCGATTGGACCCCTAGCCTGGTAACCTCCATATGCTGCAGGTGCGGCCCTAAAAGGACAAAAGACAAAAGACAAAAAAAAAAAAAAAAAAAAAACCACACAGGAAAAAAGGAAAGTTGACTTTATCAAAAATAAGCTTCCAAGGAGTTCCCACTGTGGCTCAGTGAGTTAAGGACTTGATGTAGTCTCCATGAGGATATGGATTTGATCCCTTGCTTCACTCAGTGGGTTAAGGATCCAGCAATGCTGTGAGCTGTAGTGTAGGCCAGCAGCTACAGCTCTGATTCAACCCCTAGCAGGGGAACTTCCATATGCCACGGGTGCAGCCCTAAAAAGAAAAAGCAAAAACAAAAGTAAGCTTCCAAAGACTATACCAGTAACTCAGAAGGTCTCCTTAACTTCGGAATAATGCCATCTTATGCCAAAAGCCCACCCATCCCTCTTCTGAGCTTACCTCATTCACAAGGATCAGAATACTGAATTGTTGCCTGTTCATCTGTAAAATGAAATGACATATTATTATACTGCAGGCCTCATACATTCAGAGCGAAAATACTACATAAAAGCTACTGCTATAACACTCTTCATAAGATTTCCACAGGCTATATATTCAGAATTACTACAAATTTCTAATCACTGATATGTGCATGCTTATCATAAATTATTAATTTTTTAAGAATACTATATTATTCTTAAAATATTAATAATAGTCATTAGAAAATATTGGTTTTTTGGTCTATGAACCACATTACGTAAAATATGTCTAGTGCAAAAGACTTTTTTCTTTTCTTTTTTTTTTTTTAGGGCCACATCTGTGGCATATGGAAGTTCCCAGGCTAGGGGTCAAATCAGAGCTATAGCTGGGGGCCTACACTACAGCCTCAACAATGCAGGATCCAAGCTGAATCTGCAACCTGTTTGCAGCAATGCCAGGTCCTTAACCCACTGATTGAGGTCGGGGATTGAACTCCCATCTTCATGGAGACTAGTCAGGTTCTTAACCCACTGAGCCACAGTGGGAACTCCCAGAGGACTTTTTAAAATGGCATATCATTGATGGAATTCCCGTCGTGGCTCAGCAGTTAACAAATCTGACTAGCATCCATGAGGATGCAAGTTTAATCCCTGGCCTTGCTCAGTGGGTTAAGGATCCAGCATTGCTGTGAGCTGTGGTGTAGGTTGCACACACAGCTCAGATTTTGTGTTGCTGTGGCTGTGCTGTAGGCTATCAGCTGCAGTTCTGATTCAGCCCCTAGACTGGGAACCTCCATATGCCACGGGTGTGGTCCTAAAAAGCAAAATGAAATAAAATAAAATAGCCTATCATTGAATTAAAATGTTTTAGGCGATCAAGTAACATAAATATGTGCACTTGGCTTGAAAAGGAGTATTCGTAAATTAAGAGAGAGATCATGAAGAATAAGGCAGAAATATGTTGGGAGATTCGGGTAAACCTCAGCCCTCACCTGGAAGGTAGTAGTCATAGACTCTGATGATTGCTGGTTTGAGGTTGGTGACCAACACACTTTGGCTGATGGTGAAGGTATAGGTCTGAGTCTCCTTACTGAGCTGTGGAGAAGACAGACAAAACACCACATTGGAACGAAAGTCAGAATAACACTGTATGTAATGTGGAGGTTAAAAGACTGTTGCTGTCTTTTTTTTTTTTTTTTAGGGCTGCACCTGCGGCATATGGAAGTTCCCAGACTAGGGGTCGAATATCTGTGGCTAGCCAAGGATACTAGTCAGGTTAACGAACCCAACTAGTACCCATGAGGATGCGAGTTTGATCCCTGGCCTTGCTCAGCTGTGGCTGTGGAGCAGGCCAGCAGCTGTACCTACGATTAGACCCCTAACCTGGGAACCTCCATATGCTGCGGGTGTGGCCCTAAAAAGACAAATAAATAAATAATAAAATACAGTGAGTTTATTATTGTTTTTAAATGACTTGTGTTTCATCTTTTTTTTTTAGGGCTGCACTCACGGCATATGGAAGTTTCCAGGCGAGGGGTCAAATCGGAGCTGCAGCTGCCGGCTATACCACAGCCACAGCAACTCAGGATCCAAGCCACATCTCCAACCTACACCACAGCTCATGGCAACACCAGATCCCTAACCCAGTGAGTGAGGCCAAGGATTGAACCATCATCCTCACGAAGACTAGTAGGGTTCTTAACCCACTGAGCCACAGTGGGAACTCCTAAATGACTTGAGTATTTTAATATTTTTCTCAGTTTTAGTTTCCAATAAGATAAATGTCAATAGATTAACCCATTTCAACATAAGCTCCTTGAGGTCCTTTAAGAGTATATAGGGGTCCTAAAAATATCTTTGGAATGATTGTTCTTGTCAATCATTTAGTTACCATAAAGATTTAAAGTAAATGACTAACATAAACCAAAAGAAAGCTGCGATTGTAGCCTTAATATCTGACCAAATAGAATCTAGGCCAAAAAAAAAAAAAAAGTATATGTGTATAGAAATCTGAGGCAAAGAAATATATATATATATACACATATATATACACACACATATGTAATTAGTGTAAAATAAGGACAGTATAATGCTAGTAAAAGGGAAATTGAATAAGATATGTTCATAGAATACATGCCCTTAATTATGCAATTGAAAAATATCAAGAAAAAACAGAACTGCAGAACTGCATAGATAAATGGTAAAGGACAAATCAACAACTGTAATCAGAAATTTTGGCAAGCTTCTTTCAAAAACTGATAGATTTAGCAGAAAAAATGAGCGGAAATAACAGACATGAACAACAGAAATAATGATCCTGGACTTTTAGACCTAGATCCAATCCATACCCAAGAGAGAGGGAATGGACATTCTTCTGGAGAACACATGAACATTTCCCCCAAAAAAGACCATATAGTAGGTCAGAAAAGAAAGTTCAATGCATTTCCAAGGCTTACTATCATGATCTCATACCATAATGCAATAAAATTTAAAATTAGTAACAGAAGGATGGCTTCAAATATCCCATGAATTTAAGAAAAAAGATATATTGGAGTTCCCGTCATGGTGCAGTGGTTAATGAATCCGACTAGGAACCATGAGGTTGCGGGTTCGGTCCCTGCCCTTGCTCAGTGGGTTAACGATCCAGCCTTGCCATGAGCTGTGGTGTAGGTTGCAGATGCAGCTCTGATCTGGCGTTGCTGTGGCTCTGGCGTAGGCCAGTGCCTACAGCTCCAATTAGATCCCTAGCCTGGGAACCTCCACATGCCATGGGAGCGGCCCTAGAAAAGACAAAAAAAAAAAAAAAAAAAAAGAACAAAATGGTAATAAAAACAACACTTGTCACAATTTGAGGACAAAGCTAGAATATCCTCAGAAGGGAGTTCCCATCATGGCACAGTGGAAACGAATCCAACTAAGGTTAAGGATGCCGCTTGGACCTGGCGTTGCTAAGGCTGTAGCTCTGATTAGACCCCTAGCTGTGGGTGCAGCCCTAAAAAGCACACACACACACAAAGAATATACTTAGAGGGACATTTATGTTTCAAATTCATCAGAAAATAAGACTAAAAGTAAACAAATTCAGCATTCAATTTAAGAAGTTAGAAAAAGAATAACAGAAAATATCCTTTCCTCCTCCCTTCAGCCCAAAATTAAGAAGAAAGGAAATAATAAAGGAAGAAATTAATGAAACAGAGCACCCAAACCAAGCCAGCAAATTACAGAAAAGCAACAGAGAAAAGGAATAATACCAAAAGTTCCTTTTGTTAAATGTGAATAAGATTGTCTTCTAGTGAATCTGATTAAGGGAAAAGAGAAAAGATACACAGGAGAAAAAAAATCACATGTAATCCAATTGGCTTTATCTTTTTTTTTTTTTTTTTTTTTGTCTTTTTGCCATTTCTTGGGCCGCTCCCGCAGTATATGGGAGGTTCCCAGGCCAGGGGTCCAATTGGAGCTGTAGGCACCGGCCTATGCCAGAGCCATAGCAACATGGGATCCGAGCCGCGTCTGCAACCTACACCACAGCTCATGGCAACGCCGGATCGTTAACCCACTGAGCAAGGGCAGGGACCGAACCCGCAACCTCATGGTTCCTACTCGGATTCGTTAACCACTGTGCCACGACGGGAACTCCCTGGCTTTATCTTTTTCTTTTTTTTTTCCTTGGCTGCACCCACTGAATGCCGAAGATCCCAGGCCAGGGATTGAATCTGAGCCTCAGCTGCAGCCTATGCTGCAGCTACGGCAACATTAGATTGTATAAACCACTGGGCCGGGCCAAACCTGCACCTCCGCAGCAACCCGAGCACGCAGTTGGATCTTTAGCCCACTGAGCCATCAGAGAACGCCCACTCCTAGAAATTTTTATTATTTTTATTTATTTATTTATTTATTTTGCTTTTTAGGGCTGCGCTTGCAGCATATGGAGGTTCCCAGGCTAGGGGTCTAATCAGAGCTACAGCTGCTGGCCTATGCCACAGCCACAGCAACACCAGATTCGAGCCACATCTGTTACCTACACCACAGCTCATGGCAACGCCAGATCCTTAACCCACGGAGCCAGGCCAGGGATCGAATCCGAAACCTCATGGTTCCCAGTAGGATTCGTTTCCACCGCGCCACGGAGGAACTCCCTAGAAATTTTTAAATGACATTGATGGCTCCATTTTGCATCTGTTAGACAGTACTGCCCTGGAGATGCACAAGAGTATTTTATGGCACACCAGCATTGGTAAGATTCATCCCATGGTTGTGAACTCATTCTCTCACTTTCTTCATCTTCGTGTATGGGACACTAGTAGATATAGATTAGAAGGGAAGTCGCAAAGATACAGCACAAAGCAATCAACCTCTTTTGTTTAGTCCCCGATACCTACCTCTTCCAGGTAGATGTTGAGTATGTCATTTCCAGATTCAACCTTCCTCACCAGTGGTTGCTGGAGAAGCTGAATAAGAAAGGTGGAAAAAAAGGAGATTAAGAGCCTGAGACTTCACTATTCCCTAGGGTAAACTTCCAAAGCTCTGCCATGATCAAGGAAACAATACATACTCTGGAAAAAGTAAGAAAAAGGAACCAAGACTGTAAGAGGTTCCATGTCATATGTCTGCTGCATCTCTGTAGCCCATTTAGATAAGATAAGCATGAGTTCTAGATATAAACCATGAGGCCAACCAGGTTTTCTTGTTTTTTTTCCTAGGGCCACATGTGGCAGATGGAGGTTCCCAGGCTAAGGGCTGACTCGGAGCAGCAGCTGCTGACCTACACCAGAGTCACAGCAACGCAGGATCTTTAACCCATTGAGCGAGGCCAGGGATCAAACTCGCATCCTGATGGATACTAGTTACCACTGAGCCAAAGCGGGAACTCCCCAACCAGCTTTTTATTTTTTTTTATTTCTTATTTATTTATTTATTTATTTTTTGTCTTTTTTGCTATTTCTTGGGCCGCTCCCGCAGCATATGGAGGTTCCCAGGCTAGGGTTGAATCGGAGCTGTAGCCGCCGGCCTACGCCAGAGCCACAGCAACTCGGGATCCGAGCCGCGTCTGCGACCTACACCACAGCTCACGGCAACGCCGGATCTTTAACCCACTGAACAAGGGCAGGGATCAAACCCGCAACCTCATGGTTCCCAGTGGGATTCGTTAACCACTGAGCCATGACGGGAACTCCCCCAAACAGCTTTTTAAAAGATAATGCTGGCCCCCCCCCTCAGAGCTGGTTAAATGAAGAAGATAAAAACAACTTACTAACAGATTGGTCCCTTCCTTGGGACTGAACCCCGAAAGCATATTTACTTCCACGATGGCCATATTGGAAGAGCTGCGGCTCCCCACATAACTGAGAGCAAAAAAAGCTGTGTGAGCCATTATCTCCCCCCCCAGCACACTCTGGGTCTGCTTCACACACACACACACACACACACACACACACACACACACACACACACACACACAAACAACACAAGCACTCCAGCTCAGCTACTATGACCTAGGCACCCCCGCCCCACCTCCACTGTCCTCACCTGGTGTGGACCGTCAGAGCCAAGGATCGAGGTGACGTTTGCTGCTTGCATTGATCTTTCCCTATTTCCACACTAAGCCTAAAGGCCTCCACACTTTTAGGAGGGAGAATATTATATCTCAGCACCATCTAGCAGGAGGAAGCAGATAATCAGATCAGAGTTGGGAAGCATTTAAAAGATTGTACAGTTCAAATGGCTTTCCTTACATCTAAGACGGAGAGAAGGTTCTAAGGGAGGCAGAGGTGCCCTCAGCCTCTCTTTTCCAACGCACATGAGTCCTCCTGGACCTCTGCTCACCTGCACATAGACACAGCCCAAGCCTGAGGCCTCCACGGTATACACTCCAGGGATCTTGGGCAGAGACTCCTGCTGAAACACCAACCGGTTGGCGGCGTGAACAGTGAAAGTGCGCTGGAAATTCGGAGTGGATTTTACTGCCAGGGTGACCTCCTCAGATGGCTCGTAGGCAGTAGTGGCGTATTTGGCAAGAGCTTGCAGAGCAACTACAGTATCCTGAGGAAAACAATCGGGCACATGCTTACCATTTTGTGAGCCACCAGAACTAACCCCCAGCAACCCTATAATCCACACACCTGGTTGTTGTTCGCTAGCTTGGATGTTACCTCCTCTCAGTATCTAAGAACCACATTCATCAGTGTTGGGGAAGCTGACATAGAAACCATAATATCTTCCTGTCTAGAAAATCACCATCAAATAACTAGGTCCTACTGTATAGCACAGGGAACTATAGTCAATATCCTCTGATAAACCATAATGGAAAAGAATATGAAAAAGAATGTATGTGAGAGTTCCCCAAGAGGTTGTGGGTTCAATCCCTGGCCTCACTCAGTGGGTTAAGGATCTGGCATTGCCGTGAGCTATGGTGCAGGTGGAAGATGCGGCTCGGATCTGGCATTGCTGTGGCTCTGGCGCAGGCTGGTGGCTACAGCTCCGATTCAACCCCTAGCCTGGGAACCTCCATGTGCTGCAGGTGCGGCCCTAAAAAGACAAAAGACAAAAGACAAAAAAAAAAAAAAAAAGAATGTCTGTATACGTATAACTGAATCACTTTGCTGTACCTCAGAAATTAACAAAATTTATATAAACTAAAGCCAAGGGAAAGAAAAAAAAAAGAATGAGGTATTCAAAATGGTCACATGTCACTCTGTGATAAGAATATCTACAGGCTCAAAACTTTGTAGACTATCTACAGCAGAATAAAGGAACCCCACTTCTCCTATCCCAAATGAAAAAGAATAGTTGTATTTATTTTTATTCTCTTATTTTTATTTTTTTGGCCATGCCCACAGCAGACAGAAGTTCCTGGGCGAGGAATCAAACCCAGGCCACAGCAGTGACAATGCTGGATCCTTAATCCACTAGGCCACCAGAGGACTCCATAACAGTCATATTTAGGCATCACACTCATATAAAGTTAGGAAGATAGGTCACCAACCTAGAGGAAGCTGCAAACAAGTTAATCTGTGCAGCTTGACCATCTACAAATATATGTTTGCCTGCTCTCTGTGAAGTGGAGCTAAGGAGAGCTTTATTGCCTGGGAATGTGGAAACAATTCAAGAAATGGGATCTTACCATTGTCTGAAAACCAAAGTGGGTGATATGTGACCTCGGTAATAGCCAAGGATTTTATTAAAAAGCAGCTCTGACATATATCTGTCACTGAGAGTTCTAAACATTTCATCCACTGCTTTCTAAAATTATATATTATAATTATTTAGGGCTCAGCAAGAAGAAGGAAGTCTTTCCTGATCTTTGGCCAAGAATTTCCCTGAAATCAGGATGCATAGTACCATATAATTTTTTAAAAATCCAATTAAGTCATTACCATTTTCAAGGTCGGTGCTCTTAAACATCTTCATCAGATACTCTATCTATTAAAATCTGTTCATTCTTCCAGGTCTAATTTACATGTTATGTCCTCAGTGAAACTGTCCCTAATTTCAACAAGTCAGACTATAGTCACTATGAGAACAAAAAATATGTTTTCTTTTCTTTTTTTTTTCTTTTGTCTTTTTAGGGCCACACCCAACGGCATATGGAGGTTCCCAGGCTAGGGGTCTAATCAGAGCTGTATCTGCTGGCCGACACCAGAGCCACAGCAACGCCAGATCAGAACCGAATCTGCAACCTACACCAGAGCTCACGGCAACACCGGATCCTTAACCCACTGAGTAAGGCCAGGGATCGAACCCACAACCTTATGGTTCCTAGTCGGATTCGTTTCCACTGTGCCATGACGGGAACTCCAAAATTATGTTTTCTTGTTTACTTCTGTATTATCAGTGATGTGGAAAGAGTAGATATTTATGAATTAAAGCCTACTCTCTTTGTGATCTTCTAACATGATTTTTATGATGTTATTTGAATTTGTCACACAATTCCACCCTTCCACTTCCACTCCACTAATCCTATTTCTCCTTACCCCTAACCTAGATAAATGATATACTCTCCTGATCTCCTCAAATCCAGTGTCTCCCTCCTCTAAACCACTCCATACGCCAAGTGACAGGTTAATCTTTCTGAAACAAAGTTTAAAAAATTAAGAGCTCTTCGGAATTATACAGAAACTGAGTCTGATATGCAAGGCCCTTCATACTATGAAGCTACCCTGCCTTTCCAGTTGAGTCCCATAATGTTCTAGATTAACCTGTTTTCCCAATAGCTATTCTAAAGTCTTGCAAATGAGTATCTCTACTCACACCATGCTGTCTTCCTTTCCATAGCTGCCTACTGCAATTTTTTTTTTTTTTGTCTTTTTAGGGCTGCACCCGAGGTATATGGAGGTTCCCAGGCTAAGGGTCTAATCAGAGCTACAGCTCCTGGCCTATGCTACAGCTGCAGCCACAGCCACTCAGAATCCAAGCCACGTCTTTGGCCTACACCACAGCTCACGGCAACACCAGATCCTTAACCCACCGAGCAGGGCCAGGGATTGAACCTGCAACCTCATGGTTTCTAGTCAGATTTGTTTCCACTGAGGGACAACAAGAACTCCTGCCTACCCAAATTTTACATGTCCTTTAAGTGCTTCCTCTAATGCAATTCCCTTCTGGAGACTTTTCTTTTCTTTTCTTTTCTTTTTTCTTTTTTGTCTTTTCTAGGGCCGCTCCCATGGCATATGGAGGTTCCCAGGCTAGGGGTCGAATCAGAGCTGTAGCCACTGGCCTACGCCACAGCCACAGCCATAGCAATGCAGGATCCAAGCCATGTCTTTGACCTACACCACAGCTCACGGCAACACCGGATCCTTAACCCACTGAGCGAGGCCAGGGATCGAACCTGCAAACTCATGGTTCCTAGTCGGATTTGTTAACCACTGAGCCACGACACGAACTCCTGGAGACTTTTCTTATCCCTCAAGCTCATGAGGGCTCTCTCTCCCTCTTCAATTTTTTGAAGGTACAAAAATCCAATATTTCGTACCTTTTGTATCTTAGTTCTATAACCAGATTTTGCTTTGTAAAATATACAAGTTTTCCTAGCTTTCCTTCTAGATGGGAAACTTTTTAAAGTAGAGACTATATCATACCAGCTTTCCAAGACCTGAAATAGAAGGAGGTATGCCCAAAAAATCTTGCTTTCATGAAGCTTACAGACCCCATAATTGGCTCTCTCATTTGTGACTGTGTAAATTTAGCCATATTTATTTATACATGTTCTCTTTACATGTAAAACATGGATCTCATGATGTTTCCTACTCTACAAAGAAAGAGACTTAAATGTATATAGTGCCATTTATGTGCTCATGTGACCCAATTTTATGGATCCCTCTATGTATTTTTCACATGCTTTCTCTCCCTTTCTATAGAATGATTAGTCCCTGGACCAGAGGGCAAGGGCTACAGTTTTTCTTCTCTATCCACATAGGCTCTAATGCTACCTGATAAGTGAAAGTAGGAGCGCAGGGTATTTACCTGGGTGGAAGAGAAGCCTCCATACGCATTTTGCTGCTTAGTCAACCAAGCCACTATGCCCGTGGCCTTGGCTATCTCCTTTTGAGTCAGATCAGCTTTGCTAAGCCAGGCCAACAATGCATATGCTGTGAGTTCCACTTCTACAGCCTCAGGCTCAGACCAAGGGCTGGCATTTGATGACCTGGTAGGTTTCTGGCTCCAGTGAATGGACTCTCCTATGGAGAAAAAAAGCATAACTAGGAAGGTCCTGGAAGGAAATGACTTTCCCGTATTGAACACTGAGAAAATATATTTTTTGTCCTCATAGCAACTATATTCTGACCAGTTTCACTGAGGATGTAACATGTAAATTAGACCTGGAAGAATGAACAGATTTTAATAGATAAAGTATCTGGCGAAGATGTTTAAGAGCACTGAGCCATACCGTAAATCAGAGAAAGTACCAACCAAAACTAATCATGAGTTAGAAAAAAAATATATTTCTCAAGTCTTCTGATTTATTAGCCATAATGCACATGCAACAGGTGTACATATGCATATGTGTGGGTGTGTGTATACCCACACATAATTCCCCAGGGTAAAGCTAGCAATGACATCAAAACCACCCTTGTTAATTTATAAATTCTAATGCTAATGGATATAGGTAAGTAGAAACTTCTTATAAGAATCTTATGTTTGGGGACTTTTTTTTTTTTTTTGCTTACAGAATTTTTTAAATTTTCAGCATCTATTTTACATATTAAGAAGAATATGTTCTACAAAGAGTAAACTAAAGTTTTAAAGAATGTGATATTTACCAGTAAAATAAAATAAAAACAAAAGTACAAGAAAAAAAAAAAAGAATAAAAATGGCAGGACATGCATAAGAACTCTGAGAAACCATAGCAGAAATGCTAATGAGGGCAAGCAAATAGAATAGGGGACCAAATCCAAACTCTATGACAGCCAAGGCAGCAGGTAACTTGAAGACAAAGGACAGCAAGAAGAGAGGAAACCAGAAGTCTAATTAAATATTGGTTTAGAGATAATAAATACATAGCCTGCAGGAAGCAATCTAATTAGAAGAACAAAAGAAAACAAGTGAACCTGCATGCAAAGTAATGGAGAAGAGACAGTGACATCAAATCAATATACAAGGGAGTAAGTATAACTCCACCCAGTGTCGGAGACTCCCATTCCGGGATAGAGTTGCTTATACACAGGCAACAGAACTATCCAGAACCCACGTGAGAGGGCAACTCAGCAATGACATTCCTATAAATGAAAGCCGCGATTACATTTCTGCCTGGAAGTATAATACTTTTTTTCCTTTTTATGGCCACACCTGCAGAAGATGGAAGTTCCCATGCAGGAGTTGAAACAGAGTTGCAGCTGCAGGCCTACCCCACAGCCACAGCAACACTGGACTGGAGCTACCTCAGTGATCTACACCACAGCTTTCGGCAATGCCAGATCCTTAACCCACTGAGGACAGGCATTGAACCTGTATCCTCATAGAGACTACTTTGGGTTCTTAAGCCACTGAGCCTCAAAAGGAACTCTGGAAGGATAATTTTATTTATTTATTTGCTGTTTAGGGCTGCACCTGTGAGACATGGAAGTTCCCAGTCTAGGGGTTGAATGGAGCTACAGCTGCCAGCCCATGCCACAGCCACAGCAACTTGGGGTCCAAGCTGTGTCTGCGACCTATGCCATAGCTCACGGCAACACCAGATCCTTAACCCACTGAGCAGAGCCATGGATCGAACCCGAATCCTCATAGATACTAGTTGGATTTGTTTCCACTGTGCCACAATGGAAATTCCAGGAAGTATAATTTTCAATAAACAGCTAGGTAAATAAAACGCATTAATATCTTATTTACAGGATCTGTTAGAATATAAAATATTATTCTAAATACATCCAAAAGTTTGAAAAGGATCTTGAGAAATCTCTAAGTTTTAAGTCTCAGAGACTTATCCAATCAACCTCGGTGATTTTACACCAAAGAATTGTTATACCCGCAAAAGGGTGATTCTACGATGCCAATGCGTTTTCTGACTAGCTTCTGCCATCTACTTTCTCTTCATGTTAAAAATATAACATGCCTTAGAGGACTTTCCAGGGCTTTCCCATGAAATTCTCCACAGTGATTTTATGACTTAACTTTTACTGAAATGAATCTGAGAGTTGAATGTATGTGAGATTCTGGAAACTGGGAAAATTTTTCACATATTTTCAGCATATTTTCATAATTTAAAAAAAAAAAACACTTTAAAATAGCCAACATACCTGAAATGATAGCCTGTTGGTCTAGCTTTTCAAGAAGCATGTTTCTAAGGTCCATTTCCCCAGCCAGGGAGAAAGTATAAGCTAACAGAGCCTGTGTGTAGAGGCTGGTAGTGGAGGAAGCAGAATTCTTGAGACACTGCAGGCCCTGACTCACCATTGGGTCCTAAAAAGCAAAGATGGAGAACTGAATTTATAAGGCATCCCTTTTAAAATAGAAAGTGATAAGGAGGTCATCCTGTCCTCTTTTGAGTTTAAAAGGCTGCATAGGGACAAGAATAGGCAAATTGCACCAGAAACTCACATCTCTGGTCTTTCCCATTTCCAGCAATGCGGCTGTGATGTAGGCAGTCAAGGAGACCTCGTCATCAACTCCACCCTGGAGGAAAAGGGAGACAGGAAGTCAGAGCAGCAGCAGCATAGGCAAGAACTGTGTGCAAATTGAAAAACAGTGTCCACTCTGAACAGATAAATTTGTTTGTTTGTTTTTGGTAATAGCACGCCTTTCCACAGGCAGACTACAGCCCCAAGCCCTCACGACACACAATAGGGGGAAAACTGGCTGGTCTTCAATAACTGCACAGCCTTCAATCTCACTTTACAGACATGGATGCTGAGGCTCAGACTGGTGAAATCTGTTGTCCAAGGTCACCCAGAGGCAGGCCTAAGGCCTGAGGATCACCGGCTCCAAGCCCAGTGCTCTCCTGATTCTGCCCCATCAGAGGTACAAGTTGCTCCCAGACACAGCAGTGGGCTGCAGACCCTGGGCAGATCCGCACCTTCATAGCTGTGTGAAGGAGCTTTCCCACGTTGGCGTAGCAGCCGCTGGAGAGCTGGTTTCCCGCCATCCACTTAAGAGCATCCTCAATGTTCTTGTCATCAATGAAGATGAATTTCTGAGCCTGGCCAAAGCATTTGGTGACGAAGGCTGTCAGCCTATATGGGTAAAGAGGGACATGTGGCATGCAGAGGGATTTCCAGGCAAGGGGGCAGCAGTTCTATAATTTATTCTGGTATCTGGTTCCAAGGGGGAGTTGAAGGAACATAATGCCATGCGAAGCCTGGAAAAGGGAGGCATTAAGAGGCATTCATGGAGTTCCCGTCATGGCGCAGTGGTTAACGAATCTGACTAGGAACCATGAGGTTGCAGGTTCGATCCCTGGCCTTGCTCAGTGGGTTAAGGATCCAGTGTTGCCGTGAGCTGTGGTGTAGGTGGCAGATGGGGTTCAGATCCCACGTTGCTGTGGCTCTGGCGTAGGCCAGTGGCTGCAGCTCCGATTAGACCCCTAGCCTGGTAACCTCCATATGCTGCAGGAGCGGCCCTAGAAAAGGCAAAAAAAAAATAATAATAATAATAATAATAGTAATAAATAAATAAAATAAGAGGCATTCATAAGGACAAGAATGAGGAGGTACAGGGGCAGGGAGAAGGGGGAGAGGCTTGACCATACCGAGGCTGAAGTAAACAGCCCTGAAGCAGTAGAGGAGAGAAAGCAAGCAGGAATGGGGTTAAGAAGAGAGACAAAGGGATTGTTCCAGAGGGGTCAGGCATCAAGCTCTGGGGGTACAGAACTCACTGGAAATTGGGCAAAATTACCATGTGTTTCCACTTCCATCCCTCTCCCCAAAGGCACTGTAGGAGCCGTCGCTGTGTTTGTACATCAGCTCCCTCTGGTACCCTGGGAAGTCAGATGTGGTTTTAGATGACAATGACAACTTCAAAACACACCCTCCCCCGCCAAAACCCATCGCTTTCAAGGATGAGGGACACTTCAGGGGCTGAACGTCCCTGTGTCTTATTCACCGATCAGAGGCCTTAGAGAAGGTGTCCAAGAAGAAAGAGGGAACCAGCTCACCTAGCTTCAGGTAACCCACGGCCCGAGAGCGGATTTCCTCAGTCAGCAGCCCGGACTTCTCCAGGTACTGCAAGACATAGATGATGGGAGCAAACAAGACCATGTTCTGCTCCCCACAGCCTCTTGGCATCTGCACCAGCTTGTCGAGGTTCTGCAGGGCCGTGCCCATGATGTCTCCTGGGATCCGAAAGGAGAGGGAAAGAAGGTGGTGGGAGGAGAAGGAACCCTTGGGGTTATTATCACTCATTTAACAAACGCAGGTTAGCTATTATTTAATGAGTTCCTACTCTATGGCCTGGGAAACAAGAAATCAAACATAGTCTCCACCGCAAAGAGCTCAGGGTCAGGGCGGCAAACAGTGAAGCCCACCGCCATTCTAATTCATGATAAGGAATTTTTTTTTTTTCTTTTCAGGGCCACACTTGCCGCCTATGGAAGTTCCCTGGCTAGGGGTCAAATTGGAGCTGCAGCTGCTGGCCTATGCCACAGCCACAGCAAGGCGGAATCTGAGCTGTGTTTGTGACCTACACCACAGCTCACAGCAATGCCAGATCCTTAACCCACTGATCGAGGCCAGGGATGGAACCTGCGTCCTCATGGATGCTAGTCAGATTCGTTTCTGCTGAGCCACAACGGGAACTCCATAGTCATTTTTTCTTTTTTAATAAACTCAATGAATTGTTTACGTTTATAGTTGTACAATGATCATCACAACCCAATATTATAGCATTTCCATCCCAAACCCCCCAAAATCCTCATTTTTAAATGGTTACTGAAAACATTTTGCTTCCCCCTCCACCCGATTTTATAGATCACCTAAACCTAAATACATATCAAGCTTCAATGACCTCTAACTTCCTTCTGCCCAGGCTCTTTTCTGTTGTTAACTAGCGTAAACATCTATCTAATCCTATCTGTACCGCACAGGCTGTACTTGCTCACTTTACACAATACGCTCTTCCTCCTTCATCATGTCCAATCTACTGCCCCTTCCTCCAGGTAGGTTCATGGGCCTCAAGCCACACACCCTGGCAGCCTCTGGCCCCATTTTTCCTTTTTGAGCCAAGAATCTCTGGGTGCTTACCCAGAACAGTAATATAAGCCTTAGCTGAATCAGGAACGACATCCACAGGGACCTCCAGGGAGACGGATTCTGAAGCCACGCTTCCTGTGAAAGGCAGAGAAAAGGTGAAACAATAGAAAGTGGAAATAGTGGGGGTTCTCAAGCCCAAACCATAGAAAAACTTGCCATAATCCAGGGTTTTCTGTGCCCAGTGCTTTCTGTGCATTGGAGACAGATTTTTTACCCTAATCACAGCGGTCTTTGCTGAAAATAAATTTGACAGTCCTAATCGGGCTAAACATTCTCTCTCTCTCTTTTTTTTTTTTGTTTTTGTTTGTTTGTTTGTTTGTTTTGCTATTTTAGGGCCACACCCATGGCACATGGAGGTTTCCAGGCTAGGGGTCGAATCGGAGCTACAGCTGCCACAGCCCCAGCAGATCCAAGCTGCATCTGGCAACGCTGGATCCTTAACCCACTGAGCGAGGCCAGGGATCGAACCCACAACCTCATGGTTCCTAGTTGGATTCATTTCTGCTGCACCACGATGGGAACTCCAACATTTTCTCTTCTTCATCCTGCCACTCTGCTAATTGGCCCCATTAGGGAAGGTACCCCTAGATGCTCCTGTCCCTTCTTGTCTTACGTGTTCCTCCTTATGCCTAAGAAAGCCTCCTGTTGCTAAGGGGGTTCTCACACCCACCCCTCTCTGTATTCACCCACCTTTCGGGCACAGCAGTGAGCTGTGTGTCTTCTCCACAAGGACTCCCTCGGGCTGACGTGGAGAGAACAGGGATGGGGGAAAATAACACAGACGAGTATCAGGGCAAGTGGCACTGACAGAACAGGAAGGGGAAGGGAACTGGGGAGAAGGGGCCCTGCTTGGGTCCCTGGGGCTTCACTTAGAACTGGAGAGAACAGAGTTTCTCTCTGACATCCAGAAAGATCCCATTTTAACCCAGGGAGGGGCCTCTCCATAAAATTCTTTCTGGGCTAGAGCTAAGGATAAGTTTAGGAAACCTCGAAGAGGCAGGAGTGGCAATGGGGTGCCTGATAGAATGAAAAAGCCGCTAATAGGAGAAACTAATATTAGTTGAGTGCCTACAAAGTACCAGGTACTGTATTGGGCCATTTCATCGACCATCGGTGCGGGTTAAGCAAATACTTAAGGCAGAAAGGGGTCAGGGACGTAGGGAGGTGAGCCACCAGCTTGGAGCTGAAGTAAGACTTCCGTAGGAGACTAACACACATGGAACATCCCTGCATGGGTGCCGTCTCTACCTCTGAGGCTAGGCCTGCAGAAAACTCACCTTGACCAGAACTGGTTTGATGAGTGTGTCACTCCGGCCCTTCTCTGGAACAAACCCCTTCTGGCCCCCACAGAGCTCACTGCTGTCCAGAATCGTAGTACTGATAGTGAAGTTTATATGACCTGGGAAGAAAGAGGGCGAAAGAAAGACATCCATCCTATTGGCAGAGGTACCAGTGAGGTCTCTTCTCCTCTAGACCAGTGCCTCTCAAATGTAATGGCATCCGAGTCACCTGTAGACCTTATCTGTTTTTTGTTTGTTGTTTTTTCGTTTTTTTTTTTTGTCTTTTTGCCATTTTTTGGGCCGCTCCCACGGCATATGGAGGTTCCCAGGCTAGGGGTCGAATCAGAGCTGTAGCCGCCAGCCTACACCAGAGCCACAGCAATGCAGGATCCGAGCCGCGTCTGCAACCTACACCACAGCTCATGGCAACGCCAGATCCTTAACCCACTGAGCAAGGACAGGGATCGAACCTGCAACCTCATGGTTCCTAGTCGGATTCATTCCCACTGAACCACAACAGGAACTCCCAGACTTTATCTGTTATAAACAAACTCTGACTCAGTAGATCTGGAACAGGGCCCACAGTCTGCAGTTCTAACAAGCTTCCAAGTGTCAATGATGCTGGTCCCTGGTGGTGGGTAGGCAGCATCTAAGGGTCCCCAATGATCCCTGCATCCTGATATTTACACTACTGTGTAATCCCCTCTCCTTGAGAGAGGGCTAAATCCAGCCCACTCACTTCTTTTTTTTTTTTTTTAGGGCTGCACCTATGGCATATGGGAGTTTCCAGACGAGGGGTCAAAATGGAGCTGCAGCTACCAGCCTATACCACAGCCACAGCAATGCCAGAGCTAAGCCGCATCTGCAACCTACACAGTAGCATGCAGCAATGTCAGATCCTTAACCCACTGAGCGGGGCCAGGGATCAAAGCTGCATCCTCATGGACACTGTGTCGGTTCTTAACCTGCTGAGCCACAAGGGGAACTCCCAGTAACTCACTTCTTTTTTCTTTTTTTAGGACCACAACCACAGCATATGGAAGCTCCCAGGCTAGGTGTTGAATCGGAGCTACAGCTGCCGACCTACCCCACAGCCACAGCAATGTGGGACTGAGCCACGTTGTGACCTACAGCATAGCTCATGGCAATGCTGTATCCTTAACTCAAGAAGTGAGGCCAGGGATTGAACCCACATCCTCATGGATACTAGTCAGGTTTGTTAACCACTGAGCCACGAAGGGAACTCCCAGTGACTCAATTCTAATGAAGAAGGTGATACCGAAGCCATAAGATGTCAATTCTGAGGTTAGGTTATAAAAAAAGACTGCTGCTTCTATCTCAGGTACTGTCTTCCTGTTGAGCCACTTACTCTGAAGGAAGCTAGTGTGGTGTCCTGAGGCAGCCCAGTGGGGAAATTCATGGGATGAGAAGCTGAGGGGACCTCTAGTCAACACCTGAGGCCAAGAACTGCATCCTTCAGTCTAACAGTCCATGAGGACCAGAGTCTTTGGAATGAGCTTAGAGGTGGGTCCTCTCCTGGTCAGATTTTGGATGAGAACTTCATGAGAGTCCCTGGGCCTGAGGCACCCAGCTAAGCTGCACCAATGACTGACTCTTAGAAACTGTGTGATAATAAATATTGGCTCTTTTAAGCTGCTAAATTTTAGGTAATTTGTTAAGCAGCAATAGATAACTAATACATCCAAAGACCATACTTTGAGATGCAAGGATTTAATCCAAGAGCAATGACATCTTGTAGGATTATTGTGATGATTAAATGTGTTAATTCATGCAGAACAGTTAGGATAGTGCCTGACCCCTAGCAAGCGTTTGATTAGTTCATGACCATATATCGCTTGTCCTGGCATAAATATTAAAAACTTCCCCTTTCAGAGTTCCTACTCTAGTGCAATGAGATCAGCAGCATCTCTGCAGCGCTGGGACACAGGTTTGATCCCCAGCCTGGCACAGTGGGTTAAGGATCCTGCATTGCTGCAGCAGTGGCTCAGATATGATCCCAGGCCTGAGATCTACATAAGCCATAGGGCAGCCAAAAAAGAAAAAAAAAAAATTCCCTTTTCACACTCAAAATAATCCAGTTTGGAGTTCCCTGACGGCTCAGCAAGTAAAGGACCTGGTGCTGTCACTGCTGTGGCTCAGGTTGCTGCTGTGGTGAGGGTTTGATCCCTGGCCCAGAAACTTCCCCATGCCATGAGTATGGCCAAAAAAAAAAAAAAAAAAAAAATCAATATAGTCCAGCTTGAATAATTTGGGGGTTACATATCAAGGAAAATTTGCTTCTTTCTTTCTTTTTTTTTTTTCTTTTGAGGGCCACATAAATGGTATATGGAGGTTCCCAGGCTAGGGGTCAAATCGGAGCTGTAGCCGCTGGCCTAGGCCACAGCCACAGCAACACAGGATCCAAGCCACATCTGCAACCTGCACCACAGCTCATGGCAACGCCAGATCCTTGACCCACTGAGCAAGGCCAGGGATCAAACCTGCATCCTCATGGAACTCCTGCTTATTTCTTTTATTAAAGTATAGTTGACTTACAATGTTGTGTGCTTATTTATTTATAACACAGCACTTAGAAGGAGGAAATGGAGGCAAATAAAAAGGGGAAAAAGGAGACAAAACCAATACAGCTGGTAAAAGGGTACCATCTACCCCTTCCTTCTCTTACCCAGTTTGACAGCTGTGATATTCCAGTGATAGGATTTTGCTTCATCAGCACAGAGACAGCTGGAGGCCTGCGAGTCTGGCCATGATCCCACCTGGTACTCATCTGATGTAGCCAGGTTGGTCTGAACCTGAAGAGGATGTTTGAGTGGTAGAGCATGAGGAAAGGAGACCACACACAGAAGTCTAGGAACACATGGGGGCAGAGACACCGACCTCTCAGCTATTTCTCAGGGAAAACTGGGACACCTGCAAGTTAGGGACAGACACCACCAGCTTCTTATATGCCAGCCCTTCTTACCCTGATGCACTTCTTTAGGTAATTGAAGATGGTGGCGGTCAAACGAAAGGATTCTCCGCGAACCACTGAATAAGGGAGAGTCAGATCCACAAAGAATGGCTTGAAGGCAGTCAGTCCCACAGTGGGTGAGAGACCAAAGCCACGGGACTGGGAGGTGCAAAAAGTCATGGCCTTCCACGTGGTGATGGTATCAGGGACAGTGACTTGAATAGCCTCCTTCCCCGAGTTGCTGCAAGAGCACAAGAACACAAGTGAGGCGGACGGCGGAAGAAGGAGAGCATCCGTGAATTGAGCTGCAAATTTGTCTGCAGAAGTGAATTTTTTGTTGCTGTTGTGCATGGGGGAAGAGCAAAGAGGCCCATGTGAATCTCAGAGTGTGAGTGTTCAGGTGAGGGGGTACAAATATGGGAGGAGGGGGTGCCTGAGGATGTGAGGGAGGGTGTGTGTGTGGGTGAACACCTGTGTGCAAGCATAATTGATAGAGGCCATGAATCTGTCTTTTTTTTTTTTTTTTCTTCTTTTTTTTTAGGGCCGCACCCATGGCATATGGAGGTTCCCAGGCTAGGGGTCGAATTGGAGCTACAGCTGCCAGCCTACACCACAGCCACAGCAACGCCAGATCTGAACCAGGTCTATGACCTACAGCACAGCTCACAGCAATACTGGATTCTTTTTTTTTTTTTTTTTTCTGTCTTTTTGTCTTTTGAGGGCCACACTCACAGCATATGGAGGTTCCCAGGCTAGGGGGTCTAATCAGAGCTGTAGCTGCCGGCCTACACCACAGCCACAGCAACACCAGATCCAAGCCGGGTCTTCGACCTACACCACAGCTCACAGCAACACTGGATCCTTAACCCACTGAGCGAGGCCAGGGATCGAACCTGAAACCTCATGGTTCCTGGTCGGATTCATTTCTGCTGTGCCACAATGGGAACTCCAAATACTGGATTCTTAACCCACTGAGCAAGGCCAGGAATCGAACCCGAATCCTCACGGATACTAGTCAGGTTCGTTACCACTGAGCCATGATGAGAACTCCCTGAATCTGCCTTCTTTTTTATTGCTTTTTTAACCATGTCCACAGCATGCAGAAGTTCCCCCGCCAGGGATCAAATCCAAGCCAAGGCAGCGACGGGAGCCATTGCGGAGACAATACCAGATCCTTAATTCACTGAGCCATCAGGGAACTCCCAAATTTGCCTTCTTAAGGCTTGCCCAAATGAGCAGGTTAGCAGTGGGCAAGGACTCAAAGAATGTCAACATGTGTCTCCATGTTTGTGAAGCCCTGCAGCGAGTATGCACTGTCTGCCCTGTGTAAATGTGAAGACGTGTGAATTTGTTTTGAGTAGTTGTGTATGATTGTTTAAGAAGCCAAGGAAAGAAACACATTCCCATATTCCCATTAAGCTTTCTTGGCTTGAGACTGAGATTCATGAGACATTATCTGGGTCTGAGTTCCCTGCTGACCTCCGAGGCATCACTTACCCAATAGGAAATAGGTCCCAAATCCAAGTCTCTGGGAAGTACTGTCGAACCTGAGAATCCACCTCCTGAACTGATGAAGTTGTAAAAGCCGTTGGACGAGCAAAACCAGGTCCTAAGGAGACCAAGAAAAAGGGGGTAAAACAGGAGACTGAGGTTGTGCAATAAATGGAGGTGAAGTGACTACCAGCAAGGATTCAGAAGGAAGCAGAGAATATCCAGTCAGGGATGAAGAAGGAGGACCACTGAGAAACTGACTGGTCACAAGCCCATCAAGGGAGCGACAGACAAGGATGTTCGGCCAGGGAATGAATAGATAAGAGCTTCAGGCTTCAAAAGCCCTCCCCAGAAAGAGATCCACGGGAAAGTGCCTGAATTTATAACCCACGGTTCATTTTCATTCTGGCTAGAGGCTCAGAGCAAGAACAGGAGGCAAAGAGGGAGCTTTCAGAGTTTCATGATTCGATCGTTATTTTATTTCATTTATTTTGCTTTGTAGGCATATGGAGGTTCCCAGGTTAGAGGCCAAATTGGAGCTATAGCTGCGGGCCTACACCACAGCCGGATCCTTAACCCACTGAGCGAGGCCAGTGATCAAGGCCACATCCTCATGGATACTAGTTGGATTTGTTCCCACTGGGCAGCCACAACAGGAACTCCCTATATTATTTTTTTATTTTTCTTTTTCAGCCAGGGATCAAACCCATACCACAGCAGTGACCTGAGCCATAGCAGTGACAACGCCAGATCCTTAACCACCAGGCCATCAGGGAACGCCCCCTGAGTTCCATGATTCTCAATCTCTCCACACATCCACAAGCCACAGAGGTAGCTTACCTCCATCCGTAGCATGGCTGTATTTTGCTAAAGGCCGGTGACTGCACTCTACTGGTTTCTTGATTTTGGCATTGGACAGTATTTTCAGGCCCATGTCCTGATAGGCATCAAGAGGACAAGAAATAAAGGGTTAAGGGGTCCCCTCCCTTACTACAAAGTCTACTGCCTAGAAATTTCACCCTCCAAGGGCTGAACCAACATATTCTTTGACTATTAATTGTGAGACCAATACTCAGACACCAAGATTGGTTCAGTTCTGTTCCACCCAGGGTGAAAGCCTTTCAATTAAACTTATATCATTGTGTTTATACATATATATATATATATATATATATTTACTTTTTGTTGCAAACTGATCGCCATAAGTCAACATCTATTAGCATATATACTGCAAAATTTTTTTCTCGTGAGGAGGACATTTAAGAACTACTCTCTTAGCAACTTTCAAACATGTGATACAGTTTATTAACTACAATCATTATGCTGTACTTTACATTTCCATGATTTATTTTATGACTGGAAATCTGTACCTTTCAACCACCTTCACCCATTTTGCCCACCCCCCCTACCTCCCACCTCTGGCAACTACCAATCTGTCAACTTTTGTTGCTGTTTTAGATTCCACAATAAGTGAAATATGGTGTTTGTCTTTCTCTGTCTGACCTATTTCACTTAGCATAATGCCCTTGAAGTCCTTCCAGGTTGTCTGGAATGGCAAGATTTCTTTCTTTCTTTTTTTTTTTTTTTTGCTTTTTAGGGCCACGCTTGTGGCATATGGAAGTTCCCAGGCTAGAGTCAAATCAGAGCTACAGCTGCCAGCCTACACCACAGCCACAGCAATGTGGGATCTGAGCCACCTCTGCAACCAATACTACAGCTCGTGGCAACACCAGATCCTTAACCCACTGAGCGAGGCCAGGGATCGAACCTGCGTCCTCATGGTTACTAGTTGGGTTCTTAACCCACTGAGCCACAATGGGAACTCCAAGTAGTCCACTTATTCCATTGTTTGATACGTTTAATGCTTTTTCCAAATATTAGTCACTGTATTCTTATTATTTGATTTGGACTGAAATTTCTGAGAGCAGAGACCATATTGGCTCATTCAATTCAACAAAAATACATTGAGCATGATGAAGGATCAGGCACTTGAGAGAACAAAAAGGTAAACAAGGCCTGCTTCCTGATCTCAGAGGCCTCCTGGCCAGACTTGGGCCAAAGCACCCCTAACTTCTACTGATAAAATAGGTGCAACATCTTTCATAATCGTGATAAGAGACCTCTGGTCTACCTTCATTTTCTTTCCTGATTGATCGCATCATGGAAATGTCTGGAGACCCAGGGAGAGGACTCAGGGTATGGCTTTGCATAGTGGTTGTCTTCTAACATAACTGTGCTGCTTCTTCAAACTTAAGGACCAAGAAAGGCTACTGTACACATCAGGAGCCTCCTTTAAGATTTTGGCCCCCGTGAATGCCCGCAGGAGACTGTCTGCTCTTTTAGACATGGGCCTTCCTTTCCCCCTTCTCACCACCATTGTTTCTACCTGGAAAAAACTGAAGAGGTCTGTGCCTTCGGAGACCCAAGGCCTCCACAGGACGGAAGGCCTGCTCCAGCGCTCCTCAGGCACTGGAGCCATGAGGGGTCGTGGAAAGTCCCACGGGCCAGACACTGGACACTCATCATATTCAGCCACCTGGTAGGGGTAGTGACCATACCAGAAGGGGAACATCCCATAGACCTGAGATAGGAGAAAAGGAAATAAAATACTGATGTAGTGAAATCAGTTGAGAACCTTCTACTCTTGCATTATTTCTCTTCGTTATTCCAGAATTCTCCCTACCCGTATTCCATTCAAACCCTTTCCTCTACTTCATGTTTTTCCATCATCTGTCACCCTTCTCTCTGATTTCAGCTTTCTGGATCTCTCTGCCTATATCGACCATGCCCTTCTCATGTCATGCCCTTCGTTTCCACACCAGCTTTGCCACCACCTCGTGGTGGAGCACTCTTTTGCTGAGGCTTGCTTTCCCACCCCCTGAAATCCAGCTCTGATTTTAATGCAGTCAGTCTGTCTTCTCAGTAGACCCCCTTCCTGCTACATTAGCAGCCCACTCACGGATCTGTTGCTCAGCTCGCTCTCTGGTCTAAGCAGCAAGACACTCTCATCCACAGCCCGGACCGCACACAGGGACCCGGGAGCTGCCCGCAGCTGCAGGTCCACATCTGCTCCCGGAAGCTGCTGGGAAGGTGAGAAGCCGAGGGAAACCTGGGGATGGGAAAAGAATAACAGGGGGATCGGGTCAGCCTGGAGCTATACACCATGTGCCCTAAATGTGGTCCAGCCACTCCTTCACTTACCTTTTTTTCTTTTCTTTTTGCTCTTTTTTTTAGGGCCACACCCACAGCATATAGAATTTCCCAGGCTAGGGGTTGAATCAGAGCTACAGCTGCCAGGCTACATCACAGCCACAGCAACGCCAGATCCAAGCGGCATCTGTAACCTACACTGTAGCTCATGGCGACGCCAGATCCTTAACCCACTGAGCAAAGCCAGGGATCCAACCCACATCCTCAAGGACACTATGTAGGGTTCTTAACCCACTGAGCCACAACAGGAACTCCCACTTCTACACTTTCATCTTGATTTTTCTACGTAAAGTCTCACCCTTTAGAACCAGTGTCTCATGATACAGTTGGAAAAAGTAAGCAGCATAGAAGAATAATGTAGAAAGCTTAAAAGACAGAAAGTAGAAAGAGATTATATGCAATGACTCTACAGAACATGTGATCTCCCAGTATGACCTTTAAAAAGAAGTAGGAGGAGGAGGAGTTCCCATCGTGGCGCAGTGGTTAATGAATCCGATTAGGAACCATGAGGTTGCGGGTTCGATCCCTGGCCTTGCTCAGTGGGTTAAGGATCCGGCGTTGCCGTGAGCTGTGGTGTAGGTCGCAGAGGCAGCTTGGATCCTGTGTTGCTGTGGCTCTGGCGTAGGCCGGCAGCTACAGCTCCAGTTGGACCCCCAGCCTGGAAACCTCCATATGCCGAGGGGGCAGCCCTAGAAAAGGCAAAAAGAAAAAAAAAAGAAGAAGAAGAAGAAGAAGTAGGAGGAATGATGGTTCAGCACACCATACTATAGATAAGGAACATCATGACCAATGTCAATATCATTCCTCGCTTCCCTGACCCTGCCTTATCTCCAACCCCAGCATACACATGCACTCTCTACGCCCAGACCTTGTCTTCACCCTCCCCAATTGCCATTTTACCTGATTGTCAAAGCACATCTCCATGGAGAACTGAATTTTGTCCGCTATCACACCTCCACTGGGAAAAATGGCATAAACCACCAGGGAAGGGTCAGGGGCTAGTCTGGAATTGAAAGTCAGTGGGAGAGAGAAGGAGCCCTTCAGTCCTGAAAGAGAGAAGCGGATATTCAGAGGTGGGAGGACATGCTCACCCAACGAGGACTTTCAACCCTATGTCTACACTCCGGGCCGGAGCCCACCACAGGCCTCAGGCCCAAGTTACTTCTCACTTTCTGTTCTTCTATGGCTATTGTCCTGTTCTGTTCTCATTGCTCTTACTCTTACTTCTGGAATAAGCACTGCTTCCTGGAAATGTAAAGGTTTTATTTCTTTTTTGGCTGCTCTGCAGCAAACAGAGTTTCCGGGCCGTGGATCAGAACACAGTTGCAGCTACAACCTAAGCACAGCTGTGGCGATGCCAGATCCTTAACCTGCTGTGGGGTGGAACCTGTGTCCCATTGCTCCCAATATGCCACCCATCCCATTTCACCACAGCAGGAACTCCTGGAACTATAAAGTGTATAAGTTTTTCAGGAGTTCCTTGGTGGCCAAGCAGTTACGGATCTGGTGTTGTTACCGCTGTGGCTCAAGTCACTACTATGGTGTGGGTTCAGTCTCTGGCCTGAGAACTTTGACAGGCCACAGACACAGCCAAGAAAAAAAAAAAAAGTTTAAGTCTTCCAAGAGATGCATGAACACTCACCTTTCTTCTTAAAGTTCAGGTTCAGGTGTTTCTGCCCCTCCAGCTCCAAATTTCCTTTCCCTGTTAACTAAGGAAGAGAAGAATAATCATCAATAGATTAGAAACTGGGGAGTTTAGCTTTGGCCCTATCCCTGCATCTCTCCACAAGGAAAGGCTCCTTTCACAGTTCCAGAGCTCAGGTTGGTACTTCACAGAGCATCCTTCAGCTCATCCAGTGTCAGATATTACCCAGAGTCCTGATGACCCTTCCTGCATTTGGACGTCTGCTGAGAACCAGAGGGTGGGAGGGAGGAGACAAAGGCAGACAGAATAGAAGCCCTTCTTCACAATAGACAGCTGACACCATTTCTTGAAGGTTTCCCCACATGGTGTCTCTGGACTCCTGTTCAAAATCTCTCTCTCGCTCTATTTTTTTTAGGGCCACACTCTCAGCATATGGAAGTTCCCAGGCCAGGGGTTGAATTGGAACTGTACCTTCTGGCCTACGCTAGAAGCACAGCAATGCAGGATCTGAGTCACGTCTGCAACCTACACCACAGTTTATGGGCAATACCAGATCCTGACCCACTGAGCCAGGCCAGGGATCAAACCCACATCCTCATGGATACTAGTCGAATTGGTTTCCTCTGCACCACAATGGGAATTCCTCAAAATCTCTTGACTCCCCGTTTCCCCCCATCCTTTATACCTACACACCATGCAACACTGTAGCCACTGGCCACATGGGACTACTGGAGCCCTTGAAATATGACTCTTCCAAACTCGGCTTGGTATAAAATACATACTTGGCATTTCAAAAATTTGAAATGAAGCTGAAACAATGTAAAATATGTATTGATGATTTCTGGTGTTGCTTTCACCGTAGACATGATCCTATGTTGGATATACTCAGTTAAATAAAATATATTTAAAGAATTAGTTTCCCCTGTTCTTTTAATTTTTGTAATGTGGCTTCTTTGGGTATTTTTTTTGGGGGGGGGGCTGCACCCATGGCATATGGATGTTCCCAGGCTAGGGGTCTAATCGGAGCTGTAGCTGCCAGCCTACACCACAGCCACAGCAATGAGGGATCCGAGCCTCATCTGTGACCTATACCACAGCTCATGGCAACACCGGATCCTTAACCCACTGAGCAAGGCCAGGGATCGAACCCGTTTCCTCATGGATGCTAGTCGGATTCATTTCCACTGTGCCATGACGGGAACTCCTAACGTGGCTTCTAAAAATGTAAAAATTACTATGTGGCTTGCATTCTACCTCTATCCGGACTGTCTGTTCATCCCTTCTGGCTCATGATCCTCATTCTCTAACCCTTTTTTTTGGCTGCTCCCACAGCATGTAGAATTTCTGAGGCCAGGGGGTCGAACCCACACCACAGCAGTGACATTGCTGTACCTGTAACCACTGGGCCCCCAGAGAACTCCATCCCCTTTCCTTCCCAACATACTTTCACCAGTCCTCATTTCCCAGTCTCACATAGTAGGAGAAGACGACTTCCTGGTCAGGGTTCACATCCGCTGGGTCTATGTAGTAATCTACCAGCACCTCCTGGGTCCGGCCACATTCCAAGATGCCACGTAGCCGGTGAATGTCCAGGAAGCTGTGGGTTGTGTTGTAGAAGGGCTGCAGGTGCAGGTAGGCGTTGCGATAATAACGAGGGGCTCGTTCTGGATCATATGGCAAATCTTCCAACTGGAACCTTCCCTGAGAAAGAGAGGGGGTGAAAAAAAAGCCCTTTAGCATGTACCCCAAGCATATTAACCCCATGGACTTTCTTTGATTCTCATCTGTACTGCCAACCAGTGGCATGTAGGCATTTCCCTGGAGGTCCGACCAAGGCTGTGCGAGGAGTCCATGGTAGTGGTTAGTTACATGCAGCAGCATTTAGGTATGTAGGGAAGTAAAATAAGGCTGAGTTAGAGTTGTTAGGTAATAGGAAATTGTAGGTGATACACCTTCAAAGATTGACTCAAGGGAGAGAAAAGTATGACTAAGATTATACAGAAATTAAAGATTCAGGAATTCCCGGGTGGTCTAGTGGTTAAGATTCAGTGCTTTCACTGCTGCGGGGTTCAATTCCTGGACTGGGAACTGAGATCCCACATCAAGCTACAGCACGCCTGGGCCACAAATAAAGAATATATCTTAAGAATACAAACTAGGTAAAAAGGATTGTATGGATGAAAAATTTCATTTCTAAATGGAGTGATGGAGTAATACCTGGAGTTCAGAAATGGGTAAACCAGCCACAACACAAATGTACTTATTTGCTTAAGTGGCATAGCTGAATGATTGTATTAAAGGCTCTGATTCTTTATCCCTCCCCGTGGCAACATCCTTGACCATGTAATCTTACAGCCCCCTTTTAGTTTAATTGTAGGTCCACCATGTGGCTTTTTTGGAGGAATGGGCATTAGCATGTGAAAGACAGGTAGAGGCTTAGAAAAGCCGTGTGTGTCCACTTTTCCTCTTCCATCTCACGCTGCCATGAGAATATACCTGGGCCAGCGTGGTGAATCGTGAGATGCACGGTGGGCCAGCCTAGAGTCTGCAGACATAAGGAAGTCCACCAAGATCAGCAGACTTGCTTATCTGGCTACCCCATACACCGGAACAATAAATGCTTCCCATTGTGTAATACTAAAGTTTTGGTGTTGATTGCATGGCAATTGATAACCCATACAAGTAACCATCCTTATAAGTTCTACAAAATCTAGCATTCTCTTCTCTGCCATTTTTATGAGAAATAAGAAGAGGGAACAGGGAAATAGGGGGAAAAAGATGATGCTGAACCATTTTTTCCTCCCTAATCTGACTTCAAATAAAGGATCAGAGAGAGATGGGGATAAGTTATAAAGTGAATTTGTAGAAATAGCAGTTTTTTATCTGAAGGGTCATTTATTTAAAATGAGATCTAAGGAGTTCCCGTCATGGTACAACGGAAACAAATCTGACTAGGAACCATGAGGTTTCGGGTTCGATCCCTGACCTTGCTCAGTGGGTTAAGGATCTGGCGTTGCCGTGAGCTGTGGTGTAGGCTGCAGATGCTGTATTGCTGTGGTTGTGGCGTAGGCCCGTGGCTATAGCTCTGATTCAACTCCTATCCTGGGAACCTCCATTTGCCTTGGGTGTAGCCCCCCAAAAAATAATAAAAAATAAAATAAAAATGGGATATAAGAAAACTTTTTGTCAGTTGGGAAGCTGGACTGGTGAGTAAGGGAGATGGAATTACCCAGGGGTGTGTGGGGGGGGGCGGGGCGGGGGGGGCAGTAAGAGGAAAGAGGAAAATTTTTAAGTTTTCCTTCAGGAAAGGCTTCCATGCTGGAAAGCTGGACCTCCCAGTGCTCACCTCCAGAGAAACGTCTCTCCCATTCCAATGAGCCGTATCCAGCTGGAAGGGAGCACGGCCATCGCTGTCAGTAGTCAGGGTCTGGATGGTGGTTCCATGGATGTCGCGAATCACCAGGAACACTGAATGACGCTTGAGGACGGAGCCATTGTGGCCCCTGACTCTTATCTGAGGGGAGAAGGTCATTAGGGCATCAGACACAGAGAAGGTCTAAGCTCTGAGCATACTTTTCAGGAAAGAGTCCAGAAAAAGGTAAATGTGATTCGAGGTTTGGAAACTAGGATCTGTGAGGACCTGAGAAACAAATAGAAGTAGCTTGTCCTGGAGCCCAAGAAGATTTGCCTCATACCTTATGAAGCACCATACACCTTCATTTGCATACAACCCTTAAAGGGCTCTGTACATGTTTTTGCTTTCATTTTCCTACTGAGACTTTCCTTCTCTCCTAAATTGTATAATCCTTAGAAACTAAGAATGTCTGGCTCAGAGTTCCTGTTGTGGCTCAGTGGGTTAAGAACCCGACTAGTATCCATGAGGATACAGGCTCAATCCCTGGCTTTGCTCAGTGGGTTAAGGATCTGGTATTGCCCGGAGCTGAGGTGTAGGTCGAAGATGCAGCTCAGATCTTGTGTTACTGTGGCTGTGGTATAAGCCAGCCGTTGTAGCTCTGATTTGACCCCTAGCCTAGGAACTTCCAGATGCCGCAGTTGTGGCCCTAAAAAGCAAAAAACAAAAAAGAAGAAGAAGAAGAAGAAAGAAAGTCTGAGTCTATCAACTCTTGGTCTGGAGAAGACGTAACTAAAGAATAAATGGACTTAGGAGTTCCTATTGTGGCTCAGTGGAAATGAATCTGACTAGCATCCATGAGGACGTGGGTTCGGTCCCTTGCCTCACTCAGTGGGTTAAGGATCCAGCATTGCTGTAAGCTGTGGTGTAGGTCACAGATACGGCTCGGATCCCTCATTGCTGTGCCTATGGTATAGGCCAGCAGCTACAGCTTCGATTCAACCCCTAGCCAGGGAAACTTCATATGCCACGGGTTCAGCCCAAAAAAGACCAAAAAAAAAAAAAAAAAGAATAAATAGACTTAAATATGTACAACATTATTGTGTTCACCATTTGTTTGGGAAGTAAAGAAAGAGAAGCTGGAGAGAGGAGTAGCTTGCAAGGTATCAGTAAGAAGACACTACCAATTTTTAAATCTCTAGAGATAATGCTTAAGGAGCTAGCAATGGCTCTCTGTCATGGGACTTTTTTTTTTAGGGCCACACCCATGGCATATGGATGTTCCCAGGCTAAGGGGTGGAACCACAGCTACAGCTGTCAGCCCACGCCACAGCTACTGGCATTGGGGGATCCCTGATCCACTGATCAAAGCTGGGGATCGAACCTGCATCCTCATGGATACTTGTCGGATTCGTGTCTGCTGCACCACAACCGGAAATTCTGTCATGGGATGTTTGGTATCAACCTTGCTTCCATGCAGAAGCTGAGACTAAATAATCACTCCAAATACCTTACAGCTTTATAATTCAAAAATTTAAATGTGGGAATATGAACCCCTTGCATTAGGGAGGGCACTGAAATCACATTAGTATGCAAGTCACATCCCACATGAGATTAAGGGCAGCAGTATGTCCGGAGTTAAGAGCACATACTCTGGAGACAGGCTACCTGGGTTTGATTAAAAAAAAAAAAGAGTTCTCATTGTGGCTCAGCAGTAACAAATTCGACAAGTATTCATAAGGTCTCAGGTTGGTTCCCTGGCCTTACTTAGTGGGTTAAGGATCCAGCATTGCCATGAGCTATGGTGTAGTCACAGGTGCAGCTCAGATCCCACGTTGCTGTGGCTGTGGTGCAGGCTGGCAGCTGAAGCTCTGATTCAACCCCTAGCCTGGGAACTTCCATATGCCACGGGTGTGGCCCTAAAAAGACCAAAAAAAAAAAAAAAAAAAAGGAAATAGTGTCTAACTCAGGATTACTACAAAAATTAAACATATGAATGTATATAAAGGACTTAGAATAATGCTTAGCTAGCTATTATTATATGTGTACAGGAAGGAGGCGACAGTGGATGGTGAAGCAAGTTTCCACATACCTTCCCACTGAAGGGGAAATTGGGATGATAAAAATTATCAGTGTCTTCAAAGGTCATTGATCCCGCTTCTGAAGAAATGTAGATATCCTGAGTAGTATTGGCCTCCACTCCTGCAGAAGAAAACCAGATATATGATGATCTAAATACCTGACAGCCTCATCTTCATGTTTAACGAAAATCCCTGAAAGGACGGGGCCGCTGGAAGCATGAAGCTGAATATATTTGATCCAAACCAACTCCTCCTCCCTAAACTTTTGAGGAAATAGGGAGTGGATGGCAGATGGAATCGGGCCTTTCCCTTTGACGATTAGCTCGGAAAAGAGTCCCTCCCCAACACGGATGAGGGTGGGTCTTCAATCTTCTGAGTAGGTCTGTCCCCAGGACACCTCTATTCCTTTCTCTTTTCTGAATATACCACGGAGCATCCCACTTACCTGTCCCTTCTTCCACCACCGTGGCCACAATATTGATGTCTTGCCTGTAAAGATACCCCGTGAGGTTGAAGGTGGACATGTCCACAGAAGCCGAGAGGCATCCTGCTTTGTCAGCCTAGTGAGGCAATCAGAGAGAGAGAGAGAGAGAGAGGATGAGCAATCTAATCTCCGCTTCCCTTTCAGGATGTTCTGTAGAAGAAAATAAGTTCTGCCTGCTCTACTTGAGTTTCTCCATCGTTAAGATAGAAAAACTGTCTTACAACAGGAAGTATACACCTGCACACACATAATCATGAAATGACTCCGAAGCTCCAGGATATGAGAAGGAGACAAGAACCAGCTTCGGAACAGAAAATCGTATCTTGCAAGAAGTGAGGTTACTTTCTTGATTCCAAGGCAGATTCTAAAAGACTTGATCTTTGGGGGGATGAGAAAGACTGCCTTGTTCTTTGGAACTGGGGTAAGAACCCTGTGGAATGATTTCAACTTTGGGCTTGTGTGTGTGTGTGTGTGTGTGTGTGTGTGTGTGTGTGTGTGTGTGTCTTTTTAGGGCAGAACCCTTGGCATATGGAGGTTTCCAGGCTAGGGGTCTAATCGGATCTGCAGCTGCCAGCCTACGCCAGAGCCACAGCAACGCGGGATCCAAGCTGCGTCTGCGACCTACACCACAGCTCAGGTCAACACTGGATCCTTAACCCACTGAGCAAGGCCAGGGATGGAACCTGCAACCTCATGGTTCCTAGTCGGATTTGTTAACCACTGGGCCACAACGGGAACTCCTGGGCTTTTTAAGTATCACTTCTCCATACTGGTGCTTACTTATGTACTCTTTAGGACATAGGAATAAAGTTCCTTTCCTACATCCCATTTACTCACCCAACCAGAGATGTTCCTGCATCTGTCAGGTAGCTGTTCCAATTCTGGCTCTCGAAACCTGTAAGTATTCGCCTTTTGACACACGGATACGTGCACTATCCCAAGTATGGGCTTCCCGTAGGTGTACCTAACCGAAAAAAGCATGAAGAGTCAGGATTGGGCCATTCTACTTGCAGTCCACCTCTCTTCCCCCCTAAATACTTTTCCTTCTTTCCTGCATTCCCACCTTTGAAAGGGCTCTCACAATCCTGCCCTTCTCTGGCTCTCATTCACATCCCTGCTTTACTCCAAGCCTTAGAATATGGCCACTGCACAAAATAAGTACCATTCAAAGGACTGTAACCATGCCTTTCTTTTGCCTGACTCCTATTTCACCATGGGAGTCAATATCAACACTCATCAATAATGCTGGCTGAGAGGGCAGTGGGAAGTAAGAGCAGAAACACAATTAGAAATGTGTCCTGGGGAGTTCCCGTCGTGGCGCAGTGGTTAACGAATCCGACTAGGAACCATGAGGTCGCGGGTTCGATCCCTGCCCTTGCTCAGTGGGTTAACGATCCGGCGTTGCCGTGAGCTGTGGTGTAGGTTGCAGACGCGGCTCGGATCCTGCGTTGCTGTGGCTCTGGTGTAGGCTGGTGGCTACAGCTCCGATTCAACCCCTAGCCTGGGAACCTCCATATGCCGCGGGAGCGGCCCAAGAAATAGCAACAACAACAACAACAACAACAAAAGACAAAAAAAGACAAAAGACAAAAAAAAAAAAAAAAAAAAAAAAAAAAAAAAAAAAAAAAGAAATGTGTCCTGGGAGAACTCCTGACTCGACCACATAATATCTTCCAGGTTTTAACCCCTCCCTCCATAATCTCTCTGCCTATAACACTCCCTCACAGCATCTCAAAATATGGCTTTCGTTTTCCCTGGATCCAGAGATTTATTCCTTTTTTTTCCCCTCCCCATTTTTAAAAGTTTTATTGAAGTATGGTTGATTTACAAGGCTGTGATCATTTCTGCTGTACAACAAAGTGATTCAATTATACATGTCCACACATCCATTCTCTCTCTCTTTTTTTTTTTTTTTTTTTTGTCCTTTTAGGGCTGCACCCACAGCATATGGAGGTTCCCAGGCTAGGGGTCGAATCAGAGCTGTAGCCGCCAGCCTATGCTAGAGCCACAGCAACGTCAGATCCAAGCCGAGTCTGTGACCTGCATCACAGCTCACGGCAACACTGGATCCTTAACCCACTGAGCAAGGCCAGGGATCGAACACGCAACCTCATGGTTCCTAGTAGGATTCGTTAACCACTGAGCCAAGACCGAAACTCCCTCCATTCTCTTTTATTTATTTTTTTTTCCTCCATTCTCTTTTAGATTCAGAGCTTTATTCTTACCTGCAACAAACTTTCACTAAGAAAGAGTCTTCCACTGTTGATAACTGTTTGGGTTCCACTACTTCTACCTTAAACTTGGGCAGCACTGGAGAGAATGGAGAGAGAAATGGAAAATGAGTAGGAAGATGGCTTGACCATAGAGATAGTGAACACAGGGGTATAAAACAATGATAATTAATTAACTCCTTTAAAATTTTTTTATCAAAGTATAGTTGATTTACAGTGTTGTGTCATTTTCTGCTGTATTTTTTCTTTTCTTTTTTTTTATTGCCATATCTGCAGCATACGGAAGTTCCCAGGCTAGGGGTCGAATCAGAGATACAGCTGCTGGCCTATGCCATAACCACAGCAATGCCAGATCTGAGCCACATCTGTGACCTACACCACAGCTCATGGCAACGTCAGATTCTTAACCCACGGAGGGAGGCCAGGGATGGTATCCACATCCTCACGGAGACAATGTCAGGTCTTTAACTCACAGAGTCACAATGGGAACTCCAAACTCATTTAATTAAGGGGGCATGATTAAGACAAAATGCTCCTGAAGTTACCAACTGGTTTAGCACTAAAATGAATAAATAATCCCTCTCCATAGTAGATTTTACTTTACCTTTACTGACTTTGAGACAAGAACATGTCCAACCCTTTGACCCGCTAATTCTCCCACGTACCATACTCTTCCACACTGAAGGTGCCAAAGCTCTGGCCCTCGCCCCCATTCACAGCCACTCTGTAGGTGCCCAGCGTCGCCTCCGGTGCCAGCTGGAAGGACAGGTCTACAATGCCTTGCTTGGGCACCACATCCAGCCATTGTGCAATCCTGTTGTTATTTGGATCCTGTGTCCATTGAAAAGAAATTTCATGATGTACCTGCCTCTTTGATTACCACTTGCACTTGCAGGTAGCAGGTAAAGGAGCAAAAAGCAGGTAAAAAAATCCCACCCATTTTTCATGACACCCCACCTCAATGGTCAGTGTCCAGGAAGAAAAGGGTCCTTTTGGATTCAAATGATCAGATTAAGTCCTTTAAAATGTTATCCAGTTTCATAAAGTTGGCATTAGGATGCCTTTTACAAAGAGGGTTTATTCTTGGTCCCTTAAGCAGAGCAGTGTTGAGGGTTTTGATTGTAAGATAGCAGGTAATTGTCAGAAAAATGGAGGGGATGCTGTGAGGAATTCTTGCCTTCTGAGCACTTCTCACAGGTATTCTTGTCACATTTCAATGGTGACACCATTTGTGATACCAGCCGTTAATTACCAAATACTAAGGAGTACAGAACAAAGCCTTGTGGGATGGACTTGGCCCAGAGATGTTACAGGAATCAGAACAGGAAGGGTCATCACAATAGAGGTTGGTGTCTTTTTTTGTGTTTTGTTTCGTTTTGTTTTTCTTTTTGTCTTTTTAGGACCACACCCGAGGCATATGGAGGTTCCCAGACTAGGAGTCAAATCAGAGTTGTAGCTGCCAGCCTACACCACAGCCATAGCAACAGAGGATCTGAGCCACATCTGTGACCTACACCACAGGTCACAACAATGCTGGATCCTTAACCCCCTGAGCGAGGCCAGGGATTGAACCAGCAACCTCATGGATACTAGTCGGGTTCATTAACCACTGAGCCACAACAGGAACTCCAGAGGTTGGTATCTTTATCTACAGAGATTTAACCCTGAGAAGTGGGGGCAGAGGCAAGAGAACAGGCATGGTTTAGGTGGAGTTGTAGATACTCGGGCTGCTGCAGAGTCTCTGGCTCTGGACCAAGATCTCAGCATTGCTGCTGGCCTCAAGGTTTAGCAACAACCACCTTCTCCACAACTGATGGGAAAGAAGAAATGTCTACTTACTTGCAGTTCCACCAAGGAGTACTGAAAAAGAAAAGCAGATAATACTGGTTAAAGCAGAGCTAGCAATAAGGATAGGCTAACTGAAAGCAAAAAGCTCACAAAGGCCTCTGTCTTTCTCGTTTGCCCACTCCTTCCTTTCTAAATGGCTCTTTTGTGCCCTGATAAGAGTAACAATGGGGCAAAGGCTTGTCGGCCGGGGGAGGAAAAAGAAGAGATTTCCTACAGCGATTGCTAATCTCCAAAATGTGAGGAAATGGAAATTCAGACCCTCAGCAGCCTTCAGTACTTTGTGACCAAGCTCTTCCACGACACACCCTAAGAGAAAATACCAGTATTTGAAGGCCCCCCCCACCCCGTTTTTGTTTTTGTTTTGCTTTTTAGGGCCACACCCACGGCACATGGAGGTTCCCAGGCTAGGGGTTGAATCGGAGCTGTAGCCACCGGCCTATGCCCGAGCCACAGCAACGCCAGATCTGAGCCATGTCTGTAACCTACACCACAGCTCATGGCAACACCGGATCCTTAATCCACTGAATGAGGCCAGGGATCGAACCACATCGACATGGTTACTAGTCAAATTTGTTTCCACTGCTCCACAGCAGGACCTCCCCCCCATGTTTCAACCTCGTTTTAGGAACCAATTGTCTCCTGGCCTCCTCCACTGTTCTCTGAATGCCAGTGGGCAGGAAACTTACTTTTAAGCATTGCAAAACAATTTCTTTTCTTTTTTTTTTTTTTTTTTTTTTTTTTTGTCTTTTTTTTGCCTTTTCTAAGGCTGCTCCTGCGACATATGGAGGTTCCCAGGTTAGGGGTCGAATCTGAGCTACAGGCGCTGGCCTACGCCAGAGCCAGAGCAACGCAGGATCCGAGCTACGTCTGCAGCCTACACCACAGCTCACGGCAACACCGGATCCTTAACCCACTGAGCAAGGCCAGGGATGGAACCCACAACCTCATGGTTCCTAGTCAGATTCATTAACCACTGCGCCATGACGGGAACTCCTCTTTTCTTTTTTTTATGTCTGTTTAAAAGAGCTACATCACAGAATCATATATTGTTTCCTCAAGCAAATAGAAATAATTAAACAATTAAGTTTAATTGGGGAATGGGTCATTGTGCTAGGCATCAAAGTGCCAACCCAAAATTACTTGTTAATTTCAACAGGGGGAGGACACACCTTATTGTTGGAAAAATTAGTTGTCACCACCTTAACCAAGTCATCATATTTGCCATCACTAATAACAGGAAAACCTGATATTCTGTGCCTTCTAAAGAGATACATTTGAGGCTCACAACATCACCCATTTAAAAAAAAAAACAAACAAATATTGTTACCAAAAATATTTAGTTAAAACCTAATTAGGACTCCAGAGGAGTTTCTTTGTGGTACAGAGGTAAAGATCCAGCTTTGTCACTGTAGTGGCTTAGGTTGCTTCTGCGGTGTAGATTCAATCCCTGGCTCAAGAACTTCTGCACGCCATGGGTACAGCCAGAAAAAAAAGGAAAAAAAAGACTTCAGGAGTTCCTGTTGTGGCTCAGTGGTAATGAACCTGACTAGTCTCCATGAGGACACTGGTCATCATGGACTAGTGGGTTCCATACTTGGCCTCGTTCAGTGAGTTAAAGGATCTGGCTTGCTGTGAGCTGTGGTGTAGATCAAAGACGTGGCTCAGACCCCGAGTTGCTATGGCTGTGGTATAGGCCAGCAACTACAGCTCCAATTCGACCCTAGCCTGGGAACTTCCATAAGCCACACGTGCACCCTAAAAAAGCAAAAAAAGAAAAAGACTTCAGAGCTACTTCTAGAAAATAAAGGAGCTCAGAGCTACTTCTAGAAGATAAAAGAGCAAGTTATACTACACGGTAATGAAATAATCAGACAAATCAAGTATATCAAATATTCTGTAAGAGAACTAGGCTTCCTCAAAATTCAATACCATATTCCAGAATGGAGACAGTCTACATGTCATCTAGCCTGATCTCTCTCTCTCTCAAAAAAAGTCAATCTAATGAAAAAATAAGGGGGATTAGTTTAGATTAAGATAAATGTTTTTAATGTAACAGTTAAATGTAACACATGAACTTGATCAGGTCTAGTTTGGAAAAAAAACACAGTTATTTGGAAAACTTAAAACTGAATATTAAACAATATGAAACAATTATTATTAATTTCCTTAGTTGTTATAATAATATTATCATTTTTTAAGATATTCATTTTGAAAGCTATAGACACCTAAATAAATAAAGGAAATATTAACATCCCTGAACAGAGAAATTGACAGTAACATAATTATAGAAGGGGACTTTAAAACCCCATGTACATCAATGGACTGATCTTCCAGACAGAAACTCAGTAAGGAAACACAGGTCTTAAATGATACATTAGACTAAATGAACCTAATATAAAGCATTCCATCCAAAAGCAGCAAAATACACAATTTTTCAAGTGTATATGGAATATTATAACATGATAGACACAAAATAGGCTACAAAACAAGTCTCAATAAATTTAAGAAAACAAATCATATCAAGTACCTTTTTTGACCACAAATCTATGAAACTAAAAATCAACTACAAGAAAAAAGTGCAAAAAAATACAAATATGTGGAGACTAACTAATATGCTACTAAACAACCAATGGATCACTGAAGAAGTCAAAAAATAAAATACCTGGAGACACAAAAACACAATGGTACAAAATCTATGGGATGCAGCCAAAGCTGTTCTAAGAGGAAAGATTATAGTGATACAAGCCTACTTCAGGAAATAAGAAAAATCTCAAATAGAAAACCTAGCCTTATGTCTAAAGGAACTAGAAAGGAAGGATAAACAACAAAACCCAAAGTTAGTAGATGGAAAGAAATCATAAAGATAAGAGAGGAAATAAATTAAAAAGAGACTCAAAAAAAAAAAAAAAAATAGGAAAGATCAATGAAACTAAGAGCCAGCTCCTCAAAAAAGATTTTAAAAAATTGACAAACCTTTAGCCAGACTTGTTAAGAAAAAAAAGAGGGCCCAAATTAATAAAATCAGAAGTGAAAATGGAGAAGTTATAATACCACAGAGATACAAAGGATTGTACATGATTATATGAATAAGTATCCATCAATAAAATGGACAACCTAGAAGAAATAGACAAATTCCTAGAAATGTCAGTCTCCCATGACCAAACCAGGAAGAAACAGAAAATATGAACAGACCAATTATCACTAATACAACTGAATAGTAATTTAAAAAAACCCAATAAACAAACGTCCAGGACCAGATGACTTCTCAGATGTATCCTACCAAACATTTAGAGAAGGTTCTCAAATTAGTCCAAAAAAATTAGAGACGAAAGAATGCTTCACAACTCATTCTATGAAGCTAGCGTTACCCTGATACCAAAACCAGACCAAGACATCTAATTTCTCATAGGCATTTAAGAACCAGGTAAAATTTCTTCTAGATTCTACTGGATCTTCAATGCCTTCCGCTCAGAACAATCTACATGTCAAAGTGGCATATTGGGGGTAGCATATTCTGCCCTCCTTCCTGAAGGGAAGGATTGGACTCATGCAAACATGACATATACACAATCAGGAGACAGGTGTCACCCAGATTACTGTAGATTACTATAAATTCTAGAAAAACCCAGTTCCTTGGATAACAAAGTACTTTTCTCACACAGGGAGCCAAGAAGCAGGTTTGGACACCAGTCAGGCAGAAGCAGTCTCTGGAAGGGAACAAGTGTTCAACCAGCATTTCCACCGGAAGCTGCCTGAGGTTTCTGAATAAATGGATGTAGCAACCAAGCCAGAGAGAATCGGTTAATATGGATACTTTAGTTGCTTGGGGATTAAATAGTGTGCTTTGTAAAACTCACATTTTTGCCAATCTGTTTCTTCGTTAAAAAAAAGTAGTTAATTTCAGTGTTTCAACTTGGAGTTTCAAATTCAGTGTTTCAAATTTTTGATGTTTCAAGCTATAACTTGGAGTGATGTCTGACTAGAGATATGATGTGGGAAGGAGGGAGTAATTTGACAACAGAAATATAGTATAACCATGGAAATCAGAGCACCTCTCAGTAATCCAGCATAATTTGAGCAAAGGTACTATAACAGGGGTAGCCAATGAGATAAACCTCCAGGGGGCAGTAGAGTCTAAAATAATTCTGGCTGTGGCACACTTCGACCCTAGGTCTCCAGTGAGCATGTTAAGAAATAAGTAGTCAATATTACACCAAACTGATAAAGAATACAGGTGATAGGAAGGAGAAACTAAAAATAATTCCAAATTGGGAAAGAAAATAGTGATGGAGGAGGCTACCAATCAGTAATAAGTTTATCTCTTCCCTGTATATTGGAAAAAGAAACAGCTGCTTTGAGAACATGGAAATAGAAACAATGCTTTCTTTTTTTTTTTTTTTGCTTTTTAGGGCCGCACCCGCGGCATATGCAAGTTCCTAGGCCAGGGGGTCAAATTGGAGCTACAGCTGCAGGCCACAGCCACAGCAGCATGGGATTCCAGCAGCATCTGTGACCTACGCCACAGCTCATGGCCATGCCGGATCCTTAACCCACTGAGCGAGGCCAGGGATGGAACCTGAAACCTCATGGTTACAAGTCGGATTCGCTTCCACTGTGCCACAACAGGAACTCCAGAAACAAGCCTTTCTCCATGATTATCTTTACAATTTTCATTTGATCCATGAGCTGTGACTGAAGGAGAAAGAAGGCAGCCAGGAGTGTCTGAGAGGTATTTCAAAACACATAGAAATGACAAACTCTATATTGAGAGGTTTATGATTCTAACAGTCGGGTTGTTCAAGAAAAATTAAAGTGTTCACCAAATGTTACCACGTTCTTATCTTAGGCATGTTACCTTAAGAGAACTGTCTATAAATTACTTTGCCTCTTAGTTGAAAAAAAAAAAAAAGATGGTGGGGTGGATATTCTTATTTCTTCCTTTTATTAATACACTCTTGAATTATTTCTTAGTATTCGAATTGCAAAGGCCACTAGGTGTCACTCCTGGAGAGGAAGTCTTAAAGTTTGCAACCACTTAAAAAACAGCAGCAAAGGAATTCCCATTGTGGCTCAGCGGTAACGAACCGGACTAGTATCCATGAGGACTTGAGTTCGATCCCTGGCCTTGCTCAGTGGGTTAAGGATCCAGTGTGGCCATGAGCTATGGAGTAGGTGGCAGACTCAGCTTGGATCTGGCACTGCTGTGTCTGTGGTGTAGATCAGCAGCTGCAGCTCCAATTGGACCCCTAGCCTGGAACTTCCATATGCCACGTGTGAGGTCCTTAAAAAACAAAACAAACAAACAGCACCAAACAGAACCACCTCTCAGGAATATTAGCCAAACCGATGTTCTCAACCATCAAAGCTTCGAAGTTGAGGGCAGGCACCTCTGCAGGCTTTCAGGCAGACAGGGGCTTGGGAGGATCTGAACTTGAGCCTTGAGGCTAGAACTGCAATTCGCACCCAAGTTCTGCATCTAGAGGGGCCCCTTCCCAAAGAATCTCTTCTCTTCCCTGTCCCTCTTCCCCACTAAATTCTCACCTTGTCATTCACTGGAATGAAGCTGCTGGTCAAAGTGACAATGCGGAGTTGCACTAGGACAGAACAGGTATCATTAGGAAAAAGGACTTTTTCCCCTCTCAGAATCTTTCTTTCTTTCACCCTTTCTGCTTCCTCACACGTACTTCTGAGTCAGCAAAAACCCATCAGGTTTTACTTTTTTTTTTTTTTGGGTCTTTTTTGTCTTTATAGGGCCACACCCTTGGCATATGGAGTTCCCAGCCTAGGGGTTGAATCAGAGCTGTGGCTGCCAGCCTATGCCAGAGCCACAGCAATGCAGGATCCGAGCCTTGTCTGCAACCTACACCACAGCTCACAGCAACGGCAGATCCTTAACCCACTGAGCAAGGCCAGGGATCGAACCCGAGTCCTCATGGATACGAGTCAGATTTGCTACTGCTGCGCCACAGCAGAAACTCCCAGGTTTTACTTTTTAATAAAATCTAGTCTGGAGTTCCTGTTGTGCCACAGCAGAAACGAATCCGACTCATATCCATGAGGATGTGGGTTCCATCCCTGGCCTCGCTCAGTGGGTTAAGGATCAGGTGGCATTGCCGCCGTGAGCTGTGGCACAGGTTGTAGACTCGGCTCTTACCCAGTGTTGCTGTGGCTGTGGTGTAGGCCGGCAGCTATAGCTCTGATTCAACTCCTAGGCTGGGAATGTTCACATGCTGCAGGCGCAGCCCTAAAAAGCAAGAAATAAAAATAAATTTTAAAAATGAATAAATAAATAAATAAAACCTAGTCTGAGAGAGGGACTTCATGCCCCAGTTTTTCTTCATGGCTTCTAACTTTGAAACCTCTTCAAATCCCTTTCTAAGGATGAAGAAACACATAGAAACTAGCGGGCTTAAATGCCCTTGATGCTTTCTGATTCCTATGCAAGCAGCTTGCTATGAGACCCAGCGATCCAGTTATACCTGTCAGATTCCACTGCAGGAGAAATGTGCCTTTTTAGATACACACCCAGTAGCAACTCCACCCGCTACTCTTTGGCCTATGTAGCCCTGCATGCATTCAACACTCATCACACTTCATCCCTCCAGACCTTCCTCTCTTCCTTGGCCCACAGGCCTCCCGGTAACCCGCAAATCCCCTCTACAAATGTGTGCTGCTGTTTCGCAGGCTTTTTGTCTCATCCCACCTGTGTGTCTCTTACCTTTCTGCCCTGGGTTGTACACAGGTTTGTCAGTTTGTATAAAGAGGCCATTCTGCTGCCTCTGAATTAGAACCTTTTTCTTCTCCTCAAAGCTGATGCCCTTTCCAGTTCCCGACACCCGGACGGTGGCCACTTCTTCTCTCCCATCCGCAGGAAGTGGTACCTGGTCAAGACAGGGAAGCTCTGGGGAGGAGTAAGAGACTGGGGGAAACAGAATCAACTGCTCTGAACCCAAGAGGGAGAGGAAAAGAAAAGAAATGAGTTAGATGGAGGTAGGAAGGGTAGGGCCATTCACAAGTTGACAGAAAGAAGGGAAAGAATGATATCAGGAGGCATGGCCAGGCATGGAGGTTTAGAAGAGACAGGCTTCAAGGCCATGGAAAAAGTAAAACAACAGAAAACATACTCAAGGAGAGATTCTGGTGAGTGCCCAGGGAGGAGAATGGGAAAGCTGGGCACCAGAGTTGGGCTCACACTGCACTCACCAAAAAGGACCTGCAATGTAAGTGTCGTGTCTTCAGTCCAGACTGTCGCAACAACGTGAGGATCCTGTCCTTGGTCTCCAGAGTGACAGTGAACTTTACAGCATCGTACCCAGGACTCAGATCCAAACAAACCTTCTGAGTAGAGGGGAACACAAGCTGGGCAGGTAATGTCACCAGATAGTTTCTGTTAAAGAAGCGAACAGAGTTCAGGTCAGTCAGGATTCATCCATTCAGTGAAAAATTCATCCCTCTCCTAAGCACTCAGCATATAGAGATGAATTAAACAGACCAAACCCCTGACTTTGTGCACCTTCCTTCCTTTTGCTTTTTTTTTTTTTTTTTTTTTTTTTGCCTTTTAGGGCTGTACCTAAGCTAGAGATCAAATCGGAGCTGCAGCTACCGGCCTACACCATAGCCACAGCAACGTGGGACCCAAGCCGCGTCTGTGACCTACAACCACAGGTCACAGCAACGCTGGATCCTTAACCCAGTGGGAGAGGCCAGGGATGGAACCCGCATCCTCATGGATATTAGTCAGATTTGTTTCCGTTGCACCACGACAGGAACTCCTGCACCTTATTTTCTATGAGGGAGAAGCAGACAATTAACAAATAACTCAGTGTACAGCCTTAAACCTCCCACCACGGCAGGCCATCATTGTAGGCCAAGAGTACCAAAGAGGAAATCAGTGCTATTACAGGGAACAGGGCACAGGAAGATTTCTTTATTTTAATATAATCTTTTAAAAATTTTCCCTCTGGATAAAGGAGAAATCACACTAAAGAAGGGAAAAGATGAGAAGGAAATGAAACAAAGCAAAGATTATCTCTTCTCCCTCATAGTTGTGTTTGAGAAAGACAGACCAAGAAGCCAACTGCCCCAAATCAACTCTGACACCAGCACTTACGGGAGGAGTTTCTCTGCCACAGCTGGCCATAGGGCCAATATTCCTAGAAGGAGTTGAGCCCACATCTTTGTGGGTGGGACTGATTCCTCAGGATCAAGAACCAGAGGTCTATTCACCAACAGGAGCATATATATGAACCGCCCCCCCAGGTAGGGTGTGCCGCTACGGCTGATCCCCCAGCCAATCATGTTTTGGGGCCTCAGGTGGAGGTACTAAATCAAGGTGAGGCTTCATTCACTTCCTCAAATTTATTTCTCCCTGAAACATTCATACTGGCTCTGCCAGTCCATAAAACCTGTTTGAGGGAAAAGCCAGAATGCACATTCACAACGGTAAAGCTCTCGGAACATGTTTTAAGACTCTTCCCATTTTTTCTGGTTTCATTCCAAATTCCCATTTGATCATTTTTCCCCTCCTTTTATTATCCAATTAAGATATATTTGATTTTTTTTTTTTTTGGCTGCACCCATTTATTTATTTATTTTGTTTGTTTGTTTGTTTGTTGTCTTTTTGCCTTTTCTATGGCCACTCCTGCAGCATATGGAGATTCCCAGGCTAGGGGTCTCATCGGAGCTGTAGCCACCAGCCTACACCAGAGCCATAGCAACGCAGGATCTGAGCCGCATCTGCGACCTACACCACAGCTCATGGCAACGCCGGATCCTCAACCCACTGAGCAAGGCCAGGGATAGAACCTGCAACCCCATGGTTCCTAGTCAGATTCGTTAACCACTGAGCCACGACAGGAACTCCTGGCTGCACCCGTTTAATTCAGAAGTTCCCAGGCCAGGGATCGAACCCATGGCACAGCAGTGACCTGGGCCACAGCAGTGACAATGCTCGACACTTAACCCGCTGAGCCACAAGAGAATTTCCTTAAGACACATTTGATAGCATAAGAATTGGAGTAGTATCCATAGAAAAGCAGGATAGCTTTATCTAACTGGGAATTTTTATTTATTTATTTATTTATTGTCTTTTGTCTTTTTTTTAGGGCCACACCCACAGTACATGGAGGTTCCCAGGCTAGAGGTCTAATTGGAGCTGTTGCTGTGGCCTATGCCACAGCCACAGCAATGCCAGATCAGAGCCGTGTCTCCGACCTACACCACAGCTCACGGCAACACTAGATCCTTAACTCACTGAGCGAGGCCAGGGATCGAACCTGCAACCTCATGGTTCTTAGATTCATTTCTGCCATGACAGGAACTCCTAACTGGGAATTTTTTAAAAATTAATACTACTCAGTATCGAGGTGGTTTTTTTTTGGGGGGTGGCGTATTTTTTTTAGGGCCGCACCTGCAGCATATGGAGGTTTCCAGGCTAGGGGTCTAACCAGAGCTACAGCTGCCGGCCTACACCACAGTTCACGGCATCCGGATCCTTAACCCACTGAGCAAGGCCAGGGACTGAACAGGAAACCTCATGGTTCCAAGTCAGATTGTTTATACTTCGCCACAATGGGAACTCCTACTCAGTATTGTTATATGGAAATAGGAACATAGACACTCCAGGAGGAAATATGGATTGGACAGCTTTCCTTTCAAAGGGCAATTTCACAACATACATCAAGAGCCTTTCGGATTTGCATATTTGTTGACCCAGCAATTCCTTTTCTGGGAACAAAGGCATGCATGCATGCAAAAAAAATGTATCAGCACTGAGTTTCTTCACAATGTTCTTTGTAATGACGAGACTCGAAAACCGCCTCAAGTATAAATTAGCGAGGATACACTCTGGGACCAATGACCAGCCCAAATCAAGCCAACTTAAAAAAAAAAAAAAAAAAAAAAAGGCTTGATAACTGGAGTGAATCAGACATGAAGAAAGAATGGAAAGAACTGGAGAAACTCTGAGGACTTTATGACCTGGTATGAGACACTTGATGTTGCCACAAGTCATTTTCCACCATACCAGTCTTTCCATCTTATTTGTTCATCTCCTGCTGCACTTGGGATCACCTTCTAGTAATGAAAGGGACAAATGGCAGCTGTGAGTCCTGGATCCATGCTTCTCCAGCTCTAGGAACCCAGCAGACAAGAATTTTCAGCTGAGTTATGGACATTTCTTTTTTCTTTCTTTTTTACTTATCTATTTATTTTTGCTTTTTAGAGCCACACCTTCAGCATATAGAAGTTTCCAGGCTAGGGTCGAATCAGAGCTGCAGCTCCCGACCTATACCACAGCCATAGCAACACCAGATCCAAGCCACATCTGTGACCTACACCACAGCTCACGGCAATGCTGGATCCTTAACCCACTGAGCAAGGGCAGGGATCGAACCTGCATCCTCAAGGATACTAGTGGGGTTTGTTACAGCTGAGCCACAAGGAGAATTCTGTTATAGATATTTCTGAAGAAAGAAATTTTGTTTCTTTTTCTCTCACATGCTCAGCTCTGAATCAATCATCATAGCCGGGATACTGTGATCAGGAGTTCCTGGATGAATCTTACCACCCACAAGCCAGGGTGATAAGCTACTATGATTGGCAACCTCATAAAGCCACATGGAACTGGGGAGACAGCGAGGAGCATTCTCTAAAGAAAGAAGTGGGGAGTTGCCTTTTAGTGCAGCAGGTTACAGATCCTGCATTGTCATTATAGCCACTCAGGTCACTGCTGTGGTGTGGGTTGGATTCTTGGCCTAGGAGCTTCCACATGTCAAGGACTAGCCAAAGAAAGAAAAAAAGAAGTGAGTTGGCGAGTTCCCATTGTGGCTCAATGGTAACGAAGCCGACTAGTATCCTCAAGAACACGGGTTCAATCCCTGGCCTCGCTTGGTGGTTTAAGAGTCCAGCGTTACTGTGGCTGTGGTGTAGGCTGGCAGCTGCAGCTCCGATTTGACCCCTAGCCTGGGAACCTCCAAAGCCTGGGGTGCAGCTCTAAAAAGAAAAAAAAAAAAGTTTTCATGATAAGGGGAACTGTTTACAATACTAATTGAATGGGTGGGGAAAAAAATAAGATACAATACAATTTGTAGGAAGTTCCACTTCCATTTAAGATATAAAGTCCTTTCAATGAGGAAAAGCCAAACAAACAGCAAAATCACCACTTTTTCTTTTGGTCACACTAGTAGCATGCAGAAGTTCCCAGGCCAGGGATCGAACCCAGACCACAGCAGTGACCTGAACCATAGCAGTGAAAATGCCAGGTTCTTCACCCTTTGAGCCACCAGGAAACTCCAAATCACAGCTTTTCTTGAACCCAAACGTTGCATCTGAGGCTACAGATCAGCTAAGTAGCCTGAAATCTGAGGAGGCATGGTTCCTCCAGAGCAGGGGCTGGATGTGTGGACTCTCCTCTGTGCCAGTGCATGGGAAGCCTCTGGGCTGTGACAGAACCAAGAAGAAGGATATAGCCAAAATTTTAGTGAACTATTCAAGTCCTACGTGCACTAGAGTAACTATCAAAAAAATCTCAGGCGTTCGCGTCGTGGCTTAGTGGTTAACGAATCCGACTAGGAACCATGAGGTTTCGGGTTCGAGCCCTGGCCTAGCTCAGTGGGTTAATGATCCAGCATTGCCGTGAGCTGTGGTGTAGGTCGCAGATGCGGCTCGGATCCTGCATTGCTGTGACTGTGGCGTAGGCTGGCAGCTACAGCTCTAATTGGACTCTTAGCCTGGGAACCTCCATATGCCATGAGTACGGCCCTAAAAAGCAAATAAATAAATAAAAATCTGTGTGCCCCAGAAGCAAGGGAAGCGAGAATTGATTAACATGCTCTTTTCCAAGACCTTGACCAGGTGCTCATAAGAAAGACTGACCAAGGGTGAGAGACTAATTTAAGCCTTCCTTGGTATTACAGGCATAGAGGACAGTATTATCTGTCACTGCAGGAAAGGGTCTAGCTGCCTATACTCCTCTCTGAAAAGGCGTAAGCCTCTGGGGAGGAGAAGCAGAGGCTTTAGCCTTTGGAGGGAAGAGTATAGTTCCCCCACTGTTGCACAAGTAAAAACCCATTGTTGCCAAGGGAAGGATAGAGGCGGGAAAAGTTCTACCCTGGGGGAGGGAAAAGAAACAGTCCTTGGCCAAGAGGTCCATGCCAGTGCTTTTAGAGTTCTCCCAAGACGGAAGGAGGGGCAGGAAAATCTTTCCCACACTAGACCTGCCGCAGATACAAAGCAGACTTTGGCAGGGAGCAGAGGCAGGACTCCTGAGACAACCTCATTCTCCAGGGCCCAGGGATATAAAAACTACCTGAGACTGAAGACAAAGAGGACCCCAGAGAGCCACCTACCCCCTCACCACTTCCCTAAGCCAACACCAAGTGACCAGCAGTAGCCGTCTGCCACTGGCCGAGGGGCAAGAACATGGAGAGAGATGACTCTGTATACACCTACAAGGTGTATAAAGAAGGCTGAGGGTTGAGGGTGGAGAACAAATATTGAGAAATCCTGCATTCCAGACCCCACCCTAAGTTAAGGCATTATAAGAAGCATTTGAAGCTTACGCTGCACTGAAAGCAATCTTGGCAATAGAAAAACCTATTTCCACCTCATCTTTGAACTAGATTGACTCTTTCCACCATGCTAAACTGCCTGAAAAGAGGTCTGTCCATTTCTCGGCATAAATACTGGGTTTACCTAAATATCTCCTATTCTCTACTGGAGGTCTGGCATTCAATCAAAAACTATAAGACCTACTAAAAGAAGAAGAATGAAGATAATCCCTTGTCAAAATACAAAGCAACTGACAGAAATAAAATGGATTAAAGATTTAGGGAACTCTCTGGTGATCTAGGTCAGGACTGGGTGCTTTCACCGCTGTGCCCTGTGTTCAGTCTCCGGTCTGGGAACTGAGATCCCACATCAAATCGACGCACACTGTGCCCAAAAATAAAATAAAATTTTAAAAGACTTAAATGTGGAGTTCCCGTCGTGGCTCAGCGGTTAACGAATCTGACTAGCATCCATGAGGCCACAGGTACGATCCCTGGCCTCGCCCAGTGGGTTAAGGATCCAGCATTACTATGAGCTGTGGTGTAGTTTGCAGATGTGGCTTGGATCCTGTGTTGCTGTGGCTGTGGTGTAGGCCAGCAGCTACAGCTCCAATTCGACCCCTAGCTTGGGAACCTCCATATGCCTTGGGTGTGGCCTAAAAAGCAAAAAAAAAAAAAAAAGACTTAAAGAAAAACATAAGGGAAATTTTCCTTGATTTTGATCTGGGCAGCAACTTTTGGTATGACACCCAAGGCACAATTAACAAAAACAAAAATAAACAATATATCAAATTAAATAGTTTCCACAGAAAAGAAATTATCAACAAAATGAAAAGGCAACCTATGGAATGGGAGAAAATATCTGCAAACCACATATCTGATAAGGAGTTAATATCCAAAATATATAAAGAACTTATACAACCCAACAGCAAAAACAACCCAATTTAAAAATAGACAAAAGACCTGAATAGACATTTTTCCAAAGACAGAGAACGGCCAACAGGTCCTTGAACAGGTGTTCAATATCACAAATTAACAGGGAAATGCAACTCAAAACCACGAGTTATCATCTCACACCTGTTAGGATGGCTATTATCAAAGAGATATAACAGGAGTCCCCATTGTGACTCAGAGCTAACAAACCTGACTAGCATCCATGAGGATGCAAGTTCGATCCCTGGCCTCGCTCAGTGGGTTAAGGATCTGGTATTGCCATGATCTGTGATACAGGTCGCAGATGCGGCTTCGATCCCCAGTTGCTGTGGTTATGGCCTAGGCCAGCAGCTGCAGCTCTGATTTGACCCCAGCCTGGGAACCTCCATATGCCACAGGTGTGGCCTTAAAAAGCAAAAAAAAAAAAGAGAGAGAGAGAGAGAGAGAAATAACAAGTGTTGGCAACAATGTGGAGAAAGGGAAACCCGTGTGCATTTTTGTTGGGAGTGTAAATTGGTTAAGTCACTATGGGAAATAATATTATGTAGATTCCACAGAAAATCAAAAGCAGAACTACTACATTCTACATTCTCCGGTAATTCCACTTCTGGGTCTATATCCAAGGAATTAAAATCACTGTCTCAAAGATTTATCTGGACACTTTTGTTCAGGACAGCATCATTCACAGTAACCAAGGCATGGAAACAACTTGAGTGGCCATCAATGGATGAAGGGATAGAGAAAATGTGAAAAACACACATATGCGAGTGCGTGAGTGCTCACACACAATGAAATACTATTTAGCCACAAAAAGAAGGAAATCCGGCCATTTGATTTGTCCTGGGTGCACCTTGAAGGCATTATGCTAAGTGAAAGAAGTTGGAGAGAGACAAGTACTAAAATATTGTTTAATCTCACGTGTGGAATCTAAAACACTCAAATTCACAGAAATACAGTAAAATGGTAGTTGCCAGGGTCTGGGGAGTGGGAGAAATGGGGAGAAGCTTGTTGAAGAGTACAAATTTTCCGTTCTACGATGATTAAGTTCTGGAGTGTTAACGTATAGCATGGTGACTATAGTTAGCAATACTGTGTTGTATATTTGAAATTTGCTAAGGGAGTAAGTCTTAAATATTCTCACCATACACACACAAAATAACTATATGAGGTGATGGATGTGATAACTCACCTTACTGTGGTGAAAAATTAGCAATATATACATGTATCAAATCATCACATTATATACCTTACTTATATACAATGTTATTTGTCAATTATATCTCGATAAGGTTGGGAAAAAAAAGAAACTTCAAATATGCTTCACTAGTTAAGTATTATATTTACACTAATGTAGCCCAAATACTTTCCAATCAATTAACTTTACTGATCTAATGGCAATTTTGAGTTAAGATCAGAAAACCTCTCTAATTCTGCTATCAATTTGAATCAAACTGCAGTTGAATTTCGGCTGTACAGCACAGGGAACTGTATCCAATCACTTGTGAAAGAATATTATAGAAGATAATATGAGAAAAAGAATATATACATATATATGTAACTGGGTCACTTTGCTGTACATTGTAAATCAGCTATAATAAAAAAAAAATGTTTTTAAACCCTGCAGTTGAATTTGAATAAATTCTAGAAAGTCTCCTGGTGGTACAGCAGGGTAAGTACCCAGCGTTGTCATTGCTGTGGCTCAGGTTTGATTCCTGGCCCGGGAACTTCTGCATGCCATGGGCGAGGCAAAAAAAAAAAAAAAAGAAAATCGAATAAACTCCAGAGCATAAACATTCCCTGAGGTCCCTGTGAATGTGGTTTGCTCGTAACATAAGAATGTGATAGAAACATAAAAAAAGGCTTGATTTTGGCAAGTCTTGTCTCTCCTCTCTGTATAAGGGGAATCAACCAATTCCAGTAATAGCAACTCCATTGCAGATGGCTAACTGATCTTTCATCCTGAGTTGTTCACTTCCATTTACCACTCTGTCAGTCAAATTGTCCCAGCAACTATTTGTTTCATTTCTGATCCATTTTAAAATTTCTCTCTCTCTCTCTCTCTCTTTTTTTTTTTTTTTTTTTTTTTTTTTTGCTTTTTAGGGCCGCATTTGTGGCAAACGGAAGTTCCCAGGCTAAGGGTTGAATTGGAGCTGTAGCTGCTGGCCAACACCACAGCCACAGCAACACCAGATCCGAGCCACATCTGCAACCTACACCACAGCTCACGGCAATGCCAGATTCCCAACCCTCATCCTCAAGGATACTAGTTGGTTTTGTTTCCGACGTACCACAATGGGAAGTCCCCTAAAATCTCTTTTAAATGCAGTTATCAGCCTGATAATATGCCTGAAATTTGGTGGGGGAAATGTCCAGGATTTAATAATCTCCAAAACCCTATAGCTGGCATATCAAATGGCACATACACATAAAAGTTATTTTGTAAAAGTGTTAGTTTGCTTGGTTTTGTTTGATGTTAGAATCCTGAGTTGAGGGATTTAGCCGAAATAGATATAGCATATTATTTGAGAGAGTTCTTATCCTGGATCTTTGTTGTAAACAATAAAGGGATTTCTAGGAGTTCCTGTTGTGGCCCAGCGGTAGCAAACCCAGGTAACTGTAAAGACATGGGTTCAATCCCTGGTCTCCCTTAGTGGGTTAAAGATCTGGCGTTGCCGTGAGCTGTGGCTGTAGGTCACAGATGCAGCTCAGATCCCACCTAGCTGGGATGTAGGCTGGCAACTATAGCTCCTATTTGATCCCTAGCCTGGGAATTTTCATATGCTGCAGGTGCCGCCTTAAAACAAGGGGGAGGTGGGGAATATCTGCAGCAAGAATGTAGGCCAGCAGCTACAGCTCTGATTTGACCCCTAGCCTGGGAACCTCCATATGCCGTGGGTGTGGCCCTAAAAAGACAAAAAATAAAAGATGATATATTATATTATCCTAATAGCTTATTATCTTATTCTGTGTAGTATCTTAGACATAACTGCATCTACATAATTGTTATTCAAGGGTACTGATAAAATTTCCTATTCACCCGCCACAAAAAATTACTGGTAGTAAGAACACAGCACAGCTAAGGAAAAAAAATTGCTCTGGGGTATGTTTGGAATTTTATGTTATCCCAGCCTTCCTGATCCTTTTCTATACATTTTATATTTTTTCCCACTCCACACTGCTCCAGGATGTTATTCTCATTCCCAGATTATTTCCACTTTTTCACATAAAGTCTTTGTTCTTACAACTGCAAACATTTTCTGTGAGTACTTTGCTGTCCAAAACACGACTAACTCGTCTTACTCAGTAACCTCCTAGGATACATCCTGATACTAGGGGATGGTATTCACGACAAATCAGCTTTTTGCTCTCCTCATTCCAAAGGAAACCAGAAGAGAAGGGCCTGTTTCTGTCCCACTCCAGGATTGCTGATCTGAGACTCCAGCTCTGGAGAGCAGAGATTAATCAAATCAAATCATGATATTGGGGAAAAGGAAGGGAGGAACCATCTGGAGTGCAGCCACTCCTTGCTTGCTCTGTGTCTCCCCCACCCTTCTCTACTAATTATAGGCTCAACTCTTTCATAGTTCCCAGCGAACTATGCAACATGTGCAAGTTCAAATATGAATGCATCAGGTTCATGAGGTTGCCACACAACCCCACCCAAGCTTCAACAGCACCTGAGCCAACATTTGCACTTGAGCAAACACCAGTTTCCTAAAGAAAGAAATGAAAGAAAACTGAAAGTTCCTATTAAAAGAGGCAAAAGAGAAACATAGAGGTCACATGCTCATATTATATTTGGGAAAAGGACTTTTGTTTTCTTCAAATATTTATTTTGATCTTGGTTATAGGATGAACTGCGTCCCCTCTTTTTTTTTTTTTTTTTTTAATGGCTGAGTCTGTGGCATAGAGAAGTTCCTAGGCTAGGGGTTGAATCAGAGCTCCAGCTGAGGCTTGTGCCACAACCACAGCTACTTTGGATCCAACCTATGCCTCGGCTGTGACAGTGCCAGATCTTTAACCCACCGAGTGAGGCCATGGATTGAATCTGCATCCTCATGGACAGGAGGCAAGGTTCTTAACCCACTGAGCCACAATGAGAACTCCTGTTCCCTCAAAATTTGTATGTTGAAACCCTAACCCCAGTTGGTTCCTCAGAATGTGACTGTGTTTAGAGATAGGATCCATTCTGCCAGCCTACCCTACAGATCTTTGGCTTGTCTCCACAATCACGTGAGCCAATGAGAAATCTATCTTTTTCTCTCTCACTGTATAATACTATATATATATATATATATATATATATATATGCTTGATTTGTGTATATAAAAAACACATTCAGCATGTTAGACATAATAGGGAAAATATTTGAAGGACTTTTCTTGGATTTCAAGGGAAAATTTTCATAACATAAGATACTTGCACATGAAAAGTCTAAGAACAAATAAGAAATATGCTAAATAAATGTCATCAAGGGAGTTCCCTGGTGGCTTGGGGGTTGGGGATTTGTCATTGCCACTGCTGCGGCTTGGGTCACTGCTGTAACTCAGCTTACTGTTACGGCATGAATTTAATCCCTGGCCTGGAAATTTCCACATGCAGCAGGCGTGGTCAAAAAAGAAGACATGCCGTTGAATAGCATATGATTTAGTACCTAAAGCATGCTATTGATGTTACTTTTTTAGAAGATGAATCTGAGGGCTGGGTTGGAATTGTAAGGAAAAGTTCAAAGGAGTAGAACATATAACTGAGAAGTTTCAGGGAAACTCTCACACAGGTTTTCTTTTTTTTTTTTTTTGTCTTTTTGCTATTTCTTTGGGCCGCACCTGCGCATATGGAGGTTCCCAGGCTAGGGGTCTCATCGGAGCTGTAGCCACTGGCCTACGCCAGAGCCACAGCAAACTTGGGATCGGAGCTGCGTCTGCAACCTACACCACAGCTCATGGCAACGCCGGATCCTTAACCCACTGAGCAAGGCCAGGGATCAAACCCGCAACCTCATGGTTCCTAGTCGGATTCGTTAACCACTGCGCCACAACGGGAACTCCTTCATCTTATTTTTAACTTTAAGTCCTTTCCAAAAAAAAAAAAAAGAAGAAGAAGAAGGAGAAAGGAAATCTTTTTTGAAAGACTGAAACTTCCTGCTCAGTCCTAACCATACTGTATCATCCAGGACGCATGGCTTATCCATATTAAGCCACGCTTTCTGAATCTGATGGACTGTTTGGGGGAGAGGGGAGGAGGGGGGTGAGGTAGTGGAAGAGATGTAAGTACTATGACGTACAAATGCCTCCTGGAGAAGTGGACTATGAGGGATTGGTGCAAGAGAGGAACAATGGTTTTCCTAGAAGGTCGGCAATGCTGGGCACGTAGTAAGCATTCAATACGTTTTTGTTGACTGCTTAAGAGAACCAGCAGGGCACAAATTCTTCACAGCAAGAGACGAGATAAAACAACATTATACCACCAACCACTATTTTATTACTGTGATTATATAACATGCGAGCCCCAGGGAAGAACGTGCTGTATCCTCAGCCCACTTAGAACAGTGTCCTGCTGTGCCAGGCATTTAATAAATATGAACGAATGAAGAAAATGAGAGCAGGGAGGCCTAACCAAGGTGATTTTAGCAAAAATCATACAGTAAGGACCTTCAAAAGTTTGTCCCTCCATAAAAGCACACACACACAAAATGTCCTGGCAAAAATCGTCGGAATCAGCTCTAGAATTTAAAATTAACCCAAGGCTTTCAGCAATCCAAGGAACATTTAGTTAAGAAAAGAGCTGAACCCTGGTAACAGCAATGAGCTTTGTGGCATTTTAACTTACCTTAGCCCCATCCCCCATCCCCCAGTTCCAGGGCAGCCTGCGTTTCTAATACTAGAGGGAACAGAAAGGATCTCATTCCCTAAGAAACGTCATTTTTTGACCTCTCTGCTGGTGCTTCTCTGGAAGAGCACTGGAAAGGCTCTTTATTCATCTTCACACAAACTTGCCCCGTACTAACCACCCTGGGGAGGGAGAGAAGAGCTTTTGCTGAATGTTTTAACATCACGGCTGCCTGAGACATTGACATAAAAGCTACACTGACAAAAAAGCTTAAAAAGAAAAGCTGAGGAATGAGCTATCCACAGGGACTCTGAAAAATTATGACACTGAAAAGTTCTTTGGAATTATCCCCAAAGCCACTGAATAAACAACAACTATACAAAGGAGCAAAACAATAAACACTGAGGAGGCAGGAGACTCAGATTTCCAGAGTCGCCACGGTTTATTATTTGAGATTAGTTTTCTTTCTTTTTTTTTTTGCCAAGCCCAAGATGTTTAGTTTTCAATATAAAATGTGAGAAACAAGAAAGTATCACCTATACACAGGGGGGAAACAAAAATCAATAGAAATAGTCCCTGAAGAAGCAAGACCAGATGTTGTACCTATTAAAGAATTTGAGTAAATTATTTTAAATATGACAAAAGAGCTAACAGAAATCATGTCTAAACAACAAAAGTATGGGAGTGATGTCTCATTAAATAGAGTAGAGCAATAAAGATATATAGATATATAGATATATATGTATATGTATATATATATATATATGTATATGTATATATATATATATGGAAGTTCTCAGGCTAGGGGTTGAATTGGAGCTGCAGCTGCTGGCCTATGCTGCAGTTGCTGGGCTACGCTTCAGCAACAGCAACCCTGGATTCAAGCCAAATTGAATTGGAACTGTTGCTGCTGGCCTATGCCCCAGCCACAGCAATGCAGGATCTGAGCCATGTCTGCATCAACCTACACCACAGTTCATGGCAGCACCAGATCCTTAACCCACTGATCGAGGCCAGGGATGGAACCTGCCTCCTCATGGATACTAGTCGGGTTTGTTACTGCTGAGCCACAATGGAAACTCCAAGAGAACATTTCCTAAAGACCCAAATAGAGATTCTGGAGTTGAAAGGCATATGTTCTATCCTAGAAAATGTTTTGTATGTACTAGAGAAGAGTATGTATTTTGCTATTGTTGGGTGTTGAAGTATTCCCTGGAGGTCTGTTAGATGTAGTGTTGTTCTATTTCCTTATGGATTTTCTTTGTGGCTGTTCTATTCATTATTGAAAGTGGGATAATTTATTCTATAGCTATTTCATCCTTCGATTTAGTCCATTTTTTTCTTCTTGTTTTTTTGGACCTGTTATTAAGTGCATATGTATTTACAATGTGACTTCCCCTTCATAGATTGACCTTTTGTCATTATGTCCTCTGCTTGTCCCTAGTAGAAAATTTTGTCTTAAAGTCTTCACTGTCTGATACTAGTATAGTTACTCCAGTGCACTTTTAGTTACTATTTCATAGCTTATTTTTTGTTTTTGCTTTTGGGGCTGCATATGCAGCATATGGAAGTTCTCGGGCTAGGGGTCAAATGGGAGCTACAGCTGCTGGCCTATGACACAGCCACAGCAATGCCAGATCCTTAACCCACTGAGTGAGGCCAGTGATTGAACCTGCATCCTCATGGATCCTAGTCATGTTTGTTAACCACTGAGCCATGAAGGGAACTCCATCATAGCTTATCTTTTTCTGTCCTTTTACTTTGAAACTACTTTCATCTTTGAATCTAAAATGACAACATATTATTGGATCATGTTTCTCCTTTTATATGTCCATACGCCAATCTCACCCTTTTGATAATTTGACCTACTTATATTTAATGTATTAAAGGATAAGTTAGGATTTACATCCGCCATGTCGCTATTTATTTACTATGTCTTTTTTTCCCTCAACTCCTCTATTACTGCCTTCTTTTCTACTAAATTGATGTTTCTAGTATACTATTAAATTTCCTTGTTTCCTTACTACATATTTTACTTTATTTTATTATTTTTATTTTTGCTTTTTTGGGCCACACCCACTATATATGGAGGTTCCCAGGCTAGGGGTCAAATCAGAGCTGTAGCTGCCAGCCTACACCACAGCCACAGCAATGTGGGATCCGAGCCATGTCTGCGACCTACACCACAGCTCACAGCAGCGCCGGATCCTTAACCCATTGAGTGAGGCTAGGGATGGAACCTGCAACCTAGTTCCTAGTCAGATTCATTTCCACTGAACCATGATGGGAACTCCCTTACTATATATTTTAAGATTATGGTCTTAGTGTTTGCTCTGTGGATTATCATTAACACCTTAATTTATAGCAATCTAACTTGAATTAATACAAATTAATTACAATAATTAATAAAAACTTTGCTCTTACAGAACCCACTCCCTTCAAACTTTATGCTGTATAATACCCTCAACTGCCCTGTCTTCAAGTCTGCTGATTCTTATTCCTGTGCAAACTCCTTTAGTGCTTGTTTCATTTCAGATATTTTTCAATTCCAGAGTTGCTGTTTGGTTCCTTTTTATATTTTTTATCTTTTTAATGATACTATCTATTTGATGAGATATTGTTCTCAAACTTTATTTCTTTAGACAAAGTTTTATTTTAGTTCTTTGAACATACACATTTTTTTTGTCTTTTTACAGCCATACCTTTGGCACATACATGGAAGTTCCCAGGCTGGGGATCAAATCGGAGCTGCAGCTGCCAGCCTACACTACAGCCACAGCAACACTGGATCCATGCCTCATCTGCAACCTATACCACAGCTTGTGGCAAAACCGGTTCCTTAACCCACTGAGCAAGCCCAGGGATCAAACCCGCATCCTCTTGGATACTAGTCAGGTTCTTAATCTGTTGAGCCACAAAGGGAACTCTCTTTGAATGTATTTTAAATAGCTGATTTAATACATCCTAATATTTTGTTGGAAACTGGATATTTCAAATAATATAATGTACCAACTCTGGCAATCAGATTCTCTCCTATTTCTGATTTGTTGATGGTTTAGTGACTCTTTTAAAATGATTTTATAGTCTATATTCTTTTTTGTATGCAGCCACTGGACTCCTCACTCAGTTAGCTTAGTGGTCAACTGGTAACTGGAAAGAGATTTCCTTAAATGACTGAAACCAATACATTTCTCAATCTTTCCTAAGAAGTTCTGTGGTTGGAGTTCCCGTCATGGCTCAGTGATTAACGAATCTGACTACAAACCATGAGGTTGCAGGTTCAATCCCTGGCCTTGCTCAGTGGGTTAAAGATCTGGCATTGCCGTGAGCTGTGGCATAGGTCACAGACGCGGCTCGGATCCCACGTTGCTGTGGCTCTGGCGTAAGCCAGCAGCTACAGCTCCAATTAGACCCCTAGCCTGGGGAGTGGCCCTAGAAAAGGCAAAAAGCCGAAAATAAATAAAGAAAGAAGTTCTGTGGTTATATTGGAATACAGCTTAAGATTTATCCAGGAGGTTTGCAACTCTGCCTAATCTTCCCTTCTTGTTTGTGTAGAGTGTCCAGGTCAGAGGTGACAGTTTAGGGCCTTCTCGGGTCTCTCCTGACCATGTGTACAGCCCTACTCATGCACATGGCCTCCTAGATCCCAGGAATATGTTGAAACTTCCAAAGCCCCATGGTCAATTCATTCCACAGCTTTTCCCTTTTAAGATTTTTGGTTAATCTATTGTTTGGCCCAACTGTGATTGAGGCTTGCTTTTAAGTTTTGTTGAGTGTGATTGAAAAGCTTTTAGTCTATAGCAATGTTTTTCCAATTCTGAGGCAACACCCTTCTGAGTTCTCTATGTTTTGTCCAGTGATATATTTAAGTTTTTCACTCTGGTTGGTGGGAACACAAACTATTCCAGTCCTTTTGGAGCCTCAGGAACTGTTCCTGCTAATAATTTCAGGAGGTTCTTTTGCTGCCCTTGGTTAGTTTCTTCACATGCACAGGATGATCAGACTCATCTGAAAACTCAGCGAGACCCTCTGCAAATCTCCATATTCTCCCTCTGTGCAGATCTTTCCTCTCTGGTACTCTGCTCTGAGAATTCCAGCTGGGCTGGCCCTCTAACTCTCAACTCCATTTCTTCAACTCAGTGAGACCACTAGGCTCCTGTTGAATCCCCTTCTACTGCACTGTGACCTGGAAACTCCCCAGACAGTAAGCTGGAACAATCACAGGGCTCACCTTGGTTGTTTTTCCACCTTACAGGATTATTAACCATAACAACGTCCAATACTTGAAAATCATTGCTGAATATATTACATCCTGTTTTTCAGTGGTTTCAGATGGCAGGGTAAATTGAGTCCCTGCTACTCCATCTTGGCCAGTAGCAGAACTCCTCTTGCCCTTATTACTGCTGTTATCTTCCTGTTTCTACCTGTCCAGAGTCTATTACCAACAACGTAGCTAAAATAATCCTTTAAAAATGTAAGTTAGATCATATTACTTCTCTGCTCAAAAACTGTCCAGTGCTTCTCAATTTCTTTCAAAAGTAAACAATGTCTCAGAGTTCCCGTCATGGCGCAGTGGTTAACAAATCCAACTAGGAACCATGAGGTTGCGGGTTTGATCTCTGGCCTTGCTCAGCGGGTTAAGGATCCGGCGTTGCCGTAAGGTGTGGGGTAGGTTGCAGACCTGGCTCGGATCCGAGTTGCTGTGGCTCTGGAGTAGGCCGGTGGCTACAGCTCCGATGAGACCTGGGAACCTCCATATGCCGCGGGTGTGGTCCTAGAAAAGACAAAAAAAAAAAAGTAAACAATGTCTCAGCAGTTATTTATTTATTTATTTATTTTTGTCTTTTTGCCATTTCTTAGGCCGATCCCGAGGCATATGGAGACTCCCAGGCTAGGGGTTGAATCGGAGCTGTAGCCACCGGCCTACGCCAGAGCCACAGCAACACAGGATCCAATCCGCATCTGCAACCTACACCACAGCTCAACACATCGCAGGATCCTTAACCCACTGAGCAAGGCCAGGGATCCAACCCGAGACCTCATGGTTCCTAGTTGGATTCGTTAACCACTGAGCCACAACGGGAACTCCAGTTACCTTTTTTTTTTTTCCGGTTGTTTTTTTTTTTTTTCAGGGCCGCACCCATGGCATATGGAGGTTCCCAGGCTAGTGGTTGAATCTGAGCAGTAGCCGCTGGCCACAGCCACAGCAACTTGGGGTCCAAGCTGCATCTGAGACCTATACCACAACTCACAGCAATGCTGGATCCTTAACCCACTGGGCAAGGCCAGGGATCGAACTCACAACTTCATTGTTACTAGTTGGGTTTGTTAACTACCGAGCCATGATGGGAACTCTTTTTTTTTTTTTTTTTTTTTTTGTCTTTTTAGGGCCAAACTCGCGGCATATGGAGGTTCCCTAGCTAGGGGTCAAATTGAAGCTGTAGCTTCTAGCCTACACCACAACCACAGAAATGCCAGATCCGAGCCGTGTCTGCAACCTACACCAGAGCTCACGGCAATGTCAGATCCTTAACCCACTGAGCAAGGCCAGGGATAGAACCTGAATCCTCTCTGATGCTAGTCAGATTTGTTTCCGCTGAGCCAGGACAGGAACTCCTCTACAGTTATCTTAAGGTCCTGTTTGATCTGGCCCTTCATTCTCTTTCTTCTACTACTGCCTTCTGTGCTCAATCCATATTGGCCACATTTCTGTTCCTCCCACATTCCAGGCACCCTTCTAGCTTAATAACATTTCCTACTTACTATCTGTTTCCCCTACTGTATTATAAAGTAAAGGACAGCAAGGATTTTGGATTTTTTTTTCCAATGATTTAACCCAACAAAAATAGCGTGCAGCACATAGTAGAGCCCTTAAATATTTGTTGAAAGAAAGTCTGAGCCCAATCATAGAAACTTTGGGGTATTAGGAAGGTTAACAAAACAGGCACTCAGCCATAGGGACAAAACAGAAATCCAAAGATCAAAAATGAATGATAAATGTCAGAGTCTTACCAGGAACAAAGATTATTTGATGCCAAGTGTTATTGTTGGATGAGAGATATCTCATGTGTTTTACCAAGGACCAGAATTTAACCTTGAGATTGGGCTGAGATGGGGATAAGTGACGCAAACTGTGGAAAGCAGGACCTGATATTAAGCTCAGCCTGAAATGCCTCAAAAACATGACTACAAAGGGCAAAAATGCCTAATAGCAGAACTTCAGGAAGACTTTGGATGTGTACTTAGAAAATATTACTCATACTAGAATTATTTGAAGACTTGCTATATAATACCATCATTCTTCTTTAAAAGCCGATTTGTCAAGATTTTTTTTTTTTTAAGGGCCACACCCATGGCATTTGGAGGTTCCCAGGCTAGGGGTCTAATCAGAGCTACAGCTGCCGGCCTATGCCACAGCCACAGCAACTCAGAACCTGAGCAGTGTCTGCAACCTACGCCACAGCTCATGGCAACGCCAGATCCTTAACCCACTGAGGGAGGCCAGGGATTGAATCCACAACTTCATGGATCCTAGCAGAGTTCGTTAACTGCTCAGCCACAAAGGGAACTCCCCTTTTCACCATTTTAAAGTCTAGAGTTCAGTGGCACTAAGTACATCACATGGCTTGGCAACCAACATCACCATGCATCTCCAGAACTGTTTCAATACTACCGTTCCCAAATGCAAAACAACGTACAACAATAATTTTTTTTCTAAAAGTATTTATCTACCTATATAACTGTTGACTTAAAAAGAAACTGCTTCTTTCAATATCCTGAAGAGATTAGTAAAAGCAGGAGAAAGCCCCAATGACTACCAGAGACCCTTCCAATTCCTTGTGTGTACAGTCAAGCACCTCTCATGTCCTGCCTTGAACCACACAGATTTATGGCTCCCTTTGTTCAAGAAGAAAAACATGTCCTATAATCAATCCTCTTTTATAACATCAGATCTCATTTTTCTTTCAAATATACCTTTCTAGGAAGATGGCTTGACAGTTCCTCCCCTGCCCCCGCCTTTTACTTTGTGATAGTGGCCAATACCAATTCTCCTGGCCTGAGAAGGGCAGAGTTCTACACAGCAGGCCGCCTCGTTTTGAAGCTGGCAGCAGTCTGTGGGCTGAGGTCACTGACTGCCGAGAATAGTGGTGCATGGAGTACCCATAGAAAATCTCAAACATGCTTTTGCTTTTCAGGGTAGTAATTATCTTGTTTTCATTTAGGCCAGAGAATTATAAAAGGTACAGGATATTTATTGTCAGCCATCCTTTGGCCATAAATTGACAGGTTCAGTTTCTCACAACACACATCCCAGCTGCATGGAGAAAGTCATGTCTTCCTCAAGTCCTTCCAGACTTGATCCCTCTTCCCCATTCCCACCCCCCACTTCCATCTCCCTGTCCTCACCTCTTGTCTTTCCCATAAATTTGTTTCTGCTGCTTTTCTTCTTGGACCTGGTCGTTGTGCACTCGCAATACATTTTAGTTCTTGAATATATTTATGTCACCGCTTTGGAAAGCTTATCATCCCTTCCAGGTTTAACGACATCCTACGACATATAATGATATATTTAATATAGAAGGTTAGAGCTAGAAGGGACATCAGGATTAACCCAGTCCAATTCCTTTTTTTTCCAGGTGAGGAAAGTGAGGTTTCTCAGAGTTAAGGGATTTATCTAGGGTTACTCAATGGCTGAGGCAGCACATTGTACTCTTTCCTGATCTCTCAATCCAGGGTTCTTCCCATTACACAATGTACCGCCCCAAATCATTCAATGCCTAGACCTCCTCTGCCTGTGAAGTTATAAGCTACGCCCAGCATAGTTTATCCTACCATCAGATGAGGCATCACAATTCTGTCATAGAGCCTATCTACTATAAATATTTATATAGTATAAAATGTATGTATACATTATATTAAAATATATCAAATATATGATGTGTAAATATTCATATAAATACATTTAATAGGTTAGAGTGATTTTATATACATATTTTTACTGTACTGGCTTCCTGTTGCTGTATAATTCACTTCCACATGGTAGGGACTCACATGTATTACCTCAACGTTTTCCTGGGTAGGGAGCCTGGGCACAGGTCTTATTTGAGTCTCAGGCTCCTCTTCCAAGTTCCAAGCATCAGTAGAATTCGGTTTCTTGTCAAAGGACTGAAGACTTTGACTCAGAGGTCACTCACTGTTCCCTGCCATATGACTCTGTTCTTCCCTCCATAAGGCAGTTTGTTCCAAGGCCAACAGGGTATCTCCACTGCTGCAAATCCCATTTCTCCTCTTTGTCTTCTAGAGCTTCTTTTAAAACCAGCCCACCTGATTAGGTTGAGCCTACCACAATCTCTTTTTTGAATAACTGAAAGCCAAATGATTAGAGGCCTTAACTGCAAAATCTACCTTTGTCCTGTAACATAACCTAACAGAAAAATCATATCCCATTAAGAGTTCCTTGGTGGCCTAGTGATTAAGGATCCAATGCTGTCACTGCTGTGGCTTGGGTTTGCTCCCTGGCCTGGGAACCTCTGCAGGCTGTGGGAATGGCCAAAAAAATTTTAAATATATCCCATCATACTCAAAGGTCCCATTTAAGGGAGTTCCAAACATCATGGCTCAGAGGAAATGAATCTGACTCGCATCCATGAGGACACAGGTTCAGTCTCTAGCCTTGTTAAGTGGGTTAAGCATCTGGCGTTGCTGTGAGATGTGATGTAGGTTGCATTGCTGTGGCTGTGGCGTAGGCCAGCAGCTACAGCTCTGATTTGACTCCTAGCCTGGGAATCTCCATGTGCCACAAGAGTGGCCCTAAAAAGACAGGGGGAAAAAAAAAAGGTCCCATTTAAGGGGAGCGAGCTAGATAAAGTATGTACACCAGGGAATGGGAATCTTGGGGGCTTCATTAAGGAAGATACATCATTCTTCTTACATTCTGAGTATACAGAGCTATTACAATTGACTTCCTAATTTACCAGATCATCATAAAACAGACCAAAATGCTTGAAATCTCCACTCCGAGAACAGAGACTAAGAGTTAACCAACCACAGGATAGTTGTTTGTTTTTTTAATATTTTAGCTTTGCTATTGTGTGACCTTTGGAAGGTCACTTAAATCCTCTATGTCTTAATTTTTCAACTTTTATCTGTCTCTAGTAAGAAATAATAGTCTATATTAATATTTTCCATCTTCATTCTGTTAATTGTTTCTTCCATCTTTTTAGGGAAGAAAACTGTCCCTTTTCCTTTCATTCCTGTGGGAAAATCATTCTATGTGTATTAGCAGGGGCTGATCCATCTTGCCAAAACTCATTAGCCATCCTAATAGGCTTGAGGTGATATCTCATTGTAGTTTTGTTTTGTACTTCCCTAATCATTAGAGATGTATCTTTCCATGTATTGGCCATTTCTACATATTCATTACAGAAATGTTGTTCAGATCTTTTGCCCATTTTTGAATCAAGTTGTTTTCTGTTGTTGAGTTTTAGAAATTCTCTATTCTGGATATTAATCCATTATCAGATATAGGTTTGCAAATATTTTCTCCAGTCCTGGTGGGTGGCCTTTTTATTCCGTTGATATTGTGCAAATTTACTTCTAATTGTTAACAAGTATTTTTTCTTCTCTCCATCACCTAGCAGAATCATAGGCTAGTGGAGGACACACTGCCACTTACAGTCTTTTATTATTGTTCAGTGCAAAGGGAAGAGTGAAATTCTAGGAGAGCCATTTATTTAATATCAGTTATATTCCAAACTCTATTTGGATTGCTTTTAAATCAAAGAAAAACCTATCACTGATCATTTCTGCAGATAAAAAAACAATGAGCAAAGAGAAGTTAACTTCCTCATATTACAGAACTAGAGTGTGGCAAAGTTGAAATTTAGACTCAGTTCTAACTTGAGTTTTCTCACTCTACATGACAATACTTGTCAAATGATTAGACTAGGGTTATTAGAAGCTATTGGACAACTAATAGGCTTGACTGGTCTTATTAGTTTACTTCAATTGCAAATTCCCTGAACTGGGAAATCTGTAGAGATCTACTCTGAGTAAAATGTATTTATGTTATCCAAAGTCAGGTCTGTCCAACTAGACTAGGTCCAATATATTCAGGCTCTTTGGCAGAGATGCCTTACATAAAGTGGTCTGGAATTATGCTACTTCATCTGCTTACACACAAATTGAATTTATAAAAATGTTTATTACTTGTGCCAACGAATATATAGTAAATGTTCCTGACTAATGTTGGCATGTGTTTTCACTCAAATGAATTCCTGTAGACTTAGAGGTGGAAGGAGCATATACTGAAATAGAGAGATTATAAAAATTGTTTTTAAAAATATTGAATTGGTTGGCAGGCTTTCTTTTTTTTCCTGCTTTCATTATGATCCCATACCCTAATTATGCCAAATACCGATTCTGAATATGTTCCTTGAGTGTGTATTTAAATACTCAATTGATTTTTATTGAATTGGTACAAGTGACTTCACTATTCCTATTGGCACCTTAAAGTCTCTGTGTGTTCATTAGACTTGGCAATTCTCTGATCCTACCATAACCCTATTACATCCTCCATTAGATCTAGTGCCACTCAGGCCAATCCAAAAGTTCACCTGGTTTGTAGAATCAAGCCATTACTTTTTTTTTTTTTTTTTTTTTTTTGTCTTTTTGCCTTTTCTAGGGCCGCTTCCCGCTGCATATGGAGGTTCCCAGGCTAGGGGTCCAATTGGAGCTGTAGCTGCCAGCCTACACCACAGCTCACGGCAATGCTGGATCCTTAACCCACCAAGCAAGGCCAGGGATCGAACCTACAACCTCATGGTTCCTAGTCAGATTCATTAACCACTGCACCATGACGGGAACTCCCAAGCCGTTACTTTTTAAATCAACTCACATCTTTTTTTCACATCTTTTGATAATTAATCACATGACCAAGTTGTGGGATTCACTTTAAACGTAACCGTGGAAAGCATCTCTAGTTTTCCCAGGTACAATTTCTTTTTTACCATTAGTTTACATATCCTGCACCCCCCCCACCCCCGCCAAAAAAAAAAGATTAGCTCTTCAGTAACACTCAGTTTGTGTTCAAATAATTTTCAATTGATTATCCTAAGAAAAATCTCTTAAAGTTTATTTTCTTGTTCTCAGTCTCCTCTATCAGAATTCTTTGCTTGTATGTACCGAAACCACCTAAACAAAGAAGGAAAATCTGGAGTTTGCATTGTGGTCAGTGGATTAAGAACCTAATTAGTATCCATGAGGATGCGGGTTTGATCCCTGGCCTTGCTCAGTGGGTTAAGGATCTGGCGTTGCCCTGAGCTGTTGTGTAGGTCACAGACGTGGCTCAGATCCCAAGTTGCTGTGGCTCTGACATAGGCCAGCAGCTGTAGCTCTGATTAGACCCCTAGCCTGGGAACTTCCACATGCCGCAGGTGTGGCCCTAAAAAGACAAAAGACAAAAAACAAACAAACAAAAAAATGAAGTCAGGAGCTCCCTGGTGGCCTAGCAGTTAAAAGTCCCATGTTGTCACTCCTGTGGTGCAGGTTTGATCCCTGGCCTGGGAACTTTCCGCATGCTGTAGGTATGGCCGGTAAATAAATAAATAATTCAGAAATTCTGGTAGGATTTACGAGAAAATTTTAACAGTGATTCTCTCTAGGGAATAAGGTCAGGAGGAGGGGAAGAGGTGTTGGTGGATTTTACTTTCTCGTTTATTCTCTTCTTGAGAACCATTTATCCACCATGAGCACTGTGGCAGCCATACGAGTCTGTCAATCAGTCTGTGAAAAACATAGTTGGCTTGCTGGCCTCCAGCTGCCATTCTTTGGGTCCACTTCAGTATTTGCACCAAGACCATCCTCTTCCTAGTTTACTCCTAGCCAATGACTGCACACAGCAGGGGCTAGGGCTCAATACGTAATATACATCCAATGATACGGTAAGTGAATTTTTTTCCCCCTACCTTCATCAAGAAAGAAGACTAGAACTAGTGGAAGGAACAATTCATTTATTTTCTTGTTCTCTGTCTCCTCTCTTGTATTAGAATTCTTTGCAGGAATTCCAGGGATATGTTAACCCTTACACTTTTGATGATATAATCTAAGTCACAGGCCATTTGGACATTTCACAGGATAGCCCATAAATGCATACATCAGTGACATCATACTTATTGGATATCTGAGCTAAAGGAAGCTTAGCATCCCATAGGCCTTACTGAGAAATATGTTCCAGAGGGTGGAAAATCAACTGTACAAAAATTCAGGGACCTGCTATTCCTATAAAGTTTTTAGAAGGCCTGTACTGAAGGCCATCTAAAACATCTTCAAAGTAAACCACAGCTTGCTATATTTGCATCACTTGCTACGAGCACAATACCTGATGCATGTCCCTCCAGATTATGGAGGCAACACATTTCTCCCAGAAACACCATCCCAGGAGTTCCCTGATGGCCTAGCAGTTAAGTACTTGACATTGTCACTGCTGCAGCTCAGGTCCAATCCCTGACCAAGGAACTTCCATGTGCTATGGGAGGGGACAAAAACAAAACAATATATATCCTAGCCTATATATGGGATGATATGAAAGGTAACTAAATTGGGTAGGGGTGGGATGCAATTAGCCCTGCAAGTTGGGCCATATAATCTGGCAGACCTTATGGTACTGTAGGTGCCACAGGTTAGAAAAGATGCAATGCAGCTGTTTATGTCAGAGCCTCGTGGAACTGAGGAGCTGCTCCCCAAATTTATGTAGGAAGAGGTCTATGCAAACATATGAGAGATGGAATGTGGTTGCCACAGGTGTGCCACTCAGATCTCAAGACAACCTGATGTGAAGAACAAAGCTGGGACCACACTTACTGATTTCAAACCTGTATCAAAAAGCTGTAGTAAAAATAGTATTGGAATTCCCATCATGGCTCAGCAGTTAATGAACCTAACTAGCATCCACGAGGACATGGGTTCGATCACTGGCCTTGCTCAGGGGATTAAGGATCTGGCATTGCCGTGAGCTGTGGTGTAGGTCGAAGACGCAGCTGGGATCTGACGTTGCTGTGGCTGGGGTGTACGCTGGTGGCTACAGCTCCAATTAGACCCCTAATCTGGGAACCTCCACATGCCGTGGGTGTGGCCCTAGAAAAAACAGAAAGACAGGAAAAAAAAAAAAACCCCTCCTTTTATGGACTCAATGAACATAGACAATATTTTAAGTGATAAGTGCTAAAGAAATATAAATTGGGAAAAGTGAAAATAATGGTGCAATAGAGTTGAAATTTTTTTTTTTTTTTGTCTTTTTGTCTTTTTGCTATTTCTTGGGCCACTCCCGCGGCATATGGAGGTTCCCAGGCTAGGGGTCGAATCGGAGCTGTAGCCACCGGCCTACGCCAGAGCCACAGCAACTCGGGATCCGAGCCTCATCTGCAACCTACACCACAGCTCACGGCAATGCTGGATCGTTAACCCACTGAGCAAAGGCAGGGACCAAACCCGCAACCTCATGGTTCCTAGTCGGAGTCGTTAAACACTGCGCCACGACAGGAACTCCTAGAGTTGAAATTTTTAAATTTAATTTTATTTTTGTCTGCCATGCCACAGGTATGGCCCTAAAAAGACCAAAAAAAAAAAAAAAAAAAAAAGTATGGCATTGGCATAACAACACGATACATAAGCCAATGAAAGAGAATAGATAGCCTAGGAATAAACCTGCATATATGTAGTTAATTTGCAATGGAGGAGCCAAGAATAGACAATGGGGGAAGGACAGTTTCTCTAATAAATGGTGTTGGGAAAACTAGACAGCCACATGAAAAAAGACTGAAATTGAACCCCTAACTTAAGCTATACACAAAAACCAACTCAAAATGGATTAAAGACTAGAGCATGAGAGTCGAAAAAATAAAACGCCTGGAAGGAAACATAGGCCATAAGCTCCATTGGTCTTGGCAATGATTTCTTGGATTTGACACCAAAAGCAACAACCACAAAAGCAGAAATAAGTGGGACTACATCAAATTAAAAAGCTTCTGCACAGTGAGGGAAACTATCAACAAAAGGAAAAGGCAATGTACTGAAAAAGGGTATATTTACAAACCATATAGCTGACGAGGGTTTAATGTTGGAAAAATACATAAAGAACTTCCACAACTCAACAGCAAAAATAATCTTATACATATTTTAAAAAATGATCAGAGGAATTTGTGGCCAACAGTACATGAAAAGATCTTCAGTATCACTTGTCATCAAGAAAATACAAATCAGGAGTTCCTGTCGTGGCGCAGTGGTTAACGAATCCAACTAGGAACCATGAGGTTGTGGGTTCGGTCCCTGCCCTTGCTCAGTGGGTTAACCATCTGGCGTTGCCGTGAGCTGTGGTGTAGGTTGCAGACGCGGCTCGGATCCCGAGTTGCTGTGGCTCTGGCGTAGGCCGGTGGCTACAGCTCCGATTTAACCCCTAGCCTGGGAACCTCTTGGGAGCGGCCCAAGAAATGGCAAAAAGACTAACAAAAAAAAAAAAAAAAAAAGGAAAAGAAAATACAAATCAAAACTACAGTGAGCTATCATCTCACACCTGTTAGAATGGCTAGCCTCAAGAAGAGATATAAATGCTGGCAAGGATGTGGAGAAAGGGAGAGCTCAGTGCATACTGGTGGGAATGTAAATTGGTCCAGCCATTGTGGAAACCAGTATGGAATTTCCTCAAAAAATTAAAAACAGAGCTACCATATGTTCCAGAAATCCCACTTCTGGGTACATATCTAAAGGAAACATTCTTTACAATAGCCAAGACAAGGAAACAACACAAGTGTCCACTGAAGGAGTGACTGGGTAAAGAAAATGTGGTAGAGTAACATTATTCAGCCGTAAGAACAATGAAATCTTGCCATCTGCAGCAACATGGAACTTTGGCGCATTATGCTAAATAAAATGAGTCATAGAAAGAATAATGCTATATGATCTCATATGTGAAAATCTTAAGCCTTCACCTTTAAAGAAGTCTTCCTGTGTAATTAGTAGCTTCGTACAGAACCCAAAAAATTATACCAAGGCCATCTGTAGGATCGAAGTCCTTACCTACTGAGCTTTCAAGTCTAAAGAACTTTGAAGGATTCAGTGCCTTAATACTTTTTCATCATACAAGTTCCATCTGTTAGATATTTCTATTTTAGGCTAACTTAAGAATCATCTATTCCCCCTTCCATAATTACAAAAGCAGCATTCTTGGTTCATTTAAAGAATTTTCAGTACTTCTGTTTCCCTAGCACAGCAAATAACCTCAAACTCTCCTAACAAAGACCCATTTGTTTGTTTATTGTTGGGGTATTTTTTTAGCACCACACTTATGGCACATGAAGTTCCCAGGCCAGAGGTCAAATCTGAGCTGCAGCTGCTGGCCTATGCCACAGCCACAGCAACTAGGAATCTGAGCTGTCTGCAACCTACATCACAGCTCACGGCAACACCATATCCTTAACCCACTGAGCAAGGCCAGGGATTGAACCCAAATCCTCATAGCTCGTAACCCACTGAACCAGGTTATTTGTAAACTTATCAATGATGGCCATTTTGATTATCGTGAGGTGGTACCTCGTTACAATTTTTTTTTTCTCATTACAGTTTTGATTTGCATTTCTCTAGTATTTAGTGATGTTGATTTCTTTTTCCTGTGCTTACTGGCCATTTGCATTTCTTGTGTAAATGTTTGTACGAGCCTTCTGTGCAATTTTCTGATTGGGTTGTCTTGTTGTTGACTTGTATGAACTGTGTATTTTGGAAAGTAAGCCCTCGTTGGATGCTTCATTTTAAAATATCTTCTCCTATTCAATAGGTTGTCTTTTTGTTTTATGGTTTCTCTTGCTGTACAAAAACTTTAAGTTTGATTAGGTCCCCTTCTCTCAAAAAGAGAACATTTTGTCAGGGAATGTTTTGCCTATGATCTCTTCTATGAGTTTTACGATATCATGTCATGTTCAAGTCTTTAAGCCATTTTATTTTTGTGTATGATGAGAGGGTGTGTTCTACCAAAGAACAGTGTCCTTTTTTTTGGCTCTTTAGGGCCGCACCCACATCATGTGGAGGTTCCCAGTCTAGGGGTCTAATCGGGGCTATAGCTGCCAGCCTATACCACAACCACATCAACTCAGGATCTGAGCCACATCTGCAACCTACACCACAGCTCATGGCAGCGCCAGATCCTTAACCCACTGAGCAAAGGTAGGGGGTCAAATCTGCAACCTCATGGTTCCCAGTCAGATTCCTATCTGCTGTGCACTGGTGCTGACAAAATTTAGGGCAGTGGTTCTCAAATATTATGAATAAGTCATATGAGTCTGTCAAAATGCAGATTCCTGGCAACCCCAAAATTCAGGTTTAGGGCCCTAGAATCTAATATGTAACCTATATGATTATGACATTGGTGGTTCTACGTGACTTTGAGAAGATTTTTATCACTGGATCAGCTCAGATCTTCAAAAAGACTTACGCAGTGATGTTGGTAGATTATATTTTATTGTCATGATGTTGATTTGCATTGTGGGTATCTCATGATCAGGAAACACTTCTTTCCTTGCACAGTAAATCTGCTTCTATCTTAAGACTTTCTAATTATTTTATTCACCTCTCTGCCAATTTTGTTCCACCTCTAAGCAAATGAACCTGTTAGCATATATTTGCATTCTTAACCTTTGTTTCACCTTATTTTTGTTCTCTCTTCTGGCTTTATCCCAATCTTCTCTGCTTTAATATAAATGTATTAAGTCTCCTCAAATTATTTTTGGAAAAACAAGTCATATTATCACAGAATTATTCTTTATGGTACATGGTATGCATTGCCCTTATTTAATTCTCTGTTTAGGAGCAAGAAAACAATAAGGACTAATCAGTGTCTATCACTCAAACACACAAAACGATCCAACCACAAGATCATGTAAAAGGAGCTTAAGTAAGAAAACTGAAAATATATCGAGAAAGAACACCTTATAGACTTCAATTCTGAAATGAAAAGATTCAGTAGGTCTTGGTTAAGGTATGGATAACCAAAATTTACTATTTATTAAATACTCAATTATGTCCTAAGCACTATACATGTATTATAGCTGAGCTAAACCTTACACGTTAACCTAGTAAAGTAGGTACAATTACTTATTTTTTTACAGACACTCCTTTATGGCTTACAGGTGACTTGTCCAGTGGCTAAACAGTAAATAATGAGATCCGAATTACTATCAGTATCTGATGACAAAGCCCATTCTTTGTCAAAATTACTAGGGCTGCCTCTGTATACACACATATGTTATCAGATCCCCTATAGTTCAAATAAACTAGATCAGACATGGTCTCCAGTCTCAAAATTAAAATGCAGTGAGCACTGCTAATGACAAATGTGTGCCAAGCCTTGACAGAGTGAAACAAAAAAAAAGGCTGCACTTTTTCAGAGATTAAAAAAACAGCAACAATTATTCAGCAAGGACAGATAAACTGAGATCAAATGGGCCGGAGGAAATCCACATAACACACATCTTTGTGCCAAAAGGGGTAATCATATCAGAATATATTATAGAGAAATCAGTCTATCAAGAACCAAGGAGTTTCATCTTGCAAAAAGTAAAGAAAAAAAAAAAAAAAAAACAGAGAGAGAATGACACATGTAAAGTTAGACAAGTCCAGATGTATGGGCTGAAGTGAATTCATCAAAATGGAGTGGGTAGAAATAGCTGCAAAGAGAACAAATCATACTCCATGATACTTCATTTCCAGTCTGGTGTCTTTATTTTAGAAAACACACTGAATTAAACAGGTTAGAGCTACTGCTTCCTTGTTCTGTGTATTTCTATCCTCCATTTGAAAAAACATATGGTCAAATCTATCTTCATCCATTCTGTGAGATCAAAAGAACCTGGGAGAAAACACATACAGCTCACTTATCACAAATTTCAACCATCTTTTTAATTAGGATGAGAAGAAAAAGAAAATAAAGAAAATTTAAAATGTGACAATTTAAAAAATTACAAATTATCTAGATCACCAAAAAATAAGAATAAAATCACAATCAGTTTTTTGAAATTACATCTCAGCTGACAACTCTGACTTGTAAGATATCTGAGGTTCTTATTATTAAAAATTAAAAAAGCTTGGAGTTCCCATCATGGCTGCAGCATATTGAACTTCCCAAGCTAGGGGTCCAATTGGAACTGTGGCTGCTGGCCTATGCCAGAGGCATAGCAATGCCAGATCCAAGCCACATCTGTGACCTACACCACAGTTCACGGCAACACTGGATCCTTAACCCACTGAGAGAAGCCAGGGATCGAATCAGAGTCCTCATGGTTACAATTGGGTTCATTAACCACTGAGCCACGACAGGAACGCCTTAGCTCAGATCTTTCTCACAATGGGCCTGGTGGATACCCCGATCCATTCTGGTTATTTTCCAAGTTCCAAATGCAAACTTGGATTAATATACTGTATAGCTGGCAGAATATCCACATTGGCTCACCTGTGGAGTGAGTGCTTTTATGGTGGGAAAGGCAGAGTGGGAGCCATCAGAACTGGCTCTACCAGGAGCTTCTGTCGTGGCTCAGTGTTGTTTCCATGAGGATACCGGATCTGGCGTTGCTGTGGCTATGGTGTAGGCCAATAGCAGTAGCTCCTATGTGACCCCTAGCCTAGGAACTTCTATATGCTGTGGCCCTAAAAAAATCAAGGAAAAAAAAAAAAAAAAAGATTTAATCTTTGTTGGAGATCAATTCATTTTCCAAAAGAGAAATGAAAGGTGAGCAAGAGAAAAGGGAGAGGATTATTGGTAAAACTGATTTCATTCCTCTTCCCTCTTGACCATAAAAAAAACCTTCTTTGCACTTTCTGTTAACCAGGGACACTTATTATCAAACCCTATAAAGATTCACCCATTAATTCTATGTACCATCTAGTATGGCTACCCAGAGACTGCCTAAATCTCCTAACCAAATATATAAATGGCACAGTGACTTTTTTCCTTTTCTTTTTACGGATATACTTGTGGCATACGGAAGTTCCCAGGCTAGGGTCAAATCCGAGCTGCAGCTGCTAGGCTATGCCACAGCCACAGCAACACCAGATCTGAACCATGTCTGTGACCTATGTCACAGCTTGTGGCGATGCCGCATCCTTAACTCACTGAACAAGGCCAGGGATCGAATCCACATCCTCACAGGCCCTATGTTGGATTCAACAGGAACGCCAGCAGTGACAATTTCTAACATCACAGTGCTCTCAATGCAGAATACTTCACTTTTTCAGTGACTACAGTAGATTTTGAAGGGTACATAGTATATAATGCACTATGTTGGTAGTTAGGAGACTCGGATTGTAGTCCTGGCTCTGAAGTCTCAGCTAAATTACTAATTTTCTGCAAATCCAAGATTATATATAATCTTGACCTCTAAGCTTTCTATTTTAAAAATTCTAACCCTTCATGACAGGCCTCTGTAGGCCAATATCTCAATCTATTACTACAGATACTGATATATAAATAGCTATGTATAATTTATAAATCTAAAAAATATGAGTCAGAACTTTTTTCTTTTGCTTCTTACAGCCGCACCTGTTTGAGCTACAGCTGCCGGCCTATGCCGCAGCCACAATAAGGCCAGATCCTTAACCCACTGAGCAAGTCCAGGGATCGAAACTGCATTCTCATGGATACTAGTCAGGTTCATTAATCACTTAGCCACAATGGGAACTCCAGGACTTCTTTTCTTTAAATAATTATTTCTCGTCTAGACATCCTGTTTTCACCATCTATAAAACCTGAAAGCAATCATCTATGTGCTACACAATATATTAATACATATGAGTACTAATATACTAACAAATACTTCTAAAATGTTCATATATTTATATCCTAGAAAACTTGCATTTAACTTTAAAAGACTGAAAATTGATTTTCTCCAATTACAAATAAGTCATAGGGATATAAGGTACAGTATGATGACTATGGTTAAAAATAATGTATTGCATGCATTCCTGTCGTGGCGCAGTGGAAACAAATCTGTCTAGGAACCATGAGGTTGCGGGTTCGATCCCTGGCCTGGGTGAGTGGGTTAAGGATCCGGCATTGCTGTGAGCTGTGATGTAGGTTGCAGACGCGGCTTGGATCTGGCATTGCTATGGCTCTGGTATAGGTGGACGGCAATAGCTCTGATTGGACCTCTAGCCTGGGAACCTCCATATGCTGCAGATGTGGCCCTAAAAAGACAAAAGACAAAAATACTCAATCATTATGTTTTACACCTGAAACTAGTATAATTTCATATCGATTAACATTTCATGTTAATTTTCTCTAATAACCATCTATAAAATACCAATTTTGCCCATTTTCTTCTGATTTCATAATAAACTTTAAAAAAAAATCAGTCATTTTGAAGTTAAAAAGACTAAGATATTATAGTAAGAACCACGTGACTTTCCTTCTTTCTGAACTTCCCTATACACCACAATGACTTAGGGAACAGTGGTAGCAGACTGAAAGCACATATATGAAACTAACTTACCATGCAGAGTCAAGATTTAGGAATCTTAGTCCTGTTTCCATTTTTGCCCCTCCTGCTTGACATGGTCTGTCAAATTTTGTCAGCAGCCATCAATCTGAAGAATTCCTCTTCTGCTGCCACCTACCAGTTTATTTCTCTGCTGCAGCAGAAGGGTATATAGAAAAAGTTCTTGCTTACTATTCAAGTTAAAAGAGAAAAATTCATTTCTTTAACATTTCATATTTTCAGATGTACATGAACTTCCTGTTTCCCTGAAACCTCCCCACCACAAGTTAAAACAAAATTCCCAATCACAGAAAATCAAAACATGTATGATCAATGCTCATGCTGGGAGGAAAGGAGACTGAGACCCTCAGCAGTTGCCATCTCAAGTAGTCATTTCTTTTCTGTTATACTTTCCTTCTTCACCTATCTCTACAAATTCTTACAGGGTAGTCTACAAAGCCAGCAAAGACTACCAAACACTTGTGGAAGACATAGCAATAAAGGAGTTTTTTAAAGATAATTCTAGAAACTAAGGGTGCTTTACCTGCTTGAGTTTCAATGTTCTGGACTGCTTATTGCACAATGGCTCTGAATACAATAAAACACGAACACATACGCCACCTACATTTAAAATAGGGTAGCATTTGTATGCCCATATAAGCAGTGGGTATTATTTTTTACAAAAGAGTAATAAATGCATTAAGTCCTTTTAAAAGGACTGACCACAAATGCACATTTCCTCAAACTAGATACATACATAAAAGAGCGAGGGCAGAAAAAGGGAGACAGAGTGACAAATGCAATAGCCATTGTACAACTGGAAATCAACACCACATAAATGTTTTGTTTGTTAATATCCTGAAATTCATTTCTAGTCCCATTCTTATTATTGGGGTCTAGATTTGTCTTCTGTATTAACTACTAAGCAACAATATCCAAGAATGAGCTAGTATTAATAATGAACTAGAAACAATGGTTTGTTTCTGTTCCACCCTCCCACTACCTTTACCCCCAGATTAAAAAAAAAAAAAAAAAAAAAAAAAAAGCCAATTTAAACACTGACATAAGCAACAAATGCTAGTCAACAGTGGCATGGCAGTGACATTGTTTCTGCTTTCTCATTCCTTCCCCCGATCTTAAACCCCACCCCTTTGACCTCTGTATATGGGATGAGCCTGAGCAGGAGAGGTGGTGATGTCAGGACTGCGCCGTTCCCACGGATGCTCCTAGAGGCCTGCTGTGCTTCTGGGAACTGGGGGCACAGGGATGGCTGTCTGACTGAAACCTAAAACAACAACAATTCACCCACCCCTCATGTTCCCAATACCCACAATGGCAGCCAGATATATATGCTACATATGGCCCAGCTAATTTAGTCTGAATATGGTAAAATTTGGAAGCAAGATCATTCTTAACATGTCGTGGTCTTCACAGGGCAGCAGAGTAGAGACTGACAAACACTCCACATCCCATGCAGCCACACAGTGCACACATTCTAACGCTGGCCCTTCTTACCAGCAAGAGAACAAGGTCCTTGCACACAAGCCTATTTAGTATACATCACAAATTACTGCAGGGGTGTGGCTTGGATTTCCTTCTTAGTATATTTCAAGATATAAATATTTTTATCTTAAGATACTTAAGGGGAATGACTTTCTATACCTCATTTGAGTGAACTGAGGCACAAAACAGGTTAATGATTTATCTTATGCCTTCAGCTACAGAAATAGCATTATAAGCCAGGATTTCTTATTCACAAAATAGTGGGTTACTGGACTTATGGCCTCCTTGGATAGGACAGGAGAGTACATATCCTGAAAAGGTCCTAACTATTGTCACTAAAATTCTACTTGTTAGAAAGCAGATTATCTCCCAAAATGATATTAACTCATATTAGAGATAAAATTTTAGACAGAAAGGGAAAAGGAGGAAAAAGGGTAAGTGGACTGGGGTACACAGGAGGTGATAGTATATTAACTAACAGGAAGGCTATTAAAATGGATTATTTGTATTCTTATTCCTGCCACTAAATTTGTTCTTGGTTAATCGGCTTCATGATCTTGTGCTTCACAAACACTCTTCAATCTGCTCAAGCCTGTTAACTTTTGAATGTTTAAACCATTATCCTACTGCTCAAACTGCTGACATCTACCTCTTTGTTAGAACTAGTGTCTCAGAAATGCTAAAGTGATTAATTCTAAAATCACACTGCTCCTAAAATAACCGAACTGTTTTCTTCTATCTTTGGCTCATCATTCCCTTTCATTCTTATAGTGAAATCACAGAAAGAGAACCACTAAAGTAAACTGAAAGCTATGGTGGATTTTTACCATATATATAACCTAGAACCTAATTTTACCTTTTCAAAAGGCTAGTTTTCCATACCTGTCAACTCCTAATTGATGTCTTTATACTGTGAGCTCACTGTGTATTCGGAACACCAACCCCTGAAAAAGCTTAAGCCAGAATAGCACAATGGAAGAAACAAACAAACCCAAAACAAAAACAAACCCAAAAAAGTCACACTCTGAAATACTATAGACATATATGCAAGGAATGGAGAGGTCTAAATGACTAAAGCAAATCCCAAAAGACAGTCCTGAGTTCATCCCAACCAATTCAAAATTTACCCCCAAAGTTCTTCTATAATCAAAATTATTTGTTACATATATTTATATATTGCTTTTTGAAATTAAAATTATTACAAACCCATGAGTGCCTTCAAAGTACATCAAGAAAATAAATTTTTAAAAGAAAGTAAAGTTAGCCTTGTGATTAAAAAAAAGGAGAAAGAATCAAATTACCTGCCAACAGGCGGGGGCTGTGCCTGAATCCAAACCGCTGCATTTACCATTCATTCTACAGCTGCATTATTGGGGGAAGGGGAGTTTAGAAGGGCACTGACCCCGAAAGTTCTCAATACTTCTCACTCATCATCAGGAAGGGGGAAGAAGGAAAGTTTTTTCTCTGGGTATTTTTTTGTTTGTTTGTTTTTGTTTTTTTGGCTCCTGAAAAGGCTGGCAAAGAACAGTAATAGTGCAAGCAGTTAGAATATTTCTTTAAAAACAAATTAAAAAATGCAAAACATTAAGGAATTTAAAACACCACATTTTCGTTAATATAGAAAGAATTTTCACTAGAGTTAGGCAGCCACCCGAAAAACAGCATGGCAAAAGGCCATTGGTATAAAGGAAATAAAATACCACACAAAAATCCAAAACAAAACTAAAAACATTTCAAATTAAACCTGGAAGACTAGAAGATTCCAACAGCAGATTTCTTTCCACTACTGAAACATTCCAAAATCGAAGCTTCAAAGGCGCCTAAATGTATCTTAAATGAAACTTTGTTTTGTTTTTTAAGAAAAAAAAGAAAGAAAGCAGTGAACCTCATTATAAATCCTGCAATATATTACATTTTAAAACATCCTAGTACAACAAAAACAAATTTTAAAAGAAATTAAACAAACAAACAAACAAATAAAAACAGTAGCAGCAGAGGTTACCTGTCTGAGCACCTACATTTTCTTAGGAGGGGATCGTGTCTCACCAGCCATATAGCCCATAAACCTTCTCAAAAAGAGTGAGCCAGAAGAAAAATGTAACACAAGATTTGATTTCACAGTGTCTCTAAGCTCCCCAGACCCCAAACTAGGGATTCACTGAATGAAGAGAATTTCTTTTTCCATTGTTTTCTTCTTGAGAAAAAGAAGAGATGATCTTGACAGCCAAATTACTTCTTTCAATGCCTTCAGTACCTTCTCCAAAGTCTGACAAAGTGCTTCATGAAAGCCAAGTCTCTTGAATGCTGACCCAGGGCATTTTTGTAATTGACAGCATATACAGAAACATTTCAAAGTTCAGTGGAGTTAAAGTCAGCAAAAATGACCAATCAAAAGAAAATAACTATTAAAAAATTTAAATGCAATAGTTCATATTTGTGTGTTTGTGTATACATAGTCCACTTTTCATCATGGGTGACAGAAAAACAGTATCAGAAAGAATTACTTTTAAATACAATTCAGAATTACAATTGTAACAACAGACAATAGTTTTACAATAATTCAGATTTTGGCATGACAACATTTATACATATTTGATAAACACACATTTTTACCTCTCATAATAGCAATAAAGATTATACAAAAGTTATTAAACAATATGAAAATATATTTAACTTTCATTTAAATACCTGGGCTGTTTAATTTGGGTTCTTCCAGTATGATTCGTTCATATTCTTTACCTTACTTTGAGGGAATTCAAGAGGATAGTCATGTTTTTAAAGGCTTAAGATGACCGTTCCTGCCTTTTTGATTCTAACATGAGCGTATGATCCAGAAATAGGTTGCTAACTCTGTTTTCATATAGTAAGAATGCACAAAAGATGGATAGTGAGTAAAACTAAAGATGAAATAATCTCTGATACTTCTTATAATTATTTGGTTAATTCGATAACATTTTTTAAAAGGCTACCTACATTTTTCCTGGTGCCTTATCCCACTCAACACAAACCTTGCTTGAGATTTTCAAATGGAGGTGTGCCGTGTTTTAAAATTCATTAATCTATATATATGTGATATGTAACTATGCAAAGTACATGTATCATAATCTATGTGACAACCAGATGTTCTCTAAACACATACGAATGATGATTTAATTAACCAGTCCTTTCTTCCTTGTTTATTTCTCTATCCCAAATAGTGTGAATCTTCCAAAGCATGGTCATTCAGCAAGTACCAAGTGAGTCAGAGGTACTTATGATATTCCACAATATGTCCCACAATAACCCTGTACAAGTCAAATTCTTTTAGATCAGATTAGAATATCCTAAAATAAATTAGAAATTCTTACGTATATTTTTCTAAGGTGAAATGAGACACTGCACAGATTAGAGGTACTATTCTATTTGTCAACAATCAACCTTTCACTCAATTTTAATATTATTTAATTCTATGGAAAAAACAAATTTTATTACATTCCTTTTTTAAATGGGGGAAAACTGTACAAGTAAGCATGATCAAACCTCTGTTAGAGCTGGTTAATACTGATTTTTAACTACTGCCTCAAAGTCTCTCTAGTAGTGTCCAAGAAATTATGTTTAAGGTCCATCTGAAGGGAAAAAAAGCACTGAAGAGGCAAGAAAGGACTCGGGTAAAAGCTTCAGAGGATTGGAGGGAGATGGAACTTGCTGTTTAGAAAAATTATGATGAACTCTGGAGCATCTCGATTTCTTAACACACCTTCCAAACCATTCACTGTGATAGCTTTACCTATGTTTAAAGGCTCATATATGCAGTCTTGGGGCTTTAATAAATTGAGAAACAAAGAAATAAAGAGTGGAGAGTACTGAAGGCTTGAGAGTAGGGCTATAAGAGACCCAATACCTTCCCAAACAAAAATGTTCAGTCCACCCCACCCCACCCCAAAACCTATGTGTAACAGGAGAAAAGCATGTAGCCTTGAATAAACCAAACAATGAACAGTCTAGAACCAAAGGAAAAACCAAAAGACATACATATACACAAAAGCCTAAGAAGCATCTACTCTCCTTATGCCTTTAGGTATGTATGGGTACCTTTGGATAGTATATCTACCCAGTGGAGTACAGTAAGAAAAAAACTTTCCCATCATAGATTTTCTTTTCATCTATCCTTTTTGATTGGTTGGTGTAAACAAAAAGCAAAACATATACACATGCATGTGTACACACAGGCGAGTGTACACACACACACACACACATACACACACACACACATGCACGCGCATGTGCGCTCCCTCATTAAATGTGAAAAATGCAAATATATAACGCTGGTATTAGAAATCACTTCAGCTTTATACTTATAGGCCCTTGATTTGGCCCCTTAAAAATATTTTTCCTTGTCCTTATTCTTTAAATGCCCAACCACCAAAAGAGAAAAGGAAAAATAAAAGGCTTTAAATGCACATGTTTCAAGTCAGTGTCTTGTTAACAAAAAAGGTAGCATTTTCTTCACTTTGGCCATTGTTAAAGATGCAGGCATAGATCAGGGAATGTTAAGACTAGCATGTATTAAAAAAAAAAGTAACATAACAGCATATATCTTTCAAAAAAGACTAAAACACAAATACAAGTCAATGCACATATTTTAAACTAGTGCAATTTTATCTACAATGGAGTAAATGTTATTTTGTGTGCCAGACATTGCAATACTGTTCATTTCCCTTTTATCATGCAAACATGCCAATTTTGTCATTAAAAATCCTTTATTGGGTCACATTCACATTGCCCTCCCATCCAAATCAAGGGAAAAAAAAAAAAATCAGTAAGCGTCCCTCAAGATTTCATAAACTATGAAATAAATCTGCGAGTTAATAGAGTATAGACAGAATTTCTAGATTTGTATAAAAAACTGTAATTTAGGTAATGTTTTCCTCACCCATTATAACACAATGTGAAGTTATGCTACCAATTGTACAAAAACAAAGCAAGGGACCATGAAAAAAAGTTCTTCATGGCCTGAGAACCTACACATTGAGTAATTTAAAAGGGTAACTATGAAAGCCTGAAATTTTTTTCTATCTCACCTCTTCTGCCTCTCTCTCTGTAGGATTTGTAAATTAAGGTCAGTATCACCTTAATAGCGGTCTTGTCTATCTCCCCCTTCTTTAACTAGTCCTACTCAATTTTTTCTCATCTTCCTGAGCATCTTCCATGAACAGCATTGCAAGTTGGTTAAAAAAAGAAAAAAGAAAAAAGAATAAAAAAAGGAAGAAAAAGAAAGTTTTACAAGGGTTTTTGTTGGTTAATTATTTACTGGTGGAATCACTCCACCAGGAGTTTGATTTCATTGGCTAGCAGTTGGTTCATGTTGAATAGGCCCCCTGGGAGCTTGGTGAGCAGCTCTCGCTCCGTGGTTTCAGGGTCACTGTCGACAGAGCTGGAACTTGCGCTCATGTTGTCGACAGCAGTGCTGGCTGGGGGACCCAGCTCCGGCTCACTAGTCTCACTGGCCGTGGACACCACGGAGAGCAGGGACATACGCCGGGTGAGCCGGCCAGAGGGCAGAAGGGAGGCGGCATAGTCCGCTATGATACCAGCTACATCTAGATTACAAGCCTTATCAAAGGCGATGAAACCTACATTTGCATTGGCCTCGCAGACACAGAAGGAGCCGTCGTCTTTCATCAACAGGTCAATGCCACATACATCCATTCCCAGGATGTTAGACACCTGGATAGCCAGCTGCTTCCCTTGTTCACTCAATGAGCACATCATCCCCACACCACCTGAGAAACAAGATAAGAACAAAATAATAAATTTTGAGTAAACTAAAGCTGGCTAACCCTTTAATTAGTCACAAAAACAAAGGTGTTATTCTAGTGTAAAATTGGGATTTTGAAGTCGAAGTTTCTTTCATTAGGGAATCCCCTTCCAACCCAGTCTCTCAATAAATTGACAACTTTTCAGTGTGCTATTATTTCTGAAGAACTTTCACCAAAGCCTATCTTACTTGCAATAACATGCAACTTTTGCATAAATACTATAGCTGGCTGAGTGTAGGTAGAGTCTTGAGTTTTTCAGGAAGAAAAGCCTACATGGAAGAAAGAAATTTGAAAATAACATATAGATGGCATTTAAAGCCAAGAGCTAGGTAAGATTATTAAGAAAGTGAAATACAGAAGAAAAAACTCTGAGGCGCTTCACCAATAAGAGCTCTCAGAAGATACACATTTAAGCGAGTCAAAATCAGCAAGATTCTTTGGACCAATGGGTTAGGTAAAATGGTTAGAACACAGCTCCCAATTATACACAAAATAATATCTATTACCAAAGAGGGAATCTGATAGACATTTCATACATATGTGAATTGGGTTACAAATTCAGGCATGGTTGAAAGCAAATTTAGGATTCAAAGAAATCCAACTTCACTACTAGAAAAACAACTCTAATATTTATTATATTCATGGTAAGCCTATTAATCGTTAAATAGGCTATTTACATGTTACATGTTAAAGATATTTTTCAAGATCTGAGTTATACACGAATACTCACTGAACAAGCTTAAATAGCGTTACTTTATATCCCAGAAAGACACCTGCATTGCTTTACCTAGTGAGCAGTTGCTTTGCATCCTCCCATCTGTTGAACAACGTAACATGGTGCCAACCACACGGCCTCCCACGACAATGACACGTACATCCCTTCCATGAGACTCTTTAATGTACTTCTGGAATAGGTACGGAGCTTCATGGCGAATAAGATGGCTTAGGTCAGCCAAATGATGCTTATCACGAGCCAAGAACACAGCTTTGCCTGTGATTGAAAAAGAATTAAAAAATGTATGTAACTCATCAAACCATGAGCAGTTGATACATATTACCTGGATCTTTTTGTGTCCCAATGTGCTCTTTCAGAAGCAATTACTTTTTTTTTGGCTGTACCCACAGCAATTGGAAGTTCCCAGGTCAGACTGAACCTGAGCCACAGCACCAGCTTGGGCAGATCCCATTAACCCGCTGTACCGGAGAACTCCAAAAACCAATTACTTTTTAAACAAAGTGATAGAGTTATGGTAATTAGTAAGACAATGTAAAAACATGTATAAAGACAAAGTTAGTAATTAATCTCCTATTACCCCTTCAAACCCCTGAATCTAGACTTTATTTTGATATGTACTATGAGGTGGTATTCTTCCAGGTTAGCCAATAATACCAGCCTCACTTAACAAAACATTTCTCTGAGTTAATGTTATAAATATGTAATATTTTTTATATTTTATACATTATATATTATAAATATATAACAAATATGTAATGTTATAAAAATATTTTATTTGTTATAATAAAATATACTAAGATACAACACAGTAAAACAGCAATATGTTTCTTGTTTTATTTCTGAATTCCCCAGGCTTGTTTCACTGAGCTATTTTTCAACCTTTGTGCCACTAGAAGGGTTTCCTTTTAAAATGTTCCCATTGCAGCTCAGTGGTACCAAACCTGACTAGTATCCATGAGGACATGGGTTTGGTCCCTGGCCTTGATCAGTGGGTTATGGATCTGGCATTGCCATGAGGTGTTGTGTAAGTTGCAGACAAGGATTAGATCCCACGGTGCTATGGCTGTGGATCTAAAGCCTAAGAACTTCCCTATGCCACGGGTTCAGCCCTAAAAAAAAGCCAAAAAATAAAACAAACAAATAAACAAAACAACATGGTTATAAATCCTTTGACATTGTTCCTATCTAGAGGAGGGGGGAATCAATCGCCCATTCCTTGAATCCAGAAGGGACTGTAATTGCTTCAACACAGAATACAGAAGAGGCAACTGTAACTGACTTCTGAGGCTAGGTCATAAAAGTTCACATAGAGTCTTTGTTCACTGGAGCATTCACTGTAGGAACCCTGAGACCTCTTGGATGTCACAGTGGAGAAGCCAATTAGACACTATGCAATCCAAAGTCCCAGCTGAACCACGATCCAGCTATCACTGTCAAGGCACTAAACCTTGTGTAGCACTTGAATTTATGAATCATGTTATGCCTGAACTGATGAAGATATTTTTATACACTGTCTTCAAACTGTATAAACTAAGATGGGATGATAGAGTTAGTGATCTAAAGTTCTTGTATTGTTGAAGAGGAAGACAAGGATATTAAGATTCAGTCCACATTAAGTATGCATCTTAAGGAGTTCCCATCGTGGCTCAGTGGTTAACGAATCCGACTAGGAACCATGAGGTTGTGGGTTCGATCCCTGGCCTTGCTCAGTGGGCTAAGGATCCTGTGTTGCCATGAGCTGTGGTGTAGACTGTAGACTCGGCTCAGATCCCGTGTTGCTATGGCTCTGGCGTAGGCCGGTGTACAGCTCCGATTCAACCCCAGCCTGGGAACCTCCATATGCCACGGGAGTGGCCCTAGAAAAGGAAAAAAGACAAAAAAAAAGAAAAAAAGCATCTTAAAATTTCTAGCAAAACCACTAAATGAACAGAAAGTGATCAGAGTCAAACTGAACAATTCACAGTACCTTCTATAAGTCTGAAGTACTAGGCACCCAGCAATTTCCCTCTAACAATTCTATTGAAGGTGTAAATTTTTTTTTTCTTTTTGCTATTTTAGCACTGCACCCAGGGCAAATGGAGGATCCCAGACTAGGGGTCGAAATCAGAGCTATAAGCTGCCGGCCTACACCACAGCCACAGCCACAGCAACACAGGATCCGAGCCACATCTGCAACCTACACCACAGCTTACGGCAATCCCAGATCCTTGACCATTGAGTGAGGCCAAGGCTTGAACCTGCATCCTCATGGATCCTAGTTGGGTTCGTTAATCACTAAGCCATGAAGGGAACTCCTGAAAAGGTATAAATCTGAATTAACAAGATTGTTTAGTCAATAATCATGAGCAAATATAAGAAAGATCTAATTAAGCTTCTTAAATATCTATTATAATCACTCTCATTAACTCCCAAGAGAAACTGCAACATTATGAATGGTAACAACAGCTCATACACACCTCTATGACCTCGTGTATTCTTCACAACCATTGGGAACTCCAGTACTTCTGCTTCATCAATCATTTTAGCAAAATTTTCATGACCCCCTGGTTTGAACAAAGAAGAAATTTAGAAACAGTAACAGTGGTGTTTTGTAATAAATTCTACCCTACGTTAGCAAGATAAGGGAGATAACCTGATGGCTAAATTTTGTTTTTCTTGGAGAAAGAAAGTTCAGTTAACTATCAGTTTAAAACAACCACATCTTTTAAAGTGTAAGTATTCTAATATCCAAGAAATTAAGTATCTTTCAGTTAAAACAAAGTATCCTTACAGTGGGGAAAAAAAAAATGTTTAAAGATAAACTGATTTTAGCATCACGAGTCATTTAAAAACCCCTAAATACCTGTCACTGAGATGCTGGTGAAAACATTTTGTTAGAGCAGTTTAACTTATTCCATGGAAATAATTAAGCTTCAATTTAAAAAAATATTGAAAGAAAAAAAAAAACCAAAGTATCCTAATTCTATAACATTTTTCATATTTTTATTACTTATTCCTCAACCATGCGAATAACAGAAGCCCCCAAATCTACTTTAGTATATAGAATTCTAGGCTTGGATTAAGAAATAAGAATGAGTCACTGAGAAGACTCATCCAAAGGTGAAAAGATGCTCCATGCATGCATACACACACATTCACTTGCTCTCATCAAATATACAAATTAATTTTTCTTATCTCCACTATATATCAGTTATTTCTACAGTGAGCCATCAGTCCCCAAGGGTTATGTCTTATTCTTTCTGTCCTTATTGCCTAGGAACAAATGATACAAAAGCAAAGCTCATGCAAAAATGGTAGTTGTAAAAAAACAGCAAGACGACACAGAATAAATATACTAGAAAAGTTCATTAAACACCTGTAATATTTGGAGTTCCCGGTGTGGCTCAGCAGGATCAGCAGCATCCTGAGAGTGCTGGGACAAGGTTCAATCCCAAGCCCAGTGGCTTAAGGATCCAGCGTTCCCACAGCTTCAGGTTAGGTTGCCAACTGCGGCTCAGATCTGATCCTTGGCCTGACAACTCTATATGCCATGCGGTGGCCAAAAAAGGGGAGGAAAAGCAATATTATAAATTTGTAGCTTAGAGAAATTAAGATGATCCAGCCTCCAAATTCTAAATCGTCACCATTAGAACCTAGATAATGTTCATTAATTTGGTTAATATATTTTTCCTTTCCATTCTCTTAAAAATAGAACTATAAAAATTATAGATGAAATAAGCTATAATACATCAAAAGCATCAGGAAGAGAGAACTCTCAAACTACTCATATTTCTCTTCTTGTGCAACTGTTAAAAACTGCAATTGTATCCATATATGTCATACAAACGTGGGGAATTCCCTTCTTTAAAATATTAAAAGAAAAGGACAGCAATTTCTTTTTAAATCCTCATTAACTCTCCAAGCATTCCATTGGACGTTTATCTGAAAAAATTGTTATGAAAAACTACAATGATTTATATTGTAAGTCTGACCCTTTCCAAAATAGAATAACTTGAATATCAGGAAATATATTAACAGAGCATTGTTTACAGCAGTGCTAAAGCAGTGTGGTCCAGGAACCCCTCCTGTTCATTTTTTTTTTTTTTTTTTTTTTGTTATTGATGTGTCCAGATAAATACATTATTAAGAGTAAGCATAAAAAAGCAATTTGGCATTGCTCTGGTATTTTTATAGTACTTTATGTGCATTGATCAACAGCAAGTATGTTCTTTAAAAATTAAAAAACGATCCTTTATGACAGATGATTTTAGAAGCACTGGTCTAAAGCATACTAGTGTAGTGGCATTTTCTTCAAAAATAAAAAAACATTTGAAGCATTATCATGAAAATGGTAATGAAGATAATCAGAAATTGTAGAGATATCAGATTCTATTACCTCAGGAGTTGCCAAACTAAGGACAGATTTGACACATACTCTTTTTTGTAATAGTTTTAGTGGGAAACAGCCATATTCATTATTTAAGATTTGTCTACAGCAGCTTTTCAATACAACGCTTTACTGGGGGTCACAAGAGAGAACTTATGGCCTCGAAAGCCCCAAATATTTAATACCTGACTCTTTACAGAAAAAGTTTGCTAAGTCCATTATACCCATACCACATGCAGAATAATTCTCTGGCCCGGTTTGTTAAAACTGAAAGACACTCCTGGTTCTTTCATGATTATAAACTTCTTTACATCACACAATTCTATTAGTTTAGAATGTCTTTCAAAACTACTGGTGCTCTAAAATTTAGGCCATGAATTCTTTTTTCTCTTTTTACGGCCTCACTTTCGGCATATGGAAGTTCCCAGGCTACAGGGTTTCAAATCAGAGCTGCAGCTGCTGGCCTACACCACAGCCACAGCAACACAGACCTACACTGCAGCTTGTGGCAACACCAGATCATTAACTCACTGAGTGAGGCCCGGAATCAAACCCACGCCCTCATGGACACTAGTTGGGTTCCTAACCCACTGAGCCATAATGGGAACTCTAAGGTTATAAATTCTTACCAGTTAACTCACCATAAGAGAAAGTATCTGGCAGAGGAACACCATGACCTGCCAACTCTTGAAATGTCCAGAACTTATTAACACAGTTCAGGATGGCTTGAGGTCGGTTCATCAACCTGCATCCCATTTTCTCTAGATGGCGCAAAACAGTGATGTCACTATCACTTTGCACCCATGGGGTTGGTACTCTAACTACCACCACCTGGGGGTAGGCAGTAATTAATTCCCCATTGATCCGAAGACCTGAAATACACAGAAGTGAAACCAAAACCATTAAAGGTGAATATACAATAAAATAGAGGAATAGCTATATACCAAAGCTTGGGTCTCAAAACTAAATGTACAATTTTGTTAACATTTCACTGGGACAGAGAAACATTCTTACTTAAATTATTTTTTTTTGAAAGAAAAATAAAACTTAATGAGAAGAATTTCTGTACTTGATAAATATGGTACATGACAACACAACAAAATATTTCATATTAATTAAAAATATCATAAATCACCATATTCAAAGATGGGAACTGCTAAGCAAAAGATAAAAATAGATTTTTGTAAAGAACATGCAGGCACTATCTATCCCAGCGATCCAATTTATCATCACTGATGATGGCACAAACTATCATTTCAGGCCTCCCAGTTAGGTGTACCATGAAGTATGTATCATTACCTAAGAGGTAATTGTGTGTACAAAATGCGTAGCCTGTACCTGATCAAGCCAACTCAGAGGAAGCTTTAGGAGACAGATATCACACAAAAAAAACCACCAGACAAAGCCAAGATATAAGACACTAAATTGCTCTAACACTTCAAAAAAAGTCTCACTGAAAAAAATAAAGGTGGAAAGAATGTTCTAGAATTAGACTTGGTATTACACAGCCCAACTGGAAAGGCTATTTTGGTTTTAGGGTTGTTTTTCGTTTTGTTTTGTTGTCTTTTTTGTCTTTTTAGGGCTGCACCTGCAGTATATGGAAGTTTCCAAACTAAAGGTCAAATCGGAGCTGTAGCTGCCAGCCTATGCCACAGCCACAGCAACACAGGATCCAAGCCGCCTGCATCTGTGACCTACACCACTGCTGACAGCAACGCCCTATCCTTAATCCACTGAGTGAAGTCAGGAATCTCATGGATACTACTTCGGTTACCGCTGAGCCACGATGGGAATTCTTGAAAAGCATATTTTGGAACTGACTGTGACAATTTGATTCTACAGTACATATTAGATGACATTAAAGAGTTGAGTTTTCTTAGGTGTGCTGTGTTTAATGATATATAACAATATCCTATTTTTTGGCCACAGGTACAGAAATATTTGGTGCCCGACTAGTATCCATGAGGATGCACATTTGCTCCCTGGCCTTGCTCAGTGGGTTAAGGATCTGGCATTGCCGTGAGCTGTGGTGTAAGTCGCAGATGTGGCTCAGATCTGGTGTTGCTGTGGCTGTGGTGCAGGCCGGTAGCTGTAGCTCTGATTCATCCCCTAGCCTGGGAACTTCCATATGCTACGAGTGAGGCCCTAAGAAGCAAAAAAGAGGGAGTTCCCGTCGTGGCGCAGTGGTTAACGAATCTGACTAGGTGGCAGGTTCGATCCATGGCCTTGCTCAGCTCACTGCGTTGCCGTGAGCTGTGGTGTAGGTCACAGACTCAGCCTGGATCCTGCGTTGGTGTGGCTCTGGTGTAGGCCGGCAGCTACAGCTCCGATTAGACCCCTAGCCTAGGAACCTCCATATTCCATGAGAGCGGCCCAAGAAATGGCAAAAAGACAAAAAAAAAAAAAAAAAAAGGATTTATCTATCTACTTCTCTTCTTTCTCAATGGTTTGTCATTCTTTCTCTCACCAAAAATCCACTCACTGTTCTGCCAATGCCCCATTTCCTTTGTCATTTATGTTTCAAGTGTTACTACTGCAGTCAAATTATCTGTATTAGTTCCAGTTTATCTATTTTAGGACATTAATAGAAGATTTGAGCAAGAGGGCTTAGGTCACACAGAACTGATGTTCAACATAAACATGAACTGATGTTTAGCACAAACAATCTGCTTCACATCAGAAATGTCCTTTTTGTAAAAATCACTGGCTTGTTTCTCAACCAAGCCCCAAAATAATAAGTAATTATCTAAATTTTGATGGTAATAGGACTATTGGTAATGGGTACCAAGAGTTATACAAAACACTACAAAGTCTTTATTAAGGCTGGCTTAGAACTCATACATCTAGTAATTATCAAATATCAAAAAACAAGTATAGTATAAGAATCCATTCTTTTTGAGAAGATACATGTGTTTTCTATCTGCCTGGCTGCTTCCTACAAGATATATTTTATGTTTTCTATGATGCCTCTTTAACATCCTTAGTAATCCTTTGCCTGTCCAATTGGTTTCCAAGCCTTACCTAATAATCCCAGATACCAGCAAGTTTTTTTCTTCAGTGGTATCCTCTTTTGGGAAAGATGAGGAACCAATATTCCTTTCCCAGGCCCCTCATCAGTGGTACAGAAAGAAACAAAAGAGATTCTACTATAATAGTGCACCTCATTATCACTGAGCACTGCCGCCCTGCAGCTGACAGTCATGTGTTTCAAAAAAGAGAGTGGGGCAAAGAAAGGAGAAAGAGATGAGGAAAGCAAACAAGCAATCAGATTATGTATCTTTTATTGAAGGAAATGACTGGCCAACTTCTGCTTTGAGTACCTTAAAAAATAAAACTCTACCCCAAAAATTGGCAAAAGGAGGTCAGAATATCAAATGTAGAGAAATGCGATGTCACTAAGCTAAAATAATTCTTAAATTTTATAAATGCTGACATTCAAGCTTGGCATGTCTAAGCACATTCTCTTCACCTTTTTTGTAGACAGAAAAAAATGGCTTAGGAGAAAATACTTCATAAAAGTCATAAACAGATTATTATACCTTTAAAGGACTCATTCATTTATCCATTCATTCTTTTACTCATTCAAAATGAGGAGTGCAAGGAAATTCCCATTGTGGCTCAGCAATAATGAGCCCGACTGGTATCCATGAGGATGCAGGTTTGAGCCCTGGCCTTGTTCAGTGGGTTAAGGATCTGGCATTGCCATGAGCTATGGTGTAGGTCACAGATGTGGCTCAGATCTGGTGTTGCTGTGGCTGATGCATGGGCCTGCAGATGTAGTTATGACTAGACCCCTAGTCAGGGAATTTCCACATGCCATGGGTGCGGCCCTAAAAAGCAAAAGCAAAACCCCCAAAAAAGAGGAGCACATACTCTTTTTGCCATACTCAAGTAGGGCAAAAAGCTAGCCCTACTTGAAAGGTTTAAGGAGGATGATGAGGAAAAACACATGTCTTGTTTTTTTTGGGGGGGGGGGGTTGGTCTTTTCTAGGGCCGCACCACCGGCATATGGAGATTCCCAGGCGAGGGGTCAAATCAGAGCTGTAGCCGCTGGCCTATGCCAGCGGCTACAGCAGTGTGGGATCCGAGCCGCGCCTGCGACCTACACCACAGCTCACGGCAATGCTAGATCCTTAACCCACTGAGCGAGGCCAGGGATTGAACTCACAACCTCATGGTTCCTAGCTGGATTCTTTAACCACTGAGCCACGACGGGGACTCTGAAAAATGCATGTCAAGTATTTAATTGATGCCGCGGGAGCGGCCCAAGAAATAGCAAAAAGACAAAAAAAAAAAAAAAAAAGTATTTAATTGACACAAAGTAAATGCTTAGTAATTGTTAGTGGCTCATAGTTTACAATGTTGGGTTTGGATAGGCTGATGACACATGTACTAACTGCTACTAGCAATACATTTTGAGAACTTCAGTCTTTTTTTTGTCGCATATGGAATTTCCCAGGCTACGGGTCACAGTCACAGCAATGTCAGATCCAAACCTACACTATAGCTCACAGCAACACCAGATTCTTAACCCACTGATCGAGGCCAGGGAATAAACCCAAGTTCTCATGGATATTACTACTATTAGTTTGAGAGTCTGCTCTCTACCCTCAAACTTTGATGCCTAAGGTCTCCATATCAGAAGCAAAAAGATGTAATTCTATTTTGCTAATTTAGCATGAAAACTTGTTTTTTTTTTTTTTTTTTTTTTATTTTCCCACTGTACAGCAAGGGGGTCAGGTCATCCTTAGATGTATACATTGCAGTTACAGTTTTTTCCCCCACCCTTTCTTCTGTTGCGACATGAGGAAAACTTGTTTTTTTAAGTGTTTTTCTTACTATTCTCCAAATATGAAACACTGTATCTAAACTAATTATTACATTTTATTCCCCCCAAGATGGTACTCTACATGAAAATGGTTATTAAAAAAAAAAAAGAAAGGAAAAAAAACCTGTACAGAAAAAAAATGGGTAAATGTGTGTGTAATTTAAGCCACTATTAATGAAGTTAGTCATAAAAATGTACTGCAGTATTCCAGCAACAGACTAGTGTAGACTGAGGGGGATGAAGCAAAATATCTTTGTGATAGCCTTTAAATGTCAAGTCCCTCTGTCCACTTTTGAAAATGAGTAACTCCAGGTTAATATTTATTCTATCCAACTTTTGGCAACCAAGAGAAGCTGATATTTTCTCAATACAGCTGTAAGTAAATATAAGGATAAATTTACATTTTTATACACCTATATATAAAACATAAGCTTATGATTTTTATAACTATATTTACATAATTTTAAATAAATATTGATATTAATTCAGATCAATGGAATAATAAAGAGGAAAACTCTCTAAATACTGAATTCTGGAAACTATAGGGAAAGTAAATTATGGTTTTTCCATGAAATGTTTTATTTAGACCTCAAATAGCAAGGTGACAATGATGAGGGGATAAGAAGACAAAAACAGATTCAAATCTTGCTACCACCCTCTCTACTGTGTAACTTCAGGCTAGTTACTGTGCCTCAGGTTCCTCATCTGTAAAATGAGAATAGTTGAAGTAATTCCTTAATAAAGTTGTGGTGAAGATTAGCACAGTGAACATTAGTGAAAAAGTGCCTGGCACATAAGCACTCTCTGCCATCCATTTTCCCCTTTTGCAAAAGGAAAACTGAGAGCTAGAGTAAGCAGAAAGTTCCCTGAGAGCAGGAACAGGACTATCTTGTTCATAGCTACATCCCCCAGCACTATCAGGCACACAGACTCAACTGATATTTACTGAAATTTGAAACTGTCTCAGTTTTTAAGAAGCAGAGCAGGTGTTTATAGTCTGAAGCTATGTGTCTAAAGCAAGATTTTCCTTATAAATGCTACAGAAAAACTAACCAACTCAAATTGAAAATACCAGAAAGTAAAAAGGTGGCCCCTAGAAATTTTTAAAATGAAATCACCCATTTTCACAACTGTCAAAAGTACTGTGCACAAGAAGTAAAAGAATATCATGTTTCTTAATTAACTGATTATTTACTATGTGTCAGACACCATACCAGGGCATTTTATATACATCTCAAGCCACCCTGAAAACATAGAGCAGGCCTTTTGATTTTTATTCCTACTTGCCCAAAAGAGAATTTATCAACAGGCTTAATTTAGCAGTAGGTAAATGAAACAAGACGAGCAGTCTAACCAACTGCAGTTTAGTTTTAAAAATTAGATTACCCAGGACAAATAGATCTAACTAGTTCTCAAGCTGAAGTTCTTTTCATTACAGTCACATGAATTCCCACCAAACTCCTGGCAGTATGACTCCTTTCAGTAAAACTATACTCTAATGGTTAGGTTAGTCCTAATTAGTGGAAAACCCCTGAATTCCATTATTTGCCTTGAAGGAAGAATTCGAGCTCATCCTCATCCCAATGCTTTCACAAGGCCATTCTCGTCTATTTCCAAATCCCTTACATTCTTTAAAAAAGTTTTCTGTGACAGCACCTAGCAGATTCCCAAGCTTTACTATCTTCACAATAAGACTAAGGATCCAAATGAATAAAAGTAATGACTTAATTACCAGTTTCACCGCTATGTGAATTATCATTATTATTATTATTATTAGATTCCCATTCTAGAATAATGGGTAGTCTTAATTGATTTCTGCCCCATCTTATGCCAGATAACCAAGTCTCTGAAAATCTACTGTTGGCAATATGCTCTCTGGAATTAATTTCTCTACTGGTTAAGGTTATTTGATTTCTAAATTATTTCTAGTTAACTTGAGCAGGAAAAAAATATTAATTCAAGTGAAACAACTTAGAAACATTTCTAAAGCAGTTATTTCTAAAGCAAAAATAATTGCTGATACAGTAGAAATTACAACACTGTAAATCAACTATATACTTCAATAAACTATAAAAAAATGAAAAATGAAAAATAACTGCTGAAAAGATACTGAGAATGGAACCAAAATGTTTAAGAGAGCAGAGTGATTGTTTACTAAAAGATTCTACTTATTTAAATCCATGATATCATGTTATTAATCAGTCAATAGATGCTGGATATTAAATAGCCCATGAATGAAATTACCCTACAAGAGGAGATTTGTACTTTGCATTATTGTTAATTCTCACAGTACCACCTTTTTCCATTTCCTTGGTGAGGAAACTAAATATATGGCCTCATTATGATTCTGGCCACAAAGCAAGTAAGTGATCTAGAATGTATTAAGTATTTGTCTTATATCCTTACCCAATACTATCACTAAACAACTAAGCATTTTCTAAAACTTAATTTAAAATGCCACTTAACATGTTACCATATAACTCCTAAACAGAAATAACCATTTAGCTGTAACAAATCATAACTCTTTCAAAGCACAGATGCAAAGATTTCTGAAAGTCAGTCCTAAAGAATTTCTATACATTTCCAAAATATTTTCTGCTATTGCCATGAGCTGTGGTGTAGGTCACAGACATGGCTCAGATCCTGTGTTGCTGTGGCTGTGTTGTAGGCCAGCAACTGTAGCTCCAATTTGACCCCTAGCCTGGGAACCTCCAAATGCCGTGAGTACAGCCTAAAAAGCAAAAAAAATAATAACAATAAAAATAAATTAGGACACCACTACTCAAAAAAAAAAGTATCATGCACCATATGCATAAAGCATTTTATAAAGAAAAAAGAAAATAAGAATCACACATGGCTTTTGATTAATTTTCTAGAAGGACCCTGAAAGGGTACAAATTTCTGTAGCACAAGGCATTTAAAACAAGAAGACAACAATAATGGAAGAAAACTAAGTTATCTTTAATTTTTACTTTAATTCTCAACTAATTCCTAAATAATAGAGGTTTATTTAATAAATACTGGCGTTTCCATTTCTTCCATAAAATATACTAGATTTTTAGATTAGATACTTAAGGCTATTAACAAATTATTTGCCCTAGTTATTCCTAGAACATCTAGGTTCATTCAACTATAGACTTACCTAGGTTTCCTTGCTCAATTGTTAGCACCACCTCGTCCATCACCACAGCCCTAAAGTCCAGTTCCTCTTCACAACATTTGGCCTTTAATGCTCGTAAGATCTCTTTCTGGGGATAGTCTTCCCTGATTCGACGATCTGTCAAAAACCATAACTTGGCAGCCACAGAGCTACACATCTTGATCTGCCTGTTTTTCCTTTTCCGGGATTATTTCCTCCTGAATGTAAACTCTAGATGGAAAAGAAGATACACATACAAAATCAATCAAGAAATCTAGTCAATTTTTTGCTTTCATGCAAATAAACACTGTGATTATATGCTAACTATAAAAAATAGGGAAATCCAATATCTCCATCTTTTCCACTACTACAATCTCCAACAAATTGTGCATATTCACATATATGTAGTTACTGTTCAATTTCTTCCCTTATTTCATATATATGTATATGTGTATATTACAAACATATATATGTACGTACATGTATCATAAACATATTTATAGGCTTGTTTAAAAATGAGATGGTAAATTAAAAAATAAAGAAAAGAGAAAATAAAAAAATAAAAGTGAGATGGTAGCACCTTTACTACTTGATGAGCATCAACACTGAAGTCACTGACCTAGCAACTAAGTAAGTACACAGAGAACGTGGGGAAAAAAACTTTAAATAACCAAACTAAATGCCAAAGTTCATTCACAAAAATTTGTTTATTTCAGTCAGGAGACAGCATGCTCTTACTCAGTGTTTTTATTCTATTTTTAATTTTTAAAACAAACACAGCTTGTTTACTAGAATGCCAAAAAAGGGTGCTGCTTCTCAAGAGTTTATATCATGAGCAAGCAACTGCTGAAAATCATTTTCATGATAAGTTTTAATAACAAGCTTAATTGGTGATTTCAACAAAAACAGTATTATTCCAAATGACAATGGGAAACAAGGGTGAGGACTAGAGGAAGCAATGGCCATAGAGATGGATGGCTTCCAGCACTTATAGCAGCTGAAACTGGTCCCTCTTATACCATTCACATGCTTTCCAAGTCTCAGCCAGAAATGCCTGCTCCACAGATGCACAGAGTATAACCAGGTTATGGGGCACTACCACATAACATACACATAGAAACACACACCATACCACCCCTCCCTCAAAACCTTAGCTTGTCCTGACTATCCAAGAACTAAGGTCTCAAAGGTATCAGTCACTAGAAAGCAGGCAAGGGAGTAAAGGAATGTGGAATACGCACTAGAAAGGGGCTTGGAGCTGTAAAAAAGCAAAGGAGAAAGGAGCTCTCAGCTGTGGCAATGCACTAGGGAGAGACCCAAGTAACTAGCAAAGAGGATTGCTGATGCCCAGAGCCTCCTGGCTCTCTGCGCCCTTGTTCCACAACTGTCCTCAAGAACATACCCTAGGCTAGACAAAGTAATAACTCAATTTATACACTAGGAACATGGAGTGTGACCTTATAGGGCCTTCCAGGCCAGTGGAAAGAGTCTCACTCAGAAGGAAAAGCTCACAAGTCACACCAGAGTACCTAATAATGTAGAAATACCCCGTTTCCCTTGAGAAGGAAGCTACAAAAATGCCCTTTAAAATGTTAACAATTGGGCTGGTTTTGAAACACCCTGTCATTGACTTGCAATATTCCAAAGCCACCATCTCTGTGCCTCCACTGACACTTCGTTCTTGACCATCATCTGTTCATATGATCAATTTCACTGCATGAAATTGCACTGCATTATTAGGGCAGTTGTGGCTCCAACAGAAATCAGGATGGGGAGAAAAAGTAATCAGGATGGGAACTGGGAAGCGCTTATGGTATGTGAGCTTTCAGGAAAATGCCGGTGCAGCAAGAGTAACACAACATGGTGTTCTCAGCGATTCTATAACAGAAAATAAAAATACTCCAGAGCAGCAATCTCACTGCTGTACAGCAACTCCTGAGAGATAACGCATGAGCGTATCCATCTTGCCCAGTTCTCAGCCCCAGCTCTGATCTCTCAGTGTAGAAGTACTCATCATTTGTCACAACTAGACCACATTCTTTTGGGGGGCATGTCTGCACCTACAAATCTGAAAATAGATAGAGGAAGGCTCTCACCCTGCAGAGCACTCTATGAAAGAGGTAAAGACTATGTTGAAGGTGTCGTCAATGGTTGTGGTTGCTCAAAGCCCCCCTAAGTGGCAGGCAACATGAGGGCTCTCACCTTGTCATGATCTTCATGTTCGATCATGTAGAAAACATTTTCTTTATCACCTTCAAAAGATGTGTTTTATGCCTTGCTTTTCCTATTAAGATTTGTAGAGGTTGTGTTGCAACTCATTTTTCCTATGCACTAAGCAAATGACATCACCAGTTGATAAAAGGAAAGTGTGCCTAACAATCCTCAGTTTACTGTTCCATTGGTGTCGGTATCTTCAAGTGACACCTGCCTAGATTTTTCAATCCACACTATAATTTTAGTGATCTCTAGAGACCAGTTTATTGTTAGGGAGTGAAAGGGCACAACCTCTTTCTGCCCAATGGTACACGGTTTCCTCAGGAGGATGAATGGCTGACCTACCCCCGTCTCTAAGGATGCTGCTGTATGAAATGGCCATTTGCCTTTTCCAGGCTGTTCCTTTAGGATTCACATCTAACAATACCACAAAGAGAGATTTCAAGTCCCCACCACCTCCACCCCATGGCCCTCCTGACCTGTGAGAGGCCACCAATACATTCCTATAAGCCAGGCAAAGACCAATAGGCTGGTGTCTCCTCCCCTAACTTTTATTTTAAAACATCTACTTTTGGAGTTCCCGTCGTGGCGCAGTGGTTAAAGAATCCGACTAGGAACCATGAGGTTGCAGGTTCAGTCCCTGCCCTTGCTCAGTGGGTTAAGGATCCGGCGTTGCCCTGAGCTGTGGTGTAGGTTACAGACGCGGCTCGGATCTCGCGTTGCTGTGGCTCTGGTGTAGGCCGGTGGCTACAACTCCAATTCAACCCCTGGCCTGGGAACCTCCATATGCCACAGGAGCGGCCCAAGAAATAGCAAAAAGACAAAAAAAAACAAACAAACAAACAAACAAAAAAAACATCTACTTTTGTTTTATTCCAATCTGTTAACATCAAGGAACAGACAAAAAAAGGTGGTAAGAAGTCAGAAGTGTAACAGTAAATCTACACAACCTAGGAGCCCAAAGTATGCCAATAAAATGACAGTCCTGAAGTTCAAATCATATCCACTTTTTGTTTTTCTGCCTAGGGCCACACCCAAAGCATATGGAGATCCCCAGACTAGGGGTTGAATCAGAGATACAGCCACCAGCCACAGATCCGAGCTGCGTCAGCCACCAGCCAACAACCACAGATCTGAGCTCGTCTTCGACCTACACCACAGCTCACAGCAATGCCGGATCTTTAACCCACTGAGCGAGGCCAGGAATCGAACCTACATCCTCATGGATACTCGTCAGATTCGTTTCCCCTGAGCCACGACAGGAACTCCACATTCACTATTTTAAAGACAGGCAAGAGTCCCCTGTAAAATTCCCCCCATTCCTGCAGACAATTAGTAAAGTGGGTTTTGCTACCCAATAATGTAACAATATAAATACAGCACTTGCAAATATTCTCTACACATTTCCCCCTAAAATGTAAAATCAGATCTACTAAATCTCATCTTTATTTCCCTCAAAGTATCAAGGAATATGATGTATAAATATCAGATACTACTCATAAACTGCTAAACTAGCCTATCTCAAATAGAAAAATTGATAAAATTTAATTCTATATTAGAGACAGTTTTCCCATGCAAACTTCACATCCATTTTTCTTGTGAGTCCCTTTCCAATAATGACTCCAGTAGGGAAAAATCAAAATCACAATCTGCCATCTGATATCAAGAGCCTCTCTTACTACTAGAAAGACTCTTTATTTCAGATAAGATATACCATATGAACTCAGAATTGAAAGAATATTAGGAAGAAAAAGATACATATAAAATACACATTTATATATATATATGTATCATAAAAATAGAATTTACTCCATTTGGCAATTACTACATATGTCCTTTCAGCGATATCACTCTGTCTTGGTTGTAAAATATAGGAGCTGGATTGAGTTTGTAGAGAAACATAAAAATGTGTAAAAACGCACTCCTTCAGTTTTATTTTCTGTTAACTCTTTTCTCCCAGCAGCTCTCCTGCTGTACATAATGCCCAGGCTTATTCTTAAACCTGAGTCTTTTTTCTCTGTAAGCCCAGATTCAACTACTATCATTGACTTACTAAATATATTTTTCCAACCAGGAGTTTTCAACTGAATTTCAGATCCTATTTCAATGGGCATCCATAACTAAATGGAACTCACTGTTGCCTCAGTTGAGCAAGTAAAAAAATGAATATTTTTATTCACGTAGTTTCAACACCTGGACCTTCCATTGAGATGGTAACATTTTATGTATTAGCTTGGCTAGGCAATGGTACCCAACTGTTTGGTCAGACACTAGTCTACATGTTACTATGACAGATTAACTGTGAATAAAGGAGATAAAATGAGAAGAAGGACTTGATGTAGAAGACTCATAGCATAGAGATACTCCCTGAGTTTGCAGCCTACTGGACTACCCTACAGATTTCAGAATTGTCAGCCCCACATTAACCACTTCCTTAAAGTTAATTTCTCCCTTTCCCTCCCTCCCTCCTTCCTTCCCCTCTCCCCAACATGTTTGTTAGGCGATCACTGAGTAAAAGTGTCCATCTTGGCCAGGCATGATAATAGCTGCTTGCATGAGTTGTCTTACATCAGGAACAGGGTGCTGTCCTAAAGACTAACCAGGAGGATTTGGGAGAGGCCAATAGGAGGGAGACAACCAGTCTCCCAGGATCCTTGGCACTGGACTTCATCTTGGCTGAAAGGACCCTTGGCCAGACCAAGTACAGATTGAGCAAGACGACTGGACAGAGACAATCCAGAAACTAACCTTATTCTCATAAAACCAGAGACTGCAAGCTACAGGGCAGAGCAGTTCTCCTGGGTTCCCTTACCCTGTTGGTCTCTGACTAGGCACCCCTTCCCAATAAAATCCCTTGCTTTGTCAGCACATGCGTCTCCTCAGACAATTCACTCTAATTCTTGTTTGACAAGAGCCCATTCTCCAGCCCTGGAAGGGACCCCCCTTCCTGCAACATATATACAAACACATACACACACGTAGACATAGATGATCCCTGAACAAGCAGAGGTTAAGGGGGACCAATCCTCTGGGCAGTCTAAAAAATTCCCATATAACTTAAGAGTCAGCCCTCCACATCCTCGGTTCTGCATTTGTGGATTCAATCAACTACAGTCTGAGGTGTACTACAGAATGTAATTAATGAAAAAAATTCTGTGTGAGTTCTCATCATGGCACAGCAGAAACGAATCTGACTAGGAACCATGAGGTTGTGGCTTCGATCCCTGGCCACACTCAGTGGGTTAAGGATCTGGCATTGCCATGAGCTGTGGTGCAGGTCACAGACACAGCTCAGAGCTGGCAAGGCTGTGGCTGTGGCATAGGCCGGCAGCTGCATCTCTGATTCAACCCCTACCCTGGGAACTTCCATATGTCTCAAGCACAGTCTTAAAAAAGAAAAGGGGAAAAAAAAATTCTGTGGATCAGTGGATTTGCACAATTCCAACCCGTGTTATGCAAGGGGCAATTGTTTCTAAGTGTATGTGATATACAACAGAAGCATAATATCTGAAGCCTTTGAACGACATGACTTTGAATGACAAACTCTGAATACTGGCCTAATTTACTGAACATTAGTACAACCACTATGGAAAACAGTATGGAGATACCTCAGAAAACTAAACATAGAACTACCATATGACCCAGCTATCCCACTCTTGTGCATATATCTGGACAAAAATTTCCTTGAAAAAGATACATACACCCATATGTTCACTGCAGCACTATTCACAATAGCCAAGACATGGAAACAACCTATATGTCCATCTACAGATGAATGGATTAAGAAGATGTGGTATATATACAACGCAGCCATAAAAAAGAACACAATAATGCCACGTGCAGCACCATGGATGTAACTAGAGACTCTCATACTAAGTGAAGTAAGTCAGAAAGAGAAAGACAAATACCATATGCTATCACTTATATCTGGAACCTAATATAGGACACAAATGAACCTTTCCACAGAAAAGAAACTCATGGACTTGGAGAACAGACTTGTGGTTGCCAGGAGGAGGGAGTGGGATGGACTGGGAATCTGGGGTTAATAGATGCAAACTATTGCCTTTACAATGGATAAACAATGAGATCCTGCTGTATAGCACTGGGAACTGTATCCAGTCACTTATGATGGAACATGATGGAGGATAATGTGAGATAAAGAATGTATATATGTATGTGTGATCGTGTCACTTTGCTATATAGTAGAAAATTGACAGAACACTGTAAACCAGCTATAATGGAAAAAATAAAAATCATTAAAAAAACTAATTTACTGAACACTTTTATATATGCTATTTCAATTAAGCCTCAGGTATTACATTAAGATTAAGAAATGGAGTTAAGAGTTCCTGGTGTGGCTCAGTGGTAATGAAACCGACTAGTATCCATAAGGATGCAGGTTTGATCCCCGGCCTCACTCAGTGGGTTAAGGATCTGGCATTGCCATGAGCTGTGGTACAGGTCGCAGGCACGGCTCATATCCTGCATTGCTGTGGCTGTGATGTAGGGCAGCACCTGTAGCTCTGATGTAACCCCTAGCCCCTGGGAACATACATATGCCGCGAATGAGGCCCTAAAAAAAAGACAAAAAAAATTTTTTTAACCAAACAATACTAATTTCGGCCTGGATTTCAAGAGATTTTCTGATTCTAAGTCCCCAACAGTCTCCTTTCAAATCACATTATGTGCCTATATTGGCTTAAGAGGTAGAAGGACAAAAGCATTAATGAACAGAGAAAGAGAAGAAACACCTCTATGGGGGGGGGGGGGGATTAAAGATACAGAAAATGAGTGATAAAATGAAAATCTCAGAAGAGTCTCAGAAACAACCAATGAATAGTCCAGTTAACCCATTACCAACTAATAACATTCATCAATAAGTGATCACAAAAGAATGTCCCTTTGAGATTTCCTCTACAATCTCATCCTTTGGCTAAGATGCCACTAAAAACAATATCACTATTTTCTTTGCCACACTAACTTTAAGGTAGACTACAATGCTATGAAAATAGGAGCAGAAGATTAGTGGGGTTTGTTTGTTTTTTGCTTTTTAGGGCAATACCTGCAGCATATGGAGGTTCCCAGGTTAGGGATCAAATCAGAGCTACAGCTGCCAGCCACAACCACAGTCACAGCAACACCAGATCTTAGCGGCCTCTAAGACCTACACCTCAGTTCACGGCAATGCCGGATCCCCAACCCACTGAGCCAGGGATTGAACCTGTGTCCTCACAGATTCTAGTCGGATTCATTTCCACTGAGCCACAAATGGAACTCCGAAGGCTACATATTAATCCAAGTTGACTTTACAGTGACAGATTATTCTTGAAAGAGTATGCCTCGAAAGCAGCAAATATCTAATTTTCAAAAGTTCCCACTATACTTTCACTCATACTCTCTCTCCTTATAGGTCTCTCATCTATGATAACCTTTTATTAAGAAGCAATATACATGAAATTGGGTGAAAAATGAGATAACCTTTTTTTCTTTTTCTTTTTTTTTTTTTTTTTTTGGTCTTTTCTAGGGCCACACCCACAGCATATAGAGGTTCCCAGGCTAGGGGTCTAATCAGAGCTATAGCCGCCGGCCTACACCAGAGCTGCAGCAGTGTGGGATCCGAGCCGCACCTGCGACCTACACCACAGCTCATAGCAACGCCGATGCTTAACCCACTGAGTGAAGCCAGGGATCGAACGTGCAGCCTCATGGTTCCTAGTCAGATTCATTAACCACTGAGCCAGGACGGGAACTCCAAGGAGATAACCATTTTCTAATCCAAAATCAATATGGTCCCTTAATCAAAAGACTGAAGAAAAACAGTAAAACACTAAGTGTTTACACAGACACAGAAAAGACAATAAAAGTAAGGAAAGGCAACACTTTTTAATATATAAACAAGTGCCTATGCACTCCCCTCCTTCATACAAGAAACATACATAAGACAAAGGCAAAAACAATGCATACAGGTGGGGTTAAAAACATTCTCCATTTATAGCTGACACAACACTTGCCACATATATTTTCTCATTTAGTCTGCAGGTAATTATGTGAGGAACAAAGATACATCTTATCCCATTTTAAAGGAATGACCTGCCCAAGATATCACAGTAATAGGTTCAAGATTCAAGTTTTCTGATTTCTGTACTCTTTTCTACTATCCCTAAAAGATATTGAAAGGAATTTAGACAAGAAAATAAATTCACTTTTTTATTTATTTTTCTGTTCTTAGGGCCGCACCCACAGCATATGGAAGTTCCCAGCCTAGGGGTCTAATCTGACGGCCTACACCAGAGCCACTGCAAGGTCAGATCCGAGCCTCCTCTGCTGCCTACACCACAGGTCATGGCCACGCCAGATCCTAAGCCCACTGAGCAAGGCTAGGGATCTAACCCACATCCTCATGGATACTAGCTGAGTTCATAACTACTGAGCCACTAAGGCCAACTCCCATAAATTCACTGAGTGATTTTATATATATATACATTATATACATATATATATAATATATATGAAATACAGTTTATTTGTATCTTCTCATTTAATCCTCATCATCATCCCTATGACATTATTGTGTTCATTTGGCTATACTAGCAGACTGGTTGCATGTCTAAATTAGAAAGTGACAGAACCCAGAATCACTTCAAATTCCACACACTCTATGGCAGAGACTGCCACTTGCCTCACAATATCCATTTTCTACATACTCCTTAGTAATAATATCTGACATTTAGCTGAGCACAATGTCATATGACTAAGATACTGTATTCCCTAGAGCTGAATGAAAGTACTGCACTCCAACCTTTAGGTAGCATACTAAAGAAATATACTCTTCCTTGGCCCTTCCTCCATCCTGCTATGAAATGTAGATGTCATGGTACACCTCTAACAACCATCTGGACTGAGGCAGGAGTCAACCATAGGAAAAGCATAGCTACAGTGTTAGAACTTCAATCCCTGACAATTGTGTAGTGGTGTGGCCTTGGATTGCTTCTACTATTTCTTGCATGAAATAAACTTCTATCTCATGTCAATGATATTTGGGGATTCTTTATTAGAGGCCACTGAAACAGCCTGACAAACATACTCGATCATATCATGCTCCATCAAGGTTTGCATGTCAGCAAGTAGTGGTACTGCCCTGTATCTGAGTGGGACTTACCTTTGTACACTACAAAAATCATCATTTTACATTTGATCATTTTACTTTTATATATATTTTTACAACATCCCAGGAGAAATCTCTCTATAACCTGCCTACTGAAAAAGCAAACTATTCCAAGGCAAAAAATGATCTGAATCTAAGAGAAATACTAAATACACAAAACTCAGCATTCAATTAAGAATTACATTTAACTACTACCTGAGTGCCTACTACATACTCTTCATAAAGATACCATGGTAAGTAAACACAGTCCCAGCCCTCATAGAGCTAAAAGTGACCTGATGTTAAAATGTCAGAGAGTTCCTGCTCTGGTGCAAAGGGACTGGTAGTATCTCCACAGCACCAGGACGCGGATCTGATCCCCAGCCCAGTACAGGAGGGTTAAAGGATCCAGTGTTGCTGCAATTGTGGCCCAGCTCTGATCCCTGGCCCAGGAACTCCATGTGCCATGGGGAAGCCAAAAAAAAAAGGGTTATGAGTAAGAAAAAAGGTTCAACATCACTAAGCACTAGCAAAATGCAAACAAACAAACAAAAAGCCATAAACCTACCCCCATACAGGATGGTTACTATCAAAAAGGAAAACAACAACAGGAAATAAGTGTTGCAGAGGACAGAGCCTTGCAAACTGTTAGTGGGAATGTTCAGCGGTACAGCTGCTGTGGAACAGTATGGAGATTCCTCAAAAAATTAAAAATAGAATCACCACATGATCCAGCATGTCCACTTTTACCTATATACCCAAAACTGAAAGCTGAGTTTCAAAGAGCTACTCGTAGACTGTTCACAGCAGCTTTATTCACAATAGCCAAAAGGTGGACACAACCCACCTGTAGCTTCAGAGATGAATAAACAAGCAAAATGCAGTATATACATACAATGCCCTATAAGGTCCTTCTGATACATGCTTACAACATGAATGAAGCTTGAGGATATTACACTCCAGGATATCTGACTACTCTGAGGTAGTCAAATTCATAGAGAAAAATACAGTGGTGGTTAAGGGCTATGGTGTTGGGAGACTGGGGAGTTACTGTTTTATGGGTATAAGATTTTGGTTTTTAGTTCTGGAGATAGATATGGTGATGGTTGTACAATATGAACGTACTACCACTAACATATGTACTGAAAACTGGTTGTGATGGTAAATTTTATGTTGTATGTATTTTACAATTAAAAAACAAAACTGGAAAAGGAAAAAAAAGGTCATGAGCAAATTCTAACATGTTTGTAAGTACAGTGGGTTAAGGATCTGGCATTGTCACTGCGGTGGCTAGGGTCCCTGCTGTGGTGCAGGTTCCATCCCTGGCTGGGAACTTTCACATGTCCCAGGCAAAAAAAACAAAAACATGAAAATGTTTACACATACCCAACTAAATGGTCAGAAAAAAATTTCCTCTACTTAAATAACCTGTAGCTTAGTTACTAAAATTCCTAAAATAGTCTGTGGTACAAAAAAACCTAAGTTTTCTCTGGAATCCAAGTAACATTTCTCATGATTTCACTTAACAGAGAAATGTTACATCAGCATATCTCTGGGACATGGCACAAAATTTCAAAAATGTTCCTGAGATGCAATACACAGTATAGCTCAAAGTTCATTACATTTAACATGTTAAATGTTGGGACTTCCTTCCAAATTTTCTTTCTGCACATTATGTTGAAAAAGAGTTGGAAAGCTGTCAATATATTCAAGAAGGCTTTATAGACATGGCTAACTACATCACATGTAAAAGGAAGAAGCTAACAACTAACTCCAAAGCATCAGGGAAGAATTCCAAGGTTGCTATATTTGTGCAAACCTGCATGAATTTAAAATGTAGTTCTCTGAAGCATTTCTGAAATGCTGCCAAATATGGGATAGCAGAGCAGTTAAGACAGAATTGGTCTGATCTTATATAGCAAATCCATTCTAAGAACATGAAGCTAAGAGCTAGTATCAGAAGGGGTTCAAAAAAAAAAAAAAAAAGGAGAGCAGGAAATAATAAAGGGAATATAAAAAGCTGAACAGAACAAAAACTTTAAGGAGTAGGTTAGGATTATTTTGGGGGGTTGTACCTTGGTGATGTGCTGCCACTTTTGAAAGAAAGGTAGTAAAAATCTGACATATCAATATTTACACAAACTTGTTTTGCTAATTCAGCAATTGGTACACATTTTATTAGAGTCCAGTAGACTCCTCCAGACACGTTCTGGGAGAAGTGACTGACAGAGGAAAAGTAATATCAATGATATTAGACTGTAAACTCTATGAGGACAGAATTCCTATCTGTTTTATTTCTATTATCGTCAATGCACAGCATAGAACCTCAGAAAAGGACAGAGTTAAAGGTTAGGAATTACTTTAAAGAAGTCTGTTACAATAAACTATAAAAGAGTATGAAAATATTTAATATTATCAACATTAGACAGGCTAAAGAACATCATAATTTCTAAACATAATTACCTTTGTTAATGGTGTGGGGAGGGGAGGGGGAGGCGTGCACAGGCACATAATTTCAGTTAAGGAGGGGAAAAGATAGCAGCCTACACTCTAAGGGAGTAGAGCTGGCTAGCTCTGTGGCTTTTGTCCTCCAGGCCAATAGTGAAGGGGAAAAAACACTGGAAAAGAAAACACTGAAAATAACATCATGGTGTTACCACGAAGCCAGAAAAGCAGTCCTTTCTGCAAAACTAACATTTACACAGATTCATACAGCACATGAATCTAAAATACATTATGTACAGATATTTTGGGAGGTATTAAAAGATAATACACAAACCCTTAATAGGACAAGCAGGAAAATTCCCAAGTAATGAAAAACAATTTCTCCAACATCTGTACTTAATCTCCCCATTCAACCTCTCTTCAGATAACTGCATATGCCAATACAGTTATCATTTTAAAATAATACTTTCTTCACTGTCCTTATCACAATCTACCCCCTCATTAAAGTAGCATAACTATTATACTTTCTAAAGGGTCTTTTCTCATATGCTCATGACTTAATCCCACTGACAAAGAATATTCTTTGTAAATCAACCAGCCATAAAGTCTCTCTACAAATCCACATGATTTAATTAAATACCCCCCAAAACAAGTGTGTCAATAAGCAACATATGGTGAAACTCACCCTCCTTACTTTATGTTTGGTTTCTCTCACTCTTCATGGGCTGTTCCTGGGTATAGAAGTTCTTCCTCCACCCATTTTCATTCAGTTTAGGTCTCTACTATGCCTGCTCCCCAGAGGAAGATGATAAAAGCTACAACCCAAAGTGTGGAACAACTCACTCCGCTGTGTTCCCCCAATCTGTTTCACTGTTCACAACGTTCAGTCCTTTAGCTTATAAGGAGGGGAAAAGTTTTGAGAAACTTCACCTAGTGACCCCAACAGCAAGTCCAAGGTGAATATAAATTGAGAAAGAACTGGGAGATATTTTAAAAGGTATGTCTCATCCTGTGCCAACAAACTAATGCCTGAGGACTGACTGATGTTCGACAGCCAGAGATTTTTTAAAAAGCATATTCACTTTAATGTGTTTCTTTACAATATTGCAAAGGAAGGATAGAAAAATTATGTCACCGGTAATTTCCCTCTGGTGAGGAAAAGGGGACCAAAAGAGAAGGGAAAAGAATAAAAGGGATAACTTCTTGTTGTCACTTTCTCCTCCACTCCCAGATAATATCATATTCAATAGGAAACATGAGAAAAATTTTAAAAGCTTTCCAACCAGAAAGTAAGATAACTGCAATTTTAGCTACTAGCCAAAAGTCTAAAGGTTAGATATACAACTCCTTACCCCCCCCAGGGGGAAAATGGGGGAAGAGGAGAGTGGCTCTTGACTTAGTAGAGGACTGCATGTGACTGAATTTGCTGTTCCCCTTCTTGGCTATTTTCAGAATCACAGACTGCCCCCCTCCCCGACAAGGAGACTCCAGCACCTGGTGGGGGTAAGAGAAAATAAGAGAAAAAGGGAGACAGAGAAAGAGAAAAACATCAACAGCCATGTTGACAAACTAACAACTAAATCTATGACATGAAAGAAGGAAATTAATAGCTGACCAAGATAGAGTGAAATAAACAAAAGATTACCTCAAAACAAAATAAGCCTCCTCCCCTTTGACACACTAACCAAAAAATATCCAATAACCATTAGAAAAGAAATTTAACTATGACTATCATGACTATATTAGAGGTTTTCATTCCAAAAGTTAGAAAATGGTGAATCTCCGACTGGAATTTCAGAAGGTGTTTTGTTCCAAACGATTACCTTAAAGTATCTGGACCACTAATTGTTTAAGAAATTTTTTTAAAATGACCTTGAAACTATCCAATGTTAGGAAATAAAATGAGACATTTACATTTTAATGGTTACTGTTAGAAATTCAATCTCCATGAATATAATCAATATATCAAGCCCACAAAAGGAAAATCTTCCATGTTAGGCTGCCCATAGTTTCCATATAGATTTAATTCAACCCCACGAAAATATGGGAATAATTTACGTAATTAATGACAAAATAGCACAATGAAAGAATTTACATCGAAGTTACACTCAGCACGGTCAGTATAATAATCCCATTCACAGAAGAGAATTAAGGCCCCATCTCCATTCATAAACACAGACGGGAGAAAATACGGGAGACTGCAAATCTGTTATCAGAGATAATACATTAGTAAAGTAAATCTGAAGTTATTACCCCCTATTTTGGATTTATTGGGGAGGGATAAAGATATATGCATCATAGTCAAATGCTTTCAAAAAAAAAATCAAACAAGACAAGCAATTACTGTCACCCCATTCTTAATCAGAGGGCTGTCACAAGGAATGGCTGTCACTCTCTCTGAAATATTCACGCAGGGAGGAAAACGTGGAATTAAAACAGAATAACTGCAGGACCAACACCACCCGCTCCGGCCTCGGTCACGCACCACAGGCATCTGTCTGATGGCAGCAGAGGCGGCAGAGATCACCACGCTCCCAAGGACAGGTTACCGCCACGCGTGTGGCCCCGCGGCGCATTCCCAGGCTTACCACACCCCCTCAAGGACGGGGCCGAGACGGCTCCCCCGCCGAGGCCGCCGCCTCCCTCCCGCCTCCCGCACCAGCATCCTCAACCCCTCCCGGCGCGCACGCCCAGCCCAGTGTCGGCATCGCGCCCCGCCGCCCCCGGCTCTGAGGCGACCCCCCCGCCCGCCTCCACAAGCCCCGGGCCCCGGCCGCGCTGGCCCCCACACCCTCCCGGCCCGGCCCCGCTCATCCGGAGCCCGTTCGACCCAACTCGGCCGCGGCGGGGAGGGCGGAGGGCGGCGGCACCTCCGCCTCTCGCCGCGACCCCCAGGGAGGGACGCGAGAGTCCCGCTCACCTGGCTTGGGCGGCTCCTCCCTCACTCTCTGCCGGCGGCGCCGGGCTGGGGCCTCCGAGGGCAGCGCGGGCGGCCAAGGGGCTGGAAGTCCAAGAAGGAGAGGCGGGGGAGGGGGTCGGGATGCCGGGAGCCGCCTCCTTTCTCCGCCGCCGCCGCCGCCGCAGCGGCTCCCGCAGCCAGGCCGGGCGTCCTCGCCCACTCGCCCCCTTTCTCACAGCCGCGTGGTTGGCCTGGCTCTCCTCACACCCACCCACACACATTCACCTCACCACACACACTCACGCACATACACAGACACACACACACTCGGCCGCTCCTCGCTCCCACACTCCCTCACACTCCCTCACTCGCCAGAAGTGCGCGCGCGCGCGCGACCCTGCTCTCACACACACACACACACACACACACACAGCGCGCGCGCCGCCGCCGCCGCCGCCGCTGGAGGCCGCCCCGAGCTCCCCCAGACCGAGGCGCTGCGCGCCGCCAGCCCGCGTGCAGAGGACCCGCGCGCGCCCCGGCCCCGCCCACTAGGCGCGGCAGGCGGGGGGCGGGGGGCGGCGGCCGGCCGAGGAGCGAGGGCCGGGCCAGTGGGCCGAACCCGGCCGAGCGGGTATGACACCTGCGTCGGGGCCCGCCCCCATCGCCCCACCCCCCCCTGGCGCCGGGTCTCCCACTCGCAGCCATCGCCGGCCTCTCGGGTGAAGAATCGCTGGAGCACGAGCGCTGGGGGCGGGGGGCGAAATGAGAGCGCGAGAGCGCTTCGAGGACGCGCTTCTCCCACCCGCCCCTAAACCGTCCTCACTGAGAAAGGGAAACGGGGGGCGGGGGGCGAGGTTTGTTCCCGACTCACAACCGCGTGATGAAGCCCTTCGGTTGTACACCCTCTCCGCCCTCACAGCCCCTCCTCGGGCCCCAGTCATCCACGCTCTGAACCCTGACGCGAGCCCCCCGGAGCCTCGCGGGCGCAGAGGGGCGGTGTCGCGTCTGCGCCTCCCGCCCGGCGCGGTCCGCTTCCCGCCGCCCAGCGGACGGCCTCCCCGTCGAGTCCTCCCCCGTCCGTGGTATCCCCTCTGGGGACAATGATCGTAAATACCTACGAGATTCCTCTCGGTGTACGGAGTAAAGACAATTCCACTGTATATCGTGAGGCCACTTTTTAAACTACATCATATATTCTCAGATCCAGGCGGGGTCGCGTGCTACCGCCGGCTCTGCCAGAAACTAGTGTAAACCTTAGTTACTGAACTTCCTCTGAGCCTTTGTTATGAAAAGAGAATATTCCAAGGTTGCCGTGAGAAAGAAATGTGATGATATCCCCGAAAGCGTTTTGTAAATTCTCAAACTATGTAAAAAGGAATGTTCACGTTAGTGTGTTTCTTCATAACACCTCTGAGAAGGGGGTAGCAGATTTTTAAGATGTTACTGATAATTTCTCTCTGGTACAGAAGGTCCCACAACTCCTCCACGAAGGAAGGTAAGAATATAAATAGGTTTAACTGTATTATTACGAAAGGCAACAGATGACCATGCTAATTACATGGAAGATTCATTTCCAAATAACCTGCCATTTAGTACCACCAGGTAGCCCACGTGTGAGAGACAGTGCCCGAACAAGTTTGCCTTCTTGCAGATGACATCCCCTTCTCAGCCAAATTCTTTTCAGCATTCCTTTCCCAATCTTCAAGGTCTGCCTTTTTTTTTTTTTTTTTTTTTTTTTTTTTTTTTTTTTAACTGATTTACCTTAGGGAGACCTCAGAAATGTAGCATAACCTAGGGTGTTAACTTCTGGGCTGCACTGGATTTCTTTTTTTTTGCTTAACTATGTGATACTTCTCTGAATCTTAATCAGCTCAACTATAAAATTTTACCTTTTTTAAAACTATAAAAATAGTTACCCACCTTCTTCAGTTAGGTGTAAATAAGTCAAGTATTAAGGTTTAATGCCTGGTACAAAGCAAGTGCTATTATAAGTGTTTACTGCTGTTACTACATATTATGACATTGAGAGTAACCCAGGATAGTGAGCTATTTTCACCAAAGATATGTTTCGAGGAACAAATGTGCTATTATCTTAAGAAGAAAGGGGGAAAGATCTACAGAATTAAAATGTTGCTATTTATTCAGCTCTAATATTCATCTCCCAGAACATGAAGTACCTCCCTTATGATCTAAAGACCAAGACAATTATTTTGTGATCAAAAAAGCTTGATCACAAAGATATGAACACAATTGAAAATCTGGCACAAGATACTTAGGGAAATTGGCACAAAGTTTGCAAAACCCCCCCCCCAGAAGTTCAATAATACCTACCTCTCTGTCCCACAGTTAAGGATCCCATGCACCACACTGCCTAGAAAAGGCAGATTGTATTGCTGATGAGGGTATTAAGACTGTTAACTCTCTGGCTGCTTACTTATTATTTTTTTTATTTTATTTATTTATTTATGTTTTTTTGGTCTTTTTGCCTTTTCTAGGGCCTCTCCCACGGCATATGGAGATTCCCAGGCTAGGGGTCGAATCAGAGCTGTAGCCACTAGCCTACGCCAGAGCCACAGCAACATGGAATCCAAGCCACATCTGTGACCTACACCACAGCTCACAGCAATGCCGGATCGTTAACACACTGAGCAAGGCCAGGGATCAAACCCACAACCTCGTGGTTCCTAGTCGGATTCGTTAACCACTGCTCCATAACGTTAACTCCCGCTTGCTTATTTATTATGGAAAAAAAAAAAAATTCCTCTCACTATAGGCCAGATACATCCTAAGAAATTCATAACGCATACAACTTTGCTTTTCATTTTAATCTATTCAGGGAAACCAAAAAAAAAAAAAAGAAAGGCAAACCCAGAAGTACATTTTTTTCCCCCTAGGGCCCCACCTGCAGCATATGGAGGTTCTCAGGCTAGGAGTGGAATTGGAGCTATAGCCACTGGTCTGCACCACAGCCACAGCAATGCCAGATCCGAGCCACACCTTCAACCTACACCACAGCTCATGGGAACGCTGGATCTTTAACCCACTTAGTAAGGCCAGATATCAAACCTGCATTCTCATGGATGCTAGTCAGATTTCCCTGAGCCCCAACGGGAACTCCCAGAAGTACATTTTTAAAAACAAAGCCAGTGATACGGCTTAAACAGATTGTCACTGTATAAGATAATATTTTTATATGAAGTAATGAGGGAGCAGAAATTATTTTTAGCATTTCCATAATGGGGAAGCAAGGTCCAGAAAGATTCAATCATAATTTGTCTCCATTCACGGTATGTATGTCTGGACAGCTATGGGCTTCCATTTCCTTTGGGTAGCCAAGTATGCTAAGTATTTTAAGTAGCTTATCTTGGTTTAATCATGCACCACTCACTTTTAACCCATAAATTAATATTCTTCAAGATGCTCTGGGGTCAGTTGGATCCCTAGAGAAGACATATTATAAGTAACCTAACATCTCTGGAGTCAGATAAACCTGATTTATCTGATTTGAAATCCCAAGTTTATTTACTAGCAACATAGGGCTGTTATTTAACCTCTGTTTTCTTATCAACGAAATAAATAAAGGTTAACTATTTCATTGAGTTGTAAGGATTAATGAGGTAAATGTAATGCACTACATAGTATAAGTGCTCAATAAATATTAGCTATTATTGTAGGATACCAATGTGGCCAAAGAGAAGCTATACAATGTATGTATGGTAATAATATAAATAGATTTCTCTGAGTATGAGACCAACCCCACCCTGACTAATATATTTGAAACAAATTGAAACATCCTTTGCCCAAAGCAAAACATTTCCAGATTTTTGTTCCTATACACAACAGAATCAATGGGAAGCAACACAATTCTGTTGTGTTCTGTTGTGTTCCTATACACAACAGAATCAATCAATCAGAATATCTGGGATTGGGGTCCAGGGACCAACATTTTCTAAAGCTCTCTAAGGAAATTCTAGTGTGCAGCCAAGATGAAGACCAAAGTTTGGACAACAGAGATGCTGGAATTATCCATATATGACATAATGAAATGCATGCATTATCTAGACATTTGAATCACATGAGATTGCTGCAAGAAGCATTTTTTAAAGTTCTTGGGGGACAATATGAAGACACTGGGGGAAAGGATTTGATGAAAATAAAAGGTGCCCAGGTTCTCTTGCGTTGCATTGGTGTATAGCTAGCTACATCAGCCAGAAAAGCATAACTCACCTAGTATCTAGATTGTGGGTCAGCAAAGCATCCCACAGACACCATCTGGTGCATATCTGGGAGTGGGGGGTGGGGACAGGGGGAGGTGTTCGAGACAAACTGGAATTTGATGAAAACTAAAGACTTAAAGTGGTAAAGAGAAAAACTGTAAACAGAAGGGGATCTCAGTACCTAAAATAGTTTTCTTCATAGGGTACCTAATGTGATTCCTGTGGGTGGAAGAAAGGTAGCAGGAGTCTTGAATCCGAACCTACACTAGCCAATACGGAACAGTAGCGGCAGCTGCCAATTGCTCTCTCTCCCCAGCTTCCTCTCCCAGAACCAGCCGGCTAGAACCAGCCCGGCAACAACAGTCTTCACAGCTAGAATAGCTAAACACTGATCTAGCCTTTCTCCACCCACACCCCTCCTCCTCTGTCTCCACTTCGTTTCTGCACTTTCAGCTGAGCGCCTCTCAGAACTTAAGAAAATGCCGCTGCCAGACACAAAGGAGGATGAGGGGAAAGGGAGGAAAGACTGCACGTTGGCTGAATCAGAGAAAGAAAAATTGTGGAGAAAAATAAAAGACTTAGAAAGAGGGGTGGTATAGGTACCTCCCCTTCCTTTAATTGTACCTGGTTACTATTTTTTTCTAACTACTGAATAGGAATAAGCCAGCACGTTTAAAATGCAGAGTCCTTGGCCTTCACCCCAGACCTTCTGAATTAGCCCGGGTATCTGCATGTTTTAAGCCAAACTCAGAGCTTATGGAATCAGCCAATAATCCACACTTTTAACCAGTTTATCAAAGTGATTCTGAAAGTTGCATGAAAGAAACATGCAAGTTTGAGAATAGTATCTTAATAGACAACCATTTGTAAAATGATCTTTATTTAAAGCACTTGGCATTTATAAACCCATATTAGTCAAGCAAACTTGTAAATATTGAGCAAATATTGTGAGTCTCCTTGGACAGAAGAGAACACTAAGGCAATGAGATAAAATCATTGGTGGCAATTTCCTAGTCTCCTAATTCGGTGTTCCTAGTCTCTTGATTTCCTGTCTTAAAAGTGTATCAACCTGGGAAGAATGGAAGAGAGAAAGGAATAAGGTAGCATGCTCTCTTCAAGGAATAGAGGAAGCCTCAAGTAATAAGGGCAAAAACAAGTGCAGGGAAACATGATTGAATTGGTTGCCATTTCAATCGTAGAAATGATGACATTCAAAGCACACATGGGCTGTATGGGTCTATGTCAACAGCAGCGCCCTGAATGATGAACAAATATTTACAGATTGAATGCCTGTAAATATTTACAGGCATCCTAATGACCTGGCACCATCTTGCTTGTCCTGGTCCACTTTGCTGTCTTTTGCACATTGAAAAAGTCGACCATAGGGAGTCTCAGTTTGTGTAATCATCTTTGATGCAAAGAAACAGAACATATCTTTTCTATTCAAATCCCCATCTGCCCTATTCCTTCATTTTTTTTTTACATCATTTGTTTTCTGTTTAACCCTCCATGCTTTTTCTATTTAACCTTCCTTTCATCAACTCCACCCAAATCCCCCAACTCTTTCCTTGATTTTTTTGTCTCTCTCCCAGTGCCTTTCAATTTGAGATTCATCCTAGCAGCATGGTAAAAGAGGAGACAATAAAGACAAAAGAAAAAAATGGAAAGAAACCTATGTTGAATGACGCAGTAGAATTACTAGGCAAATCTGTAATATATGAGTTCCAATCCTTCTTGCTAATTTCCCAAAACTTATCTGGACAACAAGGGCAGACAACCAAGATAGAAGATCTATAATACCGGCTTGCTTGCTTAGTAAATAAATGGTACATGAAATTTAGGAAACTTGCCACAGAAATATTTGAAACATATGTGGTTACATATCTGTAACCAGTTTCATAATAAACCTAACGTATCTTAGGACATGAAATGTTCTCAGAGCTAACAGTTTGATCCTCCAAATAACCCTAGGGGGTTTGAGTATCTTGCGGCTGCAAATGGGCAAACTGAGGAACAGAGATGTTGAGTGACTTTTCCAAATGCACACAGCTAGCAAGTGGCAAAACCATGATTTGAATTCAAGCATCAAGTACATACTTTTTTTTATCCCCCTTATTTTGGACCACCTAATAGCAAATGGAGCTCCCAGGCCAGGGATCAGATCTGAGCTACAGACCTAAGCCACAGCTGTGGCAACACGGATCCCCAACCCACTGTGCCATGCCAGGGATCGAACCCGAGTCTCAGAACTCCCAAGACACCACTGATCCTATTGCACCACAGCAGGAGGTCCCTCAAATACATACTCTTAACCAACTTCTTATAATCCCTCCAAGGCTATGTAATTGAATTTGTCTGCAGTTTCTCCCCACTACTTAATATGTAAAATTTTATTTACATATCATGGCCTGTTGTTTTGGCTTATGTCCCTATCATCGTACACAAATATTTCATACATAATAGGACATTAGAATTTGCCACAAAGGATCTAAGAGTCCATTACTCAAGCATACCTATAAAGATTCAACAACAAAAATTAATGTTATTCTCTAAATATAGATTCTATTGTGATTATCAAAGTACAAATCCACTTAAATTCATCATAAGTGAATTCACTAAATTCTTAGAAGCTTTTCATCATTACGCTTTTTCTCAAAATTTAGTTACTAAAAATAAATCTATTATTTTGTGGGAAACCAAAATGTTTTGAGGTTTAAAAAGGGACCCGCTGACATGTTTGGGAAAAGGGGTTTAGCAGACAAACCAGGGTTTAGTGCCCAATAGAGAGGGCAAAAGTAGGTCAGTGTCCCTGGCAGACACAGAGTGATGTCACCGGAGATATGGGGTGGGAGGTAGGGGAGGAGGAATTTAAGGTGGGGAAGTGGAGAGACACTTTAAAGGGGGGGGGGGGACTGTAGGTCAGGAGGGGAAGAATTTATAGCGGTGGCGGACTTAAGTCAGGCTTTTATAGGCTGATGGCAGAAACAGCTGAAGCCCCCACTCCCTCCTCCCTCCTCGCAGCCTGCTTTCTCCCAGGCCTGATTCCCTCCCTCGTGTCACCAGCAGACCCCCTCTGCTGGAGACAAAAGACACCAGAGAAAAGAATCAAGAAAAAGACAAGCCTGAGAAGGAATAATTTCAATAAAGGGGAGAGTGGTACAGAGAGTGAAGAGAATTTTAATCAAATCCAGGGAAACATGATGGAAAAGAAAAACAAGAGAGGGGCAGATGACAAAAAATCATGGAAAGAAAGAGAGGAAAAGATGGCTGAATGAAACAAAAGACATATTGATGCATGGAGCAAAAGTAGTCCTGGAGATACAATTGTCATAATTTTAATTGCTCATGTGTAAAAAATGAAGTGAGCAAGACATGGTAAGGTTGCAATTTGAATCCATCAAAAATAGGAGTTAGTGTTCTTGCAACAAAGCAAAACTGGGATCGTCCCAGCTAGGACTTGCCTCCCCAGCCCACATCCAAGTTCAAAGTTACTCGACCTGCTTATCTGTTGAGATCTAGACATTCTCATGACTAAGTTAAATATCTCATTCCAGGTGTAGGTAGCCGAGAGTAGGTAGTTAAGAATAACCATATTCAGAATGTGGAGATAGGATGTATTTCAACATTCCTGCTTTTGAAATGTACTATTTTAATTACTAAAAAAATTGTCTAAACCTATTCAATTAATCTCTGATCAAAACTGAATGCCTTTCCATTATGTCCAAATGCTCTCCTGTCTAACAACAACAACCCTCTTTCTAATTTAAGAACTGGTAATATTCCCTCCTGGATAATTGTTTGTACATATCCTCTGGTGTAATCAAAATATATGTGTAATATATATGTCGAGGAGTTCCCATCGTGGCGCAGTGGTTAACGAATCTGACTAGGAACCATGAGGTTGCGGGTTCGGTCCCTGCCCTTGCTCATTGGGTTAACGATCCGGCGTTGCCGTGGCTCTGGCATGGGCCGGGGGCTACAGCTCCAATTCGACCCCTAGCCTGGGAACCTCCATATGCCACAGAAGTGGCCCAAAGAAATAGCAAAAAAAGACAAAAAAAAAAAAAAAATATATATATATATATATATATATATATGTCGAGATAAACCGTGTCTAGAAAGAAACAAGAGAGAAAAACTGGGAAATAACTCAGCTAGGTACCAAAAGAACTAGGGATACTTATGTAGTGCCTACATCTGGAAGAATGTTGCTTTTCTTTCCCTCTTCTTTCAAATTCCTTCCTTTTCTGAGGGAGGAATTTTTATTGTTGATCTTCTGTTTTCTCACTCATCTCCCCTTTCTCCAAATCTCCTTTTCTTCCCCCTCTGATTGCAACAGCTTCTGTCTTCTATCTATTCTCAGGTTGCCCCCATATTTCCCTTCTGACTTTGTTGTGTCTTGGCTTAGTCAGCCAGACTCCCACTAAACTTTCAGAGCTGGAATCAGAAGAGCACATTTGGCAAAAAGTCAGTCACACATACCACACAACCACAAACAAGCACTCTGACTGCAAAATCCTTTCAACAATACATTCCGGTTTCTGGCAGTCAGCAGTTCGCACAGACCCATGATCTGAAATAAGCAACATACACATTTACATACATCCCGCATGCACATGGCCTCTGCAGCCAGCTCACAAAGACACAGTATCTGCAGAAAGGTCTTGCAGGCAGCAAATCCAGGCAGGGCATTCTCCGCCCCTTTGCTAGCTCTTTCTGACTGGTTCTTTCTCCCAGCCACCTCCTCCCCTCACACCGCCTGGCAAGGACTCCCCTCCTTTTCCGGCAGTTCTGCAGTGCCATCCATCACCCTCCCAACAGATACTCAGGCAAAGCAATTGTGTCTTGAAACTCTTTTCCCCTAACTGGGAACCAGTTCCAGCCAAAGAACAGAATCTCCTTCTGGAACACAATACTGTGGGCTGGTCCCTAGTGCCCTAACTTGTTTTTACAAATCTTAATTTTGACAGGGAAGGTTTGGGGAGAAGGAAAATGAGAAAAAAGAAAACAGAAGGGAAGGATGGGGAAGAGAGAAAGCCCCGGTAGATATGTCAGTGAGAGATAACTTGAACAAAAGCAGAGACACAGGCTTCAGAGGAAGGGGGAGAACAGGAGAGATGCAATGGAGGAGTTGTGAAAGTAAAAAGAGAAACGGAAAAAAGATCATAGAATGAAAGATTGGGAGCTCCCATCATGGGGCAGCGGAAACAAATCCAACTAGGAACCATGAGGTTGTGGGTCCGGTTTGATCCCTGGCCTTGCTCAGTAGGTTAAGGATCTGGTGTTGCCATGAGCTGTGGTGTAGGTCCCAGAAGCGACTTGGATCCAGCGTTACTGTGGCTCTGGTGTAGGCTGGTAGCTACAGCTCTGATTAGACCCCTAGCCTGGGAGCCTCCATATGCCTCAGGAGTGGCCCTAGAAAAGGCAAAAAGACAAAAAAAAAAAAAAAAAAAAAGATCACTAGGAGATTCAGAGGTCATTCTCTTTAATAATCTCCTGATGAGACTGTATATTTTGAAGTTTCCAAAAAAGATAAAACAGACAGGAAATCATAAATATCTGCCCCCCCGAGAAAGACTTAAATGGCTAGTTTGAAAATGATGCTTAGAAAGAAAGTACATTTGAGTTTCAGTTAAAAGAACAGAGATGATTTGTTCCAAATATTGCCATTTTGAGATATGCTAAAAATGTATCTGTTGCATATGTGAGATTCAGATTTACCTGACTATCCTATATTTCATCTGTCGGTCATATCCTCAGGGGATTCTGTTACATGGTCCTTTGAGAAACAGTCTATATTTAGTAAGGCCTACATTTAGTAAGAAAACCTGGAGGTATTTACAAAGCACAGATTCTTACTCCCACCACAGTCATACAGGTTAAAATCCCCAAGAAGCTCAAGAACATTTATTTTGGAGTTTTCTTGTGGCCAGAGGGCTAGGGATCCATCATTGTCACTGCAGCGGCTCTGGTCGCTGCTATGACTTGGGTTCGATCTCTGTTCCAGGAATTTCACATGCCCTGGGCCAAAACCAAAAAGAACAAAACCTTCATTTTGATATTCATTGGATATTAATTTTGATGCACTACAGTTTGATAAACACTAATTTCTCCACAGTACTATCACGGAGCCCTCCCTGAAGCTGAATAAAATGTTAAATTTTATTATTACTTTATGAAAAGGGGGGCCAGTGGACTGAATCAGCTCTGTGGCTGAGGCAGCCTACAAAAGCAGACCAAAACCAGCCTGTATGGAGTTCCTGTCGTGGTGCAGTGGTTAACGAATCCGACTAGGAACCATGAGGTTGCGGGTTCGATCCCTGCCCTTGCTTAGTGTGTTAAGGACCCGGCGTTGCTGTGTAGGTTGCAGACGCGGCTCGGATCCCGCATTGCTGTGGCTCTGGCTTAGGCTGGCGGCTACAGCTCTGATTGGACCCCTAGCCTGGGAACCTCCATATGCCGAGGGAGCGGCCCTAGAAAAGGCAAAAAGACAAAAACAAAACAAACAAACAAAAAAAACCAGCCTGTAGATGGCTCAAGGTTATAAATGACAACCTAAGAACAACCAGTCACAAACTTCCAATTAAGCTTTTGGTTCCAGCCCATCAGTAAAATTTCCTTGCATCCACCTTGCCCCATGAAAGTTCCTCCCCAGTTCGCATGAATGAGTGCTCCAAACCACTTTTCAGTTTGGTGTTGCCCAACTAGAATTGGTTTTTGTTCACTTAAATTCTTTTCCTTCCTTCCTACCTTCTCTCTCTCTTTCTTTTTGCTTTTTAGAGCCGTACCCACGGCATATGGAGGTTCCCAGACTAGTGGTTGAATTGGAGCTACAGCTGCCAGCCTACACCACAGCCACAACAACTCCAGATCTGAGCAGCGTCTGTCACCTACACCACGGCTCTCGGCAACGCCAGATCCTTAACCAAGTGAGGCCAGGGATCAAACCTGCATCCTCATGGATCCTAGTCAGGTTTGTTACCACTGAGCCACAACAGGAACTCCTTTTCACATAAATTCTTTTAAAAGAAATTGTAATATGCAGTTCCTGCTGTGGCACAGCAGGATCAGAGGCATCTCCGCAGTGCCAAGGATGCAGGTTCCACGCCCAGCCAGGCACAGTGGGTTACAGATCCCACATTGCCGCAGTTGTAGTGTAGGTCACAACTGATCAGATCACAGAGCTGATCCCTGGTCTGGGAACTCCAAACATCGAGGGACGGCCGGGGGAAAAAAAAAAAAAATATATATATATATATATATATATACACATATCTCCTTTAACTGGTCTGTTTTCAGAAGAGGGAATCAGAGGCGGCCCCAGGAGCAATGAGGAACCGGAGGAAGGTACCCACTTAACCCACTGAGTTCACTGCTCTTCTCTTGGTCTTAGGTGAGTCCCTCTTGGATCCTAGCTCTCAGCCTTTACCTGAGCAGACTGGGTCCAGAAACTAGCCAGAGTCAAACTGAGTCCAAACTGAACTGGGTCAGGAGTCAGACTGGGACTGATTTAAACTGGACTGGCGCCAGGGTGCGGCCTCTGGTGAATACAATTTTTGCTTTAAGGCTGAACAAGAATGTTAACCTCATCAAAGATAATCTTGAATTACAGAGGTCCCAGTGGGAAACCTTTAACCTAGATCCATTGAAGAGGTACCCTAGAGAAAAAGGGTTCTCAGCCAAGCACTCACTACCAAGAATAGAGGGGAAATTCATTTTCCTCCCTGAAGTTTCTAGTGACCGGACCTGCTGGAATACCCCATTTTCTCCTGAGTCTTCAGACAGGACCCTGGGGAAACTGGCAGAAGCCGCCAAAGGGTGAGAATTCTTACCCAGGTCAGCTCTCCCCTATCTGTGATGCCTGGTCAAGAGAGGAAGGTAAAATTTCACCTGGTCTCTTCTTTTCCAAGTTCATGATCTTATGAATTTGGTTTTGGGATACCCACTCGTTATCCATCCTTGCTCTTACTGGAACAGCTACCTCATTGTCTTATTTTGTGTCTCAGAACCAGGCTTGGCTCTCTGCCTGCCTGGGGCATTCAGGGTATTTGTTCTTGTGTAGGCAGCTCAGGCCTCAGACTGGGGGCCCCAAAATACAGCCAGACATAATTGTGGCTAGGCTTCTTCTGACTGATTCTCTCTTTTGGCTATTTTTGGATGTGACTCTGAATCTTGGAAAGGCAGTATCTTTTGCACCCTCTTAGTGGCCAGCCACCTCTTGCATCCAAGAAGATCTACTAGTCACAGCTGAACCCTAACAAAAAAAAAATTTTTTTTTTAGGTAGCTCTTTGGTCAGAAGTTGACCTAATTGGAAGCTGATATTCAAAGCCTTATGTTTAGCCACTTTTTAAAGGCATTCTCTCCTAAACTAAAATGAAACTATGTACCCAGAGGGAAAGAAAAACATTCTCAGGCCATTGAGGAAGCATTTACAAAAACATTCCAAAAACACACAGCTCTAAATCTGGAACATGGGAATCTGGATTTCCATCATAGTTAGAAATCTCCCTGATATAAAGAAATAAATTGAAGATAATGTGGTTAAGTGGGTGGGTCAGCCTCTTGATCTCATTTAGGGAGAGATCTCACCCAATTCTTTGAGGAGTTAAAAACAAGTATACTCAGAAGAAGAGAACAGCAGGTCTCAAAGAAATTTAAAGCCCAGAGGAAAATGAAGGTTGACTTTGTGGAACCAATAAAGCCTCTTGGGAAAAACTGGCCTGTTATCCTGTTTGCAGGATTCCTGGCAGCCTTGCCAGGTGAATAAAAAATGTCACTTCCTGTCAGGGCCTTAAGTTTGGCAATCATCCCTGAATCTATAAGGCCACAGTTGCACAAGAATCCCTAGACTTTCTTGCTAGGGTGGTTTTAGATAACAGAATTGCTTATCAGCTAAATAAGGAGGAAGGTGTCATAGCAAATGACACAACCTAGATCAACACTGCTGGTATTAGACCTAATACAAGAGATTAATAAAAAGCCACTTGGCTAAAGCAGATTGATGACACTTTAGGTACATTCTGATTTATTTGATAACAACTGGGTTTGGTTCCTGGGAGGTCCCGATTAAGAAATATACTTTAACCTTGGTATTATCCTCCTAATAGCCATCATCACTATTTTCTTGGTTCACTGTGTTCTCCTAAAGGTCTGAAATGTGTATTCACAGCTATCAGCAGTACATCAGATGATCTCACTGTGCTTAGAAAATAGAAGCTGACATCCTAATCAGTTTCAAAATGAGGCAAGAGCAACTTAACTCTGATGGTGACTGAGTACCAAACTTTTCAATCTTTAGTGTCAAAAGGGAGAAATTAATTTTTTTTTTTTTTTTTTTTTTTTTTTTTTTTTTTTTTTTTGCTTTTCAGGGCCACACCCACGGCATATGGAAGTTCCCAGGCTAGGGGTCCAATCAGAGCTGTAGCTGCTGGCCTACGCCACAGCCACAGCAATGAGGGATCCAAGCTGTGTCTGCGACCGACCTACACCACAGCTCACAGCAACACCAGATCCTTAACCCATTGAGCAAGACCAGGGATCAAACCCAAACCTCATGGTTCCTAGTCAGATTCGTTTCCCCTGTGCCACAACAGGAACTCTGGGAGAAATTCATTTTAGTTAATTATATTAAGTGACATTAATTAAACAAGAAGCCATTAGATTGAGGTCTCTCTCATTCCAAGCAAACCAAAATATAAACCTGTAAATGCCTCAGGATTACAAAATTGAAACCTAAGGATAGCCAATCACAAACAGCTTTAAACTTTGCTTCTACCTTTTTTCTACAAAAGTCTCTTCCCAAGATCCAGTTGGTGGAGTGCACCTAGCCACTTCCAGTTTGGCACTACTTTGTAGGCAACAGAAAAAACAGTGTGGAGTGGGAAATTTGTCACTGAATGCACATATGAAACAAGAAATTTCTAAGCTCAAGAATTTTTCACCATAGGAAAAAAAAGTGGTTAAAAAAATCCAATTATAGCAAAGGGAATAAGAATTAGAGCCAAAATCAATGAAACCAACTCTCTATAAGCTCTTTCAGTGGATAGAAGCAGAGGGACAACTCCCTCTCTCATTCAACATTACTCCCTCACGAAACATTACACCAGATACTGACATTACAAAAAATAAAAGACCAGTTATCTTTCATGAATGTGTATGCCAAAAAAAAATCCTCAACAAAGTATTCACAAATCAAATCCAACAACGTCTAAGAATTCTATCTCATTTCTTAGTTCAACATTCAAATATAATCCGTAGCATTAAAAGGAGTTCCTGCTGTGGCTCAACAGAAACAAATCTGACTAGTATCCATGAGGATGTGGGTTCGATCCCTGGCCTTGCTCAGTGGGTTAAGGACCCGGCATTGCTGTGGCTGTGGTGTAAGCCAGCAGCTGCAGCTCCGATTCAACCCCTAACCTGGTAACTTCCATATGCCATAAGTGCAGCCCCCCCCCCCAAAAAGAAAAGAAAAATTGCATGATTTTTCCGATAGATGCAGAAAGGGCTTTGGCAAAAATTCAACATTCATTTCTGATGAAAACTCTCAGGAGTAGAAATAGAGAACATTTATCAAAACCGATAGCTAAAAAAAAAAAGTAACATTTTTAAAAACCCCATAGCTAGCATCATACTTTCCTACTATGATCTTGAACAAGGCAAGTATGTCCTATTTCACCATTTTCAACATTATACTAGAAGTCTAGCTGTTGCAGTAAGATAAGAAAAGTTGTATTGATTGAGAAAGAAGAAATAAGTCTTTGTTTGCAGATGACATGACCATTTACATAGAAAATCTGAAAGAACTGACAAAAACAAAACCTTCTGAGAGTTCCCGTTGTGGCTTATTGGGTTAATAACCCGACACAGTGGCCCTGAGGATTCGGGTTTGATCACTGCCCTTGCTCAGTGGTTTAAGGATCTGGCATTGCCACAAACTGCAGGGTAGATTGCAAATGCAGCTTAGATTCACTCCTTAGCCTGTGAACTTCCATATGCCATAGGTGTGGCCTTAAAAAGAAAAAAGAAAAAGAAAAAGACCTCCTGGAACTAATAATCGATCATAATGATGCAGAACACAAGGTTATTATGCAAAATTCAATCACTTTAGTATATACTAGCAATGCACAAGTGGAATTTGAAATTAAAAACACAATACCGGAGTTCCCGTCATGGCTCAGTGGTTAACGAATTCAACTAGGAACCATGAGGTTGCGGGTTCGATCCCTGGCCTGCTCAGTGGGTTAAGGATCCGGCGTTGCCACGAACTGTGGTGTAGGTCGCAGACGCAGCTCGGATCCTGAGTTGCTGTGGCTCTCGTGTAGGCCTGCGGCTACAGCTCCGATTGGACCCCTAGCCTGGGAACCTCCATATGCCGTGGGGGCAGCCCTAGAAAAGACAAAAAGCAGTTCTGTTCTGATACATTCTACCTGGAGTTATTGTCAGATCTCTCAAGTTCAGGCCTTAGAATTTGATTCCAACAGAGATGCCAGTTACAAGTTCTGCCTCCTGTATTTATGACCAACTGGCTATAAATCAAGGGTTCTTGTAATGCCCTCCTCAAGTTCAATAACTTGTTAGATCGGTTCACAAAACGCAGTAAAGTGCTTAACTTATTAATTATGACCTATTTATTATAAAAGCTGTAAATTCAGGACCAGTGAAATGGAAGGGATGCATAGGGCAAAGCATGAGGAAGAAGATCAGAGTCTCACTTCACCCTTTTAGCACACTTCACCCTTTTAGCACTTGGAGGTGTTCACCAAACCAAAAATCTCTCCAAACCCCTTCCTTACATGACTTTTATGGAGACTTGTACAGCATAGAGATGATTGATTAACTCACTGTCCATTAACAATTTCGCATCCCTGAAAGTGGGGATAGGGTTGAAAGTTCCCAGTCCTCTGGTCACATGGTTAGTTGCCCTGGCAACCAGCATTCATCCACAGACTGTCCCGGAGTCCCTAGCCACCAGTCATCTCATTAGCATACAAAAAACAAATCACTTATGCATGCTCTACTTCCAGGAGTCCCAACAAAATGAACTACCTAGGTGTAAAACTAACCAACTATATACAAAAACTTAGAAAACTCTGAAAAAAACAAAAATGCGAAAAATGCAATGAGGAATTCCTGTTGTGGCTCAGCGTTTAACAAACCCAATCAGTAAACTTGAGGGTGAGGATCTGGCATTTCTGTGGCTGTGGCCCAGGCAGGCAGCTGCAGCTCTGATTTGACCCCTAGCCCGGGAACTTCCATAGGCTGCAAAATCCTCCATGAGTGAATATTCCATGTTTTTGGATAGGAAGCCTCAGTATTGTCGAGATGTCTGTTCTTTCTAATTGATTCAATACCATCCCAATCAAAATCACAGCTAGTTACTTTGTGGATATCAACAAAATTACCCAGACCCAGAAGGGAAAACACAATTTGGAGAAGAACCAATTTGGACTATGACTTCAAGATTTCCTATAGTAACAGCCATGGGTTAGATCCCTTAAATTGTAACTTGCTTAATAACTAATAACCTGTAACCTACCTTCACTGATCAAGCTCACTTTAATTGTTCCTGGGAATTGCATACCTGCCAAGCTTCATGTAGATGAAACAAAACATCTGTAAGATTTATTCAACAGCCCCCATAGATAACACCTCTGACGTACATGGTAACAATTGCTTGAATTGTTTTTCAGAAACAGGGAGTTAGTCTTGTTCAGTTCAAACCACTAGACTATTCAACTGGGCCTGTTTGATGACCTTATGACACCAGAGGGCCAAAAGTTCCATCCTCAGATCATGCTGATGCCACAATTTTCTGAACCTGAAGAAGCATGTAATTCAGATGCGTCTGTGCCAAACACCTCACCTTTATCTTGCCTCCAATCTCTTTCCCCACACCTCAGGCCACCCTGCCTCTTTACCTCTTAAATATGCGGAGCCATTCATCTCTGGGGTGGTGGATTTCAGCTTTGTTCTCCTCGCTTGGCTGCCTCATGAATAAACCCTCTCTGCTGCAAACCTCTGTGTCTCAGCATTTGGCTTGCTATGCATCAAACACTAGAAAGCCACAGTAATTAAGACAGTGTGGTAGTGGTGAAAGAGTAAACAAATAGATCAGAGGTAGGTACAACAAAGGGCCCCCCCAAAGACAACAGACCCACATAAAAACAGTTACCTAAACTCGAACAAAGGAAAAAAGGCAATACGATGGAGCAAAGACAGTCTTTTCAACAAAAGGCGCAGGAAGAACTGGACATCCACATTAAAAAAAAAAAAAAAAGAATCTAAGTGTTCCCTTCATGGCTCAGAGGTTAACGAACCCGACTAGGGTCCATGAGGATATGGGTTCGATCCCTGGTCTCAATCAGTGTGTTGGGGATCTGGCGTTGCTGTGGTGTAGGTCTCAGACGAAGCTCGGATCCTGAGTTGCTGTAGCTGTGGCGTATGCCAGCGGCTATAGCTCTGATTCAAACCCTAGCCTGGGAACTTCCATAGGCTGCAGGTTCAACCCTGAGAAGACAAAAAAAAAAAAAGAATCTAGATACAGACTTGATGCCCTTCTCAAAAAATTTAACTCAAAATATGTCATAGACCTAATGCAAAAACTCCTGTAAAAACTCTTGCGGGAGTTCCCGTTGTGGCTCAGTGGTTAATGAACCCAACTGGTATTTATGAGGATGCAGGTTTAATCCCTGACCTCACTCAGTGGCTTAAGGATCTGGCGTTCCTGTGACCTGTAGTGCAGGTCAGATACAGCTCGGATCCCAAGCGGCTGAGGTGTAAGCCAGCACCTACAGTTCCAATTCAACCCCTAGCCTGGGAATTTCCATATGCCGTGGGTGTGGCCATAAAAAATAGAAAAGAAAGAAAAGAAAAACACTTGGAAGTTCGCAACACTGATCTAAAGAGGTGGTTTGTTGCCCTCTTGTGTCCAGGGATTGAACCTGTGCCATAGGAGTGACGACCCAGATCCTTAATCTACTGACCCACCAGGGAACTCCTGGTGGTTTCTTACAAAACTAAGCATTTACTCAAAGGAAAAAATTATGTTCATTGCATGTGGATGCTTATCACAGTTTCATAATTGCCCAAACTTGGAAACAATCAAAATGTTCTTTGGTAGGTGAATACATGATTTAACCGTTTTACACCCAGAAAATGGAATAACATTAGTTCAGCACTAAAAAGAAATGAATTGCGACACCATGAAAATCAGAGGAAACATAAATGCCTATAACTAAGTGAAAGAAGCCAATCTTGGGAAAACAAAACAAAACCCTACATACTTTATGATTCCAACCATATAGTCTAGAAAAAGACAAAACCATGAGGCAGTAAAAAGATCAGTTGTGGCTAGGGCTTAGAGGGAAAGGAAGGGTTAGTAGGCAGAGCACAGAGTACTTTTAGGGCAGGGAATTTGTATTCGTATGTACAAAATGCAGTGTACAACAGGAGTTCCCTAGTGGCCTAGCAGTTAAGGATCTGCTGTGGCCCAGGTTCGATCCCTGGCCTGGGAATGAGGGGCAGGCAAAAAAATAAAATAAAAAGAACAAGGTACAACAGTGAGAGTGAGCCCTAATGCACTCGTTATAACAATGGACCTCTGTGGTACCGGATGTTGATAGAGGGGAAGGATGTGGGTAAGTGTGGTAGGGAGTATATGGGAATTCTCTGTACTTTCCACTCAACTTGGCTTTGAACTGCTCTAAAAAGAAGAACCAGAGGGGAAAACTGGGCTTAAGATGGGGCATACTTCTCCAGCTACCCTAGAATTACTTCAGATAGAATTATCGGGGTTGGTTATTTGCACCCAAGTTGACATTTCTACCCTCTTAAGCAGCTAGTGCTACTGATGAACATTCGTTTCTTCTATGTCAGGGAATAAAGAAAGTTCAGAATCGCTTCTCTTTCCCACCAGATTCTTGATTCCTTGAATGTAGGAATTGTGCCTGATTCATCTTTCTAAATTACCAGTACATAGTAAAGTGCCAGCACTGAGAAGTTGGCCAGAATATAAATGAAGTGCAGTTCTGAGTCATTAGAGGGGTTGTGCTACATCAACAGTCAATTAGAATAGTAAATGGGGGTGTAGGAAAAGGCAACAAACCGCAACACTGATCTAAAGACGTGGTTTGTTGCCCTCTTGTGTCCAACTTTAGGAAATACATCCTCTCCGCCCACAGCGCATCTTTCTGATGTGTCCCTGTGCTTGGCTTTGGAAATCAGCAGTAAATAAGACATCTGCCCACAAAAAGCCCATGTGGTAGTGAAAAGACACTCAGGGAAATAATTCAAAGGAGATATTGCCCAAGCTGAGTTGGAAAGGATGAGTAGAAATTAGCCAGATATGAGAATTATGTCTAGATATTCATATTGCAACAGAACAAAGAGTGGGGAAAAAAATGTATACATGTAAGAATAACTTGATCCCCATGCTGTACAGTGGGAAATAAGTAAATAAATAAATAAGCCAGATGAACAGAGGCATTGTGCCGAATTAAGGACTATGGTGGAGTTATTGCAAATAGAACGCAGTACGGAGTTCCCATCGTGGCTTAGTGGTTAACGAATCTGACTAGGAATGATGAGGTTGCAGGTTTGATCCCTGGCCTTGCTCAGCGGGTTAAGGATCCGGCGTTGCCGTGAGCTGTTGTGTAGGTTGCAGACGCGGTTCGGATCCCCCGCGTTGCTGTGGCTCTGGCGTAGGCCGGTGACTACAGCTCCGATTCAACCCCTAGCCTGGGAACCTCCATATGCCGTGAGAAGCGGCCCTCGAAAAGGTGAAAAGGCAAAAAGCCAAAAAAAAACCAAAAAAAGAATGCAGTATGGACAGTGGCTTAGAAGCAAGAGCCCCTGAAGCTTTTGCAAAACTGACTTCAGTATTGCTCGAAAGCAAAGTGCAAATGTATTGGAGGGGGCGTTGCAGCACTGCTGAGAGATGAACTAAGAATTTCCATCCATATCCTAAGGATAGTAAAGAGTTTTTAATGTTTCTGAGCCATAGTGACCTAAGTGGAGTAATGCTAGAAATATTACCCTCAGCGTTCGCTGTTAGAAATTAATTTCTTAGCTACTAGAAATTAAGGTGGGGGAACTTCCATATGACCCTAAAAAAACCAAATGAAAGGTGGGGAAACACTGGAGCTGGGAGACCAGTTAAGATTCTGTTAGAACAATGACTGGGCTGAACCGAATTGAAATGATGATGGAAACTGAGAAAACAGAAGGATATGAAAGATTATTAAGGAAGTAAGATCAAAAGAATTTTGGCAGGGTCGCATCCACGGCATATGGAAGTTCCCACTACAGCTGCTAGCCTACGCCACAGCCAGAGTAACATGGGATCCGAGCCACGTCTGTGACCTACACGACAGTTCATGGCCACACCCGATCCTTAACCCACTGAGTGAGGCCAGGGATTGAACCCGCATCCTCATGGATCCTAGTTGGGTTCGTTAACCGCTGAGCCATGAAGGGAACTCCAATAAGAAGTTATCATTGATGAATGCATCCCCCTCCCCTCCCATGGTTATTTGGAGGCTGACTTTAGCAGCTCCTTAAAGCCTAGCATTTCAGTGTGAGGGTTAAGGGTGTGAACTCTGGAGTAAGGTGGTGTGGGGTAAATCTTAGCTCCAGGATGTATTAGCTCTGTGACCTTGTGGCTGGAAATAGGGCTTCTGTAAATGGGGGCAATAACAGCACTCATTTCATAGATTAGTTGTAAAGACTCCGTAGATTAATACTCATAGCATCGTTAGCACAGCTCCTGGTACATAGCAACTGCTCAATAGTGCTTAAGAGCTAGTGGCCAAAGTGAGAGTGGCTGTAGTTCAAATGCTTCTATAACTCAGACAAGTTACCTAAACTTTCTAAGCATCAGTTTCTTCATCTGTAAAGTGGGGATAACGCTGCTCACTTCAGAGAGTTGGCGTAGGGATAGGAAGCTAGCAGCCCACCTTAGCCGTGATTACCAGTACATTTTAGGTGTTGAGTAAATAGCTTGTGGGTAGGTTGGCCAGGACATTGGGAATTGGTCATGACACTGACATTCACGATACTGCCAATCCCCTACCTTTTCTTAAACGCCTAACTTGTGTACCTATTTCTTATTTCACTTGGTTCATAAAATCCCTGAAACTAACACAACATTGTAAATCAACTATACTTCAATAAAAATTTGAAAATAAAAAAAAAAAACAAAAAGAATTTTGGCAATGGAAGGGTGTGTGTGTGTGTGTGTGTGTTTTGTTGAGACCCAAGGTTGTCAGTCACAGTGTGATAGCCTAGGACCTGGATGCATGGCAAGGAAGATGACTCAGTTTCACAGACCCATAGATAAGGCAATTAACTAACATTTATTCAGACCTCCTTGTTGGGAGTTCCCATTGTGGCTCAGCAGAATCTTGAACCTGACTAGTATCCACAAGGGGATAGGTTCCATCGCTGACCTTGCTCGGTGGGTTAAGGATCCGGCGTTGCCATGCGCTGTGGTGTAGGTCACAGACACGGCTCGGATCTAGTTTTGCCGTGGCTGTGGTATAGACCAGCTGCAACAGCTCCCATTAGACTCCTAGTCTGGGAACAAAGCAAAAACCACAAAACTTCCTTCTTGTGCATTTTCCTGTATTCCAGAGGATGGAAAACTAAAAGGGGCAGACCCTAGGTGCTCCCATACTAGGGTTTGAATGTTTGGTTCCAGGAACCAAATGCACTTATTATTTTTGTCTTTTCTAGGCCCACACCCGCGGCATATGGAGGTTCCCAGGCTAGGGGTCTAATCGGAGCTGTAGCTACCAGCCTATGCCAGAGCCACAGCAATGCAGGAGCCGAGCTGAGTCTGCAACCTACACCACAGCTCAAGGCAACGCCGGGTCCTGAACCCACTGAGCAAGGGCAGGGATCAAACCCACAACCTCATGGTTCCTAGTCGGATTCGTTAACCACTGCGCCACAACGGGAACTCCTGAGACTTGAATTTAAAACCAAGTAAAAGAGAGGCAGGATGTGAGGATCCATTTTGCTGCTCTGGATTCAGGCAGAGCTGGTGTGGTTCTAGAGCCTAAGGGGTGACAGAAGTTGAGAGGAGCACAGGAGTCTCTTAGTGATCATTCCCGGGTGTCTGTACTTTAGCTTCCCCTCTCTCTGCTTAAACGCCTAAGCTAAATGATTTACAATGGAGGGACCGGGGGGGGGGGGGATGAGTCCACTTGAGGATTTGCGACTGGCACCTGCACACTGAGGTCTATGGAATGATTGGCCAACAGGGGCCTGCTGTACAACATAGGGAACTCCACCCAATCTTCTGTGATCATCTATGTGGAAAAAGAATCACCAAGCTCAGAAAAACTGAATCACTTTTATGTACAGCAGAAATTATCAAAACCTTGCTAATCCACTGTATCTCAATCAAGCTTTTAAAAAAGGGGGAAGGGAGTTCCTGTCGTGGCGCAGTGGTTAACGTATCCGACTAGGAACCATGAGGTTGCGGGTTCGGTCCCTGCCCTTGCTCAGTGGGTTAACCATCCGGCGTTGCCGTGAGCTGTGGTGTAGCTCGCAGACGCGGCTCGGATCCCGCGTTGCTGTGGCTCTGGCATAGGCCGGTGGCTACAGCTCCGATTAGACCCCTAGCCTGGGAACCTCCATATGCCGCGGAAGCGGCCCAAAGAAATAGCAAAAAGACAATAAATAAATAAATAAATAAATAAGGGGGGAAAAGGAGGGGGGAAGATGCCAATAGGACATTCCATTAGAGATGTGCTAAGGCACCTTCAGGATGTAGATTAGACTGGGGTATTGAGCTGGGAACATAAAGCAAACAGATGGTAAACAGATGGTAAACAAAGACACAGGATTGGGGTATAGTAAAGAGAGGTGGCTAGGTTAAGAACCTTGAAAACGACCTGCATTTAAGGGTAAGCAGGAGAAGAAAAATTTAAAAAGATGCCGAGAAATGCTAAGAGGAAAATGTGGGAACTGATGTCAGAGATGCTAAGGAAAGGGAACATTTCAAAAAAGGCAGGACTGGCCAACAGTGCCTGAGGTTGCAGAAGACTGAACTTTGCATATGCAGGTTCCCAGGCCAGGGGTTGAGTTGGAGCTACAGCTGCCAGCCTATGCCACAGTCACAGCAACGCGGGATCGGAGCCAAATCTGTGACCCACACCACAGCTCACGGCAACGCAGATCCCCGACCCACTAAGTGAAGCCAGGATCAAACCCGCATTCTCATGGATGCTAGTCAGGTTTGTCAACCGCTGAGCCACAAAGGGAACTCCGTCATAGCTTATCTTTTTCACATGTGCTGATTTTATAGCCCTTACGCCTTTGTTTCTTGAATAACTGCTCATTTCCTCCTCCTGTTTCCTTTAGTTCTTTTCACCTCATATATTGGATCAAAATACTTGTTTCACTGGCCATGCTCCCATTGCCTCTCTAACTACTTTCTTCTCTAGGACTTTAGCCTCTACCTGTTTGCATTTAATCAGTTTTTGCGTGTTTCGATTCCAAGTTCCCAGTCTTCATCCCAATCCAAAAGACCCATTGTTCTGTACTAACCAGAAATGGGTAAGACTTAGCTTCTGTGATGATCAAGACCCTCTCAGTCTAATGGAGAACACAAATAAAAGAATATAGGAGTTCCCTGGTGGCTCAGCAGGTTAAGGACTCTTGTGTTGTCACTGCTCTGGCACCGGTTCCTGGTGAGCGTAGCCAGAAAATTTAAAAAGAAAAAAGTGAGAAAGAATATAATAAAGCTGATGCCATAATTATTTTTTAAAAAACAGAGATAAACAGTTGTGGCGCAGCAGAAATGAATCCGACTAGGAACCATGGGGTTTCAGGTTCGATCCCAGGGCTCGCTTAGTGGGTTGAGGGTCTAATGTTGCTGTGGCTGTGGCGTAGGCCTGCAGCTGTAGCTCCGATTCGACTCCTAGCCTGGGTATTTCCATATCCCTCGGGTGCGGCCCTAAAAAGCAAAACAAACAAACAAACAAAAAAAACAGATAGTTCAGTAGAGAGAATGAATGGTTAACTCTTCAGAAACAAAAAGAACCACGAAGAGCAGCATATAGTCTGTTTTGTTTTTTTTTTTTTCTTTTTCTTTTTATGACTGCACTTATAGCATATGCAAGTTCCCAGGCGAGGGGATCTGAGCTGCAGTCACAGTTGTGGCCACACCAGATCTGAGCTGCATCCCGTTGAGCTCAAGACCTGGGATCGAACCCACATTCTCACAAAGACTCGCTGAACCACAGTGGGAACTCCTGGGCTGGGTTTTGATGGACTTAAGCATTTATTTACTGAAGTTGCGAAAAGGATATTTCAGAAAGGACGGAACAGAAACAAGTGCAGGGAGGCTTGAGGAACAGAGTATTGGAGAGGTGTGGGTTACTAAGAAGCAGGAAGTTTTCCCTAGTCCAAGTTCGCTGAGGACATATGTTTGTTGGCTCCTCAGTCCTCCACGGGGTCCATCTCTCAAGTTTGGCTGTTACTACTTTATTGCTTCATTCCTCTACACACACCACTCCCCACCCCCACCCGCCCCACCTCATATAACCCTCCTCCCTCCTTTCTTCTCTTCCTTTTACAGGATTGTGTGTGTATGTGTGTCCGTGTGTGTTTAGGCCCTGGATCTAATTTAGTTGGACTGTAGTAATAACGTTTCTGTATGTTTGCCCAGAGGCCTTCAACTAATGGCTGTACTCTTTACAGGCCGGTAAACAGAGAATAAAGCAGCAAGCCGTGTCGCCTTTCGGCCTCCCTTCTCTTTCTTTGCACTTTACGCCTCTTTCACTGATGGGAGACCTCTTTTTTTTTTCTTTTTTCTTTTGTCTTTTCAGGGCCACACCCGAGGCATATGGACATTCCCAGACTCGGGGTCCAATCGGACCTACACCACAGCCACAGCAACACCGGATCCTTAACCCACTGAGAAGGCCAGGGATCGAACCCGCAACCTCATGGTTCCTAGTCGGATTCGTTAACCACTGCGCCACAACAGGAACTTCTGGGAGACCTCTTTTGAAAACTACAAGTTTCCCTGGGTATCTCAGACCTGAGTCCTTCCGCACCCACCTGTCAGTTTCATGGAGGACTTTGCTGTGTCCTCGACCCCATGGGAGATGCAGCCTGTGTGGGATGTGTGTGGACTGAGTTCTTCCTCAGGGTCAGCGAGAAAAGGGTGCAGGCTCGCATCTCTGGATGGTGGTTGCTCATTCCTGACCATCCGTGCCGATGTGGGCTTGATGTAATTGAATGACAAACGAGAAAGGAAATCGGAGGATCCCTAAAGCTGGGGCCGAGACTGAAAAAAAGTGGGGACCTGAACGGGAAGAAAGAGACTACCTCTCTTCCTTTTCAACAAGGAATCAACCAAAGTACTTTGAAAGAGACTACCTGCTTCCACGCCCAACAAGAATATATGGTGGTTTCTGCTCTTGCTCCCTGCCTGCCTCCTCCCTTGGTCTTGTCTCTGAACATTCTGTTCCCATTTTCACCGCCCTCACTTCAGACGCCCCCCACCCCAGACCCCAGGAGAGTGCCCCCTCCTACCGCCTAGGGAGGCTTTCTTCAGCTATAGTCTCGGGCCAGGCCAGCACGTTGAGGTCATTGCTGCCCCTGCCAAACGATTGGCGTGGGTTCAGTTTCTCCATCTGTCTGTACTCCATGGAAAACATGACTGCAGCTCGAGGCTCCCTATTCTAAGTCCTGCCTTAGCTCTGCCTTGCGTCTGCCTTTGTTTCTTCCCCACCCCCACCTCCCGCGCCTTTTCTCCCCCCCCCCTTCTCCCCAGACTAGAGTCACATCTGTTTTCCAGCCTCTGCGCTCTCAGTGTGGAGCAGATGGGAAAAGAGCATATTCTGGGCCTGGCCGCTCGGGAAGAGCTGGGCTTTGTACCCAGATTTGTTCTCAGGTCAGACCAGAACCCAGGTATCACACTCAGAGATGGAACACATAACCCCCCCATCAAGAGAAACCAGAGATGCCTACATGCTTATTTCGGACTATGTCCACAGCGACTGTTTGTCCTTCCTTCCTTCCATCCACCATTTACTCTCTTCTTTCTTCTAGTCTGTAATCCATTAAAACTGTCTGTTCTGTCTACCTGTACTCTTCTCTAATGTAGCTCAGCAGGGAAGTGCAAAGAAGAAGCTGACAGCTAACTTGAAATTTACACACTTCTAGTGCACATAATGTCAACCATTCTTGAGATTTGAGTTTCTATAATTCAAGTTTCTTCCCCCCAAAGGGGAGATGTTTTGATGGTCGATGCACTAGGGTTTCTAGGAATAAGAGCAAAGATGAATTTTTCTAACTCCTGGGTCAGAGAAAGTGTTATGTACATATTACAAAAGAAGGAGAGTACTGATAGAAAATAAGGCAAGCAGGAAAATTTGGCTTCCAATTTTCTCTGGGCTTCTGATAGCATTTTGTCCTTAAGATTCCAGACACCAAGATTTCTTTTTGGTCTTCTTAAGGCCACATCTGTGGCATATGGAAGTTCCCAGGCTAGGAGACAATCAGAGCTATAGCTGCTGGCCTACACCACAGCCACAGCAACGCAGGATCTGAGCTTTGTTTGCCACCTACACCACAGCTTATGGCAATGCCGGATCCTTAATCCACGGAGTGAGGCCAGGGACCCAACCTGCATCCTCATGGATACTAGTCGGGTTGTTACTACTGAGCCACAACAGGAAATCCCCAAGATTCTTAACCAAAGTATAAACAAAGGCAAAAGACAAAATAAGGTTGACATCTCCTCTCATGGGGCTCCTCCAGATTTCAAATATCTGAAGGTTCTGGACTCAACTTTTCCTAGTCCTAAAACAGCCAGCTCTCCTCTTGGATAGAATTCACATAATGTTTGCTTGATTGTGGCAATAATAAATAGCAGTGGGGGAGGGGGTGGGCAGGTGTGGGTCAAGAAAGAGGCAAAGAGGAATTCTGTGGTGCAGCGGAAACAAATCTGACTAGTAACCATGAGGCTGCAGGTTCAATCCCTGGCCCCACTCAGTGGGTTAGGGATCTGGTGTTGCTCAGTGGTTAGGGATCTGGTGTTGCCGTGGACTGTGGTGTAGGTCTCAGACAAGGCTCAGATCCTGCATTGCTGTGGCTGTGGCATAGGCCGGCAGCTACAGCTCAAATTCAACCCCTGGCCTGGGAACCTCCATATGCCACAGGCATGGCCCTAAAAAGCATTTAAAAAAAAAAGAGAGAGAGAGAGAGATGATACAGAAATGTTTGGTAGAGAATTCTAAAAAGGACAAAATTGAGAAAGGGAACTGGAGGAATAAGTCAAATATGGAAGCTAGCCAGGGAGATTGAAACAGATTCTGCGGGGTGTTGGACTGCTCTTTAGGTAAGAAGGAGCCCAAGGGAAAAAAGTGAGGCTGGGGCCGGATTGGGAGAAGAAAAATAGGTTCATGGAAGAAAGGCACATATGCGCTCGACCCAGCCCTTCGAGGGAGCAGCAGCATCTCTCAATGTGGTCATAACCTTTGGAATGAGGGTGTGAGCAACTGCAAAGTCCCGTCCCCCTTCCCCTCCCAGCCTCGCTGCAACCCTGCATCTGACTCTTCTCGCCTGGCCGTCTTCCCCCACCCCTCTCTCTCTTTCTCGCTCTCCCTCATCTCATTGTTTCAGGAGGCCAAATTGGAAGTCCTTTCCAGGGAGGGGCCCTGTTCAACTTGCTCTCCAGCCAAAGTGGAACAGAGTGAGAAGGAGAGCGACACAACCAGAGGGCTCGGTGGGAAAGCGCAGAGAACCATAAAGAGTAAGTTGTTTTGTCTGTATAAAACCCTAACTAGACGAAGGGAAGGGAGAGCGAGAAAAAGAGAGAGGAGTGTGGGTATGTGTGTGTGTGTGTTTGTGTGTTGAAGGGCTGGAGGGGGGCAATGGGAAATGTCACTGACTTGGAATGAACAGACATCCCAGTCATCCATGGAATTCAGTTGAGGAGCCCCCAAGACGAGCAAACAATATAAAAAAAAAGCCACAGGTATCAAAACAAAACAGACACTAGGGGGTGAAAGAGACCACAGGGTTGGGGCCACCAAGAACCTTTTCATGGTTGGTCGGAAGAAGTAATGGGTGTGAGAATAATGGTAAATGATCAAAGAATAGAATCGGATGAAGAACTAAACATTGGGTCAAAGAGAGGAAGGGCTGGACTCTGATGAGGGGCCGGGAGAGCTCCCGGGAAGAGGCAGAGTTAGAGCATCTCTCTCTCCATTCTCCCCATTCACCTGTTAGATATGCTGCTGTTGGGACCCAAAGTGCTGCTGGTGCTCACTGCCCTCATCATCCCCTCTGGTGAGTCCCTACCTTTTCTCTTTTCTCCCTAAAATGTCATCTCCTCAGATGTGGGTGGGGGTGTCTGTTAGAGGGTGACTAGAGGGAGGCTGAAGGGGAAACGGGAGGAGAGATGTTGGCTACTGAGTCCTAGAATTGCCATTAAAGAGAACCCAGATTTGGAGTTCCCACCGTGGCACCGTGCAAAGAAATCTGACTAGGAACCATGAGGTTTTGGGTTCGATCCCTGGCCTCACTCAGTGGGGTAAGGACCTGGCGTTGCCGTGAGCTGTGCTGTAGGTCGCAGACGCGGCTCAGATCCTGCATTGCTGTGTCTGTGGTGCAGGCCGGCGGCTACAGCTCCCATTGGACCCCTAGCCTGGGAATCTCCATATGCCAGCAAGCATGGCCCTAAAAAAGCAAAAAAAAAAAAAAAAAAGAGAGGGAGAGAGAGAGAGAACTCAGATTCTTGGTCCAAGAAGAAAAGGGCAGCAGGTTTGGGATTAGAGATGACCTCAGATTTGAGGAAAGGTATCCTGAGAGTTTTGAAATTAAGGTAAAAATAAGATACACACAAATGCATACATAATCACCAAAAGAGGGCCACACACATATACAAGGAAACAAATACCGAAGGAAAAAGAAGCAGATATATACAAATGGGTACACAAACATAAGGACCACCTCCTAAGAAACTCAAGTCGAAACCGAGGAGGAAAACAGTGGGAATATACACACAAACACTAGCACAGCACACACACAAGCATATTCATGTGCACGCAAAAAAGATGTTGCCACATCTATGCACAAAAGAAAAATGATCTTCATGTATTTCACGGAGGCTAGCTAGGAGACTGGCCACAGAAAGTGAAACTTGAACTTTGAAGAAATCCTACTCTTTTTTTCTCATTCTGCCAAATATAGTCTATGGATTTGTTCAGTAGTGTAGCTAGAGGGGTTGGCTGTGGGGAAAAAACGACAGGATACATCACAAAAGCCACTCACTGGCCCTGTGTGTGGGTTGGAACCCAATTTAGGTCAGGACTGAGGGCAAAAGAGCTTTTTTTTTTTTTTTTTTTTTTGTCTTTTTGCCATTTCTTGGGCCGCTCCCACGGCACAGGGAGGTTCCCAGGCTAGGGGTTGAATCAGAGCTGTAGCTGCCGGCCTACACCACAGCCACAGCAACGTCAGATCCAAGCTGCGTCTGTGACCTGCACTACATCTCACAGCAACGCTGGATCCTTAACCCACCGAGCAAGACCAGGGATCGAACCCGCAACCTCATGGTTCCTAGTTGGATTCGTTAACCACTGAGCCACAGACGAGAACTCCTGCTTTTTTGCTTTTTAGGGCTGCACATGCAGCACATAAAAGTTCACAGGCCTACACCACAGGCACAGCAATGTGAGATCCGAGCTGCCTCTGCAACATATGCTGCAACTTGCGGCAATGCCAGATCCTTAACCGAAAGGATCCTGAGGCCAGGGATTGAACCCACATCCTCTGTGTTGGGTTCTCGACTGCTGAGCCACAGCAGGAACTCCAAGAGAGCATTCTGAATCAGGGCATAACAGAGCACTCCTTTGTCCTCAGGAATCTGCTGTCTTTGAGTGTTTCCATGTTTGTATGTAGTACCAATGGTCTGAGTACTTTTTTTTTTTTTTTGTCTGTTTGTCATTTCTTGGGCCACTTCTGCGGCATATGGAGGTTACCAGGCTAGGGATCCAATTGGAGCTATAGCTGCCAGCCTAGGCCAGAGCCACAGCAACGCAGGATCCGAGCCGCATCTGCAACCTACACCACAGCTCACGGCAACGCCGGATTGTTAACCCACTGAGCAAGGGCAGGGACCGAACCCGCAACCTCATGGTTTCTAGTCGGATTCATTAACCACTGCACCACAACGGGAACTCCAAGGTCTGAGTACTTTTATATTGAGCTGTAATAGAAACACAACACAGAGGAATTCCCTTGTGGCTCAGGAGGTTAGTGTTGTCACTGCTATGGCTCTGATTTGATCATTGGCCCAGGAGCTTGGGATGCAATGTCCAACTAAAAAAAACAAAAAAACCCCACGGAATAGTACAACAATTTTCCTGTCATTTTCTGGTTCATCTCAAACAAGCTTTATAGGGTAGAGAGCTGGAGTCATTCACACCCATTTTCTCCTTCCTTTGATACAGGTTGGACACCCCTAGGGGTCAGTGGTCAACGAGGAGGTAGGTAAAACCTTGGATCTGGGCTCTTAGGACAATGGAGCTGAATGGTCAGAGTTCAAGAATTTGTAATACAGAGATAGACATGACCAAGGATCTAACTCACCAGCTCAACAATCATCCCATTCATTAACACCTTCTTGATCCTCTTTTTTTTAATGCTTTTAATACTCAGAAAATGTGCACTAATCCTAACAAAAAGCCTTTTCCTACCCCTGTAACAGTGGATACTAAAATGCAAAGACAGGATAAGAAGACGTCCCTGTACTCCAGAGAAACTGTGGCACACCCAGCTAGAACCCAAAAGTTTTGGCTCTGAAAGGACCGCTTCAGCTTGGCGGATAGTCCGATCAACATCTGCATCTGCCTCCAGACATCCACCATAATTCTCATTTCTCCTCCTTTTCCCAGCCCTTGAGAGCATGGCAGTAGGGAGCCCATTAATGAGTCCCAACTGATGCTTTTAGAGTTAGGATCCGCATTGTCTTGGGAGCACTGAGACACAGGTTCAATCCCTGGCCCAGCACAATGGGTTAATGATCTGGCATTGCTGCAGCTATGGCCTAGGTGGCAACTATGGCTGGGATCTGATCCCTGGCCCAGGTACTTCATATGCCACAGGGCGGCCAAAAAAGAAAAAAAATAGGGTACATGGCAAGGACATTATGAGTCAATTATTATCTTATTAAACTTGTTTCTATTTTATATGTGTTTACTGGGGCACAATGCAATTTCCTGCTCTGCCTCCTGGTAGGGGAGATACAAATTATAGAACCCCCCCCGCCTTTTTTTTTCCTCGTAAGGAGATCTGAATCCCTAGCTTCTTGAATCTAGATCACATTTCAGCATTAGCAAAAGTAAAAATCCAAATTCCTTTCTTTGGGCAGGTTAAGGTCCCGTCCTAGTTTATGACCCTATGATGCTTTTCAAGCAGAAATATTCTACAAGAACATTCATAAATCTTAGATAAAGCATTCATATGGTGGTAGCTCATGGAAAAGGTGGCTAAACACCGAATACTAGGACCCTGCCTGAAATCGAGGGCATGGCTAGGATTCTCTCAAACCCTTTGCTCACCCACAGCTTCCTCTCTTTCTGTGAGTGGCTGGACTGGAATGTAGCTGGAGGGAAAGAAGAAACAGGGCAGGATTGGACTACACCCTGGAGAGGATCCACTCCCTTCTTACAGCCTCTGGAATGATTGGTGTCAGTGGTTTTTCAAATATTCTGTGGGAGTGGAACAGACTTGAATTCCTTTTATCAAAATTTGAAGAAAGCTCATAGTGTTAAAAATTTTTTAAACTCAGATGATTTTCTATCTGGGATTTTTTTGTTTAAATGATGATTTAAGCAATAAGCAGGGGAAATTCTTTCAAAATGTCTTGTGTTTTGTCTCTAGTACAATGATCATCAAAATACTATTCTCAATGATTTTAAATGACATGGATACACTGAAGTCAAACTATGCGAATCTACTGACCCCTAGTGGGTAAAATAGATTATGATTCTAAACGATATATAATGAAGGTCAATTACAGGGATGGGGATATTTGTTGAACTTTTAGTTCTTAGCACTGCTTTGTTACTTTGCTTTTTAAAGTAGTGATGGGTGTGGGAATTAGCAGTTTGGGATTTTTTTTTTTTTTTTTGTCTTTTCTAGGGCTGCACCCGCCGCATATGCGGGTTCCCAGGCTAGGGTTCCAATCATAGCTGTAGCTGCCGGCCTATGCCACAGCCACAGCAACATGGGATCCGAGCCACATCTTCGACCTACACCACAGCTCACGGCAACGCCGGATCCTTAACCCACTGAGCAAGGCTAGGGATCAACCACGCAACCTCATGGTTCCTAGTTTGATTCGTTAACCACTGCGCCATGACGGGAATTCCAGTTTGGGATTAACAGGTCCTACTGTATCAATTTTCTGTAATAACTTACAAGTGAAAAGAATACATATAACTGAATCAATTGAAATAAAATGGAAATATAAAATACATCAATATATAAATATGTATATATACATAACTGAATCACTTCGCTGTACATCAGAAGCTAACATAACATTGTAAATTAACTATACCTTAGTAAAAAAAATTTTTTGTTTCAGATACAATTTTTTAGTTTGTATAAATAGATTCCACCTTAAGACCTAAACTATTTTATTTACTTAATTTATTACCTATTTAAAGTATAGATGATTTAAATGTTGTGTTATACAGCTGGGCCTTTTGTTTTTTTTTTTTTTTTTGGTTTTTTGTCTTTTTAGGGCCACACCTACAGCACATGGAGGTTCCCAGGCTAGGGTCCAATCGGTGCTGTATTGGCTGGCCTATGCCACAGCCACAGCAACGCAGGGTCCGAGACGCGTCTGTGACCTACACCACAGCTCACGGTAATGCCAGATCCTTAACCTCAGAGAGGCCAGGGATGGAACCTGCAACCTCATGGTCTCTAGCTGAATTTCCTCTGCGCCAAGACAGGAACTCAAATCTTTTTTTTTTTTTTAAGAGCTGGGCCATTTTTACTTCTTTTCCTTTTGCTTTTACTTTCCACGGATCAACAACAAGGCATTCTCTACTGACACCGGCAGTTCCTCTCCCCTCTCTTTACCTCACTTCTCACTGAGCCTCAGAAGATTATCAATGTTACCTTTTGTGGACACTCTTTGGTAAAGCATTATCAAATTGATATCCAATTATATCAACATCACAGTGAAAGAGAGACATTTGGTGGGAATTCCCATTGTGGCACAGCAGAAAGGAATCTGACTAGGAACCATGAGGTTGCAGGTTCGATCCCTGGCTTCGCTCAGTGGGTTAAGGATCCAGCGTTGCACGTGAGCTGCGGTGTTGATTGAAGAGGCAGCTCGGATCTGGCGTCGCTGTGGCTCTGGTGTAAGCAGGCAGCTGTAGCTCCGATTAGACCTCTAGCTTAGGAACCTCCATATCCTGAGGGTGAGGCCCTAAAAAGACAAAGACTGAGAAAAAAATAAAAAGAAAGACAGACAATTGGCATGTTAAATAAGTATTGCAAAGAAAGAAGTCATCAAGCTGCACGACCTTGGGTGAGTTATTTACTCTCCTGGTGCTCTGTAAAAGCAAGCACATGGTAATCCCAAATGAGCTGTATCTGTTATTCTATTATTTCTAACACTTAACCAAAGTCTCATTGAGAAAGGGGATGATGGTGGCAAACTATTTGATGAGCATGCGATTCATTCAGTTCTCTAAATAAGGAAGAACACTCTGGCTAGGACTGTGGGGTTATATGCATGGAATTAGGAAGCAAACAAAAAGAAACAAAAAACAGTTGTGGGATCTTGCTACACAGCAGCTGCGATACTAGACAATTTCACCTGAAGGGAGTGCAAGGGTGGGGGTGGGGTGGGGCGAGGACCGAGAAGGCTCAGAAAATTTTCCAATTGTTTCTGTGCAGATGATGTGACTCCAGTAATTCTAGAAACATTCACGGAAGACCCTAGTAAGCTCTTTTTTGTTTATTTCTTTGCTTTTATACTGGAGAATAGAAAGATTGATGACAATGTCTATACAAAGTAAAAAGACTAGAAGTTCAGAGCCCTGTTATCTTAGTATCTTAGTTTCACTGATGTTATCAACATGCCGGTTTTCATTCCCTGTGTTGTATCTTTGCAGATCTGGTCGATGAACCTGCTACAGATGAAACAGGTAAGTTTCACTCCAGTTCTTTTTTTTTTGTCTTTTTGCCTTTTCTAGGGCCGCACCCGCGGCATATGGAGATTCCCAGGCTAGTGGTCTAATCGGAGCTGTAGCCACCAGCCTACACCACAGCCACAGCAACTTGGGATCTGAGCCACGTCTGCGACCTACACCACAGCTCATGGCAACGCCGGATCCTTAACCCACTGAGCAAGGCCAGGGATCAAACCTGCAACCTCATGGTTCCTAGTCAGATTCGTTAGCCACCACGCCACTCCCCACTCCAGTTCTATAAAATGACATTATTAACATTCACAATATTTATTCCAGATCCTGATTGACTCATATTTATCTCTGGGAAAAGGATATAAGGATAGTGGGTGTGTTGTTCAGTGACAACGGGAAAGAGGCCTCTTCGTCCTCTAAAAAGAGGTGGCAAATGGGACTAATGGCCTAAAAAAGCATGGATCATAGAGGCTTCCAAAAATTAGTGTAATGTCAACAGGTCAAAAAATATTCACAATTATTTCAATGAACTCTATTCCCTTGGGCATAATACGCAAACCCAGTCGTAGCCCTAACCCTGCTCTTTTATCTCCATTTACCCCATTTATGCTCTGCCTTCTGCTTGCTGAGTCAAAGCCCTCCTCACACCTCTGTTTTGTGCCTTTTCAGTTCTGGCCGATATGGAACCTTCCACAGATGACCTGGGTGAGTTCGGGGTCCCAGGGCCAGCGGGGCTGTTCTGGGCTTTCCCCAGAGCCCGTGATGGAAGCAAGTACAGTTGATGAAGGATCCTAAATAGGGCTACCATCTTGTGTAGCGCATTCTTCCAACAGTTCAAATTAATGCCCTTTTTGATCCCCTAACAAGCAAGAACTGTGCTAGGTGTTTGGTATACAAACTACCAAGATTTGACTTTTCTCTCAAAGTTTCCAAGACTGGGTGGGTTAAGGCAAGACAAAAATGTAGAACTTCCCATTGTGATGCAGCAGAAACGAATCTGACTAGGAACCATGAGGTTTTGGGTTCGATCCCTGGCCTCACTCCGTGGCTTAAGGATCTGGTGTTGCTGTGAGCTGTGGTGAAATTCGCAGACATGGTTTGGATCCTGCGTTGCTGTGGCTGTGGCGTAGGCTAGCAGCTGTAGCTCCGATTGGACCGCTAGCCTGGGAACCTCCATGTGCCATGGGTGAGGCCCTAAACCAAAAAAAAAAAAAAAGGCAAAAATGTAAACAAGTGTTTGGGAAGATAAAGGGAAACTTTCTAGAAGAAGTAGTGGTTCTTGAAAGAAGAATTGGAGCATGCCATACAATCAAGGAGGGAAAGGGTGCTCCAGCCAGAGGGAATAGCGTCTTGAACAGTTGTGAAAGCAAACAGAACTTGGTACACACTTGGGGAAACTGAGCTTTTCTGAGTGATCAAGGAGTTCCTGTTGTGGCGCAAATGGGATTCAGCTTGTCTCTGTGGAGGCTGGGGTTGGATCCCCGGCCCAGTGCAGTGGGATCCGGTGTTGCTGCTTCGGCTCTGATTCTATCCCTGGCACAGCAGAAAAAGGTAAAAATTTTTAAAAAAGAATGAGGAATATATAAGACATGAGAAAAGGAGGTAGAAACTAGAGAGAAACAAAACGATTACTAAAAGCCTGATACTAGGAGTTCCCGTCGTGGCGCAGTGGTTGACGAATCCAACTAGGAACCATGAGGTTGCGGGTTCGGTCCCTGCCCTTGCTCAGTGGGTTAAGGACCCGGCGTTACCGTGAGCTGTGGTGTAGGTTGCAGACGCGGCTCGGATCCCGCATTGCTGTGGCTCTGGCGTAGGCCAGTGGCTACAGCTCCAATTCGACCCCTAGCCTGGGAACCTCCATATGCCTCGGGAGCGGCCCAAGAAATAGCAACAACAACAAAAAAGACAAAAGACAAAAAAAAAAAAAAAAAAGCCTGATACTAGGTGTCAGAGAGATAAAGGTGAACAAAACTGATTCCTAGATATCTTTTGTCTAATAGACAAAGCACACAAATGAATGGATAACTTTATTCAGTTTCACAAAATACTATAATCAGGATAAAGCAAAAGAATTGATAACTACATTCAGAGTTAGGAAGGAACCCTGACTATGTTGATTCTTGGAAGATAATAGTAGGCAGAAGAGCTTTTCTTTTTTCCCTTTTTTTTTTTTTTTTGTCTTTTTAGGGCCGCACCCATGGCATATGGAGGTTCGCAGGCTAGGGGTCAAATTGGAGCTGCAGCTGCCAGCCTACACCACAACCACAGCAACACCAGGTCCGAGCCATGTCTGTGATCAAACCCACAACCTCATGGTTCCTAGTCAGATTTGCTTCTGCTGTGTGCGCCATGATGAGAACTCCCAGAAGAGCTTTTAGATAAAGAAAAAATATGGGCAAATGCTAGGCATGGGAATAAAAGACAGTTGCTATCAGATCTAATTCTCTAGCAATATCTTTAGCTCAGTGGGGAACAGCAATGAGTAACTCATGCTGGCAATTTGCGTATGTTTATATAGCAGCAGCATGAATGTAAATAGTAGACAATAAAGTTTTGTGTAATGAAACCTGGTTGCGTTGGGGGAAAAAAGAAAACCAGAAAAATAGTTGATGCAGAATTTTGAATTGGAAAACCAGCAAGAATGCTGTTTCTGTAGTCCCAGTAAAAGCTGATGGCCTGAACTGTGATAGAGGTAAGGTAGAGGGGACTGTTGAGATGATGTCCAGTCTTCTATTAGGTAGATGGTAGCCAATGGGCAGATGGTGGCACCATTCACTGAAGTACCATTTGAACTGGTGAAGGGAAAGCTAAGGCAGTTTGAGCTATGGAAGGATCTTTGAAAAATCCGTGACCACTTCCACAAAGTGGCAGTTGGATTTGTAGGCCTAGAGCTTATTAAAAGATCTAGGCTAGACATATGTATAAGTCTTAGCATATAAACCTGCCATTGAAACCATGGTATAGATGAAATTACCTAGCACTCTTCCTAGTAACCCTTCCTGTGACATTTTTACAGAGTATCCTAGTAACCCTTCCTGTGACATTTTTACAGAGAACTTCTATGGTTAGTCTATTTCCTCAAGACTCATCTTACTCCTTGACGTAGTCTCCATTCTACAAACTAGTTGGTATTTAACTTGCCCCTAGGTCAGGGTTGGCTATGACCAAGACCCTTGCTGTTCTTTACCAAATAACTTTTGTCAAAGAACCCATGATAGGAGTTCCCAGCGTGGCTCAGTGGTTAACGAATCTGACTAGGAACCATGAGGTTGCGGGTTCAATCCCTGGCTTCGCTCAGTGGGTTAAGGATGCGGCGTTGCCGTGAACTGTGGTATAGGTCACAGATGTGGCTTGGATCCTGTGTTGCTGTGGCTCTGGCGCAGGCCGGCGGCTACAGCTCCGATTAGACCCCTAGCCTGGGAATCTCCACATGCCGAGGGAGCAGCCCTAGAAAAGGCAAAAAGACAAAAAACAAACAAACAAAACCAAAAAAAACCCCATGATATTTCCCATGCTGACTTCTCTAAGTCTCTTCACTTTTGTGACTCAGAACACCCCATCTGATAGACACAAATGAATCTATCTACAAAACAGAGACAGATTCAGACATGGAGAGCAGACCTGTGGTTGCAAAGGTCGGGGGCGGGACGGACTGGGAGTCTGGGGTTAGCAGATGCAAACTATTACACTTAGAATGGGTAAACAACAAGGTCCTACTGTACAGCATAAGGACCTATATCCAATCTCCTGGGATAGACCAGGATGGAAAAGAATATTAAAAAAAAAAAAAAAGCACAACTTAGAATAGATTTACAAGGAGATCCTGCTGAATAGCATTGAGAACTTTGTCTAGATACTTATGTTGCAACAGAAGAAAGGGTGGGGGAAAAAATATAATTGTAATGTATACATGTAAGGATAACCTGACCCCCTTGCTGTACAGTGGGAAAATAAAAAAAAAAAAAGAAGAATACATATAACTGAGTCACTCTGTTGTACAGCAGAAATTGGCACATTTTGTAAATCAATTCTACTTTAAAATTTAAAAACCACCCCCTTTGTTTTTCTTTTTTTTTTTTTCTTTTTTTTTTTTTTTTTTTTTGTCTTTTTGCTATTTCTTTGGGCCGCTCCTGTGGCATATGGAGGTTCCCAGGCTAGGGGTTGAATTGGAGCTGTAGCCACTGGCCTACGCCAGAGCCACAGCAACTCGGGATCCGAGCTGCCTCTGCAACCTACACCACAGCTCACGGCAACGCCGGATCCTTAACCCACTGGGCGAGGCCAGGGATCAAACCCGCAACCTCATGGTTCCTAGTCAGATTAGTTAAGCACTGAGCCATGATGGGAACTCCCCCCTTTGTTTTTCTTTTCTAAGTTCCTACAGAGTTATTAACTCATCTGTTTCCTATTCATGGGTGCTCCATGTAGGCATCAAGTAAGGCAACCTGACAGTTACAGGGCAGTGACTTCTAGAGCTAGTAATAACTGAATAAAATTTTGCCTTCTAGCCTCGCTCAGTGATAAAAATACCACAGGTACGATTACCTTTTGCATGTTTTTTCCTTCCTTAACTTTTTTTTTTCTTCCTGAGGAATCTTTACCTCCTTGTTCTTCTGATTCCTTCTCAAAGAATATTTGCAGTACTCTTCAAACCCCCCCATACTACCCCACTTTTTTTAATGAGCTCCTGTTGTAAATAAAAGTAAAGGGGGGAAAGATAGGACCAGAATAGCCCTCTCCCTAAACTACCTTTGGATATTATGTGTTGGTTTGTGGGTTGGAAAGTGCTTGCAAGGTTTCAAATATTACAGTAAATGTCTTACTTTCTCTAACATACTTTTAATTCTCATGTGCAGCTAAGGTTGAAAACTAACAGAACAGAGAACTAGTGACCCAACTTCATCGTTTAAAATGGAATTATTAGCATTTCAATTTGCTATTTCATGTTGCCACCGGTTTAACCCTAGAAGGACTTCTTCCTGGAAGTCTATTTTATCTACTTTGCTTTCAAGTAGGGAAGCACCTAAATTTCATTTTAGCCAATTTCCTATTGCTTTGCTTTGGTGAGCAGGAAGAACATGCCCCAATTTACAATGATCCTCTGTAGAGACTACTTTGTCTCTTTTTCCCTCTCCATCACCCCTCCTCCATCTCTTTACACTCTGTTTATGCCTGCTGGTTATGCCTCTCCTTGTCTGCTCTGGGGTCTCCAGAGTGCCGAGATGAGAAATTCGCTTGCACAAGACTCTACTCCGTGCATCGGCCAGTCAAGCAATGCATCCATCAGTCATGCTTCACCAGGTAAAGGGTCCCAGAATACCAAAGAGCATTGTGAGAATGTCTTGATATCAACTATTCAATGAGCACCCCCCTAGGAATTTTAGTCTTTGGAGAGGCAGAAGTTATTAGCATTATCCTCTTAGTATTCTTGAAGGTGTCCATTAGAATGTGGAATGTAGGCTGAAGTACATGGAGAACAGTTAGGCTAACAAATATGGATGCTAGAAGGCAAATGAAGGTGAGGCCCGGAGGCAAATGGTCAGAAGGAAGACACTGGCGTATCAAATTTACTACCTCATAAAAAAAAAGCTGGCACAAAAGCTCAAAGATAGAAAATAGGGAGGCATAGGGGAGTTCCCGTCATAGCTCAGGGGTTAACGAATCTGACTAGGAACCATGAGGCGGCAGGTTCGATCCCTGGCCTTGCTCAGTGGGTTAAGGATCTGGCGTTGCCGTGAGCTGTGGTGTAGGTTGCAGATGTGGCTCGGATCCCGAGTTGCTGTGGCTGTGGTGTAGGCTGGCGGCTACAGCTCTGATTGGACCCCTAGCCTGGGAACCTCCATATGCGGCGGGTGAGGTCCTAAAAGACAGAAGGAAAAAAAAAAAAATAGGGAGGAATAGTGGGGGGTATAAAGCTTGGGAGTGTAAAGGTGGAGTATGCAAAGTGTTACTAAGAAGAGAAATTGATACCATTCCATCTCCTGTGCTATTTGGGGTAGGGGGGCCGGGGGGGAGGAAAGAAGTCTGAAATATTTAAGGAAATACAGATAAGGGGAGAATAGATGGGGAAGAGTGGGAAATACAAGCATTGAAGAGGCATCTCAGGCTAGGCTAATTCTCCCTCTCAATGCTTTTTCTTTCTTTCTTTTCAATTTATTTCTCAATGCCTTTTCTATCTCCTTCCTGCACCATGACTTTGGGACTCTGGCAGTTTACGGCGCATGTACATCATCAACAATGAGATCTGCTCCCGTCTTGTCTGTAAAGAACATGAAGCTATGAAAGGTGAGATGCTGTCTGGCTTTTCAGTGGTCAGGGCAGTAAAGAGAGAGGTAAGTAGGGACAGGATGCTAACCAACCCAAGGTCTCACTTTGGAGGAGAGCTCGAGGCTACTCCCTAACTTCCATCAGCACCTGCTCCACCCAAGTTACCCCAAATAAAGTCTAAGGAAATCAGTGTGCTTTATACATGACCCTAAGAAAAGCAACCCTAGATCTCTTTCTAACCAAACTAAACTCTCGCCTCTCACATATAGATAGAGCTTTCTGATGCACTGCCTGCTTGCAAGATCATTCAACAAGGTTCTAGGAGAAAAGACCAAGCCAGCCATTATAAATAACAGACTCTACTGGTCTGCTGTCCTGTTCTTAACTCTAGAATTTAATCTTTTAAAAAGCCACTAATTCATTAGAGGGATGGGATGAATATATACACACTACTACATATAAAATAGATAAGTAACAAGGACCTACTGCCATAGCACAGAGAGGTCTACTCAATATTCTACAATAACCTATATGGGGAGAAACAATGGATATATAACAGATCACTTTGCTGTATACCTGAAACGAATACAACATTGTATGTTTATACACCCAGAAAATTTAAACTAAAAAGACACTCATTTGGAGACAGTAACGTCTGACAAAAATCAGCAAGATGTCTATACCCAGTCCACCAATTCTAAGAACCAGTTACATTGCTTACTGTGAAATTTCAGAGGTAGAGGAAAGGAGAAAGAGTCTTACAAAAACAATTACAAGGGTCCAAAGGCATGTGGTTACTACACACCATGCATGGTGGGAAAAAGATATTTCTCACCTTCCCCCTGGCCAGCCCCAAACTCTGGCTGCGGTTGGCAAAGGCACCACAGAAACAGCTACTTTTGGCTCAGCAGCCCACCTTGCACTGAGCCCCTGAGTAAGAGCTGTAGTTGACTTCACAGAAGGAAACTTGCTGCTTGCTCCCCTTGACTCTGTGCAAGCCACCTGCAAGGGAAGCACCTTGACATTGAGGATGAGTATTAGGGACTCTAGGCACTTTCAAGTGTCCCAGGGGGCTTGCTAAAGTTAGCCATTGGCACAAAGTAAACACTTAAAAATGCATTGAATGATTGGACCTCTTTTTTTTTTTTTTTTTTTTTTTTTTTGCTATTTAATACATCCCCAATTAGAACAATTGGGAGCAAGCTATATAGAGGAACCTAAAATTTTACCGACCACCTGGGCTAGGACCTTCCTCTACCTCTGAAATTTCACAGTAAACAATGTGAATGGTTCTTAGAATTGGTGGACTGTATTTAGATGTCCAGTCAATTTCTGTCAGACATTGCTGTCTCCAAATGAGTCTTTTTTGTTTGTTTAAACTTTATTGGAGTATAGTTGACTTCTAAGTTTCAGGGGTACAGGTGCGCCCATTCTTTCGTTTTAATACCCACAACTGCATCGTCGAGACAGGTCTTTTAATGCTTGTTTTACAGAAAGGGATTCTGAGGTTCAGAGAAGTGAAGCAACGATCTGGTAGATGGTAAATAACCAGTAAGCGGTGGAGCTGGAGTTCTCACCCAGATCTACTTCTCTTCGTCCCTTCCACTCCACCACCTCCTTCCTTAAAACGTGAGCCCTGGCCACCTTCCTGCATTCTCATCCCCCCTCATGCTGCTTCTCTTCTAGATGAGCTTTGCCGACAGATGGCTGGTCTACCGCCAAGGCGACTCCGCCGCTCCAACTACTTCCGCCTTCCTCCCTGTGAAAATGGGAATTTGCAGAGCCCCCGTGGCCTGTGATCATCAAGGAAGAGGAAACGAAGAAAGTGTGGGTGGGAGGGAGAGGATGCTCCAGGAAGAGGGAAGCATGGTCAGCCAACCCACAGACATTCGCACTTCTTAAACCGATCCCTTGGCAATGTCTAGCTTTGGCCCCTACTTGATTTTTCACCAATTTATCTCATTTTTCAGTACTTAAAATACAGTCTATATTATTGCATGGTTTTGCTGCTTCCCAATATCATAGACCTAGTAAGATAAATGACGACCGAGTGGCTTACGTACAAACATTCTACATACAATTTTGAGAAAATAAATAAAAATATTATTAAAAATAACATTAATTGATGAATCTGATAGACCTCAGAGGATGGAAGAAGTTATCACTATCTTAACTAGACATAGAACTTCCTTTATTTTGTTTTTTCTTTTTCTCTTTCTTTTTCTTTTTTTTTTTTTTTTTTTTTGGCTGCAGCCTCAGCATAACAAAATTACTGGGGCTAGGGATTGAACACAAGCCAATGCCAGACACTTCGCCTGTGGTGCCACCAGGAACTCCAAACATCATTTATTTTCCATTCACCAACATAGTCCTCTTTACTCTTTTACTATTTTGCTGGATTATCTCAACATTTTTCCCTTTTTCTGAGAAGGATTATTGTAATTTTTAGTCCTAGAAAATTCTTCATAGCCAAGAGTTTTACAGCCTTGCTAACAATATTGCATAAACACCAAAAATGTTGTTGCCTTCTGTCAAACTCAGAGGCTGAGGTGAGAGAGAGAGAGAGAGGGAGGGAGGGAGAGGAAGTGGGAGAGGGAGAGAGAGAGAGAGAGAGAGAGAGAGAGAGAGAGAGTTCCCGTCGTAGCGCAGTGGTTAACGAATCTGACTAGGAACCATGAGGTTGCAGATTCAATCCCTTGCCTTGCTCAGTGGGTTAAGGATCCTGCGTTGCCGTGAGCTGTGGTGTAGGTCGCAGACGTGGTTCGGATCCCGAGTTGCCGTGGCTGTGGTGTAGGCTGGCAGCTGCAGCTCCAATTTGACCCCTAGCCTGGGAACGTCCATTTGCCATGGGAGTGGCCCAAGAAAAGACCAAAAACAAATAAATATATATATAGAGAGAGAGAACACCAGGTATAAAATGCGATTTCTCATGCAGTTGTTCAATCTGCAAATAGGGTTAGAAAGTCTCATTTATCATTTACTTACTCATTTATGGTAGTAGTGGGGTTAGCCCTTCTCCACAAGTTATGTAGACAACCTAATGTGAAACCATATATTGCTCTGAATTTCCTTGAGTTGTTGTCTTTCATCCTCACAACTTACCAAAATCTGTAGAGATCATTGTACATATGGATTCTGAAATAGCCTGATATAGGGCCTAAGAAGCCTGAACTTTAATAGCCAGGTATAAAGTTTACCTAACAGTTTACAAGAAAAGGTAAAAGGAACACCATTCAGACAACCTGCATTCTTATCCTGGCTCTAGCAGCAGCTGAGTAGCCTCAGGTAAGTCATGTTCCCTCATTAGGCCCTGGTTTGAATTTCCCCACCTCTAACACGAAAGAAAGTTAAGGTTTCTTTCAATCCAATGATCTGAGACTTAAATGCATCATTCCTATTTATTGAAGCCTCAATGCAGTCTAATTCACAGCCACCACTTTATAAGGAGAGAAGTACTCTATTAGGACAGCAGTCCGCAATGACAGAGCCAAATCTCATTGCAAGGGACAAATGATCTATTTTGGACTCGCTTTCATCTAACTCAATAACTTTCTTAAAAAGCCGACGGAATTTAAATAGAAACTAGGGAACTTTGAGAGGAGTTATACATAAAAGAATTCCACTTGGTCCAAGTGTGGGATTCCTTTGCTATTGCGGAAAAACTATCTAAATGAGGCCTAGATTCTTGCCGTTAAGAAGCAATTCCGTTTAATAGGATTCGCACAAATGATTAAAGAGAAATGCTAGCAAAAGCCCCAAAGCATGTAATACCTGCCCCAATCTCTCAAAGCCAATGCACTAGTATATAGACAGACACTGTCAATGCATATTGTAACCACTGTAGCTACAGGCACAGGGTTTCTTCATGAACTTGACCCTCCCACTGCAGGCAGAGGTGTCATTCCACCAGCAAGGCCCCCAATCCTGGTGGTGTGTATATTGCAAATTAAATACTTTATTTTTCCCCATTTCCTTCTCAGAAGAGTGTGGTCTTTGATCTGGTTATTTCTTGACCTGTATTTTAGAAAGAAGACCTGAATTTATGCTTTTATCCCACTTTGAAAGCTGAGGACCAACATCGCTCAGACCTCTGTTCCTCTCCTCTCCATCCTTCCCTCCACAACTTGACCTCTGGTTCAACATCCCAAATTGTGTTTATGCTCTGCCAGATGTGGCTCCCTCCTCAGCTCCCGTGGAAAATATCTTCCCTTTCCTGCCCCCTTCAGGCCCAATTGGTTCATGCTTCACCCTCCGCTTCTGTTTTGCCTTATCAGATGCCTGTGCTGTTTCTCATTGTTCTAATGTCCTCTGTCTTTTTCACTGTCCTCAGTATGCATACCAACATTTCTGGAATTCCCATTATAGCTCAGAACCAGAGTGTCCCTGAGGATTCGGGTTCGATCCCTGGCCCCACTCAGTGGGTTAAGGATCTGGCATTGCCACAAGCTGTGGCTGTGGTGTATAGAAGTCCTAGCTGCAGTTCCAACTGAGCCAAGCAAACCAATGTTCCTAACTCATTTTCCATACTTTCTTTCTTCTTTCCAAAGTCTTGTTTTCCCTCACAACTTTGCTCTAAGAACTGGTCTGGGTTTTTGTTGTTGTTGTTGTTAGTCTTTTTGCCTTTTCTTGAGCCGGTCCCGCAACATGTGGAGGGTCCCAGGCTAGGGGTCAAATCGGAGCTGTAGCCACCAGCCTATGCCAGAGCCACAGCAGCACGGGATCCAAGCCACATCTGCAACCCACACCACAGCTCACGGCAACGCCAGATCCTTAACCCACTGTGTAAGGCCAGGGATCGAACCCGCAACCTCATGGTTCCTGGTCAGATTCGTTAACCACTGCACCATGACAGGAACTCCAGAACTGGTCCATTTTGAAGGGTTGGGTTTTGTCCTACTTCTTTCCCCTCTATCCCCCCTTCCCAGTCTGCAGAATTCCATTCACTGCCTTTTTGCTGCCTTTTTACACTTGGCCTGCTCCTGATGTTTTAGTTTTCTTTCCTTCTTCCCTCTATGAAAGGATTTGAAAACCTTTGCTAATTTTCGAATATTAGTACTAATATTCTTTTTCTGATGAACACAAATGACAACCTTCTTAAGCAAGGTGCTTACATTTTGATGAACTAAAACAATGGATCTTTTTTCATTGTTGGCCACCCCACAGCATATGGAGTTCCCGGGCCAGGAATGAGATCCCAGCTGCAGTCTTAGCCATTGCTGAGGCTGTGGCAAGGCTGGGATCCTTAACCCACCATGCTGGGCCGGGGATCCTCCAAGCACTGCAGAGAGGCCACCAATCTTGTTGTGCCACAACAGAAACTCCTAAAACAATACATCTTTCATGTAGGAATTAAAAGATTTGGTAAAAGTACCATGGGGCAATTTGAGATTGAACACCTTCCTGGTTCCTTGAAGAGAGAGCGGAGTCACCTGCCTACCTGCCTCACTTGAAAATAAGTTTTACTCATGTTCTCTTCTAAAATTGAATGGATCCTGCTCTAAGCCTAACATTTTTCCTATATTTCAGTCTTTGTGAGTGAAGAAAATTCTTCCTCCTCCTTGAATGCACGAGTTCTGGAACATTCAAGTGTGCACCATACTTTGAGAAGAGCTTCACTCACACTTTCTCTAAGTATTCATTTGACTCAGGCGATGTAAACCCCAAGCTGTCTCCCCACTTCTGGGCCCTACTTCTGATGACATCCAGCAGTTTGTGTTGCCAGCCACAAACCCCTCCCTCCTCCGCCTCAAAATGCTGGTGGTGAAAGTTGATGTCTAACCAAACACTTTACACCTGGTCAGAGGGCGCAAGCAACTTGCAGTCTCTAAGCTTCCCCTTCCTTTTGCACCAAAACAGCTGAAACAAAGTGAAAAATGAAATCTAAGAGGTTAGAAGAGCCCCAGACCAGGGGGCTAAGGAGATGGCAGAGGGATGACAGGTTGATAGCAAGGCAGCAGTACAACCCAGAGGCTAGAAGATGGGAATTCACACATCGGTGAGAAGGGAATTTGCACACTATGGTGCGAGGGACTGAAAAGCTGGCATTGAGGGACACCAGGAGAAGGAACAGAGGAAGAGGGGCTGGACAGTCCTTACCGTTTAGTCAACTCAGGCAGGCAAGACTAGGTTAAAAATACAACACTCCACTAAAAATCGAGACCCGTGTATGTTTTAGCATTTTTCACTAACCAAACACCAGCGAAAGTGACTTGAGTTTTTCTGTGGTGGAGAGAGGGGAACAGGTGGTCACAGGTTTTCTTTTCTTTCTTTTTTTTTTTTCTAACTAAAAACCCATCAACCAGAACCAGAAGCAGCGGTCAGACAACTTCTGGGCAGAAACTAAGATGGAAAAGCAAATGTTGTTTATATAAATAGAGGTGCAGAGCCCAAAGCTTCCTGTTGACAAAATGAGCTTCGCTTCACCTCAAACCCTCAATGGTTTTAAAAATAGCTGATAATGAGGGGTTTTTTTTTTTCTCTTTCAATTTGTCCAATCAGTTTCAGTAAGATTCTAGTTTTTTCCTAAGCCAGGGATCCTGAACTTCTTTTCTCTGCCTCTAATGTTTGTCTCTTTCCTCTCCCTTTTCCTTTCTTCTGTGTGTTTGCCCAGCCATAAATCTGTATGGTGTAGCTTTTTGGAGTACATGATTGAAATTCTAGAACAATCCTTCAGGATGATCTCATAAATTTGTGAGATGCACCTTTTATTTATTTATTTTTTTTTTGTCTTTTCTAGGGCCGCATCTGCGGCATATGGAGGTTCCCAGGCTAGGGGTCTGATGGGAGCTGTAGCTGCCAGCTTACACCAGAGCCACAGCAACTCGGGATCCGAGCCACATCTGCAACCTACACCACAGCCCACGGCAACGCCGGATCCTTAACCCGCTGAGCAATGCCAGGGATTGAAGCCGAAACCTCATGGTTCCTAGTTAGATTCGTTAACCACTGCGCCACGACGGGAACTCCGAGATGCACCTTTTTAAAAAAGTAACGAATGAGCTTTGTGCTAGTAAAAGAAAATAACTCCAATATACTTAAGGGATTGATGCGCATTGAGGTATCGACTGCACCACCCTGTTTCCCAAATACGTTGTTCTGTCCCAAATGGTCAACCGCAAGGAGTTACAATGATGGGTAATGAAAAACAAACATTGCTTCCATTTGAATAAAATTACACACACATATCCATCCATTCCTGAAAATGGGTGAGATTGGGGTTGGGGAAGAAAAATAAATATTAATACAAATAAGCCTATGAAAGTGTGCAACATCAACATCAAAATCAATGCGATGAAAACAAAAATTACTTCAAAAATGGTCACTTGAGCTCCCGTTGTGGCTCACCAGGTTATGAATCCGACTAGTATCCATGAGGATGTGGGTTGGATCCCCGACCCTCACTCAGTGGGTCAAGAATCCGGTGTTGCTGTGGTATAGGTCACAGACACGGGTTGGATCTGGAGTGGCTATGGCTGTGGTGTAGGCCGGCAGTTGCAGCTCCGAATGGACCCTTAGCCTGGGAACTTCCATATGCGGCCCTGAAAAAAAAAAAGATCATTTCGTCATGCATGACAGCTCCTTAATTGGCTATTAAGAGAAACCTATTTGTTTGTTGGAAGGTGAGCTATAACGTGCATAAACGAGCATAATTAAACAACTCTGCTCTTTCATGTTGCTATTATTTCAGAATACCTGGGACAGAAAGACCTGACATCATGTAATAATCAATATTTAAAGCACAATATTTCATAAATTAAACCATAGTTTAATTATTCACAATTAAATTATAATTCATAAGAATCAAAGTGTATTCTAGCTAATAACACATGGCAAGAATAATTTCTCTTGCCATGTAAAAAAATGAAAAAGTCTATTTATAAATGAGACATCTATCTAGACACTAAATCAAGGTAATTCCAGGTACGATAAAGTGTGCATTCGTTTTAACATAAAAGAATTGGCATTTGTGTCAAGGCCAGTCCTAATGTAGCATTCACGTTGTGTGATCCTAAGGGAATAAATAAAAATTGGTGGCTCTGAGAATTAACAAAATCATGCATTCAAAGGATTTTGTGCCATTAAGACTACTACACAGCTAATAAAACCTTGGGACTTTTTTCCTAGTGAAGCGCATTGGTTTCTCCCTGTGTCCTCTCCCCCCAACACACACACTGTTCTTAAGTAGGTTGGTTGACTCTTCTTTCCCTTGTCACAAAGTGAGAGAAAGCCTGCCAGTTGGTTAACCAGTGGAGAGGTATGGAAATCCGCCAAGGCTCTGATGCCAATGACGCTAGTGATGTGCTGCCTAATATTTTTTTGGTCTTTTTTTTTAGGGCTGCACCAGGGGCATATGGCATACGGAGTTTCCCAGGCTAGGGGTCAAACCTGGAGCTGTAGCTGCTGGCCTGCAGCACAGCTCGCAGCAACGCCGGATCCTTAACCCACTGAGTGAAACCAGGGATCAAACCTGCATCCTCATGGATACTAGTCAGATATGTTTGTGCTGAGCTGCAAAGGGAACTCCCTGTGCTGCCTCATTTAGATTTAATTTTTTTCAGCATCCAAAATCTTTACAGCAGGGCAGGTTCACTTTTGTAGCAGTGGCTGAGCCTCTAGCACTGGAACCTGGGGCGCTAGGAGCACAGGTAGGTTTGGCAGGGCTGTGGGGTGGGGGGTACCCCTGGTTTTGCTTGGACATCTGGCCACCTTTGTGAGGACAGGAGGGCCAGATGGGACCACAGCCCTTGGGGGAGTGCGGAGGCAGCTGGTTGGAATCTGGCTGCTGGCCCCGGGGGTGCAGCTCCAGGAGGAGCGGCTTCTTGCTGCAGTGCACAGCTGCAGTTTGGAACAGGCACGTCACCCGGTATAACCCCCACAGCTGTTTTTATCATCCCAGCCAGGAGGCTTCATCTTCCCCAACATCCAGGAAAGGGACAGAGCAGCTGCTTAGGGGAGCCTCTTTAGCACAATTTGGCGGAAGGAGAGATAAGTTTCCGGCCAGAAATATGTAGAGCTTGACAACAGCCCTGGAGAGATGTCCTGGCCTTGGGTTCCCTGCACTGAACATCTTGGTCCTTACTGTGGCTGACTCCTGCAGTGGAGCCTACTGCTCAGCTAAGGTGACTAAAATTTTAACATTGTTGGTTTGGGTTTTTTGTTTTTTGTTTTCTTTTAGGGTCACACCTATAAAAGTTCGGAAGTGGCATATGGAAGTTCCCAGGCTAGGGGTTGAAAAGGAACTGCAGCTCCCAGCCTAAGCCACAGCCACAGCAACACAGCATCCCAACTGTATCTGGGACCTACACCACAGCTTGTGGTTAACGCCAGATCCTTAACCCACTGAGCAAGGGCAGGGATCCAAACCCGCATTGTTATGGATAGATACTAGTTGGGTTCTTAACCCACTGAGCCACAATAGTAACTCCTCTCTCTCTCTCTCTCTCCCTTCCTCCCCCCTCCCTTCCTTCCTTAATAAACATTTCATTCCAAGAGTGACCCTGTGAGGTGGGCAGCACAGAGACCATTGTCATGTTTGGGGTGGGGTTTGTCTCTCTCTCTCTCTCTTTTTTTTTAGGGCTGCATCCACGGCATATGAAGTTCCCAGGCTAGGGGTCGAATCGGAGCTGCAGCTCCCAGCCTACACCGCAGCCACACAGCAATGCCAGATCCAAGCTGCATCTGCAACCCACACCACAGCTCACGGCAACGCTGGATCCTTAACCTAAGGAGCGAGGCCAGGGATCAAACCCGTGTCCTCCTGGCTGCTAGTCGGGTTTGTTACTGCTGAGCCACAATGTGAACTCCAAACTAGTCAAATGTAATCACGGCTTCTCTGATTTCTTCAGGATATCAAGTGTACAGACTTGATCTCAGGAAGCTAGATTACAGGGGTGACTTGACTTCACCATTGTGAGTTTGATCATTCTGTGCCTCCGTTTCCTCACCTGTCAAAGAAGAGCACTATGGTACCGAACCCCTGGATTATGTGAAGATTAAGTAAGATGTTTAGAATAGCACCTGACACCCAGGCCCCCGTGTCAGTGTGAGCCATTCATTATCCTTCAGTCAGCAACTTTCGAGCCTGGCACAGTGCTGGGGATAAAGTTGCATAAGACACGGGGTGGGGGGGTGAAGGGGGAGTCTTCCCTCAGTGAGATTAGAGTCACTTCTTTATCACTCAACTTGGGTCTTCTTTGATTAACACCTTCCCCTTCTCATACCGCATGTTTTCATGTTTTCTTTTCAGGTTCTTTTCTCAATTAAGGATAGAGTAATCCTTTATTTTATACTACAAATTGGGTTTCCTCCTGTTCAGGGACAGACGGATCTTAAGTTTGAACAGCTCTGCCCATAGGCTTCAGTTCCCCCATAAGCTCCTGATCTGGTCAAGTGAATTTCCCATTAATATCTGGGTTCTTCCATCCCATTCCCGTTTCTATTCTTTCCTCTGCGCCAGGGCACATACCACCTTTTCGTCTCTTAATTGTGGACTTGACCCTCTGCTTACACATACCAAGAGAACACCCATCATCATTCTCATCCTTTTTCTGGCTGTTGAGTCCCTTGAAGCCCCTGAATCAATCAGGTTTTTGTTTTGTATTGTATTTGGGGTTTTTGGTTTGTTTGTTTGCTTTTTTTAGGGCCATACTCAAGTCATATGGAGGTTCCCAGATCAGGGGTCGAAAAGCAGCTGTAGCTGCTGATCACTGGCCTATGCTATAGCCACAGCAATGCCAGATCCAAACCACGTCTGCAACATGGCAATGCTGGATCCTTAACCCACTGAGTGAGGCCAGGGATCAAATCTGTGTACTCATGGATACTAGTCAGGTTTGTTTCTGCTGAGTCACCATAGGAACTCCTGTTGTTTTTTTAATGGCAGCACCCGTGGCCTATGGAAGTTCCTGGGCCAGGGATTGAATCTGAGCTGCAGCTGCAGCAATACTGGATCACACTGTGGGAATCAGACCCATGCCTCTGCAGCAACTGTGTTGTCAAAGTCAGATTCTTAACCCACTACACCACAGTGGGAACTCCTAATCAGGATTTAAAAAAAATTTTTGGCCACGCCTATGGCATGCAAGTTCCTAAGATAAGGGGTCAAACCATGTCACAGCAGTGACAATGCTTGATCCTTAACCCACTAAGCGACCAGGGAACTCCTTACATTGTATTTAGGTCTTTTTAGGGCTGCACCTGTGGCATATGGAGGTTCCCAGGCTAAGGGTCAAATCGGAGCTACAGCTGCCGGCCTACACCACAGCCACAGCAACGTGGGATCCGAGCCTCGTCTGCGACCTACACCATAGCTCACGGCGACGCTGGATCCTTAACACACTGAGTCAGGCCAGGGATCAAACCCACAACCTCATGGTTCCCAGTCGGATTTGTTAACCACTGTGCCACAATGGGAACTCCAATAACTGACTATTTAGACTGCAAGAGTGGAGGATGGAGATTCTACAGGTAACATCAATTTTAATCTGCTAACCTTACTTCAGGAACTGTCCCTTATCCATTTTTAGAGCTATGTGTATCAGGATTATCTCTGCCAGTCAATGGAATCACATCATTCTTTATATCACTGAGAAAACAAATATGGAATTCGGAGTATACATACCAACAAAAGGGAAGAAAACCCCAAAATCCTGAACATTATTTAGAGCATTTCAATTGCTTAAGAAGCAAGCAAACCATACACACATTTTCCAAAAGTATATAAATCATTTTCGAGCTAGGGAAGACTTAGATCCAGGTGTCCTCTAGGGTAATATTAACTGCCCACCTGCTTGAAATTAATGGCTGTTTGTCCAAAAGGCAGAGTCCTGTGTTGCACTCCAGAATTACTGAATCAAAATCTGTAGGGATTTAAAAAGAACGAAATACCAGCATTTTTTGCAACATGGATGGACCTAGAAACTATCATGCTAAGTGAAGTCAGCCATACAATGAGACACCAACATCAAATGCTTTCACTGACATGTAGAATCTGAAAAAAGGACAGACTGAACTTTGCAGAACAGATGCTGACTCACAGACACTGAAAAATTTATGGTCTCCAGAGGAGACATTTTGGGGGGGTGGGGGGATGTGCCTGGGCTGTGGGATGGAAATCCTGTGAAATCAGATTGTTATGATCATTATATAACTACAGATGTGATAAATTCAAGTAATAAAAAAAATAGAAAAAAAATCTGTAGGGATTAAACACTGGAATATGCAATTTTATATACTTACACCATATGAGAATCTCAAAATTACTCACATTTTATTCCTCATCAGAAAGTTTTGAATCATGGGAGCAGGTGACTTGATGATCATAACCTTTTTCAAGTATCTGGTCTTCTTGTATAAGTTGTTTTATAACATTTTATAAAAAACAATTGTTCTTTGGAGGTCCCGTCGTGGCGCAGTGGTTAACGAATCCGACTAGGAACATGAGGTTGTGGATTCAATGCCTGGCCTTGCTTAGTGGGTTAAGGATCCGGCGTTGCCATGAGCTGTGGTGTAGGCTGCAGACGCGGCTCAGATCCTGGGTTGCTGTGGCTGTGGCGTAGGCCAGTGGCTACAGTTCTGATTAGACTCCCTGGGCTGGGAACTTGCATGTGCCACGAGAACGGGCCCAAGAAATGGCAAACACACACACACACACACACACACACACACACACACACACAAACACAGTTGTTCTTTATAGAATACTTCCCACACAGAGCCACTTATTTCAATTATTTTTACCTATCTTTTGTTGTTGTTGTTGTTTTGTTTTTTAGGTCCGCACCAGTGGCATATGGAAGTTTCCAGGCTAGAGGTCACATCAGAGTTGCAGCTGCCGGCCTACACCACAGCCACAGCGACGCCAGATCTGAGCCACGTCTGCGACCTACACCACAGCTCATGGCAATGCTGGATCCTTAACCCACTGAGCAAGGTCAGGGATCGAACCCATGCCCTTGTGGATACTAGTCAGGTTCAAGATGCTGCTGAGCCATGCAGGAACTATTTTTACCAATCTTAAGATAATCATTTCAACTCTTTGAGCTTCAATGTTCACATCCTGAAAATTGGGATAATAGTTCCTACCTCGTAGATTTAAATAATATATGTAACGTGCTTAGGACAGAACCTGGCATAAAGTACACAATTAAGTTTAGCTATATTAGCACTATCTATCCACGTTTTATAGATGGGGAAAGAGAAACGTATGGCATGTGAACACTCAAAGACAGTTCACTAGGAAATGATGGAGACAGAATTCAAGTCTTCCTGTATCTGATTATAAAAACCCAACTTTTGGAGTTCGCGTCGCAACGCAGTGGTTAACGAATCCAACTAGGAACCATGAGGTCGCGGGTTCGATCCCTGCCCTTGCTCAGTGGGTTAAGGATCCGGTGTTGCCGTGAGCTCTGGTGTAGGTCGCAGACGCAGCTCAGATCCCGTGTTGCTGTGGCTCTGGCGTAGGCCGGTAGCTACAGCTCCGATTGGACCCCTAGCCTGGGAACCTCCATATGGGGCAAGAGAGCAGCCCTCGAAAAGGCAAAAAAAAAAAAATTAAAAATTAAAAAACCCAACTTTTTCCACTACCTTATACTATTGCTTATAAGTACATGATCGACGAGGGTTTGGTTAATTTTCCCATCAAAAATAACTCCTTCTTTAGCCCTGTAACCAGCCCCAGACTTTTAATGAACACTTATTTGTGCTCTCAACCTCAGCAAGTCCTGGGCAGCTGCACAGCAGAAGTTGAGTGAGTAATTCCTGTATGTGTTTCAAGATCTGTTCTCCCCCAGAGAAATTCAGTAACATAGCTGGCAGTAAAGTGAGAAAAACAAAAATCGGGAAATGCAGAAGTTGAAGCACTCCAAAGACCACACTTGAACCCACGCGGAAACCTTTTTGGGCTCTTTCAAAAACAAGCAAGTATCATATTGAACAATCTACCTGGTGCCCCAAAATAGTGGCCTGGGGAGTCATTGCCTGAACACCTCGGCTCTCAGACACAGGAATGTAAAGCCTGGAAAATTCCCAGGGGGCCTTTTGGCCTCACACACTGGCCATAACGAAACCCCACTTTGTGCTTCTCATGAAGGTTAACAATGGTGAAGTCCAGATGTCCAAGACTTCACTCAGCCACCAGACACGCTGCAATTTCCAAGTCATGTTTTTTCTGTTAAAAATAACCCAACCAGGTTGTCCGGTGGTTTTCAACTTCAAGAGAAGTAGGTGAGGGGAGAAGGGAGTTAGAAAAATAACTTTTAAAAATAGCTGAAGGAAAGCCCAGAAAATTGTTTTTTATAATCTCCCTAACTCCACATCACCAGGAATGAAAAACGCTCTTGTCCTAAGAGATGTACTTTCCTTTAAAAGAAGAAAGGTGAGCAGGGACTTTTGGAGAAATAAAGTTATTATCTTACGCTGGATGAATCATGCCTCTTAAATAATATTTTACCACCATTATGCAGTTATATAACTCTCAGTTTTGTTAGAAAGCTTTTTTTTTCTTAAGAAGCTTCTATGAAATACGAGTAACATCTCATTGTTGCTTGTCATCCTTGTTTTGTTCTGAGCCATCACTCAAATCAGAATAAGCGAATCCTTGTGGCTAAAACCTAAGAAGCACATCGCTATGGTTCTGCTTTTGCTCACATTGTTCTTGACACTTGGAAGAGAGGATGAGAAATTCGTATTCCAGATGCTGTGCTTTCATACTCACACGATAAAGCTAAGTAGATTCTTGGCATCACTTGGTGAGGAAAGAACTTTTTCCCAGAGTCAGGTGTTTCTTAAGTGAAAGGCGCAAATCTAGGGCCCAAGTCTATCTTCCAAGACTGTCCTCCAGAAAATCTCTGCTTCCTATTGTCTCTATTAAAATTGTATCCACTCACCAGAGTAGGGTTTGATCCCTGGCCTCACTCAATGGGTTAAGGATCCAGCATTGCCGTGAGCTGTCTTGTACGTCGCAGATGTGGCTTGGATCCTGCATTGCTGTGCCTGTGGCATAGGCCAGCAGCTGTAACTCTGATTAGACTCCTAGCCCAAGAACTTCCATAGGCCTCAGGTGCGGCCATAAAAAGGAGAAAAAAAAAAAAAGCAAAAAAAGAAACTAGGTCAATTGTGAGATCTTAGGATCTCTTCTTCCTCTGAACCCACCGCACCGAGTGGGTGGATGTGTGTCCTGATACTGGGATTCAACAGGAGGGCAGGAGGCCATTGTTTGGGATGCTGTCATTATAATTCTCTATAGAGAACTATGGAATCATTGCTTCTCAATTCATTTCCCCATTAAACTGTCCTATAAAGAGTAAAATGAGAAATGCTGAGCATCCGAGACTATAATCCCAAATCACCCACACTGAGCTGAAATTCCCCTGGAATCTATGTTTTGCCTTTAACATTTTCCTGTTGCTCTATTTACCTGCCAGTGTTGGAGAATAAAAATCATGACATGGAAGATTTCAAAGTTTTTTTGCCTTCTTTAAGGCCGCACCCATGCCTATGAAAGTTCCCAGACTAGAGATTGAATCTAAGTCAGCAACGCTGGACACTTTAACCAAGTGTGCCTGGGAGGGGATCGAACCCAAGGCTCCAAAACAACCTGAGCCACTGCAATCGGATTCTACTGTACCACAGTGGGAACTCCAAGGACTTTTACTTTTTATATGGGGTTGAGAGAGGATAATGAGGAAAAAATGTTTTTTTGTTTATTGTTTTTTTTGTTTTTTTTTGTTTTTTTGGTCTTTTTGCTTTTTCAAGGGCTGCTCCTGCGGCATGTGGAGGTTCCCAGGCCAGGGGTCTAATCAGAGCTGTAGCTGCCGGCCTACGCCACAGCCACAGCAACGCCAGATCCGAGCAGCATCTGTGAGCAGCGTCTGTGACCTATACCACAGCTCACGGCAATGCCGGATCCTTAACCCACCGAGCCAAGCCAGGGATCGAACCTGCAACTTTATGGTTCCTAGTCGGATTCGTTAACCACTGAGCCACAAAAGGAACTCCAAAAATGGTTTCAAAAAAGTTTCAAAAAAACACTAATGTGCATATTATATATATTCGACTCTAAATAATTTTAAATGAAAATACCGTTTTCCCCTAATTTTTGAAATTTTTATGTTCTAGGATAGCATAACTTTTCTATCCTATAGTTTTGAACTCCCTGATCTACTGCTATGTACTCAAATTTAGGCAGAGCTCCAGATACGCATACCCAAGAGAAGCACAGGGCTAGATAAATGCTAAGATATGCATATCCCAGAGAAGCACGGGGCTAGATAAATGCTAAGGTTCCTTCAAATCTGAGATACTAGGACTCGGAAATTTTTTAGTCTTTTGACATTTAATACCTTAATTTTGTCATTTAAGTATTGTTTATTTTTAAAGCTTTAAGCAAAATTTAAATATAATGTGTATCACTGTTCCCCTACAAAGCTCAGCCTTACGCTTTCTCACAACAGGTCTTCAATAAATATTAATAAATGAATTTCAGTTTTCAAAGATGGTGTTCATTATCAAGTATTTTAGTTTTTTGTTTGTTTGTTTGTTTTCTTTTCGACTGCACCCATGGCATATGAAGTTTCCAGGCCAGGGGTCAAATTTGAGCCACAGCTGTGACCTACCCTACAGCTGTAACAACAGGGAACTTTAACCCACTGCGCCAAGTACTTATAAAAGCACTTTTTAAATTGCTTGCAAAGGGGTAGAACATCAAAACACAACAGATTCTTTTTTTCTCTCCAGCACCTTCACTTTCAAGTCCTGAATATCTAAAACATATGTGTATGTTGGAGAGAATCTTCTTTATGTAGTCTATACACTGAAAGGAAAAATTTTCACATCAGAAGATAGTATAGACTGTACCTTGAGGAGTTCACTTGTGTCTCAGTGGGTTAAGGACCCAAAGTTGTCATTGAAGCAGCTTGTGTCACTGTGGTGGCATGGGTTCTACCCTGGCCCAGGAGCTTCCATATCCTGTGAGCATGATCAAAAAACAAAAGAACGTACATTGACTATTTTGTGTTGTTTTTATTAGATTTTGCAAACTCAATCCAATCTAATTTATAAAATAGAATAAATATCCATGGATAATTCTGTTTTGGAAACCGGTTTGAAGGAATTGACTGATTGCTGCCCTTCTCTATTCTTTCCCACACTTCCTGGTCCTGTACGTTTCTCAACATGCAGCTTTTGTATATCTTTTTGGTGCTTGGCTCAAACTCATGTCCCATCATTGAAATGAGAGATGGGAAAACATTCTCATTCTGACTAAGAATGGCCAACAGAGACTCTTTTGACGAAACAAAGAACTCCAAAAGTCCCAGCTTCAATCAGATTTAGACTTCATTACTTAGACCAAAATTGTCCACATTTTTTTTTAATGTGGGAGAGAAATGTTATCTTGCATAAGCAACTTATTGAGTTTGCCTGATATATGCAGCCAAATCAATTCTAAGACACAGCGATAGGGGGAAAAACGCTTCTCTGCAGCTCTGATGAAGATTTCTAAGCTGATATGGTCAGATTAAGATCTGCAGGGTAGATTTTACTGGAATGATAGTATCACATAAGCTTTGGAGTAAGGCTGACCATAAAAATGAATGAAGTTCTGATGTCTGCTATAACATGTTTTCACCTATATGAGGTGTCTAGAATAGGAAAATTCACATAGATTACCAGGGGTTAGATGGAAGGGAGAATGGTGAATTATCGCTTAATGATCATGGGAAGTTTCTTTTTGGGGTCATGAAAAGGTTTTGGAGACAGTAGTGATGTTTGCACAACATCGTGAATGCAATTTATACCACTGGACTATGCGCTTAAAATGATCAGAATAGGGTGTTCACTGGTGGTTCAGTGGGTCAAGGATGTGACGTTATCACTGCTGTGGCTCTATCACTGCTGTGGCTCAGGCAGCTGCTATGGCGAGGGTTCAATCCCTGGCCTGGGGAAATTTCACCATGCTGTGGGCATGGCATGTGAGAGATTTGGAGAAATGAAATGTTTATAAAGGAAGCAGGTGAGAATAACCCATGACAATACAAGATAGAAAAGAGGATTTCTAGTAGAGGGGGTAGACCTGAGGACAGAGGAGCAAAGCTAGGACTGGGGTGTGGTCACGAGCAAGGCTCCTGTGAAGGACTCCTTGCCAACCATATGAGAGCCATAATTAATCTGTTAATGCATAAAGGCTTTGGTAAAACCCACCGAACCTTTATAATTTGGTGTGATTGTCCTGGAGGAAAGTGAGAGATGGCATGGTTAAAGGGAAGTGAGGCTTGCCCCACATCAAATCCACCCCCTCCTAGATAGTCTTAGAAGGTGAATTAGCATCTTTCCATCCCTGACTGGGGACCTACACGGAAGCAAAGAATTTGTAATTCATAGAATCGGTGACCTTGATCACAACTCAGAAGCTTAGGAGACACTGTTCCCACAACCAGCTTTCCTAGGCTTACCTGGATTGAAAGTGCTTAGCACAAGATAAGCATTCCTAACCGCATCCTAATCATTATAAGCATGCAAAATAATTCTAAGACTGAGATGGGAGCTATTTCAACCTCCTGGCCAGGAAAGCTGAGTTGCCAGCCCATCACTTTCAATTATATATTTACATGTTCAGTTACTTGATTCATGTTCATGTCCCTTCTCCCTTTTGAATTTAAGTTCAATAAGATTCTTATTGATTTTATTCAACATTGCTTCAGTGTCTACTACATGCCAACATAGTGCTAGTACTTTTCCTCCATAAAATTAAAAAAAAAAAAAAAAAAAAAGTCAGGCTGGAGTTCCCATCATGGCTCAGTGGTTAACAAATCCAACTAGGAACCATGAGGTTTCGGGTTCGATCCCTGGCCTCGCTCAGTGGTTTAAGGATCCGGCATTGCCGTAAGCTGTGGTGTAGGTCGAAGACATGTCTTGGATCCTGTGTTGCTGTGGCTGGGTGTGGGCCTGAGGTTACAGCTCTGATTAGACCCCTAGCCTGGGAACCTCCACATGCCGTGGGTGCAGCCCTAGAAAAAAACAGAAAGACAGAAGATAAAAAAAAAAGACCAAAAAACCTCTCCTCTCATGCACTCAATGAACATAGACAATAGTAGTGTATTTTAAGTGATAAGTGCTAAAGAAATGTAAATTGGGAAAAGCGAAAATAATGGTGCAATAGAGTTGAAACTTTTTTTATTTTATTTTTGTCTTTTTGTCTTTTCTAGGGCCTCACCCACGGTACATGGAGGTTCCCAGGCTAGGGGTCTAATCGGAGCTGTAGCCAGCTACGCCAGAGCCACAGCAACACCAGATCTGAGCTGCATCTGCCACCTACACCACAGCTCACGAGGCCAGGGATCGAACCTGCAACCGCATGGTTCCTGGTTGGTTGGATTTGTTTCCACTGTGCCACAATGGGAACTCCAGTTGAAACTTTTAGATAGAAGCCAACTACAACGAGTTTATGAGTAAAGATGTAAAATAAGGGATCAACTGTAACAATATCCAAGGGAAGAGCATTTCAGGCAGAGGGAACAGCATGTGCAAAGGCTGAGGCATGTTCTTTGCACGAGCAAAAAGACAGGTTAAGGCGGGGCAGATGGTGGAGGGTCTCGTGAGCCATTTTAAGGATATTGGCAATTACTGAGAATGAGTCATGGAGAATTTTGACAGAAGAGTGACGCAATCTGAAACGTTTCAGAAGGACTACTTGGATAGCTGTGCAGAGAATAGACTAGACTAATTGAAGAAAGGTGGAAGGCAGCAGGAAGACCAGTTGAGAGGCTGAATACAATCATCCAGGTTGCATCGACCTGGAGGTTGTGAAAAATCCGTGTTCTGGATTTATTCTGAAAGTAGAGTTAACGGGAGCTGGGCATGGGATTTAAAAAGGAAGAGAGCAATCAAGAAGATGGCCGGGTTGGCCTGAGTAATGAATGACATTGTCATTGAGACAGGGAAAGTGACAAAGGAGGTGGTTATGGGTTGGGAGTGAGAACTGGTACTAGACTTAGCCATGTTTAAAATGCCCATCAGACATCCTGAGGGAGATGCTGAAGTCGAAGATGGATACTTGCCTTGAGTTCAAGGGAAAGGTCCAAGCTAGAACCACAGACTTGGGCATCAAAGGTACAGATGGTATTCAAAGCCTTGAGACAGGAAGAGAGCAGGGGACCGCTGTGGCTTTGTGCACTATTGTATCCCCAGCACCTGGCACAGTTTCTACCATCTAGTGGGTATGAATTTTTTATTGAATGAATTAATAGAATGCGTATGGACTCAAATAGGAGGGAGAAACCTTTTTCTTTCTTTCTTTTTTTTTTTTCATTTTAGGACTGCTTGTGAAAGTTCCCAGGCTAGGGGTTGAATTGGAGCTGCAGGTGCCAGCCTACGCCACCGCCATAGTTAACACCAGATCCGAGCTGAATCTGTGACCTACACCACAGCTCACAGCAACAACGCCAGATCCTTTAACCCACTGAGCAAGTCTAGGGATCAAACCCATGTCGTCATGGTTACTAGTTGCATTCTTAACCCACTGAGCCACAACAGGAACTCTGAGAAGCAAAATCTTAATAGACCAGTTTGTATCAGGAAAGGAATAGCTATTTGAAAAGCTCAATCTGTTTTCCAAGTTCCATGCTATTACTTAGATGCCAATTCCATCTGATGAACTAATTATTATTATTATTTGTTTTTAAGGCCGGCACCCAAAGCATATGAAGTTCCCAGGCTAGGGATTGAATCAGAACTGCAGCTGCTGGCCTATACCACAGCCACGGGAACACCAGATCCAAGCCGGATCTTGACCTACACCACAGCTCGCGGCAACACTAGATCCTTAACCCACTGGTCAGGGCCAGGGATCGAACCTATATCTTATGGGTACTATTTGGGCTGGCTTCCGCTGAGCCACAACAGGAACTCCTGAAATATTTTTCAAGTGTTTCAGATGCCGTTGCCTCTAACTTCAAATTAATATATGGCTTTTGTGGAGATGACTTATCCGAAAGTTAATTTTTGGTGTCATCTAGTCTTCTGGCTGTTCTTGTAAAGCAATCAAAGGGGGGGAAAAATCAATAGTTTGGAGGCGAAATCTCTGTCCTAAGTCCTATATAACTGAGTTTACTTGCTGAGCCACACAGCTAAAGATGTTAGTGCTGGTCTCTATTGAGACTCAGAGATACTGTGTAATTAAATGAGGGAATACATGCATTGGCTGATGGAACAAGATGCTCAGGAACTGAGCCAAGTTCCTGTCATGGCTCAGTGGTTAACGAATCCCACTAGGAACCATGAGGTTGCGGGTTCGATCCCTGGCCTTGCTCAGTGGGTTAAGGATCCACCATTGCCGTGAGCTGTGGTGTAGGTTGCAGACGCGGCTCAGATCCCACATTGCCGTGGCTCTGGCGTAGGCCAGTGGCTACAGCTCCGATTAGACCTCTAGCCTGAGAACCTCCACATGCCATGGGTGTGGCCCTAGAAAGGACATAAAGACAAAAAAAAAAATAAAATTAAAAAAAGATGCTATTTAAATACTATTCATATTATTATGATGATGCCTTTAAAATTAATCATTTTCACCATGATTACAAATTTCCAAACTCTCTGCTCCTCCTGTCTCCTGATCTTTATTACCTGTGGAGCATGAACTGAATTTTTAGAAAGGCAGCCCTAAAAGAACCCATACATGAAGCAGAGTGGCCCTCAACCGTTTTGCCTATGCAACTCATGACAACCCCCGCCCATCTTCATTGGACCCAGACAGGAGGAGGAAGGCTGCTGGGGTCCCTGGTGGTGGTGATGCTATTGGGGGAGGAGCCCAAGGGGGCAAGTTCAAATTTGAATGTGTGGAGCCAATGCACTGTCAGAAGTCAGTGCAGCAGCAGTGGTGCTGGAGGCAAGTTTTCCTTGGCCTAAGAGTCTCAGGGAGCCACTCTGGAATCTACCATGGACAGGTAAAGCAGTCTACTTGTGGGTGGGTGGCCTTTCTCTCAGAGCAAATCTGAGTAATGAGACGGCTAAACTCTCCCTTTCTTCCCTATCACTGTCTGACTCACAAGATTCGCTTGGTCAAGATGCACATTTATTTCTCTGGATCTGTCTCATCTTCTGTTCAGATCTTACATGCTTTCTGCCAAATTCTCTCTTTCTTAACTTTTATGCACCATATATGGACTTGTCACTCATTGATGGTAGTAATATTAAGTAAGTAAATGGTAAGAGACTCAAATCATGAAAAGGTAAGAGCAATGCTATACTAAAAGCAGTAGTGGTAACTAATAATTCTGTAAACAGGAGTCCCTTGGTGGCTTAGGGGTTTACGGATCCGTTGTTGTCACTGCAGCGGCTCAGGTCACTGCTGTGGCATAGGTTCAATCCCTGGCTTGGGAACTTCCACAAGCTGCAGGCATGGCCAAAATAAATTCTGTAAACATTCAACAATAAAACCCATTGAAGAATAGCTTTCCAAGGGAGATTTTACTGAATAATTACACTCAGGAAATTATTTTTTTAAATGCCTATATTCAAAATTAATTGCTTGAAAGTCACTAGGACTGTGTCTGTTATGAGGAGATTAATTCACTCAAGCAACTTATTTAATATTATAGGCCCAATTGTTAGGCAGTTAATGGCATTTTTACTATTTCCATTGTCTTTCAATTCCTTCAGACATAATGTCTTCACATGAAGTTTATGACATGTTATCATAGAACTTTTTTTCATAGAGCTTATTCCTGTTTTTATGATTACTGCGAATGCATGAAAATTTATATCTAATCCAAATACTTTATCTCAATTTTATTCTTTTACAAAGGATCTAAACCACGTGGCCAAGAATCTTAATGGTAGACTAAATGTTCTTTGGGAAAATTTTGAGGGCAAAAATGTCAAATGTCAGCTCTGTTCACAGTGAGATTTTGAAAACGAATCTCAGGTACAAGAGAGGAACAGGACTCAGTGGAGATACTTGTAAATACTGAAATGCAAAGCAATGGTAAAAAGAGTCAAAATTCAGAGAAAGTCAGAGAAGGAGAAAAGATGAAATTCAATAGGAGAGAATTATTTTCATTAAGGAAAAGCCTCTCTGCAGAGCCCAGTAGTGACGGCACACGGCAGGAGAGGCTGATTATTTTTAAAGCATCTGTCTCTGGTTTGCATTGCTGGGGATGCAGCCAGTGTTCTGCGTCAGGGAACACAGCTGTCCTAGCAGCTGTCAACCTGCGGACGTGAAAGACTCTCTCTGCTGAGTCCTTCGTACCCTGAAGAGAAACCACGAAGAGGACAGGGTGTAGAAACAGGTTCCTAGCCCGTTAGGGGCAAGTGATGAATCAGGAAAGTCATTTAACAGCTCTGCCGCCCCAACCCCGCCAAACGTTAATTGACAGGTGACCATGATGCAATGCACTCTGACTGGTAGCTTCTGATGGAAACAGAACTATTGTATTTTCATGTGAGGTAGGAGGTAGAAGGCCATCTGATTCCTTAACCTATGTCCTGTCCTTTCCTGTACTCCTGGACGTTTCCTCCTCCTCAAGGTAACACCCCCCCCACCTGCGGTGCATGATCTAGTCCCCCCTCCCCACACCCACTTCCCATCCACACAGCCCAGGAAGACAGGTTAAAAGTAGAAGGAAATTTTTGGCAAGAGATTTTGAACCTATTTAAAACTGGGCCCCAAAGAGGATGTTTCTTCTTTTCTAAGCATTTATTATGTATTTGGTTTGTATGTAATATGCTGAGGGTGATTATATGTTAATTAATAATTAACAATTGTAATAGTAACAGTGGCAGTGCTATGGTGGTTACCATAGTAAATTACTATCACTTTAAAATAAAGTCAATTTGGAGTTCCTGCTGTGGCACAGTGGGATTGCTTGCATCTCTGCAGCACCAGGACACAAGTTCAATCCCTGGCCCCGTACGGCGGGTTAAAGGAGCCAGCCCAGGTTGCAGCTGCGTCTTGGATCTGATCCCTTGCCTGGGAACTCCATATGCCACAGGGCAGCCAAAAAAAGTAGTGTAAAAAATAAAGCCCCCCCCTTTTTTTCACAGTTTTCAATTTTTTTTTTTTTTTTTTTTTTTTTTTTTTTTTGGCATGTGGAAGTTCCCAGGCCAGGCCAGGTATAGAATCGGTGCCACAGCAGCGGCCCAAGCGACTACAGTGACAATGTCAGATCCTTTACCCACTGGGCCACAAGAGAACTCCAAGCCAATTTTTATTAGATTCTTGTTAGCATCCAATTCAGATTCTTGCCAAATATGCATTTTTTATTTTAAAATAATGATTGACTAATTTTTTATAGTTTTATATACATAATGGATATGGGGCAATATGTCTAATTCTCTGCCTCAGGATTTAAAATGGATTCCAATAAGCTTCAAATTGCATTCAAGATATTCAAAGTGCAATAACTTTAAAAATGTCTAACCCTGGAGTTCCTGTTGTGGCTCAGTGGTTAACGAAACCAACTAGGAACCATGAGGTTGCGGGTTCGATCCCTGGCCTCACTCAGTGGGTTAAGGATCCAGCATTGCCATGAGCTGTGGTATAGGTCGCAAGCTGTGGTGTAGGTTGCAGATGCGGGCTCGGATCCCACGTTGCTGTGGCTGTGGTATAGGCTGGCGATTCCAGCTCTGATTAGACCCCTAGGCTGGAAACTCCATGTGCCATGGGAGTGGCCCAAAAAAGACAAAAAAAAAAAAAAAAAAAAAAACTCTAGCCCTTGCTTATTTAACAAAATATTAGAGCACTTGACTTTTAAATTCAGGGTTCTATCTCATGCACTCCATTATTAAAATATCAATAATCAGCATATTGTCCATTATGTCTTTGGACTGGTACATGAATGTAGAAGCTTTATTCATTCACAAGAGTCCCAAAGTGGAAACAATCCAACTGTCCATCAACAGCTGAATGAATGTGCAGCACCCAGCCAATGGAATATTGCTTTGCAGTTACAAAAAAAAAAAAAAAAAACTCTCTTGATACACATACCACCATGAGTGAATGTCAAAGTCATAACATGCTTAGTGAAAGAAGTCAGACACACACAAAGGAGGTCATAATGTCTGCTTTATATGAAATTCTAGGAAAGAAGCAGTAATTATAGCTACAGAAAGCAGATCAGCGGTGGGCCTGAGAGGGAGGGAAAGAACTGACTGAAGAGGTGCATGAAGAAACTGGTGGGGAGGGGTGCGCTGAAAATGTTCTGTATCCTGATTGGGGTTTTGGATGTTTACATCTGCCAATATTCATAGAATTGTACATTTAAGTGGGTGAAGTATGTAAATTATACCTCAATGTTTAAAAAAAAATTTTTTTTTAAAGTTTCAATTCTCATGCCAGCAAACCGTATTCAAATTACTAAGTCATTGCTTTTACAAGTTCTCTGCACTTCTGCTCATTGCCACTAGATGGCAGAATTCTCTCCACCAGTTAGATAAGTGCACAGCGGGACAAAAACCAGGGACACTACCGGGCTTTGCTATTAACCACACTATAGCTTGGGTTATGCTCACAACCACAGAGAAACTTGTGTTAGCAGAGAGTATATCCACAAATTCATCTCAAAGAAGCTGCTAGGAAACAGAGCAATCTGTCCCTGTGTGTGAACACAGCAAAATAATTATGTTAGTTTGCAAAACTACACAAGAAATCAGCATAATCAAATCCTGTAAATTTATACCTATTAAAAGACCAGAAGGGAAAACTTAGGCATGTTAACAGTAGTTATCACTAGATAGTATGTCTAATTATCATTAGTATTGGTATTCTAAGCTTTTAAATTCTTTCATATTTAAAAACTTGTCTACTTTTTTGGAGTAATTCAAGTTGACAGCCAAGTATTAATTTTGTACTTTTTTTAATTTGGCCTTGCCCAAGGCATGTGGAAGTTCACTGGCCAGGGATGGAAACTGCACCACAGCAGCAACCTGAGCCCCTGCAGTGACAACGCCAGATCCTTAACCTGAGGCCCCACAGGAGAACTCCCATGACTTTACATTTGACTCAAAAAATGACACTTCCTGACTCAAAATAGGAAGTCTAATTGAGGAGACAGATGTCAGCAATCAATTGATTACAAAGGCTGACTGCTTTGATGGGGTAAGCAGAGAACAACAGGAAATCACTGAAGGGTTTTTGGTTGCTGTTAATATTCGATTTTTGCCTAGAAATTTTGGGGTAGTGACTGTGAGATACATCTTACTGGAAGAGCTGAAATTGTGGTTAGGCTTTGAAGGATGTAAAGGTTTTGCCCAGAGGGAAAAGGCAGGAAGAATTCGGTCAGGGGACGTGCATCAGCAAAGTCACTGGAAAGAAAAAAGGAGCGCAGCAGGGGACAGAGGGGGGAGGAGGACTGCAGTGGTGGGGAAAAGAAGAGAAAAAGTCCTAGGAAACTAGAAATGCAGCTTGATACTGAAAAAGCTGGCCTAAATACCACGTTACAGAGTTTGGAGTTTATTCTGTGGGCAGAACCTAGGGGCTCTTGGGGAGTTCCCTGATGGTGCAGTGGGTTAAGGATCTGGGGTCATCACTGCTGTAGCATGGGTTCCATCCCTGTCTCCAGGGGCAAAAAAGAAAAAAAGAAAAAAAAATCTTTATTTAAAAATAAAAATCTAAAACTGTAATTGTAATGTATACATGTAAGGATAACCTGACCCCCTTGCTGTACAGTGGGAAAATAAAAAAAAAAATAAAAAATTAAAAAAAATAAAAATCTAAAAAAAAGTTAGAAAAGAAATTAAAAAAAAAAAAAGTTGGGGGTTTTTGGCATGGGAATGATAGTCTAGTCTCACACCTGGGTTTCTTGTGCGGTCCCTCCGGTACAGCATGGCCAATGTTATTTTGAAGGGACTGGAGAGATAAGAGGTTAGGCCAGTGGTAAAGATTAGGGCTTGGACTGAAACCGAAAACAGAGGGAATAGAACAGGGACCAATCAGTAAATGCAGAGGACTAATTGAATATGAGGAGTGAAGAAGAAGCAGATGATTCCCAAGCTTTGAACCTGGTTACCGAGGGTGGAAAGTCAGTGAGAGAAGAGAGGCAGGTCAGGATGGAGGGCAATTTGGGGATAAATACTGTTATGAGCATGTTTGAGGTACACATTGGACATTTAGCTAGAGATTGGAGGGGGAACCCAAGAAGATCAGTATGGGACGAGAGAACATGTTTGTAATTCCAAGTTATCAGCATCTAGAAGGCCTATGGCTTTGAAGTTCTTGCTGTCTCTCGACTGTTCTTAAATATAAGCATGAAAGGGGGTTTATATTGGATTCAGTAAGTCTCAGGCATCATCCAGCAAAGAAGGCAAGAGCATCTTCTCTGATTTGGCCCAAGTATCAGATTTGTTAAAAAGCTGAAGAAAGCCTAAAAAATTAATTAATTAATTAATTTAAAAAAAGAAAAGAGTTCCCGTCATGGCGGTGGTTAACGAATCCGACTGGGAACCACGAGGTTGCGGGTTCGATCCCTGGCCTCGCTCAGTGGGTTAAGGATCCAGCCTTGCCGTAAGCTGTGGTGTGGGCCGCAGATGTGGCTCGGATCCCACGTTGCTGTGGCTCTGGCGTAGGCCAGTGGCTACGGCTCCGATTGGACCCCTAGCCTGGGAATCTCCATATGCTGCGGAAGCAGCCCTAGAAAAGGCAAAAAGACAAAAAAATAAAATAAAAAGAAAGCAAGCCTGGTGTGATGGGTGGATCAGCTGAGCTCCTGCACACACTTCCTCCTTCCTCTCACCCACAGCCTCCTGATGAAGCAGAGGCAGTTCCTCTACCAATTCAAAAACGTGCGCTGGGCCAAGGGCCGCCACGAGACCTACTTGTGCTATGTGGTGAAGCGGCGGGATAGTGCCACCTCCTTCTCACTGGACTTCGGGCACCTTCGAAACAAGGTATCAATTAAAATTTCCTTCCCAGGCCGTTCAAAGCTAAACTCAGGGCACTTTTAGAGCCTCCTGCTGATGGTCCTACGTTCAGCCTGTTCATTGGTCTCCACTAGACTCCTGAAACCTTTTTCACATGTCCATGCAAGCACAACAGCTTTGCCTCAAAGGGTGTCATCAATGCCAGATCCTTAATGCACTGGACCACAGCAGGAACTCCTCAGGTTGAATTTTAAATGTGAAAAACAAATTGAGTATTTAGCAATTTTACAAACTGGGGAAAAGGAGGTCTCTTGTGGCACAATGGGTTAAGGAGCCGGTGTTGTCACGGCAGTGGCTTGGTTTCCCAGGGGATACAAGTTGTGTTTACACCATACGGTAGTCCTTGAAGTGTACAAGAGCATTATATCTAAACCCCCCCAAAAGTACAAATCTTAATTTTAAAAGTTTATTGCTCAGAATTGCTATCTGAGCCTTCAGGAGTAACATCAAAGATCACTGACCACAAAAAAAAAAAAAAATCACCAACCACAAAGATCACCCTAAACAAATATAAAAGTTTGAAATTTGCAAGAGACACAATGTGAGCAAACGCTGTTGGAAAACATGACACTGAGAGACTTGCTCCAGGCAGGCTTGCCACACACCTTCAAAACCTGCAAAATCCAATACAGCCAAGCACAGTAAAATAAGACCTGCCTGTATTTCATTGCTCTTAGACCATAGCAGCCAGCGCCTCTTGTAGGCCTCATCGAAATCTATACCCTAACCCCAAATTTCCTGACCTCCAGCTAGTGAGGTCAACAGGCACTTCCAATCAATTTTCCTTCCCTTCCAAGGAAGGAAAAGTAACTTCACAAACGCAAATGAAAGCCCTGTGATAGCATGATGCTGTTTCTTTCATCCACTCAACTCATTCCATCCTCCCCATTCCACAGCAAATCCATAGGCTTTCCCCTTCCTAAGGCAAAGAGTTTGAGGTCACCACTTAGCATTGTACCCTTTCCAGCAGATGCTTAACCTTTCTGACACCTGCAGGACAAAACCGCAGACACTCCAAAATAAAATGTTGCAGAGGGAGGGTCCCACATTAATGATCGTAAAAGCAACCAGCACGCCAGTCAACATGAAGGCTCTGAGCCTTCCACTCTCTGAGCCTTCCACTCTGTTTGCAGTCCGGGTGCCACGTGGAATTGCTCTTCCTTCGTTACATCTCCGACTGGGACCTGGACCCGGGCCGGTGCTACCGTGTCACCTGGTTCACGTCTTGGAGCCCCTGCTACGACTGTGCACGTCACGTGGCAAACTTCCTCAGAGGGAACCCCAACCTGAGTCTGAGGATCTTCACCGCGCGCCTCTACTTCTGCGACGGCTACAAGGCGGAGCCTGAGGGGCTGCGGCGGCTGCACCGCGCGGGGGTCCAAATCGCCATCATGACCTTCAAAGGTGTGCGGGGCTCCCCTCCACCCAGCTCAGCCAGGCGGGGCTTACCATTGAGAGTGGGAAGAGCCAGAGGGGAAATTCACGGGGGCAGAATCCTGTGGGTGTTACTAGTTTGCCTTTGGAGTCAAAAATGATCAGCTAAGAGTTCCTGTCGTGGCGCAGTGGTTAACAAATCCGACTAGGAACCTAGAGGTTGTGGGTTCGATTCCTGGCCTTGCTTAGTGGGTTAGGGATCCGGCGTTGCCGTGAGCTGTGGTGTAGGTGGCAGACGCGGCTCGGATCCTGCGTTGCTGTGGCTCTGGCATAGGCCGGTGGCTACAGCTCCGATTAGACCCCTAGTCTGGGAACCTCCATATGCCACGGGAAGCAGCCCTAGAAAAGGCAAAAAGACCAAAAAAAAAAAATCAGCTAGAATTGGAGGAAAAGAATCAATGACTTGGACCCGAGGCTTTGGGGGAAATGAGAATTGAGGGGGCCGGGTTTTTCTCTCTTTCCTCTTGACTTGAGTGAGATCTGAGCCACCTTCTTTCTACCCCCTTCCCCGGCCCTTTTTTTTTTTTTGAAGATTACTTTTATTGCTGGAATACTTTTGTGGAAAATCGCGAAAGAAGTTTCAAAGCCTGGGAGGGGCTGCATGAAAATTCTGTTCGTCTGACCAGACAGCTTCGTCGCATCCTTTTGGTAAGGGACTTCCCTGCTTCTCACTGTCTTTCTCTCCCAAAGTCATCTTTTCCTGCAGCGACTTCTATTGTTTCCTATATTCCCTACATTTTCCTCTGTGCATATGTGTCTATTTATCACTTTTTCCTATGATGAAAACTTTCTCTTTTTTGTTGTCATTTCTCCTGTAATTGAGTTTGCTCTTCTGTTATTTCACAGTTCAGAGCCCTCTGCTAAGATTCCCTTTCCGTCCTTCCCCTTTTTCCTCACCCACATCTTCTTAGACTTCTCAGGATCCGTTTCTCCTGGTAAAATTCCTTCTTCCTACTTCCTCTCCCTCTCAACTTACTTTCTTCAAAAATGTTACCAACGTCACCCACTCTTTCTCCACAGCCCCTGTATGAGGTTGATGACTTACGAGATGCGTTTCGTACGTTGGGACTTTGATACCAGCCTCCACATACAAAGAAATATCTCTGAAGATAGTGGGTAAAAAGCTATCCTTCAAGAACAGTCCTTCAAGAATTCTGTTTTTCTTCAACTCTCTTTCTTTTGAGTTTAGGAAAAAAAGTATTCATATATGACTTTAAGAAATGTCTTGAAAATAGACAACGAACACAGGCCCACCAGGGTAATGCCAGTGTTGGTGCAGTTTTTAGTGCAACATCGCACCCTACTGGGAGATGACAGAACTGCAGGTCCTTGGAGCACCTAAGTGTCAACATTAAGCAGAGAGAAAGCAGAAGGTAAATGCTTCAAGAGCAGGGTGAAAGGATCAAATTTTTATAACCAATATCCTTCATTATTAGATTCTGAGTTTTCCATGGTGTTAATGATAGATTTTTTCTACTCTTTTCCTTTGGCGTTCATTTGCAAGTGAACAAGCTTCTGTCAGGCTGTGCTCTATAGAACTTTCTAAGGAGAGAACCTGGGTGATGATAAACCCTGAGCCATCTCTTCAGAGCATTAATATTCAAGCATGTGCTGTATGTCTTAATTGTCTGAAGCATGTTTTTCAGGTTTGTACATAAGAGAATTTGTTTTCTTGGTATGAAATGCACATGGTCACCTTCAGGCTCTTTATAATAAAGGATCTTAAAATGAATGAAGACCTTCTAAAAGTGAATTGATGCCTCAAGTAACAAATGTGCAAACAGATCTTTTGACAGTAACTTTTGAAAGCACACATTTCCCATAAAACTAGTGAACTCGGAAGGGAGTTGCTTGAAAGCTAAGAAAAATCTATTCTCTTTGGTGGGTTTTTGAACTTCAGTAAGGCCAGCCAGGTTAAGGTTTTCCCTTTTGTATGTATGCATTGCTTCTCTCAAAGAAATGACAGTGTAAGAAGCTGTGATTAAAAAAAAAAAAAAAAAAAAAAAAAAAAAAGAATATTTGGAAAGGATGAGCATTGTAAGGAAAGTGTTTTATCCAGCAAAATAGCAGAGTGAGCCAAACGGCAGAGAGCAGTTGTCTGTCCCTAACAACTCCCCTGGACTGTGAGAAAAATATCAGAATAACCATATATCACTGTGCAGTTATCACCTAGCAACCCTTGCAAGGCAGATAAACAAATCCACAGGAAAATTTGAACTCCTAATTGTATTATTCTACTCTTACTGTATGTATATAGTTTCTGAAAGTTAATTATTAAAAATCCTTGTTCATGTATTACTCATTCATATTGTATATTGTGCTACGTAGTATCTAATCTTTTTTTTTTATCATTCTTTCCCTTTCTGATGTATTGAAATGGATTCCTAATGTCTTACCTTTGAAAAATTCCGAATGTTTATACCTTTAGAAATGCTTCTAATAGCAAGCATGTGATTCTGTCGTGGTCTAGTATTGTAATAAAATTGCTATAAAACCATTCTCCTGATTTTTAGTAAATTTTTCCCACAGCAGATTTGATTCTGGCTCATTTCAATCAACTGAATAAATGATAAATAATTTTGGAGATAAAATGCCAAATTAAAATATCCCCAATGATTTTTAAAGTTAAATTACAGGAGTGCCTTTTGTGGTACAGTAGGTTAAGGCTGTGGTGTTGTCACTGCAGCTACTCAGGTTGGGCCTATGGTGCAGGTTCGCGCCCTATCCCAGGAACTTTCACATGCTGCTGGTGCAGCCAAAAAAAAAAGTTTAAATTACAAAGTCAGTATGGGAGTTCCCGCTGTGGAACAATAGGTTAAGAATCTGACTGCAGCGGCTTGGGTTGATCCCTGGCCCCAGAATTTCTTCTATATGCTGTGGGTGCAACCATAAAAATAATAATAATTTTTTTAAAAATCTTGAGTTCCCATCGTGGCCCAGCAGTTAACGAATCTGACTAGTATCCTTGAGGACGCAGGTTTGATCCTTGGCCTCGCTCAGGATCTGGCATTGCCGTAAGCTGTGATGTAGGTCGCAGATGTGGCTCAGATCTGGCGTTGCTGTGGCTGTGGCGTAGGCCAGCAGCTACAGCTCCAATTCTACCCCTAGTCTGGGAACCTCCCTATGCCACAGATGCAGCCCTAAAAAGAAAATGAAAAATCCAACAACAAAGTCAGTATGATAGAACAGACTTCAGAGTCCAGAAATAAGCCCATGTGTCTATGTTCAACTGATTTCTGACAAGGATGCCAGGACCATTCAAAGGGACAAAGAACAGAGCTTTCAGCAGATGATGCTAGGTCAACTTGCACTTATATGCAAAATAATGACTGTGAACCTCTACCACAGAACAGTTAATTCAAAATGTATCAAATACCTAAATCTAAGAACCCAGCCCTAAGTAGTACCTGCTTAAGTCTGGTCTTTCAAACTCAGGGAAGGCCTAAGATACGAAAGCATTTTTCAAGAAACAAGAAATGGGGGACACAGAGGGGCTTTTGTACCCAAAAGAGTCCTTTTCATTCTCCCCTTTTCTTTAATAAGACTCAATCCTAAGGGGAATGGGGGTGGAACAAGAAAGGGAATAAAATTTTTGACAGAGAGATTAATCATAAATTCAGCAGGGGAATTCTTTTGGGGGGATTCAGATTTCAAATTCACAGAATGGGGGAAAAATACTTATAACTATTTTATCTGATGAGCTGAGTATCCAGAATATACAAAAGATTCTAAAGACCACCTAACTTAACAATGGCCAAGAGATTCAAATACATTTCTCCAAAGAAGATTTACAAATGGCTAGTAAGTACATAGATTCTCAACATTCTTAGTGATTAGGGAAATGCAAATCAAAATCACAATGAGACACTAAACGATTATTGGTGAGAATGTGGAGAAGTTAAAACAGTCATGTGTTAGCTAGTGGAAATGCAAAACTGTATTATGAAAAACAATTTGGTGATTCCTCAAAAGCCAATTCATTTTGGCTCAGTGGTAAAGAACCAGACTAGTATCTGAGGACATAGTTTTGATCCCTGGCCCCACTCGATGGGTTAAAGATCCAGCTTTGCTGTGAGCTGCAATGTAAGTTGCAGATGAAGCTCGGATCTGGCTGAGCTCTGGCATAGGCTGGCAGCTGCAGCTTCAGATTTGACCCCTAGTCTAGGAACTTTCATATGCCAAGGATGCAGCCTTGAAAAGAACACACACGCACGCGTGCGCGCGTGTCCTCTAAGACACAGCACTTTCACTCCTTGGCATAATATCCAAGAAGATTAACATATGTTCAAACAAAACTTTGTACATGACTACTCTAGCAGTTTTTATAGTAGCCAAAAAGTGGAAACACCCAAATGTCCATCAACTGATCCATAGATTAATGAAGGGGTATATCCATAGAATGATATTTTACTTGGTTATAAAAAGGGAGTACTGATACATCCTACAACATAGATAAACCTTAGAAACAATGTGAAAGAAGCCAGATGCAAAAGACCAACTATCCTACATTTCCATTGATATGAAAATGCCCAAAATTGTTAAATCTAGAGTTCTGGTTTCATGCAACAGTGGGCAAGGTATTGGAACTTTGTAAAGCTTTAATTTCCTATCTGTGAAATGGGCATATGAAGGTCAATTCTTCATATATTTTTGGTATTTAATTGGAAGATTATACAAACCTGGTCCTAGAGCACTGCCGTCCTATTTATAAGGTGGAAACCTAGAAACCACACTTGACTTCACTGTCTGCCCCCGTATCCGGTCCTATAGACTTTGTGTGCTAAATTATCTCTTGAATTTACTTTTCTCTATGCTCCACTAGCACTTTAGTTGGAGGGCAAGGAGCAGCTCCTGACAGTTGAGAACTGGCCTGGGACACATAACTGGGCCATATCATTTTCTTGTTGGACATAAACAGTCTCATAGAAAACAAAAAAAAACCTAAAAGAACACCAACCTCAGACAAGATTACTCTAAGACCACGATGCATTATTTGTCGGAGACACCCACAAAAATACCAAACACCCCATCTCTTGGCTTGAATGGCTGCTACTTTGTTACCAGTTACAGCTCTTCCCCAAAGGCTTAGTGTCAACAATCAGAGGATTGACTTATTCCCTCACAATGTCAGTCTAAAGCAAACCTCCATTTTCTTAGATCCTTCTCCAATAAATTCCCAAACCAAAGTCTATAATTGAACTAGTAGCTGTGGAGCGTCTCGGTAAGAGAAACAGTCTCTTACACAGAAACTTCGCTGGTTCCCCATGACAGGTGTTTCCCCATCGGGGCAAGAGTCATCAGTCTTACTTGTCCAACTGCAGGTGTGTTCTTCCTGGCCTCTGGCTGGAGGCCATTGACATACCTTAGTTGGAGCTATTCACATCTCTTGTATAGTCTATTGCAAGCATTATAGTATTTACCAATTCTTATTACATTATATTGAGTTTCTGAGGATGATGAGTTTTTTTTTATGAGAAATAAATGCTGAACCTGTTCAAGAAAATTGGGGGATTTAGTCACAGAGGATGTCATATACAGTGTGTTACAATTTATATAAAGGTTCAATTCACTGAAGACACAAATTTAAATAACTATTTTTTTTTTCTTTAAGTTTGTGTTCCCGCTATATAGCACAGGGAACTATATCTAGTCACCTGTGATTGAACATAATGGAGGATAATGTGAGAAAAGGAATATATATATATATATATATATATATATATATATATGACTGGGTCACTTTACCATACGGTAGAAATTGACAATGAAAAAATTAAAAATCTTTTTTTAATCTTTTTGCCATTTCTAGGGCTTCTCCCACAGCATATGGAGGTTCCCAGGCTAGGGGTCCAATCGGAGCTGTAGCCACCAACCTACGCCACAGCCACAGCAACGTGGGATCTGAGCTGCGACTGTGACCTACATCACAGCTCACAGCAACGCTGGATCCTTAACCCACTGAGCAAGGCCAGGGATCGAACCCGGAACCTCATGTTTCCTAGTTGGATTCATTAACCACTAAGCCACGACGGGAACTTCAAAAAAATAAAGTTTGTGTTATGTGATTTGTGTTAAATGACACAAATTATTTTGTATTAAATAAGAGTGATCCCTTTCACGTGTTCTTTAACATTAGAGCAACTTGAAACAGAGATTAAATTTAAAACAAATTTGGGAGTTCCTGTCATGGCTTTGTCAGTGGTTAACGAATCCAACTAGCAACCATGAGGTTGCAGGTTCAATCCCTGGCCTTGCTCGGTGGGTTAAGGATCTGGCGTTGCCGTGAGCTGTGGTGTAGGTAGCAGAGGTGGCTCGGATCCCGAGTTGCTGTGGCTCTGCCACAAGCCGGTGGCTACAGCTCTGATTAGACCCCTAGCCTGGGAACCTCCATATGCCACGGGGGCAGCCCTGGAAAAGGCAAAAAGCCAAAAAAATAAAAAAATAAAAAGCAAATTTGATTACGCTAATTTCAACATTTTAAGTTATACCACCCAAACTGCTTTATAGGGAAGATTTGCAAACAAACATAATAAATTAAACCTATAACAGGGCAAAATAAATGTTATATTTCCACCTCAATACTGTTAACAGGCTTAATCTAATTCCTTTAAACCTTTCGGCTTAAAATGCCAATATCTACTGCAGGATTCTTTACATTACATTTGAATGCATATTATCTTGAACTATAGCTAAAGGTATTAATGTAACTGGTTTGATCAACTTCATCATTTATGATTCAAATCCAGACTTCCAAGTTTAGTATTTAATCTATTTAAAGATTTTAAAATTTAGTATCTAAGATGAGCTGAAAATTAAGGGCCATAATGTAGATGCTTGCCCAGAGATTTAGAGATCCAGATCAGACATGGAATCTGAACTACATGAAATCCAGGCTTTTTCTAGGTCATTCTAAGTTATTTGTTATCAGATTCCCCAAGGACTCTTAGCAACTAAATTTTAGTCACCTGATATGGGTAGATGGAATCTGGCAACCCAGGTTGCAGCTAACTTCCTTCTCTACCGATTGGATTAGTTTTGACCACAATTCCAAGGTGGAACTGTAATTGGAACCATGGGCTACAAGGGAACTCCCCAAGGTCATTCTTATGTGACTATGTGGGAAGTTAAATAACAATACAAATACTATGCAGCTTGAAAAGTTGCAAGGCACTATTATGACGTGTTAATAGTAATGTATTAGATTTCTAGAACTAGAATGATGTCTCTGTGATGAAAAAATCCTCTGGGGGTTCCTGTTGTGCCTCAGTGGGTTACAACCTGACTAGCATCCGTGAGGATGCAACCAGGGATCAAACTCACATCCTCATGGATACTAGCCCTATTCCTTTCTGCTGCACCACAACAGGAACTCCCCAGACTATTTCATATATACAGTACCTTTAATCCAGCATTCCATTTCTAGGAATCTCATCTAAAGAAATCTCTCATACGTATACCCAAGATTACATATATAAGCATAGTCATTCCAACACTGCAATAAGGAAAGTCCACAGTAGAATGATAAATATATTACAAAACCGCCATTCTTAGTAAAAGTACGCGACAATTTTAAAAGATTGATTTAAAGCTGCGTATGTAGAGACATAATACAAAAATATGCAAATCATATTGCTAAGAGAGAAAGTTCTATAAAACACTTACATACAGCTTAATTTCATACGTACTTTAATGCCTATATATAGGTTACAGACCTTTCTTAAAATCTGCATGTACATAAAGGTATATATGTATACACATATGCTTAACCAAAGGCTGAAAAGATAAAATCCAAACTATCAGCTGTGGTTATTTCCAGGAAGAAAAACTGAATGGGAAGAAAAAAGTGGGGGTGAAAGGAACCTTAAAAATTTTTTTTGGTTTTTGGTTTTTGTTTTTTTTTCACTCTACAAAAAAATAAAAGTGTCACTTGTAACTTTTAAAGAATATTGAAGAAGAAAAAAATAACATTTAAAAGTTAGGACTCAATAGGAATTCACTATTTTTCTATTCTCCAGTGTTTACTGACATATAGAATATGCCACTGTTTTTAAGTTGAGAAGGTTCTAGTAAAACAAGTCTTGCACATAGATCACACGTGGCTAAAAGTTTTCCTTCAATTACCAGTGATTTCTGAAACACTTGGAGTGTTGGACAATGTGCAGGAAAGGGAATCTAGTCAGGGTTTAGCTAGAGAAAGAGAACCATCAAGAGACATACATAATACATTAAGGAATTGAGGAATTAACTCACGCGGCTGAAGCTCTGGGCAGAGTCCAGAATCTGCCTGCAGGCTGGGAGGACTGGGAGGAAGAATTCTGGGCAGACGCTTCAGTCCTCTGGTGAAATATCTTCAGAGAAGCCTCTCAGTTCTCTCCTTAAATCCTTAAAACAACTTAATGAGGCCCGCCCAGATTATGTAAAATACTTAGAATAAATGGATTACTGACTATAAATACAATCTACAAGATACTCCAGTTTGAGTAACTGGAGCCTCGCAAAACTGATACATAAAACCCATGTTGCAGCGTGTATACATGAAAAGCAAAACAAAACAAAAAACCCAAAGTAAAAAAGAACACATTACAGAGAGCTGATATTTTTTTGAGCTCAGACTGGATGCTTGTCACAGTACTAGCCGTATTACACGTTTTAGTCTGCCCAGCTAACCTAGAGATGGATTTAAACTTAGGTATTTGAGATTCTATACTTGCCTTAGTGTAGCTTATTTAGTTACAGATAATGGAAACCAACTCAATTTACTCATAAAAAGGGGATTTATTTTACAGTCACACTCAGACAACAAAGAGAAAAGTGCCATGGTTTTTCACTAGTGACTATGAGGGTTCCAGTGAGTGGATACTTCTGTCTCTTTTTCAGGGACCACATGGCCTCTGTCTTGCTCAGCATCTCCTTCTTCTCCCTTATTATCTGTCTTCCTCTTTTTTTTTATTGTTGGCGCTTGCAGTATCTGGAAGTGGCTGGATCAGGGATGGAACCTGTACCACGGCAGCTACAATATGGGATCCTTAAGCCACTGAGCCACCAGGGAACTCCGGCTGTCTTCCTCTTTTCAAATTTCCTTCTCCATGATAACTTAACACATCATAGATACTCCTACTCCTATCTTCTCCACTTTTTATTCTTTTTTTTTTTTTTTTGCTTTTGCTTTCAGGGCCACACTCTGGGCATATGGAAGTTTCCAGGCTAGGGATCGAATCAGAGCTAGGACCACAAGCCTACGCTACAGTCTACGCTACAGCCCAATACCAGATCTGAGGCGAGTCTGTGACTTATACCACAGCTCACAGCAACACCAGATCCCTGACCCACTGAGCAAAGCCAGGGATCGAACTGCATCCTCATAGATTCTAGGTGGGTTCATTTCCACTCTACCACAATGGGAACTCCTCTACTTTTTATTCTTAATCATTATGGCTCATTGGCTTTTTTTTAATATATATTTTTGTGGCCACACCCACAGCATATGGAGGTTCCCAGACTGGGGGTCCAATGGGAGGTGTAGCAGTGTCTTCGACCTATATGGCAACACTGGATCCTTAACCCACTAGGCAAGGCCAGGGATCAAACCTTCATCTTCATGGATACTAGTCAGATTCATTTCCTCTGAGCCACGACGGGAACTTCTCATTGGCTTTTTTTTTTTTAATTTCCCAAAGAGGAACAATTTAATTGCCCCAAATAATCTTTTGGGCCATTCAAAGTATGTACAGCAGAAATTATCACAGCCTTGTAAATTAACTATAGTTCAATAAAACTTAAATAGTAATAAGTGCAAACAGCAAACAAAACAAAAAAGTATGTTACTACTCAAGTATTGTCAGTAGGGATTAGAAATGAAAGGTGTTGAGTAGTTTATAAAAACTTAATTTGAAAAAGTCGGAGTTCCCATCATGGCGCAGCGGTTAACAAATCCGACTAGGAACCATGAGGTTGCAGGTTCAATCCCTGGCCTTGCTCAGTGGGTTAAGGATCCGGTGTTGCCGTGAGCTATGGTGTAGGTTGCAGACGCTGCTTGGATCCTGCATTGCCGTGGGCTCTGGCATAGACCAGCGACTATGGCTCCAATTAGACCCCCTAGCCTGGGAACCTCCATATGCCTCGGTCACAGCCCAAGAAAAGGCAATAAGACAAAAAAAAAAAAAAAAAAAAAAAAAAGGAAGGAAGGAAGAAAGAAAAGGTCCAGACCAGGAGTTCCTATTGTGGCTCAGCAAAAACAAACCCACTAGTATCCATGAGGATGCAGTTCTATCCCTAGCCCCATTCAGTGGGTTAAGGATCCAGTGTTGCTGTGGCTGTGGTGTAAGCTGGAGGCTACAGCTCCGATTCGACCCCTAGCCTGGGAATTTCCATATGCCGCAGGTATGGCCCTTAAATTAAAACACACACACACAAACTTCACGGAATCTAATTACATGTCCTGGTAACTGCAACTGGTTTGGCTGACCACAGCCCCCTCAAGCAGAGGGAAGGAGTCATTTCTTTCTGTATCACGTGTCTTTTGATCCCTGTTCACATTTCATCCAACACTCGTTTTGGTGTTGGTGCTACAAAGTCAATGAGAAACAGTCTTTCACCTTATGCTCCCGTGGCATATATAGGTTCGCAGGCTAGGGGACTAATCGGAGCTGTAGTCACCGGCCTTCACCAGAGCCACAGCAATATGGGATCCGAGCCTCGTCTGCAACCCACACCACAGCTCACAGCAACGCCAGAGCCCTAACCCACTGAGCAAGGCCAGGGATAGAACCTGCAACCTCATGGTTCCTAGTCAGATTCGTTAACCACTGCGCCATGACGGGAATGCCTGATTGAGCATCTGAAATTGGGCTATAGGTCAAGCTCCACGATGGACCTTTGATTCTACTGACATTGCTCCCAACCAGGCTCTAACTCCTCTTGCCTCGGAGGCTACAAAGAGTAAATATTTGCTGGAGCAGGGAGGGAAAGCTGTGCCTTCTGGCTCTAAGATCTGTGAGCACAAAAAACATTTCCCGAGCTTCTGTCTCCTGGGGTGGCTATATTTGACTGATCATCTCATAAAAGAATAGAAAAGAGAAAAACAGAAAAACAGAATATGAAGTTCTCCTGTGGCTCAACCAGTTAAGGATCCAGCCTTGTCACCGCTGTGGTTCTGGTTATAGCTGTGTCGAGGGGGCTGATCCTTGGGCTGGGAACTTCCGCATGCCAAGCGTGCGGCCAAAAAAGAAACAGAACAAAACACCCCACACCTGCCCCAGAAAAGACTGCTTCAGACCTATAGGTCTTAGGATGGTCCCTAGATATTTCCTTGATTTTATCTTATGCCTGCTCCTTCCCCAAGGCCATGCCTGTAGTTGGTGAATTTGAGAAAGCTTTTACCCCTCACCCAAGTCATATACTAATTAAGACACTGGGTGTTGTCTTTAAACCTTGAGAAGGTCCTTCACTTTATGAAAGATAACTGGTAAAATCAGTACTGGCAGGACAGGCCGACCCGCATTTGCCTCCCAGAAAGCAAGAGATAAGTTTCCCAAGTGAAAAGAGCCCTCCCTGTGCCGGGGTAGAAGGCTTCCTTGTCACCAGAGACAGGGAATTTAGGGCCAAGAAGGCGTATAAACAGACCTCATTCCTTCTTCACCTATTTACTCTGCCAAGCCGAACCCCTTTAATCTTGTCAATTCTTTAAAAAAGTATTGTTTGTCTAACCGGTATAGAAGAGTTCCTGCTGTGCCCAACAGGATCAGCAGTGTCTCTGCAGCCCCAGATTTGATGCCCTACACCCCACACCCCCCCACACACACATACACATCCAGCACCATGGGTTAAGGCTACAGAGTTGCCACAGTTGCAGCTCCGACCCGATCCCTGGCCCGGGAACTCCCTATGCAAAGGGGCAGCCAAAAAAGGAAAAAAATAGGAGTTCCCGTCGTGGCGCAGTGGTTAACGAATCCGACTAGGAACCATGAGGTTTCGTGTTCGATCCCTGGCCTCGCTCAGTGGGTTAAGGATCCGGTGTTGCTGTGAGTTGTGGTGGAGGTTGCAGATGCGGCTGGGATCCCACGTTGCTGTGGCTCTGGTGTAGGCCGGTGGCTACAGCTCCGATTCGACCCCTAACCTGGGACCCTCCATATGCCACGGGAAGCAGCCCTAGAAAAGGCAAAAAAAAAAAAAAAAAGGGAAAAAGTAAATAAATTTTAAAAATTAAAAAATAAAAAAGGTATAAAAGTGTCCTGCTTTGGTCACTTTTCTGAGTCTCACGTTTCTATGGGGCTCCTGTGTCTACACAATTAAAATGGTTTTTCTCCTGTTACTTTGTCTTGTGTCAATATAATTTCTACACCAGCCACAGAACCCAGAAGGAAAGAAGGAAAAATGTTTCCAGCCTTATATAGTTTTATTATTTCCCTAGAAGACTAAATTGCCATGATATGCATGATGTTGAAGGCTGGTGCAAAGGAAGCTGACAAACCAGAATCTCTGTATTTCAACACTCCTTTATTATTCCTTTTTTTTTTTTTTTTTTTTTTTTTTTGGTCTTGCCTTTTCTAGGGCCGCTTCCTTGGCACATGGAGATTCCCAGGCCAGGGGTCTAATCGGAGCTGTAGCAACGGGCCTACACCAGAGCCACAGCAATGCAGGATCCGAACCGAGTCTGCAACCTACACCACAGCTCATGGCAACACTGGATCCTTAACCCACTGAGCAAGGCCAGGGATCGAACCTGCAACCTCATGGTTCCTAGTGGGATTCGTTAACCACTGCACCACGACAGGAACTCCACCTTTATTATTCTTTATGCATTTGGTTTTTTGGGAGGGGGGAGGATGCCTTGGGGCAATATATAAAACTTTAATGAGTTCCCATTGTGGCTCAGCAGTTAATGAACCCGACGAGTATCCATGAAGATTTGGGTCCAATCCCTGACCTTGCTCAGTGGGTTGAGGATCTGGTGGTGCCCTGAGCTGTGGTGTAGGTCTCAGACACTGCTCGTATCCAGTGTTGCTATGGCTGTGGCATAGGCCAGGGGCTACAGCTCCCATCAGACCCCTAGCCGGGAAACCTCCATATGCCACCAGTATGGCCCTAAAAAAAAAAACCTTTAACAAAGGTTGAAGAACTTATTACCCTGTAGTAAGAGGACATTCATAGAAGGATCTGACTCTCCATGGAAATTTGATTTGGGATACATCTGTGAAATTGAACAAACATTTCCATATTCAGAGATTTGAGGAATTCAGGAAGGTATAGCCTATTTTTTTTTTGGCCACACTCTTGGCATATGGAAGTTCTGGGTCAGGAATCAACCCTTGTCACAGAAGCTAACCAAGCCACTGCAATGACAATGCCAGATCCTAGGCCATAAGACAACTCCATTTCTTATTATTTTAAAATTAATAAAATAATTTGAGTTCCACTGTGGCAAACAGGTTAGGGATCCAGCACTGCAGCAGCTGTGGCGAAGATTAAACTGTGGTTCAGATTGGATTCCTGGCCAGGGAACTTCCATATGTCACAGGTGTGGCTGAAAAAAAAACCAAAACAAATTTAAAAACTGGATATTTTTACAGGTCCTGCTTACTTGGCTATATTTTCTCTCATATAGCACTCTTTTTATATCATCAGCCTAGAAACATTGTTTGAGTCTTCTAGTTGACCAGTCGGAATCTCGGAGAATCTCTGCTATTTACCTGTCAGAAAATATGACTGGCCCACCAACCAAGCCTTCACAGAAATTGCATAGAATAATTCCCTCCTCTATCAAGAACATATACACCAGACTACAGCTCCTGGGGTTTATCCTAGCAGCATGCTCATACTCAGCCCAGGAAGAGCTGCAGACCACCCACCAGCTTTTCTGAGATATATGGTAAGTTGTAGCATAAAGTGAAAGCATCAATTACCAAGAGAAAATGCAAGCTAGATATATTGCCTGCTTTGCTGCTGCTTTTTTTTTTTTTTTTTTCCTTTTTATGGCTGCACCTGAGGCATATAGAATTTCCTAGGTTAAACAAATGAGCTAACAAAAAATTATATATATGTATATATATGTATATATGATGAGGTTAATTTACTGTACAGTAGAAATTGACAAATACTGTAAATTAACTACAATGGAAAAAATTAAAATCACTTAAACAAAGAATTTCCCAGGCTAGGGTTAAATCAGAGCTGCTGCTGAGGACTATGCCACAGCTGCGGCCACACTGGATCCAAGCCGCGTCTGAGACCTACACCACGGTGTGTGGCAATATCAGATCCTTAAACCGCTGGGTGAGGCCAGTGATCGAATCCGCATCATTACATACACTATGTCAGGTTTTTAAGGTGCTGAGCCATAAAGGGAACTTCCCTTTTATTTGTCTTTTTTTTAGGGCTGTACCCGCTTCATATGGAAGTTCCCAGGCTAGGGGTGGAATAGGAGCTACAGCTGCCAGCCTACACCACAGCCACAGCAGCACAGGATCCTTAACCCACTGAGTGAGGTCAGGGATCAAACCCTTGTCCTCATGGATACTAGTCTGGTTTGTTACTGCTTCGCCACAAAGGAAACACCCATGATTTGCATCTTGAATATGTCTCTCTCACCTCCAGTCCAAACTGCAAGTCTGCCCTCCCCCTCCTTTTAAAAAGCAATTGAAGGTGATAATTAATAATTAAGTTAATAAGTTCTTCAGATAAATTGGGAGGTTGGGGTTAATATATACACAATTCTATATATAAAATAGATAACCGAAGTTCCCACTGTGGCTCAGTGGGTTAAGAACTCAACTAGTATCCATGAGGATGGGGGTTTGATCCCCGGCCTCATTCAGTGGGTTAAGGATCCGCCGATGCCTCTAGTCGTGGTATAGGTTGAAGACGAGGCTTGGATCTGATGTTGCTGTGGCTGTGGTTGATGCATAACAAGCTGTTCTAATCTTTGGACCAGGCTGGCAGCTATAGCTCCGATTCGATCCCTAGCCTGGGAACTTCCTTATGCCGCAGAGGCATTCCTAAAAAGCAAAAAAAACAACAACAACAAGGAATACTGTATAGCACAAGTACCTCTACTCAATATTTTGCAATAACCTATAAGGAAAAAGAATCTGAAAAAGTATATATATATATATACACACACACACCCATACATATATAAGCACATATATATAAGCTGAATCACTGTGCCATACACCTGAAACATGACATTGTAAATTAAATATACTTCAATTGAAAGAAAAAAAAGGATTCTCATCTTCAACAAATCTTCTTCATTCAGATATGCCCCTCTTGGATCTTTTAGCTCAGAAACTAATAAAAATGAACCAGAATAAAAGAGATGTTTGGAGGAAGTTCTTCCTCTGAATCACTGGCCATCTCTAAGGCTTGGTACAGTGGGAAGGGCATGTAATGTGACCTAAAGCCAGGTTCTGGGTACTTGCCCTCCAGAGCTAGGTACACGAGTGCTATCCCTGGCTTCCATTCCATACCAGTGTCCAAGGTGAGAAGTGGTGTCTGCTTTATTCCTGGCTCTGGAAACCACAACAACTCACCAATACTTCCATTCACCTTGGCTGAGAAGACAGAAAAAGTGTGATTTCCAGGATCTGGAAGAGTGAGGTGTAGGGAGAGGCCAGCCCCTGACAGAACATATCTGAAGTCACAGGCCGTGAGGGAGAGAGGTGCAAAGCCTGGCTAGCTTGATGCATAACAAGCTGTTCTAATCTTTGGACCATGAAACCTACACGGTACAAATAACCACCTCGGAGTGTTAATCAAATAAATTCTGCCCCTGGGGTTTTAAAGCTGTCATGGTCCAGGCAATTCGGTTTCTTTTTCCTTTTAATTTAAACTCCCGTAGGGGTTTCAGTTACCTTTATCATAGATGTGATCTGAATCCAAAATTAAGCCAAGAGGGATAAAGTATTTTAAAATCAGTGAGCTACAGAAGTTTGCAAAGGCCTTCATAAAGATTGATGAAGTTAAACTAGAGCCTTAAAAACACAAAGATCACGGGAATTCCCGTCGTGGCTCAGTGGTTAGCGAATCCGACTAGGAACCATAAGGTTGCGGGTTTAATCCCTGGCCTTGCTCAGTGGGTTAAAGGATTCGGCGTTGCAGTGAGCTGTGGTGTAGGTCGCAGATGCGGCTCGGATCCCGTATTGCTGTGGCTGTGGTGTAGGCTGGCGGCTACGGCTCCAATTCAACCCCTAGCCTGGGAACCTCCATATGCCGAGGGAGAGGCTCAAGAAAAGACAAAAAAACAAAAAAGCAAACAAACAAAAAAAACCCCACAAAGATCAGTCAATGACAGCATAAGAATAGAAGGAATTTGGGGTGATCACCTACTTGTAGTCCCAACTTTCTTTTTTTTTCCTAACAGGGGATGTTTCTCTTTTTTAAGGCTGTACCAGCAGCATATGGAAGTTCCCAGGCTAGGTGTTGAATCGGAGCTATGGTTGCCGACCTACACTGAAGCTTGGGACAACAGTGAGTGAGACCAGATATCGAACCTACATCCTCATAGATACTCATCACTGAGTTCTTAACCTGCTGAGCCACAATGGGAACTCAACTGGGAATGTTTCAATGACTACTCAGATTTTTTACACTAGTTCACATAAAGGTGGGATTTCATAAATATTTGCTACAAAATAACTATAGCCAATAACAGAGCAATGGAAAGTAGTTCAGAATTCCAGCCTGTTTCCCAGGATGGCTCAGCTTTCCCCTTAGTTTAATTTATTCAAGTTACTGGGAATCTTTCTCTGGCACACCTAGTGATCTCATTCAGGCTGCCCTTGACATTGACAAGTCTCAGTTATACAATAGTTATCCCAGATGATCTAGTTTCTTATGTGAAAGATTGTAAGTTATCTTCCATTATTCAAGAACCTCAGCTTGAGAGGGAAGTGCCCTGGCCAGTTTCAGAGGATGCCTGTTCTCAGCAAGTATAGGAAGGGTCTCAGTGAAGCTACGTGGCTGTCATTAACACTATAATCAGAGTTCTTGTAGTCCCTGTTGTGGCTCAGGTAAGAACCGGACTAGTATGCATGAGGACATGGGTTTGATCCCTGGTCTTGCTCAGTGAGTTATAGGATCCAGCATTGCTCTGGCTGTGGTGTAGGCTGGCAGCTACAGCTCCGATTGGACCCCTAGCCTGGGAACTTCCATATGCCATGGGTGCGGCCCTAAAAAAAAAAAAAGTCAGAGTTCTTATTATATTGTGTAAAAAAAGTCTATACTTTTTTGTGGGTAGGACAAAATTCATCATCCAGGTCCGTACACAGATACGCATACCTGTGCTAGCTCCATTTGAATTCTAAGACAAGGAGAAACTGTATGGGTAATGGCTCAAGTTTGTGGATTCCTTTGTCTCTGGTTTTTATGGGCTTTGTTTCCTCTTTAGTAATTAGGCAATAAGCAGAGCTGGCCAAGCACATGGCAACTCTTGTCTCAGAAAATTCATTTTATCCTTTAAAATGAGAAATAGTTTTTTTTTTTTTTTTTTTTTTTTTTTTCAGGGCCATATCTGCAGCCTGTGTTAGTTCCTGGGCTAGGGGTAGAATCAGAGCTGCAGCTGCCGGCCTACACCACAGCCACAGCAATGCCAGATACAAACTGTATCCAATTCCTATACTGCAGTTTGCAGCAACGTCAGATCCTTAACCCACGGATCCAGGCCAAGGATTGAACCTGAATCTTCATGGATACTAGTCAGGTTCTTAACCCGATGAACTGCAATGGGAACTCCCCATTTTTTTTAAATGTTTTATTTAAAAAAAAATTTTTTTTGGCTGTGCCTGCAGCATGTGGAAATTCCTAGGACAGGGGTTGAACCCGAGCCACAGCAACAGCCTGATCTGCTGCAATGACAACACCAGATCCTTAACCTGCTGCACCACGAGGGAACTCCTTTATTTTTTTCATTTTTTTGTCTTTTGTCCTTTTAGGGCCACACCCATGGCGTATGGAGATTCCGAGGCTAGGGGTCCAATTGGAGCTACAACTGCCGGTCTACACCAGAGCCACAGCAACACCAGATCTGAGCTGCATCTGAGACCTACACCACAGCTCACGGCAACGCTGGATCCTCAACCCACCAAGGGAGGCTAGAGATGGAACCTGCAGCCTCATGGTTCTTAGTCAGATTCGTTTCTGCTGCACCACAACAGGAACTCTGAGAACTCTTAGAATAGATCTTTCATGATGAATAGATGTTTAAAAATATCAGATCAGGAGTTCCCATCATGGCTCAGCAGAAACGAATCTGACTAGTATCCATGAGGACACAGGTTCAATCCCTGGCCTCACTCAGTGGATTAAGGATCCGGCATCACCGTGAACTCTGGTGTAGGTCCCAGATGCGGCTGGGATGGATCTGGCGTTGCTGTGGCTGTGGCGTAGGCTGGCAGCTCCAGTACTGATTCGACCCCTAGCCTGGGAATCTCCTTATGCCACGGGGGCAACCCTAAAAAAATAAAATAAAATAAAATAAATAAAAATAAAAATAAGATCAGAAAACAAGTCACCATGAGGGTGCTGCTTCCAAGTATAGAAAGAGGACACGCTGTATTAAAGAGCAGAACAAGGACCCGCAGCTTGTTTCCCCCAGGGATTTTTTTTTTTTTTTTTTTTTGGCTTTTTTGCTTTTTAGTTGCCACAGCAACGCCAGATCCAAGCCACGTCTACGACCTACACCACAGCTCACAACAACGCTGGATCCTTAACCCACTGAGCGAGACCAGGAATCAAACTCGCCACCTCAAGATTCTTAGACGGATTCGTTTTCATTGCGCCACCATAGGAACTCCTTGGATGCGTTCTTTACTCTCTCTTCCCAAACTTGGTAACTACTTGCTATTACCCTGACATCTCCCTTCACTATCGTCCTGGGAATTTTTTTTCTCTTCTCTCTCTCTCTTTTTTTTTTTTTTTTTTTTTTGGTCTTTTTTTGCTATTTCTTTGGGCCGCTCCTGCGGCATATGGAGGTTCCCAGGCTAGGGGTCGAATCGGAGCTGTAGCTGCCAGCCTACGCTGGAGCCACAGCAACGCGGGATCCGAGCCGCGTCTGCAACCTACACCACAGCTCATGACAACGCCGGATCGTTAACCCACTGAGCAAGGGCAGGGATCGAACCCTCAACCTCATGGTTCCTAGTCGGATTCGCCAACTACTGAGCCACGACGGGAACTCCTCTCTTCTCTTCTGTGTTGAATTACTTGTGTCCTGAATGCCAAGCAGTCTCCTTTTATGTTTTTTTTTTTTTTTTTTTTTTTTTTTTTTGCTTTTTAGGGCTGCATTTGCAGTATATGAAAATTCCCAGGCTAGGGATGAGATCAAACCTGCAGCCGCTGGCCTATGCCATAGCCACAGCAACTCAGAATTCAAACCACATCTGCTACCTACACCTCAGCGTGTGATAACACCAGATCCTTAACCCACTGAGTGAGGCCAGGGATTGAACCCACATCCTCATAGATACTAGTTGGGTTCTTAACCCAGTGGGCCGCAACGGGAACTTCTTAGTCCCTCATTTTGAGGTAGCAAACCCTCTAGTGGCGTCCTGAGAAAACATGGGAAATAAGTTTGGATATTTTGCATTTTGAAAGTGTATTTATTCCCACTTATACTAGATAGTGTGACTTACTATAGAAGTCAGCTGAGAAATGTCTTCCCTTCAGAATTTTTAAATTATTTACGTATTTATTTTCTTGGCCTCACCCATGGCATGTGGAAGGCCCTGAGCCAGGGCCAGATCCTTAACCCAGTGCATCACAAAGGCAACACCAGATCCTTAACCCACTGCATCACAAAGGAACTCCATCCCATTAGAAATTTCAAAAGCAAAGGTCAAGCTTTTTTGAGTGCTGATCTTGAGAGGTCTGACAGTGATCTTTTTATCTTTTGCATGTAACACCCCTACCTACCCACCCCCAAAGCTATTAGGAGTCTATTTTTTAAACTATGTTTGAAATTCCATGTGGATTGATATGCAGTCCTGTGGGTCTTTTTTTTTTTTTTTTTTTTTTTTTTGCTGCCCACTGCATGTGGAGGTTTTCAGGCCTGGGATCCAACCTGCCAAACTCAAGCCACTGCAGTGAGTGACAACTTCAGATCCTTAATCCTATGAGCCTCAAGAGAGCTCTCCATGTGGGTCTGTTTTCATCTAGATAGCTGGGCACTGAGTGTCTGCTCACATCAGTCTGCAAAATCACATTGTGTGGTTCTAGATTTTATGGAATTCAATCCAAGCAAATAAAGCAGAAAATCTACATGACACTGAACAAAACTGAAAGGAGTAGGTAGGGCTATTTTGAAGTTAGATTATGAGAATGGAGTTAGGTTCTTGATGGTGGTGGGTAACAAATTATATATATTTTTTTTCTTTTTAGGGCTGCACCTGCAGCAAATATAAGTTCCCAGGCTAGGGGTTGAATCAGAACTGCAGCTGCCAGCCTACACCACAGCCACAGCAACACCAGATCTGAGCTGTGTCTGCAACCTATACCACAGTTCATGGCAATGCCGGATCCTTTAACCCACTGAACAAGGCCAGGGATCGAACCTGAGCCCTCACGGATACTAATCTGGTTCGTTACCACTGAGCCACAATGGGAACTCCAAATTGCATTTTTTAAGGTAGGACAGTCGTATTCCCAGTTTCCCCACTATCTCAACTGGCTATGCATCCCATTGAGTTCAGTGGGAATTTCCTTACTCTTCTGGGTTTTGGAGTTACCTTAAAGTTTCCCTAGTCTGGATAATTGCCATTACTAGAAGGAGCATAACTAGAATGAGAGTGATTAGAGTTCCCTTTATGGCTTGGTGGGTTAAGACTAGTATCCATGAAGACTTGGGTTCGATCCTTGGCCTCGCCAAGTAGGTTAAGGATCTGCTCTTGCTGTGAGCTGTAGTGTAGGTTGCAGATGCGGCTTGGCTCTGGCTTTGCTGTGACTGCGGCGTAGGCCAGGAGCTGCAGCTCTGATTCAACCCCTAGTGTGGGGACTTCCACATGCCTCAATGGTGGCCCTAAAAAAGTGGGAAAAAAAAAAAAAAAAAGAATGAGAGTGTTTATTAAAGAAAGAAATTTTATTCCAGCCACTCAAATGGATGGCTAATATCCCGATTTCCACAAAACATGGACAATAAGTCAAGATTTCTTGGGGCAGCTTCCTGCAGCATCACCTGATGTTTGAAAGTTTGCTCGGGCAGGACTTGAGCACCGCTAATAGACCTACCATCTGTCCAGCATTTGTGGCTTCTGTTAATATTTCAAATCGGCATCGTTTCTGCAGAAAGTAGGTTTCCTTCCCAGGTTTTTCAGTTTCCTCACAGGTGTACTCCATTGCTCAAAGTGTGTTTCATGGAACTCTATTTTTACGTGAGTTTCAAATACGTGTCTTTTAAAAGTATCTTTAGTTCCTAAGAAGTTGGGAAATTCTGCACAGAATCTCTGAAAGGTACCTACTGTGTATTTAAACAAAAAAACAACGAATTCCCATAATGAATCTTTAAGAGAGTCTGGTCACCACAGAACACACTTTAGCAATTGCAGGCTTAGAAAGTACTCTTTTTCTTTTTGGTCTTTTTAGGGCCACACACGTGGCATACGGAAGTTCCCGGGCTAAGGGCCCAGTTGGAGCCATAGTTGCCAGCCTATGCCTCAGCCACAGCAACACCGGATCCTTAAATCACTGAGCAAGGCCAGGGATCGGACCCGAAACCTCAAGGTTCCTAGTTGTATTTGTTAACCACTGAGCCATGACGGGAACTCCATGAATATTTATTTTTTTAAAACTTAAGTTTGCGTGTTCCTCTCATGGCTCAGCAGTAATGAACCTGACTAGGATCTATGAGGATGCTGCTCTGGTCCCTGGCCCCTCTCAGTGGGATAAAGGATCCAGCATTGCCGTGAGCTGTGGTGTAGGTCACAGGCAAGGCTCACATGACAAATGTGTCTTGAATAAGCCACTAGGTTTGGGAGTGATTTTTCATACAACAACAGATAACAAATGCAATAGAGAGAAATAGATGCTTCTGGCTTCAGTTTTCCTTCTCCTTAAGCCATAATCATCCAGGTGCAGCTGTGGTGTAGGCCAGCAGCTGCAGCTCTGATTCGACCACTAGCCTGGAATCTTCCATATGCCCTGGGTGTGACCCTAAAAAAAAACAATCAATCAATCAATATCAACTTTGAGTTGCTAACGCCTTTTTTTTTTTTTTTTTGTCTTTTTGCCTTTTCTGGGGCCGATCCCGCAGCATATAGAGGTTCCCAGGCTAGGGGTCTGATCGGAGCTGTAGCTGCCAGCCTACGCCAGAGCCACAGCAACATGGGATCTGAGCCATGTCTGCAACCTACACCACAACTCACGGCAACGCTGGATCCTTAACCCACTGAGCAAGGGCAGGGATCGAGCCCGCAACCTCATGATTCCTAGTCGGATTTGTTAACCACTGCGCCACAACGGGAACTCTGAGTTGCTTATGCCTTTATTTATTTATTTATTTTATTATGCACCCACGGCATATGGAGGTTCCCAGGCTAGGATTCAAATAGGAACTGTAGCTGCTGGCCTATACCACAGCCACAGCAACGTGGGATCTGAGGCATGTCTGCCACCTACACCACAGCACACGGCAATGCCGGATCCTTATCCCACTGAGTGAGGCCAGGGATCGAACCCAAGACCTCATGAGTTTGTTATCCATGAGCCAAGACGGGAACTTGGGAACTCCATGCTTATGCCTATATGAATGCAGATATTGGCAGGGAATTGTCTCAGGAGAAAGGCTTAACTAAAAATGTAGATTTAGAAGATGCCAACATAAAAACAGTAGTGGAATATAGAGGTGTATATTAAATTCCTTTAAAATATATATATTTATACACACGGGAGTTCCTGTCGTGGCTCAGGGAAATGAATCTGACTAGTATCCATGAGGACACAGGTTCAATTCCTGGCCTCACTCAGTGGGTTAAGGATCTGGCATTGCCGTGAGCTGTGGTGTAGGCCAGCAGCTGCAGCTCCTATTTGACCCCTAGCCTGGGAACTTCCACATGCCACAGGTGTGGCCCTAAACAAACAAAAAAGAAACCAAAAAGAATAGAGTATTAAGTCTGCAATATCTCTAACCACCCAGTTTCTCCTCCAATAGGAAATTAATATTACGTATTATTATTGTATAAAAACATAATACATTCTTTTAGAGAAGTATCATGAACTTTTAAGCAAATACCTGATATCTGTGCTGCAATTAGCTACCATGTTATAATGATATCTAGGAAACCTATGAAGAGGCCTATCATGTGACCGAAACCCCCAGAGCAAGACCCACCCTGCTCAGCCCCTCCCAAATACCTGACTCAGAAACTGTGAGATAACAAATATGTCTTGAATAAGCCGATAGGTTTGGGAGTGATTTTTTTATCCAACAGGAGATAACTAATGCAATAGAGAGAAATAGATGCTTCTGGCTTCAGTTTTCCTTTTCCTTAAGCCACAATCATCCAGATTTTATAGATGTGTAAATGTAAGGCTCAGACAAATCAATATACTCATTTGAGTTTACCGTGTTTGTTTATTTGTTTTTCTTTCTCCTTTTGGCTGCCCCAAGGCACATGGAAATTCCCAAGCCAGGGATCAGATCTGAACCACAGTTGTGACCTAAACTGCAGCCCCGGCAACACCGTAATCTTTAATCTGCTGTGCTGGACTAGGGATTGAACCTGTGTCCCAGCATTTCAGAAATGATACCCATCCTGTTTTCAGTGACAGAGCTATGAATATTTGGGGGTTTGCTCACATATGAACAGTGTACTTTGTACTCTCTCATGTTAACTTTAATGCTTACAAAATGTTTATTTTTTTACTTTTTATTTTTAATTTTTTTTTTGTCTTTTTGCCATTTCTCGGGCTGCTCCCGCAGCATATGGAGGTTCCCAGGCTAGGGGTTGAATCAGAGCTGTAGCTACCGGCCTACACCAGAGCCACAGCAACGTGGGATCCCAGACGCATCTGCAACCTCCACTACAACTCACAGCAACGCCGGATCCTTAACCCACTGAGCAAGGCCAGGGATCGAACCCACAACCTCATGGTTCCTAGTCGGATTCATTAACCACTGCGCCACAACGGGAACTCCGAGATTCAGGTTTTTGTGTGGTCCCCCTACCATTGAACTGTGGATGGCCAGTGTGACCCAAAGACTCTTCAGGAGAAATTCTGTATGATCCCACGACATGGCAGTTTTGGCCTTGATCTGTCTTTAGGCTGCCTGCTCTGTAGGAAGCCAGCTACCACGTCATGAGGACATTTAAGCAGCACTGTGGAGACACCTACATGGTGAGAAACTGAGAACCCTGACCAGCGCCCACTTGTAACCACATGTGTGTGCCACCTGGGAAGTACGTTCTGTAGCCTCAGTCAAGCCTGGAGATGACCGGATTCCTGGCTGACAGTTGACTGGAACCTCATGAGACATCCTGAGCCACCAACCCACTGATAAGCGACTCCTGAATTCCTGACCCAGAGTAGTTGTGACAAAGTAAACATTTATTGTTGTTTTAAGCTTGCAAAGTGGACTTCCCTGGTGGCTCAGAGGGTTAAGGATCTTGTGTTTTCACTGCTGTGGCTAGGGACACTGCTGTGGCTAGGGACACTGCTGTGGTGCTGGTTCGATCCCTGGCCCAGGAATGGTATGCCATGGGTATGGCAAAAACAAAAACGAAACTTGCAAAGTAGTGGAGTAATTTGTGATGGAGCAGTATATAACACTATCCTTCTGTCCTTGATACTACTGTTGGTGAAAATTTCTATATTCTTTTTAATTTTCCTTTTGGGCCACGCCCTCCGCATGTAGAAAAGCTGCTGCAGTAAAAAGCTGGATCCTTCACCAGCCAAGGCGCAAGAGAACTCCTTTTTTCTTTTTGGCGGTGACTCAAGCCACAGCAGTGACAATGTCAGGTCTCTAACCCACTGAGCCACAAAGGAACTTCTGCATTCTTTTTAAAAAATTTCTCCCCCACCCCAGTATTATTGAATATTAACTGACATATGTATATAAATTTATACATAAACATTGTATAAGTTTAGTGTGTACAGCTTAATGATTTGCTATGCCTATGCAGTGTTAAATGATTACCACAGTGAGGTGACTTAACCCATTCATCACCTCACAGAGTTACATTTTTTGTGTGTGGTAAGAACATTTAAGATCTACTCTTAGAAAATTTCAAATTTCAAGTATACAATACAGTATCAACTATAATTACCATGCTGTGCATCACATCCCCAAAACTTACTCATCTTAAAACAGAAATTTGTACTCTTTGACTAATTTCACCCCTGTCCTTGGCAACCACTAATCATTTCTGTTACTATGAGTTCAACTTTTTTATCTCTCTCTCTTTTTTTTTTTAGGGCCACACTATGGCATAAGGAAATTCCCAGGCTTGGCGTTGAATCGGAGCTGTAGCCACCTGCCTTCACCAGAGCCATAGCAATGCAGGATCCGAGCCTCGTCTGTGACCTACACACCACAGCTCAGAGCAAAGCTGGACTCTTAACCCACTGAGTGAGGCTAGGAATCAAACCCACATCCTCATGGACACTATGTCAGGTTCTTAACTCACTTAACCATATGAGGAACTCTCAGGAGTTGTCTTTCTCTGACTTATTTCAAAGGGCAAAATGCCCTCAAGATTCATCTATGTTCTTTTTTTTTTTTTTTCTTACATCTTTTTGTCTTTTTAGAGCTGCACCCTACGGAGATTCCCAGGCTAGGGGTCTAATCAGAGCTGTAGCCTCCGGCCTATGCCAGAGCCACAACAACTCGAGCTCCAAGCCACATCTGTGACCTACACCACAGCTCACAGCAACACCGGATCCTTGACCCACTAAGTGAGGCCAGGGATTGAACCCGAAACCTCATGGTTCCTAGTTGGATTTGTTAATCACTGAGCCACGATGGGAACTCCTCATCTGTGTTCTTACAATGGAAATTTTTCTTTTTCTGACTATGTAATATTCTACTGTGTTTGTAAATATACACCACATCTTTTTTATCCATTCATCTCTTTCTGGACACAGTTTATTTTCATGTATTGGCTCTTTAAATAGTGTTTAAATGAACATGGGAGTGCAGATATCTCTTGGAAATGATTTCAATTCCTTCACATATGTAAGGATTGCTTTGGCTATTCAGGGTCTTTTGTGGTTTCATATGAAATTTAGGGGTTTTTTTGGCCACACATGTGGCACGTGGAAGTTCTCAAGCCAGGGATTGAACCCACGCCACAGCAGTGAGCCAAGCTACAGCAGTGACAACACAGAATCCTTAACCTGTTGATCCACACAGGAACTCCTATGGTTTTTTGTTGTTGTTGTTGTTTTAGTGATTTTTATTTTTTCCATTATAGTTGGTTTACAGTGTTCTGTCAATTTTCTACTATACAGCAAGGTGACCCAGTCACACATGCACACACATTTATATACATACTTTTTCTTACATTATCCTCCATCATAAGTGACTAGATATAGTTCCCTGTGCTATACAGCAGGATCTTGTTGCTTATCCATTCCACTTGCAATAGTTTACATCTATTAACCACAGACTCCCAGTCCATTCCACTCCCTCCCCTCCCCCTTGGCAACCACAAGTCTGTTCTCCAAGTCCATGCATTTCTTTTCTGTGAAAAGGTTCATTTTGCTGTATATTAGACTCCAGCTATAAGTGATGTCATATGGTATTTGTCTTTCTCTTTTTGACTTATTTCACTTAGTATGAGAGTCTCTAGTTCCATCCATAGTGCTGCAAATGGCATTATTTTGTTCTTTTTCATGGCTGGGTAATATTACATTGTGTATATATACCACAACTTCTTAATCTATTCATCTGTCGATGGACATTTAGGTTGTTTCCTTGTCTTGGCTATTGTGAATAGTGCTGCAATGAACACATGGGTTTATGTATATTTTTCAAGGAAAGTTTTGTCCAGATATATGACCAAGAGTAGGATTTCCGGGTCATATGGTAGTTCTATATTTAGTTTTTTGAGGTACCTCCATACTGTTTTCCATAGTGGTTGTATTTTTTTTAATTTCTGTTAAAAAAAATGCCATTGGAATCTTGATAGGGATTACATTGAATTGATAGATGACTTTGGGTAGTAGGGACATTTTAACAGTATTAATTCTTCCATTCCATGACCATGGGATAGCTTTCCATTTTCTTGTGTCTTCTTCAATCTGTTTAATCAATGCTTTATAGATTTCAACGAGATCTTTCATCTCCTTGATTAAATTAATTCCTAAGTATTTTTTGTTTTCGATGCTATTGTAAGTGGGGATTATTTTCTTTATTTCCTTTTCAGATAATTCGTTGTTAGTGCGCAGAAATGCAAACTGAAAATTTCTCCATTCTAATGAGGCTCACTTTTTAGTAGGTCATCAGTGCCTGTTCATGAAACAGTATATACACAAGGAATCATTCTATTCATCTGTAAATCACAGGTAGTTGTATCAGTCCTGTAGCTAAAAGGATATGGGGTGGAATCGTTTGGTAATGGCAATTTTGAAGAATAAGTCTGAAAAATGTCAGCTGATTCTGACATCTTCTTGAAATCTTTAAACAGGGAGGGAGACTCTGGAATAAAAAAGAAGCCAGGGTAATATTTTTTTGAATACCTCAAACATTTTAAAACATCAGTTGGAAGACCATTGAACTACTTTCAAAAGAATACAAAAGGACACCTACATTCCTTCCAGAGGCTGACACACACCAATAAGGGAAAGAATAGCTGTGATTCTGTGTAGCCAGTGAGGGTTGTAACAACAATAATGATGAAGATGGAATCTAATTACCATGGAGTCCACATATATCTCAGACCAATTTGTCTATTCTTCTACTTATTTCCCACAAAGAGATGATCTTGCTCTCACTCTTTTTTTTTTTTTTTTTCATTTTTTGGCCACCCTGAAGCATATGGAGTTCCCAGGCCAGGGATCAGATCCAAGCCACATCTGTGACCTACGCCACAAGTGTGGCAGTTATCTGATCCTTTGACCTACTGTGCTGGGCCAGGAATCAAATGTGCATCCTGTCCCTGCAGAGATGTCATTGATACCGCTGTGCCCCACAGTGGGAACTCCACCTTGCTCTCACATTTTGTAAGTGAAGTCAGGTAAATAACCAAACCTCAATGTACACAGCGAAGTGATGGTGAGATGAGTATGTGTCAAAGTTATCAGGAAAGAAGTTTGAAGAAGGATCCTTCTTTTTGCATCAGAATCTTTGTCCCTTACAGTAACTTACTAGAATTATGCAGTGGAGTTCCAGGGCATACAGCGTCATCCATACTGGGGGGAATCTTGGCCAGTGAGCTTCTTTCCCAGGTGGGTAGTTGACAAAATTCCTCCAGCAGTAATCATACTCTAAGGAAACACAAATGTTAGTTCATTCAACACATTTGGCCAAAAGTTAAAGTGAGCCTGGCTTAATAATATCCATATATAAAGCCTTCTGGCCTATCTGCTTTTTTTTTTTTTTTTTTGGTCTTTTTGCCTTTTCTAGGGCCGATCCCACGGAACATGGAGGTTCCCAGGCTAGGGGTTGAATCAGAGCTGTAGCCGCCAGCCTATGCCAGAGCCACAGCAACGCTGGATCCAAGCCACGTCTGCGACCTACACCACAGTTTACAGCAACGCCGGATCCTTAACCCACTGAGCAAAGCCAGGGATCGAACCCGCAACCTCATGGTTCCTAGTCGGATTCGTTAACCACAGCACCATGACGGGAACTCCTGGCCTGCTATTGAAGAGGGGTTGTACTCTTCCAGAATCCCTAAAAGGCGCACAGCAATTCGTTTGAAGATGGTAGAGACCATAGTGACAAGACTGGGGAAAAGCGTCATATCTTTGATCGTTTCCATGCTATGAATTTCAGACCTGGTCCTTCCTCCTGTTATTTTGGACTTTCATTTGTGAGATTTCCAGTCTGGCGTAATCAGTCAACTGGCCTAGAAACACAGCACCACTACCACCAGTCTCTCATACACACTTAAGATTCCTGGGTTATTTTTGTCACCTGGGGCTCCCATGATCTGGATGGTCACACCATGGTTCACCAGGTCTCTGAGTCCTTGCCGGTTCTGTGGATCCATGTGCTGGAAAAGCCGAGCTACATAAATAACCAGGGTCACACTAGGGTGCTGATCCAGAAATTCCCTTATTGCCTCAGAGCATTCCCAGCAGGGACTCCAGGACAGGAACCAGACGATGGAGCAGTGGACAGATGGGTGAAAATGCCTTTCCGAAGTGATTTTAGCTAGAAAATTGCGTTCAACATGGTTGGTGGTGTTTTTGCCTGTATGTCGCCAGATGTCTCGGCTCCTGCCCCATTGGAGCTCATAGAGCAAACAAGTCTCTTTGCGGAGTTCTCTGGGGTCAAAGAAGACTTCAAATTCCCAGGGTTCAATTCTCCTTCTGAAATATAAAAAGCACTCCCGTGTTGTCATGGCATCAATAGAGGGACCTTAGAAATAACTTCATTTTCTCCTCTTCCTTTTAAATTGTTTTTTTCTCTTTAGGGCCACACCTGCAGCATCTGAGTCGAATTGGAACTACAGCTGCCAGCCTACACCACGGCCACAGCAATTCAGGATTCCAGCCGCATCTGCCATAGTTTGCAGCAATGCTGGATCCTTAACCCACTGAGCGAGGCCAGGGATCAAACTCGAATCTTCATGGATACTAGTCGGGTTCTTAACCTGCTGAGCCACAATGCAACTCCCATCTTCTCCTCTATCAGACAGATCTCAAACATGACCTCTTAGGAAACTTTTTCCTGTTTATTGTCTTTTTAGGGCTGCACCCGTGGCATATGGAGATTCCCAGGCTAGGGGGTGAAATGGAACTGTAGCTGCTGGCCTACATCACAGCCATAACAACGCCAGATCCCAGCTGTGTCTGCCACCTACTACACAGCTTATGGCAATGCTGGATCCTTAACCCACTGAGCGAGGACAGGGATTGAATCTCATGGATACTAGTCAGATTTGTTTCCACTCAGCCATGATGGGAACTCCAGGAAACTTTCTTTTTTTTTTTTTTTTCCCATGGCCAGATTCGTGGCATATGGAAGTTCCAGGCCAGGGATTGAATCCAAGCCAGAGCTGCTACCTGCAATGGATACTGAACCTGCTGGACCACAGTGGGAACTCCCTAGCTAGATTTTTTTTTTCAGGTGTGGAAGCCTCAAATTGCCAACAGGATTCTACTACAGCTCTGAGAAGAGAGTTATTTATTTATTTGTTTGTTTATTTTTTATTTTTTTGTCTTTTTGCTTTTTCTAGGGCCACTCCCGAGTCATATGGAGGTTCCCAGGCAAGGGGTCTAATCAGAGCTGTAGCCGCTGGCCTACACCACAGCCACAGCAACGTGGGATCTGAGCCGTGTCTGCAACCTACACCATAGCTCACGCAATGCCAGATCCTTAACCCACTGAGCAAGGCCAGGGATCGAACCCGCAACCTCATGGTTCCTAGTTGGATTCGTTAACCACTGAGCCACGACGGGAACTCCTCAATGGCATCTTTAGATTTAACACGCTCTGTGTATCAAAGCTGTGACTCAGGGAAAACTCAGAATTACACCGAAGAATCTTCTTTGCAATATGGTTGGGTTATAAGTTTATTAAATCCTCATATTTTCTACTCATTCCTAAAGGATCACTTCATTTATTATGTCAATCACTCATTTCACTCTCCATGAGATAATATATTCCCTGACAAAATTCTCCCTGTTATTACGATATGTCTAGAGCATGGGCATATAGTATAAAGTAGGAAGAAATGGCTCAGTGGAAATGAACCCAGCTAGTATCCATGAGGATATGGGTTTGATCTCTGGCCTTGCTCAGTGGGCAGGATCTGGCGTTGCCATAAGCTATAGTATAAGTTGCAGGTGCAGCTCAGATCTGGCATTGTTGTGGCTGTGGTGTAAGCCAGCATCTGCAGTTCCAATTGGACCCCTAGCCTGGGAACTTCCATACGCTACACACGTGGCCCTAAAAAGACAAAAAAAAAAAAAAAATTAAATTAAAATAAAATAAATAAAATAAAATAAAATAAAATAGGAAGATGAAATCAAAGTAACAACTGAGTTCCCTAGACTTTTCACTAGTGCCCGTGAAAACATGTGATTGATTTAAAGAGATTAGAATCATGGTAATACAGTCACAGAACAAAGCTGGAAGATGATTTTCTTTTTTTTTTTTCAACAGAAACCAAAGCCATAGGAGCAAAGATATAGAAAGCAATAATCATAGAGAGTGGATTTGGAAAAGGCAGAAAGAATGGAGCCTGGTAAAAGAGGAAAGGAACATTAAGAAAAGCTATAGTCCTCCAGCCCTTAAATACCCATTCTATTCTTGGCTGAATTAACTGTGCACCATGATAGTATAATTCTGACCTTGATGTGGCATCTCCAGCTGAAGGACCTGTTAACCAAGAGATGATCAAGTCAAATAACAATTGAACTCGTAAGAAAAAAATGCTCTGTTCTTCTAAATCTGCAGCACATATCAGAAAATGCAGTTAAAATATTCTCTCCTGGAGAAGGAAACCCTCCTATACTGTTGGCTGGAATGTATAGTGCAACCACTACAGAAAAAAGTATGGAAGTTCCTAAGAAAATTAAAAATAGAATTACCGCATGGTCTGGCAATCCCACTCCTCAACATATTCCTGGACAGAACAATGGTTCAGAGAGATACATGCACCCCAATGGGCATTGCAGCATTATTCACAATAGGCAAGACTTGGAAACAAACTAAATGTCCATCAACAGATGAACGGATTAAGAAGATGTGGTGTGTATATATATATTTTTTTTTTTTCTTTTTTGAGATGTGGTACATATTTGCAATGGAATATTACTCAGCCCCCAAAAGAACAAAATAATTCCATTTGCAGCAGCATGGATGCAACTAGAGATTGTCATACTCAGTGAAGAAACAAAGAAAAAGTCACACACCGTATGATATCACTTGCACATGGAATCTAAAATATGGTACAAATGAACCTATCTACAAAACAGAAACAGACTCATGACAAAGAACAGACTTGTGGTTGCCAAGGGGGAGGGGAATGGAATGCGCTGGGCTGGGAGTTTGGATGTAGTAAATGAAAACTATTACATTGAGAATGGATAGACAGCAAGTTCCTACTGTATAGCACAGGGAACGAAACCCAGTCTCCTGGGATAAACCATAATGGAAAGGAATATATTTTTTAAAAGATGTATATATTTGTATAAATAAGTCACTTTGCTGTACAGAAAAAATTAACACAACGTTGTAAATCAACTATACTTTAAAAAAAAAAACTTTCTTTCTTGGATTAATTGGATTGGACTAGCTCATTGCATCAGGAAAAGCAAGATTTTTAAAGGCTCTGCAGCAATTTATTTGCCCAATCCCAAACCAGGTAATCCTCTTTAAGTTTCCAACAAGAATGTTTAAGTACAATGGGAAAGTCACCCCTCCAAGGATCTTAGGTGTAAACTGTGTGACCCTGTAACATTCTGTACTTCCTGATGAGCATCTAATGATCATGCTATATTATAGATCCCTAATTCCATGCCTAGAATAACACCAATTTGTAAATTAGGTGAGATATGGATTATATATATCTTGTTCCAGACCCTATCACAATGCTGAAACATGTTGGTTAGCAATAGATACTTGCTGAACAAATGAAATTCACCATCATCCATTACAGATTATATACACATTAGCAATACTATGCTGAGAGACTGGATATCTCATATGTTGCTGGTGGGAGTGTAAATGGACACAACCACCCCGGGAAACGGGGTATTGATGATGGGGAACACGTCCTCTGAAGGAGGTGAAGCAGCAGTGGGAACTTCAGAAAGAAAAAGTGAGGTGTAGTCTCAGTATCTACCCCTGCGGAGCACAGTAAGAACACCTGCTACGTAAACTGGGATGGTTTGAGGGATAAAACAAACTCCCTTCAGGGGAAAGTCCAGGGAATCTGCCCAGATACTTCAATTAAATAAAGTCTTTAGTCTTTTCTCCCAAATACCAGTCACAAGATTATTTTAATAGAGGGAAAGTACAGTGGAAAAAACACTGTTTCTTGAAACCCAGCTCTGATACCTGTATTGTGTCCTGTCACATCACGCCCACACTCTTGCAATAGCATTTTCGATGGCCTCCTTTCTGCCACCCTTTTCGGCTTCCAGTCAAAACGGCATCAAGTGCCAGGTAAACATGTCTACAGCATCAGTCATCTCCATGCTATTCACAAATTCTTCAAATATTTTCTTTTATCAAAAAAGTCAGGGAGTTCCCGTCGTGGCGCAGTGGAAACGAATCCAACTAGGAACCATGAGGTTGAGGGTTTGATCCCTGGCTTTTGCTCAGGGGTTAAGGATCCGGCATTGCCGTGAACTGTAGTGTAAGTCGCAGACACGACTCAGATGTGGCATTGCTGTGGCTGTGATATAGGCCAACAGCTGTAGCTCCGATTAGACCCCTAGCCTGGGAACCTCCACATGCTGCAGGTATGGCCCTAAAAGGACAAAAGACAAAAAGAAAAGCCAGGAGTTCCCATTGTGGCTTAGCAGTAATGAACCCGACTAGTATCCATGAGGATGCAGGTTCAATCCCTGGCCCTGCTCAGTGGGTTAAGGATCCAGTGTTGCCATGAGCTCTGGAGTAGGTGACAGATGTGGCCCAGATCTGGTGTCGCTGGGGCTGTAGAGTAGGCCATCAATTGTAGCCCCAATTCAACCCCTAGCATGTGAACTTCCATTTGCTGCAGGTTTGGCTCTAAAAAGAAAAAAAAAAAAAAAAAACCCACATCAGGGGAAGTTCCCCCCATGGTGCAGCGGGTTGAGAATTTGACTGCAGTGGCTCAGGTTACTGAAGAAACCTCAAGTTCAATCCCTGGCAGGCGAAGTGGGTTAAGGATCTGGGGTTGCCACGGGTGGGACTCAGATTCAATCCCTGCCCTGGGAACTTCCATATGCCATGAGTGCATCCATAAAATTTAAAAAAAAAAAAAAAAAAAAAAAAAGAATCACACAGGGAACTGTATTCAATATCCTATAATAAATCATGTTGGAAAAGAAAAAAAATCCAAAAAATCAACCTCAGTTTCTCTAGCCCAGCATTCAGGGCCCTCAATACCATCACTTCAGGAGCTCCCTGGTGCCTCAGTGGGTTAAGAATCTGGTATTGTCAATGCTGTGGCTCTGGTTTGATCCCTGACATGGGACCTTCTGTGGCAAAAAAAAAAAAAAAGAAAAAAAAGAAAGAAAAATTCCCAAAAAACCTTATTACCTCAAATTTGCTTTCTAATCTCACTACAAATTATTTCCAAAACCTCTTCTCTAGCCTAACTAATTTATTCATTGTATTCCAAACACAATCTTTGTAAATCCTCTTTTTCTCTGTGTATTTCTGTTTTTTTAATTTATAATTATTTTTATTTTTTCCATTATAACTGGTTTACAGTGTTCTGCCAATTTTCTACTGCACAGCAAGTGACCCCATCACACATATGTATACATTCTTTTTTCTCACATTATCATGCTCCATCATAAGTGTAGACATAGTTCCCAGTGCTATACAGTGGGATCTCGTTGCTTTGTAAATTCTCTTAAATTTTTCTATCAATCAACCTGGAATCTCCTCCTTTTTGTCAGTTCAAATTCGACCCTTTTAGGAGTCATGTCAAATGCCACATCATCTGAAAATCTTTCCCTTTCACAACCTGAAGTGTTTTCCTCTTTTTTTTTTTTTTTTGCCGCACCCACGGCATATGGAATTTGTCAGGCCAGGGATCGATCTGAGCTCCGACCTACACCACATCTGTGGTAAAGCTGGATCCTTAATTAATGGCACCACAGAGGGAAGTCCCACGAATTTTTCTCACATCAAGGAACCGACCCTTACATTTTCAATGAACACACCCTTGTGCTATCACTTCTTTTGCTGACTTAAATTTGTATTTAACAGCTGCATTTTGTAATACTTAATTTTTTCTTCTGGTGACATAAGCATTGATGTAGTGGCATTTGATCAAAAGCATTAATGGCTATAACAGTTAGGGTTAATAATAATAGCAATAATAATAAATCCTGTTTAAGACTCACATTAATATATTAATAAATAGGAACGTTGGAACATGTTCAAGGATACAAACATAAGTCGAACACACATACATACCCCCCCACACACACACAGAGGTTTTGCATTTTTTAAGAGTAAGTAGCTTTCAGGCCCCCCCGTCTGTTTTACCTCTGTCAGAAGCCATGCTGCTCTGTCACTGGACTTTTTCCTCTGGGGCTCTATATAGTGCTAACTGCTGCTGCCAGAACACACCCGAACATTGTTTCTCAGGTGTGACCACTTCCACCTGCTTGGGCAGAGGATGACTCATGCCTGAGACTCATGCCCAGTCTCAATCCTGGGTATCTAGACTGTACAGCCAGGTGGTAGCAGACAGAGAGGGAAGTTGGCCACAGGGGTGGTAAGAAAGCAGATGACGCAGTTAATTAATCCTGTAGCATAATCCCCAAGAATACCCAAATTTCGAATTTTTTCCCCAATAACATCAGAATGTAGGCGCTTTTCCCTTTCCCTTCAAGGGAGGGCAAGACTGACCCATCATTCTTTATTGGGCAGAAGAGAAGAGAAGGAAAGGCAAGAGAAATTTGGCCAGCTTCCTGTGATCTGAAAGTTTGCATTGTTACCTGGTGACGACACCAGCCTTGCCCTGTAGCTAGGAGTCATTTATTTCTAACTTCCTCTTATTTTGCTCTTCGCCCCGCATTATGTTGGAAAGAGGAGGCACTGTTAGAGGCACAATCAGAAGGACTTCAGTCTCTGAGTCAGTAATTAGTGTTTAAGTCTCAGGGGATTTCTCTTTCTTCTTGAAGCTACGTTTAGGGGTATGCCCCAATCCACTTCTGCTTTTTTTTTTCCTCCTTGAGAAAATGAATACTGGGGTTCCCTCGTGGGCAGCGGGGTTAGGAATCCAGCATTGTTACTGCTGTGGCTTGCGTTCGATCCCTGGGGTGGGGGAATTCTATGTGCTGCAGGCATGGCCAAAAAAAAAAAAGAAAGAAAAAAATGAATCCTCTCCTCCCCACTTCCATTGCCTCCTGTTGCCTGAACCCTGAGTCAAGCACCTCTGGGTTTCAGCACACACTCCCAGGACTGAGCTCACACTCATGACCTAAGTCTCACACTAGAGTCTCAAAGGTCTCAAATCTAGACACTCCTGAAATTGGAATTGAGTCTCAAATTCCACGAGCCCCACACCTTAGCCCTAAATATAAGAACTTCCAGGGGAGTTCCCGTCATGGCGCAGTGGTTAACGAATCCGACTGGGAACCATGAGGTTGCGGGTTCGATCCCTGGCCTTGCTCAGTGGGTTAAAGATCCAGTGTTGCCGTGAGCTGTGGTGCAGGTCACAGACTCAGCTTGGATCCCATGTTGCTGTGGCTCTGGTGTAGGCCGGTGGCTACAGCTCCGATTCGACTCCTGGCCTGGGAACCTCCATATGCTGTGGCAGCAGCCCTAGAAAAGGCAAAAAAAAAAAAAAAAAAAAATCTGGCATGCCATGAGCTGTGGTGTAGGTCGAAGATGTGGCTTGGATCCCGCTTTGCTCTGGCTGTGGCATAGGCTGGCAGCTGCATATCTGATTCGACCCCTTGCCTGGGAACCTCCATATGCCATGGGTGCGGCACTAAAAAAGGACAAAAAAAAAAAAAAAAGAGAGAGAGAGAAAGAATTTCCTTAATGACTGCTGCACAAGATGAAGCAGTTATTTGGAGTGGAAGGTGATAGCTTTGAAGAAGGGGCAGAAGGACCACATCCTAAATAAAGGTCTTTCAGAAGCCAAGTGTTTCTGTCAGGCCTGTGTTGTACGTAGAATAATGGCCCCTGAACCTGTCCCTGTTCTAATCTCTGGAGTCTATAAATATGTTACCTAACAGTAGCATAATGGACTTCGAGATGCGATTGAGTGAAGAATCTTGAGGTAAGAAGATTATCCTGGATCATCTGGCTGATCTCAATCTAATCTTTTTTTTATTATTCTTTTTCTTTTTTAGGGCTACAATTTGGCATATGGAAGTTTCCAGGCTAGGGGTGAAATTGGAGCTGCAGCTGCAAGCCTATGCCACAGCCATAGCGACACAAGATCTGAGCCACATCTGCAACCTACACCACAGCTTGTGGCAATGCTGGATCCTTAACCCACTGAGCAGGATCAGGGATCGAACCCACATCCTCCTGGATACTAGTCGGGTTCTTAACCAGCTGAGCCACAACAGGAACTCCTCAATCTAATCTTAAAGACCCTTATAAAAGGGAGGCAGAGTTAGTCAGAAGGCACATGAAGAAATTTATGGGATGTGATTACTGGCTGAAGAGGGCTTCATTCAAGGAATGAGGACCACCTCTAAAAGGCGGAAAAGGCAAGGAAATGGATTCTTCCCTAAAGTCTCCTGGAAGAATGCTGCCCTGTTGACACCTTGATTTTAGCCCAGTGAGAACCTCTTTTGTGCTTCTGACTTCCAGAGCTGTGAGACTGATGTCATGTTGTTTTATATTGTGAAGTTTGTGGTCGTTTTTTTTTTTTTTTCTTCTTTGGCCCTTTAGGGCTGCTCCCACGGCATATGAAGGTCCCCAGACTAAGGGTCCAATCAGAGCTATAGCCACCAGCCTACACCAGAGCCAAAGCAACCAGGGGTCCGAGTCACATCTGCAAACTACACCACTGCTCACAGCAACGCAGGATCCTTAACCCACTGAGCAACGCCAGGGGTCAAACCTGCAACCTCATGGTTCCTAGTCGGATTCGTTAACCACTGAGCTATGACGGGAACTCCTCCAGTGGAATTTCTACCTAATGCTTAATGCCTCCTGTTTTGTTTTAGGAAACCCAGAACTACCATATACAATAGACTGTCATGACATTCATCATGTGTAGAAGACACCATCAGAGGTAAAAAATAATTAACAATAAAACATGATGATTCAGTTTAGATCAGTGTCCTGTTCCTGATATTCCGTTTGAAAAATGCATACACATCCTTTGTAACCACTCCACAATCAGGATATTTAAGGTTCTCCTCTGCTCTGGAGTTCCCTGGTGGCTCAGGTAATTGTCACTACTGTTGCTCTGATCATTGCTGTGACATGGGTTCGATCCCTGGCCCGGGGAACTTCTGCATGCCACGGGTGCAACCAACAAAAAAAACAAAAAAAAAGATTTTCGGAGTTCCTGTTGTGGGGCAGCATGAACAAATCCGTCTAGGAACAGGAGGTTGCAGGTTCGATCCCTGGCCTCGTTCAGTGGGTTAAGGATCTGGCATTGTGGTGAGCTGTGATATAGGTCACAGATGCAGCTCAGATCCTGCATTGCTGTGGCTGTGGTGGAGGCCAGCATCTGTAGCTCTGATTGGACCCCTAGCTTGGGAACCTCCATATGCTGCAGGTGCAGCCCTAAGAAGCAGAATGGATAAATAAAGAAATAAAGAAAGAAATAAAGATTCTCATCACCCCAGAATTTTCCTGTGTCTGTTTGCAGTCAATCCTCCCACTCATAGGGGTTCCCGTCGTGGCTCAGTGGAAAGGAATCTGACTAGCGTCCCTGATGATGTAGGTTCGATCCTGTGGTGTAGGTCACAGACGAGGCTCGGATCCAGCGTTGCTGTGGCTCTGGCGTAGGCCGGCATCTACAGCTCCAATTCAACTCTAGTCTGGGAACCTCCATGTACCGTGGGTGCAGCACTAAAAAGACAAAAAAAAAAAAAAAAAAATCCCCCTACTCCTAGTCCTAGGCATCCACTGATATTTCTGTCACTAAACATTAGTTTGAACTGTTGTGTAATTTCATACAAATGGAATTATATTAATGTGTAAACTTTTTTATTTCTTTTTTTTTCCTTTTTTTTAGGGCTGCACCTGCGGCATATGGAAGTTCCCAGACTAGGGGTCCAGTTGGAACTACAGCTGCCGGCCTACACCACAGCCATAGCAACGTGGGATCTGAGCCCCATCTATGACCTATACCACAGCTCACAGTAATGCCAGATCCTTAACCCACTGAGCGAGGCCAGGGATCGAACCGGAATCCTCACGGATATTAGTCAGGTTCGTTACCACCAAAACACAAAGGGAACTCTCTGAATCCATTTTTCTGAATTAAAATCACACACCTGGTGTCTGGACTTAATGAAGTTCAGGTTCTTTATGTCTTAGTGCAGAAGGAATAGGTAAGAATTAGACTTATTGAGAAAGAGTGTGAGCCATCTCAGAAGGTGAGAGGTCCCAAAATATGGGGGACCATAAGTTTTTATGGGCTGGGTGAATTTCACAGCTAATGAGCAGGAGGATTATTCCAACAAGTTGAGGGAAGAGGAGGGGATTTCCAGGAACTTTTTTTCCACCACCCACTTTTTGACCTTTTATGGTTGGCCTCAGAACTGTCAAGGGGACTGTAGGTATGTCTTCTAGATGCTAATTATCACAATGAGTGTATAATGAGGCTCAGGGTCCACTGGAAGTGGAATCTCCTTGGTTGCACCACTTTTTGCTGTATCTTCAACCGCTATGTTATTTATTTTTGTTGTTATTGTTGTTTTTTGCCATTTCTTGGGCCACTCTCATGGCATATGGAGGTTCCCAGGCTAGGGGTCTAATCGGAGCTGTAGCCATCGGCCTACACCACAGCCACAGCAGCACGGGATCCGAGCCAAGTCTGCAACCTACACCACAGCTCATGGCAACACCGGATCCTTAACCAACTGAGCAAGGCCAGGGATCGAACCTGTAATCTCATGATTCCTAGTCGGATTTGTTAACCACTGAGCCACGACGGAAACTCCAAGGGCTATGTTATTTTTTTTTAAAGGTCATGCCCTCCCCTCTTCCCTGGGTGTGATGTATGAGTCAGGGTTGATTTTTGTCCCTAATCAAAGCCTACAAACTGGGGGGCTTAAACAATCAAAATTTATTTTCTCAGAGTTCTAGTGGCTAGAAGTCCAAGATCAAGGCTCCAATCAATTCGATTCCAGTGAGAATTTCCTGGCTTGTAGATACTGCCCTTCTGCTGTGTCCTCACATGACCTTTCCTTGTATGTGCACCCTGAAGGGGTGGGGAGCTCCCCTTACCAGGAGGCTAATCCTATTAGATCGGGGCTCCACCCTTATGAGCTCATTTAACCGTAATGACTTCCTCAGAGACTCCCATTAACAAATATAGCTACACTGGGGGTTAGGGCTTCAACTTCATAATTTATGGGGGAAGTTCCTATTGTGGCTCAGTGGTAATGAACCTGCTAGTATCCATAAGGATGCGGGGTTGATCCCTGGCCTTGATCAGCAGTTTAAGGATCCATTGTTGCCACAAGCTGTGGTGTGGGTTGCAGACGTGGCTCTGATTGGACCCCGGGCCTGGGAACTTCCATATGCTAAAAAGATAAATAAATAAATAAAAATGTATGTGGGACACAAACATTCAGTCCACAACAGTGTGAACTGGACACTGGCCCTTGCCATCTGCCTCTACAAGGATTGAATCATGAGCCATTGCAGCTGCTATGAAAGGGGCTCAAGATAGAGATCAGGACTGAGGCTCTCTGTGCTCCAAAAAATTGGCAGAACAGGTCTTCACATAGTAGGATATTTTCAAGAGAATATTTTATAAGCCCAATTCTTGCATCTCCTCATATCTAGAAAAGCACCAAAATCCTTCATGGTGACATCTGCTCCTCGTGACTAACAGTAACCTGCAAAAATGTGTGCTGGTTACATGCACCTTCCCCCGTCACCAAAACCACATAAATCACATATATACTCACCTCCCCTTACCTCTTTGGAGCGGTATTTCAGACCTATCTGAAATGCTGTCTCCCTGGCCGTAGTCTTCATTTTGCCCCAAGTACAACTTAACTCTCAGCTTCTGGGTTGCGCATGTTTTTTAAGTCATCGACGTATCAATTTCATTTCCTTCCATATGGATAACTGGTTTTTGTAGCATTATTTGTTAAAAAGACTGTTCTTTTCCCATTGAAATACCTTGGCACTTTTTGGAAATCTTTGGATCACATATGTATGAATTCATTTCTCTTTTTTTTTGTTTTATGATTTTTTTTCCATTATAGTTGGTTGACAGTGTTCTGTCAATTTCTACTGTACAACAAAGCGACACAGTCAATATATATATTCTTTTTCTCACATTATCCTTCATCATGTTCCATTGCAGTGACTGGATATAGTTTCCTGTGCTATACAGCAGGATCTCATTGCTTAGCCACTCCAAATGCAACAGTTTGCCTCTATTAACTGAGACTCCCAGTCCTTCCCACTCTCTCCTCCTCCCCCTTGGCAACCGCAGGTCTGTTCTCCAAGTCCATGGCTTTCTTTTCTGCGGATAGTTTCATTTGTGCCATATTTTAGATTCTAGCTATAAGTGATAGCATATGATATTTGTCTTTCTCTTTCTGGCTTACTTTACTTAGTAGGAGAGTCTAGTTTCATCCATGTTGCTGCAAATGACATTATTTTGTTATTTTTTATGGCTGAGTAGTATTCCATTGTATACATATACCAAATCTTCTTAATCCATTCATCTGTCAATGGACATTTAAGTTGTTTCCATATCTTGGCTATTGTGAATAGTGCTGCAATGAACATATGAGTACATGTATTTTTTTCTTTCTTTTTTTTTTATGGTCATTTTAGGGCCACACCTGTGGCATATGGAAGTTCCCAGGCCAGGGGTTGAATTGGAGCTGTAGCCGCTGGCCTAAACCACAGCCATGGCAACACCAGATCCTTAATCCCCTAAACAAGATTAGGGGTAGAACCTGCGTCTTCGAGGATGCTAGTCAGATTTGTTTCCGCTGAGCCACGTGAGAACTCCGATATTTTAAATCTTAAACATGTTATATTCTTTCAATTTTTTAGGAATATATTTCACTTAGCAATGCTTTATAATATTCAGTGTGTCTTATATAGTTTATTCATTTTGTTTTGTTTTGTTTTGCTTTTTTAGGGCTATACCTACTGCTTATCCAAGTTCTCGGGCTAGGGGTTCAATCGGAGCTGCAGCTGCTGGCCTATGCCACAGCTGCGGCAACACCAGATCTGAGGCATATCTGTGACATACACCACAGCTCACAGCAATACCAGATCCTTTAACCCACTGAATAAGGCCAGGGATTGAACACGAATCCTCATGGATACTAGTTGGATACTTAACCACTGAGCCACAACAAACACTCTCCAGTTTATTAAATTTATTCCCTAATATTTCATGTTTTTAATTTGATTTTAAGTGGTGTTGATTTTTTAAATTTTATTGTCTAGCTCTTCATTAATAGCATATAGGAATATTATCGATATATAATATATTGATATGGATATGTGTGACATAGGATATATATATATATATAGGATATAATCTATTGTATATTGATATAGGATATGTATTGATCTTGTAACTTTGGGGGAGGAAAATTTTTTCCTTTGCTTTTTTTAGGTCCTTTAGACTGGTCTAAGGAGCAAGTTGACAGGAGACAGATAATAGAAGAAAATCAAACAAAAGTTTAATAATGTGCATACATGGCAGAGACCCAGGAAAATTGAGTAACTCGCCCAAATGGCTGAAGCCCTCACCTTAAATACCATCTTTAGCTAAAGACAAAAGAGGTTGCTGGCGGTAGAGTTTTGGGAATTCAAAGGGGAGGAAGGCAATTCACATGGAAATGGAAAAGCAAACGGTAAACAGAGGTTTGCTGGGAGGTGCAAGACAATGGGATGCGTGGACTCTGATCCCTAGGCTCTGCCCAGTTTCCCCACCACACTCGGCCCAAATTCTTTGCTGGTATCTCTTGTGACAACCCTATTCTAGGAACAGGCCATTTATCTACATTCTTTCGTCAGCTAGGGGGGAAAGGTCAAAGTTTCTTCTTGAGTGTATCTGCCCTTGATTGACTTCAGCCCCAAATAAACCACATCCCAAAGAGGCATTTTAGAGTAACAAATTTTGCTCCCCTATATGACCAACCTGGGAACTTGCAAACTTCACTTATTTCTAATTTTTTTTTTTTCTGTAGATTCCTCAGGCTTTTCCAGATACAGGAGTATGTTGTCTACAAATAAAGACAGTTTTATTTCTCCATCATGTGTGCCTTCTTTTTTTTTTTTTTTTTGTCTTTTGTCTTTTGTCTTTTAGGGCCGCACTAGCGGCACATGGAGGTTCCCAGGCTAGGGGTCACATTGGAGCTGCGGCTGCCGGCCTACACTACAGCCACAGGAATGCTGGATCTGAGCTGCGTCTGCAACCTACACCACAGCTCATGGCAACACCAGAACCTTAACCCATTGAGCAAAGCCAGGGATCAAACCTGCGTCCTCATGTATACTAGTCAGGTTCGCCAACCGCTGAACAATGACGGAAACTCCCCATGTGTGCCTTTTTATTTCTTCTTTTTACCTTATTGGAATGACGAAGGCCACCAATAAAATATTCGATCAAGAAAATAAGAGTTTGAGTTCCCGTCGTGGCTCAGTGGTTAATGAACCTGACTAGTATCCATGAGGAAGCAGATTCATGATCCCTGGCCTTCCTTAGTGGGTTGAGGATCCAGCACTGCTGTGAGCTGTGGTGTAGGTCACAGACACAGCTCATATCCTGCGTTGCTGTGGCTGTGGTATAGGCTGGCAGCTGTAGCTCCGATTGGACCTCTAGCCTGGGAACCTCCATGTGCTGCAGGTGTGGCCCTAAAAAGACAAAAAAGAAAGAAAGGAAGGAAGGAAGGAAGAAAGAAAGAAGAAAAGAAAAGAAAAAGAAAAAGGAAGTGGAGGAGTTCCCTTTGTGGCTCAGCAGTAATGAACCCAACTAGCATCCATAAGAGTGTGGGTTCAAACCCTGCCCTCGCTCAATAGGTTAAGGATCCAGCATTGCCAGAAGCTGTGGTGTAGGTGGCAGATACATTTAGATCCCACATTGCTGTGGCTGGGGCTGGGGTGTAGGCCTGCAGCTTCAGCTCTGGCTCCTCCCTTAGCCTGGGAGCTTGGATATGTTGCAAGGATGGCCTTAAAAAAAAAAAAAAGAAACCATGTGGAGTTCCCTGGTGGTGCAGTGGTTTAGGGATCTAGTGTTGTCACTGCTGCGGCTTGGGTGGCTGATGTGGAGAATTTTCTATCCCTGGCCTTGGATCTTCCAAGTGATGTGGGTGTGGCCAAAAAAAAAAAAAAAAAAGATTTTTAAAAGCAGAGAGAGAGTGGGACAAGGAAGTCATAAACAAACAAACAAAAAATATTCTTCCTGGCCGAGTTACATTGCTTTGGGGGACAAAAGGGCCTGTCTATTAGGCAGATTACCTCACTGCCAGGAAATTCCAAGCTGGCCAGGTAAGATTTCATTCTTGGGCACAGTTGAAACTGCATTTAAGTTATGTAGCTATTAAGTCACTTGGGCTTAACTCAAGTGACTACATACTGGGCTTGTTTCTTTTTTTCAGAAACAGAAACATTTGATTCTTCTTTTTTTTTTTTTTTTTTTTTGTCTTTTTAGGACACTTCCCTCTGCATATGGAAGTTCCCAGACAAGGCGGTCTAATTGGAGCTGCAGGAACTGGCCCATACCACAGCCACGACAGGTCCAAACCGCATCTTCGACCTATACCACAGCTCACCGCAATGCCAGATCCTTAACCTACTGAGCGAGGCCAGGGATCAAACCTGCATCTTCGTTGGATAATTGTCAAGTTCATTACCACTGAGCCACGATGGGAACTCCTCAATTATACTTCGTTTTTTTTGCTTTTTAGGGCTGCCTCCATGGCATATGGAGGTTCCCAGGATAGGAAGTTTCCCAATTGGAGCTACAGCTGCCAGCCTATGCCACAGCCACAGCAACATCAGATCCAAGCCACTACTGCGAGCTACACAACAGCTCACAGCAATGCCGGATCCTCAATCCATCGAGGGAGGCCAGGGATTGAACCTGCAAACTCACGATTCCTAGTCAGATTCATTTCCACTGCGCCACGACGGGAACTGCCTGCTATATTGTTCTTCTGCATCTAGTGGGGTGATTATATAATACTCCCCCTTATTCTGTTAATGTTGAATTTCTGCACAATATTGTCTTTTTTTTTTTTTTCCTGGTCTTTTTGCCATTTCTACGGCCGCTCCCTTGTATTCATAGCTGTGGTTTTATTGTTTTTCTCTTTTTTATTTTATTTTTTTATTTTTATAATTTATTTATTTATTTTTCGGCTGCACCCTCAGCTTGTGGAAATTCTCAGGCCAGGAATTGAACAGGTACAACAGCAGTGACCTGATCCATAGCAGTGACAATGCCAGGTCCTTAACTGCTAGACCACCAAGAACTCCTGCCTTTCTCTCTTATCTCTCTATTTTTTGGGGGGGTATACACATGGCATATGGAATTTCCAGGCCCAGGGATTGAATCCAAGCAGCAGCTGCAACCTACACCACATCTGCAGCAACACCAGATCCTAACCCATTGTGCCAGGCTGGGGATCTAACTCAAGCCTCAGCAGCAACCCGAGTTGCTACAGAATCAACACTGGATCCTTAACCTACTGTGCCATAGCAGGAACGCCATCCTGCCTTTCTCTCTCTTTTTCTTTTCCTTTTTTTTTTTTTTGTCTTTTCTGGGCTGTACCCATGGCATATAGAGGTTCCCAGGCTAGGGGTCGAATCGGAGCTGTAACTGCCGACCTAAGCCAGAGCCACATCAATTCGGGATCCGAGCTGCGTCTGCAACCCGCCACAGCTCATGGCAACGCCAGATCCTTAACCCACTGAGCGAGGCCAGGGATCAAACCCACATCCTCATGGTTTCTAGTCATATTCGTTAACCACTGGGCCAGGATGGGAACTTCCCTTCCTTTCTCTTAATTTTGATTTTTCCCTCTCCTTTTATACTTTGAAGCATATGCAAGACCCCTACACAGAAATAAACCTGATCTTAAAGAGACAGTAGTGAGTGATGACTTGAAGTGAGATTCTTAATTCTCTGCTCAGGATTTTTTTTTTTTTTTTTTTTTTTTGGTCTTTTTTTAGGGCTGCACTATCGGCCTATGGAGATTCCCAGACTAGGGGTCTAATCAGAGCTACAGCTGCTGGCCTACACCACAGCCACGTCGGATCCAAGGTTCATCTGCAGCCTACACCACAGCTCACGGCAATGCCAGATTCTCGACCCACTGAACAAGGCTAGGGATCGAACCGGAAACCTCATGGTTCCTAATTGGATTCATTTCCACTGCACCACAGTGGGAACTCCTAATTGTATTTTTTTTTTTAATTTTTAATTTTTTTGCTGTGCTCACAGCTTGCAGTATTTCCTGGGCCTTGGAATCCCCACAGCGAGATTGCTGCTACAAAACTTGGCCTCTACCCACTGGTGCTGAATAAAAACGTGGAGACAGAACTTTGGGCGAAGGAGAAAAAAATAGCTTTATTTCTTTGCCAGGCAAAGGAGACCACAGTAGATAATGCCCTAAAGCCCGTGCTCCCCTTGGGAAAGATTAGAAGTTGGTTTTATGGTTTGGGGAGTGGAACAAAGGTAAGGATCAGGGTAGACGTAAGCTTTAATTCTACCTCAAAGCGGGTGTTTAGGAGTTCCCGCTGTGGCACAACAGGATCAGCGGCTTCTCTGAAGTGCTGGGATCTCTCATGGCTGCAAGCTGCAGCATAGGTCACAGATGCAGCTCTGATCTCGAGTTACTGTGGCCGTGGCATAGGCCAGCCCCGGCAGCTCCTATTCAACCGCTAGCCTGGGAACTTCCATATGCCTCAGGTGCAACCTTAAAAAGAAAAGAAAAGGAGTTCCCGTCGTGGCGCAGTGGTTAACGAATCCGACTAGGAACCATGAGGTTGCGGGTTCGGTCCCTGCCCTTGCTCAGTGGGTTAACGATCCGGCGTTGCCGTGAGCTGTGGTGTAGGTTGCATACGTGGCTCGGATCCCACGTTGCTGTGGCTCTGGTATAGGCCAGTGGCTGCAGCTCCGATTGGACCCCTAGCCTGGGAACCTCCATATGCCCCAGGAGCGGCCCAAGAAATAGCAAAAAAAAAAAGAATCTCAGAGACAGTTTTGGGTGAAGAAGAAAATAATAGCTTATTATTATTATTTTTTAAATTGCTTTGCCAGGCAGAGGGGGCCACAGTGGGCTAATGCCCTCAGGGCTGTGTGTCCTGCCGTGGAGTGGGTAATGAGGAGTCTTGGCATAGCGATGGTTCAAGGAGCAGGGTTGCTGATGGGGATATACATGCAGGATCCAAATTTCTCTCCATTAAGAATTCTCTATATTAAGAATCATCTGGAGGAGTTCCCGTCATGGCTCAGTGGTTAACGAATCCGACTAGGAACCATGAGGTTGCGGGTTTGACCCCTGGCCTTGCTCAGTGGGTTAACGATCCGGGGTTGCCATGAGCTGTAGTGTAGGTCGCAGATGTGGCTTGGATCCCGTGCTGCTGTGGCTCTGGTGTAGGCCAGCAGCTACAGCTCCGATTAGACCCCTGGCCTGGGAACCTCCATATGCCGTGAACAGCCCAAGAAAAGGCAAAAAGACCAAAAAAAAAAAAAAAAAAAATCGTCTGGAGATCGTCCAGGCTGGTGTCGGGTGGTCTCATGATGGGCTTCTGTGGTTCTCCAGGTTATTGAACTGTGACCTTCATTCTGGAACAAAGAATGCTTGCAAGGGGAGTTCCAGTCGTGGCGCAGTGGTTAACGAATCCGACTAGGAACCATGAGGTTGCGGGCTCGGTCCCTGCCCTTGCTCAGTGGGTTAATGATCCGGCGTTGCCGTGAGCTGTGGTGTAGGTTGCAGACGTGGCTCGGATCCCACGTTGCTGTGGCTCTGGCGTAGGCCAGTAGTTATAGCTCCGATTAGACCCCTAGCCTGGGAACCTCCATATGCTGTGGGAGCGGCCCAAAGAAATAGCAAAAAGACAAAAAAAAAAAAAAGAATGCTTGCAAGGAAGGGAGTGTTCTTTAAAAAAAAATGGTAACAGTTGTAGATATGTAACTAAGCAGAAAAATAGGTCATCTGTAAAAAGCAAGTCAGAATGAGTTTAAGCAGATCAGAGCATGAAGGAGGTCATTTTAACTACATTTTGTAAATTTAGCTGGAACCGAAGCAGCACTGCTCCTAATAGCCAAAAGGTGGAAATAACACAAATGTCCATCAACGGATAAATAGGTAAGTAAATTGTTGGTTATCGACACAATGGAATATTATTCCGTGAGTAAAAAAAAATCAAATATTGATACATGCTAAAACACAGATGAAACTTCAAAATATCCTCAATGAGAGAACTTAATCACAAAAGGCCTCATACTGTATAATTCCACTGATATGGAATTTCCAGCATAGGCAAATCTATAGAGATAGAAAGCAAATTAGTATCACCAGAGAACAGGAAGTGGGGTGGGGGAGAATGCTTGGGAAGTGTCTGCTAATGGGCATGGGATTTATTTTGAGATTAATAAATATGTTCTGGAATTAGATCGTGGTGTCAGGTGTACACCTTGTGAGTATAATTTTAAAAACCACTGAATGTTATGCTTTGAAATGATGAATTATATGGTATGTAAATTATAACTCCATTTAAAAGAAAGACATTAGGAGTTCCTTGGTGGCTCAGTGGGTTAAGGATCTGGCTTTGTCACTGCTGTGGCTCAGGGTTCAATCCCTGACCCTGTGGCTGCTGTGGTGAGGGTTCAATCCCTGACCCTGGAACTTGCTAAGGGCAAGGCTAAAAAAAAAAGGTTAAGGGAGTTTCTGTTGTTGCCCAGTGGTGAAGGAGCCTCTAGTATCCATAATGATGCAGGTTCGATCCCTGGGCTCGGTCGGTTAAAGATCTAGCATTGCTGTGAGCTGTGGTGTAGGTCGCAGGTGCAGCTCCAATTCAACCCTTATCCTGAGAATTTCCATATGCAAGTAAATAAATGAATAAATAAAACAACTGGAATAAGGCAAACTAAACAAAATTGTTCAAGAAAAGTCAGGGGATTGTCTTGCCTGAGACAAGAGAGAATTCATTACCACGAGGAAGTGTCATGAAGAGAATTGGGTCTTACAAGCACCACTATGGGGAGTTCCCTGGTCATCTAATGGTTAAGACTTGGCGCTTTCACCCGTGTGGCAGGGGTTCAGTCCCTGGTCTGGGAACTGAAATCCCACATCAAGGCATTACACATTGAGGCCGGGGAGATGAGGGGGAAGGAAGCACCACTTTAGCTACGACTCAGAGAATAGGTTGAAGGGGCAGTTGTAATAAACCCACCATAGAGATATGTCAAAACTGAGACCAAAAAAAAAAAAAAATACCTGGCTCAAGAGAAATGTGTTCTTCACAAGCCTGTAGGTTAGACAGGATTCCGTGAAGAAACTGAAGTCACGTGGAAAATACTGTGTGTTCATTCAAGCATATTGTTTTCTGGGGGAGAGTCTACGTGTTTTATCAGGTCTGCAATAAAACACCTGATCCTCTAGATATAAGGAACCATAGACATGTATGGTTTAATAGAAACATGGTTTAATAAAACACCTGATCCTCTAGATATAAGGAACCATAGACATATATGGTTTAATAGAAACATGGTTTAATAAGCTTGCTCTTCCCTATTTTAATCAGCAGAGGGCAGAAGCAATACAATTAACAGAGCCAATTGCCAGTAATTTTCTGATTCCTCAGGTCATTCTCAATCTATGCCATCTACTTCCTGGTTTTGTGCTACCTTTTTTTTTTTTTTTTTTTTTTTGGCTGCACCCAGTGGCATGTGGGCATGTGGAACTTCCTGGGTCAGAGATCAAACCTGAGCCACGGCAGTGACCTGAGCCACTACAGTGACAATGCCAGATCCTTAACCTGCTGTGCCACAAGGTAACTCCCACATTTTATTTTTAAACTTTTATTTTTTGTCTTTTTAGGGCCACACTCGCAGCATATGGAAGTTCCCAGGCTAGAGATCAAATCAGAGGTATAGCTGCTGGCCTACACCACAGCCACAGCAATGCCAGATCCAAGCTATGTCTTTGACCTACACAGCAGCTCATAGCAATACCAGATCCTTAACAGACTGAACAAGGCCAGGGATCTAACCTGCGTCCTCATGGATACTACTCTGTTTCATTTCCACTGAGCCAAGTACAATTTTATATTTTGGAATGTGTGTTTTGTGCTATTCTGCCCAAATCACAGTATATAACTTGACTTACAGGGTATATGCCTATTTATATTCTGATCTAACTGGATATTTAAGATTCTAAAAGAGAGTAGGATGGGAGTTCCTGTCATAGCCCAATGGTTAACAAACCCGACGAGTATCCATGAGGACTCGGGTTCGTTCCCTGGCCTTGCTCAGGGGGTTAAGGATCCGGCGTTGCCGTGAGCTGTAGTGTAGGTAGCAGATGTGATTCAGATCCAGTGTTACTGTGGGTGTGGTGAAGGCTGGGAGCTGCAGCTCCAATCTGACCCCTAGCCTGGGAACTTCCATATGCTGCTAGTGCAGCCCTAAAAAAACAAACAAAAATAACCCCTCAGCTTCTTCATCTATGAAGTATAAATAACAATACCCACCTCAAAAAGCAGTAAAACATGTTTATAAGTGGAGTTCCTGCTATGGCGCAGCTGGTTAGGAATCCAGCATTTCTGCAGCTGTGGCATAGGTCAAAGTTGCGGCTTGGATTTCATCCCTGGCCCAGGATGTGCCACAGGTGTGGCAAAAAAAAAAGTTTACAAGTAACGCAAAGTATAATGCCTGCTAATAATTGCCTATCAATAAACGCCAATTTTCTTCCATCTAGAATCTAATACACTGCCATGTGTGTAAAGCTGAAATTAACTACGATCATTAAGGCTGTGTGTGTGTGTGTGTGTGTGTGTGTGTGTGTGTGTGTTGTGTATATAACTAGGGACGTCGTCAGTCATGATGGATTTTCCAGGAAGACAAGTTGTAAACATAAATATACTGACAATTCAGATCCAACAGTTTTATTAGAACATTGACGCCAAGGAGACTCCTTCTATTCTCTTTCTAACAGCCTACCCACAGCCACACTCGTCAACTACCATGTCCTCATAATGCCGGAGAATGACATTGTCATTGTTGTCCTGATAGAGCATGGAAATGGGGGACAGCCTGGTGGGAATGCAGACAGCCTGGGGAACATGTGGGTCAACGGCGTGCATCAGCGCCTGCATGAAAGCGTAATTGGAGCTGTTGAGGGAGGTGGTCAATGAGAACGGACAGTCCCCATGGCAGTAATTTGCCATGAAACCCTTGGGGGCAATGATCCACTTGTGCCAACCCAGATCCCGGAAGTTGATGAACAGCTGGTGACGATGGCAGAGGTTCTTGCAAGGAACCTTGGAGGCAGGAAAGGCTGCCCTCCTTTTGCGGGAAGCAGGGTGGCACTGCTCAGGGTTGAGGGTTGCCACCAGCAGGGACGCATGAAGAGAACGTCTCAGTCTGGCACAGGTGTCCTCAAGCTGAAAATTCTCCCCAAGGGGTCTGTCTCCTTTGACCAGTATCTCTAGGAAGAAAGCTAAGTTCTTCCAGGATGAATTATTCCTCTTAGCCACCTCCAGCAGGTTGAATCGAAGGATACCTTGAGGCCATGGTACTGACTGTAATACAAACATTGTACCTGTCTTAGGGGTGGCCTGGCCCCACACATGTGGCTCCTGAACTAGAGACAAGGTCAGTTCCAGTTCTGGTCCCGGGTTATAGTAAGTGTTGGGTCCCAAGTCCAGGGCCAGCTGGGCCATCGTTAACTGCTCATCTTTAATGACAGACAGGTTAAAGTAGAGGAGCTTCTGCAGGCAGGAGGCAGCTTGGGGACGGTTCTTAGAATAAAGAAAGAAGCCTAGATGGAAACAGAGAGAAGTAGAGTCACCAAAAAATATTTTATTTCCTATCTACCTGTATGATATAAATGTCAGATGTTACATGTACATCCACATATATGACATAAGGCAGAAGGGAGTTCCCACTGTGGCACAGTGGGTTAGGGATCCAACATTGCCTCGGCTGTGCTGTAGGTCACAGCTGCAGCTCAGAGCAGATCCCTGGCCTAAGAACTACCACATGCTTCGAGCGCAGCCATTAAAAAAAAATAACAATAAGGTGGAGTTCCCATCGTGGCTCAGTGGTTAGCAAACCTGACGAGTATCCATGAGGACTCAGATTTGATCCCTGACCTCGTTCAGTGGGTTAAGGATCCAGCGTTGCTGTGAGCTGTGGCATAGGTCACAGACCTGGCTTGGATCCAGCATTGCTCTGGCTGTGGCATAGGCTGGCAGCTGCATATCTGATTCGACCCCTGGCCTGGGAACCTCCATATGCCATGGGTGCTGCCCTAAAAAGACAAAAAGACCAAAAATATATAATAATAATAATAATAATGATAATGCAGGAAATTATCAGTTATATCAAAGCCTACCATTTGGGAAGACTCATTTCTTTCCTCATTTATGTCCACAGGTTTTTATTGTCTTATCTGCAGGTCCCCAAAGGGATTCTGTTTTTTGGCTTGTTTGTTTGTTTTTTTCTGGTGGAAAGGTAGTTTGTTTTTTTCCTCCCTGAGGGATTCTGAATAGTATTTAGAAGGTCTATAATCTTGGATGGGAAAAATAACTACACCTTTGTTTTCACTAAACTCTAAGGGAAATTCAGCATTTTAATTGTGACTAAAGGCAACAAATCCCAAGAATATTATAAGGGCTTATGACACTGTTACCAATAAAAATCATAGGTATGTTCATATATTAATTTATTGCAAATACTCTTCTTCTTATTATTATTTTGCTTTTTAGGGCTATACTTGCAGCACATGGAGGTTCCCAGGCTAGGGGTCGAATCAGAGCTACGGCCGCTGGCCTACACCATAGCCACAGCAATGTGGGATCTGAGCCGCATCTTCGAGCTACACCACAGCTCACAGCAACGTCGGTTCCTTAATTCACTGAGCAAGGCCAGGGATCAAACCCAAAACCTCCTAGTCAAATTCGTTTCCACTGCACCCTGACAGGAACTCCTGCAAAATACTTTAAAATGACATTTATGGGTTTCTTTGGCCCACACGAAAGGCATGCAGAAGTTCCTGGGCCAGGGATTGAACCCATGCCCCGGAAGTGACCCAAGCCACAGCAGTGACAACCTCTAGATCACTAGGGAACTCCTTCTCACACTATTTTGAATTCGTAATAGTTACAGTCCTTTCCCTAGATCTTGTTATTTGTTATATTAATAAAGCATCATAGATGTTACTATACACACATTCGTTTTTAAAATATTTTTATAGGCAGTTCCCGTTGTGGCTCAGTGGTAACGAACATGACCAGGATCTATGAGGACTTGGGTTCGATCCCTGGCCTTGCTCAGTGGGTTAAAGGATCTGGCCATGCCCATGAGCTGTGGTGTAGGCTGGTGGCTATAGCTCTGATTCGACAGAACCTAAGAGTTCTTATCCCAAGGGAAAAAAAAATTTTTTTTCTATTTCTTTTTCCTTTTTTTTTTTAATAAATTTTATTGGAGTATAAGTGACTTACAATGTTGTGTTAGTTTCAGGTGTAGAGCAAAGTGAATTAGCCACACATACACATATTTCTCTATTCTTTTTCAGATTCTTTCCCCATAGGCCAATCCCAACCTCCTAATCCATCCCTTGCCCCAACATTTCCCCTTTGGTAACCATAAATTTGTTTTGAAATTTCTTTGAGTCTGTTTGTTTTGTGAACAAGTCCTTTTGTACCATTTTTAAAAATTAGATTCCACCTATTAGCGCTCTCATATGATATTTATCTTTCTCTGACTTCACTTATTACAATAATCTCTAGGCCCATCCATGTTGTTGCGAATTACTTTATTTCTCTTTCTTTCCTTTTTTCCTTTTTTTGGCCGTACCTGTGGCATATGGAAGTTCCCAGACTAGGGGCCAAATCGGAGCTGCAGCTGACAGCCTACACTACAGCTACAGCAATTCTGGATCCTTAACCCACTGAGTGAGGCCAGGGATTGAACTCGCATCCTCATGGATGCTAGTAGGGTTCTTAACCCACTGAGCTGCACCGGGAACTTCCCATTCTCTTTCTTTAACTTTATATCTGTACAAGATGATGGATGTTCACTAAACTTATTATGATAATAATTTCAGGATGTACATAAGTCAAATCATTATACCATCTGAAAATGTATCATTCCACCTTATTAAAGAAATAAAAATTAGGAGTTCCCTGGCAACCTAGTGGTTAAGGATTTGGTATTGTCACTGATGAGGTTTGGATATATTCGTGGCTGGGGAACTTCTGTATAACATGGATGTGGCCAAAAAAAAAAAAAATTAAAAGCTAAAAGAGTGTTGTTACCTAGTGGCCATGCAGTGTAGCATACACCAACAAAATAAAATCCTATACAGTAATGAGAATAAACTACAAATAAACACAACATGGGTAAATCTCACAAACATAATGCTGAGTGAGTTAACGCTGGATCCTTAACCCACTGAGCGAGGCCAGGGATTGAACCCGCAACCTCATCATTCCTAATCAGATTCGTTTCTGCTCTGCTCCCTTACCTCTTAATCTTCCTCCAAGAATTGTCCCTGAACTCCCACCCCCAGGCCCTGAGCCTGTAACATGATACTTAGCTCAATGTATAAGTCATCAGGTGGTCTCTCTTCTATAAACTTTATTTTTATTTATTCATTTGTTTTTGTCTTCTTGCCATTTCTTGGGCCACTCCCGCAGCATATGGAGGTTCCCAGGCTAGGGGTCTAATCGAAGCTGTAGCCACTGGCCTACACCACAGCCACAGTAATGCAGGATCCAAGCCGTGACTTCGACCTACACCGCAGCTCGAGGCAACACTGGATCCTTAACCCACTAAGCAAGGCCAGGGATCGAACCCGCAACCTCATGGTTCCTAGTCAGATTCATTAACCACTAAGCCACAACAGGAACTCCCTATTTTTATTTAATTTTTAATTGAAGTATAGTTGATTTACAATGTCATGTTAGTTTCTGCTGTACAGCAAAGTGATTCAGTTATATATATATATATTATATATATATATATATAATATATATATATCCTTTTTCAGATTCTTTTCCATTATGGTTTATTACAGGTGTTGAAGATAGTCTTCCAAAAACTTTTTAAAAAGTTTTTTATTATAGTTGATTTATAATGCTATATCAATTTCTGCTGTATAGCAAAGGGTCCCAGTCATATATATACATATATAAGCATTATTTTTCTCACATCATCCTCCATCATGTTCCATCATAAGTGACTAGATATAATTCCCTGGCTATACAGCAGGAAGTCTTCTATAAACTCTTAAAGAACTGACGCCGTCTTTAATCTCTGTACTGTCATGGTCTTATACATTTCCCAGCACTTGGTAGGTATCCAGTAAGTGCTTCTTGGACTCCAATTTTATTTTCAGTTGCTTTAAACTAACCCACCAGGGCTCTCAATTCCGCATCCGAACCACCTAAGAAGCTATATAGACATGCAGATTTCAACACCCATCGCTGACTTTGAATAAGAATCAGGTGGGAGAGTCAGGGGCAGGAACTAGGCCGGAGAAACAACTTTTAACAGTTGACCAGGGTAATTTTTGGTGGGTGGTCAGTTTGGCAAATTATTGAATGGCTCACACTCAGATTCTTATCTAAAGGGTATGACAAAGGGCATATATTATTGCTCTGTATTTACAAATCAAGAATAGCCTTTCCTGCTGCAGCACAGTGGGTTAATGCTTCTGCTTGTCTCTATGGCGTTGCCAGTTTGCCAGTTCGATCCCCAGCCCGGTACAGTGGGTTAAGGATCCAGCTGTGCAGATGCAGCTCGGATTCGATCCCTGGCCAGGAACTCATTTGCCTTGGGTGGCGCCAAAACAGAAAAAAAAAAAGAAATTAGCCTTTTCCACCCAAGTAATGGGGAGAAATAGGGAGGCGGGAAGGGGAAGCAGCTCAAATTTCTCATCCCTGGTTTGCCATACCAAAGGTACCAGGATGTGGAAATTCTGAGCTGAAGAGTGGGAGACAGAGACCTAATTCCACCCTCACCCCTCCCACCTAAACTGTAGCACAAAGCTACCAATTCAGAAAAACACATTTTGAATCCTGACCTTGTTCTCGCACGAGCTGTATGATCTTGAATAGGTTATGGGTTATCTATGGTCTGAGCTTCAATTTCCTTATTGTTAAAAACTTGATAAGAATACCTGCCTTCGTCTCAGGACTGTGGTTGAGATTAAATAACAAAATATGTAAAATAGCAGCACAGGGCCTTTCAGGAACCCCTCGGTAATGGTTAACTTTTCCTTCTTAACTTTCTTCACACCACCCACCCCCAGATTCCTCCCCAGCATCCTTACCTTGATCTGGGAGAAGTCGCAGCACGTCCCCACGGACACCCAGCTCCTTCACGTAGCATAAGTCTTGAGAGAGGCCACTGGTGGCTGCTGCCTCGTGATCCTGGAAAATTCTCTTCAAGATGTAAGGCACGGGTTGGAACTTCTTGGGTGAAGGTACCTTGTCTAAGCCCAGAAACTGGAGAAAGACATGCTCTTGGAATGGGAATGTCTGCCCTACGGTGAGAGTTAACAGGAAGGCAAGAGCCAGGCCTGGCAGGGAAGGAAGCATGGCCTCTGAGCCCAGGAAAAGCTGTCTCATCAGGCTGGAGAGAGCTCTAGTGCCTGACTGCCCAGCACTTAAGGTGCTGCTACTTTATGTGATGTAAGATAATCAGGTGTGAATTGCTCTCTTCCCAGCGCCTCAAAGGCAATTGGATATAAAAGGACAGAACTTTTTTCTCTCCCCTAGCTCTGCTCTTCCAGGAAAAAAAAAAAAAAAAAAAAAAAAAAGAAACACTACCTATGCTCGGACCTACGCTACAAGAAGCTGAGATTTGGCATTCCTGTCGTGGCGGCTCCAACCCAACTAAGATTCATGAGGATGCAGGTTTGATCCCTGGCCTCGCTCAGTGGGTTAAAGATCCAGCATTGCCGCAAGCTGCAAGCTGAGCATAGTTCACAGAGGCAGCTCTGATCCTGCATTGCTAAGGCTGTGGTATAAGCCAGCAGCTGTAGCTCTGATTCGACCCTAGCCTGGGAGCTTCTATATGCCATGGGTGCAGCCCTAAAAAAAAAAAAAAGGAAGAAGAATCTGAGATTTTTTCCGCAGTAGACAAAGCAGAACGGAGATATGCATTTCTTGGTTTAACAAGCATTTATTAAGCATCAGTTATGTGCAGGGCACTGAGATGGGTGCTGAGAATGTATTATTAGTAACGGAAGTTCCTGTCATTCATAGTCTAATTAGACAAATAGACTTCCATTAGACTACATCAACAGCTAGGGGGAAAATCAAATCAAAGAGAGAATCCTGCCAGGGAGGTTGATCTGCACCTCCCCAGCTGTTTTCAGCTCTGAGAGGCACTGAAATTTGTTCTAACTTTGACTTTCCTGATTAAACATCACAAGTCACCAACCATTAAAAAAAATGTCAGCAGCCAGAGTGACTAGGTTCATTCTGGTTCCAGTACTTATTAGCTGTATGACATTGGGCATGTCACCTAACCTTCCTAAATTTTTGTTTTCTCAAATAGAAAAAATGACCTAATTTGTCATGGAACTCTAAGATGATGTGTTTAAAGTGGTTGGCACAGGGCCTGCCAAATGGTAAACACATACAGAGTGTTCACAGAGAAGAGAACTCCAAAGCTTAGTGGACATTTTTCAGTAAGACTGTCAGAGCTGGGAGTTCCTGTCATGGCGCAGAGGAAACAATCCAACTAGGAACCATGAGCTGGCAGGTTCGATCCCTGGCCTCGCTCAGTGGGTTAAGGTTCCGGCATTGCTGTGAGCTGTGGTGTAGGTCGCAGATGTGGCAAGGATCCCAAGTTGCTGTGACTGTGGTGTAGGCTGGCAGCTACAGCTTGCATTCATCCCCTAGCCTGGGAACATCCATATGCTGCTTGTGCAGCCCTAAAAAGACCAAAAAAGAAAGAAAGAAAGAAAGAGAAAGAAAGAGAAAGAAAGGAAAGAAAGGAAAGAAAGAAAGAAAGAAAGAAAGAGAAAGAAAGAGAAAGAAAGGAAAGAAAGGAAAGAAAGAAAGAAAGAAAGAAAGAAAGAAAGAAAGAAAGAGAAAGAGAAGGCATGGAGGTTACTGAGCAGTTTAAGCAAGGGAAGCATTTATCAGTTCTGCTTTTTTTTTTTTTTATTTTTTTGTCTTTGTTGTTGTTGTTGCTATTTCTTGGGCCGCTCCCGCGGCATATGGAGGTTCCCAGGCTAGGGGTTGAATCGGAGCTATAGCCACCGGCCTACTCCAAAGACATAGCAACGCGGGATCCGAGCCGCGTCTGCAACCTACACCACAGCTCACAGCAACGCCAGATCCTTAACCCACTGAGCAAGACCAGGGATTGAACCCGCAACCTCATGGTTCTTAGTCGGATTCGTTAACCACTGTGCCACGACGGGAACTCCCAATTCCCAAGCTTTTTGAGCAGAGACTGTGTCATTTACATTATGTTATACTACCTATTATAAGAACTTGTTTTAAAAAAAAATAGAAAAAGGAAAAGAACTTGTTTTCCCCAAAGAAAAACAAAATGTTGTTTCTAATATTTTCCCATCTGCAGGATAAAATCTCAACTCCTTAAGGATTTTCTTGGTTTGGCACCTATACTCCCAGCCAGCTTCATTTCCTAATACCCACCATTGTTTCGGTTTTATTTTTGTTTGGTTTGTTTTGCTCTCTAGGGCCCACCCTTGGCATATGGATGTTCCCAGGCTTGGCATAGACTCAGAGCTACAGCTGGCAGCCTGCACCACAGCTCACAGCGCCGCCAGATCCTTGATCCACTGAGCAAGGCCAGGGATCGAACCTGTGTCCTCATGTATACTAGTCAGGTTCATTTCCGCTGAGCTACAACACAAACTCCGACCCACCATCCTCAGTGTTAATGCTCTATTATAATGACATATTTTTGTTCTCCTATGAACTCGCTTCATCTTAAGAGTCTTTGCGCAGCCTTCTGCTGCGAAGACTTCCTTGACTCACTGAAACAGGTTCAGACACTTTTCCCCACCGAGCCTTGAGTGGGCATCTATGAGAGTACTTACCATGGTGCATTCCCTGGTATTTTGGTACCTCCTTCCCAGACAATTCACTTATTGGGGATTGGCATCATGTCTTTTCGTTTAAGTATCTTTCACATATATCTTTCATTTTAAATATTAAGAATAGGAAATGGGGAATTATTGCTTAATGGATACAGAGTCTCTGTTTTGCAAGACCAAAACAGTCCTGGAGATGGATGGTGGTGATAGTAGTGCAAGGTGAATGTATTTAATGAATCACTTAATGTCACTGAACTTATGCACTTACGAATGATTAAAATTATAAAATTTATATTATATGCGTTTTACCACACTTAAAAAAAAAACTTAGGAGTTCCCATAGTGGCGCAGTGGAAATGAATCCGACTAGGAACCATGAGGTTTCGGGTTCCATCCCTGGCCTTGCTCAGTGGTTCAAGGATCTGGCTAGTGCATGAGCTGTGGTGTAGGTTGTAGACGTGGCTCCGATCCTGTGTTGCTGTGGCTGTGCCATAGGCCAGCAGCTACAGCTCCGATTAGACCCCTAGCCTGGGAACCTCCATATACCGTGGGTGTGGCCCTAAATAAATAAATAAATAAGTAGGTGCTGTTTTCAAAGTCTTCACTCTTCTGGATAACCGTGTTTTTTCTCCCTTATTTCTTCCATCTCCTCTTACTTGCATCCTAGTTCATACTTTTCATCTACAATCCCCACCTGTTTTCAACAATAAGCACGGGTTGAATTTTGATTTTTTTCTTTCTTTTTTTTTGTCTTTTTTTTGCTATTTCTTGGGCCGCCCCCGTGGCATATGGAGGTTCCCAGGCTAGGGGTCCAATCGGAGCCACAGCCACCGGCCTACGCCAGAGCCACAGCAACGGAGGATCCGAGCCGCGTCTGCAACCTACACCACAGCTCACGGCAACGCCAGATCGTTAACCCACTGAGCAAGGGCAGGGACCGAACCCGCAACCTCATGGCTCCTAGTCGGATTCATTAACCACTGCGCCACGACGGGAACTCCCTCTTTTCTTTTTTTTTGCTTTTTAGAGTCGAACCCACGGCACATGGAGGTTCCTGGGCTAGGGGTCCAATCAGAGCTACAGCTGCCGACCTACATCACAGCCACGGCAAAACCGGATCCCCAACACACTGAGCGAGGCCAGGGATCGAACCCACATCCTCATGGATACTAGTTGGATTCATTTCTGTTGCACCACAATGGGAACCCCTTCTTTTTTCTTTTCTTTTTTTTTTTTTTCCTTTTTGGCATATGGAAATTCCTGGGCTAGGGGTCAAATCAGAGCTGCCACTGCCGGCCTACACCACAGCCACAGCAACACCAGATCTGAGCCACATCTGGGACCTACACAGCAGCTTGTGGCAGCTCCAGATCCTTAACCCACTGAGCGAGGTCAGGGATCGAACCAGAATTCTCATGGGTACTAGTCAGATTCTTAACCTGCAGAGCTACGACAGGAACGCCACATTTCGCTTTTCTTTCTTTTTTTTTTTTTGTCTTTTTTGCGATTTCTAGGGCCACTCCCAGGGCATATGGAGGTTCCCAGGCTAGGGGTCTAATTGGAACTGTAGCCACTGGCTTACACCAGAGCCACAGCAACACAGGATCCGAGCCATGTCTGCAAACTACACCACAGCTCACAGCAACGCCGGATCCTTAACCCACTGAGCAAGGCCAGGGATTGAACCTGCAACCTCATGGTTCCTAGTCGCATTCGTTAACCACTGAGCCACGACGGGAACTCCACATTTTGTTTTTCTTTATTTAACTTTCCTGACTTAAAGTCAAAGAAATGAGATTACTGGTCTAACTAATTTCTGGTCCCACCACTTACTAGTTGTACAACTCCCTCAACTGTGACGTGAGAATAAAATCTTCTTTGCTAAAGTGCTGAGGGGGTCCGAAAAGATAATGCATATGCAATGCTCAGGACAATTTCTGCCAAATGGTGAGCACGCCATAAAAGTTAGATGATATTGTAGTCATTATTATTTATTAAAGTGGAGTTTGATCAAGAGAAAGAAAGCAATAACTGAGTGTGCAGTCACTGCATATAGCTGAAAACAGCAAATAAGGAGTGGAGGACCTGACTTAATTAAGGTGCAATCTTGGAAAATTCACTCAGTCTTTTACGATACATAGCTAGGCATGAAAAAAAATTTTTTTTTTTTTCCTTTTTGCAGCAGCTTGATGTGGGATCTCAGTTCCCAGACCAGGATTGAACCTGGGCCACAGCAGTGAACGTTCTGAATCCTAACCACTAGACCACCAGGGAACTCCCAGGAATTTTTTTTTTTCCTCTTTTTAGGGGCCAACCAAAGCATATGGAAGTTCCCAGACTAGAGGTCAAATTGGAGCTGCAACTCCTGGCCTAGGCCATAGCCAGAGCAACACCAGATCTGAGCCATGTCTGCGAACTATACCTATGCTGTACCTCATGGCAATGCCAGATCCTTAACTTACTGAGCAAGGCCAGGGATCTAACCCATATCCTCATGGATTTATTCTCATCCTCATAGATACTAGTCGGGTGTGTTACCACTGAGTCACAATAGGAACTCCAATACTTGGTGATATTGATGTTTGTTTTTTATAACTAAACTGGATTTGAGAGAGTTCCCTGGTGGTGCAGTTGTTAGGATTCAGTGCTTTCACTGCTGCAGCCTGGGTTCAATCCCTGGTCTGGGAGCTGACCAGGCACTGTGGCACCAAAAATTATAAAATTTTTAAAAATAAAAATGGGCGGAAGACCTAGACATTTCCCCAGAGAAGACCTATGGATGGCCAGCAGACACATGAAAAAATGCTCACCTTCAGTAATTATTAGAGAAATGCAAATCAAAACTACAATGAAGGGAGTTCCCATCGTGGCTCAGAGTTGATGAACCCGACTAGTATCCATGCGGATGCAGGTTTGATCCCTGGCCTCGCTCAGTGGGTTAAGTATCATGTGTTGCCGTGAGCGGTGGTGTAGGCCGAAAACATGGCTCAGATCCCGCATTGCTGTGGCTGTGGCATAGGCAGGCAGCTGTAGCTCTGACTCGACCCCTAGCCTGGGAACCTCCATATGCTTTGGTTACGGCCCCAAAAAGACAAAAAAAAAACTATAATGAGGTACCACCTCACACTGATGAGGACAACTGTCATGAGTAAGTCTATAAATAACAAATGAGAAAAGGGAACCCTCCTATATTGTTGGTGGGAATGTAATTTTTTTTTTTTTTGGTCTTTTTAGGGCCACACCTGCGGCATATGGAGGTTCCCAGGCTAGGGTCAAATTGGAGCTGTAGCCACTGGCCTACACCACAGCAATGCCAGACCTGAGCCGAGTCTTCGACCTATACCATAGATCACAGCAACACCTGGATCCTTAACCCACTGAGCAAGGCCAGGGATCGAACCCGCATCCTTTTGGATACTAGTCAGATTCCTTTCTGCTGAGCCATGACGGGAACTCTGGGAGTATAAACTGGTACAGCCACTATGGAAAACAGTATGAAAGTTCCTCATAAAACTAAATATAGGAGATCCCGCTATGGGGCAACAGAATTGTCAGTGTCTTGGGAGTGCTGGGTCTCGGGTGTGATCCCTAGCCCAGCACAGTGGGTAAAGGATCCAGCATTGCTGCAGCTTCATTTTGGGTAGAGACTTTGGCTCGGATCTGATCCCTGGCCCGTGAGGACCATATGCTGGGGAGTGGCCAAAAACGAAAAAAAAAAAAAAAAAAAAGAAGAAGAAAAAAAAAGAAAACTAAATATAGAACAACTGTATGATCCAACAATCCCATTCCTGGGCATATATCCAGACAAAATATTACATGCACCCCTATATTTATAGCAACACTATTCCCAATAGCCAAGTCATGGAAACAACCTAAATGTCCATGACAGGAGTTCCCATCGGGGCACAGCGGGAACTAGGAACCATGAGGTTGCAGATTCAATCCCTGGCCTCGCTCAGTGGGTTGAGGATCCGGTGTTGCCATGAGCTGTGGTATAGGTCAAAGACCCGGCTTAGATCTGGCATTGCTGTGGCTGTGGCATAGCCGGCAGCTATACCTCCAATTAGACCCCTAGCCTAGGACACTCCATATGCCACAGATGTGGCACTAAAAAGCAAAAAAGCAAAAAAAAAAAAAAAAAAAAAAAAAAAATCCATGAAGGTGTGGTATACACATATACAATGGAATACTAGTTGGTCATAAAAAAAGAACAAAGCCATTTGGACTAGCATGGAAGCAACTGGATATTATCATAGTAAGTGAAGAAAGAAAGAGAAAGACAAATACCATATGATAGCACTGATAGGTGGAATCTAACATGTGGCACAAAGGAACCTATCCACAAAACAGAAACAGATTCACAGACATGGAGATCAGACTTGTGGTTGCAAAGGGGGAGTGGGAAAGAGTGGGATGGACTGGGAGTTTTGGGTTAGTAGATGCAAACTATTACATTTAGAATGGATAAGCAATGAGGTTCTACTGTACAGCATAGGGAACTATATCCAATCACTTGTGATAGAACATGATGGAAGATAATATATATAGAGAGAGCTGGGTCACTTTGTTGTACAGCAGAAATAGAACATGGTAAATCAACTATAAAAAAAAAAATTTTTAGTAGTTCTGTCGTGGCACAGTGAAAATGAATCCGACTGAGAACCATGAGGTTGCGGGTTCCATCCCTGGCCTTACTCAGTGGGTTAAGGATCTGGTGTTGCCATGAGCTGTGGTGTAGGTTGCAGATGCGGCTCGGACCCTGCGTTGCTGTGGCTCTGATTCGACCCCTAGCCTGGGAACCTCCATATGCCACAGGAAGCGGCCCTAGAAAAGGCAAAAAGACAAAAAGACAAAATAATAATAATAATAATAATTTTAATAAAGTAGAAAGAAATACATGCTTTAAAGTACTTAATATAGAGTTGAATAAATTTGTAAAGCAGTTGAAAATAATATTACATTATAAAACCTTATAGTTAGTGTTTTATAAATTATGATTAAGAAACACATTTTTTTATGGGGGTTGGGGGCATGCCTACCTCATATGGAAGTTTCCAGGCTAAGGGTGGAACTGAAGCTGCAGCTGCCTGCACACAACACAGCCACAGAAATGCCAGATCCGACCTGCATCTCCAACCTACACCATAGCTTGGAGCGAATGAAGAATCCTTTAATCCACTGGGGAAGGCCAGGGATTAAACCCAAATCCTCCTGGATACCAGTCAGGCTCTTAACTTGATGAGCCATATCGGGAACTCACAAGAAACACAGTTTAAAATTTAAATTCTTGTTTGTAAACAATTTCTCTTCTGGATAACAGGTTTGTGAATTGTTTTGGTTTCTCCAAAGACAAAGAAAATAAGATACTAATGCTGAAATGTTTACATTGCCTATCTTATCTAAAAGACTGCCCTTAATGTCTGGGCCTAGAGCAAAGAAAACAAAAAGCTCTCCATAAATTTGCAATTAATAAGGATAGGTGGGGTATTTTTAGTCTTTGGGTAACAATGCTGCATAAGTCTTGTAAGTCTTGCAAGCTTAGATAACAAATCTTAAAAGTGTTCTTGCCTCCCAAAAAGGTCAGAAGACAATAGAAAAGATGTGGCTCATGACCTTTACTCTTAGGATTAACTTCTTTAACCTCTTTTCAAACTTCCCTCAAGTTTATCTTTGCTGTTACAAAACTACTGGCAGAATTCACAAGTTTTGAGAGGGGAGAGGGAAAACGGAGAAAAGTCAAAACAACCTTGAAAACTAATGTACTCATTTTTCTGAATATTTTGACTTATTATATATGAGTGTGAAATATACATGCCCATGTGATTTAAAAATGAATGAATGATTAAATTATTTATGATGCACCAGCTTTGCTCCAGGCAATGCACTAAGTTGGTGCTTTTCAAACTTGGCTTTGACTCACTAATGAATAGTGAAATAAACTGTGTATCTCTACCAGCATTTAAAAAAAAAGGAACTGTAGAAAATATCAGAGTGCATTGTGCAATAGCTAATCATTCTTTCCTGAAAATTTTTAGCTATTAATATTTATCTGGACATGTACTGGGTATATTCTTTTTTTAATTTTAATTTTTATTTAATTTTTTAACATTTCCCCAATACATTTTTCCTACTGTGCAGCATGGTGACCCAGTTACACAAACATGTATACATTCTTTTTTCTCACATTATCATGCTCCATCATAAGTGACTAGACATAATTCCCAGTGCTGGGTGTATTTCTTACTGTGGGTCACAGGCAAGACAGGGTCAATGCCACCACACGAGTGACACCCTTGAAGAACAGAGGTTCCCCTTTCTTTTGCGGAGTTTGCATTCTGCTCAGGTGACTGATAAGAAAGCAGACAATGACAACGTGATCGGGTGAGTCCAGGATCCTGAGGCCGTAGTGTGAGACATTTCACCCCAAACTGAAAGATCAGGGCTGCTCCCTGGAAAAATGACATTCCAAGTGAGGACCAGAGGAGTGAGTAAAAACGTGGACTCTGGGAGTTCCCGTCATGGCTCAGTGGTTAACGAATCCAACTAGGAACCATGAGGTTGCGGGTTCGGTCCCTGGCCTTGCTCAGTGGGTTAAGGATCCGGCGTTGTTGTGAGCTGTGGCGTAGGTTGCAGATGCGGCTAAGATCCTGCGTTGCTGTGGCTCTGGTTAGGCCGGTGGCTACAGCTCCGATTGGACCCCTAGCCTGGGAACCTCCATATGCCGAGGGAGTGGCCCTAGAAAAGGGAAAAAGACAAAAACAAAAAAAAACAAAACGTGGACTCTGAAGACAGACAAACTTCCTTCCCAACAGGACAGTCTTACCAGAAATGAGAATGTCAGATATTTATATCCTGGGAATGTGATGGGGTAAGTATTGTTTATTTACATAGCTAGCAATAATAAGTTTAAAATAAGAACAAGAATTTTATTTAAAGGTACTCAAATGTCTCAAGTTTTAATCAGATCATCCTCTGTGCACATTTATTTGCTACAGAAAATTAAAACAGCACATCAAAAATTTTTCTAACAATTCAATAGCTGCTCTAGTGATATTCTAGCCAAACCACCAACATTTTCTTTAGATTCTTCCCACACAAGTTGATTTGCTTCACATTCTTTTTTTTTTTTTTTTTTTTTTTTTGGTCTTTTTAGGGCCGGCACTTGGAAGTTTCCAGGCAGAGGGTTGAATTGGAGCTGCAGCTGCTGGCCTATGCCCCAGACACAGCAACACCAGATCTGAGCCTCATCTGCAGCCTACACAGAAGCTCACGGCAATGCCAAAAACTTTAACCCACTGAGCAAGGCCAGAGATCGAACCCTGGACCTCATGGATACTAATCGGGTACATCATCACTGAGCCATGATGAGAATTCCTGTTTCAAATTCTTGATGCTAGGTTTCAGGTCTGGACTTGAGGCTTCCAAAACAGGCAAAACCTGAGACCAGTTAGTGCTTCTTTGTGTCAAATCAAAGTGGAACTAAAGTACAGTCAAGTCCCTCAAATGCAAACTATATAGATTCCTCATAAGTTACCTGTATTTAGTAGGTAGAAAAAGAGATATAGGAAAAGAGGTATCAGAGAACTTATAGGTTATCAAAGTATTGGTTCACAATCTTTTCCAAGCCACTACATAATCATCCTACAATTACTAGTGAGAAAAAAAACAGTAAAGAATAAGGTGATGCCTCAACCTACTCGGCGTCAGAATTACTGTCATCAACATCGTCATAAGTACTATTATAATTATTCTCATAATTACCCTCAGCAGGATCTCTATTATACAGGCAGTAAGTACAGGTGTTATTTAAGTCTTTCCATTCTTGATTTTGTCTGGGGGGGAAAAAAAGAAAAAAGAAATGGATTAATGGGTTAATAATTTAAAATAATAAACTGGGAGTTCCCTTCATGGCTCAGTGGTTAAGGAAACTGACTAGGAACTATGGGGATTCAGGTTTGATCCCTGGCCTCACTCTGTAGGTTAAGGATCCAGCGTTGCCGTGAGCTGTGGTGTAGGTTGAAGACTTGGCTTGGATCCTACATTGCTGTGGCTGTGGTGTAGGCTGGCAGCTGTAGCTCCGATTCGACCCCTAGCCTGGGAAATTCCATATGCCAGGGTACAGCCCTAAAAAGCAATAATAATAACAATAATAATAATAAACTAATTGTATACCAAAGAGATGTTCCCAACCCTCAAGCCTAAAATTGGTTGCTAGAATAGCCTTTGGAGTATGGAATGCTCAAAAAAGGTCAAAACCAAAAAATGGGGTTGGTGGAAGGTGACAGGGTTGATATATAGGGCTGCCAAAGAATGCCCGATTGTCACTTGTAGATGTTGACTGTGGAGGAGGCTGGGAATGCGTGGGATCAGGAAGTATATGGGAACTCTGTGCTTTCTGCTCAGTGCTGCTGGAGACCTACAACTGCTCTAAAAATATAAAACTACACGTTGTTCCCGCTGTGGTGCAGCAGGTTAAGGACCTGGTGTTGCCTCAGCTGTGGCATAAGTCCCAGCTGTGGCTCATTCACTCTCTGGCCCAGGAATTTCCCCATGCCAAGGGTGCTGCTGGAGAGAAAGAGAGAAAGAGAGAAAGAAAGAAAGAAAAGAAAGTACTATTGTTCAAACATCAGATTTGAAAGGATTTAAGAATGATCATACCCAGTGTGACTTATAACAAGAAATATATAGGAGTTCCCATTGTGGCTCAGTGGTAACGAACCTGACTAGTATCCATGAGGATTCCGGTTCAATCCCTGGCCTCTATCAGTGAGTTAAGAATCTGGTGTTGCTATAATCTGCAGGGTTGTCATGGACTCAGCTTGGATCTGGCATTGGTGTAGCTGTGGCATAGGCCCATGGCTATAGCCCCAATTAGACCCTAATTGGGAACCTCCCTATGCTGTGTGTGCGGCCCTAAAAAAGAAAAAGAAAAAAAGAAAAAGTATATGGGTTTTTTTTTTTTTTTTTTTTGCCTTTTCTAGGGCCGCACCCCCAGCATATAGAGGGTCCCAGGCCAGGAATCTAATTGGGGCTATAGCCACGGGCCTATGCCAGAGCCATAGCAACATGGGATCCGAGCCGCATCTGCGACCTATACCACAGCTCACAGCAACGATGGATCCTTAACCCACTGAACGAGGCCAGGGATCAAACCCGAAACCTCATGGATCCTAGTCAGATTCTTTAACTACTGAGCCACAATGGGAACTCCAAAAATGTATATTTGTTCTTCATCTTGGCACAAAGCTCCTAAAAGAAGGAATTTCCTATATGTTGAGCACATCAGAAGTGTCTTGTGACTTTTGAAATACATATAAAATTAAATTTAAAAAGGCACAGATAGGAACCATTTTTCTTCTGCTGTGGTTCTCTTTGAGACTGAGAAATAATGCAAAGAAAAAAACTGCACATATTATGAACTATCAAGAAAAATTTGAATTACCAATGCTTGACATCTAACATAAGAGAAGCTGGAGTTTCTTAAAACTCTGTTACATTGTGCACCCCTGAAAACAGTAGAGGAGTGACAGCTGCCTGTGGTGATTTACATCTTAATTTATGTGAGTGCCCCCACCCCCTAGATTGTGACAGTGCTGCCTTCCCCAGAGCACAGGAACTCACCAGAGGTTCGCCGAACCGTGTATCGAATCAGCCATTCCACTCTCGGTCTGCGAGCACTCAGCATCATCCTCACCCCTTTCTTCCTGTAGATGACATCTTCCCCAAGTCGCCCCCTAGTTGCTTGCGATGGATATTCTGGTTGAATGGATGGCAATTTTGTATTCAGGTCGAGAGTCAAATGACTGAAGTTCTTTATGAATACATCGGAGACAGATTGAAAGGCTGCGGAAAGAAAAAACAAAGTCAAGATCTCTCAGGGCGAATTGCTACATCCAGAAGTCACTTGAGGTCCACAGGAGGTCTGCTCTCCCCTCTCCCCCTAGGGAGGAAGGATGACTTTACCGGGTCTCTGTTCAGTTGGTTGAGGTGGATATTCTGGGTGAATGGATGTCACCCGTGTACTAGGGTTGAGCGTCAAGTTACTGAGGTTCTGTATGAACACATCGGAGACGGGTTGAGAGGCAGCTGAAAGAAAAAGGTCAAGATCCATTAGGGCAAATGGTAGCATCCAGAGGCATTTATCGCATGCCCAAGCTTGGTCGGCTCCGAAGCAGCTGAACAATGGACAATGGGAGGTCCCGCAGGGTGAGAATCACAGAGATGGGCTTTAACTAGCAAGCTGTACACCTTGAGAACACACTTAAGAATCTACCATCCTGGGAAATACTTTGTTCTCGAATTAAAAGTTATTTTATTTTCTTCCCGTTATTGGTAGTTTTGAATGTTAGGTGCTTTCCCATGAGGTCAAAATCTACCTAAGTATGATTCAGAGAAACATGGGACAGAAATCAGGTATTGGCAATTTTTCCATTTTCTTTTATGGTTTTCTTGTTGTTGTTGTTGTTGTTGTTGTCTTTTTGCTATTTCTTGGGCCGCTCCTGAGGCATATGGAGGTTCCCAGGCTAGGGGTCTAATTGGAGCTGTAGCCTCCGGCCACAGCCACAGCTACAACCACGCGGGATTCGAGCCGCGTCTGCAACCTACACCACAGCTCATGGCAACACCAGATCTTTAACCCAGTGAGCAAGGCCAGGGATTGAACCCGCAACCTCATGGTTCTTAGTCGGATTTGTTAACCACTGAGCCACGACGGGAACTCTTTTTGTGTGAATTTCTAACATAAATGTAAGGACATAAAGCATTCATGCAGGAAGTTCCCTGGTGGCCTTTGGATTATGGATCCATTGTGGTCATTTCTGTGGCCTGTGTTTGACCCCTGGCCGGGGAACTTCCATATCCCGAAAAAGTAAATTAAATAAAGTATTATGGCAAGTCAAAATGTTTCAGTACACCAAGTTCCATAGTTCACATTTATTAGTAATTAGAAACAAACCTGTTAAGCTTTTTCTGGGGGAAAAAAAAACTGCACCTATGAAATAGACAAAGAAACACCAAATATAAGTCTCTTCCCTAACCCCCATTCTTTTTTTTTAGGGCCACACCTGAGGCATAGGGAAGTTCCCAGGCTAGGGGTCAAATCAGAGCTGCAGCTGGCAGCCATAGCCACAGCCAGACCAGATCTGAGCCACATCTGTGACCTACACCACAGCTCATGGCAACACCAGATCCTTAACCTACTGAGCAAGGCCAGGGATTGAACCCACAACCTCATGGATGCTAGTTGGGTTCATAACCCCCTAAGCCACAATGGGAACTCCCTCCTTCCATTCTTAAATTAGCAGAACAAGTAAGTCAAAGTGGCTGTTACCCTCTCCAGTTATACTCAGTCTTTTCATGCTGTTAAGATCTTTCCACTCAAGCCCAGTATTTTTGGAAATCAACCACTTGCTCTTACCTCTTTCCATGCAAACCATCATGCAGACTTTATACACACTCATCTCATACAAGTAGACAGCTAACATTCATTTCTCCTGTGTGTGAACAGTATTAAATATTAAGAGTCAGTCAGGAGTTCCCGTTGTGGCTCAGTGGTTAATGAATCCGACTAAGAACCATGAGGTTGAGGGTTCCGTCCCTGGACTCGCTCAGCGGGTTCAGGATCCGGCGTTGCCATGAGCTGTGGTGTAGGTTACAGATGCAGCTCAGATCCTGTGCTGCTGTGGCTGTGGCATCTGTAGGCCAGCGGCTACAGCTCTGATTCAAACCCTAGCCTGGGAACCTTCATGTGCCATGGGTGTGGCCCAAAGAAGACCCAAAAAAAAAAAAAAAAAAAAAAAAAAAAAAACAACGAGTTAATTGTCAGGTCTGAACTCAGATTCCAGGGAAGGGTGAGACTGGCCATATTGTATAAATATTCTCTTCATTACGTCCCCCCCTTGACCAGGGTTCTATACTTAAGTGCAAGGGGAGCAGAGGGCGGGTGGAATAGATGCTAGCTTCCTGATAGCTGGGGGTGTTTGCTGGCCTCAGGTCATCTGCTGCTGTCACCAGCCTACCCCACCCCACCCTGCCCTACCCAAGTCCAAGGCATGAGGTTTCACATCCAGTGAGTGGGTCTGCAAGGCTAAACCTGGATCCTGTTGGCCTGCAACGACAGGACTCCAGCGGAGGAAGAATCCAGAAAGGCCTGGAACCTAATTAAAAGTATTCCTGGAGGAGTTCCCGTCGTGGCGCAGTGGTTAACAAATCCGACTAGGAACCATGAGGTTGCGGGTTCGGTCCCTGCCCTTGCTCAGTGGGTTAACGATCCGGCGTTGCCGTGAGCTGTGGTGTAGCTCGCAGACGCGGCTCGGATCCCGAGTTGCTGTGGCTCTGGCGTAGGCCGGTGGCTCCAGCTCCGATTCAACCCCTAGCCTGGGAACCTCCATATGCCGAGGGAGCGGCCCAAGAAATAGCAACAATAACAACAACAAAAAGACAAAAAAGTCAAAAAAAAAAAAAAAAAGTATTCCTGGAGCAGTTTCTAAGCCCGCCACCTACATCCTATGGATTTACACTACAGAGCACACTCTCTGGCTTTTATAAACCTTCCCCTTCCTTCAATTATCTCAGAAAAAATATTTCCCGGTTTGTTACTATTCCTAAAGAGTAAATTTAACTGGAAAGCCAATCCCAGAAATGTTGGTGAGATAAGAAAACTCCTCAGTAAATGGAAATTTAGGATTCTTGTATTCTGTTCCTTTTATAATTCCTGACATATATCACTGATGGAAATACTGATTGCACCAGAGCCATGGTCGAGGAGAACTCTGATTGCTCTTCCCCAGAAAACGGACTTAAAAAGCAATGGAGGGAGTTCCCGTCGTGGCGCAGTGGTTAACGAATCCGACTAGGAACCATGAGGTTGCGGGTTCGGTCCCTGCCTTTGCTCAGTGGGTTAATGATCCGGCATTGCCGTGAGCTGTGGTGTAGGTCGCAGACGCGGCTCGGATCCCACGTTGCTGTGGCTCTGGCATAGGCTAGTAGCTACAGCTCCGATTCAACCCCTAGCCTGGGAACCTCCATATGCCGTGGGAGCAGCCCAAGAAATAGCAAAAAGACAAAAGAAAAAAGCAATGGAGGAGTTTCCCTTATGGCACAAAGGAAACAAGTCTGATTAGTATCCTTGAGGATGCAGATTCAATCCCTGGCCTGCCTCAGTGGGTTGGGGATCTGCTGTTGCCATAAGCTGTGGTGTAGGTCAAAGATGCGGCTTGGATCCCGAGTTGCTATGGCCATGGAGGAGGCGAGGAGCTGTAGTTCTGATTTGACCCCTAGCCTGGAAACTTCCACATGTTGAGGTTGCAGCCCTAAAAAGTGGGTGTGTGAGTGTGTGAAGAGTGATGGAAATTTCTTGGTGGCTCAGCACGTTAAGGATCTGGAGTTGTCACTGCAGTAGCAAAGAAGAAAGAAGAAGGGGGGGAGGCTGGGGGAGGGAGAGGGGAAGAAGATTGACCTATTCCTGAGCCTAGAAGGCAGACAATGCAGCTCAACACCCTTCCCCACTTTTCTCCTCTCTTCCTGCTTTGTTTTACAGGCAGGCCCTACACCCCCTAGCCCTCCCCTGCTCCGAAGAGGTTTGCTTCACTGCATTTCTCTTCAGAAGACTGGATGAAGTCAGCTTAAGAAAATGGAAGGCAGCCTTTCACTTTCCTGAACCCCCTGTAGCCACGTCAGGCTTACCTGGCATTTCCTGGGAATTTTCCTCAACGAACATTTGAGGACAAGCCTGAGTCCGGGTTGGATTAATGTCTGATGGATCCATTGGGAGTCTAGTCACAGTCAGAAGCTCTTCCTTATCTTTGGGTTCCACTGGAAGCTGATCCTTTAGACTCTCAAATTGCTACAACGCAGCCTTGAAGAAACTTGGCAACAAGAAAGAGGGAGAAAAATCCAATCTGCCCCCGCTGTGGTGAGAGAAAAATCCAACCTAGGAATCAAGGTCCCATGGCCTCCCACAAACTACAGATAAGCCAATCAGCCAGCCCATTTTAATGTAAATGACTAATGGGATTAAGGTGAGTGGATGTTGTCCTATTAGTAGACTAATAGGATAATTCTTCATCTGCTCTGCATGCCCTTTGTCACACCGCCTGGACATTTTATAGACTCTGTGATTGCGTCTCCCAGAGGTTACCTTAAAAATCGGTTGTTTTTTTTTTCAAACTACTTCTGAATCGGCTACTGGTTTGTGAAGTGGGCTTTAAGTGATCCAATGCAGAGAGCAAAGGGCAGTTTCCCTCTAATTGCAAGTTAACTCCCAATTAAGTGAACCGAGCAAATTAATTTAGTTTCGTCTGACTCATCTTAAACCTTTGCATTGCTAGTAAGGTAAAGTCAGCTAGGAAGGATAAGGAAAAGAGAAATAATGGGTCTGTTGTAAACCATTTAATAGCTCTCTCTATATTTTTCCCTTTTTAGGGCCACAGCTGTGGCATATGGATGTTTCTAGGTTAGGGGTCAAATCAGAGCTGCAGCTGCCACAGCCACAGCCACAACAACGCCGGATCCTGGTGAAACAAGATTGGCCAGAGGAAGTCGGGAAGGACTACGCCCCACACAAGTGATTTAAAGTGATTTAAAGACCTCCAAAGCACGCGTTGCATCCTTCCCTCTCTCCTGCCCTCCCACCCCCTCCAACCTGCCCATGATTTCTCCACGCCTATCTTTTCCTTCTTCTCTCTTAATAAACACTTTATTTGCCTCCTTTAAAACAAAAGTGTTAAAGAGATTTGGAGCTCCAAGGAGCTGTGGGGTGTAGATGGTAGACTTTCAGTTTGCTTAAAACTTGATATAGGCCTGAGTTCCCATTGTGGCGCAGTGGTTAACGAATCCAACTAGGAACTATGAGGTTGCGGGTTTGATCCCTGGCCTTGCTCAGTGGGTTAGGGATCCGGTGTTGCTGTGAGCTGTGGTGTAGGTTGCAGCTCCAATTCAACCCCAGCCTGGGAACCTCCACGTGCCGCAGGAGTGGCCTTAGAAAAGGCAAAAAGACCAAAAAAAAAAAATGCTGACAAGGCCAAGCCCAATAGAACAGAAGGTAAAAATATGGAGAGCCAAGAGTGCAGAAAACACAATCTCATATATACGCCTTTTTTCTTTTTTTTTTCTTGCTTTTTGGGGCTGTATCTGCAGCATATGAAAGTTCCCAGGCTAGGAGTTGAATTGGAGCCTATGCCACAGCCACAGCAACACCAGATTGGAGCCGAGTCTGCAAACTACACTGCAGCTCACAGCAATGCGGGATCCTTAACCGACTGAGCGAGGCCAGGGATGAAACCCACATCCTCATGGATCCTAGTTGGGTTCATAATCCTCTAAACCACAGTGGGAACTCCCCCTAAATATGTTTAAAAGAGTGGATAAAGATCGTTAAAAATCTTCACACTTTTTAGTTAGCTATCTTTATAATATGAACCAACAGATTCAAAAATTTGTTCTTGGAGTTCCCATCCTGGCTCAGTGGAAACGTATCTGCCTATCATATGTGAGGATGCAGGTTGGATCCCCGGCCTGGTGAGCTATGGTGTAGGTCACGGACGAGGCTCGGTCCCAAGTTGCTGTAGCTGTGGTGTAGGCCGGCAGCTGCAGCTCTAATTAGACCCCTAGCCTGGGAACCTCCATATGCCTCGGGTACGGCCCTAGAAAAGACAAAATAAAAAAGGCGTAGTTGGTTTTCATAGTTTGAGTGCTAGGCAGTTTTCTTAAGTATTTTATGTTATATATTAACCCTAACCAGCAAACTTATGATGCTTTTTTTTTCCCCGTCTTTTTGCCATTTCTACACAGCTCACAGCAACACTGGATCCTTAACCCACTGAGCAAGGCCAGGGATGAACCCGTGTCCTCATGGATGCTACTACGATGATGTTTCCATTGAACCACGACGGCATCTCTGAAAACTACATCTAAAGGGCACTCAAGGACAAGTAAAATGTACTTTGTTCACACAAGTTCTTGGATTACAAGCTAGATCTCATATGCTTGTAAATTTAACATGTTTGCAACAGAAACTTGCAAGTTTAACCAAACTTCAAGACCACCCTCCATGCATCCCTGCTGCAGATCACGACTGACAGATAGTTTTTTTAAGGGCCACACCCACGACAAATGGAAGTTGCTAGGCTAGGTCAGATCTGAGCTACAGCTGCCTGCCTATACCCCAGACACAGCAATTTGGGATCTGAGCCTCGTCTACAACCTAGCCACAGTTCAGGGCAATGCCAGATCCTTAACCCACTGAGCAGGGTCAGAGATGGAATCTCTATCCTAAGGGACACTAGTTCATTACCGCTGAGCCACAACAGGAACTCGAGGATAGAGTTCTAAGTAGAATAACTCGTGAAGAACTGCTTTGGGGGATATTACTTTATAACCCAACTTTTGGACTTATCTGCAATTTGTTTGCCCAGTCCTCTAGGTATGGACTGCTTCTGCTTCCACGGCATTCTGAACACCACAGGTTCTTTGTTCCTTACTACCTTTTTTTTTTTTTGTCTTTTGTCTTTTTGTTGTTGTTGTTGTTGCTATTTCTTGGGCCGCTCCCGCGGCATATGGAGGTTCCCAGGCTAGGGGTCTAATCGGAGCTGTAGCCACCGGCCTACGCCAGAGCCACAGCAACGTGGGATCCGAGCCGCGTCTGCAACCTACACCACAGCTCACGGCAACGCCGGATCACTAACCCACTGAGCAAGGCCAGGGATCGAACCTGCAACCTCATGGTTCCTAGTCAGATTCGTTAACCACTGCGCCATGACGGGAACTCCATGAATGCCTCTTAATGCCCCCCCTTACTACCTTTTAAGAATGGCTTTATTTCTTCACCCCAGGTCTCCAGCTGCTTTGCTTAGTAACCCAAGTCATTAATATCTTTTTATTATATTTAATTTGTTGGCCCCACCCAGCACATGTAGAAGATCTCCCCCCCATTGAACCCGCACTAAGGCAGTGACAACATCAAATCCTTAACCAGCTGAGCCACCAGGGGACTCCCGTAACTAAACATAATTGGAATGCTAATCTCTTGTCCCCCACAAAGAAATCCAGGTCTGGGTACATGAAAGAAAAAACTGAAATAAAACACCAAAGGACTGTGTCTTCCATTAGTATTATATTATATATCATTATCATTCTTTCAGTTCCCTCCAATCAATAACCTCTTCAGTTCCCTTCTGCCTCCCTCCATTTTTGACATCTCTTCCAGGAGGTTAATATGTGCCAAGATCTGTGCCCTTGTTTTCTAACCTTACCCAAATGGTTCAACTTCCTTCCCAACAGGACAGCCTTACCAGAAATGAGCATGACAGAAATTTACATGCTGGAAATGTAATAGGGTTACGTATTGTTTATTTAATACACAGCTAGCAAAAATAAGTAAAATAAGAACAATAATTTTATTTAAAGATACTCAAATCTCTCAGGTTTTAATAAGATCATCCTCTATATACAATATATTTGCTACTGAAAATTAGAACAGTATATCAACATTTTTTCTAACAATGCAATAGCTGCTCTAATAATGTTCTAGCCAAACTACCCAACATTTTCTTTAGATTCCTTCCACACAAATTAATTTGCTTCACATTCTTGATACTGGGTTTCATCTTCTAGACTTGGGGCTGCCAAAAGAGGCAAAACCTGAGACGAAATAGTGCTTCTTTGTGTCAAATCAAAGTGGGACTAAAGTACAGTCAAGTCATTCAAATGCATCCTACATAGATTCCTCATAGTAACCTGTATTAAGGAGGTAGAAAAAGAGATGCAGGAAAAAAGGTATCACAGAACTTACTAGGTTATCTAAATATTGGTACACAATCTTTCCTAAGTTGCTTCATGATCATTCTACAATTACAAGTGAGAAAAAAATAGTACAAGAACGAGGTTGTGGGCTCAACCTACTCAGCCTTGGAATTACTGTCATCACCGTCATCCTAATTACTGTCGTAATTATTTTCATAATTATCCTCAGCAGGATCTCTATTATACAGGCAATAAGTACAGGTGCACCGAAATCGCTGCTCTCCTGATTTTGTCTGCAAAAAAGAATGAAACGAATTAGTTAATAATTGAAAGTAAAAAGCTAATTGTACACCAAAGAGATATTCATGACCCTTGAGTCTAATATTGGTTGCTAGCATAGCCTTTGGAATATGGAATACTAAAAAGTCAAAGAGTTCCCTTGTGGTGCAACAGATTAAGGAGCCATGTCATCACTGCAGTGGCTCAGGTCGCTGCGGGGGTGAGGGTTCAGTCTCTGGCCTGGCAACTTTCACATGCCATGGGCATGGCCAAAAAAATAAAAACCAAAAAAAAAAAGGGTTTTTTCCTTATGCTTTCCAAATGAGACAGGTTGGGGGGGGTGGGGGGATGAACTGGGGGGATGGGATGGAAATCCTATAAAATTGGATGTGATGGTCATTTTATAAGTATAAACGTAATAAATTCATTGAGTAATAAAAAAATGAAAAAAAAATGGGGATTTTTTGGTGGATGCCATGTGACAGGACTGAAATGCATGGCTGCCAAGCAATGCCAGATTGTCATTTTGTAATGGTAACAGCTGCTAATTTTCAGTCAATAAATAATATATTCCTGGCCAACACAGGGAATATAGCCGATATTGTATAAGAACTATAAGTATAAACTTTCAAAAATTGTGAATTATATTACCCTGTCATACATATCACTTATAACATTGTACATCTGCTATACTTTAACTGAAAAGAGGGGAAAGGGAGTTCCCATCGTGGCGCAGTGGTTAACGAATCGGACTAGGAACCATGAGGTTGCAGGTTCAATCCCTGGCCTCGCTCAGTGGGTTAGGGATCCGTCGTTGCCATGAGCTGTGGTCTAGATTGCAGATGTGGCTGAACCCCGCATTGCTGTGGCTCTGTCATAGGCCGGCGGCTACAGCTCAGATTGGATCCCTAGCCTGGGAACCTCCATATGCCGTGGGTGCGACCCTAGAAAAGACAAAAAAATTAAAAAAAAAAAAAGAGAGAGAAGAGGAGAAGGGAGTTCCCATTGTGGCATGGGGAAACAAATCCAAATAGAATCCATGAGGATGCAGGTTCCATCTCTGGCCTCACTCCGTGGGTTGAGGATCCAACATTGCTGTGAGTTGTGGTACAGGTCACAGACGCAGCTTGGATCCTGCATTGCTGTGGGATGGGCTGGCAGCTACAGCTCTGATTCGACCCCTAGCCTAGGAACTTCCATATGCTATGGGTGAGGAAGGAAGGAAGGAAGGAAGAAAAGAGAAAGAAAGAAAGAAAGAAAGAAAAGAAAGAAAGAAAGAAAGAAAGAAAGAAAGAAAGAAAGAAAGAAAGAGAAAGAAGGGAAAGGAAAGAAGGAAGGAAGGAAGGAAGCAGGCAGGCAGCCAAGAGAGAGGAAAGCAAAAGAAAGAACGGAAGAAAAAAAAAGAGGGCAAATGTATGTATCCCTTGTGTCAGTCTTCTGGGTGCCTTGATGTGAGACACTCAACCAGCTGCTGAGCACTCTGTGCTCTGGTGTTTGGCCTCTTACTGTACAGTATTGAGCATCATGTTTCTGGCAGCACAACACCAAGAGTGAAGCTTAAGGGAAACTGAAGACTTCGGTGAGAGTCACATGTCAATGTAGGTTCATCCCTGTAACCCAGCAGAAACTGGGAGATGTTGACAGCGGAGGAGGCTGGGAATGTGTGGGATCAGGAAGTATATGTAAACTCTGTCCTTTCTGTTCAATTCTTTTACTTTTTGGGCCACACCCGAGATCTGTGGAAGTTCCTGGGCCAGAAACCCAACTGGCACCACAGCAGAGACCCGAGCCACTGCAGGGACAACACCGGATCCTTCACCTGCTGTGCCAAAAGAGAATTCCCTCTCTGTCAATTTTGCTGGAGACCTAAAACTGCTTAAGAATATATTAAAAAGCACAAATATGAACTGATGGCTCCTAATTTCCTGGACATTCAGAAAACCCAAGCCTATTGGCCTTTCCGCCTGCCCCCCAAAACCAGATACCCACCCACTTTGCCCATGGCGAATTGCATCTCAGGTTATATGAGGGCCCCCTACCCCTCAGAGTGGGGCAGTGCTGCCTACCCAGAGCACAAGAACTCACCTGAGTTTTGCCATAGCGGTTTTTGAAATACCGAATCATCCATTCCATCCTTTCTCTCCGAACACTTAACAACGTCCTCACCCCTTTCCTCCTAGGAATGATGCCTTCACCAAGTCTCCGGCCAGTTGGTTGAGGTGGGATGCCTTCACCAAGCCTCCGGATAGTCGGTTGAGGTCGATTTTCTGATTTTATGGATAGAAATTTTGTCCTTGGGTTGAGAGTCAAGTTACTGAGGTTCTGTATTAACACATCATAGACAGGTTGAGAAGCAGCTGAAAGAAAAAGGTCAAGATGCATTAGGGCAGAGTTCATGTGGTGGCTCCCAGGTTAAGAACACAATGCTGTCTCCCTGTAGGTAAGGGTTCAATCCCTGGTCTTGCCCAGAGGGTTAAGGATCTGGCGATGCTGCAAACTGGGGTGGAGGTCACAGATGGAACTCAGATCCTGTGTTGCCCTGGCTGTGGTGTAGGCTGACAGCTGCATCTCTGATTCAATCCCTGGCCCGGTAATTTCCATATGCCTCGGGTGCAGCCATAGAAAAGGAAACAAAAGGAGTTCCCATTGTGGCTCAGTGGCAATGAACCCAACTAGTATCAGTGAGGATGAGGGTTCCATCCCTGGCCCTGCTCTGTGGGTTAAGGATCCAGCGTTGCTGTGAGCTGTGATGTAGATCGCAGACAAGGCTCAGATCCTGCATTGCTGTGGCTGTGGAGTAGGCCAGCAGCTGCAGCTCTGATCTGACTCCTAGTCTGGGAACTTCCATATGTTGCAGGTGTGGCCTTAAAAAAGAAAAAAAAAAAAAAAAAAAAAAAGCGACGGAAGACACATTAGGGTGAATCTCAACATCCAGAAATCACTTATCTCATGCTCAGGCTAGGTCTACTCCCAAGCAGCTGAATAATGGACAATGGGAAATCTCTCAGGGTAAAGATCACAGATACCATGGGCATTAACGAGCATGCTGCAAGGCTCAAGAATCCAGGGAGTTCCCTGGTGGCTCAGGTAGTTAAGGATCTGGTGCTGTCACTGCTGTGGCATGGGTTCCAAGACTGGTACAGCCAAAAAATAAGTAAATAAAATAAAATAAAGCATTATCATAAATCAAGATGTTTCAGTGGACCTAGGTCCACAGTTCACCTTTATAACAATTAGAAACAAAACTGTCAAAAAAAAAAAAAAAAAAAAAAGACTAGGTCAATGAAACGGACAAAGAAATATCAAATATAACAGTCTCTTTGCAAATCCCTATCCTTAATTGAAGCAGAACTAGTAAATCAAAGTGGCTGTTACTCTCACCAGTTTTACCCAGCCTTTTCATGCTGTTAGATCTTTGCACTCAGGTCTAGTATTTTGGGAAATCAACCATTCGTTCTTGCCTCTTCCCACCCATCTGAACCCAGGCTTCTATACTCAAGATGCAGAGGAGGCAAAGCACAGAATATATGCCAGCTTCCTAGCTGCCTAGAGGGTAGTTGGTTGATCATCTGCTGCTGATACCACCCTACCCCACTCATCCCTGCCCAAGTCCAAGGAATAAGGTTTCACACCCAGTGGGTATATCTGCAAGGCCAAACTTGGCGGCTACAAGGACTTTAGCCATAGGAAGAACCCAGCAAGGCGAGTTCCTGTTGTGGCTCAGCAGTAGCAAAACTTCTAGTATCCATGAGGACGTGGGTTTGATTCTTCACATCATTCTGTGGGTTAAGGATCTGGCATTGCTGTGAGCTGTGGTGTAGGCCGGCAGCTGTAGCTCCGATTCGACCCCTAAGCCTGGGAACTTTCATATGCTGCAAGTGCAGCCCTAAAGACAAAAACAAACAAACAAAAAACACACTGCAAGGCTAGCTTCTAGGCCTCCAGTGCACATCCTACTGATTTACATTACAAAGCATATCCACTGGCTTTTATAAACCAGTCCCTTCTATTAGTTTTCTCTGAAAACCACTTGCTGTTAATAAACATTTCTACAGAGTCAATTTAGCTGGAAAGCCGATCCCAGAAATGTTGGTGAGATTAAGAAAAAAAAATCTTTTAGGGCTACACCCTAAAAATGGGTGGTTCCCATTCTTTATATAGAGGTTCCGCGGCTTCGGGGTCCAATTGGAGCTACAGCTGTCAGCCTACACCACAGCGATATCAATCAGATCCAGACTGTGCCTGTGACCTATACCACAGCTCACGGCAACTCCAGGGCCTTAACCCCCTGATCAAGGCCAGGGATCCAACCTGAAACCTCATGGTTCCTAGCTGGACTCCTTCCTGCTGTGCCATGACAGGAACTCCAAGAAAATTTTGTTAAACCATGAGGTTGCATGTTCCATCCTTGGCCTCACTCAGTGGGCTAAGGATCTGGCGTTGCCATGAGCTGTGGTGTATGTTGCAGACGCAGCTCAGATCTGGTGTTGCTGTGGTTGTGGTGTAGACCAGCAGCTACAGCTCTGATTAGACCCCGAGCCTGGAAACTTTCATATGCCTCTGGTGCAGCCCTCAAAAAGACAAAAGACCAAAAAAAAAAAAAAAAAAAAAAAGGAAGAAAGAAAGAAAGAAAGAAAAAGAATTTAGGGTTTTTTTTTGGTTACACCCACACCATGCAGATGTTCCTGGGCTGTGGATCAAATCTGTGCCACAGAAGTGGTCCAAACCACAGCAGTCACAGAGCTGAAACTTTAAAACAGCTGGGCCACCAGGGATCTCCTATTCAGTTCCTTTTACAATAACTGACATATACTGCTGATGGAAATACTGACTTCAAGGAGTTCCTGTTTTGGCTACTGTTAAAGCTCAGGGGAAACAAACCCGACTAGTATCCATGAAGATGTGGGTTCGATTTCTGGCCTGGCATTGCTGTAGCGTAGGCCAGCAGCTGCAGCTTGGTTTCAACCCCTAGCTTGGGAACTTCCATACGCCACGGTTGAGGCCCTAAAAAGCCAAAAAAAATAAATAAATAAATAAAGGAAGACGACTCTGACTGCAACAGCTTGGGTCAGTACAGAAGTGCAGGCTTCATCCCCAGTGGGTTAAAGGATCTGACGTCGCCACAGCTGTGGTGTAGGTCCCAGCTGTGCTCAGTTTCAGAACCTGGTCTGGGAACTTCCATGTGCCATGGTGGAAAAATAAAGGAAAAAGAAAAAAGAAGGGAAGGAAAAGAAAAGGAAAGGGAAAGCAAAGAGAAAGAAAAAAATGGTTTCTTGGTTCGCATAATGCAAGTAATATAAATGTACTCCTGAGCCTAGAAGGCAGACACCCTTCCCCACTTTTCTCCTCTCTTCCTGTTTTGTTTTTCAGGAGGGCCCTACTACACTCCCTGGCCCTCCCCTGCTCTGAAGAGGTTTGCTTCACTGCATTTCTCTTCAGAAGACTGGATGAAGTCAGCAGAAGAAAATGGAAGGCAGGAGTTCCCGTGGTGGCGCAGTGGTTAACGAATCCGACTAGGAACCATGAGGTTTCGGGTTCGATCCCTGCCCTTGCTCAGTGGGTTAAGGATCTGGTGTAGGTTGCAGACGCGGCTCGGATCCCGCGTTGCTGTGGCCGTGGTGTAGGCTGGTGGCTACAGCTCCGATTGGACCCCTAGCCTGGAAACCTCCATATGCTGTGGGAGCGGCCCAAGATATAGCAAAAAGACAAAAAAAAAAAGAAAATGGAAGGCAACCTTTCACTTTCCTGAACCCCCTGTAGCCACATCAGGCTTACCCGGCGTTTCCTGGGAATTTTCCTCAACGAACATTTGAGAATCCTGAGTCCGGGTTGGATTAACATCCGATGAATCCATTGGGAGTCTAGCCACAGCCAGGAGCTCCTTCCTCTTTGGGTTCCACTGGAAGCTGATCCTTTAGATTCTCAAATTGCTACAAAAGTAGCCTTGAAGAACTGTATCGACCAGAAAGGGGAAGACAAACCCAACCTAAGAGTCAAGGTCCCATTGCCTCCCACAAACAAACAGTCCTCAGCCAGCCTATTTTAATGTAAATGACCACTGGGTAAAGAGATTAAGGTGAGTGGGTGTAGTCCTATTAGTGGACTAATAGGATAATTCCCATCTGCTCTGCATTAAAATAATCATGCCCTCTGTCAAATAGCCTGGACATTTTATAAAGTCTCTGTGGTTCTGTCTTCCTGAAGTTGCCTTAAAAATCTGTTCTTCCCAAAGTCTGCTTCCGAATCAGCCTCTGGTTTGTGAAGTGGGCTTTAAGTGTTCGAGTGCAGAGAGCAGAGAGCGGTTTTCCTCTGCAAATTAACTGCAAATTAACTGCAAATTAACTCCCAATTAATTGAGCGATTTTCCTTAGTTTTCTTTGCCTGACTCATTTTTAACCTTTGGATGCTAGTTAAGGCAAAGTCTGCTGGTAAGAGAAAGGAGAGGAGGAATAATGGGGTCTGTTGTAAACAGTTTAATAGTGTGATATTTTATGAGTGTGTATTTTATTTTATTTTATTATTATTATTATTATTTTTGCCATTTCTAGGGCCGCTCCCTCGGCATATGGAGGTTCCCAGACTAGGGGTCGACTTAGAGCTGTAGCCGCCAGCCTATGCCAGAGCCACAACAACTCGGGATCCGAGCCGCATCTGCAACCTACACCACAGCTCACGGCAACGCCAGATCCTGAACCCACTGAGAGAGGCCAGGGATCGAACCCGCAACCTCATGGTTCCTAGTCAGACTCTTTAACCTCTGCGCCACGACGGGAACTCCAATGCCTTTTGTCAGGTGACCTCTCCTGTAGCAGCCTCTGAGACACCCTCAAAGAAGTGAGGGCAACAATCAGATTGCAGATTTAAGATTAAGAGGAGAAACGGTGAAAAGGTCCAACATGGACTCTGCTCAAGAAATCCCGGGTTACGATTTCGGCCACAGGAAGCGCAGAAGGACTGCCCCGTGCAAGTGATTTGAAGACCTCCAAAGCACGTGTTGCTCTCTTCCTCTCCTCTCTCTCTCTCCCCCACCCCACCCCTTCCCCACTGGAGCCTGCCTGTGCTTTCTCCACACCTATCTTCTCCTGCTTTTTTTTTAGGGATGCTCCCGCAGCATATGGAGGTTCCCAGACTAGGGGTTTAATGGAGCTACAGCTGCTGGCCTACACCACAGCCACAGCAACACCAGATCCGAGCTGTGTCTGCGACCTACACCACAGCTCATGGCAACACCAGCTCCTTAACCCACTGAACGAGACCACGGATCAAACCCGCAACCTCATGGTTCCTAGTTGGATTCGTTTCTGCTGTGCCAAGACGGGAACACCTCCCTCTTCTCTCTTAATAAACACTTTACTTGCCTCATTTAAAAAACGAAACAAAACCCCGGTTAAAAAGTGAGAGAACCAGAGCTCCAGGGAGCTGTGGGATGACAGAAGCTGAGCCCAAGACAACAGGAGGTAAAGATACTGAAAGACAAGGAGAGTTCAGAAAACACAATCCCTAAACATGCTTTAAAACAGTGCGTAGGAGTTCCCGTCGTGGCGCAGTGGTTAACGAATCCAACTAGGAACCATGAGGCTGCGGGTTCGGTCCCTGCCCTTGCTCAGTGGTTAAGGATCCGGTGTTGCCCTGAGCTGTGGTGTAGGTTGCAGACGTGGCTCGGATCCTGCGTTGCTGTGGCTCTGGCATAGGCTGGCAGCTACAGCCTCTGATTAGACCCCTAGCCTGGGAACCTCCATATGCCGCGGGAGTGGCCCAAAAAATGGCAAAAAGACAAAACAAATAAATAAAAGAGTGGGTAGAATTTTGTTTTAATTATGACACCTTTTTTGTTAACATCTTTATAGAATGACAGATGAGATAAAAAGCCAAATGGACTGAAGCAACCAGAAAAAAACACTATAAAGGAACTCATGAGAGTTCCCCTTGTGGCTCACCGGTAATGAACCTAACTAGTATCCCTGAGGATACAGTTCGATCCCTGGCTTCATTCAGTAGAATTAAGGATTGAGTTGCTGTGAGCTGTGGTGTAGATCGAAGATACCACTCAGATCTGGCATTGCTGTGGCTTCGGCGTAGACTGGCAGCTGCAGGTCTGATTTGACCCTTAGCCCAGAAACTTCTATATGCAGCACCTGTGGCCCTGAAAAAGCAAAATAAAAGTAAAATAAAATAAAATGAACAGGAAAAGGAATTCGCTGGTGGTTTAGCGGTTAGGATTCTGTGCTTTCACGGCTGTGGCCCAATTTCAATCCCTGGTCTGGGAACTGACATCCCACTTCAACTTGCTTGCCATCGTGGGCAGAGAGGTGGGTAGGGGCAGAGGGTACGGAAATACAGCAAAAGCAAGGTGACGAGAACAGAGAAAACAAATTTAGAATGTTAAAAACAAGACATGAGCAGTTCCCCTGGTGGTGCAATGGAAACAAATCTGACTAGCATCCATGAGGATGTGGGTTTGATCCCTGGACTCGCCCAGTGGGTCGCAGATCCCACGTTGCTGTGGCTGTGGTGTAGGCCGGCAGCTGCAGCTCTGATTTGACCCCTAGCCTGGGAACTTCCATATGCTGTGGGAGGCACTAAAATAATAATAAGAATAAATAAAAAGGCATGGACAGGCCTAAAATGGAATCTCTCAGGCCAATTCCCACATCAAACTGAGACCATTACAGTTTGCCCTCTCCCAGAAACAAAACTTAAACCATTCCATCAGGAATTGGTTTATCAGCACTAGTTCGGGAATCTGCCATCTCCCAAAGAAAAAGGAATGTAATTTAGCACTAACAAACCCACTGTCACGCCTAGTTTAACTTCCTTTTTTCCCACTGTTTTGGCTATAAAAGTCTTTCATTTTGTAGAGCTCCTTGACATGCCTTTCTATCTGCTATATTTGTTGCTGCCTTATTCTAACTGATTTTTGCTCAGATAAACTCAGAAAAAAAATTTTTTTTTTCTGACTCATGGCATGTGGAAGTTCCATTCCAGCTGTGCTGCACCTACTTTGCAGCTATGGCAATCCCCCTGGCAGGCAGGGAACCCGCTCCTCAGCAGCAATCCCAGCCGCTGCAATCAGGTTCTTAACCCAATGCACACAGGGGGAATGCGCTAACATTTTTAATACGCCTGTTTCTCCTTTCCTGGCACAGAACCCTGGAGTCCCCAGATTCAGTTCTGGGAAGGGGCCATCAGCATCCACGTAGGATGCACGGGAAAACTGCACAAGTGTTTTTGTTTGTTTGTTTTTGTCTTTTCTAGGGCCGCTTCCTGCGGCGTATGGAGGTTCCCAGGCTAGGGATCAAATCGGAGCTGTAGTCACCAGCCTACGCCAGAGCCACAGCAACGTGGGATCCAAGCCGCTTCTGCAACCTACACCACAGCTCACAGCAACGGTGGATCCTTAACCCACTGAGCAAGGCCAGGGACCAAACCCTCAACCTCATGGTTCTTGGTCGGATTCGTTAACCACCGCGCCATGACGGGAACTCCAAAACTGCACAAGTTTTGCATCAACTTCTCCATCAAGAAATGTTAGGCATGGGAGAAAAAAACTAAATACAAGGAATTTCAAAGCGTCGGTTGAATTTAGAAGTCCTCTTAACTTCACTAATCTTTGTGAGATTGACTTTGTAGCCAAATTTACCTTTCTGAAATGTGAAACCGTGGAAAGGCTTAACTTGCCAGAGGCTGAGGGAGCGGTAACGTCCTTCAAATCACCGACGGAACTTTTAACATTCTAATCGGCCCCAGGGTGGAAATGGATCTTGGAAATCTTGCCTTAACTTTCTCTCTTATCTATGGAGCCCATCTTTCCTCCCCAGTTAAATGAATTTTATTCATTCAACTTTGCCCGGAGCGGGGGGGGGGGGGAGGGGGGGTTCAGGTGGGGCAGAAAGAGCCGCAGGCGAAATAAAAGTTTTACCCTCAGGGAGCGGACAACGAATAGTGGATCCAAAGTATAGGCGCTGGTGGTGACAGGCGTTCCAAAGAGCAGTGTGGCCGGGGAAGGGAGAGGGGAGGGCGGCCCTTTGGGAAAACCCTCCCCGAGGCACAGCCAATGAATTCCTGCTTCTCTTCCCAGCCGCCTCTGGCTGGGCGGTCCCCGCGGTGACCTGGGTGCCTCGGTCCCGAGCGCCCATCCAGGTCCCTGTGCTCCCTTGGCGTTCGTTCTCCGAAGCCTCGTGCCTGGATCCTGCCCGCTGAGACTCCGGGCTGGATGCGGGCAGCGAGGGGTCCTCGATAGAGGCGCGGCCGCGGGGGCCGGGTTGGCGGTTTCTTAACCGCTGAGCCACGAAGGGAACTCCCAGGATCAATATTTCCCTTCTGCCTCAGGTGCTGCTCAACGTTGTTGCTGACCCCACATTTATTAAAAAATACTAAATTTTTAATATTTTGTCCATCATGGATTTTTTGCATTAATTCTGATTTTAAAAAATAATGCTTGAGGAGTTCCCATTATGGCTGAACAGAAACGACCCGGACTAGTATCCATGAGGATGTGGGTTCAATCCATGACCCTGCTCAGTGGGTTAAGGACCCAGCACTGCTGTGGCTGGGGCATAGGCCTGCAGCTACAGCTCTGATTCAATCCCTGGACACGGAATTTCTACATGCTGCTGGTGCAACCCTAAAAAAAAAAACAAAAACAAACAAAAAACTTGAAAACATTTATCTTCGATACTGAGGCTTTATTTTTTATTATTATTTTATTTTTGAAATTTTCATTTTATTTTTGGTTATGTCCATGGCATATGGAAGTTCCTGAGCAGGTAACCTGTGCTGCCACAGCAACCCGAGCCGCTGCAATTGGATTCTTAACCAACTGTGTCACATAGAGAACTCCCAGATCAACCAGGATTTTTGCCTTTTTTTTTTTTTAGGGTCACACCCGTGGCATATAGAAGTTCCCAGACTAGGGGCTGAATCAAAGCGGCAGCTGCTGATCTACGCCACAGCCACAGCAACACCAGATCTGAGCTGAGTCTGCAACCTACACCACAGCTCACTGCAATGTGGGATCCTTAAGCCAGTGAGCAGAGCCAGGGATCATACTGGCATCCTCATGGATACTAGTAGGATTTGTTACTGCTGAGCCACAACAGAAAGTCCTCAACCAGGTTTTTAACACTATGAATTGCTTCTCTACTTGGTCCCAGGAGCAGAAAAAGTGAATACATTTTTTAGCTGGTGGAAGACGGCAGGTGAATAAAGGATAAAACTCTTTTAATTTCTGAGGAGGAGTCTTGGCAGAGCCTCCTAACTGCAGGAACAGATGAGATGAGATCTCCCATGGTGTCAGCATGTCCCTAGTCTAGATAAGACTCCTTAATTAAAAATCATATTTTCACTTGGTCATTCGAGCCTCTCTGTTGAGTCCTTTCCTGCCTGTGGACAGGCTCCCTGGTGAACATCTTCGTGTCTCTCTTGGATAGGAGTGAAAGATGATCTCTCATCAGTCTCAGGCCTGAAGAAAGCTTCGCTTTCAAGTTCTCCCTGGGTGCCAATCCTGAAATGTAGGTAAAATCCCTGCCTCTCCATAATACGCACAACTTATCCTGGCTTTTGTGTGCTTGGGAGCAGAACCCACCAGGATTTATAATTTTTACCAGGCTAGATGCATTAGAGTTAGGAACTTTGTCAATTTCAATCCTGAAGGACACTTACCTTCCTCTTTTAAATCCATCTTGGAAAAATCCTTAAGATACATTTAGCGTTTAACATTTAGCCATTTTACGTGCCTGATGGCGCCATCTACTGGTAGGAACGGGAACAGCACTTCATCCTTCACATTTTAGACGGAGGGTGGAGAGAAAGCCAGTGGTTATTGAGAATTATCTGCCTCCTTCTGGGGCTATTTAACTGGAATCCTCCTGAATTGAGGACTGAGTGGCGTTTGTGGCTCACTGTTTGTTTATATTTTAAGTTTGCAGCTTCTGTTGTATTAATAGTACTCCAACTTATTTTTTTCCCCTTATGACTTAGAGTTAATTAAGGTTCATAGGCCAGGATGGCAGCCATCAGAAGCGGTGTTTCTGAGGCTGAATGTTCTTAAGCATGTCTACCACCAGTATCTAGGTCCCCAAGGTGGGCCACAGAGGCCCCTCCCTCCAGGAGATTCTCCTAGACCAGTAGTTCTGGAGGCTGAGAATTCCAACATCAAGATGGCAGCAGTCAGTGTCTGATGAGAGTCTGCTTCTTGGTTCAGAGGCAGCTCTCCTCATTGTTTCCTCAGGTGATGGAAGCAGCAAGGGAGCCCACTGGGGTCTCTTTCTCTCTCTCTCTTTTTTTTTCCTCCTGGCCACCTCTTGGCATATGGATTTTCCAGGGATCAGATCCGAGGCACGGTTGCAACCAATGTCACAGCTGCAGCAACACTGGATTCTTTAATCCACTGTGCTCAGCCAGGGATCGAACTTGCATCCTGGTGCTGCAGAGACCAACATGGGAATTCCTGGAGTCTCTTTTGTAGGTGTGCTAATCTCATTCACAAGGGCTCCATCCCCATGATTGAATCAACTCCCAGAGTTCCTACCTCTAAATACCATCACATGGGAGAGTAGATTTCACCATGCAAATTTTAGGGAAATTTATAAATCCTAGCAAGCAGCGATGGTGTTTTGTTCATTTGTGTGTCCCCATTACAACACACGGTGCCTGACATATGTCAGATCCTCGTTTCATATTCATTGAATTCATTGAGTGAATGCCTAAAGGAATGAATTTGTTAATAAATGAATAAAGCAATAAATGATTCTCAAAAAAAAAAAACATACTTATGTAACAAAGTTCCCTAGTGGCTCACCAGGTTGAACAACCAGCATTGTCACTGCTGTGGTTAGGTTCAATCATTAGCCTAGGAACTTCTGCATGCAACAGGTGGGGCCAAAAATAAAAAGTAAAAAAAGATGGGGAGTTCCTGTTGTGGCACAGTGGAAACGAATCCGATTAGGAACCATGAGGTCGCAGGTTCGATCCCTGGCCTCGCTCATTGGGTTAAGGATTCAGCATTGCCGTGAGCTGTGGTGTAGGTCACAGATGCTGCTCAGATCACATGTTGCTGTGGCTGTGGTGTAGACTGGCAGCTGTAGCTCTAATTTGACCCCTAGCCTGGGAACATCCATATGCTATGGGTGCAGTCCTAAAGAAGCAAAAAAAAAAAAAAAAAAAAAGAAAAATACATCTATAACTCTTCAGATTTTTTAAAATATTTTTTATATTACTCAATGAATTTAACTTCAGATATTTTCTTTCAAATATTATTGGTATATTGTAGTTTCCTAGGAATTTTTTTCATTTTTATATAGACTTTCAATTCTCTTCTCCCACCTTCCCCAGTTTTTTTGTTTTTTGTTTTTGTCTTTTTTGCCTTTTCTTTTTTTTTTCTTTTTTTTTTGGCTTTTTTGCTATTTCTTGGGCCGCTGCCGCGGCATATGGAGGTTCCCAGGCTAGGAGTCCAATCGGAGCTGTAGCCCTCAGCCCATGCCAGAGCCACAGCAACACGGGATCTGCAACTCACACCACAGCTCACAGCAACGCCGGATCCTTAACCCACTGAGCAAGGGCAGGGACCGAACCCGCAACCTCATGGTTCCTAGTCGGATTTGTTAACCACTGAGCCATGATGGGAACTCCAAGATGTGATGATTTGATACATGTATATATTGCAAGATGTTGACCACAATAAGGTTAGCTACTTCCTTCACCTCACATAATTACTGTTTTATTACTGTTCTGGTGAGAGCATTAAGGAGAATTTGATGTACTGATAGTAAGCTTTAAGTATACCGTAAAATAGGGTTAACCACAGTCACCATGCTGTACGTTAGATCCCAGAACCTATTCATTTTATAACTGAAAGCTTGTACCCTTGATCAACCTCTCCCCATATTCTTCCCAGCGCTGCTCGGATCTGGATGTAGGTTTTTCCCCAATTCGGTGATATATAAACCTCTGTCTGTTACTATCTGTTCTTAATTAGTATGCTATAGTCTTTGTTAATTCAGTAAATTCTCTAATTCTTGCTTAATTGAGTGCAAAGTGGTTATTTTGCTAGCAAATCGTATGAATGTTGAAATGGAAAGTAAAACTTTCGGGAGTTCCCTTTGTGGCACAGCAGAAATTAATCTGACTAGTATCCACGAAGATGTGGGTTCATTCTCTGTCCTAGCTCAGTGGGTCAGGGATCCGGCACTGCCGTGACCTGTGGTGTAGGCTGGCAGCTGAGGTCCAATTCACCCCCTCGCCGGGGAACTTCCATAGGCCGAGGGTGCAGCCCTAAAAAGCAAAAAAAAATAAATAAATTTAAGACTTTCAGCAAAACACTCTTCTCCACATCCTCACCAGCATTTGTTATCTCTTTTCTTTTTGATAATAGCCATGTTATTGTGTCAAGTTCTCTTATTATATATAAATATACATATATATGTGTATATATATATATATATATTTAACCTTCAGCCACAGCAGCGATCCAAGCCATAGCAGTGACAATACCAGATCCTTAACCCCACTGCACCACAAGAGAACTTCTCTTATTATAAGTTTTTCTTTAAGGGCCTCATGGGGCATATGTAAATTCCCAGGCTAGGGGTCAGATCAGAGCTGCAGCTGCCAGCCCATGCCACATCCACAACAACTCAGGATCCAAGCCACATCTGTGACCTATGGCGCAACTTTTGTCAAGGCTGGGTCCTTAACCCACTGAGCAAAGCCAGGGATCAAACCCACGTCCACATGGATACTGGTCCAGTTCTTAACCCACCGAGCCACAAGGGAACTCTTATAATTTTTAAGCCTATACAATGAATAGAATGGTTATGTGTTTCAATCATTAAATCAGAATTTGTGTAAATTTATTTTATTTTATTTTTGTCTTCTCCTGGGGTTTTCAGAAGTTCCGGGGCTAGGGATGGAACCCATACCACAGAAGTGACCTGAGCCACTGCACTGACAATGCTGGATCCTTAACCCATGGCACCACAAGGGAACACCCTATTAGTTCTTTTAAAGAACAAATTTTTTTTTTTTTTTTTTTTTGTCTTTTTGCCTTTTCTAGGGCCGCTCCAGTGGCATATGGAGGTTCCCAGGCTAGGAGTCAAATCGGAGCTGTAGCCACCAGCCTACACCACGGCCACAGCAACGCGGGATCCGAGCCGCGTCTGCAACCCACACCACAGCTCACAGCAACGCCAGATCCTTAACCACTGAGCAAGGCCAGGGATCGAACCTGCAACCTCACGGTTCCTAGTCGGATTCGTTACCCACTGTGCCACGACGGGAACTCCTAAAGAACAAATTTTTGACTCCATTGATTTTCTTTGTTGTATTGGCTTATTATTTCATTAATTTCCTTAAACTAAAAAAAATGTTTGTGATTTTTAAAATGACATAAAATTTACCATTTTTATTTTTATTTTTAAAATATATATATTTGCTTTTGGGGCCGCACCTGCAGCATATGGAGGTTCTCAGGCTAGGTGTTGAACTGTAGCTACAGCTGCCAGCCTACACCACAGCCAGAGCAACATCAGATCCAAGCAGCATCTGTGACCTACACCACAGCTCAAGGCAACGCTGGATCCTTAACCCACTGAGTGAGGCCAGGTTTCGAATGTGCAACTTCGTGGTTCCTAGTCAGATTCATTTCCACTGCACCATGACAGGAACTCCTGTGTGTGTGTTTTTTAAGGTTTCTGAAATTATGTCTGTTTTTCCCAAATCAGTGAATGAATCCGGATATAGGTGTGTGATCAGGGAATTCCTGTTGTAGCTCAGTGGGCTGAGAACCAGACTACTATCCTTGAGGATGCGGGTTTGATCCCTGCCTTGCTCAGTGGGTTAAGGATCTCGCATTGCCACAAGCTGGATTCCCTGTTCCCATGGCTGTGATACAGGCCAGCAGCGGCAGCTCTGGTTTGTCCCTTAGCCCAGGAAATTTCACATGCCACAGATGAAGCCCTAAAAGAAAAAAGAAAAAAAAACTAGATGTGTGATCATTCCTATTCTTCTGCTCTCTAGGAGATTTTTATTTCTCTGCTGCCAGTCATGACAAATATGAAAACCACTCTGGAGAGTATGAGAGGGTGTCAATATCCTTAAGTCTCCTCATCCCTTTCCTGATGCAAAAGTTTTTTTCCCCCTTTGCTCTCCTAAATTTAGTCCTCAGCAATTGTCTACTCACTTTTTTTTTTTTTTTTTTTTTTTTTTTTTTTTTTGTCTTTTTAGGGCTGCACCTGTGGCATATGGAGTTTCCCAGACTAGGGGTCAAATTGGAACTGTAGCTGCTGTTCCAACACCACAGCCACAGCACCACCAGATTTGAGCCACATCTGCGTCCTACACCACAGCTCACAGCAACACCGGATCCTTAACCCACTTAGCGAGGCCAGGGATCCAGGGATCGAAGCTGCATTCTTATGGATCCTAGTCAGATTCGTTTCTGCTGAGCCAAAATGGGAACTCCTTTATTCACCTTCTAATTATAGTATTAAATCTGTAATTATAATGTGCTGGGAGAGGTAGGCTCGATTTCTCCAGGGAACATGAAGGAGTAAAAAATTCTGGACTTAAGGGCACTGGAAAATATAATCTGTATCAGGGTTTCTGAATAGCAGTACTCCTGACATTTTGGATGGGGTAATTCTTTGCTTTGGAGCTGCCCTGGGCTAGCAGCAGTTTAGCTGCATCCCTGGCCTCTTACCAGTAGGTGGCAATAGCGTTCCTCAGCTGTGTCTTCCAAGGAGATGCCTCCAGACTGGGCTCCAGACTTTGCCAAATATCCCCTGGGGCATGGGGGAGGGGGACAAAATTGTACCCAGTTGAGACCTGCTCTCTATTTATTATCTGCCTGAGTTTAGTATATACATACTGCCCTCAACATCACACTGATTCTACCTTCTCAGCTGGAGAGGTTTTGGAAGTAAAAATTAAAGATTGTATCAGGAGTTCCCTGGTGGTCTAGTGGTTAGGATTTGGCACCTTCACTGAAGCAACTCTGGTTCAATCCCTGGTTTGGGAACTGGGATCCTACAATCATCAAGCTGCTGCAGATAATTAAATATTGTAATAAGAAATTTCAAAAAAAGAGGAAGAAGAAGAAGAAGATGGTGGTTTGGAAATTGAGGCATATGAGCTGCATACAGGGTTTGCTCTAGAGTTAATTTTTTCTCTCTCTTGAGGAGGAAATGTGGACAAGAGATTTCAGGTAAAATTGTCTTTACAGATACTGGCGGAAAGCAAGGGCAGTAGTTCCTAATTTTGGTTACATGTTAGAATCGGCTGGGAAATTTGTACCTATATATAATTTTTTTTCCTTTTATTCTTATATGTGTATAATTTTTATAATACATATATATTTTTTTTTTCTTTTTTTTTTCTCTGCCTCAACCCTGACCTGGAAAACTCAGATTTAACTGGTCTGGAGATGGACCCAGAATAGGTATTCTTTGCATGTGGCCCAAGTGAATCTAATTGCTACTTCTGAGAACAATGAGAACAATGACTTGAGGTTGTGAAAGAGAGCTAGAAGCAAACAATGATTAAGTTTAACACATTTTTTAAATAGATAAAATTTGCTGGGGCAAAGATTAGTTTACCAGCAGATTCAAATATCTGAAACATGAATGTCTCTTGTGATACAGATGAGCAAGTTTCCATTCCTTGCTAAATATACAGGGGAACAGCCTTCAAGTTTTGAGAAAGATGTTAATTATTAAAATCAAACCATTTCCGGAGTTCCCATCATGGCACAGTGGTTAACGAATCTGACTAGGAACCATGAGGTTTTGGGTTCGGTCCCTGGCCTGGTTCAGTGTGTTAAGGATCTGGCGTTGCCGTGAACTGTGGTGTAGGTCGCAGACTCGGCTCGGATTCCGCATTGCTATGGCTGTGGCGTAAGTCAGCGTCTACAGCTCCGATTAGACCCCTAGCTTGGGAACCTCCATATGCTGTGGGAGCAGCCCTAGAAAAGGCAAAAATATATATATATATTTAATTTCCAAACTAGATTTGAGGTGGCTTAAATTACATTATATAGTTACAATAAACCAGTTTAAATCAAAAGAGAATGTTTTAACTCTGAAGAAGAGAAAAAAGCAAATGCATTAACTATTGTGGCTTTATCTCTAGAAATCATGCTTGAACATTACATTCAGCATTCTTCCTTGTCCACAGGGAGAAAAGGGAAACAGAGTGCCTTAGTCATGATATTGTTTCAAAAGAGAACCTAATAGTTTCTCAACACAATTAAACAGTAGCAGAGTTCCTGTTGTGGCTCAGTGGTTAATGGATCCGATTAGGAACCATGAGGTTTCGGGTTCGATTCCTGGCCTTGCTCAGTGGGTTAAGGATCCTGCGTTGCTGTGAGCTGAGGTGTGGGTCACAGACGCAGCTTGGATCTGGCGTTTGCTATGGCTCTGGCGTAGGCGGGCATCTACAGCTCCGATTAGACCCCTAGCTTGGGAACCTCCATGTGCCACTCGGCCCTAGAAATGACAAAAATAAATAAATATAAATAAAATTTAAAAAATAAAAATGAAGAAACTCCTAGGAAATTACAACATACCAAAAATATCTGAGGAAAAATGTCTTTAGAGTTATATATGTATTTTTAATTGACTCTAAGTAAAACCTTGCTATAAAGGGGGAAAAAGTTGGAGTACTATTACTCTAACAGCAGGTGCAGACTTAAAATGTAAACAAATACTGGTCCACAAACGCTACTCAGTCCTCAATCCAGGAGGATTCTGATTAAACAGCCCCAGAAGGAAGCAGATAGGAGGCAATCACCCCCGGACTTTGCTCCACCCTCCTTTCTTTCTTCTTGTTCTTTTTTTTTTTTTTTTTTTTTTTTTTTTTTTTCTTTTTTGTCTTTTTGCCATTTCTTGGGCCGCTCTCACGGCATATGGAGGTTCCCAGGCTAGGGGTCGAATCGGAGCTGTAGCTGCCAGCCTACGCCAGAGCCACAGCAACGCGGGATCCGAGCGGCGTCTGCGACCTACACCACAGCTCACAGCAACGCCGGATCCTTAACCCACTGAGCAAGGGCAGGATCCAACCCGCAACCTCATGGTTCCTAGTCGGATTCGTTAACCACTGCTCCACGACTGGAATTCCTCCACCCTCCTTTCTAAAAGGCGGATAAAGTGTTGTTCCCCTTCCTGGCAGCAGATGGCGCCATTGGAGCGTGTACAATGGCTAAAAGGTAAACTAAAATTCATCTTCGCTATTCTTCTAGGATGAACTTAAAACCGGAAGGCAGGGTCCTTCAGGATTGAAACTGGCAAAGTTCCTGACTCTAACGCATCTAACCTGGTAGGAACTGTAGATCCTGGTAGGCCCAGTTCCCAAGCACATGAAAGCCAGGGTCAGCTGTGCCTACTAAGGAGAAGCAGGGTTCTTACTAAGTTTCAGGATTGGCACCCAGAGAGAACTTGAAAGTGAAGCTTTCTTCATGCCTGAAACACGTGATGAGAGCTCATCTTTCACTTCTATCCAAGAGAAACACAAAGATGTTCTCCAGGGAGCCTGTCCACAGGCAGGAAAGGACTCAGAGAGGCTCAAATGACCAAGTGAAAATATGATCTTTAATAAAGGAGAACTGTTTCCACCACTACCTCCACCAATGCTGCAAACCGTCCTTGGGATGGGGGCTAACTTGTGCAGAAGAAAATGAAAATATCTGCTCTACGAAAAAGAAAATCATCCTCTGATCAAAATGCCCATGTTTGGAGTTCCCGTCGTGGTGCAGTGGTTAACGAATCCGACTAGGAACCATGAGGTTGCGGGTTCGGTCCCTGCCCTTGCTCAGTGGGTTAACGATCCGGCGTTGCCGTGAGCTGTGGTGTAGGTCGCAGATGTGGCTCGGATCCTGCGTTGCTGTGGCTCTGGCATAGGCCAGCGGCTACAGCTCCGATTGGACCCCTAGCCTGGGAACCTCCATATGCTGTGAGAGCGGCCCAAGAAATGGCAAAAAGACAAAAAAAAAAAAGAAAGCCCATGTTTGAATTAGGTAAAAATACAAGATATGTGTATCTAGAGGACTCATTCAAGTTTCCAATAATGTTGCACTTCTCCTTTATGAACGAGCCTGTCACTTCCTTATTAACAGAATAGTGGTATGTGATCTGATTACAGGAACACCCTTACCCAACACACAACACTACAGAAAAAGTTAAGCACAAAGTGATGGCTGTGGGTGATCGTTGTAGCTCTCTGGTGTTGACTGTCTGGAAACAAAACATCGATAGATTTTTGTTCTGTTTTGTTTTGTTTTTCAAAGTATAAGAGTCATGTGAGAAGGTCCCTTGTGGCTCATTGGGTTAAGAATCTGGTTTTGTCACTGCTGTGGTTCAGGTAGCTGCAGTGGTAAGGGATTGATCCCTGGCCCTGGAACCTCTGCCTGCTATGTGTGTGACCAAAAAAAAAAAAAAAAAAAAAAAGAGTTATTTGATAATGAACACATTCTAGTGGTGATTCCAGAAAAGGTGAAGAAACTCAAGTGACCTTTTTGCATGTAACACATTGTGCAGTAATCATTATAATGCCTGTTCACAGATGTGAAAAATTGTGTATTAGAAAAACTAAAGGTTTGACCTAAATCCCATACCTAAAGAGTGGAGAAACTAAAACCAGATCTGACTGTTAAAAATTATGCTGTAGGAGTTCCCGTCGTGACTCAGTGTTTAACGAATCCGACTAGGACCCATGAGGTTGCAGGTTCGATCCCTTGCCTTGCTTAGTGGGTTAAGGATCCGGCATTGCCGTGAGCTGTGGTGTAAATCACAGATGCATCTAGATCTGTCATTGCTGTGGCTGTGACATAGACTGGCAGCTGCAGCTCTGATTTGACCCTTAGCCTGGGAACTTCCATATGCCATGAGTGTGGCCCTAAATATATATATAATAATTAATACATGTGTTTATATGTATTTGTATGTATATAAATGTATATATGTATATACATGTGTGTGTTTGTATGTATTTATACATATGTATGTATAAATTTTTAAAGAAACCCTGGTTGATCTGGAAGTTCCCAAAGTGGTGCAACGGGATTGGCAGCATCTCAGGAGCCCGGGGATGCAGGTTCAATTCCTGGTCTGCACAGTGCATTAAGAATCTGGTGTTGCAGCAGCTGCAGCTTAGTTCAAAATTGAGGCTCAGATCTGATCCCTGGCCTGGGAACCCCATGGACCACAGGGCAGCCAAAAGAGAAAAATAAATAAATAAATAAATAAATAAAATAAAAACCTGGTTGATCTGGATGAAAGGGAGCTGAGGGGACTGCTGAGGGAATCAGAATTCCAAACAGAGATTCGGCTGCAATGGGAACCGGGAAAGCCATGTTGATACACTAGAACAATGCTTCTCAAATGGGGCAGTGTGTCCCCAGGGGCCGCTGAGCCACGCCTGGAGACATCTGTAGAAGTTATTGGGGGAGGGGTGCTGCTTCTGGTATCCAGTGGGTAGAGGCAGGATGGGGACTGGAATGGGGCAGGAGGACAAGGGCAAATGGGGGACGCACTTTAAAACCTCAGGATTCAAGATACATGTCTTCAAACCTTATTTTTTATTTTTTTATTTTATTTTGCTTTTAAGGGCATATAAAAGTTCCTAGGCTAGGGGTCGAATCTGAACTGTAGCTGCCAGCTTATACAACTGCCACAGCAACGCGGGATGTGAGCCACATCTGTGACCTACACCACAGTTCAGGGCAACCCCAGATCCTTAACCCACTGAGTGAAGACAGGGATCGAACCTGAGTCCTCATGGATACTAGTTGGGTTCATCACTGCTGAGCTACAATGGAAACTCCTCAAGCATTTTGTTTTTTTTTAAATTTGCTTTTTAGGACCACACCCATGGCACATGGAGGTTCCCAGACTAGGGGTCTGATCAGAGCTACAGATGCTGGCCTACACCACGGCAATGGCAGATCTGAGCTGCATCCGCTCTGTGGCCTACATCACAGCTCACAGCAATGCTGGATCCTTAACCCACTCATCGAGGCCAGGGATCATACCTGCATCCTCATGGATGCTAGTCAATTTGTTTCTGCTGAGCCATGAAGGGAACTCCCAAGCATTTTTTTTTTTTTTTTTTTTTTTTTTTTGGTCTTTTTGCTATTTCTTTGGGCCGCTCCCGCAGCATATGGAGGTTCCCAGGCTAGGGGTCTAATCGGAGCTGTAGCCACTGGCCTACGCCAGAGCCACAGCAACGTGGGATCTGAGCCACATCTGCAACCTACACCACAGCTCACGGCAACGCCGGATCATTAACCCACTGAGCAAGGGCAGGATCCAACCCGCAACCTCATGGTTCCTAGTCGGATTCGTTAACCACTGCGCCACGACGGGAACTCCCAAGCATTATTTTTTAAAATCAAAAGTAATGCAAGGAGTTCCCGTTGTGGCGCAGCGGAAACGAATAAAGGATATGGTGTTGCCGAAGATGTGGCTCCAATTCAATCCCTGGCCTGGGAACTTCCATTATGCCATGGGTGTGGCCGTAAAGTTTAAAAAATTTATTTTCAAAAATATTTAGAAATTTCTCACCAGTTTCTAAAAGGTTAACTGTGATACTATGCTTCTCATTTCCTGGAGAAAACCCACCAGGCTTGCAAATATCTTCCTGATTTCACAAAATTTAAGTTCTACCAGTTCCGGTCCTTGTCTGCTTTGTTCACGAATGTATCCCAAAGTCCTAAAAAATTGCTGAGCACATAATGGGCCTTTGGTAAGGATTTGACAAATGATTAATCAATAATGAGTTCTAATGCAGTTCTGGCCTCTTGTCAAATTTATAAGTTTGCAATAATGACAAATGCAATAATGACAGTATCAATCAATAGAATTTCCCTGGGACTTTCCGTCATTATCATGTACATAAAAGCTCTCTTTTTCCTTTTACTTCTCTTTTTGACCCCTGGCTCCCCAAGGCTGAAATAAGCTTGGAAACGCCCCGCTCTCCTATAAGCAGTTATACTGCATTGAAAAATGCAAAGCTACCTACGAGTTCCTGTTGTGGCTTACCGGGTTAAGGACCTGGCATTGTCTCTGTGAGAATACAAGTTCGATCCCTGGGTTCGCTCAGTGGGTTAAGGGTCCAGCGTTACCAAGAACTGCCAAGTAGGTCACAGATGCAACTCGGATATAAGCTCAACCTAAGATGCACCAGCAACAACACTGAATTCTTAACCAGCTGTGCTGGACCAGGGATCGAATTTGCATCACAGAGCTCACAAGAGGCTTCTGATCCTGTTACACCACAGAAGGAAATCGTCCATTTCACATTGTATGTATGTATGTACGTATATTTTGGGTCATACCTACCGCATGTGGACGTTCCCAGGCTAGGAGCTGAATCAGAGCTGTAGCTGCCAGCCTAACCCTCGCCACAGCGACACCAGATCTGAGCAACATCTGCCACCTACACCACAGCTCACAGCAAAGCAGATCCTTAACCTACTGAATGAGTCCAGGGATCAAATCCGCTTCCTCATGGATCCTAGTCAGATTCGTTTCCACGGAGGCCATAAAGGGAATTCCCACTCCACATTCTAAAAACGAGATATAGGCGGAGCCCACTGCCACCTCTTCTGAGCAGAAGATGGCTGTGCCTCCCGTGTATGCCGATCTTGGCAAGTCTGCCAGGGATGTCTTCACCAAGGGCTATGGATTTGGCTTAATAAAACTTGATTTTGAGGAGTTCCCATCGTGGCACAGTGGTTAACGAATCCGACTAGGAACCATGAGGTTGCGGGTTCGGTCCCTGGCCTTGCTCAGTGGGTTAACGATCCGGCATTGCCGTGAGCTGTGGTGTAGGTTGCAGACACGGCTCGGATCCCACGTTGCTGTGGCTCTGGCGTAGGCCGGTGGCTACAGCTCCGATTCAACCCCTAGCCTGGGAACCTCCATATGCCTCGGGAGCGGCCCAAGAAATAGCGACAACAACAACAACAACAACAGACAAAAGACAAATAAATAAATAAATAAATAAATAAATAAATAAAAATAAAAACGAGATATAGGCGGAGCCCACTGCTACCTCTTCTGAGCAGAAGATGGCTGTGCCTCCCGTGTATGCCGATCTTGGCAAGTCTGCCAGGGATGTCTTCACCAAGGGCTATGGATTTGCTTAATAAAACTTGATTTGAAAATCAAATCTGAGAATGGAATTTACAAGCTCAGGTTCAGCCAACCCTGAAACAACCAGAGTGATGGGCAGTTTTGGAAACCAAGTACAGATGGACTGAATATGGTCTGACGATTCCAGAGACGTGGAACACTGACCACACACTAGGCACGGAGATTACTCTGGAAGATCAGCTTGCACGTGGACTGAAGCTGACCTTTGATTCATCCTTCTCACCAAACACTGGGGGAAAAAAAAGCCAAACTCAAGACCGGGTATAAGCGGGAGCACGTCAACCTGGGCTGCAACGTGGATTTCAATATTGCCGGACCTTCCATCCTCGGTGCTCTCGTGCTGGCTTATGAGAGCTGGCTGGCAGGCTACCAGATGAATTCTGAGACTACCAAGTCCGGAGTGACCCAGAGCAACTTTGCTGTTGGCTACAAGACCGATGAGTTCCAGCTTCACACTAAAGTAAATGATGGGACAGTTTGGCGGCTCCATTTATCAGAAGGTGAACAAGAAGTTGGAGGTGGCTCTTAATCTCGTCTGGACAGCAGGAAACAGCAACACGGGCTTTGGAATAGCAGCCAAGTACCAGATGGACCCTGACGCCTGCTTCTCAGCTAAAGTGAACAACTGCAGCCTGATAGAATTAGGATACACTCAGACCCTAAAGCCAGGTATCAAACTGACGCTGTCAGCTCTGCTGGCTGGCAAGAGTGTCAATGCTGGTGGCCACACGCTTGGTCTAGGACTGGAGTTTCACGCATAAACGAATACTGTACAATCGTTTAATTTTAAACTATTTTGCAGCATAGCTACCTTCAGAATCTAGTGTACCTTTTATTTTTTTTTTTTTTTTTTTTGTCTTTTTTTTGTTATTTCTTGGGCCGCTCCTGCGGCATATGGAGGTTCCCAGGCTAGGGGTCGAATCGGAGCTGTAGCCACTGGCCTACACCAGAGCCACAGCAACGTGGGATCCGAGCCGCGTCTGCAACCTACACCACAGCTCACGGCAACGCCGGATCGTTAACCCACTGAGCAAGCGCAGGGACCGAACCCGCAACCTCATGGTTCCTAGTCGGATTCGTTAACCACTGCGCCACCACGGGAACTCCTAGTGTACCTTTTAATGTTGTACGTCTGAGATGCAAGTATTGCTAAATATCATGGTAGACTTCCAGGGTAAAGATGATTCAGCTTTAGGGTGTTACCCTTTCAGAGGTACCGAAGAAACCCAATTCCAAAAAAAGGTCCTTTCAGCTGCAGACTTGGGGGGACCTCGCTGGACCCTCTAGAGAGGTCCAGTTTCTTTTTTACCTAGAGATGGCTGCAAGTGGAAGCTGAGAATTTGTAGGCACTTTGTAAATTCTTTCTGAGTAAATGAATGAAATTGTGACTTCCTGAGAATTGCACTTCCTACCCTGAGTGAGGAGAGGCGCACTGCTTGATGATAAGTACAGACTCATCTGAAAGGGACCTTGTTTTATTTTTTTATTTTATTTTATTTTATTTTTTGCCTTTTCTAGGACTGTAAACTCTGGTTATTTATCGTTTTTATTTTTTAGTGGTTTTTTTTTTGTCTTTTTTTTTTTTGCGTTTTCCAGGGCCACTCCCGCAGCATATGGAGGTTCCCAGGTTAGGGGTCTAATCGGAGCTGTAGCCACCGGCCTACACCAGAGCCACAGCAACATGGGATCCAAGCCACATCTGCGACCTACACCAGAGCTCATGGCAATGCCAGATCCTTAACCCGCTGAGCAAGGCCAGGGATAAAACCTGCAACCTCATGGTTCCTAGTCGGATTTGTTAACTACTGAGCCACGATGGGAACTCCTGAAAGGGACTTTTTTTAAAAGGCAAACCTTCATGACCTATTTTCACCCCAGTCCATCACCTCGTTTACACCAAAAGTAGTCTGCAGGGCATGGTAGCTGTTTCCTTAAAAAAGACCCATGCACCCACATGTTCATTGCAGCACTATTTGCAATAGACAAGACATGGAAACAATCCAAACATATGATTGGATTAGGAAGATGTGGTATATATATACAATGGAATACTACTCAGCCATTAAAAAAGAACAAAATAGTGCCATTTGCAGCAACATGGATGGAACTAGAGACTCATACTGAGAAAAGTCAGTCAGAAAGAGAAAGAGAAATAGCATATGATATCACTTATATTTGGAATCTAATGTATGGCACAAATGAACCATTCCACAGAAAAGAAACTCATGGACTTGGAAAATAGACTTGTGGTTGCTGAGAGGGAGGAGGAGGGAGTGGGATGGATTGGGAGCTTGGGGTTAATAGATACAGACTATTGCCTTTGGAATGGATTAGCTCTGCTGTGTAGCACTGGGAACTATGTCTAGCCACTTATGATGAAGCATGATAATGTGAGAAAAAAGAATGCATACATGTATGTGTAACTGGGTCACCATGCTGTACAGTAGAAAAAAATAATAATGTATTGGGGGGAAAAAAAAGTCTTGCAGTTTCCGATGTGGCTCAGCGGGTTACAAACCCAACTAGGATCTATGCGGATTTGGACTGGATCCCTGGCCTCACTCAGTGGGTTAAGGATCCAGCACTGCCCTGAGCTGTGGTGTAGGTCACAGATGTGGCTCAGATCTGGCATTGCTGTGGCTGTAGTGTAGCCTGGGGGCTGCAGCTCTGATTAGACCCCCAGCCTGGGAGCTTCCGTATGCCATGGGTGCTGCCTAAAAAAAGAAAAAAAGAAGTCTTTTATTTGGAAACATAAATTTCTAGGTAGTGCAAATAGCAAGCACAAAAGCCTAAACTAAACCCTGCTTGGCTCATTTACTGAAAAGCAGGGAAACCTGGGTGGCTGCAGCAAAATGAATAAGGGGAAAGTTCACAAAGACCAGAAACACAGCAAGGGGCTAAATCCTATAGAATTTTGTAAAGTCTCTGGCTTTTACTGTGAGAGCCATTGTCAAATTTTTAGCCAAGAAACGATACTACATAATTTGCATTTTAAAAGAATTACTCTTGCAGTTTCTTAGTGTCTTGGGGGTTAAGGATCAGACTTGTCACTGCTATGGCTCTCATTGCTGCTGTGGTGCAGTTGTCTGGCCTGGGAACCACCACATGCCTTGGACACAGTCAAAAGAATAGATTATGGGGTGGGAAGAACAAGGCAGAACCAGAGAGCATGAGATATATGTAGTTTAGAGATGATGGTGGTAAGAAGTAGAATTCTGGGTACATTTGATTGATTGACAGTGTGTACACTGTGTGTACACTGTGAAGAATGAATTGTAGAATTTTTGACAGGTGGAGTCTGGACTGAGAGAAACGTAGTCAGAGATCCCAAGGCTTTTGACCCAATCAACTGGACTAGCAGAGGTGGCGATACTTCAATGGGGAGGATGGGAGTGGCTCAGGGATCAGGGGAGGGCATTCCGGTTGAAGCTGGAAATACAAAATTTGAATGAGATGATCCAATTAGACATCCAGTGACTGGTATGCAATTGGGAGCTTGGATATACAAGCCTGGATATTAAAACCCAGAAGTAATCAATCACCGACTGGGTGATAACACAATCACGGTGATTGGATTTCCGTGCTTGCTCTGTATATATATCCGAGCTCAGAGATCTGGGGCTTCAGCCTTGAGGAACTTAATAGGTCCCAGTTCCTAGAGACAGAGAAGGAGCAAGGTAGGAAAACTTGGAAGGAGCAGCCCTGGACGGAGAAGGAAGCTCAGGAAAGCCTTTCAGGGTAAGGAGAGCTCCAGACACTTAAGTAAGAGGGGACCAGGGAACTGATCAGTAGATGTTTGGGACACATGATCAGTATCTCGAAAGAATATATTAGTGGCCTGCAGAAAGGAAATTTACTTTTTCTGATTTAATTTTTTAAAAATCCATAATTTTATCTGAGTATAAATTTAATGTGATCATTATAGACAAGTATCTCAATGAGCCAATGAAATCACCTCCTGGACATGAGATTGACATTATCTCAGTAGTAGGCAAAAGAAACTTGTCCTTCTATGATTCTTTTTTTGTTGTTGTTAACCACACCCATATCATATAGCAGTTCCAGGTCAGGGAACAAACCCAGGCCACAGCAACAACCTGAGCCACAGCAATGCTGGATCCTCTACTCTGCCCCCAGGGAACACCCCTCCTATTAAGCTAATAAGGAAAGTGCATATACCGATCAAGAAACATCATTTTAAAGCCATAAAAGGAAGGGGCAATAGATCATAATCCTGATGCAGTTACTGAAAAGGCAGATGACTTTCCTCCTAAGTCTTCAGGAAACAGGAGTACCCATTACAGTGCAGCAGCAGTAATGAACCTAACATCTACAAGGACACAGGTTCAATCCTTGGCCTCAATCTGTGGCTGAAGGATCTGGAGTTGACCCTGAGCTGTGGTGTAGGTCATAGTCATGATTCAGATCTGGCGTTGCTCTGGCTGTGCACAGCTTGGCAGCTACAGCTCCCATTTGACCCTTAGCCTGGGAACCTCCATATGTCATGGGTGTGGCTCAAAAAATAGAAGAAAGAAGTTTTTGTCATAGCTCAGTGGAAACAAACCTAACTAGTACCCATGAGGACACAGGTTCAATCCCTGGCCTGGCTCAGTGGGTTAAAGATCTGCCATTGCCATGAGCTGTAGTGTAGGCTGCAGACCTGGTTTGAATCTAGTGTTGCTGTGGCTGTGGCATAGGCTAGCAACTACAGCTCCAATTTAACCCCTAGCCTGGGAACTTCCATATGCTATGAGTGCGGCCCTAAAAAAAAAAGATAGAGGGGAGTTCCCGTTGTGGCGCAGTGGTTAACGAATCCAACTAGGAACCATGAGGTTGCGGGTTCGGTCCCCGCCCTTGCTCAGTGGGTTAACGATCCGGCGTTGCAGTGAGCTGTGGTGTAGGTTGCAGACGCGGCTCGGATCCTGCGTTGCTGTGGCTCTGGCGTAGGCCAGTGGCTACAGCTCCGATTAGACCCCTAGCCTGGGAACCTCCATATGCCGCAGGAGCGGCCCAAGAAATAGGAAAAAGACAAAAAAAAAAAAAAAAAAAAAAAAGATAGAGATTTTGAATATGTTTGCATAACAATAAACTCTCTTTTTCAGGACTTTTCTTGGGTAAAACTGTCTGGTACTGAGAACTTCATCTCTACCCACCAAGAAGAGCATCCGGGACACAAGACCGAGCACAGGACAATCATGGACTTGTGTCCACAAGGACTGGAACCTGGTGACAGCTTCACAGAGTCAGAGAGTGAGAGTAAGTGTGAATTAAGGAGAAACCAAGCAGTGAGCAAATTGGTTGCCTCTTTTGCTCCATTCTTATTCCTTCTGGTGCCTATAACCAAATCACAGAGACTCATCAGTACTTGACTCTTAATTTTTAGGCCACACAGGCACACATAGGCCACAGAAAAACTGGATTGGCCTGGAGTGCTCTGTATATAACACATCTCTTATAACATGACCGATATAAGTAGAGCAGTATCCACCTCCACCAAACAAAGTTCTTGTCAACCCACCACTAACACTTGCTATTATTTGATTTCTTCATTTCTGCCTATCGAGTGGGTAAAAAGTGGCAGCTCATTCTGATCTGCATCTTGATTACTAGTGAGGGTGAAATTCTTTTCAAAACAGAGGCCATCAGCTCTCCTTCCGGCTCCTGCCCCTCACACACCATTGATCTATCGGACTGTTTTCCTTACTGATGTAAGGAGATTTTGTTCTAGAGAGCAACAATTTGTCAGTTTGCTGTTATATATTCTCCAGATTTATGGCTTTTCTCTTCACTTCCTTCATGGGATCTTTGGTGACTAGCAGCTTTCTATTATCCATCTTTGAGAAGAATATTTGTAAAAGAGCCCATTACTTCCCTCCCTGACCTGTAATTCTCACGATCACATGTCCATTTTTGATTAGATGGTTGGGTCTATTATTAGACTCCCTTTCCATTCTAGTGGTTCCTTTGTCCATCTGCACAACACCACCTCAATTTTTAAATAACTATTGCTGTCTATTTAGCTCCTAATTACATTCTTCTGATGTGTCACAGCTAATTTTAAATCATCGGTTTTCTTTAACAGCATAAGTAGAAAAATCGTTTCATATGTGGTTTAAACCAGGGTCTTCAGAGTAAAGATGGTGTTATTAATACTAATAGAGGAGTTCCCGTCATGGCGCAGTGGTTAACGAATCTGACTAGGAACCATGAGGTTGCGGGTTCGGTCCCTGCCCTTGCTCAGTGGGTTAACGATCCGGCGTTGCCGTGAGCTTTGGTGTAGGTTGCAGACGCGGCTCAGATCCCGAGTTGCTGTGGCTCTGGCGTAGGCCGGTGGCTACAGCTCCAATTCAACCCCTAGCCTGGGAACCTCCATATGCCGTGGGAGCGGCCCAAGAAATAGCAACAACAACAACAACAAAAGACAAAAGACAAAAAAAAAAAAAAAATACTAATAGAGATGCCAGGACATGGACACAGACCAGGACGGTCCTGGGAAAACCAAAACATGTGGACAAATTTCTACAAATCATAAGCCTCACCAAAACCCTCCAAAGAGGAAAGAGAAAGCCTGAATAGTCTTTGAAGGAAGGTCACTCAGAGCTTGTTCATTTCAAGGTCACTTACATTTGAGTAGTCAACATTCTAAGAAGATGTAGTCATTTCAAGAACTAGCCTTACCCAGTACTTAATTGTTTAATTACGTATTTAAAATCCAAAAGTAAATTACTTTGAAACTGTCCTTGCCATGAAAATCTTCATTGCTTTTGCTAGGGCTTTTGCTTTCCTCTCTGCTTTCCAACAGTGTGTGACATGGCTGGGTTATGACAATCAATAGGCTCACGCTGAACAATGTCCACTGTGATCTGAATGTCAAGTTGAGCTGCAGCTGAATTTTTTTTCTTCTTCCACAGATCTTGCTGCACAGAAACCACCAGCTCTACCCTGTGATCCAATTCCAGAGCGATCACAAAGCAATCATCCTGAAGCTGAAAGGATGGGAAAGAAAAGACAGAGAGAAGAAGAAGAGGGTGAAAAGGAAGAAGTCATAGAAGAGAATGTGGCAAAGAAGGAGAAGGAAGAAAATGAAGAACTACATGACAAGAAGAGATTAGCCAGCAAACCCCTCCTGGACACCCTTTGGGCAACGTTTAAATTAATCAGATTCCCCACAAGAGGAGTTATTTCCTCCCTGGCTTTTGAATTCAGCGTGACAGAAACACAGGTATGACTACAGATTGCTTTACTGGCACAGTCCCTCGTGTACCACTCTTAGCCACGCAAACCAATATCCTTATTCTGGACTAACTGCCTCCCCCATGTTATGTTTTGGCAGATAAATCAATGGTTTCGTCAGAAGAGGAAGCTATACAAAAGAGAAATATACAAGAGATGGAAGAGGTAAGAATGCTCCCTATGTAGAACCCAAAGTGGAAAAGGAATGGATTGATCTCTGGGGACATGTTGGGCTTCCTGTAGTTCGTGGATAGTCCATGAGCTTTCTCATGTTCCAGCCAGACAACTGCTGCCCAATCTGTCACTCTGCTCAACACACAACAATGCACACGTAGGGAGTTCCTGTCGTAGTGTAGTGGTTAATGAATCCGACTAGGAACCAGGAGATTGCGAGTTCAGTCCCTGCCCTTGCTCAGTGGGTTAACGATCCGGCGTTGCCGTGAGCGGTGGTGTAGGTTGCAGACAAGGCTCAGATCCCGTGTTACTGTGGCTCTCTGGCCTCGGCTGGCAGCTACAGCTCCAATTGGATCCCTAGCCTGGGAACCTCCATATGCCGCAGGAGCGGCCCAAGAAATGGCAAAAAGACAAAAAAAAAAAAAAGCACACGTAGGCATGCCACTTTTCACCATGTAGCCATAGTCTCAGATCGACACCTAGAGCTGTTAGATTTTTACTGATGTCAGTGAAGAACTAATTTTGTCTCTTCTGTTTCCTAGATGTTGAATATGTTGGATGCTGGTCTTTTCTTGGGGCCTTTTGGCCTCAGATATTGACAGAAGCTCATGTGCCTGGAAGGAAAGAAGATAAAAACGGCATCAATGTTTTATCAGCCCTGGACTGTCTAGAGAATTCTGATGTATTATTTATGTGTTTTTATGTACAAATCGTTTATGTAGTACCTCAATGGATCATCGCTCTAAACCAAAAATGGGGAAACTGAATTGCTGGCAAATAATGCGATTTCATCAACAAGCACCAGTTCCTAAATGGCTAAGCCTGAATTTGTACTTTCATCTTTCAGACACAGATGCTATGTTTTCAGTTCTAACTTGAGAAATAGTCTAGGTCAATCTGTGTCTCATATGCAGTGTTTATGAACTGCTAATGATCTCTCATAAGCTTTCAATGTGAGAGTTTTTCCAAGTACTTGTACCTTCTCCACCTCCTTGAATTCTTGATCTCTTGGAAGCTTTCAAAAATGTTTTAGGAAGATTCCTTCTTCTCTGGGGTCAAAGGCTTTCAATTTAACATGCTTGGATCTATGTTAAATGCATGGAATGTGTTGGGAACTCTGATCTGGCGTTTCTGTGGTTGTGGTGTGGGCGGGTAGCTACAGCTCTGATTTGACCCCTAGCACGGGAACCTCCAAATGCCATGGGTGCGGCCCTAAAGGAAAAGACAAAAGATCCCCCCAAAAAAGTAAATAAATGCATAGATTGTGTTGTGAAACATGTTTTATATGAAATTATTCCTAAATTGAATAAAATGAATTATAAAACATTCATTATGTAGGTGAAATTATTTACCTACGTAAATAACCTACGAAAATAAGAAAATACTAACCAGTGTTAAATCCTTGGAGGTGAATGGGATGTCAGGAGCGCTAAGGAGTTTTAAACGTACTGTCTTTGCCCTGCTGTGGATCTGAAGTTTTCGTAATGTGAGCTCATATATTTTATTTTTAAAAATTCAATAAGGGAGTTCCCATGGTGGCCAGGCTGAAACAAATGACTCATTTACCCATGAGGATGCAGGTTCAATTCTTTTATTTCACTCTGTGGATTATGGATCTGACATTGCTGTGGCTGTGGCATAGGCTGGCAGCTACAGTTCCAATTCAACCCCTAGCCTGGGAACTTCCATATGCCCCAGGTGCAGCCCTAAAGAGACACACAAAAAAATTCAATAAAAAATTACTACCCTCTGTGGAAGTGCTCAGAGAAGGAAAGAGAATTACCCTGCAGTGGGTTTAGTGTAGCCAGCATTGTCAATCAACTGTATTTCAATTAAAAAAATAAAATCTGGATCTTAAATTAGTAATTTTTTGGAGTGATGTTTATTTTGAGTTAATTTATGTTGTATATTTAATAAATAATAACTAGTTTTCTCAATGAGACTGGACTGAGGCAATATTTTTATCATGGACGCAAACATCATCTGATCCCTAGAAAAAAATACAAAGGTAAGTTAATAGGCTCAAACTGTCAAGTCTATAGTGGCTTTGCTTTATATAACATGTCCTCGAAAATAAATGAAAAGATGGGGGAAAAATGTAATGTATACATGTAAGGATAACCTGACCCCCTTGCTGTACAGTGGGAAAATAAAAAAATTAAAAAAAAAAAAAAGAAAAGAAATGAAATGCCATGAAATTCCTCTGTGGCTCAGTAGATTAAAGAACCAGCATTGCCCCTGCTGCGGCTTAGGTCATTGCTGTGGCACGGTTTGATCCCTTGCCTGGGAACTTTTACATGCCACTGGAGGGCCAAAGTACAAGAAAACAGAAAGAAAAGAAAAAAACGAGTCTTACAGAAAACAAATTTATGGTTGCCAAAGGGCAAAGGGGGTGGGGGAAGAATAATTTAGGAGTTTGGGATTATTGGATAAACCTACTAACATAAAATAGACAAACAAGATTCTACATTATAGCAGAGGGAACTATATTCAATAACCTATGATGGAGTTCCCGTCGTGGTGCATCGGAAACAATCCGACTAGGAACCACGTGGTTGTGGGTTCGATCCCTGGCCTCCTTCAGTGGTTAAGGATCCCACATTGCCATGAGCTGTGGTGTAGGTCACAGACATGGCTCAGATCTGGCGTGGCTGTGCCTGTGGTGTAGGCCAGCAGCTGTAGCTCCAATTAGACCTCTAGCCTGGGAACTTCCACATGCTTCAAGTGCAGCTCTAAAAACACAAAAGACAAAAAGAAAAAAAAGTTTAAAAAGAAGAAAAGGAGTCTTGCTTTTATCTAGAAAAATAAATTTCAGAGCAAATGGCAAATGCAAATCCCTAATTGGGACCATGCTTGGTTTGTTTACTGAAAAGCAAAGCAGCCAGAGGGGATGGAGCAAACTAAGTGAGGGGAATTATCAGTAAAGATAAGCGATGTTGCCAGGGGCCCCAATCCTATAGAATTTTGTAAAGTCTTTGGCTTCTACTCTGAAAGAAATGAAAAGCCACTGTCAAATTTTAAGCCATGGAATGAGATTACGTAATTTATATTTTAAAAGGATTATTCCACTTGTCAGAAATAGACTATGAGTTGGGAAGGACAAGACAGAACCAGAGAATATAAAATATATCTAGTGTAGAGAGATGGTAATTTAAGAAGTGGAAGAATTCTGGGTACATTCTGAAGAAGGAAAATTAGATTTTCTGACAGATTGAGTTTTGACTAGAAGAAAAGGAGTGAGAGATGCTTAGGGTTTTGACTCAATCGACGTCTAACAGAGGTGGCTTTGCTAAAACAGCGAGGCTGGGAGTGGGCCAGGGATCACTGTAGGGCATCTAGTTAAGGCTGGAATTGCAAAGTTTGACTGAAGTGACCAATTTAGACATCCAATCACAGGTATGGAATTGGGACCTTGGATATACAAACCTGGAGGTTAAAATACGGAAGTAACCAATTACTGTCTGGGTGGTAACACAATATCTGTGATTAGATTTCCATGCTTGCTCTCTAAGTAGGAGCTGACATCTAGAGCCTTGACCTTGAGGAACCTAGAAGGTGGAGTTCCTGGAGACATAGGGAGACAATTAACAAGGGAAGAAAACTTGGGACGTGCAGACGTTGACATGGAAGGAATCTCAGGAAAGGATGGGATCCTGGAAACCCTGAGAAGAAATCTTTTCCGGATGGAGAGAGCTCCTGATACTTCAAGTAAGAGGGGACCAGGGAACTAACTGATCGGTAGATATTTGCAGTGTTAAGGTCATTAATTTGTGCCTTGGACAAGAGAAGTGTCTGTGTAGAGTGGCTGTGAAGCCTGCCTGGAGTAAAGTCAGGAGACAATAAACAGGAAAAAAAAAAAATTACCACCCTGCAAACAGCAAATAGAACACTTTCAAAGATTTTGCTGTACAAGAAGATGAAGAAATGGGGTGGTAGGAGTTCCCGTGGTGGTGCAGTGGAAACGAATCCGACTAGGAACCTTGAGGCTGGGGGTTCGATCCCTGGCCTTCTTCAGTGGGTTAAGGATCTGGCGTTGCTATGAGCTGTGGTGTAGGTTGCAGACGCAGCTTGGATCTAGCATTGCTGTGGCTGTGGTGAAGGCCAGCAGCTACAGCTCCGATTAGACCCCTAGCCTGGGAGCCTCCATATGCTGTGTGTGTGGCCCTAAAAAGAAAAAACAAACAAACAAAAAAAAAAGCAGAAGAAATGGGGTGGTAGCAATTGAGTGATGTAGGATTCAAGAGTTTTAGTTTTCCTAACCAGGTAATGAATACAATATGTTTACATTGTGGATGGAAATGACAGAGCAGAGAAAGGGAAATTAATTAATGATTTGAATCCCTTTCTTTTCTGTTTTATGGTAGAGTTTGTGAAGGGTTTAATGATTATTTAAATGTTGATGAAATTTCCCAGGAAGCCCTCTGATTCAGTGAGCATTTGTCAAATTTGTTACTCAATCTAACAAACTTATTCTATTGTAATGTTAATTGGAAGTTATTTTTTTATCTCTGGAAAATTGTCCTGTGTCAGTATTTATTGACTTACTTCATAACGTCTTTTTTTTTTTTTTTTGGTCTTTTTAGGGCTGCACCCTTGGCATATGGAGGTTCCCAGGCTAGGGGTCCATTGGAGCTGTAGCTGCCGGCCTCTGCCAGAGCCACATCAATGTGGGATCTGAGCTTCAATCTACACCACAGCTCACAGCAATGTTGGCTCCTTAACCCACTGAACGAGGCCAGGGATCAAACCGCATCCTCACGGATGCCAGTCATGTCCTCATGAATGCCAGTCGGGTTTGTCAACCACTGAGCCAGGATGGGAACTCTATACATCTTTTACTTATCATGTGGCATAATACTCCTACGGTTTTTGAGCTTGTCAGATCTTTGCGTAGATTCTAATCACAAATCTTTCCAATAGTGTGAGTTTGGATTTCAGTGATAACAGAATATAGGTTCAGCCACTCAGCAGAAGAACTCAGCAGAACTCAGCAGTTGAGCGGGAAGACATTCTTTATTATATGAAAAATCTGTATGTAATCTTCTGCATTCACAATAGGGAATGAATGCATGCGTGTTTTATATACCTTCTATCAGTGATTGGTAGGCAGGCTGTGTAGACTAGAACTGATTAGGGAAATCAGATTTTGTATACACAGGGCACAGTCCTCCTCAGCTCCAGCCAGTGGGTGATTTCATGTAACTTAGGATCACTGACTTTTTTTTTTTTTAATCTGGAATTTTTATTTTATTTTATTTATTTATTTTGTATTTTTGGAGCCACACCCAAGGCACATGGAAGTACCAAGGCTAGGGGTTATATTGGGTCTGTAGTTTCTGGCCTAGGCTACAGCCACAGAAACATCAGATCTGAACCATGTGTGTGACCTGCACCACAGCTCACGGCAACGCCAGATCCTTAACCCACTGAGCCAGGCCAGGGATCAAACCCACATCCTCATGGATACTAGTTGGATTCATTAACTGCTGAGCCATGATGGGAATTTCTGATCTGGAAATTTTAATTTTTTTGTTGAATCTTTTTTTTTTTTTCTTTTTTCTCCTGTCTTTTGTCTTTTTACGGCTGCACCCAAGGCATATGGACATTCCAGGCTAGGAGTCGAATCGGAGCTGTAGATGCCAGCCTACACATCCAGCTCACAGTAACGCTGGATCCTTAACCCTAGTCCTCATTGATACTAGTCTGGTTTGTTACCAGTGAGCCACGATGGGAACTCCTCTTGATTTTTCTTTTTTCCTCCTCTTGATTTTTCTTTCTTTCTTTTTTTTTTTTTTTTTTTTTTTTTTTTTGCTTTTTAGGGCCACACCTGAGGCATATGGAGGTTCCCAGGTTAGGGGTCTAATCAGAGCTACAGCTGCCAGCCTACACCTCAGCCACAGCAACACCAGATCAGTGCCACATCTGCGACCTACACCACAGCTCACGGCAATGCCAAATCCTTAACCCACTGAGAGAGGCCAGGGATCGAACCCGAAACCTCATGGTTCCTAGTCAGATTCATTTCCACTGTGCCACAATGGGAACTCTCCCCTCTTGATTTTTAAATGTGGACCATAAGTTCAAGATTTTACTCATAAAAAACACTCCACAATAAAGCAAGATGTGTGTTTGCTGAATTCTGCACCCAGCTGCCCCTTGGCAGCCTCTCCTTAGTGATCTCATGCATTTCCTGGCTTCAGTGGTCTTAGAAGGTGAAGTAAGTTCATCCCACCCACCATCAGACTCAGGATCTTCTCCCACTAGTTCACTGCCTGCAGGAGGCACCACTGTGCATCCCTGGACGGAGCCTGAAACCTGGTCACTCCTCCCACTTCCCTCTCCCTCACCTCCGTTTCCCAACCTTCAATGGACCCTCAGTACCTCTTCTGCCACTCACTCCTCCAGGCCCCCTCCTCTCTCTAACGCCCTTGACCACCACCACTCTACTGCCTCTATACCTAATGCCCCTTCTCCTTGATAGCTCCCTTCCCAGCCATTCCCCCTTGGCAGACAGAGCCTCTTTCAAACAAAATCTTTTTATGTTCCGGACTTCCCGTGTGGCTCACAACATAACTACTCAGCGTTGCTTCTACAAAATCTTTTTATGTTCCTTTCTCTGTTTAAAACCTTACAAATACTTACTATTTTTCTTAGCTAAAAAACCAAAACCAGGAGTTCCCATTGTGGCACATTATGGAAATGAATCCAACTAGTATCCATGAGGCCCTGGCTTCGTCAGTGGCCCCTCAGCTTGAATCTGGCTTTGCTGTGGCTATGGCATAGGCCAGAAGCTACAGTACTGATTTGACCCCTATCCTAGGAACCTCCATATGGCATGGGTGTAATCCTAAAAAGCAAAAAAATTTTTTTCATTAAAAAAAAGGAGTTCCCGTCGTGGCACATCAGAAACGAATCCGACTAGGAACCATGAGGTTGCAGGTTCGATCCCTGGCCTTGCTCAGTGGGTTAAGGATCTGGCATTGCTGTGAGCAACAGTGTAGGTTGCAGATGCAGCTCGGATCTGGCATTGCTGTGGCTGTGGTATAGGCTGGCAGCAACAGCTCCAATTAGACCCCTAGCCTAGGAACCTCCATATGCTGCCATGGGTGTGGCCCTAAAAAAAGACAAAAGGCAAAAAAAAAAAAAAAACCCATTCACTGTAAGTACAGAGAATTGTTTGGCATATGTAAAATTATTCAAATTATAGTTAAATTAATAAGTGTATAATATGATAAAACAAAAATTATGAAATCAAAGAAAGGGAAATTCCAAATTGAATGGAAGGTTAAAGGAATGAAGAATAGCTTATAAAAACACAAGCCATGGAGTTCTTGTCGTGGCTCAGTGATTAATGAACCCGACTAGCATCCATGAAGACACAGGTTCAATCCCTGGCCTTGATCAGTAGGTTAAGGATCCAGCATTGCAGTGAACTGTGGTGTAGGTTGCAGATGAGGCTCAGAGCTTGCATTGCTGTGGCTGTGGTGCAGGCCAGCAGCTACAGCTGATTCGACCCCTAGCCTGGGAATCTCCATATGCCTCACGTGCAGCCCTAAAAAGGCAAAAAAAAAAAAAAAAAAAAAAGCCAGGAGTTCCCATCAAGGCGCATCAGAAACAAATCTGACTAGTAACCATGAGAATGTGAGTTCAATCCCTGGCCTTGCTCAGTAGGTTAAGGATCCAGCATTGCGGTGAACTGTGGTGTGGGTTGCAGATGAGGCTCAGAGCCTTCATTGCTGTGGCTGTGGTGTAGGCTGGCAGCTGCAGCCCTGATTAGACCCCTAGCCTGGGAAATTCCATAGGCTTCGGGTGTGGCCCTAAAAAGCAAAAAATAAATAAACAATTAATTTTTAAAAAGAAACATTCTGGGAAATAGAAAATCCAGTCAGGAGTTCCCTTTGTGACTCAGCAGAAATGAACCTGACTAGTATCCATGAAGATGTAGGTTCAATCCCTGGCCTCACTCAGTGGGTTAAGGATCTAGCATTGCTATAAACTATGGTGTAGGTCACAGATACGGCTCAGGTCCAGCATTGCTGTGGCTGTGGCATAGGCTGGCAGCTGTAACTCCGATTCAACCCCTGGCCTAGAAACCTCCATATGCCGCAGGTACAGCCCTAAAAAGACAGGGGGGAACAAAAGAAAAAGAAAATGCAGTCATTCACTTACAAAAGCTTTTGATTGTGTTTCTCAACAATAAACTAATTGTCTTTTTCAGAACTTCTCTTAGGTAAAACTGAAAATTTTATCTCTGAAAATCTAGCAGAGCATCTAGGACAGAAGACCCAGAGCAAAACAGTCATGTACCTGTGTCAACAAGGGCTGAAAGCTGGTGACAACCTCACAAAATCCAAAAGTTGGAGTAAGTGAATTAAATAGAAATCAGGTAACAAGTAAATACATTGCTTGGTATTTTTTACTCCATTTTTTAAAATTCTAAAGTACCTTTTTTTTCATTTTTAAAATTTTGTTGAAACACAGTTCATTTACAATGTTGTGGGGTTTCTTTTTTTAACTCCGTTCTTCTTTTTTGGGGGGGGGGGGTCTTTTTGTCTTTTAGTGTCACAACTTCGGCCTATGGAGGTTCCCAGGCTAGGGGTCGAATTGGAGCTGTGGCCGCCGGCCTGCACCACAGCCACAGCAACTTGGGATCCGAGCCACCTCTTCGACCTATACCACAGCTCACGGCAATGTAGGATCCTTAACCCCCTAAGTGAGGCCAGGGATCGAACCCGCAACCTCATGGTTCCTAGTCGGATTGGTTAACCACTGCACCACAACGGAAACTACTAACTCCATTCTTAATTGTTCTTGTACCTGTAACCAAATCGTAGAAACTCATTACTACTTGACTTTTGATTTTCAGGCCCCACAGGAGCCTCTCTTTCACAGAAAAACTGGTTTAGCCTGAACTGCAATGTAAATCAAGCTTTGGAGGATGAAATCAAAGTCCTGAGCTTCAACGGGACCAAGAGTTCAATACTGCAGTTTTTAATCCAAGATGGACAATATATGGACCACCTGCAACATCTCCAGGGCACAAAGAGACATGAAATAAGCTCGCTACACAGCTCAGGTGCTTCTCAGTCAGCAGGTATTCTGTGGGGTTATCAATATAATAGTTTCACTTATTATTCCATTCTTCCTCTTACATTAGGTGTCATTCAAACTCCTTCCATACCTGTACATTATTTGAGTATGCAGTTTTTATATACATAAGATTATACTAGGAATTCCCACTGTGGCCCAGAGGAAATGAATCCAACTAGTAACCATGAGGTTGAGGGTTCGATCCCTGGCCTCACTCAGCGGGTTAAGGATCCAGCATTGCCGGGAGTTGTGGTGTAGGTTGCAGATGTGTCTTGGATCCCACTGCACGGGATCCCTTTTTGGGCCTTTTGGCCCTAAAAAGGCAAAAAGACAAAAAAAAAGTCACATTGCCTGTAATATTACAGTAAACATCCTTTTACACAGAAGGTTATGTTGAGGAGTTCCCTGGTGGCTCAGTGGGTTAAATATTCAGTGGTGTCACTGCTGTGGCTCTGACTGCTGCTATGGTACAGGTTCAATCCCTGGCCCAGGAACTTTTGCATGTCGTGGGCATAGCCCACCTCAAAAAAGTAAAAAAGTCATGTTGATGAGCAAGTATTTCTTGACTTTCTTGAAGTCTATGTATACCTTGCAACTAGGTGATACTTCCAAATTTGCTTTCAAAAAGGTTTTTACTGATTTGGATGCTTACAAACAGGTTTTAAAAGATATGGTGCCAATATACGTATTTTCTAAAGTAGTTCTGGAAATAACTTAAGTTCCAAAATTAACCATGTCTTGCAATTAGCTTTAACTCATCAACTTCATTCTGATAACATCATTATTCCCACTTCTGACTGAGACAGTGAATGATATCACATTCTCATTCATGTCTCCTGAGGCTCATATGCAAGAACGTCTCTGTATATATCAAGGATAAGACCGCGTATAATTTTACAAGAGAGTGTGAAATTGTTTTCCAAATAAGTTGAATCAGTTTACACTTCGACCAAATATACATGAAAGTTCTTGTCAATCTACCACTAACTGACACTTAGTATTGTTTTATTTCTTCATTTCTGCCTATGAAGTAGGTATAAAAAAGCAGCTCATGCTTATCTTCATCTTTTGTGGTTGTTTTTCCTTTTTAGGGCCGCACCTATGGCATATGGAAGTTCCCAGTCTAGGGGTGGAATCAGAGCTGTAGCTGCTGGCCTACACACAGTCACAGCAATACAGGATCCAAGCCGTGTCTTCAACCTACACCACAGTTCACGGCAACGCTGGATCCTTAACCCATGGAGCAAGACCAGGGATCAAACCCCCATCTTCACAGTTACTAGTCGGGTTCACAATCCACTGAGCCACAATGGGAACTCCCTTACCTTCATTTGATTGTTAGTGAGGTTGAAATTCTTTTCAAAATAGTGGCCATTCAGGTCTACTTCTGACTCCTATTTTATCTACTGCGTTGTTTATTTCATCAGCTGATTGTTTTCATTATTACTTTACAGAAATTCTTTGTTATGATACCAACAATGGTGTCAACTTTTTTATGTATATTTTTTTTTCTCCAGATTTTTTCTTTCCACTTCATTCATGGGATCTTGGGTGACTAGCAGCTCAATTTTTATATAAATTTAATAGCAATATTAAATAGCCCATTACTTCCCTTACCAACCCATAATTCGCCATGATCACAATGGAGTATTTTGATTATATACTTGATCTGTTTTTAGACTCCCTTTCAGTTCCAGTGGTTAATTTATCCCTCTGTACAACACCTCATTGTCTTAATAATTATTGCTGTCTACTAAGTTCCTAATTATATTTTTCTCAGCTATCTGGATATTTATAAATTACTGATTTGATTTCATTAATAAGTGGAGGAGTTCCCGCTGTGGCGCAATGGGTTAAGGATCCAATGTTGCCATAGCTGTGATGTAGGTTGCAGACGCAGCTTGGATTTGATCCCTGGCCTGGGAACTGCCATATACTGCAGGTACAGCCAAAAAAGAGAAAAAAAAAAAAAGGATTGAGGAATCATTTCAAATGTGCTTTAAACCAGAGCACTTTATAGTAAAGGTTGTTTGGTTAATATTAATATTAATATTTATGGCAAGACATGGATATATACAAGACAATCCTGGGAAAACTGAAATATATGGAAAATTTTCCATAGCCTGAATAGTTCTTATTTTTTTTTTTCTTTTTTTTTGTCTTTTTGCCATTTCTTGGGCCGCTCCCCCGGCATATGGAGTTTCCCAGGCTAGGGGTCCAATCAGAGCTGTAGCTGCCAGCCTACACCAGAGCCACAGCAATGCGGGATCCAAGCCTCGTCTGCGACCTACACCACAGCTCTCGGCCACACCGGATCGTTAACCCACTGAGCAAGGGCAGGGATCGAACCCGCAACCTCATGCTTCGTAGTCGGATTCATTAACCACTGTGCCATGATGGGAACTCCATCTTTTTTTTTTTTTTTTGGTCTTTTCTAGGGCTGCTCCTGTGGCATATGGAGTTTCCCCTGAATAGTTCTTTAAATAAGGTCAATCATAGCTAATTCATTTCAAGTTCACTTAAAAATAAGTCTTTGTCTCTCTTTTTTTTTTTTTAGGGCCAAACCCAAGGCATATGGGGGTTCCCAGGCTAGGGGTCAAATTGGAGCTGTAGCTCATACGGGGGTTCCCAGGCTAGGGGTCAAATCTAAGCTGTAGCTGCCGGCCTACACCACAGCCACAGCAACGTGGATCCAAGCCACATCTTCGACCTACACCACAGCTCATAGCAACACCGGATCCTTAACCCACTGAGCAAGACCAGGGATGGAACCAGCAACCTCATGGTTCCTAGTCGGATTCATTTCCGCTGTGCCTCGATGGCAACTCCATGAAAATCTTCATAGGCTTGGACAACTTTACTTTTCCTTTCTTCTGCTTTCCAACAACGTACACATGCCTAGGTTATAAAAATCAAATATTCTCACACTAAAGAATGTTGACTATAATCTGAATCTCAAATTTGGCTGAAGCTTGATTTTTTTTTTTTATGTCTTTTTATGGCCCCATCTGTGGCATATGGAAGTTCCCAGGCTAGGGGTCAAATTGGAGCTGCAGCCGCCAGCCTATACCACAGCCACAGCATCACTGGATCTGAGCCATGTCTGCAACCTACACCACAACTCATGGCAACGCCAGTTCCTTAACCCACTGAGCGAAGCCAGGGATTGAATCTGCATCCTCATGGATACTAGTCAGATTCTTTTACACTGAGCCACGACAGGAACTCCTAGAATTTATTTTTCTTCCACAGATCTTGCTGCACAAAAACCACCAGCTCTGCCTTGTGATTCAGAGCAATCACATAGGATTCATGATAAAGATGAGAGGGAAGAGAAAAAATGCAGAGAAAAAAGAAGAGGAGAAGAAAAGGAAGAGTACATAGAAGAGAAACTGAAAAAGACACGAGAGAAAGATAAAAAAGCTAAAAAAGCGGGGGGAAAGAAAAATAAGGAACCATATCTTCAGAAAAGATTAGTCAGCAAACCACTCATGGACACTCTTTGGACAACCTTTAAATTAAACAAATGCCTCACAAGAAGAAAGAGTCTATTACTGGCATTTGAATTTAGCATGACAGAAAGACAGGTATGACTATAGATCGCTTTACTGGCACAGTTCCTTGTGTACCACGCTTAGCCACATGAACCAATATCCTTAGTCTGGAGTATTCACCTCCCCCACTTCATATTTTTGCAGATAAATCAATGGTTTTTTAAGAAGAGGAAGAAATACAATAGGGAAATGGACAAGCAAAAATATAAGAAAGTACAGAAGAGGTAAGAATGTTTGCTATATAGAACACAAAGTGAGGGAGTTCCCGTCGTGGCGCAGTGGTTAACGAATCCGACTAGGAACCATGAGGTTGAGGGTTCGATCCCTGCCCTTGCTCAGTGGGTTAACGATCTGGCGTTGCTGTGAGCTGTGGTGTAGGTTGCAGACGTGGCTCGGATCTCGAGTTGCTGTGGCTCTGGCATAGGCCAGAGGCTACAGCTCCGATTTCGACCCCTAGTCTGGGAACCTCCATATGCTGCAGGAGAGGCACTAGAAATGGCAAAAAGACAAAAAAAGAAAAAAAGAACACAAAGTGAAAAGGGATTATATTGACCTTTAGAGACATGTTATGTTTCCATAGTTACTGGATATTCCATAAACTTTCCTGTTCCCCGGCCCATGGCACAAAGAACCATTGACTGCCCAATTTTTCATTCTGCTCAACACACAAAAATGCACAGGTTGGGAGTTCCCATACCGGCTCAAAGGGTTAAGAACCTGAGTAAAACCCAAGAGGATGTAGGTTCAATTCCTGGCCTCCAGTGGGTTATGGATCTGGCGTTGTGGTGAGCTGTGGTCTAGGTCCCAGATGTGGCTCCTGATCTGGTGTTGCTGTGGCTGTGGTGTAGGCCGGCAGCTGCAGCTCTGATTTAAACCCTAGCCTGGGAACTTCTATATGCCATGGGTGTGACCCTAATAAAGGAAAAAGAAAAAAAATGCACATGTGGGAATGCCACCATTAGCCATGTAGCCATATTGTCTGATATACAACTAAGCCGTTAGATTTTAATTTTATTGGAGTATAGTTGACTAACAATGTTGTATTAGTTTTAGTTGTACAGCAAAGTGTATCAATCCTACATATAAATATATCCTTTCTTTTTTTCCCATACAGGTTATTACAAACAGCCATTAGATTTTGTTTTTTCTTTCTTTCTTTCTTTCTTTTTTTTTTTTTTGTCTTTTTGCCTTTTCTAGGGCCACTTCCCGAGGCATATGGAGGTTCCCAGGCTAGGGGTCTAATCAGAACTGTAACCACTGGCCTACACCAGAGCCACAGCAACCAACACCAGATCCGAGCTGCACCTGCGACTTATACCACAGCTCATGGCAACGCCAGATCCTTAACCCACTGAGCAAGGCCAGGGACCAAACCTGAAACTTCATGGTTCCTAGTCAGATTCATTAACCACTGAGCCACAATGGGAACTCCTTGCTTTCTTTTTCTTTTTTTCTTTTTGCTTTGCTTTTTAGGGCTGAACCCACAACCCACGTCACATGGACGTTCCCAGGCTAGGGGTTGAATTGGAGCTACAGCTGCCTGCCTACAGCACAGCCACAGCAACTCGGGATCCAAGGTGCATCTTTGAGCTACACCACAGCTCATGGCAATGTCAGATCCTTAACCCACCGAGCAAGGTCAGGGATTGAACCTGCATCCTCATGGATGCTAGTCCGATTCATTTTTGCTGTGCCATGATGAATGCCGAAGTACAATTGGCTTATGGAAGTTCCCAGGCTAGGAGTCGAATCAGAGCTACAGCAGCTGGCCTACACAACAGCCACAGCAATGCCAGATCCAAGCTGTGTCTGTGACCTATACCACAGCTCACAGCAATGTCAGATCCTGAGCAAGGCCAGGGATTGAACCCGCATCCTCATGGACCCAGTCCTCATGGATCTTCGTTGGGTTCGTTACCCCTGAGCCACAGTGGAAACTTCTGGATCATCACTCTAAACCAAAAATGAGGAAACTGAATTGCTGGGAAATAATGTGATTTCATCGAGTACCAGTTTCCAAATGGCTAAGCCTGAATTTCTACTTTCATCTCTCAGCCATAGGAGCCATCTGTTTTCAGTTCTAACTTGAGAAACATTCTAGGCTAGATCCATTTGTGTCTCATATGCAGTGTTTATGAACTGCTAATGATCTCTCATAAGCTTTCAATGTGAGAGTTTTTCCAAGTACTTGTACCTTCTCCACCTCCATGACTTCTTGAGCTCTTGAAAATTTTCAAAAGTGTTTTAGGAAGATCCCCTTGTTCTAAAGGGTAAACTGCTTTCCCAGTGTAACATGCTTGGATCTATGTTAAATGCACGGACTGATGTGAAACTTTTTTTTTTTTTTTTTTTTTTTTGTCTCTTTGCCATTTCTTGGGCCACTCCCGCAGCATATGGAAGTTCCCAGGCTAGGGGTCAAAACAGAGCTGCAGCCGCCGGCCTACGCCAGAGCCACAGCAACTCAGGATCCGAGCCATGTCTGCAACCTACACCACAGCTCACAGCAACGCCAGATCCTTAACCCACTGAGCAAGGCCAGGGATTGAACCTGCAACCTCATGGTTCCTAGTGGGATTCGTTAACCACTGAGCCATGATGGGAACTCCGTGAAACATTTTTGTATGACATTATTCACCTGTATAAATAGACTTTTAGGAAAGTTCCCGTTGTAGCTCAATGGGTTAAAAACCTGACTACTACACGTGAGGATGCAGGTTCGATCCCTGGCCTTGCTCTGTGGATTAAGGATCTGGTGTTGCTATGAGCTATGGCATAGGTCGCAGATTAGGCTCGGATCTGGCTTTGTCATGGTTGTGGTGTAGACCGGCAGCTGCAGCTCCAATTCGACCCCTAACCTGGGAACTTCCATATGCCGAGGGCGCAGCCCTGAAAAAAAAAAAGAGAGAGTTTTAAGAAAATAAAATATTAACAAGTGTTAATTCCATGAAGAAAAACGGGATGGGGGGAAGTTGTAAGGAGTTTCTAAACTTACTGTCTTTGTCCTGATGTGGATTTGAAGTTTTGCTAATGTAAGTTCACAGATTTTATTTTTAAAAACTCAATCAATAAACTACTACCCTCTGTGGAAGTGTTCGGAGAATGAAAGAGAAATGCACTGCAGAATCTAATAGGTTTAGTACATCCTACAATCTGTCAATCTGTCTCTAAGTGGCGCCATCTGCCTTTTCCCAACACATCTGACTGCATTCCTGGAAGGTTGATTTTTGTCTGGTATGGGTGACGGAAAAAAAGGAGGAAGATTTGGGAGTTCCTGCTGTGGCTCAGGCGGGTTAAGAATCTGACTAGTATCCACGAGGGTGGAGGATGCGGAAACTGCAGTGTAGGCCAGCAGTAGCAGCTTCACTCAACCCTTCGCCTGGAAATTTCCATATGTCACAGGAGCAGCCACAACATGAAAAAAAAGAATTCAAGAAAAGAAATATTGTTCTTTTTTTTTTCTTTTTTTTTTTTTTTTGCCACACCAGAGACATTCATAAGTTCCTGGGCCAGACATGGAAGTTCCCAGCCCAAGTATTGGGCCCTTGACACAGCTATGACCAGAATCACAGCAGTGACAATGCCGCATCCTTAACCTGCTGAGCCATGGGGGAACTCCAAGAAATATTGTTCTTATGAAGTTGTGAGGGATTTTATTTAAGGATCTTCAGCCTCTGTTGTGCATGTTGCAAATCTTTTCTCCAAGTCTATTAATTCTTTCTTTCTTTCCTTCTTTCTGTCTGTCTGTCTTTTTTTTTTTTTTTTTAGGGCCACACAATCAGCATATAGAGGATCCCAGGCTAGGGGTCTAATCAGAGCTACAGCTGCCGGCCTACGCCACAGCAACGCCAAATCCAAGCCTCGTCTGCAACCCACACCACAGCTCACGGCAATGCTGGATCCTTAACCCACTGAGCAAGGCCAGGGATCGAACCCACAACCTCATGGTTCCTAGTCAGTTTTGTTTCCACTGTGCCATGACGGGAACTCCTCATGAATTTTTTTTTATTTGGTTTGGTTTTTTTACTGCATCTGAGGCATATTCCTGGGCCAGGGATTGATTCGGAGCCACAGCTGTGACCTAAGTGGGTACCCTTAACCCACTGTACCACACTGGGAACTATTTTCTGACTTTTGCCATATAAAATTTCTGAATTCTTTTGTAGTCAGATCTTTTAGTCTTTTCCTTCATGGCTTCTGAGTTTCTATTTTGAATGAGAAAGTTATTCCTATCTATTGCAAATGTTTTTAAAATATGTCTGCTGTGTATGTACAACTAAATCACTTTGCTGTATACCTGAAAGTAACACAACATTGTAAATCAATTATACTCCAAAATCAAATTAAAATTAAATTTAAAAAATGCATATATCTACTGTAAAAAATAAACAAAAAAGTATAGTATATGAGTTCTGAAAGAAGAAAATGTTTAGAGTTCTATAGATTGTATTTTTAATATAAACCTATCCAGAATTTAGTGTCACATTAAGATTTTGTTTTTTTTTCAGGAGTTCCTGCTGTGGCGCAGCAGGTTAAGGATCCAGTGTTGACGCTGAGGCGGCAAGGGTTTGATCCCCAGCCCAGGAACTTCCAAATGATTTTCGTAGTATGCAAGTATCATCCTGGAAATAAATCATTCCTCTACTTCTGAGCGCCTAATGGGAAGATATAAATCAAAATTCAAATACATTAATAGCATAAATAAGATATTGGGGTTTTTGAGTGTGCATTCTATTTTTGCCTATAATTTAAAAAATTGGGAGTTCCCGTCGTGGCGCAGTGGTTAGCGAATCCGACTAGGAACCATGAGGTTGCAGATTCAATCCCTGCCCTTGCTCAGTGGGTTAACGATCCGGCGTTGCCGTGAGCTGTGGTGTAGGTTGCAGACGCGGCTCGGATCCCGCGTTGCTGTGGCTCTGGCATAGGCCGGTGGCTACAGCTCCCATTCAACCCCTAGCCTGGGAACCTCCATATGCCGTGGGAGCGGCCCAAGAAATAGCAACAACAACAACAAAAAGACAAAAAGACAAAATAAATAAATAAATAAATAAAATTAAAAAAAAAAAAATTGAAATATAATTAACACACATTGTATTTTTTAAGTGTGCAACATAATGTTCAATATTTGTATATATTGTGGAGTTCCTGCATGGCTCAGTGGGTTAAGGATCTGGCATCATCACTACTGTGGCTCTGGTTACAGCTGTGGCATGGGTTCAGTCCCTGGCCTGAGGAACTTTCGCATGCCACGGGTGCAGCCAAAAAAAAATTTTTTTTTAAATCTATTACCCTAATATCCACATAGAGGATGAAAAAGAGAGAGAAATATAAGACAGGAGATAAATTAGAAGGCTGTAAAATTGTCCAGTCATAATTCAATTAGGGCTCCCCAAAAGACAGAATTCAGTAGCAGGGATGATGATATAATAAAAACAAATGAGTGGTGAAGGGTAGAAGAATGTGCCACCCCAAAATATGACATTAGGAGTTCAGGACATGCCACCCCAAAATATGCTACTTTGGTACATTGATTTTGAGCTGTAGGCACGTGAAAAGCAACAAATGCAGGGAGAGACTTTCTTGAAACTTCTCTTTTCCCCTTACAAACAGATCCTCCAAAAGGAACCCAACGGTGATAAATCCCCTCCCCAGGAATTTCAACAACCAGGGACATTTGACTCTTATCACAGGAGAGAGATGAGAAGTTAACACCACACCCAGGCAACTTTGTCACAAACTATCATACCTCAGGGCCCATTCAATTTCCTAAAAATCATCTACTCTTCCCTAAGAGGTCTACACCCCTCTCTCCTCTACCTAGTCAAATGATATTTAATCCTGGATCCTAAAACCACTTCTTTAAGTTACTCATTTTTCCCCAGGTATTTATCTCCCCAGGTATGCATGAGATATACATGTTCATAAACTTCTGTTTGCTTTTCTTTTCTTTTTTTTTTTTTTTGTCTGCACTAGTGAATACAAAAGTTGCTAGGCCGGTGGTTGAATCCACACCAGAGCAGTGACCTGAACCACAAGAATGACGATGCTTGATCCTTAACCCACTGCACCACCAGGGAACTCCAATCTGTCTTTTATTATGAGAGTCTCAGTTAAGAAATCAAAAAGGTAGGGAGTTCCCATCGTGGTGCATTGGAAATGAATCTGACTAGGAACCATGAGGTTGCAGGTTCAATCCCTGGCCTCACTCAGTGAGTTAAGGATCCAGCATTGCTGTGAGCTGTGGTGTAGGTCACAGATGCAGCTCGGATCTGGTATTGCTGTGGCTGTGGCATAGGCTGGCAGCTGTAGCTCCGATTAGACCCCTAGCCTGGGAACCTCCATATGTCGTGGGTGTGGCCCTGAAAAGCAAAAATAAATAAATAAATAAAAAAGAAATCAGAAAGGTAGAAGGAAAACTATTTCCCCTTCCTTACAGTAGTAAATAATAGCTAACATTTACTGAGCAATTTCTATACGCCTGGCATTCTGCTACCATCTTGAATGCTTTGTCTCTTATTATTCTTACAAGAACCATATGAGGTAGATATTATAGCTATTTACATTCTACTGATAAACTGAGAAGAAGTTTCCTGGTGAAATTTCCTATGCAAAGTTGCAGCCAAAAAAAAAAAAAAGAACAGAAAAAGAAAGAAAAGAAGAGACAGGCCATGGGAGTTCTCATTGCGGCGCAGCGGAAATGAATCCAACTAGTATCCATGAGGATGCAGGTTTGATCCCTGGCTTTGCTCAGTGGGTTAAGGATCAGGCGTTGCCATGAGCTATGGTGTAGGTTGCAGATGTGGCTCAGATCCCACATTTCAGGGGCTGTGGTGTAATGCCTCAAGTACCATATTTTTTGAGAAAAATTATCATAACCACTATGTTCTCTGCCTCATATAAAGTCCATGCCCAGCACAGTACCTACCTAGTAAAATTTAGACACTCAGTACATACTAAATATGAATGTGCAGCCTGCAAACAACCATAAAAAAGAATGCTGGAGTGGAGTTCCCATTGTGGCTCAGTGGTTAACGAATCCGACTAGGAACCATGAGGCTGCGGGTTCAATTCCAGACCTTGTTCAGTGGGTTGAGGATCTGGCATTGCTGTGAGCTGTGGTGCACGTTGCAGACAAGGCTTGGATCCTGCATTGCTGTGGCTCTGGCGTAGGTTGGCGGCTACAGCTCCAATTAGACCCCTAGCCTGGGAACCTCCATATGCTGTGGGAGCAGCCCTAGAAAAGGCAAAAGGACAAAAAAAAAAAAAAAGAATGCTAACACTGAACCTCTACCTTCTGTAAGATATGGTTACAGCTTAAATTTTGATATTCAATGGAATCTAATATTCAGTTTCTTCAGATGACAAGCTGACAGCATTTTACAGCAGAAATATTTTCTGCATAGAATGCTTTTATGTAGTGTAGTAAAAAATTATTTAAACTTGTAAATGTAGTTCATTGCCCCCTCTCCATCAAACTCTGCATTAAAAATATTTTTATTCACTTAGCATTAATTAAAATATTTACTAAGCATCTTCCTCACGTAACTGGCATGATTCTAGGTGCCAGATGAGCAGAGTAGAAAAAATCTTCCTATCCTGGCTTGTTCATGATTGAAGAGTCTATGGGAAGTACTTCATGTCAAACATTTGTTTATTAATTTTCAGTTATCCTAGGCAATTTTTATTTACCCCTACACAATATTGTAATCAGATGCCATAATTATATTAGCAATAACAATAGGCATATTAATAAATAATAACAAATAATTACAACAATTAATAATAATCCTAGCCAATAGTGATGATAATAATAATAATCCTAGACAATTATTATTTACCCCACTTAATATTGTAATCAGATGCCATAATTACATTAGCAACCTATGTTAGAAGATAAGATCATCACAGATAATTAAGCAGTAAAAATGATGCGTAACTGCTTTTTGAGTCATTTTCCTGTAAATAACGCCATATGAAAAATATTAACTAAAGTTAAATGCTTTTCTCTTGTTAATCTGTTTATGTAAATATAAATCTTAGGTAAAGTTCTGCCTTCTCTCCAGCTATTTTACAGATAATTAGAAAATCAGGTTAAATGAAATTGCCCAAGATCCAAATAGCTGGAATAATGGTAGCTCTGGAATTCAAACCCTGGTCTGACTAACCTCAAAGCTAACACTTCCCTTTCCGGGTTCCCCCAGACCATACCACACTGTCTATAATTTGTAGAAGTGAGGGTGGAAGAATGTGATTAACCTGAGGGAAATTTGCAAGAGGAAAACAGAATTCTAAAAATGTGGGAGTTCCTATTATGGCTCAGCGGGTTAAGAACCCAACTAGTATCCATGACAATTCAGGTTCCCTGGCCTCCCTCAGTGGGTTAAGGATCCAGTGTTGCTGCAAGCTGCAACAAGACTCAGATCCCCTATTGCTGTGGCTGTGGTGTAAGCCGACAGCTCAACTCCGAACGGACCCCTAGCATGGGACCTTCCATATGCTGCAGGAGCGGCTCTAAAAATAATTAAAGAAAAGAAAAATTATAAGAAATAAAAATAAAAAACTAGATGCCTACTGATCATAGAATCTTCATCTTTTTTAGAAGATATCTTTGACATTTTTGAGAACACCTGCCAACCAAATGGGGACAAATATCTTAAGGAAAAATAATAATACCTTTAAAAGCAGTATTTAACAAATTATGTATTCACGGAGTTGGCAATAAATACAAGCAGAGAAAAATGTGGGGAAATGGGCAACAGAGTCAAGAGATGAGGGCACGGTGAAATGGGAGTCCTTAAAATTAAAAAGACCAACTGTCACAGCCAAAAGGAGCCTTAAGAGGCATGATGACTGAATGTAATGTAACCTGGATAGGTTTCTGAAACAGAAAAGGAAAATAAGGATATGAGCCCTCCAGCCCTGAAGCAGCCGGCGGCAGCAAAGCGGAACTTAGGCGGGCGAGCCCCTGCTTCCGGCCGGCGCCGGCGGGTGCAGCTCCAGCGGCGCACCGCCCTGCAGGGCTCGGGAAACCCGCGACTCTGAGCCCACCTGGCTGCCACGGTCGGCAGGCCGTGTTTTCGCCTCGCTGGCGCCCATTAGTTGCCCCCCGCCCCCGTCCGTCCCGGTCGCCTGGATGGGCATCCACCCACATTACTTAGAAATGAGGGAATTTGATATAGGAGACGCCGCCCAAGTCTCTATGGCATTCTTAGTTTACCAGGCCCTCGTGGAGGGTAAACTCTGGCATAAAGTAAAGGGTGTGGAGTTGCTGGACCGCCAGCTCACTTGCTTTGTCGATGCTGAGATAGGAGATGGTCACAGATTGCGGGGCCTCACCATCAGGACTTCCTTCCACCATAACAGATTATTTCTCTTAGAAGATAGACCTGTACTTAATGATGCTTATTCATACCAGAATGGATTTGAAATCCATCAGACTGCCTCATCTTTTACCTTAAAGATAGCCTTAGCTGGTCCCGTTCCACAAGTTTTCTTTCTGAAGAATAAAACCTTTCCAGATAGAGGATTTGGGGGTGTGTGTGGGGTTTTTTTTTCCCTTTTCTGTCTTTTGTCTTTAGGGCCGTACCAGCAGCATATGGAGGTTCCTGGGCTAGGGGTCTAATCCAAACTACAGCTGCCAGCCTCCACCCAGCCACAGCAACACCAGATCTGAACCATGTCTGTGACCTACACCAGAGCTCATGGCAAAGCCGGATCCTTAACCCATTGATCGAGGCCTGGGATCGAACCTGCAACCTCATGGTTCCTAGTAGGATTCGTTAACCACTGAGCCACGATGGGAACGCCAAAGTTAATTATGACCAATACATTTTATGTCAGATGATACAGCCATCAGAAAAGGATGCAAACAGGAATATTTGCTACACACACACAGACACACACACACACACACACACACACACACACACACACATTATTTGTAACTATTATGGAATGAATTATGTTCTCAAATCCATATGTTGTAACCCTAACTCCCAATGTGACTATATATTTGCAGATAGGACCCTTAAGGAAGTAATTAAGGTTAAATGAGGTCATAAAGTGGAGGCACTAATCTGCTAGGATGAATGTCCCTATAAAAAGAGGAAGAGACACCATAGGGCACACACACAGAAGAAAGGCCATGTGAGGACACACCAAGAAGGCAGCTGTCTGAAAGCCTGGAAGAGACTTCTCATCAGAAACCAACCCCATCAGTGTCTTGATCTTGGACTTCCAGCCTCCAGAACTGTGAGAAAATGAAATTTCTGTTGTTTAAGTGAGTACATCTGTGGTTTTCTGTTAGGACAGCCTGAGCAGATTAATACAGTAACAAAAAAAGGGAAGAAATAGTCATGACAATTACAGTCTATTTCTTCAACTGGTCACACGGTCATAAGTGGTATTTAGTCCTCACCATCTTCCACTACTCTTTCCATATTCCCTTTGCATGAAATGAGTGGTATAGAGAGATCTAATGTACACTATAGTGAGTATAGAGAACAATATTGTATTACGATCATCAAACTTGCTAAGAGATGAGAACATATTCTCTTTGCCCTCAGCAAGCACTTCAGCTGTAGTGATTCTTTGCCTCATGGGGTGACCCAAACCTTCATTCCTCCTAGATTGGGTTGTTGTAGTTTTCTGTTGACTTTAATCGCAGGGCATGACTTCTAGACCAACAGAGCATAACGTCATGGAGACTGAAAGCAAAAATTTTGCTAATATATGACTAAGGTAAAAAGGAGGTGATGCCATTCCCATGTCTAACCCCTGGATTCCTGGACTTGTCAATCCCGGCTATGAAAAAAAAAACACTACTGTGTATCGGATGCTGATTTAGACCATATAGAGCCTCTTGGAGGATGCTGCCCCAGGCCAGTAAGGTACTGCCACCTAGCTGGCACTGTAACTGAGTCTTCTACAGGCTGTTCCCCCTTTAGTAGTAGTATCAAGCCAGCCTCTGTATTGATTCATTTATTTAATTTATTAGCTGCAACCTGCAGAAGTTCCTGGGCAAGGGATCAGAGACGAGTCACAGCAGTGACAATCCTAGATCCTTAACCCACTGAGCCACCAGATCCTTAAAGCCAGCTACTTTAGAATGATGGTAAACATTGTAAGACCATGCAATTCCATAAGCATGGGCTCATTGCAGTACTTCATTTGCAATAAAGCCAGCTCCTTGATCAGAGGCAATGCTATGTGGATACCGTGATGTTGGATAAGGCATTCTCTGAGTCTGCAGATGGTAGTTTTGGCAGAATCATTGCATACAGGGAAGCTAGATCCATATCCAGAGTGTCTATTCCAACAAGAACTCCCAAGGTGGAACAGGCCCTGTGGGTAGACAATGGATCACCCACTCTGGGGAATGGCACCATACTGGGGACACAGTATTGGTCTTTGCTGCTGGCAGATGGGGCACTCAGCACTGGCTATAGCCAAGTCAGTCTTGGTGAGTGGAAGTTGGTATTGCTGAGCCATAACCTCCATCCCTGACACCATCCTATTCCCCACTATACCCTATGGTCTCCTGAACTTCTTACCTCCCCTCCAATCTGAGTGAAACTGGCCAAATATCTTTGTTATTGAAATGTTTATTTTGCCCTTCTATGAAAATGAAGGGGAAAATGAGTTATTTTTTAGTACTCAAATCTCTATCAACTTTTCTTTCTTTTTTTTTTTTTTTTTTTTGTCTTTTTGCCATTTCTTGGGCCGCTCCCGTGGCATATGGAGGGTCCCAGGCTAGGGGTCCAATTGGAGCTGTAGCCACCGGCCTATGCCAGAGCCACAGCAACGCAGGATCCGAGCCGCGTCTGCAACCTACACCACAGCTCATGGCAACGCCGGATCGTTAACCCACTGAGCAAGGGCAGGGACCGAACCCACAACCTCATGGTTCCTAGTCGGATTCATTAACCACTGCGCCACGACGGGAACTCCAACTTTTCTTTCTATCAAATTTTTGCTTACACCTTGTCTTCCTGGTCCCTAAGATGACTGAGTTTGCAACCCTGTTCTACCCATTGACTCTGGTTGATCTCCCAGCTTCAACTACCAATGATACACTATGAACACATGAATCTCTGTAAGATGAGACCTCCCTTCAGAGTTTCATCCCTTATCCCAATAACATCTGGATGTACTTCAGGTATATCAATCTAAAAAAACCTGGAATTTAGGAGTTTCAGTCATGGCTCAGCAGTTAATGAACCTAATATCCATGAGGACATGGCTTCGATCCCTGGCCTCGCTCAGCGGGTTAAGGATCCAGTGTTGCCCTGAGCTGTGGTGTAGGTCGCCGACACAGCTCAGATCTGGCATGGCTGTGGCTGTGGCATAGGCTGGCAGCTGCATCTCTGATGCGACCCCTACCCTGGGAACCTCCATATTCCGCAGGTGCGGCCATAAAAAGACAAAAAAATTAAAAAATAAAGTAAAAATAGCTGGAATTTAATTATCTTCTCCAAAATTATTTCTTTGCTCCTAATTCAAAATTGAATAACTGGTAACTCTATACACACAGACACTCTAACCAAAAAAATTGTCTTAGAGATTTTCATTCTCCTTGCTGCCTACATCAAATTAGATGCCAAGAACTATCCATTGTATTCATTAATGGAGTTCAGATTCAGTCACTCCCATCCTCCCACTCTATAGTAACTCTTGTTACTATAGTTACTATAGTAACTATAGTTACTCTATAGTAACTCTTTTGTCTAGATCCAAAGTTCAATGGGAGTTCCCATCGTGGTGCAGTGGAAAGGAATCCGACTAGGAACCATGAGATTGTGGGTTTGATCTCTGGCCTTGCTCACTGGGTTAAGGATCTGGCATTGCTGTGGCTGTGGCGTAGGCCAGCAGCTGTAGCTCTGATTCAACCCCTAGCCTGGGAACCTCCATATGAGACGGTGCGGCCCTAAAAAGAAAAACAAACAAACAAAGTTGGCAAACATTTTCTGCAAAGAGCCAGGGAGCAAATATTTTAGGACTTGCAACTATTTCAGGTCTCAGTGACAACTACTGAACTCTCCAATCATAGCAAGATAGCAGACATACACAACATGTGAATGAATAAGCATGGCTACTGTCCAATAAAATTTTATTTAAGGACACTAATTTTTTTTTTTTTTTTGTCTTTTTGCTATTTCTTTGGGCCGCTCCCGCGGGGAGGTTCCTAGACTAGGGGTCAGCCTACACCAGAGCCACAGCAACTCGGGATCCGAGCTGCATCTGCGCTCGGACCAGAGCCACAGCAACGCCGGATCGTTAACCCACTGAGCAAGGGCAGGGACCGAACCTGCAGATTCCTAGTCAGATTCGTTAACCACTGCGCCATGACGGGAACTCCAAGGACACTAAAATTAGAATTTCATATACTTTTCACAAGTCACGAAACATTAATATTTTTATTTTCCCCCAACCATATAAAAATATAAAAGTCAGAGTTCTCTTGTGGCACAGTGGGTTAAGGATCTGGCACTGTTGCTGCTGTGTCTCGGGTTCGATCCCTCGCCTGGGGAATTTCTACATACCTCAGGCATGGCCAAAAAAAAAAAAAAAGAAAAATTGTCATTCCTGTCATGGCTCAGTTGTTAACAAACCCAACTAGGATCCATGAGGATGTGGGTTCGCCCTGGCCTTGCTCAGTGGGTGACGGATCAGGTGTTGCCATGGGCTGTGGTGTAGATTGAAGACACTGCTCAAATCTGGTGACGTTTTGCTTTGGCTGTGGTGTAGGCCTGTAACTGTAGTTCTGATTGGACCCCTAGCCTGGGATCCTCCATATGCCTCGGGTGTTGCCCTAAAAAAAAAAAAAGTAAAAGTCACCCTTAGTTTTTGGACCATGTGAAACATGTACCTACCACAGCTCATGGCAATGCTGGATCCTTAACCCACTGAACGAGGCCAGGGTTTGAACCAGAAACTTCATGGTTACCAGTCGGATTGTTTTTGCTGTGCCATTACAGGAACTCCTGAATTAGTTTCTTAATGTGTCCTGCTCCATCCTCTTCCTCAGTTTCTCTCAATAAAACCAATTACATCATTCCCCACCTAAAAACCCTTCATTGGCTCCGCTGCCTTTAGAATATGATCCGAACTCTTTAGCATGACATAGACTTGTGCAATCTGACTCCTACTTACTAATGGTAGCATCCCCTCTATCCATACTGGTACCAAACTATGCATAGTCTCCAGTAGATGTCAAGCTTTTTCATGCTTGCGACCTTTTTTCCTACTCCTTCCCTACCTTTCAAGACTAAATTCAAGTACCTTCTTTTTATGATGATATCCCAGACCCATTTCCCTCCAAGGCAGATGTCCCTCCTTCATCCTCCTGCTGTATCGCACACATATGTATGCCACAGTTCCAGTAACAACTGAATGCACTCATTCGTTTGCATGGTTTCTTCATATTTCACTGTAAAATACTTTGGTACCAGAAACATGCATAATCCATTTCTTTCTTCGAGCACCTGACACTTCAGAGATGCTTCACAAATATTTGTTGAGTGAATGAATTCATGTATTCCCCCAGATACAGCATCAATTACAAAAATAATAACTAACCCTGGAGTTCCCTTATTGTGCAGTGGGTTAAGGATTCAGCCTTGTCACTGCAGCAGCTCAGGTCCTGGCTGCTGCAGCATGGGTTCAATCCCTGGCCCAAGAACTTCCACATGCTGAGGTGAAGCCAGAAAAAAAAAAAAAGCTAACAGTTATGGAGCACTTACATTGACTTACAGTGTACCTATCTGTGCTGGAGAGGGAGAAATTTCCCCCTCTAATCCTCTTAAGTTTTTGTGGCCGGACTCATCATTCTTTTTCTCTTAGAAAAAGAAACAAATTTTATTTATTTATTTTGTCTTTTTAGGGCCCCACCCGAAGCATATGGATGCTAGCGGTCGAATCAGAGCCATAACTCTGGATCCAAGCACTGGCTTCAACCTTCACCACAGCTTGTGGTAACGCCACATCCTTAAGACACTGAGTAAGGCCAGGGATCAAACCCAAATCCTCATGGATACTAGGTGGGTTCCTATAACCAGCTGAGCCATGACAAGAACTCCAAGAAACAAATGTTAACAGGGAGCATGTAGGTCTCATAGAAACAGGACCTGGAGTTTCTGTCATGGCGCAGTGGAAATGAATCTAACTAGTATCTGTGAGGATGTGGGTTCAATCCCTGGCTTTGCTCAGTGGGTTAAGGATCTTGCTGTGAGCTGTGGTATAGGTTGCAAGGTTGAAGACACGGTTCGGATCCAACACTGCTGTGGCTGTGGAGTAGGCTGGCAGTTGTAGCTCCAATTTGGGAACTTCCACATGGCCAGTGTGGCACTACAAAAAAAAAAAAAAACAAAGAAAGAAAAGAAATAGGACTCACAAGTGGCCAGAGCAAACAGCTTTGACATTTAGACAAAGAAACAGTAGATTTGGGGGGGGTTGTTTTGTTTTGTTTTGTCTTTTCTAGAAACCTGTGGCATATGGAGGTTCCCAGGCTGCCAGCCTACGCCAGAGCCACAGCAACTCAGGATCCAAGCAGCACAGCTCACACAACACTGGATCCTTAACCCACTGAGCAAGGCCCACTACACAACCTCATGGTTCCTAGTCGGATTCGTTAACCAGTGAGCCACGACAAGAACTCCAGATTTGTGGGTTACTGCCGGGACCAAGAAACTTAGACTTTGGGTGCTTGTTTTTTTCGTCCCCCTTTTTTGGCTGTCTCCTCAGCATAAGGAAGTTCCAGGGTGGGGCCAGGGATCAAATCCGAACCGCAGCTGCAGCAACTGGGCTGCAGGGGATCAAACCACAGAGACAAGCTGGATCAGTAACCCACTGTACCACAGCGGGAACTCCAGACTTTGGGTGCTTAATTAGTGAAAAATCTAAACAAAGTTTGGGCTTGGAGGAGTAAGCTAAAGGATGGACAAGGTTTGCTTGCACAGGCTTCATGGCCCCAAATTCCTATCTCTGGGGATAGGGAGACTTCCATCTCCAGATGTGGGGAGTGTACCTTTCACAGGAGACAATTATGTCCTGCTGTCAAGGACACAGAGAGGAGGGTCAGAGTGTCCCTCTTGCACTGCTCATGTCTTCGTAACTTTATTTCAGAATAATCAATATGCCATCAAGGCACACTTTAGGGCAGCCCCCTTGGAGTCCCAAATACCTTTCTGATCAGATGTTAATTATTATGTCATTTGTTTTTTATATACATGAAGGAAACTGAGGCATAAAAATGTGAGGCTACTGGTTACATAACCAGCAGGTGGAAAAGGGATTCAAATTCCGGTCGTGCGACTCCACATCTGAAACACAAAAGACTCTGACAAAGGTCTAAGGAACCTGGATTTGAGATTCCTGGGCCTTTAACCAAAATGTAAGCTGGCCCGAGGGTGGGGGGCGGGGGTGGAAATGCTTTCTCTCTTCTTCTGAGTCACTGTTACTTGAGTTCTATATGTCAGTAAAAATTCATTATGCTGAGAATGGATGTGTGTCCACGTATAACTAAAACACTTTGTCGTACAGCAGAAATTATCACAACTTTGTAAATCAACTACACTTCAATAAAACTTAAAAACAGAAGAAAAAATCATTATGCTGGACAGCTGGAGATTTAGTCACATTATTTCTCAATCAATTTATTATTATTATTATTATTATTATTATTTTGTCCTTTTGCCATTTCTTGGGCCACTCCCGCAGCATATGGGGTTTCCCAGGCTAGGGGTCCAATCGGAGCTGCAGCCACCAGCCTACACCAGAGCCACAGCAACATGGGATCCGAGCCGCGTCTGCGACCTACACCACAGCTCACAGCAAGGCCGGGTCCTTAACCCACTGAGCAAGGCCAGGGACCGAACCCGCAACACTATGGCTCCTAGTCGGGTTCGTTAACCACTGCGCCACGATGGGAACTCCTGTTATTATTATTATTTTTTTTTCTTTTCTAGGGCTGCACCACAGCTACAGCAACACCAGATCCGAGCCGCATCTGCAACCTACACCACAGCTCACAGCAATGCTGGATCCTTAACCCACTGAGCGAAGCCAGGGATCAAATCTGCAACCTCATGGTTCCTAGTAGGGTTCGTTAACCACTGAGCCACAAAGGGAACTCCTCTCAATCTTAATTTAAAAAAGAATGTAATCATATGATATCACTTAGATGTGGAAGCTAAAAAATTGATACAAATGAACTTATTTTCAAAACAGAAATAGACTCACAGGCAGAGAAAACAAACCTAGGGTTAACAAAGGGAATAAGGAATGGGGGTGGTGGGGAGAAATAAATCCAGAGCTTGGGATTAAGATATAAACATGACTATCTATAAAATATATAAACAATAAGGACCCTCTGTATAGCAGAGGGAACTATATTCAATATCTTTTAATAACTTATAATGGAAAAGAATCTGAAAAAGAGTTCTTTTTCATATACATATATAATGGAATCACTTTGCCATACACCTGAAATTACACAACACTGCACATTAACTATACGTCAAAAAAAAAAAAAAAAAAAGGTTAAAAAGAATATGTCCAGGGAGTTCCTGCCGTGGCTCAGTGGTTAACGAATCCGACTAGGAACCATGAGGTTGCGGGTTCGGTCCCTGCCCTTGCTCAGTGGGTTAAGGATCCGGCATTGCCACAAGCTGTGGTGTGGGTCACAGACATGGCAGTGCGTTGCTGTGGTTCTGGTGTAAGCCGGCAGCAAGAACTCCGATTGGACCCCTAGCCTGGAAACCTCCATATGCCACGGGTGCGGCCCTGAAGACAAAAAAAGAAAGAAAGAAAGAACACATCCTGAAATTCGGATTCTTTTTTCAATATCCTGCTATTTGCCCTCATTTTGACCTCTCTCTTGATGTGACTGAACTTACTTCTATGAGACAGGCACCTCTTGTCCCCTCTTCCTCTCCTCTCTTTATGAGAATACCCTGGGGTCCTGAAATATGCCAAGTACAATATTTAGACACAGTATCATTCGGGTTAGTGCTTTATTTCATCCCAACACCAGTCAACTAGAGCAACAGCTCCGGTGCTGCCTGTGTCCTTTATTCCACCTCCTCGTCCTCCCCACCCCCACCACCATTGCTTCACTCGACTCCTTCCTCAATCGCCTCCTTTTCTAACTTCTCCTTCCTCATTCTCTAACACCTACGGAGAAACTGGGAAGGTTATTCTGGACCAATGGTTCCAGAACTACCGTATACATTTGCTAAAGTTTGGTAGAAATTCCTAGAGGTTCCTTCCCTCCCAGGGGGCTAGACCTTACAGGGGGGTGAAAAAGAAATCCATTTTTACTTGGAGGCAAGGATCCCCTGAGGGGAGGGTGGGAAAGAGGGCGTTATGCCTGCTGGAGGTCCACAGAATTGTGCAGGGTCAAGACACTGACAATGTGCTTTGAGAGTTTCCCCTTCTGAACTGACCATGAGCGGACCTTTGAATGTGGGACACAGAAAAATGCAGTTCTCACCCATCAAAAGCCTTTAGTTAGTACACCTGAAAGTCACACAACATTGCAAATCAGCTATATTCAAAAAAGGAAAAGAATAGTGAATCTCATAGTTTGGGGGTCTGCAAATGCCTTACGGAGTCAGACCAAAAAAATGTGGGCTATTATCTCAGTGTTCCCCTCTTGCTATAATTAATAAAAAATAAAAGACTGCATTATAATAGAAAAAAAAAAAAAAGACATTAGTTAGAGTAAGATTTGACAAATCCAAAGCTGAACCGCAAGGAAGAAATTTGTTCTGTTTTTTGAGAGTTCTGGTAATTCTCTAATTTTCTGAACATCAATGTTTTAGCCACTGGAAGTGACTGCTGATTCCTTAACTTGAAAATATGCATTGAGGAGTTCCCGTTGTGGCTCAGCAGAAACAAATCTGATTAGCATCCAAGAGGACGTGGGTTCGATCTCTGGCCTCACTCAGTGGGTTAAGGATCTGGGTGTTGCTGTGAGCTGTGGTATGGGTCTCAGACTCCGCCTGAATCCCGTGTTGCTACGGCTGTGGTGTAGGCTAACGACTTCAGCTCCGATTCTACCTCTAGCCTGGGAACTGCCATATGACAAAGGTGTGGCCCAAAAAGACCAAAAAAAAAAAAAAAAAAAAAAAATGCATTGAGATTTTTTTTTCCCTACTGCTAAGCACTTCATTCTAAACCAACGCTCCTCAAACTTTAGGGTGCCTGTTGTTGTTTTTTTTAATTGAAATATGGTTGACTTACAGTGTTGTGCTAGTTTCAGGTGTTCAGCAATATGATTCAGCAATATATATATTCCCTTTCTTTAGAGAATCAGATTCCTGGGCCCCAATATCAGATTCTGGGATAAGGCCCAGCCCAAGAATTTGCATTTATTTATTTTTTTTTTTTTTGCCATTTCTTGGGCTGCTCTCGCAGCATATGGAGGTTCCCAGGCTAGGGGTCTAATCGGAGCTGTAGCCACCGGCCTACGCCGGGGCCACAGCAACGTGGGATCCGAGCCTCATCTGCAACCTACACCACAGCTCAAGGCAACGCCGGATCGTTAACCCACAGAGCAAGGGCAGGATCCAACCCGCAACTTCATGGTTCCTAGTTGGATTTGTTAACCACTGTGCCACGATGGGAACTCCCAGAATTTGCATTTCTAACAAACTCCCAGTTGAGGCTGATGTTATTCGAAAGCAGAACGTTGCTTTGAATAGCATTGCACTAGGTTATAGTAACAAACCAGATCTTCAAAGAGTTATTGTTCCAGCCAGGAATCCAAACACAAAAAGACCCATAACTGACATACAAAGTGACAATGGCTTGTAGGAGGGGTTTGGTACAGAAGTGGAACACCTAAGCCACTGGGAGAAGGGGTGCAGCTGACACCCCATCAGCATCTTGAAAGATAACTGAAAATGAACCAAGCAAAGAGGGAAGAAAACCATTCAGGGCAGGGGATTGCTTGGGGAGAGCAATTTGCCAAAGCTTGAAATTGGCTGGAGACAGGCAGAGAGTAGACTGTGCATTTACTTAGCAAAGACTTAAGCAGAGGGATAACACGGCTGTACTGAAGGGAAATCACTCTGGGACACAGTGGGTTCAAACATCCAGGGGACAGACTGGCCCAGTGTTAGCAAATAATATTATCATGACACAGTTATTATTAACTACATCAAGTTTTAGACATTGGAAAAAGGACTCAATGAGCTCCCACATACTTTCTTGTTAGATGAGTCTTTTATTGGACTCCAAACTTTTTTTTTTTTTTGGTCTTTTTTAATCTTTTTTAAGGCCGCACCTGCAGCACATGGAGGTTCCCAGGCTGGGGGTTGAACTGGAGATACAGCTGCCAGCCAATGTCTCAGCCACAGCAATACCAGATCCGAGCTGCATCTGCAACCTACACCACAGCTCACGGCAAGGCCAGATCCTTAACCCACTGAGTGAGGCCAGGGATCGAACCTGCAATCTCATGGTTAATAGTCGGGTTCGTTAACCACTGAGCCACAGCAAGAACTCCCGGACTCCAAACTTGCACTCATGGTGAGGTCACTGATTAAATAAAACTGGCCATGAGTAATTTCATTACACTGGGTTTTGAGGGTCTATCATATTGTCCACTGTGTAAGAAGCTTCTTGGTGGGGGGGGGAGTGTTTGTGCTCTTATAGTTTTAACAGGCAAACTAAGTGAAGAATATACGTGTAATTCCATTTGTAATCTCTAAACCAGTGGTTTTGGTGGTTGTGTGGTTCATCTTTACAACACAAGTGATTTAAGAGTAATCTAGCTCCCAGAGGAGCCAGAAGGATTATTTGTTGCAAATTAAAGTCAAGTCTTTTCCAGGAGCTCCAGCTCATTGAATTCAATTTAGGGAACCTGAGGCAAAGAGCATTGTTGTTTTTTAAGGGTTATTTAGTACCTCACTGAAATTGTTGAAGTACAATTAAAGATTTAAATGTCAGGAAGTGGATCCTGCCCTCTATTTACTTACAAAGTGCTAGATTTTTAAAACCCCACTCCTTCATCAACAAATAATGGCCAAGATCACCTGCTATTTGCCTGTTAGGGTTCTCCAAGAAAGCGCAGTGCTCAAACAACAGCATGTGAAAGATTCGCCTGGAGAACTTCTAAAACTTCCATTCCTAGTCATCCCCACCAGAGAGTCCCACTCAGCAGTTCTGTAGTAAAGCACATCCATTTCTGTCCTGCGCGCGCGTGCAACTCCTAAGTGATGCTGATGATGTTGGCCAAGGGACCACACTCTTCTAGGACTGGAAATACCAACTAAACAAAAGAGACAAAACATTACTGCCCTCAAAGAATTTATGCTTAGTGGTAGAAGGATATAAAAGATGATCACAGATAGATGATGATAATAGACAAATAGAACAAATATTATGCAAGATGATAAGTGCTATGAAGAAAAGTCAGGTGGAACTTGGGGAGGGGCAGACATTTTTGAGAAGACAATTTTTTTTTTCTCTTTTTAGGGCTGCACCTGCGGCATATGGAAGTTCCCAGGCTAGGGGTCCAATCGGAGCCGGCCTATGCCACAGGAGCCATGAGGTTGGGGGTTCGATCCCTGGCCTTGCTCAGTGGGTCAAGGATCTGGCGTTGCCGTGAGCTGTGGTGTAGGTTGCAGATGCAGCTTGGATCCTGCGTTGCTGTGGCTGTGGTGGAGGCCGGTGGCTCCAGCTCCGATTCGACCCCTGGCCTGGGATCCTCCATCTGCTGCAGATTCGGCCCTAAAAAGAAAAAACAAAAAGAAGAAATAACCATTTCTTGCTGTTCTGCTGGTTCTCTAATCCCCAGTCCACATGATGATCAAAAACTCACTCAAACAGTGGTAAAGGGAAACATACAGAGGAAAAAGAATTACAAGAAAGAAGCAAGTGGATTCTGCTAGATTTTGATGGCATTTGTCAACAAAGATGGCTGTAGGATTTTTCCCTGAGCAACTAGAAAGGTGGAATTGTCATACACTGAGATGAAGAAGACTACAGGAGGAGCCTGGGTAGGTAGGCACACTGACCGTTTGATTTGGGAAATAATTACTGTTGTGATGCCTACTAGAAATTCAAGTGGAGATGTTAAGCAGGCAGTTGGCTATTCGGAGACTTGAGTTCAGGAAAGAGATCTGGGCTATAGACATATTTGAAAAAACAAAAACAAAACAAAGGTCTTTAATGTCCTAAGAGAGGATAAGATCACCAAGGTATTGAGTGCAGGTAGAGAAGAGGTTTGAGGACTAAGCTTTGGTCACTCTGATTTTTAGCTATGCATGGGGGTGAGGAAGAACCAGAAAGACTGAGAGAACCAGGAGGAGGTTAGGGAGAGGAGCACCTTATCCTTGACACATGAGCAAAACCCAATAGAAATCAGCAGGACCCAGCTCCCTTGAAAGATTGTGTGGCTTCTCTGTAAATGAGGAATAAATCGTATCTGTAAAATATTGTCTTTCTAATATTCACCTTTTTTTTTTTTCCCTTCTCCTTCCCAGATGTTGCTCGTAGGACAATGTGATTTAAAATCAGGATTTCCCTGAATCACTTTTGCACTTTAGGCGTCTGGGCTCTAGCCCATCGCCACACACCCCTCCTCCACCCACACAGCCCACCCCGGCAAACCCAAGGTTTCAGACGGCTTCCGAGGCATTCTAGCCTTATTCAAATTGCTTTCCTGGGCAAAGAATGTAGTAAGTCTGCCTTCCAGCTACCAGCCCCCTGCCCTTTGGTCCTTCTCTCCGGAGGCTCTTAGCCTGGATACAATGGGACACAGGTGGGGGGATGGGGGAATTTGTCTCAGGCTTTCAGGCAAAGACCCCCATCAGCAAAGAACAAAGATTCCCCTTACCCGCAGTTTATAGAGCTGGAGGCAAACCAAAGTATTTGGTGGCCTTGACTTCCCTCTTTTACCAAAAGACGCTGATTGAGAGCCAGCAAGTCTAGTTCCCCCTTGTTCGTTTTCTTTCTTTCTTTCTCTTTTTTCTTTTTCTTTTTCTTTTTCTTTTTCTTTTTCTTTTTCTTTCTTTCTTTCTTTCTTTCTTTCTCTCTTCCTTCCTTCCTTCCTTCCTTCCTTCCTTCCTTCCTTCCTTCCTTCCTTTCTTTCTTTCTTTCTTTCTTTCTTTCTTTCTTTCTTTCTTTCTTTCTTTCTTTCTCTTTCCTTCCTTCCTTCCTTCCTTCCGTCCTTCCTTCCTTCCTTCTTTCTTTCTTTTCCTGTCTTTTTAGGGCTGCACCCGAAGCATATGGAGGTTCCAGGCTAGGGGTCCGATTGGAGCTATAGCTGCTGGCCAACACCACAGCCACAGCAACTTGGGATCCGAGAGCATCTGTGACCTACACCACAGCTCCTGGCAACGCCGGATCATTAACCCACTGAGTGAGGCCAGGGATTGAAACTGTGGTTCCCCTATTTTCTTTTATTTTCACTGTTTATTGAGATGTAATTGACACACAAGGTTGTTCAAGGCATACGATGTAATAATTTGATAGAGGTATGCGATACAAAATGATTACCATGAGTCTAGTTAATATCCACCGCCTCACATTCCCATTTTTAAATTTATTTTTGCATTCCCTTTTTAAAAGATTCGAATCCTATTATTCTATTTCCAAGACAGACTATCTGTCTGAAGCACAATATTCTACCCACCCTCTCCTTAACGCCCCATTCCAAACTCTTTCCCCCTCCAGAATGATGGTCTAAGAAGACAAAGAAGAGTTTACATAGAAAAAATAAATCTAAAAAAAAAAGAAAAAAAAATGGTTACATAGCATTTCATCCCCTTATTTGGACCCGACATCATGCCTATGCTTGCAAGTTAGCATCTTTGTATTGTCAACACATATCAGCTTTCCTGGGAGCAAAACCAGCAGGTGGAGACCCACACAGCAGAGTGCATGGAAGGACCAGTCAGGAACTGCATCCTACACAAAAAATATATAACGGCAATCTGCTAAGGGTTTACTTCTAGGAATGGGAGACTGGAAAAGGAGACGAAATCTCAGAATTCTTGAATCTGGAATTTGGGAATGGAGAAAATTGAAAACTGTAGATGTTATCTTATCCATAAATATGTTAGTGCTCAAGTCCAATATTAAAAGTTATGCCTTTGGAAGAGAAATTAAAAAAAAAAAAAAGTGAGGATGGAGTGGAGTTTGACAGGAGTGCCTGGACAGAGAAGGAAAAACCAATTAAATAAAGAGCCAGAGAGGAGTTCCTGTCGTGCCTCAGTGGTTAACGAACCCTACTAGGAACCATGAGGTTTCAGGTTCGATCCCTGGCCTTGCTCAGTGGGTTAAGGATCTCGCATTGCTGTGAGCTGTGGTGTAGGCTGCAGACGTAGCTTGGATCCCGAGTTGCTGTAGCTCTGGTGTAGGCCAGTGGCTATATCTACGATTAGACCCCTAGCCTGGGAACCTCCATATGCCCTGGGAGTGGCCCTAGAAAAGACAAAAAAAAAAAAAAAAAGAAAAAGAAAAAGCCAGAGGGGGGAAAAGCAAAATGCAAGAGGAAGATGACCAGCTTGGGAAGGCGGGACAGAGGGACAGACAGAAGGGCCAACATCAGTTCTAAATTTTGAAACTGTCATATTTGCTTTGGCAGGTCCATTACAGGAATATCAATTGCCAAGAGAATGTTCTTTTTTCCCCCTCTTTTCTTTCTTTTTTTTTTTTTTTTTGAGTTTTTTTTTTTTTTTGCAGAACACATTCTAGTTTTTATTAGAAACCTCCAGCAAGGCAAGTTACCTTTAGTGCAATCTGTGATGTTATCCATATTAGAATCTAAAATGTTTTTGCATACAAAATGGAGTTATCAGTGACATTAGAAGAATGCATTAAAGACAAATTTCCTGGAAACAAAGTTGAAGGGTGTTTTGTTCTTGATGAACATAGAAAAGGCAGGTGACAGTACAAGCTGGCTCAGGACATCAGTCCATTGCCATATATTTTGCTCTTGAAAAATAACAGTTTAAAGAATTTTATTTTGTTTGTTTGGTTTTTTTTTTGTTTTTTTTTTTATCTTTTTGCTATTTCTTTGGGCCGCTTCCGCGGCATATGGAGGTTCCCAGGCTAGGGGTCCAATCGGAGCTGTAGCCACTGGCCTACGCCAGAGCCACAGCAACGCAGGATCCGAGCCGAGTCTGCAACCTACACACACCACAGCTCACGGCAACGCTGGATCATTAACCCACTGAGCAAGGGCAGGGACCAAACCCGCAACCTCATGGTTCCTAGTCGGATTCGTTAACCACTGCGCCAGGACGGGAACTCCTTAAAGAATTTTATTTTACACGCAAATGAATTTTGAATGTACTCAATTCATTAAACAAGGTCATTTGTCAGTGTGAGAATAATATAGTGGCACAAAAGGGAAATTTAAATTAGCATTTTATAATTGTATCATTGATAAAGAAATTAATGCTATATCTTGTTTTAAAGAATTTTTTTATATTACTCAATGATTTTATTACCTTTATAGCTGTACAATGATCATCACAACCCAGGTTTATAGCAGAGATTTTTTTAAATATAATGATTTATATTTTTTCCATTATAGCTGGTTTACAGTGTTCCGTTGATTTTCTCCTGTACAGCAACGTGACCCAGTTACCCATACATGTATACATTCTTTTTTCTCACATTATCATGCTCCATCACCATCACAAGTGACTAGACTGAGTTCCCAGTGTCTCCCTCTTTTCAATTGGGTTGGTTTATAGGTCAATAAATTTTCTTATTTTATATTGATTAATCTAATAACGTCCCAGGTCAAAGAAGGAGATGGTGCTCTCATTCTATCACGAACTGTTAGGTTTCATGTTTGATGGATTAAAATAAAAAGCAAACCAGGAGTTCCCAGCAGGGCTCAGCAGAAACAAATCTGACTAGCATCCATGAGGACACACGTTCCATCCCTGGCCTTGCTCAGTGGGTTAAAGATCCGGCATTGCAATGAGCTGTGATGGAGGTCCAAGCCTCTGTTCAGATCTGACATGGTTGTGGCTGTGGTGTAGGCCAGTGGCAACAGCTCTGACTGGACCCCTAGCCTGGGGACCTGTGGGTGCGGCCCTAAAAAGACCAAAAAAAAAAAGCACAACCAAAGGGTAATTTCAAAACTTAGAGGTAGGTCACAGGCATAGGATCATTGAAAGAATTTCTATTAACAGCTACCATTTGTAGCTCGCTGATGTGTCAGGTGTTATGAGTTTCTAGCACTTTATTCGCCCTGATTCTTACAACACAGAGAAGGAAGGTACTGTCATCTCTATTTATTTATTTTTGTCTTTTTGCCATTTCTTGGGCTGCTCCCTCTATGGAGGTTCCCCGTCTAGGGGTCTAATCAGAGCTGTAGCCACTAGCCTATGCCAGAACCACAACAACACGGGACCCAAGCCGAGTCTGCAACCTACACCACAGCTCATGGCAACGCTAGATCCTTAACCCACTGAGCAAGGCCAGGGATCGAACCTGCAACCTCATGGTTTCTAGTCGGATTAGTTAACCGCTGAGCCACGACGGAAACTCCTGTCATCTCTATTTATAAATAAGGAAACTGAGACATTAAAATGGCTGAGCCGAGCTGTTATCCAGTACTGTGTGTACAAAAGCGACTTAAAAATCCTCCAGAGTAATAATGGTTTATATGTAATGACTAACCGGACACCTAGGGTCCTATGTCTGCAAGTCCTTTCCTCTGGCTTTTGTCCTGCTGAAAAGACTTGCGTGTCTTTCTGAAAGCTAAAAACACGAGAAAGAAGTAAAGTGGGAGTTAAAAACAAGTATTATTTTTACCATCACCTGATGCGCCAACATTCAACATGTGTTTTATTGTTACCTTAGGGTGAATCAAAGAGAAAAATGGAGCTAACATGTTTCTGCAGAATAAGCCTGAACTGGAGACCCAAAGGAGTCTCAGGTCAAGAAATTCATTGTCCCAGCGGGAGTTTCAGTCACCGGAAATAGCCTCAGGAACTGGAGGTGCATCTTCCATTTGATCTGATTTTTTTTTTTTTTTAATTTTTAAAAAAATTTTTTGCATCTTTGATTTTAAAAAGTGGAAACACGGTGGACCTGCAAGTAGTTCACTGCGGGGTTTATTTTGTTTCCAGGTTCCATGGTCCCAGTTCCCCACCCAGTCTGGGTTACTCAGCAGCCCTCTCTTTGCATTACAATGGCCTTGGTGAGGCTGGCAGACGGGATTAACTGGGAATTCGCAAGGGTGTGTGTGGGCGTGGGGCTGCCAGGAGGGGCGGGCTTAAGTATGGTCGATCCTTCCTTATAAATCTAGAGCCTCCAAAATTTTTCTCATTTTGCTAGATTGGGGTGGTTAGCTCCTGTTCTCGTAAGGGTGACTCACTTCATCCCATTTTTTGATACTTTTAACACCTGGAGGAGATCTTCATGATTCTAAGCTCTTCTATCTAGACACTTAAGCCTGGACTTTTCCTACAATCCAGCTCTTTGGTGGTTTTTTTTTTTTTCCCCCTTCTTCAACTCAACATGAGTGTGGATCCAGCTTGTCCCCAAAGCCTGCTTTGCCCCGAAGCATCCATTTCCAGCGAATCTTCACCAATGCCTGAGGTTTATGGGCCTGAAGAAAATTATGCCTCCTTGCAGATGTCATCTGCTGAGACCCTCGACACCGAGACTGGTAAGAAAATCTTGAATCTTGACGATCTTGAAAAATTGAAAAGCTAAGCTGCTTCAGGGAAATAGAAAGAAGGAAAGGGGCCGAGGGTCGCCTGTTTCACCTTGAGCCCATCAGTATAGGCAGGTGTCCTTATCTATTAATCCTCTCGTCACCTCTTTTTCAACTGTAACTTGATAAGGTCATGCCCTTTCCCCTGTGTCCCAGGCATCGGGAACTGTGGACAGAGAGACGAGGGATTCTGCAGGCCACCTGAATTTTTTTTTTTTCCTTCCCTTTTAGGGCCGCACCCACGGCATATAGATGTTCCCAGGCTAGGGGTCAAATTGGAGTTCAGCTGCCGGCCTACACCACAGCCACAGCAATGCGGGATCCAAGCCGCATCTTGGACCTACACCACCGCTCACAGCAACACTGGATCCTTGACCGACTGAGTGAGGCCAGGGATCTAACCCGCATCCTCACGGATGCTAGTCAGATTCGTTTCCTTGGCACCACAATGAGAACTCCTGTATGGAGTATTTGAAGGCTGACTGCACAGGCACTGAGGAAAGGAAATGTGTTGTGATCGACTGACGTGTAAATCTTACATGGTATCACTAAGTCCAAGTCCTGACATCACGCTTGAGGCGGTGAGGGTCACCTTTTGGGTTTGTCTATTTCAGGCATGCCGGAAATGGCTTCGCTAATTTAATCGTGTGAAGCGCACCTTGTAGAAATGGTTTGTCTTTCTATTACAGTGGCAACTGGCACTCCCAACCTATGAGGGTATTAACTGGGCAGCTTGCGTTTGTGAGCACCTGTTATGGTCAAGTCGCCTAAACCCCAAGGAAGTGTTCACCCTGTTGCATGGTAGATGATTCCAGAAGATGGAATATGCTGACAGCCAAAGTGGCTCTTCAGAAGAGCTCAGATTTGAAATTAAGTTTGGCTTCAGGAGTTCCCGTCGTGGCGCAGTGGTTAACGAATCCGACTAGGAACCATGAGGTTGCGGGTTCGGTCCCTGCCCTTGCTCAGTGGGTTAACGATCTGGCGTTGCCGTGAGCTGTGGTGTAGGTTGCAGACGCGGCTCGGATCCCGCGTTGCTGTGGCTCTGGCGTAGGCCAGTGGCTACAGCTCTGATTGGACCCCTAGCCTGGGAACCTCCATATGCCGCAGGAGCGGCCCAAGAAATAGCAAAAAGACAAAAAGAAAAAAAAAAAGTTTGGCTTCAAAAATTTATACTCAAGTGCTCAGGCTTCTAACTGGTAACTGCGGGTGTGCAGGGTGCTCGGCATACTATAAAGGCAGGACTACCTCTTATTTTTTTCTTTTACATTTTTGGTCACCCTGTGACCTATGGAGTTTCTAGCCAGGGGTCAGGCTGGAGCTGCAGCTGCAGCAACGCCGGATCCTTTAACCCACTGTTCTGGCCTGGGAACAAACCTGTGCCCTGACCCTGCAGAGACACCACCAGTTCCGTGTGCCATAGTGGGAACTCCACTATCCCAGCACCACCTCTTTTGGAAATCAATTTGGCAGAAGTTGTTAGAAATAAAAAGGTAGGCGTTCTCTAGTGGCTCAGTGGGTTAAGGATGCATCGTTGTCACTGCTGCGGCTCGGGTTTGAACCCTGGTCCAGGCACTTCATATGCTGTAGGCTTAGCCCCCCCCAAAAAGGTAGTAATTACAAATAAAAAACATATGGGAGTTCCCTCACGTAGCTCAGCGGTTAACGAACCTGACTAGGATCCATGAGGGAGGGGGGTTTCGATCCCTGGCCTCGCTCAGTGGGTTAAGGGATCCGGCATTGCCTTAAGCTGTGGGGTAGGTCACAGATGCTGTTTGGATCCTCTGTTGCTGTGGCTGTGGCGTAGGCTGGCAGCCATAAAAGGCAAAAATAAACAAACCAAGGTATGGAGTTCCCGTTGTTCTGGCTCAGAAGGCTGAGAATCTGATATAGTGTCCCTTTGGCCTCACTCAGTGTGGCTTGAGGGTCTAGCATTGTCGCAAGCTGTGGCTGCGGTGTAGGCCAGCGGCTACAGCTCCCATTAAACCGCTAGCCTGGGAACCTCCGTATGCCATGGGTGTGGCCCCAAAAAGACAAAAAATAAATAAAAATAAGACGTGAGTCACTATATTGTACACCTGTAATTTATAGAGTATTATACAATTATACTTCAATAGAAAACAGAGTAACTTCCTTGGTGGTCTAGTGTTTGGGATTCGATTCTTTGACGAGGTTATGGCCCAGGTTCCATACCTTGTCTGGGAACTGGGATCCCACATCAGGCCGAGGTGTGCTGCGGGCAAAAAATAAATAGTAAGGACTTCCCGTCGTGGCTCAGTGGTTAACGAATCCGGCTAGGAACCACCAGGTTTCGGGTTCGATCCCTGGCCTTGCTCAGTGGGTTAAGGATCCGGCATTGCCGTGAACTGTGGTGTAGGTTGCAGACGAGGCTCAGATCCCGTGTTGCTGTGGCTCTGGTGTAGGCCAGTGGCTATAGCTCCGATTGGACCCCTAGCCTGGGAACCTCCATATGCTGCGGGAGCAGCCCAAGAAATGGCAAAAAGACAAAAAAAAAAGTAAAAGATTATGATTGGCTTGTCCCAAATGCCAAAGTAAAACGAACCCAAAAACTCCATGAAGGAGGAATGACTTTGGAAATGAGGTCACAAAGTTAATGAAGGTAAAGTCTGGATGGAAACAGGGCTGGTCAGAATTCATATTACCCTACCAGGCCTGGTATCAGAACTGGGCAGTATGCTCTTGATTTTATAGGGTCCCTGGAATCGGGATCATGTTTTAAAAATTCAGCGGGTGAAGACTGATGGAAAAAAGTTATGGGGGGAACACAGGAGGTGGGAGTCAAGTGATCATTGTGACCTTTGAGAACAGCCCCGGGTGTGGGCTCCTGAGCTTAGATGGGCAGGAGGAAGTGGTTTTGAGCCCCTCTCTGCTTTCCAGCGATGCATAATATCAGCCATGTCCATGGTTTGTCAAACAGCACTGCACAAAGGCGAGCAAGGTGTTCAGGGTCACTTTTAAGATTAAAATCAGTACTTAACTACCTAGCTCTGAGGTTGTGAGAACTCTAATATTAGTGCTTTGAACACAAGACATTTTTAATATTGGAAGTTTTAGAGAAAAGTGTCATTTTATTCCCAACAGTCTCTCCTCTTCCTTCCTCCATGGATCTGCTTATTCAGGACAGCCCTGATTCTTCCACAAGCCCCAGAGTAAAACCACTGCCCACATCTGCAGAGAAGAGCACAGAGAAGGAGGAAAAGGTCCCAGTCAAGAAGCAGAAGATCAGAACTGTGTTCTCGCAGACCCAGCTCTGTGTCCTCAACGACAGATTTCAGAGGCAGAAGTACCTCAGCCTCCAGCAGATGCAAGAACTTTCCAACATCCTGAACCTTAGCTACAAACAGGTTAGGGTTGTTTTGTTGTTGATGTAATAGGAAATAAAAATAAGGCCGATTTCTATGTTCTATGTGTGTGTGCACCCCGACAAATAACTTCATGTTTCATGTGAAAATGGAAACTTTTTTTTTTTTTTGCTTTTTAGGGCTGCAACTCTGGCATATGCAGGTTTCCAGGCTAGGGGTTTAACTGACGCTACAGCTGCCGGCCTACACCACAGCCACAAGCAACATCAGATCGGAGTTGTGTCTGCAACCTACACCACAGCTCACAGCAATGCCAGATCCTTAACCCACTGAGCGAGGCCAGGGATTGAACCCGCAGCCTCGTGGTTCCTTGTCGGGTTCATTTCCACTGCTCCATGATGGGAACTCCTGAAAATGGAATCTTTTTTTTTTTTTTTTTTTTTTGTCTTTGTTGTTGTTGTTGTTGTTGCTATTTCTTGGGCCGATCCCTCGGCATATGGAGGTTCCCAGGCTAGGGGTTGAATCGGAGCTGTAGCCACTGGCCTATGCCAGAGCCACAGCAATGCGGGATCCGAGCCGCGTCTGCAACCTACACCATAGCTCATGGCAACGCCGGATCGTTAACCCACTGAGCAAGGGCAGGGACCGAACCCGCAACCTCATGGTTCCTAGTCGGATTCGTTAACCACTGCGCCACGACGGGAACTCCTGAAAATGGAATCTTTAATGTGAAAATGGAATCAAATATTGTGTGAATGTGTTATAGTTTACTTAACCACTTTTCCTTGTTGCACAAACCAAAGTTGTGGAAACATCTTTATAATCTTTCTTAATCAAAGGACTATCTTCTGAATGAGGAGAGTCCCTAACCAACACGGGTTCTCATTAAAATTGCCCGTTTTGTTTTTCTCTGTGCATTTGGTTACTTAGTGAGGTTAATCATTTTTCATATTATTAGACCTTTTTTTTTTTTTTCTTTTTTTTTGTCTTTTTGTTATTTCTTGGGCCACTCCTGTGGCATATGGAGGCTCCCAGGTTAGGGGTCGAATCGGAGCTCTAGCCACCGGCCTATGCCAGAGCCACAGCAACGCGGGATCCGAGCCGCGTCTGCAACCTACACCACAGCTCACGGCAACGCCGGATCGTTAACCCACTGAGTAAGGGCTGGGACCGAACCCGCAACCTCATGGTTCCTAGTCGGATTCGTTAACCACTGCGCCACGACGGGATCTCCTAGCCATTTTATTCAATCACATGGTTTTCTTTTCTTTTTTTTTTTTTGGCCTTTTCTAGGGCTGCGATCCCGAGGCATATGGAGGTTCCCAGGCTAGGGGTCGAATCGGAGCTGTAGATACCAGCCTACGTCAGAGCCACAGCAACATGGGATCTGAGCTGCATCTGCGACCTACACCACAGCTCACAGCAATGCCGGATCCTTAACCTGCTGAGCAAGGCCAGGGATCAAACCCTCAACCTCATGGTTCCTAGTCGGATTCGTGACCCACTGCGCCACGACAGGAACTCCCAGATGGTTTTCTTACTGGTGCCATACTTAGAAAGTCCTTCCCTATTCCATGACCTTTCTTTTTTTCCCCCGGCTGCACTCAAGTCACGTGCAAGTTCCCAGGCCAGGGAGCAAACCTGTGCTGCTGCAGTGACAACGCTGATTCCTTATCCCACTGCCCCACAAGAGAACTCCCATGATCTTATTTTACACATACATATTCTTCTACTTCTGTGATCCTGTTTTCTGACTCATAGTTTATAAATCATCTAAAAATTTTAGTGCATTCTGTGTTGTAATATAATTTAATATTTTCTAAATAGTTGTCCCTGTGGTATGTTTCATAATTCCCGAATTAAAGTAACATTTTTATATTCAATGTAAATGTGCTTACTTGGAGTGGGGTTTCTTACTGCAAACAAAATAACGTGTTTTGTTGGGTTTTTTTGGCTTTTTAGGGCTGCACCTGCAGCATATGGGCTAGGGGTCGAATTGGACCTGCAGCTGCTGGCCTATGCCACAGCCACAGCAACATGGGTTCCGAGCCTCGTCTGCGACCTACATCACAGCTCATGGCAACGCCAGATCCTTAACCCACTGAGTAAGGCCAGGGATCGAACCCGCATCCTCATGGATACTAGTCTCGTTCCTTAACCACTGAGCCACAAAGGGAACTCCTAACTGGTTATTTCTGAGTCTGAGATAGTTGTAGCTGCCAGGGGGGAAAAAAAAGCCTAATATCTTTGATTTTTAGTACCCCTGTATTAGTATTTTATGTTTTTCTGTTACCTTTTCCTTACAGGTTAAAACCTGGTTCCAGAACCAGCGAATGAAATGTAAGAGGTGGCAGAAAAACCACTGGCCAAGGAATAGCAACAGTGTGATTCAGGTAACAGGAAACTTATTTTTCTGCTCTTTCCTAGCAAGGACTTTGTAGTTTTGTCCATTGCTGAAGCATGTAATCCCAACAAAAGACAGTTCTGAGTTTCCTTGTGCTTTTTCAGTTAATCCATCCTTCTCTTTCAAAGGGCTCAGCCAGTACAGAATACCCGGGCTTCTATTCCTATCACCAAGGATGCCTGGTGAACGCTTCTGGAAACCTGCCCGTGTGGGGTAATCAGAGCTGGAATAACCCATCATGGAGCAACCAGACCTGGAACAGCCAGTCTTGGAGCAACCAAACCTGGAACAGCCAGACCTGGTGCCCCCAAGCCTGGAATAACCAGACTTGGAATAGCCAGCTCAACAACTATGTTGAGGAATTCCTGCAGCCCCAGCTCCAGTTTCAGCAAAATTCTATCAGTGATTTGGAGGCCGTCTTGGAAACTGCTGGGGAAAATCATAATGTAATACAGCAGACTTCAAAGTACTGCGGTACCCAGCAGCAAATCATGGATTTATTCCCAAATTACTCCATGAACATACAGCCTGAAGATATGTGACGATCATTTTATTTTTTTAAAAAATTTTATTGGAATATAGTTGATTTACAATGTTGTGTCAATTTCTGCTGCACCGTAAAGTGACCCAGTCATACATATACACATTTTTTTTTTTTTTTTTTTTTTTAAGGCATATGTAGGCTCTCGGGCTAGGGGTTGATTCGGAGCAGCTACAGCTGCTGGCCTAGGCCACAATCACAGCAATGCAGGATCTGAGCTGCATCTGTGACCTACATCACAGCTTATGGCAACGCCGGATCCTTAACCTACTGAGAAAGGCCAGGGATTGAACCTGCGTCTTCATGGGTGCTAGTCAGATTCGTTTCTGCTGAGCCACAAAGGCGACTCCGGTATACATTCTTTTTCTCATATTCCATCATCCAGGGACTTAATATAGTTCTCTGTGCTCTACAGTGGGACCTCATTGTTTCTCCATTCTAAATGTAATAGTTTGCATCTACCAACCCTCAAATCCCTGTCTATCCCTCTTCGCCACCCCCCCCCCCCAGGCCTTGGCAGCCACAGGTCTGTTCTCTACATCTGTGCTTCTGTTTCTGCTTTGTAGATAGGTTCATTTTTGTCATATTTTAGATTCCACATGTAGGTGATATCAAATAGAATTTGTCATTCTCTTTCTGATTTCACTTAGTATAAGCATCTAGTTGCATCCGTGTCATTGGAAATGGCATTATTTGGGGTTTTTTTATGGCTGGGTAGTAATCCACTGTATGATGATTCTATTCAATCTGGGAAGTGATAGTATTTTCTAGAACTTTTGTTTAGGTTTGTTTCTCTGACTTGATAAAACCTGCTCTCATACCTTCTGTGCTAATTTGGAGGTGGGGCTGGGCAGGTATAATTGAAGTCTCATCAAAGAGGCTTGAGTAGCACTGGCTTCTTACATGGAGAACATGATAAAAGAAGCATCTGGCTATAGCGACTAGATAGAATACTATTTGCTGGATGTCTTTATGATTGAGAATCTAACCCTCAAAAACAGGAAGCAAAAATACCAAGATGTAAAATAAAAAGTACAAAGATGTGTGATGGATTATTCACGGTTTCTGGGAGGGAGAGGCTTCACTTGTTAAGGGAAAGGGTTTTTATTTTACCCTACCGTGTGCTTCACTGATTTCTTCTGCTCTGACCAACCCCTCATTTGTTCATCATCCTAGTATTTGTAGGAAGAAGTTGCGTATTTTGCCACACCATGCTCCTGCCAGTGTGACTGGTTCATTTATTAAATACAAATAAATACCTGTTTTTATCATTAGGTATGTCTACCCTGATCTCAGTGGATCAATGCATAAAAATTTTGGTGTTAGAGTTCCGTGGTGGCTCAGTGGGTTGAGAATCTAGTATGGCCACTGCTGTGTGGGGCTTTGATCCCTGACTTGGGAACATGGGCATGCGGTGGGTGTGGCCAAAAAAATTTTTGTCTTTAGCATAGTTTTTAATATGAGGGGGTAAAATGAACTGAAATGAAACTTGAACAAATTTCTTCCTTGTGTGTGTAACTGAAACAAGAAAATGTGGTTATTAGTGGTTAAAGAACAGTGCCACATCAGAAAGGTCTGGAGCAGAGAAGTGAGATTTTTGGGTTTGTAAGGAGGCTAAGTGAGGTGCAGCCAGAGGGAAAGGCGAATAATGGGTGGTAGAGGGAACTCGGAAGAGGGAAAAAGGACAAATTGAAATCTCAACCTTTAACTCACATAGGAAAGGTTCTGTGACTGCTCTTCTGTCAGAAGTATGTTAAAATAAGTCCATGGCATGCAGAAATTGAGACCAGAAATCGAACCAGGGCCACAGCAGTGATAAGGCCAGATCCTCAACCCTCTGAGCCACCAGGTAACTCCTAAAGAAGCTTCCCCTCCACCCCTGGCCACAGCAACACCAGATCCTTAACCTACCAAGCGAGGCCAGGATCAAATCCACTTCCTCTCAGACAACATAAATCCTTAACCCACTGAGCCAGGAATGCCTAAGCTTATTTTTACTTTTTTTTTTTTTGCTAAGCTTATTTTTAAATGCCAGATTTTATTTTTTTTATTTTATTTTTTTGTCTTTTTGCCATTTTTTGGGCCGCTCCCACGGCATATGGAGGTTCCCAGGCTAGGGGTTGAATTGGAGCTGTAGCCACCGGCCTATGCCAGAGCCACAACAACTCGGGATCCGAGCCGCGTCTGCAGCCTACACCACAGTTCACGGCAACGCCGGATCCTTAACCCACTGAGCAAGGCCAGGAATCGAACCCGCAACCTCATGGTTCCTAGTCAGATTCGTTAACCACTGCGCCACAACGGGAACTCCCCAGATTTTATTTTTTAGGACGATATTTTATTATTGTCTTTTTAGGGCCACACCAGCAGCATATGGAGATTCCCAGGCTAGGGGTCAAATCAGAGCTGTAGGGGCTGACCTACACTACAGCTCACTGCAACCCACATCCTTAACCCACTGAGCAAGGCCAGGGATCTAACCTGCATCCTCATGGATGCTAGTCAGATTCGTTTCAACAGAGCCACAAGGGGAACTCCAGGACACTTTAAAATGTATAGGCCAACTACAAAGCACGATTTAATGCATTGGTTTTTAATGTACAAGCATTAATGTTTAGCCTTTTTTTAGGGCTGCACCTGTAGCATACGGAAGTTACCAGGCTAGGGATAGAATTGGAGCTACAACTACAGAATGCCAGATCCGAGCCATGTCTGTGACCTACACCACAGCTCATGACAATGTCAGATCCTTAACCCACTAAGCGAGGCCAGGGATCAAACCTGCATCCTCATGGATACTAGTCAGATTCATTTCCACTAAGCCACATCAGGAACTCTTTCTTTTTTTTAATGACTGCACAGCCTACACAAGTTCCCAGGTCAGGGAGTGAGTCTGAGCCATAGCTGAGGCAATATTGGATCCTTAACCCACTGCACCCAACCAGGGATCAAACCTGTGCTACCACAGAGACAATGCTGGATCCTTATCCCACTGTACCAGAGTGGGAACTCCAATGTTTAACATTCCTTTAACCTCCATATGCTGAGGGTGAACCCTCAAAAGACAAAAACACAAAAAATAAAAATAAAAAAATAAAAGGTGAATCATATACCAATATACAAGTAAACTGTACTTTGGAAAAAAAATTACTTTTCAGATAAACTATGTTCTTACCTTAGAAGGAGCTAAGTAGCCATCTATGAACAAAACTAATCCCTTTTTTATTATCCTTTTTCCCATCCTGGCTAGCCCCAAGTTGATTTAATTGGGAGCCCTTTAATTTACCACTCTGTCTGCTTGCTCCATGGAAACCAGTTTCCCGAAGCTGCAGAGATGCTGAGAATAACCAGAGCAGCTTTCTTTTCCTTTTTTTTTTTTTTTTTTTTTATGTTTTGTCTTTTTGTCTTTTGAGGGCTGCACCCTAGGCATATGGAGAATCCCAGGCTACGGGTCTAATTGAGCTGTAGCCACTGGCCTGCACCACAGCCACAGCAATGCCAGATCCAAGCCGAGTCTGCGACCTACACCACAGCTCACTGCAACACTGGATCTTTAACCCACTGAGCAAGGCCCAGGGATTAAACCCGCAACCTCGTGATTCCTAGTCGGATTTGTATCTGCTGAGCCATGATGGGAACTGCCCAGGGCAGTTTTCATAGTCAACTTCTCTCATGGATGCCTCATTTTTCCAGTGTTGCTCTATAATACTATCTAGCCAAATTATCTAGATATCTGACAAAAGGAAGTCAGAGATAATTAATTCTGCCCAGACATAAGGATAATGCAATACTCTTTAGCACTGACAGAATCTGAGTTTTGTGCCAAGCACCACATGATGAACCAAGTAATGAAAGGAAGCAGATGGGAGTCTCCTTGCTTGTCCACTTTCATCTCTCACAAGTGTCCTAACTTAATAAATCTACTTCTTGCCAAAAAAAGGGAAACAAATTATTGAACAAATTACTACATGGAATCACTAAGTCAGCACTTTTTAGTTTTGTAATTCAAGCAGATTTGCGTGTGACTTAAAAACTAAATCAGAGTATCACTGTTGTTACCACCTGGCTTTTCACTTCTATTTTCTATTTTTTAATTTTTTTAGTTTTTTTGTGTACTTTGACCATGCCTACAGCATGTGAAAGTCCCCTGGCCAGGGATGGAACTAGCAATTCTTGGGAAAATTGCTATTTTAAAATGATGGAATAAAATTTTTTTTAAAAGTTAGGGAGCCCAGGAAATTCCTAATTTGTACAACCTTGTCTTTGCTGTAAGACACTGGGCGTAGGCAAAGAATAGCTACTGAATGAAGATTAATGTGGCAGAAAGGACAGAAGCACCTACTGTGTTTAAGGCATCATGCCAGATACTGGGGAGGAATGAGGATGCCGGAAAGAAAGAAAAAGGAAAAAAATGAAAAAGTAGATGAGAAACGGATTTCTGAAGCGTATATCATTTTGCTTTCGGAAATAAGCCATTTATGGAAATGCCATTTATCTACTGTTTCTCATACGCAATAGGCAGGTAATTAGAGTAATGGTAAAGTCTCAATTTTTTTATAAGAATGGACTTTTTGGAGATCCAGCAGTGTCACTGCATAGGATTGGGTCGCTGCTGTGGTGTGGGTTCCATCCCTGGCCTAGGAACTTCCACATGCCACAGGCAAGGCCAAAAAATAAAGAATGGCTATTTTGGAGTTCCTTTGCCTCAGGCCCAGTTTAAAAAAAAAAAAAATTTTGCAAAACTAAAAGAATCTCACTATTGAAAACAAATACATTTGGAGGCTCAGCAGTTAACTAACCCGACTCGCATCCCTGAGGACGTGGGTTTGATTCCTGGCCTCACAGCAGTGGCACTAAGTTAAAGATATGGTATTGCCATGAACTGTGGTGTAGGTTGCAGATGTGGCTCAGATCCCAAGTTGCCCAGAGCGTAGACTGGTAGCTATAGCTCTGATTGGACCCCTAGCCTGGGAACCTCCCATTTGCCGCCCCCCCTGAAAAAGACAAAAGAAATACAAAAAACAAAACAAAACAAATATATGCAAGTGGGAGGAAATGGGATGGATTGGGAGTTTAGGGTTAGTAGACGAAAACTACTGCATTTGGAGTGGATAAGCAATGAGATCCTGCTGTATATTTTTTTGTTTGTTTTGAGATCTTGCTGTATAGCACAGGGAACTGTATCTAGTAACTTGCGATGGAACATGATGGAGGATGATGTGAAAAAAAGAATGTGTGTGTGTGTATATATATATATATATATATATGACTGGGTCACTTTGCTGTACCTCAGAAATTTGGTAGAACTGTGTAAATCAACTATAATAGAAAAAATAAAAAATCTTATTAAAAAAACAAATATAAGCAGAAGAAAAATACATAATGCATTTCTAGCAATTACATCTGTCCAGTGATCAACACTATTAACAGTTTAGTATATATTCCTACACCTGTTTTAGTATATATAATATAGGTGGTTTTTTTATGTGAATTTTCATGGATTCAATATTTTATAGCCAGATTGATTATACCATATATTCTCTTCTGAAAGCTATTATCTTTCAACCGCTGCATGTCAGAATTGAGAGATATATTTATAATTTCATAATTATATTAATAATTTAATAATGAATACTCTAATAGTGAATAATTTCTTGGTTTAAATAATAATTTAAATAAGCATAACAAAAATTGACAACTATATTCAAGAAAAGTAAGATCCACCATTTTCCTTAAGTGGAATAGCCAAGGTAGAGATGCTTTCTTCCTCAAATGTTCTCTATCAAAACATCTCTGAGGAGCACCCCTTGCAGTCAGAGGAAAGGAACCCGACTAGTATCCGTGAGGATACAGGTTGGATCCCTGACCTCATTCAGTGGGTTTAGGTTCACGCAGCTCTGATCCGGCGTTGCTGTGGTGCAGGCCAGCGGCTACCGCTCTGATTCGACCCCTAGCCTGGGAACTTCCATATGCCGTGGATGCAGCCTTACAAAGGCAAAAAAAAAGAGTCTGATATGAAGAAAAGAGTGAAATTCAGGCAGATGAACAAGGGAAAGATTACATTTTTGGGTTCTTCCTAACATCTCAGTGTAACTTTGTTATACCATTAAAAAGAACATCTTTACATAAAAGTTAACCCATCTTATCACCGTTAATTTGACGTCTTTCCATTTTCATACATACAAATGACGTTTAAATGGAATTATAACCCCTTTTCCCTATCCAAATAGAGGATTACATCATGAATTTTGTTCTGCAACTCACTTTTTCTACTTTAAACTGTATCACAGAGATCTTTCCACATGAATGAATTAAATTGCTCTAGAATGGTACATACCACAAATACATTGTTTTGGTTAGTTGCCATTATAAATTACGTTGCTATTAACGACAGCAACGTAAAGCCTTTCAGTTATCCTTGCTTCGGGTCACAGAATACCAAGAATATAAGCCAGTATAATAGAAGGGGATAAGGCAAAAAGGAAATTATAAATTCACCTGCCAGCCTCGCCCATCTGCCCACATGCCTTTCCCTTCAAAAATCTTCCTCTCCATCCTCTTCCCAAAGGAGGTGCACGTTGCTCCAATGCCATATTTTAGTTACTTTATTATAGTTTAGCTTTTGAAATTCACACTGTCTTGCATCCCCATTTCCGTTTGTGCCTGAAGGAAAAAAGCAACGCTGGGCTGAATTTGCCCGGGTCTTCGGAATTCCACAGTTTGGATTCAAAGCCCAGAAGTGGGAGGAGTGGAAGCCTTCCTCAGTGAATTTCAAGCACCCAAGTCTCAGGGTAAAGGACAAATTTCATCCTGTTCTGAATAATCCTACTATTCAGAAAACCTGGTGTCTACAGGGAAAAGAACACCAGGACTTGGGACCCAAAGGTAAAGGCAGTCACCTGCCAGACAGAGGCAGGAAAGGGGGGGAGGGTCCTTGGTAAATACTTCTTGCCTCCCAGGCGGAGCAGGCTTTGCCTCAAGTGGGAGATAAAGGGAATTTGTTAAATAAAGAAGCAGTGGGGGCCGACAAAAGCATCTGGCACAGGAAGTTAGGTCGACTAAGGCGACCAAGGTGTAGGCATTTGAATAGGTTTCTCGGGGTGAGCTTGAAGTGAAACCAGGTTGAAAAGAAGCAGCTGCTGGTGGTGAGTTTCTGGGTGGCTGATGTCCTGGGAGAAAGTGTCCTTGAGAATTTTAAAGGGTTAAATGCCTGGGAAATTATTTTAATGCAAAGTAGCCCTACCTCCAAGTATAATTACCAAGCAGGCTATCGAACAGAAAAGCTCACAGATCAAATTGAGATGCCAGAATCATACTATGAAACTTGCATGGCACAGAGCACAGGGCATGAGTTGCGTCAGGTGGATGCACTTGGGACGGGGTCCTCAAGGGGGGTAAGAAGGGTGGCAATGGTCCTATGACCATCTCTCCGATGCACAGTGTGGTTACAGTTACGGAGGATGAGAATTTGAGATTGAATTAGGGCCATTGTTTTGCAGAAGGAATTTTCACTGCCTGGGCAGAATCCACGTGAGGTTGGACTGGGTGTCACCAATGGATGGCTAGTTTAAGAGCTATGGATGTTGGGTGCCTCTGGTACACAAGGATATTTAGCACTGGATAAATAAGTATATTAGGTGCCTCTTTGATCCTTCCATCCTGTTCTGTGTTCTGTACACATGTACTCTGCTTATCTAAATCTAATATGTCGTACTTATTTATCTATAGTTAATGAGCCATATGGGTTACATGGACTTCATTTGTTTTCTATAGTCAAAGTGAACATTTTCTGACAATACAATAAATGTACTTTACACCTGACTGGCCATATAGTTCCTGTTCTCCTGCAGCTCTTTCCTAATTCTCAGCCTCTCCAAGATCCCAGATCTCATTTCTTAGGTCTCTTGTCCTGCCTCAGCCACTGAATCCTACAATCACACTTAACATTCCCCAAATTGTGTAAGCGTTTGCAGTTTATTTCAGTGCTGTCTGATGAACCACTCAACACAAGCGCACTAATTCCCACCTGATTCCCTGATCAATTTCTATCTCATTATGTCAATAAAAATGGTTCCTTTTATCTACAGAGACTTTACAGAGAAAAAGCCCTTCATTAAGTATCTGCTAAATCAGTCTCCATCAGGATAACAGAAAAATGATGATGATTCTTAGCTCCACGGATGGCTCTTTACTGTGCCTTTCCTTACTCTGTTTGCATCTTCCAAAGAATAGTGAAAAGTAAATCAAGTTTCAACTTGGAGGAAGATATATTAAAAAGTATTTACCTTCATCCAGCACTCTCTTATATGGAAAAATGTTTAAAAATTTTATCTCATATGATCCTTAAGCTACACTTTGAAGTTAACTACCATTTATATGTAAAGAAACCGAAGCTCTGAAAGTTGAAGTAACACATCCAATGTTGCTATTGCCTTCCTTTGAGAGTCTGAATTGACGATGCTGCTTTATCCCTCTAACATCCACTGTAATCCATTTTCTGTTTCTAATGCCGTTGTGATAAATCAAGCTAAAATTTTAAAATCTTCAAAGGAATTCCACTGTGGCGTAGCAGAAAATGAATCTGACTAGTATCCATGAGAACTCGGGTTCCATCCCTGGCCTTGCTCAGTGGGTCGGGGATCCGGCATTGCCGTGAGCTGTGGGGTAGGTCTCAGACAAGGCTCAGATCCTGAGTTGCTGTGGCTGTGGAATAGGCTGGCAGCTGCTCTGATTCGACCCCTAGCCTGGGAAAATACATATGCCACGAGTGCAGCCCTAAAAAAAAAAAAAAAAAAAAAAAAAGGACAAAAAAAGAAGTAAAAATATACAAAATAAATAAATAAAAGTAAAAATCACTCCAAGGGGTTCTCACTGTGGCACAGTGGGTTAATCCGACTTGTCTCTGTGGAGGTGCTGGTTCAATCCCTGGTACAGCACAGTGGGTTAAGGATCCAGCGCTGCTGCAGCTCTGGCTCCGATTCCATCCCTGGCCTGGGAACTTCCATATGTTACGGGTTCAGCCAAAAAAAAACCAAAAAAAACCCAAATCACTTCAAAATTCATCCTTCATTAGTTCATACAAAGAATATTTGTTCACAGTTACTAAGTATCAAATATTCTGCTTGGTACTGAGTTAGCCAAATAATCATTGTGCTCATCTTAGAGATAACACAGACCGTTAAGTCCTCTGACCTCAGATATTACCTTATTGACTCTAACATTTACAGCAACTATGTGCCCCGTACTATGATAACTAGTTAAACTGCATTTTCTCATTTGGTTTTATAAATCAAGATGAGACATCCTTATCCTATTATAGATGCTGAGGGTTACCACATGAGCAATAATTTCCCAATGGACACACATCTAAAAGAGCTGACTTCAGAATCTCTAATCCTACCTACACTTCTCTAAGAATATCTCTCCATCTCGGAAGGTTGACATGCTTCCATTTTAGTATTTATTTCCATTTGCACTATACCATTTAAAAAACAATGTTCTATTACCTGGGCATGTGAACGCCTTTCTCATCTTTACCTTGCAGACATTTATTTTTTTATGTTTTAATTTTTTTTTTTTGCTTTATAGGGCCGCACCCATGGCATATGAAGGTTCCCAGGCTAGGGGTCTAATTGGAGCTGTAGCCGCCAACCTACGCCAGAGCCACAGCAACGCAGGACCCAAGCTGCGTCTGCGACCTCCACCACAGCTCACAGCAACACCTGATCCTTAACCCACTGAGCGAGGCCAGGGATCAAACCCACAATCTCATGGTTCCTAGATGGATTCGTTTCTGCTGTGTCACCATGGGAACTCCCTACCTTGCAGACTTTTAATGGGCTTCTCTTCCTCTGCTGACTGTGAACAGTGAACCCCAGGATTCTGTCATCAGACCTGTTCTATTCTCATCTTCATGCTTCGCCCTTGCTTTTCACTAGCACCTCTCTACCTGAATGGTCCCACATCTGTGCCTAGAGTTTAAGTCTGCTGTGCCGAGACCCCAGACACATCTGTCTACTTGGTATCTCCATTCACACTAACTTGATTCCAAGACTCAGCTTCCTTGTCTGTAAAATAAACCTGAGTAACGGGTCTCATGCAGCTGTGGTGAGAATTGGTGCTAACATGTGAAAGAGACCTCCCAACAGGGGGCTGAGGTCACTGAGCACACTGAGGTATATGCAATGACTGGCCAACAGGGACCTGTTGTATAGCACAGGGAACTCTACCCAATATTCTGTGATCATCCATGTGGGAAAAGAATCTGAAAGAGAATGGATGTGTGTACATGCATAACTGAATCACTTCATTGTATAGCAGAAATTATTACAACTTTGTACATCAAATATATGTCAGTAAAACTTTAAAAAATGAAAAATGAAAGGAAAAAAAAAAAAAAAAAAGGATTCCCAGACAGGCACCTAGTAAAGGGTAACCACCAGTCTCATGGAAATTAAGCTGGCAACTCAAACCCATGGTCAAGCCCAGATCTATAGCCAAACATATCCAAATCATGTCTAAACATGTCCAAGCAAACGTGTCCCAAGTCAAACCCATTCTTCTCTTCCCCCGCTCCTCTTTCAGCATTTTCTTTTTTTTTTTTTTCTGTCTTGTTGCCATTTCTTGGGCCGCTCCCACAGCATGTGGCGGTTCTCAGGCTAGGGGTCGAATCAGAGCTGTAGCCACCGGCGGATGCCACAGCCACAGCAACGTGGGATCCGAGCCACGTCTGCGACCTACACCACAGCTCACGGCAACACCGGATCCCCAATCCACTGAGCGAGGCCAGGGATCAAACCCACATCCTCATGGAAACTAGTCAGGTTTATTTCCACTGAGCCAGAAGGGGAACTCCTCTTTCGGCATTCTGTGCTAGTTCATGGCACTACAGCCCCCGTATCATCATAGCTGGAAGCCTAGTGGTTATCTTAGGATATTTCCTCTCCTTCACCTACCATATCCAAATAGCTACTAGTTAAGTCTATCTCTTTAACAATATTCCAAACCAATTACCTACTGGTATTGAGCAGCTACTGTGTACTAAGTTTTTTCATACTCTCCCAAATAGTCATATGAAGAAGACATTATTATAACCATTTATACGTAAGGAAAAAGAAGCCTAGAGCTTAAGCAACATGTCAAAGGTGGCACTGGTTGTATAAGGTAAATAAATCTAGATTCAGATTTCATTACCTGACTCCAAAGCCCCAGCTGTTCCTTTGCGCTATTATTTTCCATGGATCCTCATCCAGACCTATATTAATAGACATAATCACTAAAATCTATGATTCTCACCTTGGCGCCTTCTAATTCCTTCCCCACATTGACAGGGAGAGTAATCTAAAATGCAGATCTCAGAGTTCCCTGGTGGCCTAATGGTTGGGATTCAGTGCTTCCCCTGCTGAGGCCTGGGTTCAATCCCTGGTCTGGGAACTGAGATACCACATCAAGCTGCTGCACATCTTGGCCACACACACAAAAACAAAACAACAATAGCAAAAAAATGCAGATCTCCTCAAAAGCTTTCAAAGGCTCACATTTGCCTATCTCATTGTGTTTCTCCAATACATCATCCTAATCAAAATAGGATCTTTGGAGTTTTTTAAAAATGCAGATTCTGGAGTTCCTCTGTGGTGCGACTCAGGTTGCTACCATGGCACAGGTTCGATCCCTGGCCCAGGAACTTTCACATGCCACAAGCTTGGACAAAAAAAAACCAAATAAACAAACACTGCAAATCCAGGGACTCATCACAAATGTACAGAATCAGGAAGTTCTCGTCGAGGCTCAGCGGAAATGAATCCAACTAGGAACCATGAGGTTGCGGGTTCAATCCCTGGCCTCACTCAGTGGGTTAAGGATCCGGCGTTGCCATGAGCTGTGGTGTAGGTCATAGACACAACTCATATCCCACATTGCTGTGGCTGTGGTGTAGGCCGGCTGCTGTAGCTCCGATTGGACTCCTAGCCTGGGAACCTCCACATGCCATGGATGTGGCCCTAAAAAGCAAAAAAAAAAAAAAAGTACAGAATCAGAATTCCTGGGTTTAGGCCACCCTTCCACCCCGAAATTTTTTTTTTTTCCACTGTCCCAGCACCATATGCAAGTTCCCAGACAAGGGATAAAAACCAAGCTGCAGCAACACCAGATCCTTAACCCACTGTTCTCAGCTGGGGATCAAACCTGCACCTCCATGGAGATAAGCCTGATCATTAACCCACTTTGCCACAGTGGGAACTCCCAAGGCAATGCGTGCTGTTTTTTTTTTTTTTTTTTTTTTTGTCTTTTCTAGGGCCGCACTCGCGGCATATGGAGGTTCCCATGCTAGGGGTCCAGTCAGAGCTAAAGCCACCGGCCTACACCAGAGCCACAGCAAAGCTGGATCCAAGCCGCGTCTGTGACCTTCACCACAGCTCACCACAAGGGGGGATCCTTAACCCACTGATTGAACCCGTGTCCTTATGGATACTAATCGGGTTCATTAACCACTGAGCCATGACAGGAACTCCTGAAGCTCGGATTCAATCCCTGGTCAGGGAACTTCCATATGCCTTGGTTGTGGCCATTTAAAAAAAGTAAGCATTTATGGTAATAAATAATTACCACTAACAGGAACCTTTTTGAAATATGAAAATAGATCATGTATTTATCTTACTGTCTTTAGGGAAGCCTAGAATCTGGAACTCTGGCTTTTGAACCACAGTTCAGTCTGCTTTGGGCAAAGCCACCAAAGCCACCATTAAGCTCATTTTGAGGGTCACTCCTCCCCCCAGTGGTCCACTGTTGCTCTGGGGACTCACCAATTTCCTGTTTTAGAACCTTGGCAAGCTTCTTGCTCATCCCCAGGTCTTCCAGGACAAGGGAATGGTTGTCTAGACATATTCCTCAATTGTGTGTGGTTCAGATGGAAATTCACGTACGATGATGGCAATGAGATGTATGCAGATAGGCTTGATGAACTAGGGGTTTCCTAAAGGGAACCAACTGGAGGCCCTGAGAGAAAACAAAACAAATGTACAAAAAAGCTTAGCAGAGTAAATGACACTTGTTTGACAAGTGACTCCCAGTAGTTCTAAACCAAAGTCGTGAAGGAAACACGTAAACGTTCTTGGCAGAGTGGGACTGGGTATTATAATGGGGTATGAATGGCTGAGGACAAGCAGAAATGAGATCTGTTGTTATGGGGTTGTGACTGAAAGCATTATCAATGCTATTCATATTGTTTCAGTGTTATCAGCAGGAAAACTGGGGGTGGAGGGAATTAAAAAAGAAGAATGGGAAAAAACATAAACCCAAATGTTCCATTCCAAAAGGTACAGGGGTTAGTTCCCTGGTGGCCCAGTAGGTTAAGGATCTGGCATTGTCACGGCTGTGGCGCTGGTCACTATTGTGGTACAGGTTCAATCCCTGGTCTGGGAATTTTTGCATGCAGGAAGATTATGACCAAACCCGCACAACGATTAATGCCTTTGTTTAATTCATATTTATTAAATATTGCTATTTGCTATAGACCTTTCTTTTTAAAACATTAACTTATTATTTGGGGGGGGGGTGTTCCCATCGTGGCTCAGCAGTAACAAACCCACGAGGATGCAGGTTTGATCCCTGGCCTCACTCACAGGGTTAAGGATCCAGTGTTGCCAGGAGCTGTGGTATAGTTTGCAAATGCAGCTCAGATCCCGAGTTGCTGAGGCTATGGGGTAGGCTGGGGGCTACAGCTCTGATTTGACCCCTAGCCTGGGAACTTCCATATGCCGCAGGTGCAGCCATAAAAAGCAGAGGGAAGGAGTTCCCGTCGTGGCACAGTGGTTAACGAATCCGACTAGGAACCATGAGGTTGCGGGTTCGGTCCCTGCCCTTGCTCAGTGGGTTAACGATCCGGCGTTGCCGTGAGCTGTGGTGTAGGCTGGAGACACGGCTCCGATCCTGAGTTGCTGTGGCTCTGGCGTAGGCCAGCAGCTACAGCTCCGATTTGACCCTTAGCCTGGGAACCTCCATGTGCTGCTGGAGCGGCCCAAGAAATGGCAAAAAGACAAAAAAAAAAAAAAAAAAAAAAAAAGCAGGGGGAAAAAAATCTCTACCGTATTTTATTTGAGAACCTCTATGAATAAAACCGTGAAACCCTTCTGAGGAATATACAGATAGTTTTTTTATATTGTGAAGATATTGGTTCTCCTTAAATGAATTTATATTCAATATTACCCCAATTAAAATACCAGGGGATGGATTTTCTTTTTTGGAAGTGGAAAAAAATTTAATCCTGGAAAATTGTGAGCAAGGAAAACGAGGAGGGAGTAGCCCAGCAGACATTTTGTCTTATTTTAATTTTTTATTAAAGTATAGTTGATTTTCTGCTGTACAGCAAAGTGACCCACTCATGTATATATACATTCTTTTTCTCATATTCCATCTATCCCAAGAGATTGGATATAGTTTCCTGTGTTGTACAGTAGGAAGATATTTTAAAAATATGTATGCAATTTGGTGCTACAGAAGAAACAGATGAACAGAACAAAGATGTCTCAAATAGCCCAGGTACATATGCAAATTTAATATATGGTAATTGTTGAGTAAATGATCTTGGCTAGTTAGTTATTGAGGAAGAAAACACCAAGATGGTTCCTTATTTCATATCACACCCACAAATTCCAGAGGAATCAAAGATTTAATCATAAATGAAAAGTACAAAATACTAGAAGAAACATTCATAAATACTTTTAATGCTTATGAAACTGGAATAAAAAAGTCCTTTTCAAGAAGGCATTAATACACAAAGGTTGTAAATGGAAAATTTTCTATATGATTAGTAATTATTTTTTAGAAGTTCTAGAGTTCCCATGTCACAGGGGATTAAGGATCTGGTGTTGTTGCTGTTGCAGCTCAGATCCCTGTGTGGCCAGAAAAAAAAAAAGAAGAGATTAGGGAATTCCAAGACCAAGTGACCTGCAGGTCCCGGTCCTGGTTCTGGGACTGCCATTTTTTGCTGTCACATGGTGGACAGTGCAAGGGAGCTTTCTTATGGGGCTCCTTTTTTTTTTGGCCACATCCATGGCATGCAGAAGTTCCCAGGCCAAGGATCGAATCTGTGCTACAGCAGCGACCCAAGCCACAGCAGTGACAACGCCAGATCCTTAACGCACTACACCACAAGGGAGCTCCCCAACCAAAAACTAAAAAAAATTTTTTTCATTCAAAAGGACATATCAAGAAAGTAAAAAGAAGAGTTCTCTTGTGGCACAGTGGGTTAAGGATCTTGTGATGCCACTGCAGCAGCTCGGGTCAGTGCTGTGGCATAGGTTCTATCTGGGAACTTTGATATGCCATGGGCACAGCCAAAAAAAAAAAAAAAAGTGGAGTTCCCGTCGTGGCGCAGTGGTTAACGAATCCGACTAGGAACCATGAGGTTGCGGGTTCGATCCCTGCCCTTGCTCAGTGGGTTAACGATCCGGCATTGCCGTGAGCTGTGGTGTAGGTTGCAGACGCGGCTCGGATCCCGCGTTGCTGTGGCTCTGGCGTAGGCCGGTGGCTACAGCTCCGATTCAACCCCTAGCCTGGGAACCTCCATATGCCACGGGAGCGGCCCAAGAAATAGCAACAACAACAACAACAACAACAACAGACAAAAAGACAAAAAAAAAAAAAAAAAGTGAAAAGACAATCTACAGAATGGGATTTGCAAATCATATAATTGATGAGACTCATCCCGCCTATATAAAGACCTCTTACAACTCAATAAAAACAATAAATAAGAACTGAAGGAACCCAATTAAAACTCAGGCAAAGGACCTGAATAGACATTCCACCAAAGAAGATATACAAATGGCCAATAAGCACATAAAAAAATGTTCAATAGCATTAGATATTAGGGAAATGCAAATCCAAACCACACTGAGCTATCATTTCACACCCACTAGGACACATAAAAGTGTCACACTACTATATATAAAGTAGATAAGCAAAAGGACCTACGGTACAGCACAGGGAACTCCACTCTATTCTGTAATAACCTACATGGGAAAATAATCTGAAAAAGAATGGCTATATATATACATACAATTATGCACCTGAAACTAACAACCCTGTACATCAACTACACCCCAATATAAAATAAAAATTAAATTAAAAAGTCACATGATAAATTAACAAGTGTTGTTCAGTATAAAGAGAAATCAAATCCCTCACACACAGAACAAAAATATCTACCTATTCAATTATATTGAATAGCTTCACAATATTCCATTACAGGATGTTGCAAAATTTAGTTTAACCAGTTTCCTACCTATTAGAACATTTAGGGTTTTTCTGGGTTTTTTTGGTTGAGCCTACGACATGGGGAACACCCCAGCAGTGACAACGGTGAATTCTTAACCACTACGCCACCAGGGAACTCCAGAACATTTAGGTTTTACTATAATCACTTAAGTCTATTACTTTCCTCTTTGTTTTGATCTTTGTAGTATATAGATGTGTTTTTATATAATTTATATATTATAGAGTTCACCCAATGAAAGTATACAATTCAATAATTTTTAGCATTTGTACAGCATTGTGGAACCACTACCATAATCTAACTTTAGAGTGTTTCCATCACCACCCATTAGAAGTCATTCCCTGTCTCTCTGTGTCCCCAACTCCCCTTTGTTTTCTTCCTTTTAGTTCTAGGTCACCACTACCTTCTTCCTCTCAATAGATTTGCTGGGTCTTTAAATTTCATATAAATTGAGTCATATAATATGCGAGCTTTTGTGACTGGCTTATGTTTTCAAGGTTCATCCACATCCATAGCATGTATCAGTACTTCATTACTTTTTATAATCATAATAATGTCACATTATATGGTTATACCACATTTGGTTATCCATTTATCTGTCAATGGATAAATGGACATATATGTAGTTTCCAGTTGGGGTTTTTGTGAACAATCCTTCAAGGAACATTTGTGAACAAGTTTTTGTGTGGACATGTTTTCATCTTTCATGGGTAATACACCTAGGAATGGAAATGTTGGATTATATGGTAACTAGTTTCTTTATACACTCAATTTTACCTAATTTGTCTTGTTTCTTTTCCAAAACATATCCTCCGCTGCTATATACATAAGGATTTTAAAAAACCCAAAGAGTGAAAAAAATGCTCAATCTCATACTAAAAACGCAGATTTAAAGTACAGGATCCCTTTCTCACTTCAGATTGATAAAGAGTAAAAGTTTCATAGTAAAACATTTTCATAAAAGTGTGTAAAAACTGGCACCCTTATACCTTGCTGTGGATTTAACGTTATTCAAGTTCTTGATCACTTAGCCAAGAGACAGGATGCCAGTTCCAGTTATGTCGATTCATTCCTTAATTTAAAAAAAATGAGATTTCAATTTAATCTCTGAAATCCATGCCAACTCAGGTGATATAATCCTACCAATTAAGTCCCAAAGTCTCTACCAATCTAGAAAGGGTAGTAAAATTTTCTTCAGAATAAGAAAAGCGGAAAATACTTGCATTTGAAGGTATGCAAGGTTCCATGCACGCCCTGAATTTTAGCCAGAAATGGAACCCAACAGTCTAGCGGGTTTCTGCGGCCGCCCACGCCTGCGCAGTGAGGGCAGCTCGCTAGTGATTCCGCTCGACGGATGCCCCGCCTCTCGAAGCGTCCGCAGTTTGGTCCTTCTCTGGACTCGCTTGCCGGCTTCCGTAGTCTGCGGTTAAGGGGAGGCGGTGGTTGCGACCTCAGGGCCACGCCGAGGCTGAGCCGGACGATTTGCGCGTTCTTCACTCCCCCGCCGGGATCTGCAGTTTCAGCGGTGCCGCCGACGCCACCGTAGCCCGAATCGCCGGTGCGGATTTGTTTCTAGACTCGTTGGTGCCACTCTTTGGGAATCCTCATCTGAGGGCTTCTAAGTGATGAAGGATGACGGAGTGGTGAAGACCCAGGGCGCAGAGCCGGAGCGGGTGGGCCCAGGTCTCACCTCAGCCTGGTCCTCAACAGCATCCCGCAACTTGGAGGCCCTGGGACCAGAGGCGCTCCTCGACCTCTCCCTTGTCTCATTTAACCAGCCCTGAGCAGATGCCTCCAACCTTGCTTCAGCTGGAGCCAGCCATTTGGAATCTTGGCCATACTTATGGAACAAACACTTTTGGTCTCTCCCACCACCCACCCCCAAATGGCACTTTTCAACTTGGATTGTATCTGAAATACAGGTGGCTTGGGAGTTGTGGAGGGAGGAAATCCTGTCCATCAAGGACCAGACACCTAACGTTTTTGGGGCAGTTATCAATGTACTGCCTCAGCTCCAAGTTTAATCTTTTTTTTTTTCTTTTAATAATGATTTTTATTTTTTTCCATTATAGCTGATTTACAGTGTTCTGTCGATTTTCTACTGCACAGCAAGGTGACCCAGTCACACATACATGCATACATTCTTTTTTCTCACATTATCATGCTCCATCACAAGTGACTTGACATAGTTCCCAGTCTTTGCTTATCCATTCCAAAGGCAGTAGTTTGCATCTGTTAACCCCAAATTCCCAGTCCACCCATCCCACTCCTTCCCCACACCTTGGCAACCACAAATCTGTTCTCCATGTCTATGAATTTCTTTTCTTTAGAAAGGTTCATTTGTGCCATATATTAGATTCCAGATATAAGTGATGTCATATGGTATTTGTCTTTCTCTTTCTGACTTACTTCCTTTAGTATGAGAGTCTCTGGTTCCATCCATGTTGCTGCAATGGCATTACTTTGTTCTTTTTGATGGCTGAGTAGTATTCCATTGTGCATATATGCATATATACCATATCTTCCTAATCCAATCATCTGTTGATGGACATTTAGGTTGTTTCCATGTCTTGGCTATAGTGAATAGTGCTGCAATGAACATGTGGATGCATGTATCTTTTTTTTTTAGGGCTACACCCATGGCATATGGAGGTTCCCAGGCTAGGGTCTAATTGGAGCTACAGCTGCTGGCCACAGAGCTGCATTTGTGACCTACACCACAGCTCACTGCAACGCTGGATCCTTAACCCACTGAGCGAGGGCAGGGATCGAACCTCCAACCTCATGGTTCCTAGTCGGATTTGTTTCCACTGCGGCACAATGGGAACCCTGTATGTGTCTTTTTAAAGGAAAGTTTTGTCTGGGTATATGCCCAAGAGTGGGATTGCTGGGTCATATGGTAGTTCTATATATATATTTCTAAGGTACCTCCATACCGTTTTCCGTATTGATTGTACCAATTTACATTCCCACCAATAGTGCAGGAGGGTTCCCTTTTCTCCACACCCTCTCCAGCATTATGTTATTTGTAGACTTATTATTGATGTCCATTCTGACTGGTGTGAGGTGGTACCTCATAGTAGTTTTGATTTGCATTTCTCTAATCAGTGATGTTGAGCATTTTTTCATGTGCTTGTTGGCCATCTATATATCTTCTTTGGAGAAATGTCTATTCAGGTCTTTTGCCTATTTTTCCATTGGGTTGTTGGCTTTTTTGCTGTTGAGTTGTATAAGTTGTTTGTAAATTTTAGAGATTAAGCCCTTGTCAGTTGCATCATTTGAAACACTATTTTGTAAATTATCCTTTTTTTTTTTTTTTTTTTTTTTTTTTGCTATTTCTTGGGCCGCTCCCGCGGCATATGGAGGTTCCCAGGCTAAGGGTCGAATCAGAGCTGTAGCCACAGGCCTACGCCAGAGCCACAGCAACTCGGGATCCGAGCCTCGTCTGCAACCTACACCACAGCTCACGGCAACGCTGGATCGTTAACCCACTGAGCAAGGGCAGGGACCGAACCCGCAACCTCATGGTTCCTAGTCGGATTCGTTAACCACTGCGCCACGACGGGAACTCCCTTTTTTTTTTTTTTTTTTTTTTTTTTTTTATGGTTTCCTTTGCTGTGCGAAAGCTTGTCAGTTTGATTAGGTCCCATTGGTTTATTTTTGCTTTTATTTCTATTGCCTTGAGAGACTGACCTGAGAGAACATTTGTAAGATTGATATCAGAATGTTTTGCCTATGTTCTCTTCTAGGAGTTTGATGGTGTCTTGTCTTACATTTAGGTCTTTAAGCCATTTTGAGTTTATTTTTGTGCATGGTGTGAGGGTGTGTTCCAATTTCATTGATTTACATGTGGCTGTCCAGTTTTCCCAGCATCACTTGCTGAAAATACTTTTTCCTTTGTCGAAGATTAATTGACCGTAGGTGTCTGGGTTTATTTCCGGGTTCTCTATTCTCTTCCATTGGTCTGTATGTCTGTTTTGGAACCAGTACCACATGGTCTTGATGACTGTGGCTTTGTAATATTGTGTGAAGTCTGGGGGAGTTATGCCTCCTGCTTGGTTTTTGTTCCTCAGCATTGCGTTGGCAATTCTGGGTCTTTTGTGGTTCTATATAAATTTTTGGATTGTTTGTTCTAATTCTGTGAAAAATGTCATGGGTAATTTGATAGGGATTTCATCGAATCTATATACATTGCTTTGGGTAGCATGGCCATTTTTACAATATTAATTTTCCCAAAAAAGGAGCATGGAATACCTTTCCATTTCTTTGTGTACTCTTTAATTTCCTTAATGAATGTTTTATAGTTCTCAGCATATAAGTTTTTCACCTTCTTGGTCAGGTGTATTCCCAGGTATTTGATTTTTGGGGAGTGCAATTTTAAAAGGTATTGTATTTTTGTGTTCCTTTTCTAATATTTCATTGTTAGTATACAGAAATGCAACTGATTTCTGAATGTTAATCTTATACCCTTATATACTGCTACTTTGCTGAATTTGTTGATCAGTTTGAATAGTTTTTGGGTTGAGTCCTTAGGGTATTCTTTTTCTTTTTTTCTTTTTTGTCTTTTCTAGGGCCGCACCCGTGGCATATGGAGGTTCCCAGGCTAGGGATCTAATCGGAGCTGTAGCAGCCAGCCTACACCAGAGCCACAGCAATGCCAGATCAGAGCCGCGTCTTTGACCTACACCACAGCTCACAGCAACTTGGGATCCTTAATCCACTGAGCGAGGCCAGGGATCGAACCTGCAACCTCATGGTTCCTAGTCAGATTCGTTAACCACTGAGCCATGACAGAAACTCCACGGGCTTTCTATATGTAGTATCATGTCATCTGCATACAGTGACAGTTTTACCTCTTCTCTTCCAATTTAGACACTTTTATTTCTTTTGTTTGTCTGATTGCTGTGGCTAGGACTTCCAGTGCTATGTTGAATAAAAGTGGTGAGAGTGGGTATCCTTGTCTTGTTCCAGATTTTAGTGGGAAGGCTTTCAGCTTTTCTCCATTGAGTATTATATTTGCTGTGGGTCAAATTCATCTTTCAAGACCTGTTTTGTGGTAATGCCTGGAATTCCCTTTGAATCATCTATTTGGCTTGTTAAGCACAGTGAAGTTTTTCTCAGTAGATGGTGCTAGAAGGATATTGTAGAGGGAAGTGGGCTTCTGCTGGTGTCCGTGGCTATATCACAGGTCAGTAGTGGAGATGAGACAACATTGGGGGGGGTGTCCCCTCCCCGTCAGGCATGCACCCAGAACCCAGGCTCCCTCACCCACCTCACAGCCTGGCCAGGGTTGGCACTCACTCCACTAGGTCCCATGCCTCTCACCTGTTGCCAGCTTGATCCTTTCTGAATACTCACATATCTGGCCACCAGCCGTGGCGTACCTAAGAGTTGTTTCTTGCTTGCCTGGGGAGTGTAATCAAGCAGGACCCTGTGAGGTTTTCCCAGAGTGGACCCCCAACTCATGTCCTTCAACTGCCTTTTTGTCCATAGAAAAACTAGTCAAAGAATCAATTTAATCAGAAAAGTGAGAAAATAAAGGGAAAACGGTCAAGCAAGACAGAGGAGTAATAGTTTAGCCACTCAACAAGGTCAAGGACCTTTGATTCCTCAAGGACTATAGATTGTATTTGAGCCATGTCCTTGGAGCCGTGTTTGTTTGTCTGTTTGTCTGTTTGCCTTTCCTAGGGCCGCTCCCGCGGCATATGGAGGTTCCCAGGCTAGGGGTTGAATCGGAGCTGTAGCTGCCAGCCTACGCCAGAGCCACAGCAACACAGGATCCAAGCCGCGTCTGCGACCTACACCACAGCTCATGGCAATGCCCAATCCTTAACCCACTGAGCAAGGCCAGGGATCGAACCCGCAACTTCATGGTTCCTAGTCGGATTCATTAACCACTGAGCCACGATGGGAACTCCAGAGCTGTTTTGTTTGTTCATTTGTTTTGCTGGTGCTGAAGCTCTCAGCAGGTGAAAGAAGTCAACTCTATGCTGACTGCAAGTCCATAAACCCCAGTGGGGTAGGAACCAGAAAGTTGATGACACTAACTCCAACTACCTCACCACCCACCAATCAGGAAGTTGTTCATAAGCTGACCACGCCCTGCTCCTCAAACACTATAAGACTCCTCACTACCCCCTCAGGGGGCCACAGTCCTTAAGGCACTAGCCTGCCACGATCCCTTTCACTGACAATTAAAGCTGTTTTTTCTGTTTCCTCGAACTCCACGTTTCTATTTGGCATCTGTGTACAGAGGCAGCTGTGCAGTCCAGCAAATTCTCCTGCTCTCCAGGAAATGGCAACCATGCCTTTTCCAGAAAAAGCTGAACCTCCTCTGGGGAGATAGTCTCCCAAATTTGTCCTTTCTTGCACACTCTCCCCTCAGCTCCCGGATACCATATTGAGTTCTCTTACATCTTTTATTTATTTATTTATTTATTTAGGCCCTTAGGACCAAACCCACAGCATTTGGAGGTTCCCAGGCTAGGGATCAAACTGGAGCTGTAGCTGCCGGCCTACACCACAGCCACAGCAATGCCAGATCTGAGCCGTGTCTGTAATCTACACCACAGCTCATGGCAACACCAGATCCTTAACCCTCTGAGTGAGGCCAGGGATCGAACTGCCGTCCTCTTAGATGTTAGTCAGGCTCATTACCACGGAACTCTGCTTTTGATTTTTTGATCCCTCAAAACACTTCGTTTTTTTAGTGTTCTGACTCTGCTTTGTGCCTTCCACACTTTCACAATGACTTTCTGTTCCTCCATACAGCAAACTCGCTTGATCCTGCCACAGACATTTAGGTCCCACAGAACTACCAAAGGCCCTGCTGGTATGTTTTTTGTGTGGACAACTTCCGGTCTCTCAGCATGAACCCTTCAAAGGTGGCCTGGGCATGTGCCATAGGAGGATTTTGGTGCTTTCCCATCCTTTTTGGTATAAAGTTAAATAATTCTATCATCAGAGGTTCTGGACAACCTAGTTTTATTAGTGGTTGTGTTGTAGGACAGCCTACAAGGGTATGTCAACCGCTGGACCATTCTGAATGCCTCCAGATAGCACCAGCCCCCGGGGGAAAAGCCTGGATACTATTTTAAGCGTAACTATTTTAAAACTATTTTAAGTGGAATTGGAAAGCTTTGAGCAGGGGAGCAACATGATCTGATTTTAAAAGGTCACTCTGGTCATGTGAAGAATGAATTATAAGGAAGTAAAGATGGAAAAAAGGAGCGGAGACAACAACAGTTTTGGAGAATGTGGTGTACTCTCTGAGGATCCCTGGGGACAGACAGGGGTGTTTCACCCTTTCATCTCCTCTGATACAGAGCACCACAGTTTGAGGATTAAGTTGGGTGTAAGGAAGGCTACATGGAGCTCCTGCCTGGGCTAGCAGAAATAGAAAGCAACCATTCAAGTATCTTTTAGTAGGAGTTTCCTGGTGGCTCAGAGGGTTAAGGATCCAGTGTTGTTACTGCTGTGGCACCAGCGTAACCCCTGGCCTGGGAACTTCTGCATGTCACAGGTATGGCCAGAAAAAAAAAGGAAAGCAGGGAGTGCCCCGAGATCCTTTCTTGCATAAACACGAGTTAAGGAAGTTCCCGTTGTTGCTCAGTGGAAACGAATCCTACTAGTATCCATGAGGATGCGGGTTCGATCCCTGGCCTCACTCAGTGGATTAAGGGTCCGGCATTGCTATGAGTTGTGGTGTGGGTCACAGATGTGGCTTGGATCCTGCATGGCTGTGGCATAGACTAGCAGCTGCAACTCTGATTTGACCCCTAACTGGGAACTTCCATGTACTCAGGAGGTAGCACGGACCTTGCCCTGGAGGGGTTGTTAAACTAGGGGGTTTAGGCGGTTTCCTTGTAGTTGATTTGAACCTACTGAAGGATTATAAGTAGGATAGTGATGTATATCACATGGACGCTCTGATTAGAGTCAGATGAATTTTAGAGATTAAAGATGGGAAAAGAAAAGAAGTAAGAAAGAGCAAAGAGAAAAACAGAAGAATTCTCACCGGGGAAAGCAAGCAACATAATTTATTAAGTATGCAAGGCAATCCACTAAGGCTTTTCAATTTCATCTGCATAATAAATAAGTATTGCTATTTTCATTTGTATGAAACTCTCATGAGAAACTTACTCAAAGTTACAATAGGTACCGAGTGGCCATACCAAGATTTAAAGCTGATTCTGCTGTTACAAGAAGGACCAAACCAAAAAAAAAAACCAAAAAAAAACAGGCCTGTGATGTTTATATGTACATTCAAAATTTTTATTTCAAAACAAAGAACCACAGTAACAGTAGAAAATCCACTTGGAAATTATTCACAATCTGGTCACTGAGAAATGGGAAGTCTTCCACACTGCATTACTGCCAACTCATTGTTTTTGAGGAGCCAGAGCAGAGGTGCAATTAGAGGAAAGTCATCTGTTCTGGCAAAGCCCCATCTGATGGCTCTGAGTTTTTATCCAAAGGCTCAGCGACCAGAGGGAATGGTGAGAACCACAGAACCAAAATACTGTCATAGGCAAGGGTTTGGCTAAACGGCCTGAAATATGTAAGCACCAAAGAGGGAGACGGAGATCAAGCAACAAATGGAAAAGAGGAGAGGGGCCCAATCTCCATTTGTAAAAATACTGGGAAACTGGATGATGGTGGGGGCATCCGAGACCTGCTTAAAGGGTAGACCCCCTCATCTCGCCTAACTCTGAACAGCCCCAGAGTTTAAGTCTTCGGTTTGTTCCTTATCCCCTTAAAAGAAAAAGGCCTCCCTTCCCCATGGGCCTCTCCAGCGCCCCCAGGAGGTCACATCCTGATCTCAATCTTTCCTACATCCTCCCGTTGCCTGAGGTTGGAGCAGGTTCACCTCAATTGCAAAATCCAGTAAGGAAAAGGCAGCCTGATGAGACTGACCTCTATAAAGTGTGAAAGCAAATCAAAGATGCAAATTCCACCCAGCAGAGGCAGTGCTATTTACATACATAAGAATGAGTTTGAACACATTCTATCCAAAGGGGGGGGGGACCTTAGGAACAGAGAGGAAACAAGTTACCCATAAACTACTTCCACCCAGAGCAAAGTGACAGCACACAGACATCCACATTCAAGCGTGACCCACACTGCACAACCACTCCTACCGTCTCAAGTGTGTCTATGGGAAAGGTCAAGGCCCCTGAGAGCACTGGACATAATACTGAGATGACATGGTAACAAGGGTAACTTGACATAGTAACAGACATCAATAAGTGTGAGATGATCCTATGGTGTAACATACCTCAACTGGATAATAATCGTCCAGGAACAAACCTCTCTTATGCTGAGGTTACAAATTCCAAGCTAGCTATGAATATCTCTGAATTCTTTTAAAGCTATGGCTTCAAGAACAAAATAAAAATCAACATCTAAAGTTGTCTAAAGAACAAACTGGAGAAATAACCAACCTCTACCAAGAACCCGAGATTTTACGTTGCTCATTTGGGGGCTATCCCACCAGATGGGCAGTAGGAGTACTTAAAAAAATAATAAAATAGAGTGAGTTTACTACAAGAGAAAGAAGCTGTTTGGTCCAGTGAGGGGAGAGAGGACTTCTAGAAATAACCATCCCTTCTCTGGACTCTATCCCAAATGAGACCCCATCAACCGTTAACTACAATGCCCATCTAAGTAATAATCCTAGATTTCAAGTAATACTACATATAATCTTAAAGAAAAAAGTTCCAGAGGAAAACTAGTAGCATCTTTATACAGGCACGTGACTTTTCTGAGAAATTATTAACCTTCAGAGTTTTCATCTGAAGGACAGAAACTGTTAAGAGGCCATGTGCAAACCTCACACACACCACACACCCTCTGATGACGCATCACCTGAATTCACCCCTTCTTATTGCACCTTAACCTCTTCAGAATTAAACCGTTCATCCTCTAACCTCTCTTTAAGTACCTCCCTCTAAACCTCAATTTCCTTATGCTTTCATTATTTGGTAAATTACAGTTAAAAAAATATATATTTATGCAATAAAACCAGACGATAAAATAAATAAAAACAAGGTAATTTGCTCTGCCGAGCTGTATGGAAGTGCGGAAGGTGCTCTTAGGTACCCCTCTCTGCCCTCCACACTCTTATGTGCATCGGCTTCCTGCTAAGTCTGAGGTGGGAGGAAAGGCACCCTCACACGTGCTCCCCTGAACGCCTGCGGGAGGCAGGATTAGAACCTAAGGGAGCAAGAGCTGGCAAAGCTGTCATTCGCCAAGCGGCCAATCCCTCCGGAAATGAAGGTAGGTTCCCTTGGTCTCTCCTTTAACAGAAGAGAATGTCCAAGAAATGAAACTGTAAAGAGCCACTGGAGAGAACGACCCACCCCGGCGCGGGGTCCTCTGCGTGCCCATCGAGCATGGGGGATGAGAGAGGGAATCAAGTAGCAGCATTCAGAAAACAGTCCTGGGTAGTAACAACCTGATGAGGGCTCGCCCTTGTTCAGGGAGAGGTTGCTTTTCCTGATGCGAGGGAGGTGGGAAGGAGGCCCGGCCTAGACGGCGTCCTTGGAGGGCGGGATGCTGCTCATCTCCACGATGGGGCCTTTCTCAGCGCGGCTCCCTGCCGGCACCTGCACTTCAAACGCCCGCGTAATTTCCTCAAAAGTCCTGCCGCGGGTCTCAGGGACTTTGAAGAAGGTGAAGACCCAGAAGACAACGAGGAAGCAGGTGAAGACAATAAAAACGTAGGCTCCTAAATAGAACTAGTGAAAGGACACACAAAAAGGAGAGTCAATGAAAACATCTGATCACGGACAAGCCCCAGTTTCTCTCACGCTCAGATTTCCAGGGGGCCTCAAGGCATAACGCTTCTATAGTTAATGAAAACATTAAGATTCCTTCAGAGACTCATTTATGACTTCATTGATGAATTACTAAATTTCTTGGCAATTTTGTGTCTTTTCTTTTCCTAGTCATTAAAGGGAGCTGTGAACAAATATCTAGACTATTTTAGGACTTTTGCTTATTACCTTTGAAATCTGGGTTTCTTAAAGACTCTTGGAAATAGGAAATGCCATTTCGCTGAGTAAGTCAGCTCTAGGCCATTTTTTTCACTTTTCAGCTGCGCCCACAGCATGTAGAAGTTTCCGAGCCAGGGGCTGAAGCCGAGTCACAGCTTTGATCTATACCACAGCTGTGGCAACACCAGATCCTTTAACCCACTGTGCTGAGGAGGGGATCGAACCCATACCTCCACAGTGACCAGAGTCACTGCAGTCGGATTCTTAATACACTGCACCACGGTGGGAACTCCCTGGGCCATTTTATTCTTTACTTTTTTGTCTTTTTGTCTTCTGAGGGCCGCACCCGATCCGATCCGCAGCTGCGACCTACACTACAGCTCCCAGCAATGCCGGATCCTCAACCCACGGAGCGGGGCCAGGGACCGAACCCACAACCTCATGGCTCCTAGTCGGATTTGTTTCCGCTGCGCCACAACAGGAACACCCCTGGGCCATTTTATAATAATAGGACCTCCCTCACTAACATCCTATGCTTGGTTAGCCTTTAGGATGATAAAGGCATTAGCGCTAATCCAAATGATGGATTTTAACTGGTTTGGAATCCCCTGAGGTTTATCATTACCATTCTCCTAGGCTGGTTTCAAAATGGGCTGGGTGAGTGAGTTTTCAGTTACTTACTGCAGCTGAGGGGAAGAGCAGTCCAACCAAGAAGTTGGAGGTCCAGTTGGAACAACCAGCCACTGCCATGGCAGCCGGGCGGGGTCCCTGGCCAAAGAGCTCAGCCACAATAAACCAGGGAATGGGGCCCGGGCCAATTTCAAAGAAGGCCACGAAGACCAAGATGGCCCCAATACAGATAAAGCTCATCCAGGTATGATTATCCTACAAGAAAGGAACACAGTAAAGTTAGCATTAAAGACAGCAGGACCTAGGCAGCATCCAACTTCTCAGAGATAAGGAGCAGTGACTGATAATGAAAAATTCCTTCTGTCCCACGGTATAGGAGTCACTGGATCTAGAAGCCGTGGGTCGTTGAATCCTAGCTGTGTGACCACACATGTCATTCTGCACTGAGATCATTTCACTCTATAAAATGGGAAGAACTACCTCAAGATTTCTTTAAGCATTAAATGAGATCGTGTATTTTAAAGGCTATAGGTTATATAGAGATACAAAGATTATAGCAGTTTAATGATCTATCTCTTGATAATCCACTTTTCTGAAAACTCTGGGCATGTTGCTTCTCCCAAATTTCATCTGTATGATCTCCAACTTCAACGACCCACCTCCTCTCCCCCCAACACTCCTCTTTCTTCACAAAGAGCACTCACCTTTAGTAACAGAGAAATTGTCATGAGGAGGGAACAAAAAGCCATGCCTCCAAGGCCTATCAGATGCAGAGTCCTCCTCCCTGCCCTTTCCACCAGGAACAGCTAAAAGAACAAAATCAAACAAACGAACATGAAAAGGCTGCTTTCCCTTTCCTGAAAACACTGTATGAGCTCCTGGATCTGCCTTACCAACAGCAGGACACTTGTAATAGTTACATTTTCCCTTGTCCAGTTAAAAGCATCCTACGCAATCCCTTGTGCACCTCCTCTTGCCTATCCATTCCCTATTTGCTTAAAGAGACTGCCTCACGCATCATTCAATCTCTTTTCTCCAAAAGGAATTTTGAAAAGGTTTAACTACATGACAGAAAGGAGCTGAAAGATATGCGACTTTGCACCCTTGAACTACGTGTGCAGCAAGAATTCTTCTCCTGCTTCAAGTGATCAAAACATTGGACTTACAGAAACCACAGTGAAGATGGTATTAACCACGCCAGCCCCAATAGTGGCATAGATTGGCTCCTGAACACCGGCATCTTTGAAGATTCCCGTTGAGTAATAGAACACCTAAAAGGGAACGAAAGATGCTGCTGTAAAATACAACTGCATGGCAGTTACAGCGAACCCTCAAAAACTCGACAAAGTCCCAGGATTTGGGTCCTTTCCACCGTTTTTCGCTCAATCACAGTATCTTTTCTGCAAATAAGTAATCTTCAGTATCTTATATCTAATCTCTTCTTAATTTTTTAAATTCTGACTTATTCCCATTTTTTTCTTCTCCCAGGATAGGGGTCCAATTGGAGCTGCAGCTGCCGGTCTACACCACAGCCACAGCCATGCAGGATCTGAGCCCACCCTCTGCCACAGCTTGCGGCAATGCTGGATCCTGAACCCACTAAGCAGAGCCAGGGACTGGGAACCTGCATCCTCATGGATACGAGTCAGGTTCCTAACTCGCTGAGTCACAACAGGATCCTCCAAGGGCTTTACAGATTTTAGGTTGTAAAGTTCTTTTTCCTGTTTTTCTTGTCTTTTTAGGGCCGTATCCATGGCATATGGAGGTTCCCAGGCTAGGCAGTCTCTCCGGAGCTATAGCTGCAGGCCTACACCACAGCCATAGCAACGCCAGATCTGAGCCGCGTCTGTGACCCAGGTCATGGCAACACTGGATCCTTGACCTGCTGAAGGGGGCCAGGGATTGAACCTGAAACCTCATGGTTCCTAGGTGGATTGTTTCTGATGTGCTACGATGGGAACTCCTAGATTGTAAAGTTTTTAGAAAAAAAAGAAAAGATGTGTCAATTCTCAGATCTACCTTATTATTATTATTTTGTCTCTTCTACGGCCGCACCCGCGGCACATGGAGGTTCCCAGGCTAGGGGTCTAATTGGAGCTGTAGCCTCTGGCCTACACCACAGCTCACGGCCATGCCAGATCCTTAACCCACTGAGTGAGGCCAGGGATCGAACCCAAAACCTCAGGGTTCGGATTTGTTAATACTGACGCACAACGGGAACTCCAGATCTACCTTATTATTGATGACATCATATAAGATAGCTCAGAGTCAAAAAGGACTGAAAATTTAAAAAACGGGTGGTCAAAAAACCAAGAATTAATAAAAATCAGATAAACTGTGATACCCTTTATACTGAAAAAATCTGGAAGTGGACCAATATTAACTCTAAGTTCCAAGGCTAAGGGTGACACGTTCTTTTATTCTTTGATCTTTCTACATGGAACACATGTACAGATATAATTTTAAGAAGCAAAAACCAGGAGTCCCATTGTGGCTCAGCCGTAATGAACCCAGACTAGTATTCATGAGATTGTGTGTTCAATCTGTGGCTTTGCTCATTGGGTTAAGGATCCGGCATTGCTGGTAGCTGCAGCTCAGATTCAACCCCCAGGTTGGGAACTTTCAACTTCCATATGCCACAAAGATGGCCCTAAAAAGCAAAAACAAAACAAAACAAAACAAAAAAACCCACCAAAAGACCCAAAACAGAGTTCCCAGTGGTTCAGTGGGTTAAGGATCCAACGTCTTTACTTCAGCGGCTTAGGTCGCTGCCATGGCAAAGAATTTCCACATGCCAGTGTGGCAAAAAAAAAAAAAAAAAAAAAAAAAAAAATCAGGTAATGAACATCTTCTCAGCGGTTACCCCGAGGCAAGCATTGTGAGGGATACTGCATGTGTAAGAAGGTGAGCTGCTGGCTCTGGTGTTTCAAGGGAAAAACTGCAGGACGTGTTTGGCGCAAGGGAGATACTCACGGCGTTGATGCCAGAGAGCTGCTGGGAGAGCTGGAGCATGATGGAGATGATGATGGGCTGCCGGTAGTTGGGTGCTCTGAAGAGCTCCAGCACTGTGACTTTCTTTTCCTGGGCCATCCTAAGGCTCTCATCCTTCATCTCCTGGATGTCCTGAGCCACATCCTGTGTGCCCCACAATCGCTGGAGGACTGGTGGAAAGAACAAAGGGGAAAGGTTAAAGATAAGGGGCTGTCCTGAATTCCTTTTCCCCGTAATTAAGCTGGGAAGAAGCCATTCAGATGAGCCCTGGGCATGGCTGCTCACTCGGCATCGGATCTAGCCTTCATGTGCCTTCTCACCCCATTCCTCGGGGGCTGAGCGTTCCTGACTTACGAGTAATCAGACAACTCCGAAGGGCAGGGAAAGGAGAAGACAAAAACCCGATCCAATACCTTCAAGCTAAAACAAACCGCAAGCCTAGAATTCCTATAGTGAAGATGTGAGGGACACTCACTCTCCTTAGCTCTCTCCTCTTCCTTTCTGTTAATGAGCAGGAACCGAGGACTTTCAGGGCAAAAGGGAAGGGCGGCACACTGCAGGACAGCTGGAATGATGGTGAAGCCCAAGAGCAGGGGCCAGAGCAATTCAGTGCCCAAGATGAGTTTCAGACCAAAGATCTAGAAGCCAGACAAAAATACGACTATTAAATGCCATACAGTATTGGCCACAAGTTGATTAAAAAAAGTTTCAGAGAGCCATCTACTCCTTTATCATAGAAAAAGATAGTTTCTTCCGACTTTTCCTACTCTGCTTCTCTAGCTTCAGCTTTCTTCTATGAGCTACAGTAATTTTAATAGCTGAACCATAAATTGCCAGACATTTTTTGTTAATGGCGCCCCCATGACATATGGAAGTTCCCAGGCCCAGGATCAAACCCAAGCCTCCATAGACACCCAATGCATTCAGATTCTTAACCCACTGGGCCACAGTGGAAACTCCCTTGCCAGACCTTCTTTTGATCGCTTTACCTACATAAACTCATTTAATGAGCCAGGAGAAACTCACTTAAGTTCTAGAGTACCTGGGCCACCAGAATCCCGATGACGATGCCCAGCTGGTTGAGAGTGCCAAAGGCCCCCCGCAGGGCCGTGGGCGAGATCTCTCCAATGTACATGGGCACAAATCCTGTGCAGAGTCCGCAGAAGAGGCCAATAACCAATCGGCCCAGGATCAACATTTCAACCGACCGTGATATTTTGCAGAATCCCATAAGGCAGCCACCAGTGATGGCCAAAAGGTTGACAATAAGCATTGAATTGCGCCTGAAAGATTAATCGAAGGTAAGTGATATGAGCAAAACAGACCCAATCTCTCCTTTCTTAATCATTCTACCCTTCTCCAGATTCATCTATCTTTTGTTCTAATGTTTCCACTTTCTATGATCAGGACTATCTGGCTGAGATAAACAGGGCCAATTGTTCTTATACCTCTGTATGCTTAAGACCCACCTAGAGAATTTGTTTTAAGATTCTCCCCTCTCAGTCTTAGCTGTAGCTTAGAACTTTTTTTTTTTTTTTTTTCTCTTCTCAAAAGTGAACCACAAACATCTAGAAATTAAAACCGCCCACCCAATCTCAGATTTATTAATCATCAGGCCTAAATCTAGGGTGAAGCCCAGCAGTCTGTGTTCTAAAAAGGCCTCCAGGTGACTGAATGCAAGCTAAAGTTTGAGAATACTGCCCAGAGGCAATTCTGAGTAGCCCTTCCAAGAACACACTCCAGAGAAATTCAGACCAGTGCTGATTCTTTTTTTTTTTTTTTTTTTTTGTCTTTTTGCTATTTCTTTGGGCTGCTCCCGCAGCATATGGAGGTTCCCAGGCTAGGAGTTGAATCGGAGCTGTAGCCACCGGCCTATGCCAGAGCCACAGCAACGCGGGATCCGAGCCGCGTCTGCAACCTACACCACAGCTCACGGCAACACCAGATCGTTAACCCACTGAGCAAGGGCAGGGACCGAACCCCCAACCTCATGGTTCCTAGTCGGATTCGTTAACCACTGCGCCACGATGGCTACTCCTGATTCTTTTTTTTAAACTTATTGCATCTTGTTACAATGTAGTTGCTTAGAAACTTAAAAACTCTGGCAGATGTTGGAGGATCAGCATCCTGATACTTGACCATGACTCTGACTTGAGTGGGCTCAATGGAATTACCCTGGGGAGCTCTGAAAAATACAGACACATGGGTTCTATCCCCAGAGGTGCTGGTATAATCGGTTTGGGGTGTGGCCTGGCACTGGGACTTTTAAACCATATTTGCCCAGAGACCAAGGATTATAAAATATCTCCTCCCAATCCTGCGGTGTAAAAATTATGAAATGACTTGCATAAACACTCCTACCCCCCGCCGAAACTGTAATAAAAGCTTTTGACCTCGTAAATAAAGTACGTTTCTGGGGAAACGCCACCATGGGCTTTCCCAGAGAATAACTGAATTGGGTTGGACTGAACAGACAGACCCATCATTCACAAGGCCATCGCGGGAGGGGTAGGAGAGCTCCAAGCAAGGCAGTCACGCTGAGCTTTGGACGAGCTTTCCCTTGATCAGAATTTGTGGTGCTCTCATTCAAATGCATCATCACCCCCCTGCTCTAAGTCTCAACACTTGCCCCCACTACAACCACGACAGCCCCCCTTCCTTGCCCAGTGTCTGGTCAATACCTGCCAAACCTGTTGACAAAGAGTCCAACGGAAAAGGAGCCAATCATACCACCAACGGAGAATATGGCCACAGACAAGGACCACAGGGACGTGAGTAACACCTCAGAGGGCATGCTTTTTGACTTCTCTCTCAAAGTGTTGTTGAGAAAGTCCTTTATGATCTGTGAATCAAAATGGGTGGTGGGAGAACAGACGACTGTTACAATTGGATGAGAAAAGAGACAAGCATTGGGGCTCTTCCTCTCCCTAAAACAACAGCATTAGTTACTTCACAGGTAAACAATCAAGGGAATGAATCGATAGTAAGGAAAGAGGCAGATAACACTGAAGTTAATGTTACCAGCTTGGAAAAGAACAATTTTTTATTGTCCTGAAAATGCCAGTAGGTGGTAGTACTGAAGTTCAGTGACTACCCCAGCCCTCCCCCACCAGCTGGTGACTTTGTGACTAACGCCTAAGGGATAATAAGGGAAGTGTGTCACCCCTCACAGGATGAGAGGAAGAAGGGATGATACAGTCCAGGGTACCGGGAGCACCTAGACTCCACCAATATCTTCCCCCGCCCCAGTCTTTGCCAAGCGAGGTACCAAGTTTGTCTAAACTTGTTAATTCTGGAAACCAGACCTAAAGGAATACTTTCCCTAGTCCAAACTCTGACTCTAGTTGCCTGGCACTCACCGCCTCAGGAGCATTGATGACTCCAGTGTTGTAGCCAAACTGGAAAGAGCCTATTGTAGCAATCGTGATGGCAAAGACCAGAGGTGTAGTGACCTGGGGGAATGGAGGGAGAGAGAAGAAACAGTCCTTGAGACTCTTGATTGATGAATGTCTCATTATTTACTTAGATGTATATACTAGGAGAACTTAGCCTGTAAGTGGGATGAAAACAACATTTACGTCATAAATGAGGAACACAAAATAGAAAGGCTTATCTGGAAATACAGATAAGCAAGTAGAGCAAACTTGGGCAAGGTGGAAAGAAAATTTGGGAAGAACTGGGTTAGTTGGCTTAAAAGCAGTCAAAAAACCGCCCCAGATAAAAGCGAGCATAGCATTGTACTCAAGAATAGAAAAAAATGTGAGGGCTGAGTAAAAACCCTACAGATCGCTAAAAACAGATGTTTCTGGAAACACCTAGATCTAGGCGCACTGTACCCAGATTCCACAGAAGCCCGAGTGGAACTGGTGTATCTTCGTCACCAGGCTGCTCTTAACTCTGGATCAGGTAATCTACAGTATCCACCAGTGGGTGTCCTTGGTCCCCATTTGAAATTCTTCCCGTTCACTTAATACTGAACGGCTCTCCTCCACCCAGCCAGCAGGGGGCGATCACAAGCTCACGACAAACCCAAGATGCAGACATTTTGTGAGAGGTAGGGGTATGTGAGCAGAAATTAACCCAGTCATCCCTCACTTTTCTGGGAATAATTTGTGGGTGTTGTCTTAATTTTCACCTCAAGATAGCTCAATTTTTATGCCTGAGGCTTTCAACCTTTCTTAAACTCCTTCCCCCTCAGGTCAGACTAATTTTAGTTCCCCAAACTGACCTTGCCTCCCAGGCGACCAGGCTTCAGTACTCCGGAGGCCCCACCAGGGCACCGGATTTCTGTTTAATCCTCTCCTTTTAGTGGAAACCTTTTATTTTACTAATCTAGAAGGCCTTCTCACTTCTTCATCCTTTCTCTTCCCAAATTTTCAAATAAGTTTAGTGAAAATGCCTTTCTCCCTACAAACACGGCATCCATCACACACAATAATACATTAATAGATTATGCGCTCACAATTATAATAACTGCGACAGGAGGAAAACAGGAATTTAGCTCCTTATGTCCAGGGAATCCCATAGGGCACAGAACAAATGCCTGGACACCCACCCACGCCCCCAAACAAATCTCAGGTGCTTTCAAGGTCTAAGGCTTCAAAATAAATAAGTAAGTAAGCAAGTAAATAAATAAATAAATAATTTTTGTTTAAAAAAAAAAAAAGTCTAAGTCTTCCAGAGACATCCATCCTCATGCTGGCTCTCAGACCCACACGCAACACAACCAAGCGGCCCCAGATCTCCTGAAATACTCAACCAGACTCATCCTTGCATCCTCAGTAGCATGTAATTGTGTTTAAAAAAAAAAAAATCCACAAAACACAACTCCTCCAGGTGACATTCCCTGTCACAGGAGGGTGAATGGAACTAGGATAAATCCCTTATAGGATATAACATTCAAAGAGAACTGGTGAAGCTGTGGAATGGCAGCCTGGGTTAGAGATGGAAAGGCTTTAAGATGGCTAGGGGATCTCGTATGAAAAACGCTGTTATCACCATCAAGGCTTGCCTTTCTGAGTGTTAACCCCAAAAGGCAAAAATAACGAGTAATTGTATCGTTCTTACCTTCGCTGTCCCCATGGCCCTGCTTCTTTTCGAATCCTCAATAAAGATCCAGGAGGGATTCCAGAGACCTCCCCTCTTCCAGCGAACAAAACCTTCACAGTGTCCTTATCGCAGGCAGCAAGTTTCCTCCCGGTCCTCGGTATCGCTCTAATACCTCACTCACAACTGCTCCGAGCACTAACTACAGTCTTTAGAGAGGGCGGAGCCTGGGCGACAAGCCCCCAGCTCCAGCCCCACCCCCAACTAATCTCTGAATCTCTCGGAATTTTGTGACCTCAAACCCATCCCCCACCCTAGGCAACCTCCCCCAAACCACATCCTCCACTCTCCTCGCTCCTTTTTTTTTTTTAAAAGCCCGTCCTCCTTCCCTCTTTGGAGAGCCTGTTTCACTGACAAAATTCTACCAGAAAAGCCTGAAGGGAGGGCAGAGACTATTTTTGGCTCTGGCAACTGCTGGGAATTGAATCAATCGGTAAAGAGAGGAGGATAAACGCTATATCTATGTCAGGCAAAGTCTGTATGAGAGTTAAAACACTCTTTATCCTATGACTTTATCTGCTGCTCTTTGATGGTGGGCTGTGTCTACAGTCTTGAAGGAGAGGGAGGAACAGACTGAGAGAAAGAAATCAGAGAGGGAAGAAAACCTAGACATCCAGGAGCCAGGGCTGCAGGATGGAGAGAATCACCTGCCTTTGGGACACAGTCCAAACTCCTTCGAAGGCATTCACCACACCCCAACCATTTGGAATTCTACCCATTCTGCAGGGTTTTGCCCCTGGTTTTCCAGCATCCAGAGAGAGAACAATGATCAAATTCCGTTAAACAGGTATTTGCACAGCAAACATGCTGATAGTACTTGACAAGTTGGAGATTCATCAGTCTAGAGGACAAAAAAGTCCTGGCCCTCAAGCAATTCATAATCTTCCACTTAGGAAATTAAAAAGGGACAAGGCCAACTGATTCTTACACAACTGGAGAGAAGTATCAATATCCTGTTTCTTCTAGGCTGTGAATTTCTTGAAAGACAAGGGTGAGATAACTGATTTCTAAGCCATACAAGAAAACCGAGCAAGATAAGAAGGAAAAACAGCAGGAAAATGAACAGAGGAAGATGAAGGATAATGAAAGGAGAGAGAAGATGCGCCAGTGTGACGGGAAAGGAAGGAAGTCGTAGCTTAGTTTAGTTGTAGTGACAGAGTTGGGTGAGAGATAATATGGCTTTGTGGGGGGAAATATCAACAGTCAAATTCCTGATGCCTATTAATTTGTAGTCCAGCAAAACCCCTGCAAGGGAGGAGGCTGTGAGCTGGGAGACGTTCCATAAAGAGGTAGAATTTTGCTGGACGGTTGACTGGAGGAAGTGCATCTTTCTTTGGGGTTTTGTTTGGGGGCCTAGAATTCAAATTGACACTACTGGACCTGAAACAAGCCGCATTATGTGGTTTCCTTTCCTTAAATGGGGATTTTGATAAAATTAAAGTATAATTGCTTACATGATTATACTGCTTTTGGGGGCACCACAGAGGGATTTGCTATTTTTATGCATTACAAAATGATTGCTGAGTGAGGGTTATCTTCTAAACGTGACTGCTGGCCGAACACTGGGGATGTGTGAAACGTGACATCCAAGAAAACCTCCCCAGAGGGCCCCCTCCCCTCCCCCACTTTACCCGCCTTCCTGGAAACTCTGAGCCTAGAGGCCCCCTTAGTTACCACAGCAACTGAATTTAGCAGCCTAAGGACAAAGAATATCCTGTCTGGCAGCACTGTCCAATAGAAATTCAATTTGAGCCACTTATGTAATATTACATTTTCCAGAGCCGCATTAGAATTTTTAAAAGAAAAAAAAAATGTTTTAAGGAACAAGAAAAATTAATTGCAATGCTTATTTTATTTGACCTGGTAGAGCCAAAATAATTCTATTTGAGTACGTAATCAATATAAAGATTATTAAGATAGTTTACTTTTTTCTCCTAAGTCCTCGAAGTCCGGTGTATACCTTACATTGATGACACTTACCCAGTTTAGAGTCTAAGTTTTCTAAACTTAGTTTAGTTCAGCTAAAGTAATAGAGCATTGTAATCAAAACAACAAAGCTGTGTTTAAAGGGCAACTATTTTAAACTAATGAAAATTAGCAATTTGGTTCCTCTGTTGCACCAGCCACATAAGTACTCCGCAGAACAGGAGGCAGAACACAATAAGAGGTGCCCAGGCCAGTTTTCTCCATTCTTCTTTATCTTTGACTTATATTTATTATTTGTCTCACAATGTCATTCTTGGCTCTAAATCACTTTGTGTTTTCTTTCTTCTCCCTCCCTCGCCTTAGAATAATTATTCTTTAATGTGTGGTGAGAGCTTTGGCACCACTGAAAGTCAAAAGCAGGTCTTTCTGCCCCCTCATTTCTTCAGAGCAGGTTCCACTGTAATTCCAGAACACACTTATATTTCTTTTTTTTTTTTTCCGCTTTTTAGGGCCAAACCTGCATCATATGGAAGTTCCTGGGCTTGGGATCGAATCAAAACTATAGCTCTGGCCCATACCACAGTCACAGCAATGCCAGATCGGAGCCACATCTGCAACCTATATCACAGCTCACAGCAACGTCGGATCCTTAACCCACTGAGCAAGGCCAGGAATCGAACTGCAACCTCATGGTTCCTAGTCAGATTCATTTCTTTTTTTTTTTTTTTTTTTTTGTCTTTTTGTTGTTGTTGCTATTTCTTGGGCCGCTCCCGCGGCATATGGAGGTTCCCAGGCTAGGGGTTGAATTGGAGCTGTAGCCACCGGCCTACGCCAGAGCCACAGCAACGTGGGATCCGAGCCGCGTCTGCAACCTACACCACAGCTCACGGCAACGCCGGATCGTCAACCCACTGAGCAAGGGCAGGGACCGAACCCGCAACCTCATGGTTCCTAGTCGGATTCGTTAACCACTGCGCCACGACGGGAACTCCCAGATTCATTTCTGCTGTGCCATTACGGCAACTCCTCAAAGGTCAAATTTTAAATGTTTGAAATCTGTACGTATTTCCTTCTTGGTAAGAAAGGAGGGAGAGTGAAAAGGAGAGGGATCTGAAACTTGTTTTCTCTCGCTAAACTCAGTCTGAGAAAATTACCTTTAGGAAAGCTAAGCAGGCTGAAGGGGAGAAAGAACATTATCCTTCTAGTAATACATATATTTTAAAAAGGTAATGACTGAAATTCAGCTGGATTTTAAGAATCTAAAAGTATGCTGAGTATGTTCCCGATGTAGCTCTGTGGTAACTAACCCAACTAGTACCCATGAGGACTCGGGTTCAATCCCTGGCTTTGCTCAGAGGGTTAAGGATCTGGTGTGGCTGTGGCTGTGGCCTGGGTGGAGAGCTGCAGCTCCAATTCGACCCCTAACCTGGGAACTTCCATATGTCTTTGGTATAGCCCTAAAAATAAATAAATACATAAAATAAACAGAAATCTGCTGAATATCTTGAGACAAATGCTCCTTGAGTAAGTGGGACTTAAATAAGGCCCGTGCTTCTCAGAAAGGCATTCAGGAACATGACTTGTCCCCAAGGTAACAGGGACCTCCAAGTTAGGCAATCCTGTTGCTCAATACAACTGTTTGCTCATGTGTTGGGGGACTGGCTGGGGGACCAGGGTGCACTTGGGAAGAAGGTCCCACTAGACCCAGCTCCATTTGGGGGCCACCGCTCTGGTGACTGGTCTCAAGGGGCTAAACCAGGAGAGGTCTGCAAAGTGTCCTAAAGCAGGTCTCATTTGATTCCTGTGAAATGTTCTTCCATCTTTACTGCAAACAGGGGGAGGAAATGTGGTGGATACATTTCAAAATGGAATAGGTTGGGGAGGAATGTTATGAAATCCCCACCTAATCGTTTGACGTAGGTAGCTCTCTTTACGAGAACGGGAATGAATGGAATCAAGATCTGAAATCTCTTAGATCTAAATGCAGGTGCCACCATGAATCTGAACCTCAGCTTCGTGTTGCTCTGCGGGAGGATGTTTGGTAAAGTGATAACCAAGGAGGAAAACAAACAGATCCAAAGTCTTAAAATCAGGGAACCAAAGGACTATAAACATTCCTATGTGTCAAGGTAAAGACAGGAAAAACTACCTCTTTCACAGAACAATGCAAATGGCATTCCCAAGCAGAAAAACGAGTGACAGCTCTAAAGAGGTTCCAAGTTAATTCTACTCTTTGCTCAGATTTGTAATAGTTCTCATAAAGAACAACTTTTGCATGGGGATATTAATTTGTTTTTTTTTCTTATTTTATAATGATTTTTATTTTTTACATTACAGCTGGAAAAATCTGGACCACTTCATGAATTTGCGTGTTATTCTTGCACAGGGGCCGTGCTAATCTTCTCTGTATCATTCCAATTTTAGTATATGTGCTAAAAGTGAGCACGGAATGTTAATTTGTTAATCTTCTTTTATTAGATGGAGTTCATTTTGAATTTGAAAACACTGTAGAAAATAAACTCTCAAAAAAACAAAAAACAAACCCTTTCAGGTGAAGAAAGAAAAAATTTGAGAAATGATTTTCCCGTCCAAACTGGGTTTCAGCTATTCATCAGTCCAATTGATCCTAAAGGACCTAATCCCAGCTCTCAGATCTTTATTACTTTATTCCCTCCTCCAATATCCTTCAAAAGGTAATCTATCACACACAAGGGCTGGATGAATTGCCCTAAGTCAAAACTGTAGGAATTCCCGTCGTGGCGCAGTGGTTAACGAATCCGACTAGGAACCATGAGGTTGCGGGTTCGGTCCCTGCCCTTGCTCAGTGGGTTGACGATCCGGCGTTGCCGTGAGCTATGGTGTAGGTTGCAGACGCGGCTCGGATCCCGTGTTGCTCTAGCTCTGGCGTAGGTCAGTGGCTACAGCTCCGATTGGACCCCTAGCCTGGGAACCTCCATATGCCGCGGGAGCGGCCCAAGAAATAGCAAAAAGACAAAAAACAAAACAAAACAAAAAAAACTGTAATCACATCATCTCCTGATCAAAAAACTTGAACAGGTTATTGAATAAAGTCTAGATCAGCGCTGTCCAACAGAAACAATGTGAACCACATAGGAGATTAAAATTTTCTTAGTAAAGTCACATTTAAAAAATAAAAAGAAGAGTTCTCGTCAGGTGCATCAGAAACGAATCTGACTAGGAACCATGAGGTTGTGGGTTCGATCCCTGGCCTCGCTCAGTGGGTTAAAGATCTGGTATTGCTGTGGCTGTGCCGTAGGCTGGCAGCTGTGGCTCCGATTTGACCCCTAGTGTGAGAACCTCCATATGCCATGAGTGTGGCCCTAAAAAGAAAAAAAAAAAAAAATATATATATATATATATATATATATAAAATAAATACAAAATAAAAAGAAACAAATTGTCACTTTTATGATTATATTTTATTTACCTCAAATATATCTCAAATATTCTCATTTTAACATGTAATTTAAAATTATTAATAAGGTATTTTACTCTTTTTTTGGTACTTGATCTTCAAAATCCAATCTGCACTTTACACTTAACAGCGTACCTTAATCTTAGATGAGCCTGAAACATCTTAATGTGTCAGGAAACAAAGAAGTTTTCAAAGATTGGTATTGTCATGCCAAAGGACACAGGAGCCAATTTATAAGGAACTCCTACTAGCCAAAGTTAGGATAATTTGTCATCACAAAGAGAATACTGTAGAACTGAGAAATCCATAATAGTACCAAAAAGAAAAAAATGTAGCAGCAAAGAGTCTAAAAAAGGAAGTGAATAGAACAGATTTCTGTTAAATCTCATTTAATCATATTTACTCACTTATTTTATTCATGAACAATAAAGAAACAACTAAATGTACCAGGTTTTTTTGAACCTGTCCAAGGCATATGTAAATTCCCGGGCCAGGGAATCCCAGGAATTGGGATTGAACCTCCCTAAAGCAGTGACCCAAGCACTGCAGTGATAATGCCAGATCCTTAACCCCCTGTGCCATAAGAAACTTCCTCATTTTCTGACTGAGGAAGAATACTGGTAGAATGGTTTTCTACATATAGCCTCAAGTCAAAGGCAGAGGTAACACCCTAAACTTGAGTGGATGTAATTTTAACTATTCTTAGAAAGTGTACATTCCTGAGCATATGAAAGACTGAAAAATTCTGGAGTCCCCACTGTGGTGCAGTTGGTTAAGTGTCCAGTGTTTCTGAAGCTGTGGCATAGTCACAGCTATGGCTCAGATTTGATCCCTGGCCAGGGAACTTCCATTTGCCAAGAATTCGGCCAAAAAAAAAAAAAAAGAAGGAAAAAAGAAGGAAAGGAGTTCCTGTCGTGGCACAGCAGAAACGAATCCAACTAGGAATGATGAGGTTGTGGATTCGAACCCTGGCCTCAATCAATGGGTTAAGGATCGGGCGTTGCCATGAGCTGCGGTGTAGGTTGCAGATGCGGCTCGGATCCTACGTTGTGTGGCTGTGGTGTAGGCCAGCAGCTGTAGCTCCAATTCGATCCCTAGCTTGGGAACCTCTACATGCCACGGGTACGGCCCTAAAAAGCAAAAACAAAATAAGAAAGAAGGAAAGAAAGAAAGGAAGGAAGCTATGAAGGCCAGGAGTATTTAAAGATATATTTCTTTCTTTTTTTTTTTTTTTTTTGTCTTTTTGCTATTTCGTGGGCCGCTCTCGCAGCATATGGAGGTTCCCAGGCTAGGGGTCGAATTGGAGCTATAGCTGCCAGCCTATGCCAGAGCCACAGCAACGCAGGATCTGAGCCTCGTCTGCGACCTACACCACAGCTCACGGCAACGCCGGATTGTTAACCCACTGAGCAAGGCCAGGGATCGAATCCACAACCTCATCGTTCCTAGTCAGATTCCTTAACCACTGCACGACGACAGGAACTCCTAAAGATATATTTCTTAGACTCTCGAGAAATTCAAAGCCTTGAAGTTAAGGGCTTTGTGGCTGTCAAAACTGAAGTTTGATTTGTTTGTTTTCTTTTTAGGGCCGCACCCATGGCATATGGAGTTTCCCAGGCTAGGAGTCCAATAGGAGCCTTTAAAAAAAAAGAAAAAAAAATTCCTCAGACCAGGAATCAAACCCAAGCTACAGCAATAATCTGAGCCACAGAAGTGACAATGCTGACTCCTTAACCACTAGGCTACCGGGGAACTCCTACAAAATGTTTAAATAAACCATCTGTATTTGTTTTTGAGGGCTGAGTGGTTTAATATGAAATATATTTGGTTTTTGTCTAATGCCTGGCATAAAAAATCTCCTAAACCCCGTGGAATTTCCTGAGTGGCAGGAATGTGTGTTGTTTGGGTTCACCTAAATTCATGCTGAGGAAGTGATTTAGGGTGTGGCCTAAGGATGGGACTGGTCACCAGAGAGAGACCACGTGATTGATTAGAGGGTTGACACTTCTAGTGCTACCTGCTGACCTTTAAGAAGGGGAAAGGAGAGCTACCGATTGGATTTTATAACAACTCTGGAACAAAAAGACTTGGTGACTTTCCAGGCTGGTGAACATATTCACATTTGGAGAGGGTGGTTCCATGGAAACACGTTTCTGCTCTCAGTATCTTTCCAGACCTTCCTCTATATATCTCTTCATCTGCATACTTTATAAGAACCTTTATAATGAACTGGTAAATGTAAGAAGACATTCTCTGAGTTCTGCCAGCTGCTCTGGCACATTAACAGCCAGTCATTCAGAAGAACAAGTAATAACTCAGACTTCCGATTGGCAGCGGAAGTGGAGGTGGTTTTGTGAGATCGAGCCCTGAGCCTGTGGGATCTGATGCTATGGTCAAGTAGACAGGGTCAGGATTCAGTTAAATTGTTATTTTCGAGGGGGAGGGATAAATTAGGAGTTTGGGATTAACATATAGACATTGCTATCTATAAAACAGTTAATCTGCAACAAGGACCTACTGTAGAGCACAGGGAACTCTACTCAATATTCTCTAATAACCTACATGGGAAAGGAATCTGAAAAAGAATGGATATACATATAACTAAATCACTTTGTTATTCACCTGTAAGTAACACAATGTTACAAATCAACTATAATCCAAAATAAAATAAAAATTAAATTAAAAATAAATAAATAGGCATTCCCTTGTGGCTCAGTGGGTGAAGGATCCAGTGTTGTCACTGCTGTAGCTCAGGTCACCGCTGTGCCAAGGGTTCCACCCCTGCCCTGGGAACCTCCACATGCCATGGGTATAGCAATAAACAAACAAACAAACATGCACACATTGGAGATATTGCAAGATTGGTTTCAGATCACTGCAATCAAGCAAAAATCTCAATGAAGTGAATACTGCAATAAAAATTATATTTATTCTCCCACAGTTCTGGAGGGTAGAAGTCCAAGATCAAAGTGTTGACAGGTTTGGTTTCTTCTGAGGCCTCTCTCCTTGTCTTGGATGTGTCCTCATACAGCCTTTTTCCCTATGTGCATGCAACCACGGTGACTTTTGAGTGTCTAAATTTCCTCTTATAAGAATATCACTCAACTTGGATTGAGGCCCACCTGAGGGCCTCATTTTAAATCAATCACTTCTTTAAAGGTTGTATCTCCCAATACAATCATTCTGATGGACTAGAAGTTAAGATTTCAAGGCAGTAAACCAGCTATAATGGAAAAAAAATCGCTATATATACATATATATATATAAACTGCCTAAGTGGCTCCAAATCCTAAAAAAAAAAAAAAAAAAAAGATTTCAAGGTAAATTTTGAAGAGACACAATTGAATTTATTCTATCACGCTATTGGAGACTCATTCTTTCATACTCCTCCATCTTAAGTATCCTTTCCAACTGGCTAACTCTTGTTCATACTAAAATAAGCAATTTCCGGGAGTTCTCTGATGGCCTACCGGGTTGAGGCTCCTGCCTTCTCACCGCTGTGGCTCTGGTTGCTGCTGTGCGGTGTAGGTTCAATCCCTGGCCCAGGAATTCCCACATATTGCCTGTGTGGCAAAAAAGAAAAAAAAACCCCAAGAGAGAACCTGAAATAAACATGGCAACACTCATTTAAAAATAAATAAATAAATAAATAAATAAAATTAAATAAGCAATTTCCCCTTTGTAAAATATTCTCAGAAAAATCTAAATAGATATACTTCCTTTGTGCCATAATCTATCTCAAACATAACTGTATATATCGTTAGGACTGCTGAATATCTAAACAAGCTATAATTAATTAGTAAACATGATTATAGGAAAGATTTTTTCTTTCTTTTGTAAGACCACACATACGTAAATTCCCAGGCTAGATCCAATTCATTACCGATGAGCCATGACGGGAACTCCAGGAAAAATTTGTTAATAAAGGTAGTGATTCATGGTGCAGGATTTCCCTGATAGCTCTGTGGGTTAAGGATCTGGTGTTGGGGGCAGAGTCTTTTTTTTTTTTTTTGGCTTTTTCTAGGGCTGCAATCCTGCGGCATATGGAGGTTCCCGGGCAAGGGGTCGAATCGGAGCTGTAGCCGCCAGCCTACGCTGGAGCCACAGCAACGCGGGATCCAAGCCGCCTCTGCAACCTATACCACAGCTCTCGGCAACGCCAGATCCTTAACCCACTGAGCAAGGGCAGGGACCGAACCCGCAACCTCATGGTTCCTAGTTGGATTCGTTAACCACTGCACCACGATGGGAACTCCCAGGCAGAGTCTTTATTTAAGGCATTAGCCTGCTGTGGCTCCCTTTGCCTGGCAAAGTAATAAAGCTAACTTTTTCTCCTTTATCCAAAAACAAAACAAAACAAAAAAAGGATCTGGTATTGTCACCGCTGTGGCTCCAGTTACTGCTGTGGCACAGGTGCCCTCTCTGGCCCTGGAACTTCTGCAGCAGTGGGCAAGGCCGAAAAACAAAACAAAACAAAACAAAAATAAAACTGGAGTGATTCATAGAAGTCTCAAAAACGTGTCTCTTAGATAAAACATAATCCCTTTAATGGTGTAGGTGGGTGGAACTTCATAAACTTGATTAAAGTGCTCCAAGCTCCTTTATTTCCCAAGAATCATTCCTTAAGGTATTTGAAAATTACAACTATACTAGAATCTTTCCATCTTTTTTATTGATAAAGTGTAAAGCCAACATAAAAAAAAAGTACAATCAGTCTCTTGTCTGTTTTATTTTTTTTTATTTTTTTTTGGTCTTTTTGCCTTTTCTAGGGCCACTCCTGCGGCATATGGAGGTTCCCAGGCTAGGGGTCTAATCGGAGCTGTAGCCACTGGCCTACACCAGAGCTACAGCAATGTGGGATCCAAGCCACATCTGTGACCTACACCACAGCTCATAGCAACGCCGGATCCTTAACCCACTGAGCAAGGTCAGAGATTGAACCCTCAACGTCCTGGATCCTAGTCGGATTCGTTAACCACTGCACCACAACGGGAACTCCTTTTTAATTTTTTTTGAATCGGAGCTGTAACTGCTGGCCTACACCACAGCCACAGCAACTTGCTATCCGAACCACATCTGCGACCTCTAGCACAGTTCATGGCAGTGCCGGATCCTTAACCCACTGAGCAAGGCCAGGAAATGAACCATCATCCTCAGGGATACTAGTCAGGTTCATTTACCACTGAGCCACGACAGGAACTCTATCTCTTGTCTGTGTAAACGGCACCAGCCTTCTCTGAAGTTCTGTCTAATCTGTCTAATCAATCTCTCTGTTTAACATTAAAAAACAAACGGGAATTCCCATCGTGGCATAGAGGAAACAATCGAGCTAGTATTCCTGAAGATGCAGTTCCATCCCTGGCCTTGATCAGTGAGTGGGTTGGGGATCTGGCGTTGCTGTGAGCTGTGGTGCAGGTTGCAGACGAGGCTCCAATCCATCATTGCTGTGACTGTGATGCAGGCTGGTAGCTGTGGCTGTGATGCAGGCTGGCAGCTGTAGCTCTGATTTGACCCCTAGCCTGGGAACTTTGATATGCCAAAGAGGTGGCCCATAAAAGAAAAAAAAAAGAAGCCCTCTAGTAATAGTCTAGTCCAGTGCTTACTTTACTGGTAAGCACATAGTGTTGAGGACTTGTTATCCTTACTCTTTAATGCTACAGGCTATACGCCTAATCTAAAAAGATGTCTTGTGTGCGTTTGGCCGATATTTTATCTCTTAGAATATCTCCCTGCCTCTCTCTCCCTCTCTTTTTTTGGCCACCCCTGGGGCATGCGGAAGTTCCCAGGCCAGAGATCAAACCCTAAGCCATGGCTGTAACCAGAGCCAAAGCAGTGGCAACACCAGATCTTTAACCCACTGAGCCACTGGAGAACTCCAGAACATTTCTTTTTATTTGTTTAGGTAGGTTGTCAATTTTATTTTATTTATTTATCTTTTCTTTAGGGCCGCACCTGCAGCATATGGAAGTTCCCAGGCTAGAGGTCTAATCAGAGCAGTAGCCACTAGCCTACACCACAGCCACAGCAACATGGGATCCGAGACTTGTCTGCGACCTACACCACAGCTCCCAGCAATGCTGGACCCTTAACCCATTCATCGGGACCAGTGATCGAACCCGAGTCCTCATGGATACTAATTGGATTTGTTACCACTGAGCCACCTCAGGAACTACTAATCTTCTCTAATCTTGAAAGCAAAAGCTGCGTTCATTTTGTTTCTCTATCTCTTCCTCCAACACCATTTCCATACCCTCTCAGTACTTGGCACATCACATTATTTAAATAGACCTTTGGTGGAGTTCCCGTCATGGCTCAGCAGAAACGAATCTGACTAGTATCCATGAGGACGCAGATTTGATCCTTGGCCTCGCTCAGTGGGTTAAGGATCTGGCGTTGCCGTGAGCTGTGGTGTACGTCGCAGATGCGGCTCGGATCTGGCATTGCTGAGGCATAGGCCAGTAGCTACAGCTCCGATTTGACTCCTAGCCTGGGAATATTTGTATGCTGCAGGTTTGGCCCTCTAAAAAGACAAAAACTAAAAAAAAAAAAAAAAAAAAAAAAAAAAAAAGTAGACACTTGGTAAGTATTTGTGGGGAATTAAAAAATTTCATTTTGGAGGCAAATAGTTTGGTATGGGAGAGGACACATTGAGTACTGACTGAACATAAACTCTTTATTATTATCTGTAAACCACCATGACAACTAAAAATTTATAATCTGTCTTGTGTCGGTTTCATCAATACCTCTCACCTTTTAAGCCCTATGGAATAAGCTGAATAAGTCAACTAGGCTTGCTTCTTGTCAATTCTTTAATGAAATCCAATTATTAATTTCTACTGAAGAGTTAATTTGTAAGAATGTCCTATGAAAAGAGCAATGAACTTTGCTGCTTGATACGACACCCCTACACTTCTTGGAACAGATGCCCTTATTTAGTACTATCACCTCAGAAACTTCATTTCATGCTTTTTAGTCTGTTGCCAAAGCCAAGTAATTTTTTTGGATCAACTACTTTTTAACACTTGGCAGAGATTAAGCTGATTCTACCATGCCACAGCATCATGCAATTATAGTTATTGCTAACAATCAATAAAAATATGTCAGAATATGCCCTAAACAATAACTAGAAAGATATATATATCATTACAGTTGACAAAGGCAGAGCTGAAGAAGAAGGAAGAGCTAGGTTACTAAAAGGGGGAAGTGAGTGTCTGTCACAATTAAAACCAAAAAAAAAAAAAACCCACAAAAAACCATTACCTTATAAAGCAGCTACCCCCAATTCAGCCCCAACCTTTCCCCAATGCCTACAAACATCCCACCAAAGATATTAAATGGAAAATTCCAGAAATAAGCAATTCATAATTTCAGAACTGCAGGCTGCTGTAAGTAGCATAACAAAATCTTGTGCTTGTCCCACTCATCCCACTCGGGGGAGTGACATGCCAGACTAATTCTGAAAGATAAGAAGCACGGAGAAAAACCCTGGGTTTATATTACAGAGACCCTCTGAAGTGTTTTTGTAACTGGCCATCTTCTTGGAAAGGGACACTCTCTGCAAAGCATCTCAGTGCTTCCCAGACACTCACTCACCACCAAGCAGAAGTTGACACCGCCCCTGACACCCATGGCCCTCACTCTGCTGCCTTGGGTGGGGCACAAATATCCTCCTGTCATTGTTTGCCCTTTTTAACACTCAGCAGAGACTTGCCATTATCAAGTTATCTATTTCCTTTTATCAACACTAGGAAGAATAAGTAAGGCAGAGAGAATAATTACAGTTGACTAAGCAGAGAATTAAAGTCAAAAGAGTGAAATATGAGTCCCAGCTCTGGAACATGAACCAGAGTTTAAACATTTGAACTGGTCATTTGTTTTCTATCTCCATTTCAGTATTTAATTGGAGGCCAAAATACCTAAAGAATTACTGGCATAGGAATTCCCGTTGTGGCTCAGCAGAAATGAGTATGACTAGAATCCATGAGGATGCAGGTTCGATCCCTAGCCTCGCTCAGGGGCTTAAGGATCTGGGGTTGCCACGAGCTGTGGTGTAGGTTGCAGACGCAGTTCAGATCCGGCGTTGCTGTGGCTGTGGCTATAGCTCTGATTCAACCCCTATGGGAACTTCCATATGCCACAGGTGCAGCCCTAAAAAAAAAAGACAAAAAAAAAAAAAAAAAAAAAAAGAGAATTACTGGGATACTTACATGTGATAATGCAAGTGGGAAAAAAAAAAACCTGATAAACTCTAAAGCTCTAGTAAATATTTATTTATTCAGTTATTTATGTATTTTTCATCAACTGTTTAGTAAGTACCTTTTGAGGGCTAGCTACAGTTTTAGGCACAAGCAATGCAAATGTCCACTAAGACAAAGCTCCCTACCCTCACAGAGCTTATATTTTAATATAGAAAGAGTGTTAATTTTATGTGTCAGCCTAACTAGGCCACAGTACCTTGATATTTGATCAAATATTATTCTGCATGATTCTGTGAGGATGCTTTTGGATGAGATTTACAGTTAAGTGATGGATTTTGAGTGATGCTGATTGTCTGCCATAGTGTGGGTGGGCCTTGTCTAATCAGGTGAAGACCTAAAAAGAATGAAGACCTGACACCTTCGTCCCAGCTTTGCCCCCACCTCCCCTGGCAAGAAGGATTCTACCAGCAGACTGCCTCTGGACTTCAATTGCAACCCCAGGTTTCCTTAGTCTCCAGCTTGATGGCCTTTGTACTGTAGCAGTGATTTTTCATTGGTTCCCAAGCTGCCAACCCGCCCTGCAGATTTTGGACTTGCCAGCTTCTATAAAATCAGGAACAAATCCCTTAAAAATATTTTTCTATATACAAGTATCCTCCACTTTTTGAAAGTCTGCTTTATATCACTTTTTTCCCCCCCCCTGCCCTGAGGCATGTGGAGTTCCTGGGCCAGGGATCAGATCTGTGCTGCAGTTGTGACCTAGGCCACAGCTGTGGCAATGCTGGATCCTTTAACCCATTTAGCAAGGTCAGGGATTGAACCTGTGTCCTGGTGCTGCAGAAATGCTGCCAATCCCATTGCACCACAGTGGGAATTTCTACCAGTTCACTTTGTGTGTGTGTGTGTCTTTTGCCTTTTCAGGGCCGAACCTGCGGCATATGGAGGTTCCCAGGCTAGGGGTCTAATTGGAGTTACAGCTGCCGGCCTACACCAGAGCCACAGCAATGCCAGATCCGAGCCTTATCTGCGACCTACACCATAGTTCACGGCAACGTCAGATTCTTAACCCACTGAGCGAGGCCAGGGATTGAATCCACAACCTCGTGGTTCCTAGTCGGTTTCCTTTCTGCTGCGCCACCACGGGAACTCCCCAGTTCACTTTTATGAAAGATCTACATTAGTACCTATTTTCATTAACAACAACAACAACAAAATCCAAAGAGGATTTTCACTTTTAGGGGAAAAAGTGAAAAGTGAAAATAGCTTGAAGCAACCATTTGTTTTGCAGCGAGCCATAAATGAGCTTGGCATGGCCAAACTGCTTCCCCAGGATCAACACTCGGCATTTTAGCGTCAAGCTGCCATTGCTTTACTCTGCCTCTAAGCACCTCTGCTTTATCTTGATTTATTTTGTGCACCCATTAGTAAGATGTATTCTAAGGTAATTAAATTTTTTTCTTATGTCATTCAGCTTATGAAAGGTCTCATAGGAATGCTCTGCTGCTGGAAAACTGGGAAAACCTGTATATACACATTCTATCGGTTGTTTCTTTGCAGAACTCAAACGAATACAGATTTTGGTACCAAGAAGTAGGGTGCTGCTATAACAAACACCTAAACATGTGGATGGAGGCTGGAGGAGTTTGGGGATACACACTAGAAAAAGCCTAGGTCACCTTGAAGAAATTGTCAATAGGAGTATGAGTGTTAAAGGTGATTCCGGGGGTCTCAGGTGGACATGAGGAACACGGTACTGGAGAACAGAGGAGAGTTGATCCTTGTTATAAAGCATCAAAGAACTTGGTGGAACTGTGTTTTAGTGTTTTGTGAAAAATAGAATGTGTTTGTGATAAAATAGGCTATGGAGCTGAGATTTCTTTTTCTTTTTTTCTTTTTCTTTTCTTTTATTATTATTATTTTTTTTGGTCTTTTGTCTTTTTAGGGCCACAACCTTGGCATATGGAGGTTCCCAGGCTAGGGGTCCATTCGGAGCTGTAGCCACCAGCCTATGCCACAGCCACCAGCCTATGCCACAGCCAACAGCCACGCCAGATCCGAGCCGCATCTTCGATCTACACCACAGCTCATGGCAATGCCGGATCCTTAACCCACCGAGCACCTCGTGGTTCCTAGCTGGATTCGTATCTGCTGCACCATGATGGGACTCTCTTTTTAAATTTAATTTAATTTAGTTTTTTTTTTTTTAGGGCCACACCTGAGGCATATAAAAATTCCCAGGCTGGGGGTTGAATCTCAGCTGCCAGCCTACACCACAGTCACAGCAACAGAAACTCAGGATCCGAGCTGTGTCTCAGACCTACATCATGGCTCACAGTATCACTGGATTCTTAACCCACTGAGTGAGCTAAGGATGGAACACACATCCTCATGGATACTAGTTGGGTTCGTTATCACTGAGCCACAACAGAACTCCCCCCCCCATTTTTTTTTTTTTTTTTTTTTTTTTTTGCTTTTTAGGGCCATACCTGAGGCATATGGAAGTTTCCAGGCTAGGGGTTGAATCTGAGCTGCAGCTGTTGGCCTAGGCCACAACCACAGCAATGCCAGATCCAAGCTACACGACAGCTTACAGCAAAGCCAGATCCTTAACCCACTGAGTGAGGCCAGGGATCCAACCTGCATCTTCATGGATGCCAGTCTGGTTTGTAATCGCTGAGCCACAACAGGAGCTTCAAGTTGAGGAAGTTTCTGAGCAAAGTGTTAAAGGTATAGCCTCCGCTTGCTGCTTATAGTAATGTGAGAGGAGAGAGATACATTGAAGAAGGAATTGTTAGGTAAAAAGGAACTAGAAATTGACGATTTAGAACATTCTTATCCTATCCATATCGGAAAAAAAAAAAAAAAAAAGGAACTGTTTGTTTTGGAGAGGAACCAAGGGTGTGGCTATAAAATCATCTGAGAGAGACTAGGAGTAAAATTCCTGGATTTAATCAGCCACCTTAGCAGAAGCTAGGAATATAGAGAGTGTTATACCGGCAGAAACACTGCCAGAGTAGACTAAAAGGTAAAGAGATAAGACAAATTGAAGGAAGGCTATCAGATTTCTGAGATCTATCAACAGGTATTATTCTACAAGTAAAAAAGAGTGGCCCTGATTGCTGATGATATCATGAAAATGGTATCAGAGAGCTGCCACTCCCACCACAGAGCACATGGCCTTCAAGGCAAGGCTACTTTGCCTGTTTCAGTGGGTCAGGCTGGTACCCAGGATTGAGGGCTCAACAAGGCCACCTCCATGGGCCTGGAGGTCAGAGCACTGAGCCAATGCGAATTACTTACTCCTGAGACTTAAAATTTAATGGAATATTGATTTGGGGAATATGACACCAGAAGTACAGGTAACAAAAAAGTAAAAATAGACAAATGGGACTACATTAAACATAAAAAGTTTTGTTCATCAAAGGACACAGTCAGTGGAGTGAAAAGGCAACCTTTGGAATGGGAGAAAATATTTGCAAATCATATATCTGGTAAGGGCTTAATATCCAGAATACATAAAGAACTCATCAACAAAACAATTGAATAACATGATTTAAAAATGGGCAAAGGCCTTAGAACACACATTTCTTCAAAGATGATATAAACATGACAAGAATATGAAAAGGAGTTCCCTTGTGGTGCAGTGGGTTAAGGATCTGGTGTTGTCTGCAGCAGCTTAGATGGCTGCTGTGGTGTGGGTTCAATCCCTGGCCCGAGATCTTCCACATGCTGCGGGGGCAGCCAAAGATGGTGCAGGGGAGGCATGTGAAAAGATGCTAAATACCATTAATTATCAGAGAAATGCAAATTAGAATTACAATAAGATATCTCTTCACACTCATTAAAATGGCTACCATGAAAAAAAAAAAAAAGCCCAGCAAAAAATAAAATGAGGATGTGGAGAAATTAAAACTGTTGTGTACTGATGGTGAAATTATAAAATAGTGCAACTGCTATGGAAAATTGAGTATTGCAATTTCTTGAAAAAATTAAAAATAGAACTACCAGAGGAGTTCCAGTCATGGGTCAGTGGAAACAAATCTGACTATTATCCATAAGGATGCGGGTTCACTCCCTAGCCTCGCTCAGTGGGTTAAAGATCTGGCATTGCTGTGAGCTGCGGAGTTGTGATGTAGGTCGCAGATGGGGCTTGGATCTGGCATTGCTGTGGCTGTGGCAATAGGCTAGCGGCTACAGCTCCAATTTGACCTCTAGCTTGGGAAACTCCATATGCTGCAGGTGTGGCACCCCCCTTCAAAAAAAAAGACACACAAAAAAATAGAACTACCATATGATCCAGTAATCTCATGTCTAGGTAATGACAGTACTGAAACTGAGGACTTGAAGAGATGTTTGCACATCTATGTTCACAGCAGCAAATAGACAACAGCCAAAAGTACAGCAACCCAAGTGTCCATCAATAGGTGAACAGATAAACAAACTGTGGTGCATCCACACAATGGAATAGTATTCAGTCTTTTTTTTTTTTTTTTGGTTCTTTTATGGATGCACCGGAAGCATATGGAGGTCCCAGGCTAGGAGCTGAATCAAAGCTGCCAGTCTACACCACAGCCACAGCAACACTAGATCCATCGCCTACACTCCAGCTCAAACTGCATCCCAGCTCATGGCAGCACTGGATCCATAACTCATTGAGCGAGGTCAGGGATTGAATGAGCATCGTTATGGATACTGATTGAGTTTGTTACTGCTGAGCCACAACAGGAACTCCAGTATTCAGTCTTAAAGAAAAAGGAAATCTTGTCACATCTTACAACATGAATGAATCTCGAGGACATTATGCTAAGTGAAATAAGCCAGTCCAAAAATAAAAAATACTGTATAGGAGTTCCAGTTGTGGCTCAGTAGTTAACAAATCTGACTAGCATCCATGAGGATGCAGGTTCAATCCCTGCCCTTGCTCAGTGGGTTAAGGATCCTGTGTTGCTGTGGCTGTTGTATAGGCCGGCAGCTACAGCTCCGATTCCACCCCTAGCCTGGGAACCTCCATATGCCGAGAGTACGGCCCTAAGAAAGCAAAAAACAAAAAACAAAAAAACAAAAAAACCCAAAAACCAAAACCTCAAAAATACAAATACCGTATAAGTCCACGGAAATGAAGTATCTAAAGTTGTTAAACTCATAGAAACAGAAAGTTGGATGGCGGCTGCCTATGGTTGGTGAAAGGGAGGAAAGGGGAGTTGTTTTCATAGGTTCAGAGTTTCAGTTTTTTTTGCTTTTTTTGTTTTTTGTTTTGTCTTTTTAGGGCCCCACCTGTAGCATATGGAGGTTCCTAGGCTAGGGGTTGAATCGGAGCTGTAGCTGCTGGCCTACGCCAGAACCACAGCAACATCAGATCCAAGCCTCGTCTGTGACCTATATCACAGCTCACGGCAAAACCAAATCCTTAACCCACTGAGTGAGGCTAGGATTGAACCTGCATCCTCATAGATGCCAGTCAGATTCTGCTGAGCCACGACAGGAACTTCCCTTGGTTTCAGTTTTGCAAGATGGAAAAGTGCTAGAGATTTGTTTCACAACGATATGAACAGATCTAACACTACTGAACTATACACTTATAAATGGTTAGGATGGTGAATTTCACGTTATGTGTTTGTTACCACAATAAGAAACAAAGGGAAACAAAGTCCAATGGAATTTACCTTGCCAGGTTTTGGACTGGTTTGGGACTCTTCACCCCTTGTTTCTTTCAGATTTCTCCCATTTGTCTATCCTACACCTGTCCCACCATTGCATTTGGGAAGCACATAACTTGTCTGATTTCACAGGTTCATAGCTGGAGAAAAATTCTGCTCAGGTTGAATCATACCTCTACTCTCACCTACACCTGATTTAAATGATACTCAGAGAAGACTTCATACTTGGAATTGACACTGAATGGGTTAAGACTTTGGGGGCTGTTGGGACGGAGGTAACCGTATTTTACATGTGAGAAGGACATGAATTTTGGGGGTGGTGGTCAGAGGGTGGGGTGTGTAGACTGTACTGTGTCCTCCTAAAATTCATACATTGAACTTCTAAACTCCAGAACCTTAGAATGTGACTGTCTTAGGAGACAGGGACGTTCAGAGACATTACACTAAATTAGGGGAGGTCATAAGAAAGTGACCTTAATCCAATGACTAGGGTGCATTTTTTTTTTTTTTTTTTTTTTGGCTTTTTAGGGCTGCACTTGAGGCAGCCGTAAAAAAGGCTAGAGGTTGAATCAGAGATGCAGCTACCAGCCTACGCAACTACAGCAATGGCAGGATCTGAGCCTCATCTGGGAACTATACCACAGCTCACGGCAACACCAGATCCTTACTTAATTAACCCACTGAGTGAGGTCAGGGATTGAACCAGCACCCTCAAGGATACTAGTCAGAGTCTTAACCCACTGAGCCACAATGGGAATTCCTGACTAATGTTCTTATAAGAAGAGAGATACCAGGAGTTCCTATTGTGGCTCAGTGTTAATGAAGCTGACTGGTAACCATGAGGACATGGGTTCGATCCCTGGCCTTGGATCTGGTGTTGCCATGAGCTGTGATGTAGGTTGCAGACATGGCTTGGATCTGGTGTTGCTGTGGTGTGGTGTAGGCTCTGATTCAACCCTTAGCCTGGGAACTTCCATAGCCACGGGTGTGGGCCTGAAAAGACCAAAAAAAAAAAGAGTGAGAGAGAGAGAGAGAGAGCTCGAGACACCAGAGTTCCCTGATAGCTCAGCAGGTTAAGGATCCAGTGTTGTCACTGCCGTGGCTCAGGTTGCAGCTGTGGCATGGGTTCGATCCCTGACCTGGGAACTTTCACATGCTGCTGGCGTGGCCAAAAAAAAGAGAGACACCCAGGCTGTGTGCCGTGTGAGGACACAGTGGGAAGGCAGCCATCTGCAAGAAGAGAAATCAAAACTGATCACGGACTTCTAGCCTCCAAAACTGTGAGATAATAAATTTCTCTTATTTAAGCCACCCAGTCTGTGGTATTTCGCTATGGTGGGCCTAGCAGACTAATGCAACCGACAACAAACAAACAAATAATGTCCAGTCATGATAAGGGAGCACTTGAAAGACTAATATAGATAGGAAGGTAAGGTGATAAAGAGCTGGGAGGAGGGTTGTTTAGAATAGGGTAGGTTAGGGAGTTCCTGTGGCATAGCAGGTTAAAGATCCAGTTTTGCGGCAGCTGTAGTGTAGGTCACAGCTGCAGCCTGGATTTGCTCCCTGGCCTGGGAACTTTCTTATGTTGCCTGTGTGGCCCCAAACAAAAACAAACAAAAAAAGATAGGGTAGTTAGGGTTGATCTCAGTAGAGGTGACATTTAATCAGAAACCTGTTGAAATGAAGGAACCATCCTTAGGAGGATTAATGAGAGCAGCCTTCCAAACAGAAGGCATTTCAAATACAAAGCCACCCAGTGAAGGATGTGTGCTTGGCATGGATCTAAAAGGCTGATGCGCAGGAGAGGAGGGCACCAGCAATTGAAAGGCAGGAGAAAGGAGGCTGGGGAGAGAAGAGTCTGGTCATGCAGGGCATTGGAAGCAATGGCGAGGATCCTGGGCTGTATTTTAAAAGTGACAGAAAGGGGAGTTCCCATTGTGGATCAGCGGGTTATGAACCCGACTAGTATCCACGAGGATTAGGATTTGAACCTTGGCCTTGCTCAGTGGGTTAAGAATCTGGTGTTGCTGTGAGCTGTGGTGTAGGCTGCAGACATGGCTCAGATCATGCACTGCAGCAGCTGTGGTTTAGGCCGGCAGCTGTGACTCCTATTCTACCCTTAGCCTGGGAACTTCCACATGCCGCGGGTGTGGCCCTAAAAAGCAAAAACAAAACAAACAAACAAAAAAAACAAAGTGCCAGAAAGCCAGGAAGCTACGAAGCATTTTTGGTTTTGGGGTGAAGGAGTGACAGTAGTGGATTTATGTTTTTAATTTTTTTTTTTTTTTTTTGTCTTTTTGCCATTTCTTGGGCTGCTCCCACGGCATATGGAGGTTCCCAGGCTAGGGGTCTAATCAGAGCTGTAGCCACCGGCCTACGCCAGAGCCACAGCAACGCAGGATCCGAGCCACATCTGCAACATACACCACAGCTTAATGCCAGATCCTTAACCCACTGAGCGAGGCCAGGGATAGAACCCACAACCTCATGGTTCCTAGTTGGATTCGTTAACCACTGTGCCACAACAGGAACTCCAGTGGATTTATGGTTTTTTTGTTTGTTTGTTTGTTTGTGTTTGTTTGTTTTGTTTTGTTTGTCTTTTTGTCTTTTTTGTTGTTGTTGTTGCTATTTCTTGGGCCGCTTCCGCAGCATATGGAGGTTCCCAGGCTAGGGGTTGAATCGGAGCTGTAGCCACCGGCCTACGCCAGAGCCACAGCAACGCGGGATCCGAGCCACGTCTGCAACCTACACCACAGCTCACGGCAACGCCGGATTGTTAACCCACTGAGCAAGGGCAGGGACCGAACCCGCAACCTCATGGTTCCTAGTCGGATTCGTTAACCACTGCGCCACGACGGGAACTCCGATTTATGTTTTTAAAGAAGTTATTTGCTGTTGAATTGAGCAGATGCAGAGGGAGAGCAAGAGTGAAAACAGAGACCAACAAGGAGGCCACTGGTCCAGGGCAGAAAAGATGAGGGCTGGGATGACAGTGGTAGTGGTGGAAAAAGTGAATCTCTTGATTTGAAATCAACAGGACTAACTAACAGGCTACCTGTTGTGCATGAGAGAAAAAAAAAAAAAAAAAAAAAAAGTCAGGAAAGATCCTAAGGGTTTTGGCATGAGAAACTGGAGAAGTAAAATTGCCATTTACTTTAATCAGGAAAACAGACCAATAATAGAACACTCTCCTTGTCTTTCTTCCCCAGATTCTGGGAATATAAAGATACAAAAGATACGGATCCTGCCTTTATGGTCTCATGGAAAGCGTTTTGTAAATTAAAAGGCTTTATTTGGGGGGGTGCGGTTTTATGTTTACAGAAAAACTGAGCAGGCAGTACACAGAGTCCCATGTATTTCCTCAACTCCCATCTTACTAACATCTTGCATTACTGTAGTATATTTGTCACAAACGACGAATAGTCACTGACAGACCTTAGTCATCCCAAATGCATAGTTTACATTAGGGTTCACCCTTGGTCTCGTACATTTTATGACTTTGGACAAACGTACCCCCATCACTACAGTAGCATATAGAATAAAAAGCTTCTGTGCTCCAAATATTCATCCCCACCCCCCAATCCCTGCCAACTAGTGATTTTTTTTTTTTTTTTTTTTTTTTTGGCTGCCTCGAGGCTTGTAGAAGTTCCCAGGCTAGGGGCTGAACCCGTGCCACAGCAGCACCAGAGCTGCAGCAGTAACAACGCCGGATTCTTAACCCACTGGGCCCCACAAGAGAACTCCATAAACAAGTATTTTAATTGTCAGTTTCTACACAAGTGCCAAAAGGTGACAGAGACTATTGCTGGCAGGAAACAAAGAGCTTTCTTTGTGTTAAGTTTATCTAATAGTGCTGCCCAATTATAACTGTCCTTCATTCTCCGTGTGACTATGAGTCTGACACTGTCACCAGGATACCCCCGCCTCGTCCATTTACAGGAAGGCAGCCAAAGAACACTGATAACTGAAGTGCTCATGCTGACTCACATCCACCCTTTCAAAAAGCTATATGCAAATGGCAATCTGCTGAAAAGGTTGGAAGCAAGGCCCACCTTTCAGTACAATGTTTCATAATTAAAGGTCTATGTTCCTTTAGCAGGGCTCTTTCCTAACTCTGGTAAGTCCAACTCTTCCAGAAAAAAAAAGAAAAATTGGTCAAGTTCTCTAGGAAGAAAAGGGCTACTGAAGATCTAGGGTGGTGTTTACATATATGGGGTCTTAAAGATGGACCAAGCAGATACACAAACCCCCTAACAGTGAAGGCAAATAATGTATTTCAATGCACTTTTCTGAGGGCAACGGGGACCATAAGCTCTTATCACGAGCTCAAAAAAAGTGCAAGACCAGAAAACAGCCGAAGAAGCTGCGGGAACCTGGGCTGTGTAGGAAGGGGGAGGAGAAGAATCTGACCTCTCCTGGGGCATCAGATGAACCACAGTGTGGAGGCTGCATGCATTGTCTTCTTTCACAGCGGTTCTCCTCCCACTCTTAGAGAAGGTCTGGGCTCTAATTCTCTCCTGGCAGGGGGGAGGATAAGAGCCTGAAGTCCTCGGAGTGGTGGGACAGGGCTCCTCATTATCAGGGTAGTTTAGCAAGAAGTGCAACCAATCCTCAGAATAGGCCATAGTTTGAAGAGACTACAAGTCTTCACCTTTGCTCATCCAAATGGTCACTGCGGTATCTTAGCGTTGCTTTAGCAACTCGAAGAGGAAGAGCTGTGAAACAGTAAGGGTGTCAGCTAAACTCCAGCTCTGGGGCTAAACTGAGATGTGGTCTCAGCATCAAAACTGTCCTTACTACGTGCCAACAGATTTGTCCAGTGCCAATCAGGTGCCATACAGTGTTCTAGCCACCGACCTGGTAATCTTTCTGTCTCCTGTATAAGCATCCTTTACAAGTGCCATGTGATCTTTCTGGGCAGTGAAAAATCAGCTTTCCTAACTGACACATCTTTCTTACAAAATAACCAAGGCCACTTGGACGTCTTGCTTTCAGCCTCAAGCTGAATCAGACAGTCACAGAAATATCCTGATGAGCGGGCCCAGAAACCAAAGAATCTCTTCTGGTCTGAGTCTACCCAGTGGGCTAGCCCCGCCTGCCTGCGATTATTTTAGGAGGCTGCTACGTAAGAAAGTGCAGACGTGCTTCGTAGAACGTCAGCCAAATCTCTGTGGAAACCAGTTCCATCACTCAAAGCTGACCAAAGCCTCCCAACCCTTTATTCTTCTGCTTCTCCCCTCCTTCAACGATATTTATTTCATGCTGATGCTACCCAGGGATGCAGGCAATGTCTTTATCTCCCTCATTATCCTATTTTTCCTCATCCTTTTTGTTCTCCTGCTCCAGTGGACATGAATCGTGCACAATCTCATGGTGTAAAACCCTGAGTGCTTCTTACATGGTGGGATATAAATTTATTGACTTAATATGTACCTATTTCAAAAACGTGTGCAACAGGTGTCGTTGACCTGTAACTGTTTAAGTGTCCAAATGGGGGGAAGTGACTTTGATTACAATCACAATCTAAATTCTTTAAATATTAGATTCCAGGTGGACTTTTTAATCCATCTTAATTCCAATTACATATAAAAGGCTGTTTTAAGCTACTTGGAAATAAACAAGTTTATACATGTTTTTTTACAAAATTAAGAGGAATGAGATAATCCATTAAATCTCATACTCTTGATAAGTGGCCCTTTAAGGGTTTTAAGGCTTAGCTTGATAGTTTCTGGCCAGCTCCCTCTCAATACTATTAATAAGCAGAAACAGATCAACATACTGACAGCAAGAGTGAAGAAGACAGACAAGTGGTCTGAAAAACCCACAATGGGATGTGGATCTGAGTTAATTCATTTTTGCATTCATTTAGATCTACATGTTGTCAGGCCTAGTTTTAGATACTGGGAATACTGTGGTAAATAAAGGTAGTAGGAAAATCCATTCCCTGCTTGCATAGAGCTTAAATTCAAGTGGGTTAGGATTATGTACATGTTTTTACTTTTTATTCCTAATTAAAAAAAAATTATTTTAGGAGTTCCCATTGTGGCTCAGTGGGTTAAGGACCCAACGTTGTCTCTATGAGTTTACAGGTTCCATCCCTGACCTCACTCAGTGGGTAAAGGATCTGGCATTGCCACAAGCTGCTGCATAGGTTGAGGATGTGGCTCGGGTCCAGTGTTGCTGTGGCTATGGTGTAGATCTCAGCTGCAGTTCTAATTCGACCTGGGAACTCCCATATGCAGCAGGTGTGGCCGTAAAAAGAAAAAAAAAAAAAAAAATTAGCGCAAGTGTAGCTAAGGGCATGGATTCTGGAGCCAGACATCTTGGGTTTAAATCCTAGTTCTGGAGTTCCCATTGTGGCTCAGCAGTAACGAACCTGACTAGCATTCATGAGGATGTGGGTTCTATCCCTGGCCTAGTTTAGTGGGTTAAGGATCTGGCATTGCCATGAGCTGTGATGTATGTTGCAGATACAGCTCAGCTCTCACGTTGCTCTGGCTGTGGTGTAGACTGGCAGCTGCAGATTCACCTACATATGCTGCAGGTGTGGCCCTAAAAAAAAAAAAAAAAAAATCCTATCTCTGACACTTAGATTGTGTGATTTGGGGAAGGTCATTTAGCCTCACTGTGCTTCTATTTCCTCACCTGTAAAATGAAGGTAATAACAGAGTCTGCTTCATAAAATTTGTTAGGAGAATTAAATCAGTTAATATGAGTAAAATACTTAGAACAGTGCCTGTATATGTGCCACGTAAGTGTTTGTTAAATTAAAAAAAAAAAAAAAAAGAAACTAGAGTTCTCTTTGTGCCTCAGCAGAAATGAATCTGACTAGAACCCATGAGGACACAGGTTCAATCCTGGCCTTGCTCAGTGGGTTAGGTCACAGACACTGACCTGTGGTGTAGGTCACAGACACAGCTCGGATCTGGCGTTGCTGTGGCTGTAACATAGGCCAGAGGCTAAAGCACTGATTCCACCCCTAGCCTGGGAACCTCCATCTGCTACAGGTGCAGTCCTAAAAAGACAATAAAATAAAATAAAGTAAAATAAAATAAAAATAAAATGATAAAAAGAAACAAACATAGCTATTTAATTTCATAGCTGTATATATATGCTCAGAGATAAAGAAGCTACTGCAGTTCATGAATTGAAGTCTAGTCCCAACTTTTTTTTTTCCTAAATGAACGTGAAGACTTTTCCAAAGATTCTCCACTTACATGGGAGGAGAAACTCAAACCATCATGGGAACATTCTTCTCTGTAGTAGTAATAATTCCTGGTAAACTGAAGCTGTTTTTTTGTTTTTTTCTTTTTATGGCCCCAACTGCAGCATAAGGAGGTTTCCAGGCTAGGGATCAAATTGGAGCTACAGCTGCCAGGCTACCACAGCCACAGCAACTCGGGATCCCGACCCCACTGATCGAGGCCAGGGATCGAACCCAAACCCTCAAGGATACTAGTCGGATTCATTTTCGCTGTGCCACAACCGGAACTCCAAACTCAAGCTGTTTTTATTAAGTGTCATGTCCTTATCATGTTATATCATTTAAAATTCACAACACTAGTTATCACCCTGATTTGCCATGAGAAATCTATAGGCAATCTGCTCAAGGAACCACTGTTTGGGGTGGAACTAGTTGCCTGACTGTACTATATTTAATTCCTGTAGATTAAGGGAAAGATATAGCATGAGTTTCCCTATGGTGCAGTGGGTTAAGGATCTGATGTTGTCACTGCAGTGGCTTAGGCTGTTGATGCGATGCAGGTTTGACCCTTTGTGCAGGAACTTCCACATGCCACAGGCGTGGCCAAAAAAAAAAAAAGATAGAGCGAATGTAGATTCAGTAAAAAAGTATCTAGGATAGCCAGTGTTTCCCTATTTTCACCCCCACCCCTTTCCTCCTAGATATGGGGCCTGTCCTTCCCCTCTTAAGCAGCTGGTCATAAACAGGAAGCACACTTGGTGTAAAATCTGGAGGCTGGAGAGAGACATCCTCCCAGGTGGAGGCTACCTGACAGAAGAAAAGCTCCTGCTACTTGTCAGTGTTGTCTTTGTCAATGAGACATACCAAAAGGAAAAAAGAGAGGGGTCTCCTTCAGGAAGGATGGATTTGGAGAGCCCAATGCCTATTTTTGTACCAGCCATAAACTAATTAATCACTTCTCTCTATATTTTTTTATTTTTTGTCTTTTTGCCTTTTCTAGGGCCGTTCCCACGGCATATGGAGGTTCCCAGGCTAGGGGTTGAATCAGAGCTGTAGCCACCAGCCTACACCAGAGCCACAGCAATGCCAGATCTTTAACCCACTGAGCAAGGCCAGGGATCGAACCCGCAACCTCGTGGTTCCTAGTCGGATTCGTTAACCACTGAGCCATGACAGGAACTCCAAACACCTCTATATTTTTTAATGGTCGGAAAAAATAAAAATAAGAACAATGTTTTGAGACTTGGGTGAAGTTTTATGGGTACACAGCCAGGCTCACTTATTTATGTATTGCTGATGGCTGCTTCTGTACTACAATGGCAGAGCTGAGTAATTGTGACAGAGACTCTATAGCCCCCAAAGCCTAAGACATTTAGTATCCAATCCTCTAAAGTTTGCCAACTTCTGAGTTAGGCGGTTGATGAATCCAATGGAATAGGGTCATAAAAGTTGTGAAAATCCAAAGGGTTATACCAGGTCCAAATTAGGGGAATGGATGGGAATGGGGCAGTGCAGCAGGAGGAAGGGTAAAGAGAGAAAGATGGAATACATTGAGGTGGGACATAGACGTCTTGAGTGAAAAATCTCCGAGGACGTTCCCTTAGAGAATGCAACAAGGTGGGCCCACCGAGACAGAGATGCAAAAGGCTGGAGACTAGGCAACAGGAAATTATCCTCCAAATTTCTCCAATTCCATATAATAGGGACTGGGAAATCTCTTATCCTTGTGGACAGCGACCTCCCAAACCCGTTTCTTAGGTTCATTGAAGGCTGATAGGGTCACCTGTTGTTTTACTCATCTAGAAACTCTGTATAGATACAATAACGTTTACATCCCTAAGCAGCTAGTTTGAACACAGCGCTGCCCTCCAAACAGTTTTTCCATTTTATTGAGATATAGCTGCCATATGGCACTGTATGCCTAAGGTGTACAGCAGAATGACCTGACTTATATACATCACGAAATGATCATCATAGTAAGTTGTGTGAACATCCATCATCTCATATAGAAACAAAATTGAAGAAAAAAAAGTTTTTTTTTTTTGTAATGAGAACTCAGGATTTATTCTCTTAAAAACTTTCATCTATAACACACAGCATCATTAATTATACTTACCATGGAGTACATTACATCCCCACTACTTATTTATCTTATAATTGGGCATTTATACCTTTTGACCATCTTCATCCAATTCCTCCTCCCTCTACTCCCTACCTCTGGGAACCACAAATCTGATCTCTTTTTCTGTGCATTGGTTGGTTTTTGTTTTTTGTTTTTTTGTTTTTTGGCCTCGCCCACAGCCAAAGTTCCTGGACAAGGGATTGAACCCTCACCACAGCAGCCACCCGAGCCGCTGCAGTGATGACACGGGATCCTTAACGCGCTGCACCACAAGAGAACTGCATTCTACATCAATGCTGAGGATGGTATAGACAAGAGGACTGTAAAGACGGCTGAAGTGTACAGTAACGCACTGCTAGACTATTGCCAGGGATTCCTTTGTCTTCCAATACTCCTTTTTCCAGTTGGAGAAATGGAAGTCACAAAAGTTGGGGTTGGAAACTGGAGCCAAAAGATTACCATTTCCATCATTCATTTACCTAATAAAATCATGGGTGAAGAAATGGGATACGGAGACTAGCAGAGGAATAAGGACCTCAGAGAAATTAGAAATGAACCTAATTTTAAATGATCTGCATTATTAAACAGATCATTAATTTGTTTATTCTACACTTACTGATTTCTCTAACTGCTAGTTGTTGAGTCATATTTTAAAATACATTATGGGAGCCTTTTGAAAAAATAAAGTCAAACTCTACATAATATTTTAAAATCCTGCATAATTCTATCAATATAAATGGTTGTTCTAGTTCATTTCTTTCTTTTTTGCTTTCTAGGGCCACACCTGCTGCATATGGAAGTTTCTCAGTCTAAGGGTCAAATAGGAGCCACAGCTGCTGGCCTGTGCCCCATGCCACAGCCACAGCGAAGTGGAATCCAAGCCGCATCTGCAGCCTACACCACAGCTCACAGCAATGCCAGATCAACCCACTGAGCGAGGCCAGGGATCAAACCCCCATCCTCACGGATATTAGTAGGGTGTGTAACCCACTGAGCCATAAGGGAAACTCCCTCTAATTCATTTCTTAACAAATTTAGATTTTAATGTGGCATAAAAGGTGTGTTTAGGGTAGAACATGCTTGGGAGTTCCCGTTGTTGTGCAATGGACATGAATCCAACTAGTACATTCTCTCCACAGTACAAAAAGGGTAAGGAATAATTTATTTACATCTCAACAGAAGGCAAAATGAGGCAGGAAAAAAGTCTTTCATTTGGAGTTTTTCCTTTTTTTTTTTTTTTGGCTTTTTTGGGCCACACCCTGGGCATATGGAGATTCCTAGGCTAGGGGTCACATCGCCAGCTGTAGCTGCTGGCCTACCCACAGCCAGAGCAAGGCCAGATCCTCAACTCACTCAACCCACTGACCGAGCCCAGGGACTGAACCTGCGTCCTCATGGATGCTAGTCAGATTATTTTGGGCTGAGCCACGAGAGTAACTCCGCCTCCAATAATTCCTAACTGCGTTTGAAGCATCTTTCAGCACATCTTGCTTCGATCCAAATCATCTCTTCTCTAGGTACCAGCTCCGCTCACCCCTTACCCTAAGAGCGTTCTTTCTCTCTCCTGCACACATACATCCCGCCATTCAGTTTCTAAGCCCCTTTCCCTCGACTTGCGCGCCACTCTTTTTCTTCTAAGCCCTCCCTTGACCCTTTCCCCTGCTCTCTCTCCGGCTTTGACCAAAATTGGCCAGGCGCTAAAACACCGATTAGAGGCAGAAGGGGGAAATGTGGGCAAGGCCGTGGGGGCGGGGGAGCAGAGAGACAGGGCGGGATTCCCGGCAGAAGGCGGGGACAGGATGCTGCGCTAGGGGCACCGTGCCTCCCATCACGTCCGCGCCTACGCCCCGCCGGGCCGGACGCTGAGTGGGCCGTCAGCGGAGAATGCTGTAATTTCCTGGAGTTTGAAGCATCACTAGGGAGATGCAGCGGATTCTGCCTCTAGGGCAGAAGTTTTTGTTCTAGGCAGTTAATCCCATACCGCCCTTTCAGTGCTGTTCGGCAGTGCCCGGCTGCATCCCTCTGCTCCTCCACCTGACCCCGACTGACTGCCTGCTTAGCCTCAGGCTTGGTCTGGTCTTGTTTTGTTCTTTTCTCTCCCCTTTTTTGTTCTTCTCTTCTTTTTTCTTTCTTTTTTTTTCTGGTCCTGTTGATTTTTTTTTTTTTGAAACTTAAATGACTTTTATTTTTTCCATTATAGCTGGTTTATAGTGTTCTGTCAATTTTCTACTGTAGAGCAAAGTGACCCAGTCACACATACATTTTTCTCACATTATCCTCCATCATGCTCCATCATAAGTGACTAGACATAGTCCTCAATGCTACACAGCAGGATTTCATTGCTTATTCACCATGAGTTTTTTTAAATTCGGTTTTTTACATGCTAGGTGTACAGATGGATGACTTGACAGCGAGCTGCACTCACCACCTCAGATTTGCAGCTCAGAAAGTTCCCTCAGCACCTGATTTCTGCTGCAGTTACTCTGTCACTTTAATCACTTGGTATAGTTTTAGTCTCATGCATTCACCTTTTCCATATAGTAGCAGATATTTATTAAGTACCTTCTAAGAAACAAACATTAAGGTTATAGAAATCAAAACCCAGAACTACTCAGTTTAAAAGGGAAGGCAATAAAATTCAACTCATGCTTTCTGCTCCCCTCCACTAATTTTTTTTTTTTTTTTGACTTTTTAGGGCCGCACCTGAGGCATATGGAAGTTCCCAGGCTAGAGGTTAGAGTTGGTCTACACCACAGCCACAGCCATGCCATGCCAGGTCCAAGCGGCATCTATGACCTACACCACAGCTCACGGCAATGCCGGATCCTTAACCTTCTGTGCAAGGCCAGGGATCGAACCTGTGTCCTCATGGATACTAGTCAGGTTTGATACCGCTGAGCCACCCCGGAATTCCCACTAATGTATTTCAGATACCCACCCACCCCTCCCCCTTTTAGACCCTCAGACAATTTGGTCAACTGACTACTGTTTCCTGAAAACTAAATGATTTCTTTTTTCCTAAGGAAGGCTGAAGGTGAACAACACACTAGATGCAGAATAGCTGCTGAGGAGCAAACAGGATGTGAAAGCCCTAAAATGGGGAGAATTCCCTGGAGGCCTGGATGAGAGTCCTAATGAGGTGGGAACTGTCACAGGCACTGTTCACAAAGTCTGAGAATGCAGCTGTAAGGCCTGCTGGAAGTTCTCTGGGCAGGGGGACAGCAGGTGAGTTCCTGGACTAGACTCATAAAAGCAAATGTGTTTTTATACCATTGTGTTTAATGAGACACATCTAGAAAAGGTGGGAAGTAGGCTACTGACCAGAGGTGAAAATTTGAAGACCGCCCCCTCCATACGAGGGGAGGGTGAAAAATCAATCTTAAGAAAAGTCGGTATAAGGACACAAAAATGAAAATGAGAAAAGGAAGAAATGACAACGTTTGTTGCAATGCTGATGTAAATCTAGCCTCTTCCTCAACCAGTGACACAGGGTTTCCACTTCCCTTTACTGTCACATGTTGCTCAAGTCTAGAAACTGAGATATCTGACTACCAACTCGGAAAGAGGGGATAACCTCAGATCCACGTAGCAGATAATTAACTTAGAAAACAGAGCCTCTTTAATGGTGGTGAGCTGAAACATTTGAGAAAAAGAATTTGTCTTCTGGTGGTGTTAGAATTGAGGTAGTTTGTTTCTCCTTTTTATTTTATATCTTTTTCTTACTTTTTTCTTGTTCTTTTGGCCATGCCCATGGCATGCAGAAGTTTCCAGACCAGGGATGGAACTCATGCCACCACAGAAACCAGAGTCACAGCACTGACAATGCCCGGATCCTTAACCTGCTGAGCCACCAGGGAATTCCCCTTTTTTCTTTTTTACTGAAGTATAACACACATACAGTAAAGCAGGTAAAAATGCATTAATGTTCAGCGTACAGATGGGTGAATATTTACATCTGTAGTCACCTGTACAATCCAGATCCTAGAACACTTCTAGCTCCCCAAAAGGTTTCCTTGTGCCTGTTCCAGTCTATTGCTTCCCTCCCAGAGATAACCATTATACTGACTTCTATCATCATCATTTAATTTTGTTGTTCTTGGAGTCCCCGTCGTGGCTCAGCGGCAATGAATCTGATGAGCATCCATGAGGATGAAGGGTCAGTCCTGGCCTCACTCAGCGGGTCAAGGATCCAGCATTGCCAGCATTGCCGTGAGCTGTGGTGTAGGTCGCAGACATGGCTCGGAGCTGGCATTGCTGTGGCTGTGGTGTAAGCCAGCAGCTGCAGCTCCAATTTGACCCCTAGCCTGGGAACCTCCATATGCCATGCGTGTGGCCCCAAAAAGACAAAAAATTTAAAAAAATTAATTTTTTACCCTGCTTTTTAGGGCCGCAGCCGTGGCATATGGAAGTTCCCACCCCAGGGGGTGAATCAGAGTTATAGCTGCCGGCCTACAGTACAGCCACAGCAATGTGGGATTAGAGCTGCAACTGCAACCTACACTGAAGCTTATGGCAATGCCGGATCCTTAACCCACTGAGCAAGGCCAGGGATTGAACCCGCATCCTCATGGAGCCTAGTCGGGTTTGTTAACCGCTGAGCCATGAAGGAAACTCCAATTTTGTTGTTCTTGATCTCTATATAAATGGAATCATGTATTCTTGTCTAGGATTATTTTTCACTCAGTATGAGTACTATGTGGTGTGAATCATCAATTTGTTCTCTGTTACCGCTGAGTAATATTCCATTTATGGATATGCCAAAATTTATTTATCTATTCTCCTAGTGATGTACACAGTAACGCTCCACCATTATTGTAGTTTTGTATTTGTTTGTTTTTTTCTTTTTAGGGCTGCACCTGCGGCACATGGAGGTTCCCAGGCTAGGGGCTGAATTGGAGCTACAGCTGCCAGCCTGTGCCACAACCACAGCAACGCCAGATCCGAGCGGCCGCTGTGGCCTACACCATAGCTCATGGCAACGCCGGATCCTTAACCCACTGAGCGAAGCCAGGGATCGAACCTGAGACCTCATGGTTCCTAGTCGGATTTGTTCCCGCTGTGCCACAATGGGAACTCCTCTATTGTTTTTAGTTTTGAGCTATTATAAAACATTCCTGTCATTTGCCATACGTATGAGTTCTTTTCTCTTGTGTTTACACTTAGGAATCGGACTGCTGTGCTGCCATTCTGGGGCAAGAAATAATAAATTCTAAATGTAAACAAATGAGCTACATCTTGTCTTAATATGTGTAGGGTATCTTAATTAAAATCTTTTATATACACTGTTTCAGTTGATCTTCAAAACATTTTTTATGATGTAGGGTTGGTAATGCTATCTCCATTTTACAGGTAGAAACTGAAATACAATTTAAATGCCCAATTTAAAGTCATAAAATTAGTAAGTTAAAAGTTAGGACTAGAAACCACATTTTCCTGGAGTTCCTGTTGAGGCTTAGTGGTGATGAATCCAACCAGTATCTATGAGGATTTGGGTTCAATCCCTGCCCTCATTCAGTGGGTTAAGAATCTTGTATAGTTGGAGTTCCCGTCGTGGCGCAGTGGTTAACAAATCCGACTAGGAACCATGAGGTTGCAGGTTCGATCCCCGGCCTCGCTCAGTGGGTTAAGGATCTGGCGTTGCCGTGAGCTGTGGTGTAGGTTGCAGACGCGGCTCGGATCCCGCGTTGCTGTGGCTCTGGCGTAGGCCAGTGGCTACAGCTCCGATGAGACCCCTAGCCTGGGAACCTCCATATGCCACGGGAGCGGCCCAAGAAATAGCAAAAAAAAAAAACAAAAAACAAACAAAAAAAAAGAATCTTGTATAGTTTACAAATTTGGCTTAGATCCCAGGTTGCCGTGGCTATGGCGTAGGCTGGCAGCTGCAGCTCCAATTCGACACCTAGCTCAGGAACTTCCATATGCTGCATGTGTGACCCTACGAAACCACATTTTCCTCATCAAATTCATTTTTTCCTTTTATATTCCTCTCATTTCACTGGCCGTTTGTGAATGGCGAGATCACCCAAATGTTCAGTTTGCCCTGGACTGTCCCAGTTTAGCACAAAAAAGTCTTGAGCAAACTGGGATGGTTGGTCACTCTACAGACTGAAGAAAGGAGTCATGGGTATCACGGCTTGAAAATGGGCAGAGAAAAGCAAAACCTTACAATCCTCCATTCCCAAAGCAAAAGATATTTTTAATCAAAGAGCAAAGCAATATCCACACATTTACATACAATACATAAAATTGTATTCCCTGACTGTGAAAATAATTTAGTGTTACTCAAATTGTAATTGATGGTTGAGTAGCATCAGCATAGAAACGCAAATTAAAATACACCCCATCCCCACGTACACTCCAGCTCTCCTGACCTAAGAGGTGAATTTCTAAGGGGGGAATTCAGAAATTTGTGTTTAACAAGCTCTCCAGGTAAGGGTTGAGGGAAGCAATGGGAATGGGGTGTCCAAGTCTGAGAAGTACCTATCTAGCCTTTTTTTTTTTTTTTTTTTTGTCTTTTTGCCTTTTCTAAGGCTGCTCCTGCGGCATATGGAGGTTCCCAGGCTAGGGGTCCAACTGGAGCCGTAGCCGCCGGCCTACACCACAGCCACAGCAATGCGGGATCCGAGCCACATCTGCAACCTACACCACAGCTCACGGCAACGCCAGATCCTTAACCCACTGAGCGAGGCCAGGGATCGAACCTGCAACCTCATGGTTCCTAGTCGGATTCATCAACCACTGAGCCACAACGGGAACTCCAATACCTATCTACCCTTTACAGACAGATGCATACCTATTTAGTTTTAAAGTTATGTCTGGGGCAGAATAATTCCATTACCTCACTGAGTTAAACTTTCTTTCTTTCTTTCTTTTTTTACTGAGTAAACTTTTCTTAATAAACCTCACTGTTGATAGAATCTTTGTTCTTTCTTATGAAATCTCTTATCTAACATTCTGGTCCTAAATGAGAGTGCACTGTATCATTTCCCAATTGACTTTTTGTTGTCCTTTTCTAAGGTCATTCCAAGTGTTCTTCATTATCATTTAAATTATGGGGTCCAGAACTAATCCGAGAGAAAAATTAGAATACATCAAAAGAAAGACCCTGTGGTTCCAATGTGAATATTCATGGGTCTTTAAGGAAATCACTTTTCAAGGTACAATATACCCTAAACCACATATGTATAAAAATCATAAAGCTCAGAAACAGAAAGAAAGAGTAGTTAATCTGTATCACAGAAGAGGGAATAAAGATGATAGACTAGCATAAAACAGAACAAATTTGCTGAATGAGTTTTGCTAGGAGCTGGATCTGGACCCCCAATATGCATTCCTTTAGGATTTTGTGTAACCTGGCCGGCACCCATCGACATAGTTTGTCTCCATACTCTGCTCCAGGACTCAATCTAAAAGGTCACCCTCCAACTCCAATCCAACTTCTCCTCGTTCATCTAAATTCTAGGCTTTCTCTTCCTTTCTCCTTCCCTGGGGAGGGGTTGCTATGGGGATGGGACAACTGGAAAGAATGTGACGGAAGCAGATATGGAGAGAGCACAGAGAGAAAGTAAAAGACCAAGGCGAAAGGAAAAGGCACACACATACTTGAGGCTTGAGACAGTCAAAAGGGGAACCCCACAAGTGATAGATGCCATAAGCAACTTAAAGAAATGCATGGAGACATACTGCCCACAGTGAGAGAGAGGAACAGAGCAGAGGCACTAAGGCAATAGACATAAGCAAACCTAGGGATCTGGAATAGATGTAGAAACGCAGGAGGGGAAGGACACAGTAAGGGGTTGAATCGGGTCATGCAGGATTCTGCAGAAAACAGCTGCAGATAGAACCTTGCTAAGAAAAGAGACAGTTCCTAGGAAGTGTTTATTTATTTTCATATATCAGAATCATTCTGATTTCCAAAGAAGGAACCAGTAAGAGGTTATAAAGAGGATACTCCTACATCAGTAATGTTTTCCACTTCCTTTTCTTGCCTGTGTTTTTTTTTTTTTTTCTTCTTTTTTTTTTTTTTTTTTTTTTTTTGCCATGCCCACAGCATGCAGAAGTTCTGGGGCCAGGGAATCAAACTCGAGCCATAGGAGTTATCATGCTAGATCCTTAAGCTGCTAGGCCACCAGGGAACTCCTTGTCTGTAGTTTTCTGATGCGTATGAAAGGAACGTCCAAAGACAAGCAAAAGCTTAGGTCTTTCCCTTAGACATAACCCTTTTAGTTTCTTGACTGTTCCTCTGTCCATCACCTCAACACCTGTATCTCAAATTTTCTACAATTCCTTCTCTTTCTTTCTCCTTTTTCCTTTCTTTTGTTTCCCCAGGTTATAAACCACCACCTTCATGCTCTTTTTGTCTCTCCTACTCTCTTTTCCAGTATTTTCCTCTACCTGAAGTCATACTTGTCCCCACATTCTAGCCAGAAATTTTGCTTCTTCCAAATCCATTCTCTATGTCCACCCATTAGCTGCATTCTTGTACCTCTCAATCTTTGGATAAGATAACATCTAGACATTCCCTCTATGGTACAACAGGATCAGCTGCATCTCTGCAGCGCTGGGATGCAAGTTCAATCCCCCGGTCGAACACAGTGGGCTAAGGATCCAGCAACTGTGGCACAGGTTGCAACTGTGGCTCAGATCTGATCCCTGGCTAGAGAACTCCATATGCCATGGGGTGGCAAAAAAAAAAAAAAAAAAAAAAAAAAATCTAATGAAAACAATAAGAAACAATAGTTTCCTAAGTCTGAGCAGATTCTTTCATTCTTTCTTTTTTGCTTTTTTGCTTTTTAGGGCTGCATTTGTGTTATATGGAAGTTCCAGGTTAGGGGTCGAACTGGAGCTACAGTTGACGGCCTATGCCACAGCCACAGCAACTCGGGGATCTGAGCCGCGTCTGCAATCTACATTGCAGCTCACAGCAACTCCGGATCTTAACCCACTGAGTGAGGCCAGTGATCAAACCCGAATCCTCATGGATACTAGTCAGGTTCGTAACCCACTGAGCCACAAAAGGAATTCCCTTTAATGAGTGTTTTTTTAAGGCAATGTTGAGAAAAATTAAAAGGTATATATACATATATACTGAGAGAGCCTACAAAATGCTCAGCATGCTGCTCAATAATGCAGAGGTCCCCAAGTCTCTGCCTTTGGGTTGATTACAATCTAGTCTATGGGATGAGGGGGTGGCAGAAAAGCCAGTGCTGAAGGAAGTCAAAAACATAGATTTGGAGTTCCCATTGTGGTGTAGCGGAAACGAATCTGACTAGTATCCATGAGGAGGTGGGTTCCATCCCTGGCCCTGCCCACTGGGTTGGGGATCCGGCGTTGCTGTGAGCTGTGGTGTAGGCTGACAGCTGTAGCTCTGATTCGACCCATAGCCTGGTAATTTCCACATGTCGTAGATTTAGCTCTAAAAAAAAAGTAAAAATATGTAAATAAATAAAAACAAAAAAAGCTTTAGAAACAGATTTTATTCATCTGGGAACAATCCAGAAAGGCTTCTGAAGTTAGAATCTTCAAGAAGTTAGAATTTGGAACGGGACTCCAAGCCGCATCTTCAGCTTGCAGCAACAGATCCTTAACACACTGAGTGAGGCCAGGGATCGAACCCTTGTCCTCATGGATATTAGTTGGGTCCTTAACCCACTAAGCCACAACAGGAACTCCCTGGAATAGGTCTTGAAAGATGGGTAAGATAAGAGCTAGGCAGCGATTAGAGAAGGGCATCTCAGGAAGAAGGGACAGTCTGGGCAAAGGACTAGTGCTAGGAATTTTGTGCAGAAGACTGGGGCATAGTTCAATTTTGCTGAAGAGTGGGGCACTCACAAAAATCTGGTCTGAGATAATATTTCTCTAAAAGCAAGTTCAGGCTATGCTGCCACAGTTTATAAATACCAGACATGCTACTCCAACTGTAAGCCCTTAGGTGAAGGATGAAGCAAAATCTTACTGCATGTTTTTTTTTTTTCTTTTTTATAGCACCAACATACCAGTGCTGTATTCCAGAGACACCAAGTGAATCACTTCTATCTTATATGCTTTGCCACAGCTAAAGTATGGGGGTCCTCTTCTTGTACTTTTTCTTTCCTTCCTCCCTTCCTTTCTTCCTTCCTTCCCTTCTTTCCTTCCTTCCTTCTTTTTTTTTTTTGCTTTCCAAGGCCACACCAGAGGCATATGGAAGTTCCCAGGCTAGGGGTCGAATCCGAGCTACAGCTGCCATCCTACACCACAGCCACAGCAATGCTGGATCCCAGACCCACTGAGCAAGGCCAGGGATTAAACCCGGATCCTCATGGATACTAGTCAGTTCATTACTGCTGAGCCACAACAGCAACTCCTGTACTTTTTCTAATCTCCCTGCTCCATTGCTTCCCTCCACCCCAACCCTGAAGCCCAAGCTCTGTTCTTGCTTCATTTCATTATTCTATCTATTGTTTCAGCCAGAAGGCTTTCTGGACAGAAGCCAACCTGGTACGGAGGTGGAAAGTGTTTTCTGCAAACAATCTTCTCTCACGTCTATTTTTAATACAAAGACAAGGATGAAAGTTAGAAGACTCAGGAGGCAGCTCAGACTGTGACACTAACTTACTGAGCTGCACACTATGCTAATAACTGGTTGTTAAGCCTGTGTCTTAGTTCTCTAATCTTTCTTTTTCTTTCTTGGCCACACCCCTGGCATATGGAAGTTTCCTGGCCAGGGATCTAATCTGAGCCGCAACTGGGACCTACACCACAATGGCAGCAATGTCAGATCCTTAACCCACTGTGCCACAGGGGGAACTCCCACAGTTCTCTAATCCTAAAAGGTGGTCTTAAGGCTGAAGGAGAAAGACCCTTAGCTGATCTGTTCTCTGCAACCTCAAGCACACTGCCTCTACAAATATTTGGTGATTCATGCATGTAGAGCAATCATTATCCCATGGCATAAAGAAGAGAATTATGTAAATATTTTGAATACTAATTAGGTATTCACTTATCATTCCTCTTTCAAATACACACTTGAAATTTCCAAATGTTTAGAAGTTTCCCCAGTTCATGTTTGTGCCAGGGACATACAAGACACATTCAATAAATATCTGAATGAATGAATGAATGAATCTCTAGCCCTAAAACATGAAAGTAGAGCGGAAGAGTTATTTTTGCCACTGGATTTTGAGTGGTGACACAGTTGTAATTTGAAAAATCAGAAGCATCTGTCAAGAGCTACGTAGCTGCTGTCTCTGGATACGGCTCAAGAAAGAATTTATTTCTCCCCTTTCACTTCAAAATCTCCATCAGCCTTTGCTCCTTTCAAGGTATCCTGAGAATGAAGCTATTTACTCCTGTCTCGTTATTTTCTCTTTGATCTTGACAGCTGCCATTAATACCAAGAAATAAAACAGCCCCAGGAAAAGACTGGACCTGTTCCCACTGAGGAGGACGTGCAGTAAAGAACATTTTTCTTGGTTCCCACCCCTCCACCTCTAAGTACAACTAGTGACAGGATAGTGACTCTGCCTCCACCTCTCTCTAATGGCAAACTAGTGAACATGTCAGTACAGCCACTTCCCAAAACAGCTGCATGCCTTACTGGGGCACCTTTGAGATAAGGAGAACAGAGCTTCTGTTTAAGTTGGGTGGTATTTAGCTAGTATTAAGAAATGAAGGGGGAAAGCAGGACCACTCCTATTCTCAAGAAGAAACATAACTTTTCAACTGGACACAATGAGTAAAATATGAGGAAGAGAAAGGGCAATGAAATAAATGAGAACGTGATTTTGCCTTTTTTTTTTTTTTTTTGTCTTTTTGCCTTTTCTAGGGCTGCTCCCACAGCATATGGAGATTCCCAGGCTAGGGGTCTAATCGGAGCTGTACCTGCCAACCACAGCCACAGCCACAGCCACAGCAATGCTGGATCCGAGCCGTGTCTGCAACCTATACCACAGCTCATGGCAACACCAGACCCTTAACCCACTAAGCAAGACCAGGGATCAAACCCGAAACCTCATGGTTCCTAGTCGGATTCGTTAACCACTGAGCCACAATGGGAACTCCTGATTTTGCTTTTTAAAAAAAACGAATAAGAGGAGTTCCCATTGTGGCTCAGCAGTTATGGAATCTGAGTAGCATCCACGAGGACGCAGGTTCCATCCTTGCTCGGTGGGTTAAGGATCCAGCATTGCTGTCAGCTGTGGTGTAGGTCTCAGATGCGGCTTGGATCTTGCACTGCTGTGACTGTGGTGTAGACTGGCAGCTGCAGCTTCGATTCATCCCCTAGCCTGGGAACCTCCATATGCCTCAGGTAGGGCCCTAAAAAGAAAAAACAACAACAAACGAATAAGAGCATATGAAAAGACTGTCCAAATGCAATTATTGACATTGGTAATATTCAAAAAGGATGAAGATTGGGAGCAGTGACAGAAAAGTGGAGCTATGAAAACATTTACTTGGGTGAAAATAAGTTGCGCTTCAATATTGTCTAATTAAATTACAGAAAGATTATTAAGAGATGGTTGGTATGCAATAAAGAGAGAGGAATGATTAGTTGGAAGCAGAATTAACTCATTAAGTTTAAATTGTGTCAATTTTTTTTCACATAGGTTTTACTAAATTTTTTTTTTTCTTTTCTTTTTTGGCTGTACCCATGGCATGTGCAAGTTCCCAGGCTAGGGATAGAACCCAAGCCACAGCAGTGACCTGAGCTGCTGCAGTGACAACGGCTAGGTCCTTAACCTGTTGAGCCACAAGAGAACTCCCTACTAACCTTTTTTCAGTGAGGTTAGTAAACAAGATTAGGGAAACACTACAATGCAAGGTTTCTAAATCTAGGTACTGTTGACATTTCGGGCCAGATAACTCTGTCTTTGGGGCTTGTCCTGTGCATTGTAGGATGTTTCAAAGCATTCCTGGGCCCTGCCCACAAGATACCAGTAGCATTCTCTTTGCAACAAGTCACAGGAACCGAATACGTCTGCAGAAACTGTCAAATGTCCCTGGGGAGCAAAATCGATGTTGGCTGAGAACCATTGCTCTAGACTGAGAAAATTTCTAATGAGATCCTTTTATGCAGGACTCACCCATCTGGAAATCAATTATCTGGAAAAGTCACTTGCTTTGAATATAGGTTAAAAAAAAAAAAAACAAAAAACCTAAGGAAAAGGAAATTTTTGTACTAGAGTTCAAAGCTTTCTTTACTCATGAAGGGCTCAGATGGCCCCTCTCAGAAAGCACATACTTTTCTCCCTTTTTAAATTATTGTAAAATATTCCAAACATACAAAGCAAAATGTTAATATCTGATACAAAACATGAGTTGGTTATTTGATTTTCAAATCAACAACAGATTAGAAGAAAACTAGAAGAAATGCCATATGCCTCAGGCAGGGACCCTAACACACCAACGACAAGACAGAAAACAGGCAAATTATTAAAAGTGAAACAATAACAAACCAGAGAGACAACAGTCCTGTATTCTGGGTGTGTTATTCAGGTCACTTTAGTCCTTGGCATCCTACTGTGAAAAAGATATGACCAGGATGTTGAAGAATCAGGAAACATGCAGAGCAGCTGGGGAACTGGGATTATTTGGTTGTGAGAATACAAAACATTAAAGGAGAACATGATGGTTTTCTTTCAAATATTTGATGCGCTTCCAAAAATTTTTTCAGAAACCCCAGATGGAAATGGGCATCATATTTATATTAAAAATTCATAATCATCTTAATCTAATAGAAAGACTTTTCTGGTAAACAGAGCTATCTAATACATAATAGGCTGTCTAGAAAGGTAGTTAAGTTCCTCACTGCTGATTTACCTCCCAACTTCCAGGGTCATAAATCTAGTCTGTCTGTTAGCTCCACTTAAGTGGCTAAAGGCATCTCAAACTAAGCATAGCCAGAAGGGAAGTACTGGCTTCTCTTTCAACTGCCCCAAATCTTTTCCCTCCTTAGTCTTCTCCATCTAGTAAACGTTATCACTACTCGCCCCTTTTCCAAAGCCAAATGCTAAGAGCTATGCAGGACGTCTCTCTTTCCCACACCTGCCACATCAACTCCAATAGCAAGTACTGTCAGCTCCACCTCCAAAATAGACCCAGATTCCTCCATTCCTCCAAAGATGGGAGAGCACCTTTGACAAAACTATCAAAATCTGTCACTTGATCTACTGCATTAGTCTCTTAATTAGTCTTACTGACTTCACTCCCATTCTTCTAGAACTCATTCTTCCGAGAAGCATCGAAACTGTATCCAGCTTCTACGTCTTTTTCCTGATTTATTATCCAGCACTATTCCCCTGATGCCCTCAGCTCTAGCCTCTAGGGTTGTTTTGTTTTCGTTTTTGGAGGGATAAGTACAGGAAATGACATCTTTATACAGATGCACACGCAAGGTTTTAGGGAGCAGAGAAAATACTGCAGTCAGAGAAACAAAAGTATTCCCAGCCTCTTCAAATTCCAGTCCCATCCCTGTTTTCCCCATTTACCCAGGTGACAAGACTCCAGGCTTTTTCAGAAAATAGATTTTACTAATTTTCATTCCTGACCCTCACTTCACCTTTAATCCATTCCTTGTAGGATCCTGCCTGTTTTAGAGGTTTCCATCCTCCTTCCTGCTTATCTATCCCTGCGGCCCATGGGATTCAAAAGTACCACTGTCCTGAAGCACTCTCATTTCTCCCAGGCTTCTGCTTCCCATAAGCACTCTGACCTTCACTGTCAAAGTCCTCCAAGGAGTGGCCTATGCTCTCTGTTTCTATTTCTTTCCTTCCCATTCAGCATCAGCGTATTCAGAATGTCTAGTGGTCCACATCAAAGTCACAGCTCTATATGAAACTGCTGCTAACAATAGCTTTTTTTTTTTGGTCTTTTTAGGGCCGCACCCACAGCATATGGAGGCTCCCAGACCAGGGGTCGAATTGGAGCTGTGACCCCCGGCCTACGCCACAGGCACAGCCACGCCAGATCCGAGCCACATCTGTGACTTACACCACAGCTCACAGCAACGCCAGATCCTTAACCCACTGAGGGAGGCCAGGGATCAAACCCGCAACCTCACGGTTCCTAGTCAGATTTGTTTCTGCTGCGCCATGATGGGAACTCCAACGATAGCTTTGGTCTGACTGCAATTCTTACTTATTTTATTGAAATGATTATCCTCCTATGGTTACAGCCTTGAGAGAAGGCATAGTTTCCCTGAGAAAAGTGGACATTCCCATATCTAGAGAAAAGAGGGGAGCCCACAAAAAGAAAGCCAGAACTCTTACACACATGTATAAGGAAACTTGACCTTGCTTCTTTAGGTGTTAGGTATGTTTGGGTTTAGATGTGTCTGAGGACCTTCCCACAAGATACAAGGTAATACTGGCCTCTGACAAATGGAACTAGGTCAGGAGCTTGTGAGGAAGATAGCTCTGTAGTGAACCACCTGGCTAAAAGAGAAACATCTATTTTTATAACTCTTGTAATATTCTTTTTCTCTTCTTTCATCTCCTAGCCTTTAGAAAGTCTTGCTACAACATTCCAGACTTATCTCAGCTGTGTTAAGTACTGGAGTATGGAGTCAATTAAAGGAGAAACATTCTGCCTTCTTCTTGCTCCTTCTCTTAGGCTACCAAGATGGTAGTTATAGTGTTTAGCAATCATTTCCAAGGGAAACATGTTTTTTGCTTGAAGGTTTGAGCACGTTTCCCCACATTCCATTGCAATCTCTCCGCTGAAGCTTCAGTTGCAAAAAACAAGAAAGACCTAATTGCAGAACCAGTGATCACCTTAGCTATTATCCAAACCAAACTCTGTTTTGGGGGGGTGGGGGGCCATGCCTGTGGCATATGGAAGTTCCCAGGCTAGGGGCTGAAATGGAGCTGCAGCTGCCAGCCTTACCACAGCCACAGCAACATGGGATCCGAGCTGCGTCTGGGACCTACACCACAGGCTCACGGCAATGCCGGATCCTTAACCCACCGAGGGAAGCCAGGGATCGAACCAGCATCCTCATGGATCCTAGTTGGGTTGTTAACCACTGAGCCATGAACTCCCTTGATGTTATTCTTTGATGCACAGAAGTTTTTATATTGATGAAGTCCAATCTATCTAATTTTTCTTTTGTTACTTGTACTTTTGATGTCATATCACAAAGGCTTTATCTACCTCAAGTCAGAAAGGTTTACATTTAGATCTGTTATCCATTTTGAGTTAATTTTTATTTACGGTGTGAGGAAGGTATCCAACTTCATTCTTAGGCTTGTGGATATCTGTTACAAAAGCACCATTTCAAAATAAAAATTGGTTTTGCCAACAACTAGTCAGGTACTGAGGGAATTTTTTTTCTTTTTTTTTTTTTACTTTTTAGGGCCACATCTGAGGCATATGGAGGTTCCCAGGCTAGGGGTTGAATCAGAGCTACAGCTGCTGGCCTATACCTACAGCCACAGCAACATCAGATTCAAGCCGCATCTGCAACCTACACCACAGCTCACAGCAATGCCAGATCCTTAACCCACTGAGCGAGGCCAGGGACGGAACTGGAAACCTCGTGATTCCTAGTCGGATTCCTTTCTGCTGCGTCACGACAGGAACTCCTTGAGGAACATTTTTTTAAAGCAGACTTGAAAGGACTCATTGCCATTAGCTGTGGTGCAGGTCACAGACATGGTTTGGATCCAGAGTCATTGTGGCTGTGCTGTAGGCTGGCCAACTGTACCCCTAGCCTGGGGAACTCCATATGCCTCAGGTAAAGCTCTAACAAGACAAAAGACAAACAGAATGTTCATAACAGCCAAAAATGGAAAAAATCCAAGTATCTAGTAACTGATCAGTGGATAAACAAATGTAGTACAATCGTCATACAATGAAATGAAGTATTAATACATGCTACAGCGTGGATGAAGCTTAAAACATCATGCTAAGTCAAAGAAGCCAGTCACATTAGGTCATGTACTTTATTTCATCCATGGACTGTCCACAACAGGCAAATCCATAGACAAAAAAGAGTTTAGTGGTTGCCAGAGGCTGGATGTGGTTAAGGAGGAATGCAGAATGACTGCTAATGGTTATAGGGCTTCTTTTTGTGGTGATGAAATGTTCTAAAATAATTAGTGGTTACACATCTCTGAAAATATACTAAAATCCCTTGAATTATAACTTTTTTTTTGGCTTCGCCTGTGGCCTGTGGAAGTTCCCAGGCCAGGGATTAAACCCATGCTACAGCAGCAACCCAAGCTGTTGTAACAACCATGTAGGATCCTTAACCTGCTGTGCCACAGCAGGAACTCCTATAGTTGCCCTTTTTTTTTTTTTTTTTTTTTCAGTCTTTTTTTTTTTTTTTCTAGGGCTGCTCCCAAAGCATATGGAGGTTCCCAGGCTAGGGGTCAAGTCGGAACTATAGCTGCTGGCCTTGCCACAGACATAGCAACATGGGATCCGAGCCATGTTTGTGATCTACATCACAGCTCACGGCAACACCAGATCCTCAACTCAGTGAGCAAGACCAGGGATCGAACCCGTGTCCTCATGGATACTAGTTGGGCTCCTTAACCACTGAGCCATGATGGGAACTCCTATAGTTGCCTTTTTAATATAGATCTGCTTTAAGCAAAATATGTAGTATGTTAATTATAAAGGATAAAAGTTATAATTATGATCACACAAAATTAAAACTTTCTAGGAATTACTGCGGTGGCTCAGCAATAACAAACCTGACAAGTATCCATGAGGTCAAGGTTCAATCCCTGGCCTCATTCAATGGGTTAAGGATTCAGCATTATGGTGAGCTGCAGTTTCGGTCGCAGACGCAGCTCAGATCCAGTGTGGCTGTGGCTGTGGCCGGGGGCTGCAGTTCCAATTCAACCTGTAGCCTGGGAACTTCCATACGCTGCAGGTGCAGCCCTAAAAAAAGCAAAAAAAAAAAAAAAAAGAGAGAGAGAGAAAGAAACAAAGAAAATAGACCCTTGGTTTGCTTTTTTTTTTTTTTTTTTTTTTTTTTTTTTTAAAAGGGCTGCAAGTGTGGCATATGGAAGTTCCTAGGCTAGGGGTCAAACTGGAGCTGCAGCCACCAGCCTACACCACAGCCACAGCAACACTAGATCTGAGCTGCACCTGTGACCTATACTATAGCTCACGGCAATGCCAGATCCTTAACCCACTGAGCAAGGCCAGGGTTTGAACCCTCATCCTCATGGATCCTAGTCAGGTTCATTACACTGAACTCTTGACACTTGGAATGAATATAAAATGGTGAACCTTTTAAAAAGGTCATTTGGTAATATCTATTGAAATTCAAATATTTCATACTTTCTGACCCATCACTTCTACTCTGGAGGGATTATACAAAATACTGCCACAGCATATACAGATAAAAGTACAAAGATAATCATTGTGACATCGTGTCATAGGAAAAATTTGGAAACAACATAAATATCTAAGGTAATTTGTTTAAAAAATGTTATCTGCAATCTCACCTGCACTATTACTCTCCCTGTTTACCAGTTACAATCTCATTGATATTTCTTTTTTTTTTTTTTTTTGTCTTTTTTGTTGTTGTTGTTATTGTTGTTGTTGTTGTTGCTATTTCTTGGGCCACTCCCGTGGCATATGGAGGTTCCCAGGCTAGGGGCTGAATCAGAGCTGTAGCCACCGGCCTACGCCAGAGCCACAGCAACGCGGGATCTGAGCCGCGTCTGCAACCTACACCACAGCTCACGGCAACGCCGGATCGTTAACCCACTAAAACCCACTGAGCAAGGGCAGGGACCGAACCTGCAACCTCCTGGTTCCTAGTCGGATTCGTTAACCACTGTGCCACGACAGGAACTCCCTCATTGATATTTCTTAAATTCCTCCAGAAACACCAAACTCCTCTGCACCTCAGGGTCCTATATGTACGTTCCCTCTGCCAAGAATGCTGTTTTCTCTCATAGCTAGCATGTTCTTTTAGGTCCCAGTTTTAATGTCACTACAGAGAAAGCCCTGCTCTAGCCACCCTTCCAAATGAAGCCCTTTTTCTGTTAATTTCTATTTTAAGTGTTTGCTATTTCTTTCAACACTCAGTCTGGGAACTACTGTGGGAGGTGGGTCTCAGTAACCGTGGAATGAACACATGGTATAGTTATTAAATACATCTGAAATACTATGTAGTTATTAAAAAGAATGAAGTACAACTATATATATATATGTATATATGTGTATATATATATATATATATACTGACTTGAAAATATGTGTAGGTACATATATTTAAAATAATATTGGAGTTCCTACTGTGGCACAGTGGGTGAAGAATCCGACTGCAGTGGCTCCAGTTGCTGCGGAGGTGCAGGTTCTATCCCCAGCCTGGTGCCGTGGGTTAAAGGATCCAGTGTTTTGCTGCAGTTGTGGCATAAGCCACAGCTGCAACTTTGATTCAGCCCCCAGGAAACTTCCACATGTTGTGGGTGCAGCCATAAAATATAAAATAAAATAAATAATATATGTTCATTATTTAAAAATTTAAATACGCAAAAGTAAAAAGTTGGAGTTCCTTGGTGGCTCAGTGGGTTGAAGATCCAGCGTTGTCACTGCTGTGGCTCGGGTTCATTCCCTGGCCTAGGAACTGTCACATGCCACAGGCATGGCCAAAAAAAAAAAAAAAAGTAAACAGTTAAAGTCACACTGCTATTCAATTTCAAGACTAACCGTAATTTTAAACTTTTGGGTTGTGTATACACATATGCAAACATACATGTTATATATATACACACATAATAGATGTGCTTGTGTCCTCTGCTTGGATACATGCAGGAATTTTTAAAAGTGGTGTTATAAAAATACATACAGCATTTTAGCACTGAAATATTTCTCACTCAACAATAAATCACGGGCATTCTTTTTTTTTCTTTTGACTTTTTAGGGCTGCACCCACAGCATATAGAGGTTCCCAGGTTAGGTGTCTAACTGGAGCTACAGCTGCTGGCCTACAACACAGCCACAGCAATGCAGGATCCCAGCCAAGTCTGCAACCTTCACCACAGCTCATGGCGATGCTGGATTCTAAACCCACTGAGCGAGGCCAGGGATCAAACCTGCAACCTCAGGGTCCCTAGTTAGATTCGTTTCTGCTGTGCCATGAGGGGAACTCTCATGGGCATTCTTTTTTAATTAGATATTTATTTATTTAGTCTTTTTTTTTTTTTTTTTTTTGCCTTTTCTAGGGCCACTCTTGCGGCATATGGAGGTTCCCAGGCTAGGATCTAATCGGAGTTGTAGCCGCTGGCCTACACCACAGCCACAGCAACTCGGGATCTGAGCCCCGTCTGCAACCTTCACCACAGCTCACGGTGACGCTGGATCCTTAACCCACTGAGCAAGGCCAGGGACCGAACCCGCAACCTCATGGTTCCTAGTCGGATTCGTTAACCACTGCGCCACGATGGGAACTCCAGGTACATATATTTTAAATTTTGAAAAGAATTGCTAGATTTCCCTTTCCTAAAGTACCAATTCTTTTTTTTTTTTTTTTTTTAAGTCTATACCTGCGGCACATGGAAGTTCCCAGGCTAGGGGTCAAATCAGAGCTGCAGCTGCTGGCCTACACCACAGCCGCAGCAACGTCAGATGCAGACTGCATCTGTGACTTACACCACAGCTCATGGCAATGCTGGATCCTTAACCCACTGAGTGAGGCTGGGGAGCTGAACCGACATCCTCATGGATACTAGTTGGGTTTGTAACCCACTGAGCCACAACAGGAACTCTGAAAGTACTAATTTTTATTTCTACCAATTGTGTAAAGAGTGTCTTGTTATATCCCCACCAAAAAAGAATATTGATCACTTCTTAATTTGTCCAGTCTCATAGGTAAAATAGGATATTTCTTTTTTTCTTTTTTCTTTTGGCTGCACCTGAGGCATAAGGATCCTTAATCTACTGTGCCAGGCCAGCTGGGGATCAAACACACCTCAGCAGTGACCCGAGCCCCTGCAGAGACAACGGTGGATCCTTAACCCCACTACACCACAGTGGGAACTCCATGATCATATTCCTGTAAATAAACAGGTAACACATACACACATGCACATATGCACAGGAAAAAATATGAAGCATTACACCAAATGGTTAACTCTAATGAGTAATATTATAGAGATCTTTATCTGATACATATTTTTCTGGAATAAACTTTAAAAAAAGAGAAAGAAAAAAGAATAAGTAAGTATACTTTGTTTTATGAAAAAAATAAGTGAAAAACATTTTGAAACACAGATCTGATTATATCACTGCTCTGCTCAAAACTCTTCAATGATTTGCTGCCTACAGAATATGTCACATTGATTAATGAAGCACTCAAGGTCTTCCACAATTTACTTTAATTTCCATCCTCTTCATTCACTCTTGTCTAATCTGATACACAGACTAACTACACTTTTTTTTTTTTTGGCCACTGTGTGCAGCAGTTTGATGTAGGGTCTTGGTTCCCAGACCAGGGATTGACCCCAGCTAGTGGTAGAAGCCCTGAATCCTAACCTCTAGACTATCAGGGAACGCCCTCTATACTATATTTACTGTGATTTTTCTCTGCCTGAAATACAGTTATTTACATTTTTTCCTGTAGCCACACGTCCGAGGCCCAGCTCAAAAGTCTCTCCATTTGCATTCTTTCCAATTCTCAGAAACAATTAACTATGCTTTCCTGAATGCTTATTCAGTACCTTTTTTTTTTTTTTTTTTTTTTTGTCTTTTTTCCTTTTCTAGGGCAGCACCCGAGGCATATGGAGGTTCCCAGGCTAGGGGTCTAATCGGAACTGTAGCCGCCAGCCTACACCACAGCCACAGCAATGCAGGTTCCGAGCCACGTCTGTGACCTACACCACAGCTCACGGCAACGCCGGATCCTCAACCCACTGAGCAAGGCCAGGGATGGAACCCACAACCTTACGGTTCCTAGTCAGATTCATTAACCACTGAGCCACGACGGGAACTCCACTCGGTACCTTTTTATTTTATTTTTTTACAGTTCTATTATAGGACCAACTATAATAAAACATTATGGACTGTAGTTGAGTGTACACATTAATTCCTTTAGATCTCTTTTATTTTCTTTCAGAGCTCAGCTCAGGGCCTAGATTACAAAGGTTGCACTGATTGGAGGAGAATAACAGGCAATGTCACTGGAACATTGTGAACTACAGAAGTCTTGTGAACAACAGAAGCATAGGAGACTTAGGGTACTCCTAAACTCCCAGGGTGACACCGCTTAGGATTTTGCCAATTGTGTTTGCACACCCAGATGATCATTCACATCTGAGTTTATGCGATTGGCACACCTCCCCCTAAACCAGCTGTGCATGACTTCCGGTCTTGCATGAGGGACTTGGGGAGGAAGAAGGGGTGTGGTAGTGTCCGGAAAGACTTCCCCTTTGAGAAGGTAGGTTGAGAAAGACCTGAAGCTTCGGTAATACCAGTTTGTGGGTCCAGAGTGAGAGAGGGCTTGAAGGTTAGAGTACAGTATGTTCGTGATCCTGCAACGATGTCCACATGCTGACATGTAGAGGGCCGAGGGATGAGAAGATGTTGGGATGGAAGCAGGGATCATATCACAAATGGCCTAATGTGAGGCGCATTTATACTGAGGACCACAGAGAGCTAGTAGGTTAGGTAAGCCCAGCAATGATATGAACACAGATTTTAGAAAGATGACTGATTTTGCTAAAACTAATTAGAAGTTTTTGCAGTAATAGAAGACAGTGACTCAGAATATCAGGTATCAAAAAGACTTAAAAAGTACATCTTATGCAAACCTCTGTCTTCAAGGAAATTTCCTTGACAGGCAGGTCTTTGGATTTCTTGTTTGAGTTTGTTTTCCTGAAACTACACTACATGGGAAAATAAGACATAAATAGCTGTGACGGCAGGAAAAATCACAGAAACTGACCTTGCGGTATTTGTTCAACAAACATCAACTGAGCAGCTTCTACAGATCGGGTCCTTGGCATGATTCTCTGTGTACCACAGAAAGCTATACTCCTGTGGCTTAAGGGCCACTGCTAAGCTTCTAGATACGTGCTATCTGACCATGTAGAAGCGCATTCTGAGGGCCGGGGCCCTCCTGTCTGGATAAAATCTTTTAGCAAATACTTCAGCTATTTCTCAGTTTGTTTCTCAGAACAGAGGCAAGGAAGGATACATACTACATACTCATTAGAACATCAGGTGCTTCTCTTGAGCATTCCCGACCTTGAATTCTACTGGGTTTGGAAGAATGACCTTATGTTTATCCACTGCAAGAAGCCCCTGCGTGTTGACTTTCCCTTCTCTTTCTCCCATTCTGGAAAGAACTATTCCTATTCCTCCTCTAGCTTGCCACGGTTTGCACCAAGGAGACTTCCCCATGTTTGGGGCATGTTTATTTTCATCGCGAATTGTTCCGTATCACTTTCTCTCCCCTGCTTGGCTTTTATCATCGACACTGTGGAGCCATAGATAACAGTTCATAATTTAAGAACAAAAGGTAATTGGAATGTTGGGTACTCAGACAAGGAGAGATGTCCAGGACGGAGCCCCGGCAAGAAAAGGGGAAAGATGAGGTGGAGTGACATTTGGCAGTAGGTATAGGAATCCCCATCTACAAAGTCCTCCCATTGCCTGGGAACACTGAGCCTTGCTTACGATTCGGACTTAAGTTCTAGAAACTCTAATAATTAAATCATTTCTAAGATCCCTTCCAGTTTAAAAATCTTACATTTCTCAGTGTAAGATTTCAACAAAGTTATCTTTTCACAAGATCCATATGTAACGAGAACTAAAGAATTCTTCATTAGGATTGAGGACCTGAGACACAGAGGAATCTGGAAACAGAAGTTAAATTCCGGGATTTTCTACAGTTCCTTCGGTAAATTTCTACGAAAGTTATCCAAAACATTAACAACTTTGGCCTCCAACTTTTGGCCCTTCTCACAACTCAAACATCAGTAAGACAAAAGAGTATTAGCTAGGGAATGTTTAAGTTGTGCAATGTTTTTTTTTGTGTCTGTGTGGAATGTGTTTTGAAGAAAGGAATTTATTCTTAACGTGTGTGATAAAACAGAGTTGTCAGATCTAGCAAAAGCCAAAAAATAAACAGAATGCTATTAAATTTCCAGAAACAAAAACAAAAAAATAAACAGAACATCACTAAATTTGAATTTCAGGTAAACAATGAGTACTTTTTTTTAGTATAACTATGTCCTATTAAATGTTTGAGACATACCTATACCATAAAACTATATATATATATATGTGTATGTATACACATGCACATGCACACACACATACTAGGCATATGTATATACTATATGTATAGTTTTTGGAGTTCTTTTTGGCTGTGCCATGGCATGTGGAAGTTTGTGGGCCAAGAATCGAACCCATGCCACAGCAGCAACCAGAGGTGCCAGAGTGACAATGCCAGATCCTTAACCCCCTGTACCATATGGGAACTCCTACCACAAATCTATTTTATATAGCACTCCTAAACATAGGTAGCTAAAATTCTGTTATATCTCATAAGTTCTTAGCGAAATCAAATCAGATAGAATGGAGGAAGTGTCTAACAGTATCAATAAACAAAAGTTCTTTCTGTTTCTTCCTAAGGCTGAAGAATATGATATTGATAATTTTCAATTATCTATGTATGGATTGTCTATAAAGAAGTTAAATCCTAATCACTCTGCATACTTCCGGCTCATCTTCCCCTGCTGTCCATCTATTTTAGCCACGGAAGTGAAAAAAAAAAAAAAATACTTAGTATTGGATGAAACATTCTTAGAAAAGGAAATCAGCTAGTGAAAATGGAGAAGTCATAAACTATCATGGTTTGGTCATACAGTAGCTTCTATTAACACAAAGAACTAGCTTTACATTGGGCAGCTTCAGATAACAGAAAAACTTATCTTAGAAATGAAAGGCCTATTACAAAATGCATGACCTTGGATGCACTGGGCTTCAAGGTTCAGATCCACAGCATGGTGATAGGCATGGAGTTATTGGGAGGAATTAAATAATACAAATTGAAGTTCTTTGGAAATTGTAAAGCACTAAGTAGTCACCATGCTGAGTCCACGCAGTTCAAGAGGTGAGGATTCTTTGAGCTAGAGGTCATGCAGAGGCTCATTCCACGGGCAGAGTTTCCTCAAAGGCCTTTCTATACGCAGCTTGGGAAATCAGTGTCATTTGCCAAGTAACATGACTTCATCACTTCCCAGGGTGACTGCCTAACTATCACTCTGGACATTAGGCAACCTATCTTTTTTTTTTTTTTTTTTAGGCAACCTATCTTTACATCCTCTTAAGACACTTGTGTCAATTTCAGTTCCTATTTGTTTTCTGATGCCTGCCCCTGACCCTTACTCCCCAAATGGTTGTATCAGCAATGTTGGGACCATAAGAATGAGTCTAAATACACCATGTACTCATATTCACGTATTTATATTTATATTCATATTCTCCTTCATCTGACTGTGGTGCTTTCCTGACCCTAAATATTTACCACTGTTCCTTCCAGTCCACAAACGTTCCTTTTTTTTTTTTTTTTTTTTTTTTTTTTTTTTGTCTTTTGTCTTTTGTCCTTTTAGGGCTGCACCCGCAGCATATGGAGGTTCCCAGGCTAGGGGTCTAATCAGAGCTACAGCTGCTGGCCTATGCCACAGCCACAGCAACGCCTGATGCGAGCCGCATCTGTAACCTACACCACAGCTCATGGCAACGCCAGATCCTGAACCCACTGAGAGAGGCAAGGGATCGAACCTGAAACCTCATGGCTCCTAGTCGGATTCGTTTCTGCTGTGCCATGACGGGAGCTCCCACAAACGCTTCTTAAGGCACCAGCCTGATAACATGAAGTAGACTTTTAAAAAAGTTATAATTAATTAGCCACATCATTTTGTACATACTTGTACATTTTTTTTTTCTTTTTATAGCCACACCTGCAGCATACAGAAGTTCCCAGCCTAGGGGTCAAATCAGAGCTGCAGCTGCAGGCCTATGCCACAGCCACAGCAACACCAACACCAAATTTGAGCCAAGTCTAAAACCTATGCCACAGCTTGCAACAGCTCCGGATCCTTAACCCACTTAGCGATGCTAGGGATCAAACCCACATCCTAATGGATACTAGTTGGGTTCATTTCTGCTAAACCATGATTGGAATTCCCACTTTTACATTTTTTAGTGTAAAATCTGACATGTAAAATCATCTGATTACCATAGTCACATGATTTTTAATCTAGTAGCCTTCAAACTGGGCTAATTTTTTTCTTTTCTCTTTTTTGGCCATGCTCGTGGCACGTGAAATTTCCCAGGCCAGAGATTACACCTGTGCCACAGCAGGGACCAGAACCATAGGAGTGACAATGCCAGATCCTTAATCACTAGGCCACCAGGAAACTCCCAGGTTTGCTCTTTTTTCTTTCCCATCTTTTTTTTCTTTTTTCTTTTTAGGGCAGAAAGTGCAGCATATAGATGTTCCCAGGCTAGGGATTGAATCAGAGCTGCAGCTGCTGGCCTACACCACAGTCACAGCAAGGCAGGATCTGAGCCACGTCTGTGACCTACATCAGAGCTCACAGCAACACCAGCTCCTTAACCCACTGAACGAAGCCAGGCATCCAAACTGCATCCTCATGGATATTAGTCGGGTTTGTTACCACTGAGCCACAACAGGAACTCCTCTACTCCTCTTTCCCATCTTTCTTCCCACAGCTTTCTCCTACTCCGTAAAATAAAACCTTAGCTCTAACCCATCTTAAATTTTTACCGTGGTGCACCGGCACAATTTGAGAGTGCACAGTTCCCGAGGAGGAGCCTTGTGACAGTCCATAGGGCCTTGGGGGCAGCGCTTTGAGTGCTACTCAGAGTGTGATCATCATAGATGATCCCTATCAGCATCTCCTGGGAGCTTGTCAGATATGAAAATGTATAGCTCCACCCCAGACCTTCCAGGTCAGCCTCTCTAAAGGGTAGAACCAACAAATCTGTATTAATAACAAGCCTTCCACGTGACTCCTAAATGTGCTAGTTTTAGAAGCATCAACTGGTAAAGAGACACTAAGCAAATTTCCATAGAATCGATTTGTCTTAAGAATTGAGAAGTAAGCTCGTTGGTGCGGGGATAGAAGTTAATTTTATTTGAAATAAGCCCAAGTCTGATTTGGCTTCATCATTTAGTTTACAGTTCCACTGAATGAGCTCTGTCTAAATTCAAAGGCTTTCACCAAATAAATAAATAAAGTCTACAAGGCCTGTGCATAAAGTTGTGGTTTCCAGGCAAGGGAAGCCTAAACTGAAGCCCACAATCCACTGGCCAGCCCTGCGCCTCAGCCAGAGAAGGGGTACCTTTTCTTTGCCCAGGGGGACTGTCCTTAGCAAACCTGTCCATTCTGCTTCTTCCCAGAGGGACACCCTTTCCTAATTTGTACAAAAGCACCAGAGAGCTAACAATTGCCCTGAAAACATGTATGGGATATTTGAGATAGCAGAAATTAATCCCTGAAAGTTATTTACACATTAAAAAAAATCGTGGATGTCAGTTTAAAAACGTGTGTGTGAGGTGGGGAGGGGAACATAGTTTTTCAAAATTATTTTGTGAGTGAACAAGCCGAAAAGGTGATCCCTGCTTCGGTCTGTCTTTCCTTGCTGCTCTGGTGCCCACTACCCACCCTACTGGCAGGTCTGCAAGTCTTCCTTTCTCCGTGGTTCCATCTTTCAGCCTCTACTTCTTACCCCTCATCATACCCCATCGTACTGCAGCTTCCTTTCCTTTTACCTGTTTCCTGATCTTTTGCCAAATGTTCTCAGGTTTATTCTCTTCTCTTGAGGGCTTTGCCGACTCACTGCTAGGACAACACTTTCAGGCCTAACGAAGACCACAAACCAACGCTTGGCCTCACACTCAGTTGGATTTTCATTTCCATCCCTGTAAACCCACAGGACTAGCAAGGGTGCCCCAAAGGCACATACTGCCACCTGGTGGCCCATGGCTAAGGAGAGCTGGCGACACCAGGGCGCTCTCAGCCACAGGGCAGACAGGCCTGAAGGCGGATTGGCAAGAGCACCAGTCTTCTGTGGAACCCCAGTGGTAGCTCCTTCTGCTTTGGAAATAGCATTTTCTCAGGCTGGAATTATCTTTTTCTCAAAATTAAGTCCGGTGTAAATGCCACGATCCTTTTTTTCCTCACTCCTCTAAAAGTCCCAGAGTGGGTTCAACATTTCATTTTAACTCAGCTCCACTCTGCCTATTCTTATTCCAAACTATTTCTCCTCCTCTAGTCCCTCAGACACAGATCCTTTGAAGTACATGCCATCGGGATATTGCAATAATCTGCTGATCCCCTGGCTCACTTCCCTTCTCATTCCTTGGAAATTTAAAAACCTGATTCATTCTCTTGATTACACAACCTGTGCTGTCATCCATGGAAACGCTCCATCCCATTTGCTGGCCCTCAGTTCTTTCTTTTCTTTTTCTTTTTTTTTTTTGTATTTTCTAGGGCCGCACTGCGGCATATGGAGGTTCCCAGGCTAGGGGTCTAATTGGAGCTGTAGCCGCTGACCTTCTCCAGAGCCACAGCAACGCCAGATCCGAGCCGTGTCTTGGACTTACACCACAACTCACAGCAACGCCGGATCCTTAATCCATGGAGCGAGGCCAGGGATCGAATCCGCAACCTCATGGTTCCTAGTCGGATTCATTAACCACTGAGCCACGATGGGAACTCCATTTTTTTTTTTTTATTACTCGATGAATTTATTACATTTATAGTTGTACAATGATCATCATAACCCAATTTTATAGGATTTCCATCCCACAACCCCAGCACATCCTCTCCCCCTCCAAACTGTCTCCTTTGGAGACCATAAGTTTTTCAAAGTCTGTGAGTCAGTATCTGTTCTGCAAAGTTCATTCTGTCCTTTCTTCAGATTCCACATGTCAGTGAAAGCCTTTGATGTTGGTGTCTCATTGTATGGCTGACTTCACTTAGCATGATAATTTCTAGGTCCATCCATGTTGCTAAAAATGTGTCTGGCCAATTCTAAATAAACATTTTTTTCACCATAAAATATTCTCGTAATATATATATTCCTTCATAGTAATGAAAGATGTAATTCTTCCCTTGACCTTAAGTCCCTCTCAGGATAAGCACTTCACATCTGTGCTAGCTTTATTTTTTTTTATTTTTATTTTTTTTTTTGGTCTTTTTGTCTTTGTTGTTGTTGTTGCTATTTCTTGGGCCGCTCCCACGGCATATGGAGGTTCCCAGGCTAGGGGTCGAATCGGAGCTCTAGCCACCGGCCTATGCCAGAGCCACAGCAACTCGGGATCCGAGCCGCCTCTGCAACCTACACCACAGCTCACGGCAATGCCGGATCGTTAACCCACTGAGCAAGGGCAGGGACCGAACCCGCAACCTCATGGTTCCTAGTCGGATTCGTTAACCACTGCGCCACAACAGGAACTCCCATCTGTGCTAGCTTTAAAGGAAAATGTCTCAAACTCCTCAAACCATTCTCTGCTAAACCTACTCCAGGAGTTCCCCAGTGGCTCAATGGATTAAAGATCTGGTGTTGCGACCACCATGGCCGGTTCCATCCCTGGCCCCGGAACTTCCACATGCCGAAGTCCTGACTGAAAAACAAACAAACAAACCTACTCCAACTAGGCTTTTGTCCCTTCTGTTTTGTTTAAACTACTCCTGTCAAGGTCATCAACAAACTCCATTGCACTAAAACCAGTGGTCAAATCTCTGTCCTTCTTACATGACCACTAAAAACAGGTGACAACACCTAACACTCTCTCCTTGTGCGAATAAATTTCTTCCCTTGGCTTCTGATACACCAACCTGTCCTGGTTTCCTATTTATCTTACTGTCTTTTCTCAGCATTTCGACACATTGGAATGTCCCCAAGGTTCAATCCTTAAAACTCTTTTCTATACACAGTCACTCCATGGCTTGTGTCCTCCAGGCACATGGCTTTAAACACTATTTATATCAAATATCAGTCTCCAACTTGGACTGGGTCTTTAGGCTGCAGACTTGGACATCTCCACAGGTAGGGCTAAAGAGAATCTTAAACCCAGGAGTGCTCCAGGGTCCCGATCCACTCCCTCCTAACTTGTTCTTCTTCCAATTTCCTACCTCAATTGCTTAAGCTAAAAATAGAGGACCTGACACATGCACCCATATGTTCATTGCAGCACTATTCACAATAGCCAAGACATGGAAACAACCTAAATGTCCATCCACAGATAGATGGACTAAGAAGACGAGGTATATATATACACACAATGAAATACTATTCAGCCATAAAAAAGAACAAAATAATGCCATTTGCAGCAACATGGATGGAACTAGAGACTCACATGCCAAGTGAAGTATGTCAGAAAGAGAAAGGCAAATACCACATGATATCACTCATATCTGGAATCTAATATATGACACAAATGAACCTTTCCACAGAAAAGAAAATCATGGACATGGAGAACAGACTTGTGGTTGCCAAGGGGGAGGGGGAGGGAGGAGGAATTGAGGGTTAATAGATGCAAACTATTGCCTTTGGATTGGGTTAGCAATGAGAGCCTGCTGTATAGCCCTAGGAACTATATCTAGTCACTTATGATGGAGCATGATAATGTGAGAAAAAAGAATGTATATATGTATGTGTGACTGGGTCCCCTTGGTGTACAGTAGAAAATTGACATAACACTGTAAATCTGCTATAATGGAAAAAAATAAAAATAAAAATAGAGGACCTAGTATCGATTTCTGAATTACCTTCGCACTCCATGCCCAATGCATTAGCAAGTCCTGCCTACTGAATCTGACTATTTTCCCTACCAGTTACTACCACTGCTGCCCAAGTCACCTTTATCTCTACCAATTCAACAGCCAATAACTGATCTCTGTTTCTACGTTTGCCCCCATACAGTCCATTCTCCCACTAACAGGAACAGTGACCTCCTAAAAACAAATCTGCTCTTATTTCTCCCCTGGTCAAAACCCTTCCAGTGGCCTTCCATTATATTTAGGAAAAAAACTTAAACATCTCATCTTGGGCTACCGGGAACTCTGTGACCTGGTCTGGGCTGCCTCCCCAATCTCATTTCCTGCCCCTCTTCTCCCTGATGCACCACATGCTTCCCTGCTGTTTTTTGAACACCAGGGCCAAATGCAGCCTGCCCCCTGTTTCTGTTGTTAGCTGTTTTGTTTTCATAACTTTTTTTTTTGTCCTTTCAGGGCCACACCCGTGGCATATGGAGGTTCCCAGGCTAAGGGTACAGTCGGAGCTGTAGCTGCCTGCCTACGCCAGAGCCACAGCAACACAGGATGCAAGCCACCTCTGAGACCCACACCACAGCTCACAGCAAAGCTGGATCCTTAGCCCACTGAGTGAGGCCAGGGATCGAACCTACATCCTCATGGATCCTAGTCATGTTCGTTAATTGCTGAGTCATGAAGGGAACTCCCTGACCTCTTCTTATAAAGACTCTTATCCCATCCTTGACCGCTCCATCCTCATGACCTAATCACCCCCCAAAGTCCCTATCTTCAAATACCATCACATTGGGAATCAGATTTCAGATTTCAACATATGAATTTCGTGGGAACACAAACATTCAGTTAACAACAAGATAATATAATAAGTAATCTTTTGAGGATGCTTTTTTTGGCAAGGGGTCTTTTCTAGTCACTTATGATGGAGGAGGTCTAATAGGAGCTACAGCTGCCAGCCCAAGCCACAGCCACAGCAATGCCAGATCCGAACCGAGTCTGTAACCTATACCACAGCTCACGGCAATGCCGAATCCTTAACCCACTGAGTGAGGCCAGGGATCGAACCTACAACCTCATGGTTCCTAGTCGGATTTGTTAACCACTGAGCCACAGTGGGAACTCCTAATACTATTTCATTAACACAAAGTTTCACTAACACTGCTGGCCATGCCTTATGCTCAGATCCTTGAAATAATTCATATGCACAGAGCTTTAAGAGTGCAATGTGATAATATACTAACAAAATCTAAGGGGTGGCATAACCATACCTCTGTAGGCAAGTATAGGGAAAAGCCCTGCAATGGGAAGAAAAGCTCAGGACTGAACAGAGAGGTCCTGGTACCATATCTTTTAATAAACTGATAAACCTAAGTGTTTCTCTGCATTCTGTGATCCACTTCAGCAAATTAACCAAACCCAAGGAGGGGGTCGTTTGTAATCTGGTCCATAGCTGGTTGGCGATAACAGGTGATAACCTGGGCTTGCAATTGGCATATGAAGTGTGTGGGTCTGTGTGTACTGGGGAGGGTGGCAGAAGAGAAGCAATCTTGTGGGACAGAGCCCTTGACCTGTGGGATCTGCTACCTCTGGTTCCTGTCAAAACGGAGTTAAACTGTAGGACATCCAACTGGTGTCCTACAGAGACTTTCGTGGTGTGCAGAAAAACAGATGTTTCCTTTACAGCAAAATACTTTGCTAAGTGCTTAGAATATACTATCTAATTTAATTGTCATACTAATCAGCAAAGATAGATGTCATCCAAAGAGTTAACTACAGCGACTGGCTAACGGGTACGAGATAGGACAAACTTTCATGTGCATTTTTAATCTGGCTATGTCAAAATGGCCTTGTCAAAAGTAAAATCACTGTGTTTTTGGTTTGGTTTGGTTTTTGTCTGAGCCTGTGGCATGAGGAAGTTCCCAGTCCAGAGATGGAGCCTTTGCCACAGCAGTGACCCATGGCAGTGACAATGCCAGAAATTCCACCTGCTGGGCCACCAAGGAACTCCCTTTTTGTTTTGTTTTTGTTGTTGTTGAGGTACAGTTGAGGTAAAATCCTTGTTTTTAATGCCAGTAACAAGAGCAACAACCATCTTAAACCTTTGTTTATCCTTAATTCCCACTAAAATTCAGGAGACTTCGTCTTTTAATTTTTCTATTATTGAGGCAGAAGTACAGGCTTATACTTCTTTTTATTTATTTATTTATTTTTCTTTTCTAGGGCCGCATCCACGGCTTATGGAGATTCCCAGCTAGGGGTCTAATCGGAGCCGTAGCCACCAGCCTATGCCAGAGCCACAGCAACCAGGGATCCGAGCCGCATCTGCGACCTACACCACAGCTCACAGCAACACTGAGTGAAGCCAGGGATCAAACCTGCAACCTCATGATTCCTAGTCAGATTCATTAACCACTGAGCCAGGACAGGAACTCCTACTTCTTTTTAAATATATCAACAACCACAACAATGATACAGGATGTCTTAATAATGATAAGGTTGGCATAATTAGGAAGCCTACAAATAATAGCAGTAGATTACAATATGATTTTTTTAAATTTTATGGCTGCACCCACAGCATACGGAAGTTCCCAGGCCAGGGACTGAATCCAAGCAGCAGATGTAACCTACGCCACAGTAGCAGCAATGCTGGATCCTTAACCCACTGGATTGGGCCAGAGATTGAACCCCAGTCTCCACAGGGACTCAGCTGCTGCAGTCAGACTCTTAACCCTCTGTGCCACAGCGGGAACTCCAAACCTATGATTTTCGAAATGGAAAACGGTAGCTCCTAGTCTTAAATAGTCAAATCTATTAAATTAAATAAATACGTAGTAGGGGGAGCTTGGCGGGGAAATGGGTGGGTAGGGCACAGCAGCTCTGCTCACCATTGGTAGAGGAGTGAACACATTTTTAAAAAGGATCACTCTTGGGAGTTCCTGTGTGGTGGAGCAGAAATGAATCTGACTAGGAACCATGAGGCTGCAGGTCTGATCCCTGGCCTCGCTCGGTGGGTTAAGGATCCTGCGTTGCTGTGACTGTGGCGTAGGCTGGCAGTTGCAGCTCCAATTTGACCCCTAGCCTGGGTATCTTCGTGTGCCCCAAGTGTGGCCCTAAAAAGCAAAAAAAAAAAAAAAAAAAAGAGGATCACTCTTGGAGCTCCCTATTGGTACAGTGGGTTAAGGATCTGTTGCGGTGGTGTGGGTTTGAGCCAAAAAAAAAAAAAAAAAAAAAAATCACTCTTTTGATTAAGTTCTGTGTTTCATATCTTGTTCTCATAGTGCTTGCCCTAATGTCTTTCCAAAATAGGCTTGGAGTTCCCATCATGGCTCATGAGCATCCATGAGGACATGGGTTCAATCCCTGGCTTCACTCAATGGGTTAAGGATCTGGAATTGCTATGGCTGTGGTGTAGGCCGGAGGCCACAGCTCCAATTGGACCCCTAGCCTGGGAACCTCCATATGCCAAAGGTGCAGCCCTAAAATAAAAAATAAAATAAAATAAAAATGGGCTTAACAATTGTCATGTAAACATACCATCTTTAAAAGGGTGTTGATTTTTTTGAATTTTCCAAAAGATGCGCTTTTTTGGAAAATGTGCTAAGAGTAATTGCTCCCCTTGCTCTTCTGCCAGCTCTGCTCCCCTTAGTATGGCCATTAAAAAGATCAGGGAAAAAATCTGGCCATCTGAGAAGATCACCATTCAAGATATCAATGAATTCCCTGAGAACAAGCTTCTTTCTTTCTTTCCTTCTTTTTTTCTTTCTTTTTAGGGCTGCACCTACGGCATATAGAAAAAGTTCCCAGGCTAGGGGTCTAGTCGGAGCTGTAGCCTCCAGCCTATGCCAGAGCCCCAACAACACAGGATCCGAGCCGCGTCTGAGACCTACACCAGAGTTCACAGCAACGCCGGATCCTTAACCTGCTGAGTGAGGCCAGGGGTTGATACCGAAACCTCATGGATACTAGTCAGATTTGTTAACCACTGCGCCATGATGGGGACTCCTAGAGCAAGCTTATTTATTTATTTTGTCTTTTCGTCCTTTTTTAGGGCCGCATCCGCGGCAGATGGAGGTTCCCAGGCTAGGGGTCTAATCTGAGCTAGAGATGCTGGCCTATACCACAGCCACAGCAACGCGGGATCCGAGCCACGTCTTCGACCTACACCACAGCTCACAGCAACGCCAGATCCTTAACCTACTGAGTGAGGCCAGGGATGGAACCTGCAACCTCATGGTTCCTAGTCAGATTCGTTTCTGCTGTGCCAAGACGGGAACTCTGAGCAAGCTTATTTAAAGTCTTTCTGGATGTGACCGCATGTGGTAAACCCTGACCTCTGGCAATTTGTAATTTAGCCATAAGATAATGGCTGCCCTATCCTCATCCCAGTCCATAGGGCCACAAATTCTTTAACACTTTTTTGTGTATCTTCATCACAATGCCTTGCAAGTGATGACTATGTTACACTCTGATAATATGACTCAGTTACACTCAAGAATCTGATAGCAATAATAATAATAACTTTTTTTTTAGCCGCATCTGCAACAACGGGAACTCTGAGCAAGCTTATTTAAAGTCTTTCTGGATGTGACCGCGCCAGGGATCGAACCCGTGCCACAGCACCGACCAAAGGGAGCCACAGAAGTGACCCAAGCCACAGCAGTGACAATGCTGGATCCTTAAACGGCTGAGCTAGCAGGTAACTCCAGGATGAGTTCTTATTGCGCACATTCAGACATTACTCTTCACACCTACACAGTCATGGATGGCAATTTTCAAGGAAATTCCCTCTAGTGCAGTCATGTGTAATTTTACTGAGGCCTGTTTGCAATTACAGCACTGAACGTGAATATTTTTATCATTCTTATTATTCCTGATGTTAGAGCACAAAACACCACAAATAGCAAATCCTAATTAATTGTGAGTAAAAAGAACATAGGACAAGTCTATAGGCTGTAATTGTCTCTCCCACCACCACTTAGGTAAGTCCACACTAAAAAGACAACAAAAGTTCAGGAAGGTGATCAGTATTGGTATTATTAACATAACCATGACAAAACAATTTGATAGCAATCTGACAAATTCTTAATACTCACACCCTGTTTGCTCCTCTCCATCTCTCTGCTACACCAAGAATTGACTCTCTCTCCAATTCTTCAAGGTATTGCTTCCTGTAAATTGTAATTGGCCAGTTATTTATTCGTTTTACCTACATAAACTCCTTGAGAGGCTGTGACTTAGCCCCCTGGCCCCCTGGCACACCCAAAAATACTTGTGGAAGGAAGTGAAACCTCATATAATTCTAAGGTCTTAGATTCACTCAATTCTGAGGTCCTCAGCAAAGTACTTTCCACTTGTTCAGTAGCCAGTGGGAAGAATTTTATCAAGTCAAGGGAGAAGAAGGGGAGAGCAGAATATGGTACATACAGACCCTCTATGTTTTGAGTCATTGCTCTGTCATCAACTAGCACAGTTTCCCCACCAGCAAAAGGAGCAGGGATAGGTGAACTTGCTGTTAGAAAATTGTGATTTTATATGGCCAATATTTCAGTTCCAGAGCCTGTTTTGCCAAATAAAATTATAAAATATTTCAGTTCCAGAGCCTAAACTGTGTCAGTGAGCTGCAGCGCCATCAGAAATCATGATTCTGCTTAACCAGTTATCAAGTCTGAGTGATTCCTCCTCGACCAGCTCTCCTGACTTGGATGCATAGTTTTGAGGATTAGCTGAGACATACACTGAACTGCTAGGACTATTTCCCGAGTTTATTAGGAGGCGGGGGAGAATCAGGACAGACAACTCCTTTGACTATTCCACAGCCTCCTTATACCCTTTCCTTTTCACTTCTCTGCAACCTTCCCACGCCCATCTTCATCTCTCTCCTTTCCTCTGTCCCCTGGTTCTTGTCTTCCAGTCATCCTCACTTGGGTAAAAAACAAAAACAAAAACAAACCCCACAACTCTTCTAGCTCAAATTAATATGCTTTTCTTTAAAAGTGAGGTGCCGGAGTTCCCGTTGTGGTGCAGTAGAAATGAATCCAACTAGGAACCATGACGTTGCCGGTTCGATCCTTGGCCTTGCTCAGTAGGTCAAGGATCCAGAGTTTCTGTGAGCTGTGGTGTAGGTCACAGACACGGCTTGGATCCTGCATTGCTGTGGTTGTGGCACAGGCCGGCAGCTGTAGCGTAGGCTGGAAGCTATAGCTCCGATTCGAACCCTAGCATGGGAGCCTCCATACACCACAGGTGCGGCCCTAAAAAGCAAAAGGCAAAAAAAAAAAAAAAGAAAGAAAGAAAGAAAGAAAAAAAACTGAGGTGCTATTTGCACTGAATGAATGAGCCATAATTTTCTAAGAAAATGCTAATTTTCATCTTGCAAAAATCTACAAAGCTACTCATCTGTATAGCACTTAAACTCTTGGTAGATACCTTTCAAGACTAGCATAGTTTTCTCTAAATGGTTTTCCTATGGCTCCCTCACTTTCTTCAGGCCTCGGGTCAAAAGACTCTTTCTTGGAAGTGTCACCCCTTCTCCCTTCCCCAATTTAATATGCCAGTCCCCTCTCCATTTCTGTGTATTTTCTTCATAAGATTTATCACCGTTTGGCATTTTGTTATACATTCACGCTTTTTTTTTTTTTTTTGGTCGATTATCCCTTCCCTAGAATATAAACTTCAGGGCCATTGCCTGCCTGGTCACAGTGGGATCCCCAGCACGTGGAGCAGGGCTCCTCCATGGTAGGTGCTCAGGAAATAACAAAACATTCTCTCCAATACTCGGAGGCTACATGCTAGTTTCTCCAAAGCCCCACCAGCCCTTCTCCCTTAGGCCAGCCCAACAGTGAATCACCGCCCACCTCTACCCGAGCCCAGCTGGGAGGGTCGTCCTCACGGCGGCCGGGCACAGGAACAGCGCTGCTCGCTCAACACCTGGACCCGGCAAACTGCGACTGGGCCCAGCGGCTCCGCTCAACCGCCCATGTCCAGGGCCACCCGCGTCGCTCCGTTGGTCCCAGGAGGCTGTGCCCGGGGTGGGGGGTGGGGGGTGGCGGTGATGCTGCCGCTGCGCTTCCGCCCGTCCCGCTGAGCGGCCGTTAGGACCCCAGCGCATCTAGGAGAAGCCCAGGATTCCGTTTTGAGGGATCCGTTGATGTGGGAATAAAACGTGACTCGTGTGTCCGGCTCCCGCGGTGTAAGCAAGGGTCGCCTTCACCAGTCCCTCCAACAACGGCCGCAGCCTTACTTCTCACCTTCAAGCCAAACTGACCAACCGGACCGCCGCCCACCGGCTCCCACCCCGCGCCCCCAGTGCCTCGGCGGAGAGGCGGGGAACCCTTTACTGGGAAATAGCTGTGGGCCCCACCATCCTTAACGCCGCGGTTAAGAGAGTGTTAACATTTCTGCTTTAAGAGATATCGTTTCCCCCTCAAACCTCCTCACTCCTAAGGTGATGCCCCCAGATATATCCGCAAGGGGGGGCCAGAATCGGAGCTGAGAAGGCAGAGAGCCTTCTTTTGAACCCCAGTAGCTCTTTTTCCGAGGAAAAGCCCCATCTGTCTTTCCCTCCACCTCTTGAAAGGGACTCTTTAAAATTTGGAGTTAGGAATAAAAGTCACCCCCCCCCCCATTTGTGCTTTCCGGGGAGGGGCAGGGCAAGAGAGGAAAGGGTGTTTTGGAGAGCGTGTACTCATAGCTTAGCCTTTAGTAAGGGATGAGTCCAGAGTGACAAGGTTTTATTTATTTATTTATTTTTGTCTTTTTAGCGCCCCACCCGCAGCATATGGAAGTTCCCAGGCTGGGGGTCGAATTGGAGCTGCAGCGCCCCGCCTACACCACAGCCACAGCAATGAGGGATGTGAGCCACCTGTACCACAGCTCAGGGCAATTATGGATCCTTAACCCACAGAGCGAGGCCAAGGATGGAACCTGCTGTCCTCGGATACTATCCCGATTCCTTTCTGCTGAGCCAAGGGAACTCTGACAAGGGTTTTTTAAAAAGGTCTGTGCTATACTTCTCAAAAGAGAATATCCTAGTGAGCAATAAACTCATGAAAAGATATGCAACTGAACAACCAAATTTATGGTTCCAAAAATTAGGAGTTTGGGATCAACATCAACACACCCCTCTGTATAAAATTGATCAACAAGGACCTACTGCACAGCATAGGGAACTATGTTAGATATCTTGTAGTAAATGATGATGGAAGAGAATCTGAAAAAGAGGGGAGTTCCTTGGCAGCGGAGTGGTTAAAGATCCAACACTGTCACTGCTATGGTGCAGGTTTGACCCCTGGCCTAGGAACTTCAGCATGCTGCAAGTGCAGCCAAAAAATAATAATAATCTGAAAAAATTATGTATATTCGGAATCACCTTATTATACACCTGAAACCAACACAACGTTGTAAACCAATTCTACCTCAATAAAGTTTTTTGTTTTTTTTTTTTTGACTTTTTGTCTTTTTGTCTTTTTTTAGGGCCGCACCCATGGCATATGGAGGTTCCCAGGAGAGGGGTTGAATTGGAGCTACAGCTGCTGGCCTATGCCACCGCCACAGCAATGCCAGAGCCAAGCTGCATCTGTGACCTACACCACAACTCATGGCAATGCTGGATCCTTAACCCACTGAGCAAGGCCAGGGATTGAACCCACAACCTCATGGTTCCTAGTCAGATTCATTTCTACTGCACCACGACGGGAACACCCACATGTTATACTTTAAATTTTTTTTTTTTTTTTTTTTTTTTTTTTGTCTTTTGTCTTTTTGTTGTTGTTGTTGTTGTTGCTATTTCTTGGGCCGCTCCCGTGGCATATGGAGGTTCCCAGGCTAGGGGTTGAATCGGAGCCGTAGCCACCGGCCTACGCCAGAGCCACAGCAACGCGGGATCTGAGCCGCGTCTGCAACCTACACCACAGCTCACGGCAACGCCGGATCGTTAACCCACTGAGCAAGGGCAGGGACCGAACCCGCAACCTCATGGTTCCTAGTCGGATTCGTTAACCACTGCGCCATGACGGGAACTCCTAAATTTTTCTTAATTAATAAAAAAAAGAAACCTGAACTATTATTAATTTTTCCAAGTTCTCCTCTATTCAACTCAACATACATTCATTTTAGAGTCACTATAGAGTATATGAGGCATCATTAGGCACTGTGGAGCCCTGGAAAGATGTCGCTGTCTTCCAGGAGTCATAATCTAGAAGGTGGTACAAATATAAGTCATTGCTTGGAAGAAGTCTTTTGAAACTGTGTTAATTGTTAGGGAAGTCCAAATTAATTTCTTCAGAAGAAAGCTAGGGAAGAGGGTATGCATCTGGGCAGAGTTTCTGATCTTTTTTTAATTAAAAATTTTTTTTGCTCTTTAGGGCCGCAGCCACAGCATATGGAAGTTCCCAGGCTAGGGGTCAAATCAGAGCTGCAGCATACACCACAGCCACAGCAACACGGGATCCCTAACCCACTGAGTGAGGCCAGGGATCAAACCCACAACCTCATGGATCTTAGTAGGATTCATTAACCACTGAGCCAGGAAGGGAACTCACCAGAGTTTCTGATCTTAAGAGACTCATTAATTTCCTGTGGGCCGGGACCAGGGTGATCAGCTGTCTCAGTTTTCCCAGGACTGAGGGGTTTCCAGGGCAGGGGACTTTTAGTGCTAAATCCAAGATAGTCTTAGGGAACCTGGGATGGTGGTCACTCTAGCAGCATCTGAGCCTGATTCATCTTTGAACTTAAAGTTTCTTTCTTTCTTTTTTTACAATGATTTTTATTTTTTTCCGTTATAGCTGGTTTACAGTGTTCTGTCAATTTTCCACTGTACAGCAAGGCAACCCAGTCACACATACATATATAATTTTTTTTCTCACATTATCATGCTCCATCATAAGTGACTAGATAAATGAACTTAAAATTTCTAACACAAAGTCTGGCACATAAATGATTGATAAGCTCAATAAATACTTGTTGAAATGAAATGGGGAAAAATCATAACGGAAATAAAGGCATCTGTTTTTTTCTTTGGCTACATACAAGGCATACAGAAATTCTCTGGCCAGGGATTGAACCAATGCCACAGCAGCAACCTGAGCCACAGAAGTGACCACACCAGGTCCTTAACCTACTAGGCCACCAGGGAACTCCCAAGTCACCAATTTAGGTGATGCCAATCATTGGGGGCAACGGAGGCAGGAATTGTGGGAAATATGGGTTAGGAATAAATTGAGGAAAGCCTTGAATGCGAAGCTGAAGGAGTGAGTATTGTATTTATTGATGATTGGTAGCCATAGAATGCTTTTGAACAAATAGAGTGACATGAAGGAGTTCCTAGCGTGGCTCAGTGGTTAAAGAATCCAACTAGGAAACATGAGGTTGCAGGTTTGATCCCTGGCCTCGCTCAGTGGGTTAAGGATCTGGCGTTGTTATGAGCTGTGGTGTAGGTGGAAGACGTGGCTCAGATCCCGAGTTGCTGTGGCTCTGGCATAGGCCGGAGGCTACAGCTCTGATTAGACCCCTAGCCAGAGAACCTCTATATGCCTCGGGTACAGCCCAGAAAAGACAAAGGAAAAAAAAAAGATTGACATGAAAAAAAAATCCGTGCTTTTCCTTATTAAATCTGGGTCACTGAACAGGACTAGTTGGCACAAGCAGCACTTATGAGTTGAAGTTTAGGTCAAAGTTTGTTATGAGTCCAGAAAAAAAGTTAAATAATAGATTTTCAGAACCATAAGAGAACCAAGAGCTTCATTGATCTAATGCCTTCCTTATTTATTTATTTTTTTGCTTTTTAGGGCTGTACATACAGCATATGGATGTTCCCAGGCTAGGGGTCAAAGCAGAGCTGCAGCTGCTGGCCTACGACACAGCCACAGCAATGCTAGATCCAAGTCTCGTCTGCAACCTACCCCACAGCTTACGGCAACACTGGTTCATTAACCTCCACTAAGTGAGGCCAGGGATCGAACCCCAATCCTCATGGATACTAGTTGGGTTAGTTACCACTGACTCACGATGGCAACTCCACTAATCTCATTCTTGGAGCCATTTCTGGGACATGGAAGAGATTCTATTCTTCCAGCCCTTGCAGTGATTTTATAAGCAACTGTGTCCGTGGAGTTTCTTTTGTTGTTGTTGTTTTGTTTTGTTTTTTTGTCTTTTTAGGGCTGCTCCTGTGGCATATGGCAGTTTCCAGGCTAGGGGTCGAATCAGAGCGGTAGCTGCTGGCCTACACCACAGCCACAGCACCACCAGATCTGAGCCACATCTGCAACCTACACCACAGCTCACAGCGATACCAGATCCTTAACCCACTGAGCAAGGCCAGGGATTGAACCTGTGTCCTCATGGATACTAGTCAGATTTGTTTCCTCTGAGCCACAACAGGAACTCCTGTGTCCATGTTTTAAGGCCTTTTCTTCTTAATATAAAGTGCTTTCTCTTTGCTGCAACCAACCCTGACAGAGATGATATCTGAGCCATAAAAACATTATCCCTTCTATGCCCTACCAGCAACTCCTAAGCCCCTGCTTTCTCTTTCCTCTTCTTTCCCAAAATGCCCAATGGGATATAAGCTGGTGTTTTCATCTTTAGTCTTTTGAGGTCTCGTCACTGTTTCTTGTTCCTTTCAGAGATGAAAGAAATTCATATCCTGTGTTTTACATGGTGGGTGGGAAGCCAGGTGGTGGGAGCAGGGAGAAGCTAGCCCCCGGGAGGTTGAGGACTTTCCTAAGGCCCAAGGGTTTTCTGACTCAGTGTCTCATGATCTCACTAATCAAGATGCCAGTGGTTTATCTTTACAGAGTGGAGGGCTCAAGTCTGTGATGAAGAACGAGGGCAGTTTTGTCCTTGGGCTCTAGGTCTCCTCAGAGACAATTTCTGCTCTTGTTTATTGGGCCTCTTCTCCAGGAAAGTGCTTTAGGGTATGGATTATTAACCTAAAAACAATATTGTGTGTTTCCACATAATTTATTTAACATTACAAGAACAAATGAACTTTTCTCTCATAAACACTGTTCTTTTTTTTTTGAAGGTTCTAATGTGTTTTCATTGATTAGAATTGTAGATAGTTGTAATCCTTCCATCATAACACATAATATACAGTAGTAACCAAATATCTGGTACTAAAATAACTTAGTGACAAATTCTAAAAGCGAACACAGGATAGTTCCATCTCTATTAACAACAACAATAATAACAAAAGCCCACGGAGTTTATCTCAGAAAATTTAAATTCTGGCCATTCTTTTACAAGTTGAGTAATCCAACTCTGAGATGACTTTCTCATTGGAGAAATTTGCTCTGTCGAGGTACAATTTGGGACTCCCTCTTGTCTCAAGCCATTCTTGTATATGGCGTCCTTTGGAGATGGGACCTTGCAATTGACCTGGCGCTGTGCCCTGGTCAGTATTCTGGACCCGGACTCCCAATCCCAACTTTTTACCCTCAGCCTGAGTATATTTGCAGAAAAACACCCCTTGCATTGAAGTGGGAGATTTAACTAAAAGACATAACCCCCCTGGTCTGAAAAAGCAGCTGCATGCCTTTTCACTTTTGCTGGCCTCATACCATCCTTCTTGTAATTATGTACAACTGCGCGCCCTATGTCCAAGCCAGCAGCCCTGCTAAGAGTGCTCCAAGCATTGCTTATCAGTTTCGCTTTTGTAACCTTGCTTGCTCAGTTTCTTAGGCAGGATCACTGTGTGCTTGCCAAGGGGGAGGTTGGAGCTGCTTACATGGGAAACACAAGACCCCATATGGTATAAAAACTGCTGAGAACAGGAGTTCCAGTCGTGGCTCAGTGTTTAACGAATCTGAGTAGGAATCATGAGGTTGCAGGTTTGATCCCTGACCTTGCTCAGTGGGTTAAGGATCCAGCGTTGCCGTGAGCTGTGGTGTAGGTCACAGACATGGCTTGGATCCCGAGTAGCTGTGGCCCTGATGTAGGCCAGGGGCTACGTCTCGATTTGACTGCTAGCCTGGGAACTTCCATATGCTGCGGGTGTGGCCCTAGAAAAGACAAAAAAAAAAAAAAAAAAAAAAAAAATTGCTGAGAACACAGTCCTTTATTACCAGCTCTTTTCCACGACAGACCTCCTCCACTGGAAGTATCATACTTCCTCATAGTCTGAAAAGCCTCAGGCACTGATCGACTTTTTTTGTTTGTTTGTTGTCTTTTTAGGGCTGTACCCTCGGTATATGGAGGTTCCCAGGCTAAGGGTCTAATGGGAGCTGTTGCTGCCAGCCTACACCACAGCCACAGCAACATGGGATCTGAGCCGCGTCTGTGACCTACACCACAGCTCATGGCAACGCCAGATTCTTAACCCACTGAGCAAGGCCAGGGATCGAACCCGAAACCTCATGATTCTTAGTTGGATTTGTTTCCGCTGTGCCACAACAGGAACTCCTGACCAAGCAGCTCACCTGGATGAGACTCCCACAAGGATTCAAAAACTCTCCCACTTTTTTCAGCAGCACCCTGGCTGCTCACCTGGCTGAATTTCCTGGACAAAAACTAGACTGTGTTTTGCTGCAGTACGTTGATGACCTCTTGCTGGCTAGCACCATGCAGGCTCAGTGCCTAGAGGGAGCAAGAGCTCTCCTCTCCCTACTAATGGAAGCAGGGTAACAGGTGTCAAAGAAAAAGGCATAAATCTGTAAGAAACAAGTCAAGTATCTGGGCTTTAACATTATGCGGGGGCCGACAAATGCTGGGGACTGAAAGAAAGCAGGCCGTTTCAGCCTTTCCTGTCTCTACCACCTGCCGGAAGGCTTGTGAGTTCTTAGGGGCAGGAGGGTTCTGCCGGATATGGATCCCCGGGTTTTCAGACCTGGCCAGACCTCTGTATGAGGCTCTAAAAGGGGAAGAAAAGGCTCCCCTTGAATGGGGACCAAGCCAGGAGGCAGCATTTCAGGCAATTAAAACCAATCTCACTGAGGCTCTAGCCTTAGGACTTCCTGATGTAACCAGAGAATTTAACCTCTTTGTTCATGAGAAAAATGGGATGGCTTTGGGAGTCCTAACCCAGGAGTTTGGGCCCTGGCAGAGGCTGGTGGCATATCTATGTAAGCAAATTGACTCAGTTGCAGCCAGATGGCCTCCCTGCCTCCGAGCCCTGGCAGCTACCACCTTGTGGGTAAGGGAGGCTGACAAGTTGACACTGGAACAGAACCTCAACATTAAAGTCCCACATTCAGTTGTAACCCTGATGAATACTAGGGACCACTGCTGGCTCACACATGCATGAGTGACTTAATAGCAAGGGTTACTACCTGAAAATCCTCGGGTAAAACTGGATGTTGTGTGAACTCTGAACCCAGTCAATTTTCTGCCAGATGAAGCAGGCCCCCCCCCCCAGACCATAGCTGCTTCAAGATACTAGATGAGGTGTTTTCCAGCAGGCCTGACTTGATTGATAAACCTCTCCAAAATCCAGACCAGGTTTTTTTTTGTTTGTTTTTTTGTTTTGTCTTTTTGCCATCTCTTGGGCTGCTCCCACAGCATATGGAGGTTCCCAGGCTAGGGGTCAAATCAAAGCTGCAGCTGCTGGCCTACTCCAGAGCCACAGCAACGCAGGATCTGAGCCACATCTGCAACTCATACCACAGCTTACGGCAATGCCGGATCCTTAACCCACTGAGCAAGGCCAGGGATCGAACCCACAACCTCGTGGTTCCTAATCAGATTCGTTAACCACTGCGCCATGACAGGAACTCCAGATGTGGTTTTATATACTGATGGCAGCAGCTTCTTGGAGGATGGAAAAAGGATGGCAGGCTATGCTGTGGTGTCTGACTTAGAAGTGATGGAAGCAGAGGGGCTTCCTTAAGGTTAGTCAGCACAGAGAGCAGAATTATGGGCCTTAATCAGAGCATAGGAGTTCAGCTGACACCAGCGAGCTAATGTCTTTACAAATTCATGGAATGCCTTCGCAACTTTCCATGTCCACGGAGCTTTACATAAGGAAAGAGGACTCCTTACTGCTGAAGGAAAAGGGATCAAAAAACAAGCTGAAATCTTAAAGCTCCTAGAAGCATTCTGGGAACCTAAGGAAATGGCAGTTTATCCACTGCAAAGGCCACCAAAAGACAGGTGACCTGGTGGCAAAAGGAAACTGCAGCGCTGATGCAGCCAATAGACAAGCAGCCTGGGGGCAACTGCCAGATAAACCCAAGGTACTGCTGGCCCCAGAAGTGCCAGCTGTCCCCAGGTATCCTCCAGAGGCAGAAAAATGGATAAAAGAGGAAGGAGGAATCAAAACTAAGATGGGATGGTGGGTCAGTACCACCCAGGACCTGACCCACATAAACAGGACCGCGGGTTTATGTTCTGGAACAGCTAGCCTGCAAACTAGTCCACCAGCAACATGAGTTAATCCACATGGGCAAAACTGCCTTAGAGGCCCTACTGGGCCAGCACTACCTCATTGCATGTCTTCCTGCACTCGGCTGCACTGTCTCCAGTGGTTCATAACTTGTTTGCAAAATAATGCTTGCCAGGGGCCTAGCAGACCAGCTGGGACACAACACTGTGGACTGTCCCCATTTGAGGATATGGAAATGGACTTCACTGAAGTCACCCTGAGCAGAGAATCCAAATACCTGATAGTTTTTACCTGCAGCTTTTCAGGATGGGGAGAAGCCTTCCCCACCCGGACTGAAAAGGCAAGGGAAGTACCAAGGCACTCCTGAGAGACATCATTCCCAGATATGGAATGCCTCTGGCCATTGGTTCAGACAACAGACTGGCATTTGTGGCCAAGACAGTGCAGCAGGTGGCAAAAGCCTTACGGATCCAGTGGAAGTTACATTCTGCCTACCGCCCTCAAAGTTCAGGGAAAGTAGAACACATAAAGCGGACCCTTAAGCAGACACTAGCAAACTTATGTCAGGAGATTGGCTTGCCCTGGGTAGACATGTTGCTGGTGGCTCTCTTTAAAAGTAAGATGCTCATCCCAAGCAGGAATAGGATTCTCGCCATTTGAAATCTTATATGGGAGGCTGCCTCCGCTGATCAGTTTGAGAAGAAACACCAGGGAGTGGGGAGACTTAGGATTACACAGTCACAAGGACTGAGGCTCACTGTCTCACAAAAACATAGATGGGTCACAGATAGATTACCTGTGTCTTTAGGCATAACAGTACACTCCCCCACAAGCCGGGGGACCAAGTATAGATAAAGGACTGGAAAAAAGAGCCTCTAAGGCTGGCATGGAAGGGCCCCCTATACTGTAATTCTAGCCACTCCCACTGCTCTCAGAGTAACAGGAATGGCTGGATCCATCATTCCAGAGTTAAACCAGCTGGGCCAGCTGATGACCATGGGGAGTAGGAAGCTACCTTTGATCTAGAGAAACCTCTATGCCTGACAATACAGAGGAAGAGACAACGATCTCAAAGCCCTGCTCTGACCACACCGGAGGCTGGTCAGTCAACGCATGGCTGAAGCTTGAGGAATTGGCTGCCTGGTGAAATAGCCAGCCTTCTTTTCCACAAGAGTCTTTCTTACTGTCATATACTGTTATCTTATATCCAACATGTGTGTTTGCTGTCGGTTGTTATGAATCTGGTCCCCCTTGGCCTTGCCAGGATCCATTTCCTCATGTGACCTGTGCATTCGAGTGACCCGATTAGATCAGGGGGTTACGTGGAATTGACTCCACTCATTTCTCCTGTTCAGGAGAAATTCAAGGAAGTTGTACCCACAACAAAACCACTTGTTCTATCTGTCAGCAAGGGGACCAATATACTTACTTTGATCCACAATACTCACCAACTGAGGAGTGGTTAGAATTCCGGTGCTCTCATAAAACAGGACATCTGATTAATTGGACCTGAATTACCAATCCCAAGTTGCCAGTATCAGTAGTTTTTGATGCCTGTGAAGCTATGAATGGGTCATGGACTTCTACCATACCATGTGAGAGCCCATTATGGGAAAGAGAATACAGGCTCCAAGATAAATATATGTGCTGGGGGACCACCTGGAGCGGTTGCCAGGAGTGCACTTACTGGAGCTGCGTATCCTGGGCAACCTGGGATAAGGGAGGCAAAACGGCTGCCCTTCAAAAGGGCACAGCCCCTCCAGACTGTCAGACTAAGTCTTGTAACCTAGTTAACTTCACTATTTACAATGCCATTGAGCCCAAGTGGAAGGAGGGTTTCATAATTGGCATACACATTAACGGAAGAGGCATTGACCCTGGACCTCTGCTGCATTTCCAGAAGGTGACGCTCACACTCCAAGCTGCCTCTCACAAGGTCTTTTATTCCTTTTATGAGGAGATAAAGAACACCCTGCCTCCCACTCTGGCCACAACTAAGAACTTGTTTTTGGCCTTGGCAGAAACTATTGCACAGACTCTCAAGGTCTCCTCTTGTTATGTATGCGGAGGAATGAACACAGGAGATCACTGGCCTTGGCAAGCTAGGGAACTGGACCCATTAGAGCCTCATAGTGAGACTGCATACCACCAACTCGCCAGTGGGGTATGGTTCCTCAAAACTGCTATTATAGGGAAAAACTGCCTTGTGAGGCAGGGAGGATGGTTCATTGTCTCAGTTGGGAGCCTAACATGTTTAGGCCTAAGGTTTTACAACCTAACTAACCAGAGGACTCAGTGGTGGCCATCCTCCAAGCTCTCAGAGCCCAAGCCTAATCCTCTAACTTTTCCATCCTCCGACAGGCATGGGACAATGATAACAGTGGTGATATCCAATGGCGAGCACTAAGGGATTATACTGGATTTGTGGGAAAATGGTATATTCCATACTCCCCCCAACTGGGCCAGGGCATGTGTCCTGGGAACAGTCAGACTGTTCTTCTTCTTGTTCCCGCTGTCACTAGGGGAGCAACTGGGAGTCCCTATATATAGGGCGCAGGGCATCTGGAGAGACCAGAGGGCTCTCCATATTGGAGACTGGACGGACGATGAATGGCCTCCAGAATGGATAATTCAATATTATGGGCCTGTCACTTGGGCAGAGAATGGCTCTTGGGGATATTGCACCCCTCTCTATATGCTAAACCGGATCATTGGACTACAGGCAGTAGTGGAGCTTTTAACAAACGACACTGCAAGGGCCCTGACTATATTAGCCCAATAGCAAACTAAAATGTGTAATGCCATCTACCCAAACTGCTTGGCTTGCGATTATTTACTTGCTTCTGAGGGAGGGGTGTGTGGAGAGTTTAACTCGAGTAACTGTTGTCTACAAATACATGACACAGGAAAGGTGATAGAAGAAATTGCTGACCACATGACTAAAATTGCCCATGTGCCTGTACAGACCTGGAAGGGATGGAACACAGTCTTTTCCATGGATGGTTCTCCTGGCTGGGAGGAATTAAGACAATGGTTGGAATGATCATGGGTCATACTCGCGGGGTGCCTCCTTATTCCTTGCTTTATACAGCTCCTGATGAATATTATAAAAGGTCTTGTAAAAACCGATGGTTGAAAGAAAAACAGCCTCCCACTTGTTACTCATCAAAGGTTACCAATGGGTAATGACTGATGGTGATCTCTGACCAGCGCAGATGCACCCTGAAGAAGATATGGGACATTTAACTAAGAGACACAACCCCCCCCCCTTGTCTGAAAAAGCAGCTGCATGCCTTTTCAGTTCTGCTTGCCTCATACAACCTTCTTGTAATTACGTAGCAACTACATGCCCTATGTCCAAGCCAGCAGCCCTGCTAATAGTCCTACAAGCATTGCTTATCAATTTCACTTCTGTAGCCTTGCTTGCTCAGTTTCTTAGGCAGGAACACTGTCTGCTTGGGGAAGAGGGAGTTCCGGGCTGCTTGCATGGGAAAAACAAGACCCTGTATGGTAGGAAAGTTGCTGAGAACAAAGATCTGGTGCTCAAACTCTGGAGGCGACTCCTCTGAGCCCTGCACCAGTGCTGAATAAACCTTGCCGTACCACATCACTGAGTGCTGTTTGTCTCCCCAAGCCAGGTAACCGTGGTCCTCAGCAGATTAGAGAAACAACTATTTATTTATTTTTTTTTATTTTTATTTTTTAAGGGCTGCACCCACGGCACATGGAGGTTCCCAGGATAGGGGTCAAATCGGAGCTGTAGCCTCTGGCCTACACCACAACCACAGCAACACTGGAGACTTAACCTAGAGAGGCCAGGGATTGAACTCCCATCCTCATGGACCCTAGTCGGGTTCTTCAGGGTTCTTTAACCACTGAGTCATGATGGGAACTCCTAGACAAACAATTCTTGAAAGAATTGTAACATCTCCCTCCTCCCTCCCCCCACCCCCACCCTCACTTTGGCATAAGCAACTTATACCTTATTATACTAGAATTTTTTAAAACCTATAATAATTTTTTCCATGGTATGTTTATTACTGTAAATACAGCTGCCCCCGTTTCCTTATTTCTAACCTATGCCCACAACGATACTGAAGAGCCAGCATGATATACTCTCTTGTAAACTATCTGGCTCAGAAGATTCTGGAAAATCATAAAAAAAGATGAGATCACTTTGGATGAACAGAAGGTCCCTACCAGTTACTGAATGTTGACCAAGAGCCCTCACAAGCTCTGCAGTGGGGACAGTTATAATACTAATAGGAAGTCCTTACACAAAGCACGATTTTCAGGCAATGTTAAAGCGATGCTGAAATTGAGCTAGAAGAAAAAGTCTGGACTAGAAAAAAATGTGCATTTGAATTGGGATTCCATAATTTACAATATAGGTAGCATTTCTCAACACTCTCAAATAGTTTTACCTTGGATTGCAGATAGCAGGTTAAACCTTATTTTTCATTCACCGGATGTAGAGGACATCTTTTCACTGATTCAATCCATCTTTTCAGCTTTTCTAGGAAGGTAGGTTGAGGGAAAATCTACTTTCAAATCTTAAATACCTCAGGGTTTAAAGACAAAATGGTAGCATTTTCACAGGTAGGTAGCTTTCCAGCTAGATCTGGGGGAGCAGATTTATTTTTCAGTTTATGGCTGTAACAACCCAGGTGGTGTGTGAAAAGTTTTTCCAGGATCATAAAGCTGGCATAGATATCTTTAAAAACATATTCTAAAGGTCTGGAATATTTAGAATTTGTCCAGCATACTTTGTAAAAGTCTTCTCATTTTGGCTTGGTTCATAACCTGCTATGTATCAGACACTGCCAGACACCGGATATGCAGCGATGAATAAAATAACACTTCATATCCAAGCAAGTTTCTGTAATGAGATGAATGCCCTTCCTGCAAATCTTTAGTTTCTTTCACCCCCATCTAGCCTCTCCATTTATTTTGTGAATGGTTTCTTCGGGAACCCACCTGCATGGATACTGTGATCCAGGGCCCTCGTTAAGATTTCCCTATGAGAGCTCCGGTTTCCTATCCTCCCCTAAAGGTAAACGTCCCTAAATTTAAACCCCACGCTTTTCCTTTCCTTTGTTTCATTCATCCTTTTAAGTAATATAAGTAAATGGGACCAAAGGCTCATAAGAATTTTATCACGTATATTCCAGAAAGCCACGGAACACGCTGACTTCGCTGAGTAAACAGGAAACTATCTGTCCCACGCAGGAAATGACCTTGTTTGCGCGCAACGAAAGTGTCGCGGATTTCCCTTTTTCCCTCAGTTCTCCTCTAAACTCATTTCCGGGTTTCAATCAATTAGGTACTTAACTACAATAGCTGACTCCTGGCTCTTCCCAGTCCCACCCTAGACAACGTCACTGAGAGAACGGCCAATTGGCCTTTCCCTTTAGTGGACATTATTATGCCTCGTTTTACGTCACTGGAAATCTCAACGAATTAGTGACCGCGGGAGGCGGTACCAAAATAACCTTCACTTCCTTCCCAAACAGCTGCCCCTCGCTTGCGTCATCCTGATAGATTACTTACGGAGCCAATCAACAAGCAACCTGGGGCCCGGCCTACCTTAAACCCAATCAATTAAAATGAAGACGGAGAATTGGGCGGAGAGTGGAAAACTTGCCCCCTCTTTTGGAAATGGTTTGAAGAGGCGCGTCCGGACCTTTTGAACTTACAATTTTGGACCAACGACCACTGCATACTGAGCATCTCAAACTCCCCAGCTCTGCCACCTTGGACTTCACCCCAAGAGGAGCCCCACCCCTCCTATGCCTGCCTCTTCACCTATTTCAGAAGACGTCCCTATCCTGAATCCTCAGGAAAAGAACCAAACCCCAAATGCCCGTGCTTTATGAGCTCCTACTGGCGCGGGTTGAGTAGGGAAAGGAGAGACCCTGCAGCCTCTCGCGCCAATCTTTCCATTCAGTGCCTCTCTCCTCCTGGCCCCACGTTCCCGGGTCGGAGCTGACACGGGAGAGGGAGGAGCCGAGGGCCCGCTCCGCGGTGGGGTAGGAGAAGCTTCTTAAGGTGGCACAGAGCTGTTGCGCCGCTGGGCCTCTAAACCGCTGAGGTGTGATGTCCTCTTGCCTCCCAACTTCGCTTCCCACGCAGTTTCTCATCTCTGGTCCCTTAACCCTAGTCCTAGTCTTAATAGAAAGAACAAACAGGTTAGGTAGAGGCTATAAAGTTAAACGAATAAAACTTAAACTACATAAATGAAACGCATACCCTGGAGAGAACTTTTCCTTTACGATTTGATCTCTTATTCTGTGTCCTTTTCTCCCGAGATAACCTTTTAAAGTAGCGGCTAGAATTTTTCTGAGGTGCGAATGTGGGGCTCATATGCTGTCTGATAAATACTTTTAAGTGAATCATTTGAATGTTTGTCCATTCTCTCCCCACTAGATCTGACGACAGTCTCTAAAGGAAGCAAGAACCCTTTGCTTAGGGACTGCAGGCTACCTCCTACTCCTTTTACCGAGGGTCCCCTGGAAGCTGGAAGTGCGGAGGTGGTAAATGTGGCCACCTAGCAGTCTCGCCTCTAGTTCAGTCTTTTCATTTGTAAAATGAGGATAATAGTACTTACTTTCTAGGTTTAGTATGAGTACTAAACAACTTAGTGTGAACGAAAACACATTGTAGTCTGAAAGGTGTAAACAAACATTAGATAAGATTATAAATATAAGCCATATAATAATAGTAAACATTTATATAGTTCTTACTATGTTCCAGAACTTTTAAAACAGTTACTTAAAAAAACTATTTATTTTGTAAAATCTCAAACATATACAAAAGTAGAGAGAATAGAATTAAAAACAAACAAATGAGGAATTCCTGTCGTGGCGCAGTGGTTAACGAATCCATCTAGGAACCATGAGGTTGCTGGTTCAATACCTGGCCTTGCTCAGTGGGTCAAGGATGCTGCATTGCCGCGAGCAGTGGTGTAGGTCGCAGACGCAGCTCGGATCCCGAGTTGCTGTGGCTCTGGTGTAGGCTGGCGGTTACAGCTCCAATTAGATCCCTAGCCTGGGAATCTCCATATGCTGCAGGAGTGGTCCTAGAAAAGGCAAAAAGACAAAAAAAACAACTCCCCCCCCAAAAAAACCCCACCAAAACAAACAAATGAAAAGAAAAAAAAATCCATGTTGTAATAAGCAATACCTGGCTAATCTTTTATTATCTATTCCTCTCTCCGTCACTTAATTATTTTGAAGCACATTTCAGGCATTTCATGACTAAATACTTCAGTAGGCATCTTTAAAAGATAAGGATCTTTTAAAAATAATAACACAACTCTATTAGCACATCCAAAATAGAAATAATCCTTTGATGTCACAAAAGTCAGGATTGAAATTTCACCAATTGCTCATAATAGTTTTTCCAGTGGCTTTGTTCAAATCAGGATTCCCTCCAAATGTCTACGTGTTGTATTTGACAGCTATGTCTCTTGATCCATGTTTATGCATTTGGTTGCTATGTCTTTTAGGCCTCTTTCAATCTCTAGGTTCCCCTTTCATGCCTTTATCTAAGTGCATTCCATGCAGAAAATCACATAGTCCCTTCCCAACACCATGAAGTAGGTAATATTATTATCCCCATTTTACTGGCGAGGATACTAGCAGAGCAGTTAAATGACTTAAGTTCTTGGTTACTGAGCATCAAAGCTGGGATTTATTTATTTATTTATTTTCCCTTTTTGGCTCCACCTGAGACATGTGGAAGCTTCCTGGCTTCCCACGACCCACACCACATTAGTGACAATGCCAAATCCTTAATGGTTAGGCCACCTGGAAACTCCCAAAGCTGGGATTTGAATACATGAACTTTATCCACTCTACCATGTTTCCTATAATACAAAGTCTTTCATAAATGCTTCCAAAATATTGGTCACCAATATTATGAAGAACCGTTTTGCTCAAAGTAGACTAATACCCATGAAGAATCATATCATATGTTCTACTATTGAGAAGGGTGGATCCTTACATTTCCATGTCTTGAATGTTTCAGTGACTATATTTTTATTGTGCTCCAGATCACCCTCCTTAATAGAAAGTAAGTGGAGAATGAATGCAAGTGATTCCTTCTGTCTCAGGGCAAAAGACTCAAACCAAACCAAATCAAAACCAACTTGTCAGTTTCCTTTTCAAATTTTATTTATTTATTTATTCTTTTTTAGGGCCAAACCTGCAGCATATGGAAGTTCCCAGGCTAGGGTCCAATTGAAGCTGCAGCTGCCAGCCTGTGCCACAGCCACAGCAACTCGAGATCAGCAACATCAGATCCTTAACCCACTGAGCGAGACCAGGGATCAAACTGAAATCCTCATGGATGCTAGGTGGATTCTTAACCCTCTGAGCCACAGCGGGAACACCACCTTTTTTAATATTGAAAAATAACATAAGCAGGAGTTCCCGTGGTGGTACAGCAGAAATGAATCCGACTAGGGACCATGGGGTTTGGGTTCAATCCCTGGCCTTGTTCAGTGGGTTAAGGATCTGGCGTTGCTGTGAGCTGTAGTGTAGGTTGCATATATAGCTCGGTCTGGCATTGCTGTGGCTGTGGAGTGGGCAGGAGGCTGTAGCTCCGATTGATCCCTAGCCTGGGAGCCTCCATATGCCGCTGGTGTGGCCGTAAAAAAACAATAATAATAATAATAACATAAGCAAAAATCCTGCAAGCACTAATTATGGATAAAGTAGAAAATGAGGAGTTCCGGTCATGGCTCAGTGGTTAACAAATCTGACTAGGAACCATGAACCATGAGGTTTCGGGTTTGATCCCTGGCCTCGCTCAGTGGATTAAGGATCTGGCGTTGCTGTGAGCTGTGGTGTAGGCCAGTAGCTACAGCTCCAATTAGACCCCTAGCCTGGGAACCGCCTTATGCCGCAGGTGTGGCCCTAGAAAAGACAAAAAAAAAAAAAAGAGAGAGAAAATGAAGTAAATTATAACAATCTTTAAGCTCACATCTTTGGTGTATATCCATCTGTGTGTGTACATATATACACAAATACATACACATACATATGTATTTTATTTTTTACACACTCATTTTAAATAGAAACTATAAAATATTATAGAAACAGTTTTTAACATGATTTCTCACCAGAATATATTCAGATATATGAAAAAAATTATACATGTCTATTGCAAAATATCTAAATGGTAAAGAAGACAAAAAGACAAGCAATCCTCACAAATTCTGCCTCTCAGAATTAAATACAACTACTCATTGGAAAGCTAAATAATATTCTATTATATAGCTGTGCCATAGCACATTTAACAGTTACCCTATTATAGGAGTTCCCATCATGGCTTAGTGGAAACAAATCTGACTAGCATCCATGAGGACCTTGGTTCGATCCTTGTCCTTGATCAGTGGGTTAAGGATCCAGCATTGCCGTGGGCTGTGGTGTAGGTCACCGACGCGGCTCGGTCCTGAGTTGCTGTGCCTGTGGTGTAGGCCGGCGGCTACAGCTCTGATTAGACCCCTAGCCTGGGAACCTTCGTATGCTGCAGGTGTGGCCCTTAAAAGACAAAAAAATAAAAAGAAAAAAACAAAAACAAAAAACAGTTACCCTATTATGGATGTTTAAGTTTTTTCTAATTTCCTACAGTTATAAATAATGCTGCAGCAATTATCTTGTTTATGTCAAATAATTTCTTGAGCTTTTTATTTTTCTCAATTTCTAGGAAAAGGAGAGTCTAATCTTTCCCTAACTTTCCCATTTCTAATACTTGGACTTCTCTACACCTGCTCCCCAAGTTTTATATACATAGAAAATGTTAAAAAAGAATTGAAAGTAGGAAACATAACAAGACATCTAGGAGTTCCCGATGTGGCGCAATGGGATCCCCGGCATCTTGGGATCGCTGGGATGCAGGTTCCATCCCCGGCCTGGAACAGTGGGTTAAGGATCTAGAGTTGCCAAAGATAGCTTAGATTGACAACTGCAGTTTGGATCTAATCCCTGGCCCAGGAACTTCCATATGCCAAGGGGCGGCCAAAACAAAACAAAAACAAGAAATTTAACATATAGCAAGAAACATGTGATGCCAAATTATCTGTGTACAGGAGAATGAGTTAATGCTTCAGTGAAGAGGGAAAAATAGAGTTTTAATCCTGGGAACTGGAAAGGTGGAAAGAAAGAAAAGCCTCAATTGGAATAAACTGCTCTTAATTAAAATTAAAGGAAAGACTTTTAATTCTGAAAGTTTAGGAAAATGAAACAAGTTAAGAATCACTTGGGGAGTTCCCTGGTGGCCTAGTGGTTAAGGATCCACTGTCGTCACTATTGTGACTCAGGTTCGTTTCCTGGTCTAGGAACTTCCCCATGCTGTAGGCACTGCAAAAAAAAAAAAAAAAAAAAAAGGAGTCATTTGGATTTGAGGGGTTTTTTTTTGGTTTTTTGCTTTTTAGGGTTGCACCCATGGCATACGGAGGTTTCCAGGCTAGGGGTCCAATCAGAGCTACAGCTGCCAGCCCACACCACAGCCACAGCAATGTCAGATCCTAGCTTCGTCTGCAACCTACAGCACAGCTCACAGCATCACCAGATCCTTAACCCACACGCACTGAACAAAGCCAGGGATCGAACCCGAAACCTCATGGTTCCTAGTCAGATTCATTTCCGCTGCGCCACAATGGGGAACTCCTGAATTTTAGATTTGTTAATTTAAGTCTCAACTTTGCTTCTTACTAATCACTTGAACTGACTGAGAGATAGTTGATGCCTCTAGGTCAGTTTTCACGTCTGTAAAATAGGTTTAATAATAGTGCCTATGGCTAGAAGAATTAAATGGGATAATGCACGCAGAGCTCAATTCCTGGCATATTGTAAATATAATGTAACATATATATATATATATATATATATATATATATATATACACACATAAAATATAGTATTTTGTATTTAGCCAGAAGACAAAAAAAGACTTAAATGTGAAATGTAGTGATCAAGCCCTAATCTTAAGTATGCAGTCTTTTTTTTTTTGAGCAATTGAAAAATATTTTATGGGTGATATTTTTGCTTTCTTATTATTTGATGTGGTAGAAAGTAGAGTAGTTTGAGACAAGTTTAATAGGCCGGAGGATGAAACATATAAGAATTCGCAGAGGAATAACATGATTCCAGGAGGAAAAATGGAGGTGGTCTGCCTGGCTTACCTTCTGTCTCTAGCGCGCGCGGGGGAGGGGGGGATTATTATGCAAAGGGCGAAGGATGAGAATATTCTACACTATGTGACCAGGATAAGATATGCTATATGATTGTGAAGTGAACAATATTTTGTATCCTTTGTACACCGTACAGTTTAAAAAAGCATTTTCAGGAGTTCCTGTCGTGGCTCAGTGGTTAACCAATCCGACTAGGAACCATGAGGTTGCGGGTTCCATCCCTGGCCTTGCTCAATGGGTTAAGGATCCAGCGTTGCCGTGAGCTGTGGTGTAGGTCTCAAACGAGGCTCGGATCCGGTGTTGCTGTGGCTCTGGCGTAGGCCGGTGGCTACAGGTCGGATTAGACTCCTAGCCTGGGAACCTCCATATGCCGTGGGAGCGGCCCTAGAAAAGGCAAAAAGACACACACACACACACACAAATAATAATAAAAAAGCATTTTCACATAAATGAACTCATTTGATTCTCACAACAGTCTTGCCGGCGTGGGCCCAGAGAGTATCAGGATCCCCTCTTGCTGACCAAGATTCCATAGAACAAGGGCTTTGCTCAAGTTTATAAAGCAAGATTTTGTGATGTTTAGTCTGGAATTTTCTCTGTTGCACGCCCATTTATCCTTTTCTAAATTCATTCAACAAACATTTATTGAACTCCAGGGTGACACCAGGGTAACATATTAACTTCGCTCCAACCCCATAACCCCGTGTAAGTTATCCCAGGGGGAAGAGAAGCCCGTCAAAGACATTCCCGAGAAAACCGGAGATCTTCATCCGTATATAGCAGACAATGAGAAAAGGTCAGTGTGACAGAATTAGTGTTGAAATGAAATTGACAGTTCTTGTGGCGCGAACCGGGGAATCTCCCGACAGACAGCAGTGGGTTGTCATCCAGGGTGGATGCGCAGGCTGTACCCGGCCAAGAGGCGGGGTGGCGGCCGGAGGGGGCGAAGGCGGCACGCGCCGGGTGCCGCGGGAGCGCGGGTGCGGCGGCGCGGCTCCCCGGGCGCAGCGCACCCCCGGCGGCGCGGCCCGCGGCTCGGCGCCGCCCGCTCCTCCTTAACCCGCGCGGGGAGGCGGCGGCGGCTGCGGCCCGGCGGGCGGGGGCGGGGGAGGGGCGCCGAGCGCGGCGCGGAGGCCGGGGAGGAGCCGGGGCCTGCAGCGGAGCCGAGCCGAGCCCAAGCCCCAGCCGAGTCCTGACACCGTCCGTCCGCCTCCTGGCTCCCCGGGAGCCCCGGACTGGCCGGAGTCAGAGCGGTGGCGGCGCGGAGAGCCCCGCGCGCCGGAGCGAGCGGAGCGGACTGGACGCGACTGGAGGAGGCGCGGCCGCCGCAGTAGCCAGTGACGGGCGTCGGGAGCCGCGGCCTCCCGGCCTCTGCTGCCCAGGCCAGCTCCGGGAGAGCGGGGAGTACGAAAACCCCACCCTCCGGGGCACCCCAGGAGAAGAGGCGGGAGCGGGGACGCAAGCCACCTCTCCCCCGGCCGGAGAGAAGACCCTTCCCACTAGGGCGAAGGAAAGAAGAGAGACCCCTCTAGGAGCGAGGAAGATCCCCGGACTGGCCCGGGAATAGAGCTCCCGAAGTGGAAAAAGGGGTGATCCTTACCCAAGGAAGCGGAGTGGGACCGCCCCGGCGTGCCTCCACTCCTCCCGACTCACTCTCCGCAGTAGTGGACTTTGGAGGCAGAGAGAAAGGGGGATATGCCTGTGGAGTAGGCGCCCTCCATCCTATCCAGTCCTCACGGGGGAGAGGATTCCTTTTGCTCGGAAGCAGAGGACACTCCAGGGAAAGAAGGGGAGCCGGCTTTCCGCCTTTCAGGAGAGGGAAGAACTCCCCCCAACTTCCTTGTACCTAGACAGTGGAACAGGGCCGAGCCCCTCCGCTCAGATCTCCTGCGGACAGAAAGAGCCCTCCGCTCCCGACAGGATCAGTTTGGGGGGGAGGGGGACTCCCCCAAGGGGGAGGAGACAACTCCTGGTTGGGAGAGGCTCCTCCCCTCCTCCCCAGGGTAACCGGCCCAGTGTGGGGGGTGTGCCACCTTCCACAGGTAGGACCTCCTTCTCCTCCCCCTGCCCCTCCCTCCGTGCCTCATCCTCGGGGGACCCAGTTCCCCTCCCCAGCTTGGGAGGCTCAGCCAAGGACAGGAAGAGCCACTGAGGATGAGAATCTTCATCTGCCTTTGAAGAGGGGCGTCCCTCCAACCCCAAACTCCAGTACCAGGTGGTCCCCTCCTTCTGCTGAGGGAAACTTGGAGACAGGTTAGTGCTTTCTTTCCTCTTCTCTCCCTCATCCTTAGGCACCAGTGGGCGTCGGGGGCTGAGATGGTGGCTCTTGGGTTTCATTACTGGGCAAGGTAGAGAATCTTCTGGGAAATGTGTTCTGAAGCTAACTGGATCGAAACCCTCATCTTGCTGCAGGAGCTCCGAGCAATGGGTTTCTTTAGTGTTTGGGGGCTACAAGGATGGGAGTCATCTGAGGTCCCCAGGGAAGTGTGTGTTTTCATGCCGAGGGCAAAGGGATGTCAGGAAACACCAGCATCTTCAGCACTCCCATATATACAGTGTAGGTATGATGGACAGACACATCCCAGCCAGTCTCTCGTGCCACCCTCCATCCTTGGGCCTTTTCACAAGGAGGGTGGGCCCTCACTAAAGTCATGCTGGCATTTCATGGCCTGGCCTTGTCTGGAGCTTCCATTGGTATCACATTTTCTCATCTGTAACCCTAGATCCCTTCATGTCCACCAAAGCTGTGGAATCTCCAGCCCACTGTGATTACCACCCCCTTGACAAGAAAAGTAGTTGGTCTCCACTCACCCGGCCCGACACCAAGAGGCCTCTTTCATGACATCCCTATTCCTGGCTGGAAGCATGCCTCTACCAATAAAATCCACAAGCAAAATGGGGATCCCATCTCCCAAGGCAGGAAGAAAGGGTACCGGGGAACCCCAGCTCCTGGGTTGAAGTTCCTCCCTCATGCTGGCTGGGTACCACTGCCCCAGGGCGCTAGGCTGCTCCTGTCCTTTGCTGACAGTTCCTCAGGAAAAAGCAGATCCAGGAGACAGGAGACGAGGAGAGGAGGGTTGCTGTTCTGCCTCCTTCCAGCCTTCCATCGAAATAAGTTGACCAACCAGGGAGATTTGATCCTTGAGGAGTTTCCTTTCAGAAAAGCACCTAATAGTCTTGTCCTCTCCCTTCCTGTTTTTTGTTCAGTCCTGGGGCTCTGGAAACTTGCATCTAAGTTTTCGTCCAGAAAATAATAGTGGGAAGCACCTCAGCCCAGAATCTTCAGAAAAGGCAAGAAAAAGGTGCCAGGAAATCTGTCTAGCTGAGCCTGAGTTATAGGTTTAGTAACGCTCTGCCTTTCGACCTGCAGTCCCTAGCCAGGTGCCCACTTTCTTGCCTTGCCACTAGGAAGTACCTTTTCTCCTGCAAGGGGTATTAGTGAGTCCAAGTGTGAGGTTTCATCTTATTTGGGTTTTCATGTTCCCTCCTTTCTCTTTCTGGGCATTTCTGGACTGCCCGAGTCCCTTCCATTTGTTCCTGGAAGCGACCTGTTAACTCGTGGTATATGAGACAGGGCTCTAATCCAGGTTTGTTTGGCTGTCCCATGAACGATGTGCATATGTTTCTTAATTCAGGTGGATGTGGCTCTCTCCACATCCGTGCAGGCTGTGGGGAGAGGCACACGTGTGCTTTTCAGACTCAGCCTCCAGTGACTCAGAACTGTGTGTTTCTGGTAGGCTTCTAAAAGCAGGTACCCCTGTGCGTGGATGTGGAGAGGGTGCTGATAAGGAAAGCCTTGGCCTGTCCTGGCCATCGCGAGCCCTCGTGAATGGCTGCCTGAAAGTCACCCCACATAGCAGGGCAGCCCAGTCTCAGGCTGGGACCCCTTCTTCTAGGACTAATAAGAAAGCTGTACTTTGGATACCTCTGGTCTAAAAAGCACGAGGATCCTTGGCTCCTTTAGAACGCCCTCCCCCATTTTTTTTCGAAAAGCGATGACTCTGTGAGAGCAGCCTATTTCTTACAAAGTACTTTTCCAGATGCTGGAATGCAACTTGTTGAATGGCTCAGAGTGAAGTGTATCACAGCATCTCTGCTGTCCCACCGCCACATCGTGTAACTGGCCCTGCTTCCGACCGAGTTCCCCCCATTGTCCTTGCCTCTTCGGAGCATCAGAAGCTGATGACTGTTGGGTTGGATTAACTATGATTTAGAGGGTGCTGTTTTCCAGATCATGTCTTATGAGTAAACCTAGTTCCCCCTGAAAAATAAGAGATGAAATCCCCTCATTTCTTCATCCCCATTATTCAGTCCTGGCATTCGTCACTACTGGGGTGACACTCTCCCCAAAGGAAAAGTTTGAAATTCTGACATCGTGAAAACTTGCGAACAGGAACTCAGTGTCAGCTTTGCAGTGTAAGCCACTGCTGCCTTGTTATTGCCAGCCTTACCACTATGCTTTGTCAGTTTTCTAATTTTTAATTTTTAATATTCTATTTTTTTCTCATTCAAGAATAATAATGACGACGTCCTCTTGTGGCACAGCAGGATCCAGCATTGGATCTGCATTGTCACTGCAGTGGCTCAGGTTGCTGCTTTGGCGCGGGCTCGATCCCTGGCCCTGGAACTTCCACATATCCCAGGAATAACCAAAAAAAAAAAAGAAAAAAAAAAGTTACCCTTAACTAGTACTTACTAAGTGCTTTAAAATTTTTACTCAAGGTAATCCTCCTAACAACCCTATATAGGTACAGTTATCATCTCTGTTTTTCAAGGAAGAAACTACAACACAGAGAGGCTAACTAACTTGCCTGAGGTTGAACAGCCAGTAGGTAATGGAGCCAGGATTGAAACCCAGGCAGCCTGCCTGGTAATCGATAATGTGGTAAATGCTGCTGTCTTAGTTGCAGCATTATGTACTGAGCAGGAAGTTTTCACTCCTTAATACCTGACCTTGGCGCCGTACAGAGAACAGTTACCGGCTATTCAGGGAACATGGGAAGAAACCTGTGCCTCTTATTCTGGATCTTACATGTCTCATCCGGGGATCAGTCTTCCCCTCCAACAGAAGGTCTTTTTGCTTTTCTCTGCCTTTCTCCCAACAGAGTAGTCTTCATTAGGTGTCCCGTGGATGTGATGGAGCCTGCCCTTTGGCTGCCTTTCCCAGTTTCTATGGGTATTTCCTTTTAGTCTTCCAGCTCACAGAGAAGAATGTAGCCTGACTCAGGTTCTGCCCCAGCCCCGTGGCACAAGGCTCACCTGGAGAGAGAGGTCTGGGTAACCAGGTTGGTTGGACTGAGAAATGGAAGCACCTTTTTTATTATCAGAAAGGCACACACAACATAGCCCCAAACACTAGTCTGGTGCCGTTGTTTTGGGGAGGGTGGAATGTATGGCAGCTACGAGCTCTTTAAGCTGCATTCACATCCCTCCAGGAATGAAGCTTTGACAGTGATTATGACTGCCTCCCTTTTATGGAAGGAGGAAAACAGGCAGGAAGACTTCAGGGAGCAAGGGGTGGTTGGGGACATGCAGTGAGTCAGTGTCAAGATTCGGAATAGAGCCCAGGCACCTCATTCTCTGAGGTTCCACTGGGCTGCTCTTTAAGAATGGGGAAGTGATGGGGGGGTCGGTGAGGAAGTGGGATGAGTTCAAGGGGAATGGTGCTGAAAGATCAGAAGGATCTTTTGCTGCAAGCCTCTTGTAGCTGGTAAGATTGGAAGATATTTTGAGTGCTGGGCAGTATCTGGAGGGCTGGCTGGGAGGGTGCTGGAGAAAGGTTAAATTTAACCTCCATGTCCTAACCCGGTGCTGGGGAACGCTAGGGAAGGGCATAGAGCAAGTAGCAAAAGGCTGAGGGTGCTTCCCTTTCCAGAATTCATAGCGATTGGCATGTGCCAAATGGGTTCTGTGAACCATTTTTGCCTGGACTCTCCTGTCCCTCCTTGTCCAGTGTCGGGAGGGTTTCAAATGAAATGTCCCCTGAAGCCTTCTGTGTTCTTCAGGAGAGATTTTCTGGGGACTTTTAGTAAGAGATAACAGAGAATAGGGTAAAACCTCATCACAGACCCCGGAGAACCCTGTCACTATGAACATGTCACCACCATGATCCTGTTCAGCTGGGATAACCCAGCTCCAGACCAGACCAGATGACTGCCCCTCACACCCTGTTTACTCCAGAGGCTGTGCTGTTGAATCAGTAAAGTGCTAGGAGGCTTCCTGGAATGATTCTATGTGCCCGTTGGTTTCCAAGCTGCCATGGTTTTAAGGGGGAGATGGTGGCGATGGAATGGGAAAGAGGGGGGTGGGGAGAGGAGCTAAGGATACAGGGGAAACCCCTTCAGGATGCTCTTTTATAAACAGCCTTTTTATTTTTTTTCTCCTGTCAAGCAGTTCTTGGGTTGCCATGGGGTCTCATGCTGCCCAGGTCCCAGAGGCACTAAGGTGTCTCCTTGAGCCTTGTGGAATGGGCGTGTCGCTGGTGAGGAGCGCAGGGCAGGCGACATGCGACATGCGGGGACATGCAGACGGGGGGGGGGGTCCTTGGGGGAGAGGGAGATGAGTGAGAATGCTGACCTTTTGGGGAAAGTCTCAAGGGGCGAAGAGGCACTAACTGGAAGAGTGAGCGTTAGCCCATAGCCCAGAGGTGGGTTGGAGACCGGAGCTGGGGAAAGCGGTCATATCCGCGTTTGAGCTTCTAATTACATAGTGTGTGGATTTGTGTGTAGTTGCGTGTATTGCTTGTGGATATTATCTGGGTGTGGACTGAGAGGTGACACACTGACTGTGTTTTCTGTCCAGGATTCTGAACTCTGAGGCTTGCCAGCTCTCAAGAGCAATGCCTCCATGAAACTGTCAGCGGGGGTCCGAGGACGAAATCTTAGCACTGGGAGAAATCCTAGCACTGCGCGGGGGGCCCGTGGGGCGGTGCAGGCATCAGCCGGTTAGGCAGCAGGCTCTTGGGGGTGGGGGTGGGGGTGGGCGGCGTTCCTGGCATCGACCCCAGGGGAGTGCCAAATGGCAACCAAGGGGTTCCTGCGGGTCTTTGTAGACCCTGCAGTACCGATTTCACCCACCGTTCTTCACCTTCCCCCCACCAAGACGTCACTCTAGCTACACCTCTCCGGGCGGCGTGGGTGGCAGCAGGGCGTGCAAACAGCAGGCGTGGGCGGTTTGGCAGCGCCAGGAGTTTGCATGGAGGTGCCACGAGCGTGCGTGCCTGGCCGGGAAGGAACGAGCGAGGAGTAGGGCGGGGGGGGGGGGGGGGGCAGGCTCTTCGCCTCAGAGCGGCTATTTTTAGCCGCGCTATCTGATTGTTACCGGTGAGCACACAGCTGGGTGTCTCCCAGGCTCGGTGCAGCCTGGCAGGCCGAGGTGGGCGGGCCTTGCCGATGACTTCTTCCTGGTGGCGGTGTCTGTGGGCGGGAGCTTGCTAGGGGGAGCTTTAAAGGTGCGAGGGCCGCCGTGCTCAGGGTCTCTCCCCCCTGTGTGTGACTTTGTCCTCTGTTGGTAAAGCATGCCGTATATCTCATTGTGATCTGTGCTCCGGGGGCCACAGTTTCTGTGTCTGTCTTGCCTCTGCGCGTGGCTGGTTGTCTCCTGTAACTTCTGTTGGGATGAATGTCATATGCCTCACCTGCACATGTATGTGGGATGAAAAGGGTGAGCCCTGGGATACAACTGACCTGACACATCTTTAAAAGTGTTGGTGTGAGCTTTGCTAGAGTATACGTGTCTGGTCTCTGCTTTTCTTTAGGAGTTCACTCTCCTGTCTGTGGATATGGACTGTGAATGTAACAGGGATCACATCATTGGAGAATAGACTTTGATTTTACCAGCTAGCTAAGTGGCTTTTTTTTTTTTTCCTACATAGTTTTAAAATTTTATGTTGCAGGGCTTTAAGTAAGAAGAATTGGTGGGTGGTTTGATTTCTTTCCATCCTGCGTGGAGGAAGAGGCCTCTTGGCCATGTTTCACAGTAAGATGTAGGATAAGTACCAGCCTGTCATCTGGTGACATATCTGTTTGGGGGTTCTGGGAACACCTGCTTGAGGGCTATCCTACGAGAGGAGCCTTCTATGGAAATGAGAGTGGGGAGAAACTGTCCTTGCCTTAAAGCACTAGGGTTTGTGTATTACTTTCCACCAGTAACCAGAGGTGCTACTCATCTATTCTTCCTTCCTCTTTCTTTTTTCCTCTTCTCTGCAGAACCCAAAAGTACCATGGCTTCCGACCTAGAGAGTAGCCTCACCTCCATAGACTGGCTCCCCCAGCTGACCCTCCGAGCTACCATTGAGAAGCTTGGCAGTGCCTCCCAGGCTGGGCCTCCAGGTGGCACCCGCAAATGTCCACCAGGCTCACCCACAGATCCTAACGCCACCCTGAGCAAGGATGAGGCAGCAGTCCACCAGGATGGCAAACCCCGATACAGCTATGCCACCCTCATCACCTATGCCATCAACTCCTCACCAGCCAAGAAGATGACCCTCAGTGAAATTTACCGCTGGATCTGTGATAACTTCCCCTACTACAAGAATGCTGGCATTGGCTGGAAGGTGGGCGCCTTCTATACCCTGAGATGATTCTTAGCCTTGATAGCCTTTCCCTCTACCTTTGTTTCTTCCTGTAACCTGGTCCAGTTCACTCTGAGCTGGCTCAGGGATGTGTGACCTTCAAATCTCCCATCTCCCATCCCTTACCTTTTTTTTTTTAAGAAATTAACAATTTTCGGAGTTCCCATTGTGGCATGGTGGTTAACGAATCCGACTAGGAACCATGAGGATGCGGGTTCGATCCCTGCCCTTGCTCAGTGGGTTAAGGATCCGGCGTTGCCGTGAGCTGTGGTGTAGGTTGCAGACAGGGCTCGGATCCTGCATTGCTGTGGCTCTGGCATAGGCCGGCGTCTACAGCTCCAATTAGTCCCCGAGCCTGGGAACCTCCATATGCCGCAGATGCGGCCCTAGGAAAGGCAAAAAGACAAAAAAAGAAAAAAGAAAAAAAAGAAATTAACAATTTTCATAAGGTACATTGGGGAAGCTCCAGTGATGCCGAGCGACTAAGCATATTTATGGGATGGCAGGATGTTGTTGCCATCATACCCTCTTCTCTGGTTCCTCAAAGAGGAGATTCACAGATTTTTTTTTTTTTTTTTTTTAAAGGACCACACCTATGGCATATGGAGTTTCCCGGGCGAGGGGCTGAATCGGAGCTGCAGCTGCCTACCTACACCGTAGCCACAGCAACGCGGGATCTGAGCTGCATCTACAGCCTACACCACAGCTCAGGGCAACGCCAGATCTTTAACCCACTGAGCAAGGCGAGGGACTGAACCCATGTCCTGGTGGGTACTAGTCAGGTTCTTTGCCACTGAGTCACAATGGGAACTCCTCACAGATACTTACTGCTACTCTGTTGAAGGCTGTATAAGGCATGGCATTGCTCCATCCTGCCTAGAAGTAGACTCTCACTAGGTTTTGAGAGCTTCATTGCACACAGACATCATCTTTTAAAAAAATTGTGTACCAGGAAAAAAATAATAGAGTTAGGTCCTTTCCCAACAGCGCATCCACCAAGCAAGTAATGAGAGGATACATTGTTTGCTGGAGATAAAGGAAGAAGGGGCCATCTCTTCCAAGCAAAGAAGGAAGACTGATGTTCTTGGTCCTTTGGGGGCAGCAACTTGCTTGCCAGCTGTTGAGTAGGAATGAGAATTTTTTTTTTTTTTTTTTTTTTGGTCTTTTTGCCATTTCTTGGGCCGTTCCTGCGGCATATGGAGGTTCCCAGGCTAGGGGTTGAATCGGAGCTGTAGCCACCGGCCTAAGCCAGAGCCACAGCAATGCAGGATCCGAGCCACATCTGCAACCTACACCACAGCTCACGGCAACGCCAAATCCTTAACCCACTGAGCAAGGCCAGGGATCGAACCCGAAACCTAATTGTTCCTAGTTGGATTCATTAACCATGATGGGAACTCCAGGAATGAGAATTTAATGTCAGTCTGTCACCCTGTAAATCACTGGCTGACTTACAAACCAGATGATGAGCTGGAGTCTGTTGAAAGCATTCCATTTTTCCTTTATAAATATGACCCTTTTAGTTACCATAGCCCCCAACCTCACCTAACACATGTATGTAGCCATATTTCCTTCCTCCAAATGTGGCCATTCTGTGGGCTGTTGAGAAGACAAAAGGTGCATTGTGCCTTGTTTCACTCATAATTTATATTTAGTTATCATTTACATAATCAGTTTTAAAATATTGTCCTCTTACGCCTGATAGAATGAATTAAGGAATTAGGCAGATGTGATTAAAAAGTGGTTTTTTTTTTTTTGGACGTTCCCATTGTGGCTCAAATGTAATGAGCCTGACTAATATCCATGAGGATGTGGGTTCCATCCCTAGCCCTGCTCAGCGGGTCAGGGATCTGGCGTTGCCGTGAGCTGTGGTGTAGGTTGCAGATGTGGCCCAGTTCCCGCATTCCTGTGGCTGTGGCATAGGCTGGCAGCTGTAGCTCTGATTCAGCCCCTAGCCAGGGAACTTCCATATGCCAAACTGTGGCCCTAAAAAAAAAAATAAAGTACATTTAAAGTATAGTTGATTTATAGTATTGTGCCAATTTCTGCTGTACAGCAAAGTGACTCAGTTATACATACATACATACATACATACATATATATATATATATATACACACACACACATATATATACATATATATATATTCTCTTTTCTTTTCTTTTTTAATGGCCGCATCTGCAGCATAGGGAAGTTCTTGGGCTAGGAATGGAATCAGAGCTGCAACTATTAGGCCTACACCACAACCACAGCAACACTGGATCCAAGCATCTGTGACCTATGCTGCAGCTTGCGGCAACCCCTGAGCTAGGCGAGGGATCAAACCCACGTCCTCATGGAGACTATGTTGGATCCTTAACCTGCTGAGCCACAGTGGGAACCTCTATATATGTATGTATTCTTTTTTTGGTCCCTACTCATGGCATGCAGAAGTTCCCAGGCCAGGGATTGAATCCAAGCTGCAGCTGAGACCTACATCACAGCAGTAGCAATGCAAGATCCTAACCCACTTGGCACTGGGCAGGGGATCAAACCCATGCTTCAGCAGCAAAAACCAAGCCACTGAAGAGACAACACTGGATCCTTAACCTCACTAAGCCACATGGGAACTCCCTAAACATTGTTTTTAATATTCTTTTCCATCACGTCTATCCTAGGAGATTGGATGTAGTTCCCTGTGCTATACAGTAGGACCCTGTTTGATTTCTTTTATTTTTTAATTAAAAAAAATTTTTTTTAGGGCCCGTGTGTTTCAGGGCCACATTCGGCATGTGGAAGTCCCCAGGCTAGGGGTTTAATCAGAATGACAGCTACCAGCCTATGCCACAGCCTCAGCAGTTTGGGATCTGAGCCACATCTGTGGCCTATACCGCAGCTCATGGCAACATCAGATCCTTAACCCACTGAGCAAGGTCAAGAATCAAATCTGCGCATCCTCATGGATACTAGTAGAATTTGTTACTGATGAGCCACAACAGGAGCTTTATTTTGTTTTATTTTATTTTGCTTTTTTTTGCCTTTTTCTAGGGCTGCACCTGCGGCATATGGAGGTTCCCAAGTTAGGGGTCTAATCGAAGCTGTAGCTGCTGGCCTATGCCAGAGCCACAGCAACGCCAGATCTGAGCTGCGTCTGTAACACAGATCTGGCGTTGCCGGATCCTTATGCCTCTGAGCGAGGCTTGGGATCAAACCTGCGTCCTTGTGGATGCTAGTCAGATTTGTTTCCGCTGAGCCACAATGGGAACTCCAGATTTCTTTTAAATTAAAGTATAGTTGCTGGAGTTCCCGTCGTGGCGCAGTGGTTAACGAATCCGACTAGGAACCGTGAGGTTGCAGGTTCGGTCCCTGCCCTTGCTCAGTGGGTTAAGGATTTGGCGTTGCCGTGAGCTGTAGTGTAGGTTGCAGATGCGACTCGGATCCCGCGTTGCTGTGGCTCTGGCATAGGCCGGTGGCTACAGCTCCGATTCGACCCCTAGCCTGGGAACCTCCATATGCCGGGGGAGCGGCCCAAGAAATAGCAAAAAAAGACCAAAAAAAAAAAAAAAAAAAAAGATTTAAAGTATAGTTGCTATACAATGTCATATGAATTACAGGTCTACATTATAGTGATTCACAATTTTTAAAGGTTCTACTCCATTTATAGTTAGTATAAAATATTGGCTTTATTCCCCTTATTGTACAGTATATCCTTGAGCTTATTTTATGCATGATAGTTTGTACCTCTTACTCCCTGACCCTTATACTTCCCCCCTCACCTTCCTTCTCCCCACTGGTAACTAGTTTGTTCTCTGTATCTGAGTCTGCTTCTTTTTCATTATAGTCATTAGTTTGTTATATTTTTTAGATTCTATATATAAGCAAGATCAAACGGTATTTGTTTTTCTCTTTCTGATGTATTTAGCTAAGCATGATGCCCTCAAAGTCCATCCATGTTGCTGCACATGGCAAAATTTCTTTCTTTTTTATTGCTCAGTAGCATTTCACTACTCTCTCTCTCTCTGTATATATATATTTATATACACACATACATATATATCTCACATCTTCTTTATCCACTCATCTGTTGATGCACACTTAGGTCCGGGCAGATGTGATTCTGAGGCATTTATATACCCGTTGTAAATTGGGTGGAGAGATTGAAAAACCGTGCACTCAGCTTTCTAGGAGCACTTTGTAGTCAAATGTATACCCATTACCGCTCGCCTCTCAATTACAAAAGAGTTTAATTGCTGTCCTTTTCTTATCTCATTGCTCTTGCGGATAGGTAATTTCCTCCATCCCTGTCCTTAAGAGGTGCTCTGTGTATCCTGACGCTTGAAGTTTAGTGTGTGTCAGGTCCCTTTGTGTCCTGTTGGAAACTTTTCTGCTTCGCAGGATGCTCAAATCTAACTTGCTTCTCTCCTTTCCCCAGAATTCAATTCGGCACAACCTTTCTCTCAATAAGTGCTTCCGGAAGGTGCCCAGACCTCGGGATGACCCTGGGAAGGTGAGATTCTGCTGTAATTGGGGAAGGGAGGAACAGGAAGGAGTGAGAAATAGTTGACAGCCCAGAGTCCTGTGATGGTTTTAATTACCCAGAAGAGGAAATCATGTTAATTAGATAAGCAGCTTTATTTATTTTTTCAGAGGAAAAGCTTGGTACTCAAGCTTGTGGGTCCACACTAGAATGAGTGACTAAGGAAGACTGTGGCATTTAAAAAAAAAAAGAAAATTTATGAAAAAGCTGACTTCAGTGCCCCCCCTCCCTTTTTTTGTGTGTTTTGAGGGCTGCACCCATGGCATATGGAGGTTCCCAGGCCAGGGGTCTAATCGGAGCTAAAGCTGCCAGCCTACACCACAGCCACAGCAATGCCAGATCTGAGCTGTTTCTGTGACCTACACCACACCTCACCGCAATGCCAGATCCTTAACCCAATGAGTGAGGCCAGGGATCGAACCTGCAACCTCATGGTTCCTAGTCGGATTTGTTTCTGCTGCATCTCAACGGGAACTCCATGTGCCCCCTTTTTTTGTGCATGGCACTCTTTCTAGGTATAAAAGGTGGAGCTAATAACCTTTGAAGGAACTGTTCTTTTTTTTCTTTCTTTCTTCCTTTCTTTCTTTCTTTCTTTCTTTCTTTCTTTCTTTCTTTCTTTCTTTCTTTCTTTCTTTCTTTCTTTCTTTCCTTCCTTCCTTCCTTCCTTCCTTCCTTCCTTCCTTCCTTCCTTCCTTCCTTCCTTCTTTTCTTTCCTTTTCTTTTCTTTTCTTTTCTTTTTGGGCCGCAGGTGCAGCATATGGAAGTTCCCAGGCTAGGGGTTGAAATGGAGCTGCAGCTGCCAGCCTACACCACAGCCACAGCAACTCCAGATTCGACCCTCGTCTGTGACCTACACCACAGCTCATGCCAATGCTGGATCCTTAACTCACAGAGCGAGGCCAGGGATGGAACCCACATCTTCATGGATACTAGTCGGGTTCGTTTCTGCTGAGCTACAATGGGAACTCCCAGGAACTTCTCTATATGAAAATAGAAAATTATTTCTCTATGATTTTTTTATCTTCCAAGAGGAGAAGAGGCAGCTCATCCTCTTGGTCTCTCAGCTGTGGATGCTAAAGCCGAAGAGAGTTTTACCTCAGATCGCAAGGAGGGAAGATTGCTCTGGGCATTTCCAGCTCTTTGAACTGGATGCAGTTGTTCTCTGGAATGATCGAGGCCTGTGTTTGGACCACAGCGGGTACCTCTGACCTTCTCAGTTAGCGGTTAGGACAGATTTAGTCCTCAAAAAGAGCTGGTAGCCACAGGATTCTGTGGGAATCACCTGTCATTTTTCTCCATATAACTTATTTTATATGAAAATCCACTCAAATATCTACTTTTCCAAAGGTAGGAATTTCTGTCTATAATGAATTTCTCCTCTCTGGGGATGGGTTTTCTTTTTAGGGCTCTTATTGGACAATTGACACCTGCCCCGACATCTCCCGAAAGAGAAGACACCCTCCAGATGATGATGTGAGTTCCCACCTCAGTGGGGAGATGCATTTCTGAGCCAGCTTCTACATCTCTTCCTGTATTTTCAGTTATTTCCTAAACTGGGGGTAAAGGACCAATACCAGTAGAGGTGAAACCATGGGACTTGGGAGGACATTTAACGTCTGCTTAGAAATTTCTTTTCTTTTCTTTCTTTCTTTTTTTTTTTTTTTTTTTTGGTTTTCTGTCTTTTTAGGGCCACACCCCGCAGCATGTGGCAGTTCCCAGGCTAGGGGTTTAATCAGAATGACAGCTGCCAGCCTATGCCATAGCCACAGCAATTCGGGATCCTAGCCGTGTCTGCGACCTATACCACTGCTCACGGCAACGCCGAATCCTTAACCCACTGAGCAAGGCCAGGGATCAAACCCACGTCCTCATGGATACTAGTTGGGCTCGTTAAACACTGAGCCATGATGGGAATTCTAGCTGATAGATTTCCTTCTTTCTTTCTTCTTTTTTTTTTTTTTTTATGCCATATGCAAGTTCCTAGGCCAGGGACTAAATCCCAGCCGAAGCTGCAGATCCTTTAACTCACTGCACTGGGCCAGGGATCTGAGACTTAAGCCACTGCAGTCAGATTCTTAACCCACTGCACCATAGTGGGAACTCCTGCTTATAGGTTTCTATTCTTTCACAACCCTCAGCTACCCCAAGACTCACCGGAACAAGAGGCAAGCAAGAGCCCACGAGGAGGCATTCCAGGGAGTGGAGAAGCCTCACTGCCTCCCGAGGGGAATCCTCAGATGTCACTCCAGAGCCCCACCTCTATTGCCAGCTACAGCCAGGTAGCAATTGGAGGTGGCAGGGGGCATAGGGATGGACGGGTGGATGGATAGGTAGTTGAGTACATTGATGTATGTATCAGTTCAAAGTTATGTACTGAATATCTGTGCTATATAACAGGCAGATAAACTGGGAAAGAAGGAGAGAGTAAAGAGAAAGGCAACAGAACTTTAAGAAAGATCAGAAAAAAAGTGATGACAAGACAAGAAGGGGAGGCAAAAGGGTTATGAGAAGGGAAAGACGAGCAGGACGTAACCCAGGAAAAGGACAGAAGGCTACATCCTGGTAAGAATGAGTGCAAAGAGGAGGAGAAAATGAAGCTCCTTCGCTGAGAAGCTGGGAGGGGATGAAAAGGACAGGCAGGAGAGCTTGGGGTCCATTAAAGAGCTGTCTTGGCGCTTCGTATAGGACACGGATCAAGTCTTTCTTACCTCTTTGTGCAGGGCACAGGATCTGTGGATGGCGGGGCAGTGGCAGCAGGGGCTCCAGGACGAGAGAGCACTGAGGGTCCCCCTCCCCTGTATAACACCAACCATGACTTCAAATTCTCCTACTCAGAGATCAATTTTCAGGATCTAAGCTGGTCCTTCCGAAACCTCTACAAATCTATGCTGGAGAAGTCTTCCTCCTCCTCTCAACACGGTGGGTCTGGCATGGGGAGGGGATCGGGGATGTCCTTGTATTTTTGAATGGATGGTGATAGTCTTTCTCTCCTTCTTTCTTACCTGTAACCCAGGGAGAGGTTGATCACTGGTCAGGGGAAGCATGTCTTGAGCCAAAACGGTTTGGAGTGGAGCTCTTCTGGCTTAGTTCCGAAGGACAGTTCTCTGTTTCAAGAGGCAGGCTGGGAGGCATTGGTGGTTCAATGGTAGAATTCTCGCTTCCCAAGAGGAAGGCTGGGTCATTAGCTTCGGAAAGTGAGTTAAAGGAATCCCACTTCTAAAACTAAGGGCTGTAATTTTTTTTTTCTTCTTTTTTTCTTTTAAGGGCCAAACTCACAGCAAATGCAAGTTCCCAGACTAGGGGCTGAATTGGAACTGCAGGTGTTGGCCTATGCCACAGCCACAACAATGCCACATCCAAGCCATGTCTGTGATATACACTGCGCTCGGGGCAATGCCATATCCTTAACCCACTGAGAGGGGTCAGGGATCGAACCTGCATTCTCATGGATACTAGCCAGTTTCCTTACTGCTGAGCCACAATGGGAACTTCCAAGGGCCATGATTTTATGGCTGTCAGCAAGTCATTCTGAGGATGGCCACTAGGGGGCAGCAGTAACTTGCTTTACCTAAGAATCCCTGTTTCATTGTGAGAACATTTAATTTTATTTTTTAACGTATTTATGTTAATTTTTATGAGGAACAATTTCAAACCAGTGCAAAATAGAGAAAATTGTATAGTAAACCTTCATGTTTCCATTGCCCAATTTTAACAGTTCCCAATATTTTATTAAGGTTGTTTTGTTTGCCACCCAGTTTATTTATTTATTTAATTCTTAGTAACATAATTTTTTATTTTTATTTATTTATTTATTTTTTTGTCTTTTTGCTATTTCTTTGGGGCCGCTCCCACGGCATATGGAGGTTCCCAGGCTAGGGGTCGAATCGGAGCTGTAGCCACTAGCCTACGCCAGAGCCACAGCAATGCGGGATCCGAGCCGCGTCTGCAACCTACACCACAACTCACGGCAACGCCGGATCGTTAACCCACTGAGCAAGGGCAGGGACCGAACCCGCAACCTCATGGTTCCTAGTTGGATTCGTTAACCACTGCGCCACGACGGGAACTCCAATATTTTATATTCTTTTTTTAAATTTAAAATTAATCCAAGAAACGCACAGATTAAGAAGTCAATGTACCTTTTCGTTTTTCTCCTAATTTTAACCCCAGAGGTGCCCACCCACTTTTTCTTTCTTTCTTTTTTTTTCCTTTTCACCTTTTCTTTTTTAATTGAAATGTAGTTCCAGGTTTGCTTTTTTTTTTTTTTTGTCTTTTGTCTTTTGTCTTTTTTTGTTGTTGTTGTTGCTATTTCTTGGGCCGCTCCCGGGGCATATGGAGATTCCCAGGCTAGGGGTTGAATCGGAGCTGTAGCCACCGGCCTACGCCAGAGCCACAGCAATGCGGGATCCGAGCCGCGTCTGCAACCTACACCACAGCTCACGGCAACGCCAGATCGTTAACCCACTGAGCAAGGCCAGGGACCAAACCCGCAACCTCATGGTTCCTAGTCGGATTCGTTAACCACTGCGCCACGACGGGAACTCCCAGATTTGCTTTTAAATGGAGGAATTTAATGCATGTCATTCTATCTGAAAATACTAGTTTGGTATGCATCCTTAATGATAAAGATTTTTCTTTCCATTATCCTAACACAGTAAATAATGCTTCCAGAATATCGGTGTATATCTTGGCCATACTCAAATTTCCCAAATTCACATGTGAGAAGGATTTGAAGTCATTCTTGGGAGACTCCTTGAGAGAGCATCTAGTTCAGCTCTCTGCGATTCCTGTTTTTAAAAAATTGCATTTATTTATACGTATATTTTTTTGTCTTTTTGCCTTTTCTAGGGCCACACCCACGGCATATGGAGGTTCCCAGGCTAAGGGTCAAGTCAGAGCTGTAGCCGCTGGCCTACGACAGAGCCACGGCAACACCAGATCCGAGCCGTGTCTTCAACCTACACCAGAGCTCACAGCAATGCCAGATCCTTAACCCACTGAGGGAGGCTGGGGATCGAACCCTTGTCCTCATGGTTCCTAGTCAGATTCGTTTTCACTGCCCCATGATGGGAACTCCATGTTTTTAAAAATTTTAAAGAGAATTTGGAGGTAGGGGTGAAGTAAAGACTTCAAGGTGAATCATCAGACCTTATTCTGTCCACTGGCCATGGAGAGGCAGCAGGAGATGAATGGAATGATAAAAAGTGCTTAGGAGTCCCTTTGGGAGAAATTTATATATTTTTTTGGTCTTTTGTCTTTTTAGGGCCGCACCTGTGGCATATGGAGATTCCCAGGCTAGGGGTTGAGTCAGCAGAGCTGTGACTGCCAGCCTACACCACAGCCATAGCAATTTGGGATCTGAGCTGCATCTGTGACCTACACCACAGCTCCTGGCAACGCAGGATCCTTAACCCACTGAGCAGAGCTGGGAATCAAACCCACATCCTCATGGATACCTGTCAGTTCGTTAACCACTGAGCCACAGGGGGAACTCCAGAATTTTGTATTGTCCTGCCTTTCTTGTATATCTGTGGGGGTTCCTGTCTAGAGTTGTGTCCCAAGGTTGCAGGATTTGCTTGAGAAATGAGTCGGGTTCAGGTGATTTGGGTGATGAGAAGTGGAGAACTTGAAGGGCTCTCAGAAGCAAAGGAAAAAACCAAATTGAGTGAGGGCAGCAGAGAGTTCACTTAGGTTTAATTAAGCCTGAAAACCCAGTTTCCATCTTGGATTTTTCCCAGCCAGATCTGTTTGAGAAATTTATCCATTTGGACTCTACTCCACACCCAGGCTCCCTCCTTTTTTTTTGGCTTTGCCCATAGAATGTGGAAATTCCCAGACTGGGGATCTAACCTGAGCCACAGCAGTGACCTGAGCCACAGCAGTGACAACACCAGGTCCTTAACCTGCTGGGCCACCAGGGATCTCCCAAGCTTTTATTTTTGTAGTGACTACAAGAAGGCTATAATTGCAGAACAGTGTAGGACAATAAGGAAAAGGAGAGGAGTTCCCGTCATGGCTCAGAGGTTAGTGAACCCAACTAGCATCCATGAGGACAAAGGTTCGATCCCTGACTTTGCTCAGTGGGTTAAGAATCTGGTGTTGGTATGAGCTGTGGTGTGGGTCGCAGATGCGACTCAGATCCCGCCTTGCTGTGGCTGTGGTGTAGGCTGACAGCTTTAGCTTTGATTTGACCCCTAGCCTGGGAACCTCCATCTGCCCTAAAAAAACAAAAAAAAAACAAAAAAAAAAACAAAAAAAAAAAAATTAAAAAGAAAAGGAGAAATAAAGGCCCATGCCTTTGGGTTTGTTTGTGTTTTTTTGTTTTTTGCTTTTTTTCACAGCTGCACCTGCAGCATATGGAAGTTCCTAGGCTAGGGGCTGAATGGGAGCTGCAGCTGCCAGCTTACATCACAGCCTCAGCAGCACTGCATCTGAGCCACATCTTTGACCTATGCCACAGCTTTCGGCAATGCTATGGATACCATGTTGGGTCCTTAATCCACTGAGCCACAATAGGCACTCCTTATGGTTTTGTTTTATTTATAATTTGCTTTTAAAATTTTACCCGATGTCTGATTTCTTTTGAAACTGTGATTCCAGACCTACATGAAAATCCCTTGAAAAATAGCATAAAAAGGTGCATGCTGAACTCCTAGCTAAAATTTCAGCCCTTGTCATGCTGTCAGGCACTCCCCTGCCGCCCCCCCCGTATCTGTCATACTTGCAAGGGGAGGGAGGGGACCACGGGGACGTGACCCTTTGCCTCTGCAGTCCGTGCTTTCTGTCTGAGGCCTCCCATCTCAACCCAGTGGGATTCCTGTTCTGTGAACAATGCGACGCTTCCTCCTCCTCCACAGGCTTCTCGTCTCTCCTGGGGGACATGCCGCCCTCTAACAACTACTACATGTACCAGCAGCAGCAGCCACCGCCCCCACAGCCGCCCCAGCAGTCACAGCCGCAGCAGCAACAGCAGCAGCAGCAGCAGCAGCAGCCGCCGCCGCCACCTCCGCCGGCGGCCCCCGCCCAGGGCCCCTCCGCTGTGGGGGGTGCGCCTCCACTGCACACCCCAAGCCCAGATGGCTGTACCCCGCCAGGGGGGAAGCAAGCTGGGGCCGAGGGCTACGGGCCCCCCCCAGTGATGGCCATGCACCCACCCCCACTGCAGCACGGAGGCTACCACCCCCATCAGCACCACCCCCACCCGCACCCCGCCCAGCAGCCACCGCCACCGCCACCGCAGGCACAAGGCCAGGCTCCCATCAACAGTACTGGCTTTGGTGAGTAAGGCGAGCGCCTGGAGGAGTGTGGGTTGGCCCCCCTGTTCTGCCTCTGCCCATAGAGATGTCCTTGGTCACTGAGTTAACAGTGGGCCTGGAAGCCTCCCTCTCATCTGAGCGCTGGAAGTTGCTACTCAGAGCTCTGTTCATAGAATTCTTGGTCAAATTGGAATTATTTTACATATTCTCCTGCCTCTGAGCTGGGTGTCTGTACCTAAAGCATCCATAGCTTTATTTACTCTAAATTTCCAGGCAAATAATCCTGGTAGTGGAACTGATCCTGGTCATGAAACTGATAACCTGTGTAGATGCAAGAATCTGCCGTGAGCTGGTGTCCTGTCAGTTGGCCCCCGCCTCACCGCTCACTCTGTCTTACTACCATGTTCGCCTCCTCTCTACAGCCTTTCCTCCTGACTGGTGCTCCAATATCGACTCCTTAAAGGAAAGCTTCAAGATGGTGAATCGGCTCAACTGGTCCAGCATTGAGCAGTCGCAGTTCTCAGGTGAGTGATGAAAGGATGGTGGTGCCTGGAGGGAAGAGGGATGCAGTGTGAGTGGAAAAACCCAAGAGCAACCAGAACCAGAAGGGGATGGTTAAGGGAAGCTTGAAGGTTGAGGGTTTCATGTTACACAAGGTGGATAATATTGATACTATTTTCAGGTGAATTGGAATGAATTCTTGCCTTCACTCAAAATATGACAGGGCTTTCTTCTACTAGTTTTGTCTCTGGGAGGAGGAAGGCTTTCAGGAATTCAGAAACCCTGGACCAGTGTTTTGTAGTTTTGTCACCATTGACTGACAGTTTGACCATGGCTAATTCACTCAGCCACTTTGAAACTTTTATGCATCAGTAAGATGGACATTATAAAACGTTAGTAAGGAAGAAGGAGAATGAGAGCTTGAAAATGTAGATTTCTAGGAGGTCTCCAGTGCACTGCAGGTTGAGACTCCAGTATTGTCACCGCTGTGGCTCAGGTCGCTGCTGTGGTGCAGGTTTGATCCCTGGCCTGGGCACTTCTGCATGACATGGGCGTGGCCAAAAAAAAAAAAAGAAAGAAAAAAAGAAAGCAAATGTAGAGCTCTGATGGACACCAATTATTTATGTATTTATGTATTTATTTTCTATTTTGGCTGCCCTGCAACATACGAAGTTCTCCTGCTAGGGATCAGATCTGAGCTGCAGTTGCCACCTGTATCGCAGCTGTGTTAACAGCAGATCCTTAACCCACTATGCCAGCCCAGGGATCAAACCTGTGACCCAGTGCTGCAGAGATGCCATCGATCCCATTGCGCCACAGTAGGAACTCCCAGATGTCAGTTATTATCGGTAGCACTTATAGTCCGTGTTGACGGATGATGTGGTCAGAGCAGTGAACTGGTAGGGGCCTCTGCAAGGTTAGCCTTGCTTTTTCTTTTTTTTTTTTTTTCCTGGCTGCATCTGTGGCCTGTGGAAGTTCTGGGGCCGGGGATCGAACCTATACCACAGCGACAGCGACAGCAACAGTGCTGGATTCTTCACGGGCTTTGCCACCTAGGAACGCCAAGGTTAGCATTTCTTGCTTCTCTCTTTGCAGAGCTGATGGAGAGCCTGCGACAGGCAGAGCTGAAGAACTGGAGCCTCGACCAGCATCACATCGCCAATCTGTGTGACTCCCTCAACCATTTCCTTACTCAGACTGGTCACGTGCCCCCCCAGGGGAGCTCCCACCGGCCACCTGCCCCTGCCCGCATCTCGGACTCCTGTGCCCTCACCAGTGGCAAACAGGAGCCGGCCATGAACCAAGGTACCGCTTGAAGCAAGTTGCCAAGGAGGTGGAGACTGGATGATGGGAAGGAAGTGGGGTAAAAAGGGCAGGAGAGAACTGAGAACTGCATCTTAGGGGCAGTGATCCAGATACCAAAGAAATAGACCGTGTGATCCTTTGTAGACCTTGATCGAGGAGGTTGAGGTTACTTAAGAAAAGGGGAGAGAAAGTTCCTGTTCTAGGCCGTGTCTCGGTAACCCTCGGCTGATGTATCAGAGGAAGTTGGGATTCTCCTCAGGCACATGATCTTCAAACCAGCACAGTGAGAGCTCATCCATGGTCATAAATCTGTATCCGTGATATTGCACAGTTCTAGTGTTGGGTCCCTTTGTACCCTGAGCAGCGGGGGCTCACAGCTCCTCAGAAGCCCTGTTGCTGCAGGAGCTGTGGAGCAGAGTGGGGAAGGGAGAGGAGATGCAGGGGAGGAAAAGCATTTTCTTCCTCTCTGTTGTCCCCTGCTTCCTTGTGCAGTGATCCCACTCACATAACTCTTGTCTTGCTTTGGCAGTGAACTCTTATGTGCACCCTCAAGCCCCTCACCTCTACCCGGGCCCATCACCCATGTACCCACTCCCCACCCAGGACTCAGCAGGATACAATCGCCCAGGTAAGAGCCAGAAAGCGCGTTCCACCACGAGGCGCGCACTCTCCCCCCTGACTACTTGTTTCACCTTCCTGGGCCTCTGAGCCTGAGTCCTCAGCAGGAAGGTGGGGTGTGAGCCTTCCATCCCCAAGGCCAGAGGGTGGGCCACCGGCTAGGGGGGTATATATTGTGGGAGACGAGGAAGGATCAGCTTAACTTTAGAATAAAGCTCATTCCAGCAGCAATGAAAGGAAGTAAGAGCATGACTCTAAACAAAAGGTGGACGTGTGTGGGACACTTATGTCTGGTTTTAGAATCTACGTTGGGAGATATACTCAGACAAATGAAGTGAACGTGTTTTACAAACCTCCTGGCTTTGAGCCCATGTCTGCTTTCCTGTCCCCCCAGCTCTAGTATCAGTGCTCTGGGGTTGAACTATCTCTGATGGTGGGAGTAGGTGGGGACACCCTAAATTGTCTTAAAGAGTACAAAAATAGGAGTTCGCGTTGTGGCTCAGTGGTTAATGAATCCGACTAGGAACCGTGAGGTTGCGGGTTCGATCCCCGGCCTCGCTCAGTGGGTTAGGGATCCCCCATTGCCGTGAGCTGTGGTGTAGTTTGCAGATGTGGCTCGGATCCCTGGTTGCTTTGGCTCTGGTGTAGGCCAGCGGCTACAGCTCCGATTCAACCCCTTGCTTGGGAACCTCCATATGCCGCAGGAAGCGGCCCTAGGAAAGGCAAAAAGACAAAAAAAAAAAAAAAAAAAAAAAAGAACAGATCCTTTACCTTTAAATGCATTTGATTGGCTGATTGATTGATGTGGCCGCCCCGTGTCATACGGACACAGTTCCCAGGTCAGGGATCAGATCCGAGCCACAATTGTGACCTAAGCCACAGCTGCAGCAATACCAGATCCTTAACCCACTGTGCCAGTTCCCCAGAGACATTGCCAAACCCATTGCACCACAGCAGGAACTCTTAAATGTACTTTAGAAAAGTCACTATTCATCATCCTGCCTAACCACAGTGAAAAAAAAAAAATTTTTTTTTGTTATGAAAGTAATGGCACAGCACTTTTTTAATTTTCTTTAATCAGATAAATAAGCCCCGTGTTTCTGGGAGGGAGACCAGGTGTCTGGAGGCTCTATTCTGGGTGTCAGATTATGGGGCAGACCCACCCTGGCCAGTCAGAACCCCTGGAGGGCCAGGGTCCTCGTGAACAAGCACTGAGGAGGGTTTGGGCCTGGAAACGGGGGTGTGTATATGGGAGGCGGTGGTGGGGAGACGGGGCTGTGGGCTGGGCATGAACCAGGGTGGTACGGGGGTGGCCGCATAGCCAGGTGAGACTGGGTGCACAGAGCAGTGTGGGGAGCCTGGCCATGGCACCCCAGGTGGCTGCTGCTGCTCTCCCACCTTGTGCCCAGGACTCCAGGAGCACCAGTCTGGGGGCAGCCCTGAGCCTGAGGTCTGGGGCAAGGAGGGGGCCGCAGTGAAAAAAACTGAAACATTTTGGGGTCAATGGCTGACTCTTTGTCCATGTATTCCTTATCTGTGTCACACACGTACAAATTTCTGCATTGCTATTTCATATCATAGCACAGTCTGTACGCTTTGGGTCATTATTATATAGTCTTCATAAGTATAATGTTGAATGGCTGCATACTCTGACATTGCCATGTGGCCCAGTTTACTCGAATTTATTTCCCGAGACCTCACTGCAGTGGTGGTGGGCAACAGAAATAACGCTGGGCTAATAAGGACAGTGGTCTTACCAGACCTTCCCCACAGAAATGTTTGGGCTGGACCACTGTCCATCTAGATGGATGGAACAGCCTCTCATCCACTCTCCATTTAATCTCTTCCTCTCCTCCCACAGCACACCACATGGTCCCTCGGCCACCGGTTCCACCTCCTGGGGCCAATGAGGAGATCCCCGATGACTTCGACTGGGACTTGATTACTTAGTGCATCACAGAGTTTGGCCATCAGCCCAGGGCTAGGTGGTGAAGTCTGGCAGTGGAGAAACAGCAGCCCTGCCCGTCCCTTCCGCCCTTGCCTGTATATAGATATATATCCTCTTTTTTTTTTTTTCTTTCTCTGCCAGAGAAGCCACTGCAAGATGCTGCCGAAGATAACCCCCTCTTTCCTGCCTCATTCTTCCTCTGCCTTCTTGTTTTTTTTTCCCCCAAATTCTTTAATTATTATTCTTATTATATTATTATTGTTATTGGTTATATGCTGTCTCCTGTCCCTACACCATGGACCATGTCCACCTCTTGCTAATTTAAAATCTTCTGGCTGGAAGGTGAGGCTATGATAGCCACAGAGAAGGGTCTCAAACTTTGATTTACCTTTCTCTTTGAGAAAGTCTGCGCTCATCCCACCTTTCAGCCCCCGATGCTTTTCCGGGGAGGTCATTTCCGTCCAGGACTGGAGAGGCCATGTCATCAAGTAGAAGGGATTGAAAACACTGCTTGGCAGCCGTGAATTTGCAGGTTTTCCTCAATGGTGCTAATTTTGTCCTCTGAACTCTTCCTTGTCCCTTCGTATCTCCAACCCTGATCTTCATTCCCCATCAAGGGTAAGAGTGACGGTGGTGGCGCAGGAGGGTGACCGTAAAATCCTAGTGCAATAAGAAGCCTGGGTCGGGTGGAGAAGAAAACCGCGGAGGGCAATGCACTTGGAAGGTGGGTGTGTGCTTCTAGGTCCCGTCAACTGCCAGTGGCTTCTTCCTGGCCCGTTCTCTGTAGGAGAGAGAGTTGGTCTCAGCCAGGACTCTGCTTCTCTGGTAGGAATGAAGACAACTCTTCAGCACAGGGTCAGCTTTTCGGAGATGATGTCAAGTTAACCCTTTTGGCTTTTCGAACATCATTTGCTTTGGAAATTAACTGTGGCTTTTATTTGCATATACAAAGTATCCCTTCTTCTCTTATCTCATGCAGCAAATATGATTTCATCCTCCTTTAGTGGTTTCCTCAACTTTTCCACCCATCTTATTCTCTTCCCCCATTTTCTGGGATTCTCCAGAAAGGAAAGCAGCCCATTGTCACTTTTGGTTTCACCGTGTCCTGGGACAAGATGGACATCTCTTTCCTACTCATCACAGCAGAGCCAAACCTGTAATACTGGTGGCAGGAGGATGGGGAAAGGGGAGGGGAGCTGGCATAGACGTGAGTGGGGAGTATTTCAGTTATTTACCTATGTAGGCAGGTGCTTCTCTTGGACTCCGGATCACTGGGGCTGAAGGCTTTTGCAGTTAGGCTTTTGAGGGGTGAAGGAAATTGGCAGAGGTTGGAATAAATTATCTAAAGGGAAGAGTTCCATGAGGGCCAAGGGAGACACTCCCCCCACCCTCGAAAAAGGTACAGGGATAACTTACCTCCTCCAACAAGAAGCGGCCGTGATTTATTGCCGCAAAGTACTCAGTGTCTATTTGATATTCATTGTTGAATTTTAGTTACAAGAGGGAAGACGAATTTTACTTTGGTTGTTATTTTCCTGGATATTCGCTTTCTCAAAGCTGCAGGACAAAATGTTGCAGAACGGACAAAGCCACTCTCTCTGTGATTTCTCTGCTTTTTGTTCATATTCTTTTTATTTACCCAGGCTTTCCTGCTCTCCTGCTTCCCCCACCCCATCCACTCCTTCCTTTCTTTGTAAGCGGTCATATGTGAGAGTTTGTTGGAGAAATCCAGTGAGGCTGAAGTCAGGGGGCGAGAAAGGGCAGTTAACTAAACAGCACTTTATTTCTTTGAGGTTCTTTGTAGGACATGGGGGTGTGAGGGGTGTGAACACCCCCATTGTGTTGGAGGGCAGTTGGTGGGGTTGAATGTTTCCCGTTGGAAAAGGAAAATTGCTCTTCAAGGGTGGAGACATGCCTTTGCCCAGGGTCCCTCTCTTAGGCGTGTCTCCCTTATTTCTCCCCATCAAGGTGCCTCCCACACACAGCGTCCCATCTGTTCTCCCTAAGATTCCTTCATTACCAATCATCACTCTTTTCTAAACCCCTTTTCTACTCAGATCCGGACAGGATTTTCAAGGGTAGGCTCACTCAGACATGTAAATGTCCCTTGTTGAGAATTCATCTGTGTCTTCTGAAAACAAGTCTCCTTAAGAACTCTGGTGGGCAGCCTGCCTAGCTGAAGTCTGGGGCTAGGGCTGGGGATTGGCTGTTAGGCCTCCTGGGATTTTAGCTCCTCTCCACTAAACCCAGCCTCGCTAAACGGCACAGGACAAACCTGACCCTCTTTGGGCCTCAGTTTCCCCTCCCCTCCATGAAATGGGAAGAATACTACTTTTTCTTGATGGCCCAGCATTGCTGGCCTTAAAAGTATCGTCATTGTCGTTGTATTGGGTGATGTGTGCAAAAATGCAGACTCTTACTGCCTACAAGAGGAAATAAGGGAGAAAGTGGAGGAGAGGGACGGAAGGAGCGATTTGGCATAGATCCACCCATCCCTGCCTTTCTCCCTTCAATCCCCATGTTTCTGGTTTGGTGAGTCCTTCATACCACCCATAATGCTTTGCATTGGTGCAGGCTGGGAAGGGCGTGTATGATCTCACAAGTTGTTTTTTTGCATGCTTTCTTAATAAAAAAAAAAAAAAAAAGAATGTTTATGGTTTTATCTTACTGGTGCTGGTCTCAAATTTCTTTTTTTTTTTTTTTAAATAATCCCCACTCCCACCCCACCTTTTTTGGCCATACCTGTGGCATGCGAAAGTTCCCAAGCCAGGGATGGGACCTGAGCCACCCACAGTGGTGACAGTGCCGGATCCTTAACGTGCTGAGCCACCAGAGAACTCCTCAAATGTCTTTTTGCTAGGGTAGGAAAAGAAACATGAAAGCATTTGTTTTCAATTGCCCATCCTCCCCCACCCCCTCACTGGGTTTGTTTAATTGATCCTGAGGTTTTTGGTACGATGGATGGGAAGGAAGAATTAAAAGCATGCTTTTAACGCTCATTTTTCCAAATGCTATTAAATATAGCAAACGATTGTTGGGAGAAGCAGGCCCCCCTCCCGCCCCCTTGCAGTTTGGTGTGTGGACCAAGTCACCTTGATTGCATTCTGGGATTTTTATTAATATTTTTTTTTTGCTTTGTAGGGCCCTACCTGTGGCATATGGAGGTTCCCAGGCTAGGGGTCGAATTGGAGCTACAGCTGCCGGCCTGCGCCAGAGCCACAGCAACACAGGATCTGAGCCATGTCTGCAACCTACACCACAGCTCAGGGCAACACTGGATCCTTCTCACTGAGCGAGGCCAGGGATCAAATCTGCATCCTCATGGATCCTAGTTGAATTCGTTAACCGCTGAGCCACAAAGGGTATTTTAAGGATTAAAGTACCACAGTTTGAGTAGGAGTTGGGTTCCCGTCTGGGACTTCCACCAGAGTTTTTCATTGGAAATGAGGGAATTTCTTCAGAATTCACTATACATCTCAAGGTAAACAGAACTCTCAAAAGGAGTCCCGAAATGTCAGCTACTGAATCTTTATAACTATGCCAAGATCATTCACCTGGTATCCTATACACTAACCCTAGGAGTTTGGGACTTACACCCACAGTCCTGTGAGCAGAGTTGGGCTTTCCAGGAGCCTAGCTAATCACCATTAGAGCAAACCTACCGCTACCCACTATGAGATTGATTTGCTGTGTATTTAGAGATTAGGATATATTCTAATTAAAAAGACTCATGAATCTCTTTGCAAGGAGAAAGAAAGCATTTATTCACATCAAACATACACACAGATTAAACTGGAAGGTGTCATAGCAAATTTCACATCATATCAGATATTATTACTGCACAACTGAAAGAATTCCTAGTGACAAGCTTTTTCTACATACTACTTTTTAATTTCTTTGGAGTCCAGACCCTCCCCTCAAAATCACTGACCAAATGATAGTGGCTTGCAAGTCTAAAACAGTTCATTTTCTATTTTTCAGATAAATCACTGTACTCTGCTTAGACGAGGCTATGTTTAGTACCAACGAATGTGCAAATTTAGAGGTTTAACACATGCAACTTTATATACAGAGCAAAATGAGAAGGTGATTGGGAGTTGCACAACATTTTTAAAAAAGGAGAGATGGACCGTTGGAATGGAGCGACGTGCTAGAAGAAATGTGTGATCATGAACAAATGAAAGGATAATGGTTAATGAATACCGGGAAGCTGACTAAACAGCACGTATGAATATGTTTGGACAAAACTCTTCATCGTTCAAAACAAGAAGTCATTTTATAATGGCTCCGAAAACTAACAGCCTAAGGCCATGACTTGGAGATATCACGGTGCATATCAGAAGAAACATCTAAAATGGCCACAGGGGTTATCTGTGGGAAGTGGAAGGGGGAAGAAGGAGGGGCTGGGCAGAGTGGAGCGGGAAACCTCTTAGATTTCACTGTAAGCCTTGAATTCTCTTTATTTATTTTTATTTTTTATTTTTTTAGGGCTGCACCCACCGCATATGGAAGTTCCCCGGGCTAGGGGTTGAATCAGAGCTGCAGCTCCCAGCCTACTCCACAGCCACAGCAACGCTGGATCTGAGCTGTGTCTGCGACCACAGCTCGCAGCAATGCCAGATCCTTAACCCACTGAGCGAAGCCAGGGATCGAACCTGCATCCTCACAGAGACTACGTTGTGTTCTTAACCCGCTGAGCCACAGCAGGACCTCCTGAATTCTCTTTAAACCATGTGCATGTATTACTTTGGTAGAGATAAAGATGTAAAAAAACAACAACAACCCAAAGATAAATCTGGTATTTGGGTGTGAAAGATACTCACCTATAATCATGTTTTTAAAAGTTGGATGGGGTGCCTAGAGGGTACTCAGTTATTTTGCTGTCAATTCAAGAATTGCTGCTCTGTCCTCTGCCCTCTTTCTCCTTGCATTTGAAATGAGTTTTTTTGGAAATACTAATTTGGATTGAGAGGAAGGAAGTAGCATCTTATGAAACTATTGGTTATTAGAGGCATAAAGTCTGGAAGGAGATTTAGAGGTAGAGGAAGAATAAAGGAATCAAGGAACTTAAGAAAAGGAAGGAAAGACAGGTGATAGCATCCTTAGGTAGGTAGGGTAAACAGAGAACTCCGTAAACCTAGGCTTACATATGGTTTCAAGAGAAAGTATTCAGATTCCTGAGAAGTCTGTCTTTACACAATAGGTGCTTATTTAGTTGTTATAATGGAAACTCAGGATTCCTATGCCCATGTATCCAGGAGTATTCCAACTAGCAGGCATCTGGCATTGTACTCTGCTCCAGATTCAGTCTCATAACTCCTTGTTTTCATAGCCTTTTTCTTTCTGCACCTTTTTTTTTCCATTTAAAACCATCACCACTACCACCACCACCACCACCACCACCACAAAAAAGCCCTAGAATAAATGATCAGCTTTAACTCAGGTAGGACTAGAAGAAATGGTTTTAAATTGAATCTGGGAAGGAATTTAGAAAAAAATCCAATGACGGAAACATTTTAAAACAGACTGCATCTTTGCTTATCTCACATGGCTTTGTTTCAGAGGGAGGCAGACCAATTTTTACAAAGATTCCCAAATTTAGCATTCATCAGAAAGAAGAGAGCTTGTGAAAACAATGTTTGCCCCTCCCCCACCTCAGATTCTGATTCAGCAAGTTGGGGTGGGGTTCAGGAATTTGAATTTCTAACTACTTTCCAGAAGATGCTAATGCCACCAGCCTGGGGCCACACTTCAAAAATCTCTGGATTGAGTCTGTTTCTGAAATCCTCTGCTCTCCTCTATCTCTCATCTTTTTTCGAAGCGAGCTGCACTGGGAGTTCCCAGCATAGCTCAGCAGAAACAAATCTGACTCGCATCCATGAGGATGCAGGTTCAACCCCTGGCCTTGATCAGTGGGTTAAGGATCTGATGTTGCCTTGAGTTGTGGTGTAGGTTGAAGGTGTGGCTTGGATCTGGTGTTGCTGTGCCTTTGGTGTAGGTCGGCAGCTGCAGCTCCAATTTGACCCCTAGCCTGGGAACCTCCACATAACACACGGCTGTGGCCCTAAAAAGCTAAAAAAAGAAAAAGAGAGAAAGAAACAAGTTGCACTGGGTGGAGCCCTAAGAAATTCTGCTTGAGTCGGCTGCTTCCTATTTTCATACAACTGTACTGATACTGGTTTTTGACACAGAGACTTTGTTTTGGGAGCAGCTGGTAGAGTGTGTCATGTCCTCACTGAAAGCTGCCTCCAGAATTCCCTGCATGGACTGCCTTGCTTTATTCCTGATATCTTTCCCCAGGAGGGCATAGAGGAAGGGATTGAAGCAACTATTGGCAGAGGCTAGAGCAAGGGACACATGGTCCCAGGACGACAGAGCTTCCCCCAAAGGAGTCTCTGGGTCAACAAACAAAAACAGGACTCCAAAAATGTGGTATGGAGCCCAGCAGATGAGGAAAACAACCACCACCACCATAGCCACTCTCAGGGATTTGCTCCGAGACTTGGTGAAGCGGCTTCCACGAATTCGGAAGATAATGAGGCTATAACAGGCCACCATGACAATGAAAGGCAGCAGGAAACCCAGCACCAGCCTGGTGATGGTTATCACTACCTCGGGTGTTGGTGCTTGATGGCTGTAGACAAATTGGCTTAAATCATCAAAATCGTGGATATCTGGTGATAGATTGGATGTGTAAAAGGAATTACCAGAGGCGCTAGAGAAAAACTCTAAAGTATGGGCCTTATCCAGTGGTTTAGTTCTGTGATCTTCAACGGGAAACTCACTGGGGATTGCAGGTGAAAGCTCATCAGCAAGTTTAAATAAATTATAATGTGGATGTTGAGCAGATGATCTAGCTGAATCTGCAGCAGGTGTAGCTCCAGAAGGTCTTCGAGATACCTGAGACTGGAGGCCAGTGGTGTGAGGATAATCATTGGTTTGTAGAGAGAAAGAATCTAATCTATCATCCATGTTTCCAGGCAGCTCAGCAATGGAGTTGTTAAGAGACCTGTTTTCCAGGAGATCAAAAGTGAATTCTGAATAATCTATTGGGCCGTAGAAACTGTAGCCACAAGTAGTGTGGTTGTCTATGGTGAACGTTTCCCGGTATATGAACACAGGTATACACATTACAAAAGCCATGGCCCAGATACATCCACAGATCATCAAGGCGGTCCGCACACTGCGATGTTTCTGGCACCAGATTGGCTTGAGTACCAAAAGACAGCGGTCCAGGCTGATGGCAGTCAGCAGGAAGACGCTGGCAAACATGTTGAGGATGATAATGGAGGGGATGAGCTTGCAAAGGAACCAGCCATAGGGCCAGTGTCCTTGGAGAGCCAAATGGACCAGGGAGAAGGGCAAGGAGAGACAGCAGAGAAAGTCAGCCATGGTGAGGTGGAGAAACCAGACTGTGTTCACCGTCCGTTGCATCTTCAGACCAGCCACCCACAGCACCAGCCCGTTGCCTGGCAACCCCAGTAAGAAAGTGAAGCTGAGAATGACCATGGAGAGAATGATTTCAGGTTCATTCCAGGGCTGTGAGTGGAGGTTGGTGGAATTGGTCTCAGCAGAGAAAGACTCCATGGCTAAACGTCTATGAAAATATGAACAAAAATGTTAAAGCTAATTATCTTTTAAAAACATATTCTTAGAATTCTAACCTTCCCAATGTAAAGATGTAGAACTGTAAAACCCTCACACTGTTTTAGTTTATATTCCTTGACTTCACATTGGATCACACAAAAACTTTCTCTGAGAGTTCCCATTATGGCGCAGTGGAAACGAATCCGACTAATATCCATGAGGATGCAGGTTCAACCCCTGGCCTTGCTCAGTGGGTCAGGGATCTGGCGTTGCCATGAGTGGTGGTGTAGTTCTCAGACACGGTTCTGGATCTGGCATTGCCATGGCTGTGGCTGTGGCTGGCAGCTGTAGCTCCTATTCGACCCCTAGCCTGGGAACTTCCATACGCCGAGGATGCGGCCCTAAAAAAATAAATAAATAAAGCAAAAACAAAAGAAAACAAAAAAACATTTTCTGATACAGAGTTCCTGTTGTGGCTCATTGCGTTAAGAACGTGACTGCTATCCGTGGAGATGCAGGTTCGATCCCTGGCCTTGCTCAGTGGGTTAAGGATACAGCGTTGCCACAAGCTGCAGAGCTTAGGTCACAGATGTGGCTCAGGTCCGGTGTTGCCGTGGGCTGTGGTGTAGGCCAAGACCTACAGCTCTGGTTGGACCCCTAGCCCAGGAACTTCATATGCTTCAGGTGTAGCCATAAAAAACAAGTAAAAATTTTCTGATAGACAATTTAAAATCTTCTGTACTGATTTAAATGTGTATCAAATAACTTCATTTGGAAGTCCCTACCAATATAAATTTCTCCTCTTTCTTGCACTTTCTTTTTTTTTTTTTTTTTTTTTTTTTTTTGTCTTTTTGCTATTTCTTTGGGCCGCTCCCACGGCATATGGAGGTTCCCAGGCTAGGGGTCTAATCGGAGCTGTAGTCACCAGCCTATGCCAGAGACACAGCAACGCTGGATCCGAGCCGCGTCTGCAACCTACGCTTGCCGGATCGTTAACCCACTGAGCAAGGCCAGGGACCGAACCCACAACCTCATGGTTCCTAGTCGGATTCGTTAACCACTGCGCCACGATGGGAACTCCTCTTGCACTTTCTATCTCTTATTTTCCACTGGTTCCTTTCCTCATCTAATATTGCTATTGAAAATGACCAAGTTAAAAGGACAGGTGAACAATGACTTCTTGACCAGAGGTTCCCAACCTGAGATCCACAAAAGGGCTTTAGGAAGCTCCATCACCACCTCATATTGATCTATAAAAATTTACATATTTTCATTTCTTTACATATTTTCATTTCTTTCAGGGCAGGAGGTCTATCGATTCCCTCTACCAGATTTTCAAAATATTCACCATCACAGAATAAGGTGCTCTAGACTCAATTGTTTCTTTTTTTTTTTTTTTTTTTTTTTTGTCTTTTGTCTTTTTGTTGTTGTTGCTATTTCTTGGGCCGCTCCCGCGGCATATGGAGGTTCCCAGGCTAGGGGTTGAATCGGAGCTGTAGCCACCGGCCTACGCCAGAGCCACAGCAACGCGGGATCCAAGCCGCGTCTGCAACCTACACCACAGCTCACGGCAACGCCGGATCGTTAACCCACTGAGCAAGGGCAGGGACCGAACCCGCAACCTCATGGTTCCTAGTCGGATTCGTTAACCACTGCACCACGACGGGAACTCCTCAGTTGTTTCTTTTACTCTTCTGTCTGTCTGTCTATCTTTTTAAGGCTATACCTGAAGCATATGGAGGTTCCCAGGCTAGGGGTCAAATTGGAGCTGTAACTGCTGGCCTACACCACAGCTCACAGCAATGCCGGATCCTTAACCCACTGAGCGAGGCCAGGGATTGAACCTGAGTCCTCATGGATACTAGTCAGATTTGTTTCTGCTGAGACATGACAGGAAATCCTCAGCTGTGTCTTTTAGATTCAACCTCATCTTTTTCTTTTGCTGTCAAATTTCTCAACGGTTGTTTACCCTCTTTGCATTGATTTCCTTACCACTTATCATCTTTATCTTTCTTTCTTTCTTTCTTTCTTTCTTTCTTTCTTTCTTTCTTTCTTTCTTTCTTTCTTTCTATCTTTCTTTCATGACTGTACCTACAGCATATGGAAGTTCCCAGGCCAGGGATCAAACCCTCACCTCTGCAGCAAACTGAGCTGCACCACAGTGGGAACGCCTATTATTTATTTCTTGTTTATTTACTTTGTAATGAATATAACTTGGGGAAAATAGCTTGGTTATCACAGAAGCAGAAAATATGCATGAAGAAAATGAGAAAGCATAAACAAGCAAAAATAAGAAAATAAAAATGTCATCTACTATTAGTGAGTGATTACTCCTTTAGCGCCTTAATTTACATCCTTCTAGATCTTCTTTCACACACATATGTGTATACTATATGTATGCATATTTTTTGTTAAGCAAAATTTATCAAAATTAGATTACACTGTGCATATTAGTTTTTCAATTTTTAGGATTGAGGTGAAATACAGATAACATAAAATATACCATCTTAACTATTTTTAAGTGCTCAGCAATGTTAGGTATATTTACATTATCGCACAGTTTCCAGAACTTTCTCAACTTGTAAATCGAAACTTTATACCTATTAGTCAATAACTCCTTACTTCCCTTTCCTCCAGCTCCCGGAAATCACCTTCCTGTTTTCAGTTTCTGTATTTGACTATTCTAGATAATCCACATAAAAGGTATCACATAGCATTTGTCTTTTTGTAACTGGCTTATTTCATTTGCAAAATGTCCTTAAGGGTCATCCATGTTGTAGCATGTGTCAGAATTTTCTTCCTTTTTCAGGTTGAACAATATTCCACCATAAGGTTGTACCACGTTTTGCTTATCCATTCATCATTGATGGACCTTTGCATTGCTTCCACATTTTGGCTATTGCGGATAATTCTGCTATGAACATGGGTGTAAAAGCTCATTTTCTTATATAAACTGCTTTCTTTTATCAACGAGCAGTCTCCACAATATGCAGTAAGATCGTACCTTAAAGGATAATCAGACTTGAGCCACTTTTTCCATCTATCCTCCAAATGCCCTTTAGAGATGATTTGTCAACAATTAGATCCAATCTAGGACCATACTTTGCTTCAAGAAGCTTTTTAATCTCTTAATTTAACTTAGTTTGTCTTTTCCAAGGACACTGGCTCATTTTGAGGTTTATTGTTCTTACCACTCATTTCTTGACCTTTGCAAGTGGTCTTTTGCCTCATCACTCTGCTGAAACTACATCCAGACAACAAATCCAAGCATCTTTTCCCCTGTCTAGCCTCCACAATATACATCTCATTTGATACACTGGTCCCTTACTACCCTCTTCTGGCCTTCCTTAATTTTCAACATTCTTGTAAACTTACTCTACTTTATGGCTTTCCTGAAAAAAATCACTATTCCAAGTTAATGCCATTTTCTATTCCTTGGCTAACACTGTTTCATTCTGTCTGGAATTACAGCCTCCCCCTTAACTTCCTCTTTCCTCCACTCTTAATTTCTCCCTGTTGAAATCCTAGCCATTCTTTAAGATCAAGCAAGCTCTAATGTATCTTCCTTGAAACCTCTCTTATAATCTCAATCATAATTTAATTCTTCAGCCTCCTGAAATTTTGTGTGGCGTGTGAGTTGAACTTCTTTTCATATTCTCTTTGAGATGATGCATTTTGTCTTGTGTTATTATTTTCGTGGCTCTCCTACCCGTCCTAAATTTCATAATGGTAAAAAAGAGTCTTGTTCCCTAAATGCTTGTTTTATAGAATGTAGCGCATCTTGTGAAACCGAAAGATTAAAAATTATTTGAACAGATGGATGATCATTTTGGGGGGTTTACTTTTTTTTCCCTTTTTCAACTAAATTAAAAATTCTTAGTTTCATCCATTTAAACCAGTAAGGATGCTGTCACTTCTAACTTCCTTTTTCGTTTTCCAGTTCCCAGTTCTTACTGTCCAAAACAGCATTTTGTGTTTCCTTTCATAGGGATCCAAAATAATTTTGTGACTCAGAGGTCCTGCTGAGTCAACAAAATGCTGTCATAGGGATCAGCAGAAGTTAAGGAAAAACTGAGGCAACAAAATAATAAAAAGCCTCAGGAGTGGCCCTAGAAAAAGGCAAAAGGTCAAAGAACAAAACAAAACAATAAAAACAGAAGTGATGCTCATTTTCCTTCTGTAGCTGTGCTTATTCCAAAATTCAAGTCTTGTCAGGGGAACTTCCTGTTGCCCGTGGCAGCTACCTTGATTCACTGTCCTATGCACATATTTATGAAAAGACCCATAAAATATTGGGAGAAGGATAGAGTCATAGAATTCTAGGACTGAAAGGAAAGTGTTAGCAATCATCTCTGTTTTTTTTTTTTTTTTGGCCATGCTTCAGGTATATGGAATTTCCCAGGCTGGGGTTGGAACTCTTGCCACAGCAGCGACCGAAGCCACAGCATTGACAATGTCCAATAGCAATCATCTCTTCTTGTCTTTATTTATTTATTTATTTATTTATTTTAGGGCCCCACCCATGGTATATGGAAATTCCCAGGGTAGGGGTCGAATTGGAGCTATAGCTGCCGGCCTACACCACAGCCACAGCCATGAGGGATCTGAGCCTACACCACAGCTCACAGCAACACCAGAGTCTTAACCCACTGCGTGAGGCCAGGGATCAAACTGAGTCCTCATGGATACTAGTCGGTTTTGTTTCTGCTATGCCACAACAGGAACTCCCTTCTTGACTTTATTTTTATTTTGCAGTTTTGACACTGAAATTCAGCAACTTAGGTGACTTTCACATATTCACAACTAGGAGGGTTTTCAAATCCTAGTTCCAATGAAGTCAGGACAATAGTCTTTTTACTATAAATAATCACATAACTGAAAAGCCTTTGGCATTGCTAAGAAAAAGAAAGATACAGTGAATTATATTTTAAATAACACATAGTATCTGTCTTGTAATGAAAGCATTATGTATATATATGCATATAAGTATATATGTGTGTGTGTGTGTGTGTGTGTGTGTGTGTATCATACCGATTTTTTTAGGCTGAACCTGGGACATATGGATGTTCCCAGGCTAGGGTTTGAATTGGAGCTACAGCTGCCAGTCTGTACCACAGCCACAGCAATGTGGGATCCAAGTCACATCTGCAACCTACCCCACAGCTCAAGGCAATGCTGGATCTCCAACCCACTGAGCAAGGCCAGGGATCAAACCTGCATACTCCATGGATGCTAGTCGGGTTTGTTGCCACTGAGCCACAATGGGAACTCTGAAAGTATATATGAATCTGAGTCTAACCTTTTAGAATAAGATAACTTTCTATATTTCTCCAAATGTTTTAGCTAAAAGGTATTTTACCTTTTTTTTTTTTAAGTTTTGAATACTGAGTTAGCTGACAGTAATTAAAAAGATAAATGAAATCCTGAAACTAAAATTCAACTATAATGGAGAAAAGAAGATTCCAGAGTCAAATACTAATGATAGGATGACAGAATCAGTAGTAATAAGGAACGAGCAAAAAAGAAAAAGAAAAGAGAAAAAGAGGAAATGGAATGAGAAAAAATATATATAGTAAGAAAAAACAGGCAATTGATGATTTGAAAAACAAAACTATTAGGGAAAGCTGGAACCAAGGGACAGAAGGAGGAACAGTCAATTTAAGAGAGGGAAATGACACGAAAATGTAATATTCATTCCAGGATGAATATATCAAGAGCAAATTTAAATAGAATGTGGAATATTTAGAAAAAAGGAAAAGGTAGGCATGGATAAAACAGAAGAAATAAAAGCTGGGGAAGGAATAAGGTGAAATAAAAAATTATTATTATTATTGTAATATCTATCTCTTTTGTCTATAATAAGAAAAACAAGCTAGGCACGAGTCATCAGACAGATCTCCATTTTCTTACCCCAAACCTGAGATTGTAGCTGAAGCCTTCCGCACCCGATCTGGAGGTCCCCACACGTCTTGCCTTGTGCCCACACTTAACCACACTCAAGTCCTAAAGTCTGTTTAGGAAATTTGCTCAGCTCTTCCTCTTTCCCTCTTTCTTCATTTTTGACGATAACTTAAACCCAACACTTTTGACAACAATCTGACTCCACAGGAAGAGTTTCAAAGTTGAGTCATTTCTAAATGTCTTAGATAAGGCAAGTTAAAAAAAAAAAAAAAAGCAGAAGTCAGAGAGCATAGTTTTCAGAGGTTTTCTGCAGGACACGGAGTGTTGTCAGAGAGGGAGCATTCGTGTACATAAGCTTCTCACTTAACAGATTTCTTTTTCTTTTTTTCTTTTTTTTTTGTCTTTTTAGGGCCACAGCCACAGCACGTGGAAGTTCCCAGGCTAGGGGTCGATGCTGTATCACCAGCCTGTGCCACAGCCACAGCAATGCAGGATCCTTAACCCACTCAACGAGGCCAGGGATTGAACCTGCGTCCTCGTGAAGACTAGGCAGATTCGTTTCTGCTGAGCCACAGTGGAACGCCTCACTTTATAGGTTTTTTTCTTTTGTTTTGTTTTAGAAATTCACACAAATGACCCTCTGGTATGTGAGAGGAGGGGTGGGAAGTGGATGGTGGAAAGACCTGCCTAACTCCATGCAATGAATCTCAAATAACATCTCTTAGGTGCGTAAGGTGTGTAAAAGAATGCGTCATGCCAAAATCAGATAAATGAAGCTATGTCCTTATCGCTAGAGATTCACAGTCTGGTGGGAATATGCACACACAAAACAAAAAAACTGTAGCACAGTCCAGGCTAGAGTGATAGAAATAGCAGCAGAAATAAAATAGTAGAAAATAACAGGTAATATTTAGCTTGGGGCAATCTAGGAAAATCTTAAAGTAAAAATAAGATCTGTTAGAAATAAGACCTGTTAGAAATAAGATCTAAGAGGCAGATCCTTCAAGAATTATGGGACTTCAGAGTTCTGTGATGCAGCAGGTTAAGGATCTGGCATTGTCACTGCAGTGGCTGGGATTGCTGCTGTGGCTCTGGTTCAATCCCTGGCCTGGGAATTTCCACATGCTACAAACATAGCAACAACAAAGAATCATGGAACTTCTCTACAAAGAGGTGACAAGTCGTTTAAAGTGTTTAAATGGGGCATAGTTAGAGGCAGGTGGGCAGGAGAGTGCTTTTGGCACTGGAGAACAGGCGCCCGGTCTAGTTAATTAGGTTAATTAATTAAATTAGTTAATCAGATTAGCTAATTTCCTACATTAACTCTTTTCATCGCAAAGAAGTGCAGAAGATGGAAGCAATTATTCCTGCTTAAAGGAGACATTGAAAAGAATTCTTGGAGTTCCCGTCATTGTTCAGTGGTTAATGAATCCAACTAGGAACTATGAGACTGTGGGTTGGATCCCTGGCCTTGATGTAGGCCGGCAGCTGTAGCTCCAATTGGACCCCTAGCCTGGGAACCTCTATATGTCGCAGGAGCGGCCCTAGCAAAGATAAAAAGACAAAAAAAAAAAAAAAAGGAAAATAATTCTCACTCACATTATCCTCTTATATATAAGCATGTGAAATAAGATTTATTTGGGTCGAATGTATTTGAACACTCTTGCCTATGGTAAAGTCTTCAGTCCATACTAATCAATTTACTGTCTAAACCATGATATTTTCTCTTCTCCTTTGCAGTCAAATTACCACAGAATATTTGTGAGGCACAAAGACCAAAGAAAAATGCATAACTCCATGCAATGAGTTGAGTTTTACTTAGATGTTTATTTATTTCCATTATTATCTACTTGTAATAGTAGTATATATTTATAAAAAAGATTAATTGACATATTACAGAAGTATAAAGGGTAAAAGAATGAAAGTTTTCATTTCCAATTCCACCGTCTGGAAGTATTTTTTTTTTTTTTTTTTTGGTCTTTTTGTCTTATTGGGGTCGCACCTGCAGCATATGGAGGTTCCCAGGCTAGGGGTGCTATCGGAGCTGTAGCCACCGGCCTACACCACAGCCACAGCAACACCAGATCCGAGCCGTATCTGCAGCCTACACTACAGCTCACAGCAATGCTGGATCCTTAACCCGCTGAGCAAGGCCTGGGATCGAACCTGCAACCTCATAGTTCCTAGTTGGATTCGTTTCCGCTACGCCATGGTGGGAACTTCAACTTTTTTTCCTATAGATTAGTATTCATTCCTTGTGAACTTCTTCTAGGCATAACACACATTTTAAACAAAAACATGGATGGACCTAGAGATTATCATTCTTTTCATTTACCGTTTAATACTACCAGGACATAATTGTTCACATCATATTTTTAAAGTTACTCACATTATACCATTTAGTCAATTATTCTTCTCTTCATGAATATTGTTTTTATCCAATTTTAAAGCAGTTATAAATGATATTTCAATGGGCACTCTTATATTTTACCCATCTATGAATATTTCTGTAGAATAGTTTCCTAGGATTGTAAGAGCTAAATCTAAGAGTATGGGCATTTGCCTTTCTTTTTCTTTTTAAGGCTGCACTAGTGGCAGAGTTCCCGGGGTTGGAGGTTGAATCAGAGCTGCAGCTGCAGGCCTACACCACAACCACAGCAACACCAGATCTGAGCCTCATCTGCAAACTACACCGCAGCTTGCGGCCATGCTGGATCCATAACTCACTGAGTGAGGCCAGAGATAGAACTGGCATCCTCATGGACCCTATGTTGGGTTCTTAACCCACTGAGCCACAATGGGAAATCTTGCATTTACATTTTTGAAAGCTACGGCATTTCCCACTGAAGAGACTTCACCAATTTACAGACCCACCCACGGTGGCAGATATTCTACTCGGAAAAATAAGGTCTTTATCATCAAGTTCAGTGTCATAAACAAGTACTCTGCTCTTACTCTAGACACTATGCTTTACACTGTAGGAGATGCAGGAGCAGTGAGAGCTGTGTGTATATAGTTATAGAACACTAAGTGCTGCTAACAGGGCAGCTCTGGGAACCTGCAAGTGGGAAAGACATGCCGCTGAAGGACACGGGAAGATGATGCACTGAAGAGGGAGCCCTTGATGGGGGCTTTAAGAATGGGAAGAGGAGTTCCCGTCGTGGCGCAGTGGTTAACGAATCCGACTAGGAACCATGAGGTCGCGGGTTCGGTCCCTGCCCTTGCTCAGTGGGTTAACGATCTGGCGTTGCCGTGAGCTGTGGTATAGGTTGCAGACGCGGCTCGGATCCCGCGTTGCTGTGGCTCTGGCGTAGGCCAGTGGCTACAGCTCTGATTCGACCCCTAGCCTGGGAACCTCCATATGCCTTGGGAGCGGCCCAAGAAATAGCAACAACAACAACAACAAAAAGACAAAAAAAAAAAAAAAAAATGGGAAGAAACTTGGCAGATGCTAATAGTGCTGTAAAAAAATAATTTATCTGTCTCTGCCCTGCCAGACTGAGTTTGTTCCTAACTCCAATGCCTGCTACCATGCCTGTAATAACACATGTCTGGGGCACCCATGAATGAATGAATGAAAGGATGAAGGTTGGGTTGAAAAGGATGTTGGCTTTTGAATATAATTCAGAGAATTGATTTGAGTCTTTCAAGTTGTTTCTGGGGTGGACCCAGTTTCCCTGATTCCTCTTTCTATAAAGATTATAAAGCAGTGAAAACCAGTTAGAGAACTTCCAGCTGTAGGACTTGAGGAAATTACTGAAAACACCCTGTAAATAGGGTTTCTGTTTCTGGGTGGTTTCTGTCCTTTCTCATAAAGTACTAGTTGTTTTCTGGTGTAATGTGGAAAATTGGGGGAATTTTACATGATCCTCTTCTGTTTTGTTCCTTTTTAACATCTAGTTGTAAATTTCTAAGCAGAGATCAGATGCTTTGGAAAGAATGAAATTTTGAATATATATTGCAAACAGCCATATTAAAACCTTTTATGAGTCACTGCTGAGCTCTACATTTTCTTTTTCTTTTTTTTATCTTTTTAGGGCCACACCTGCGGCATATGGAAGTTCCCAGGCTAGGGGTGGAATTGGAGCTACAGCTGCCATCCTACACCACAGCCACAGCAACACCAGATCTGAGCCGGGTCTTCGACCTACACCACAGCTCATGGCAATGCCAGATCCTTAACCCACTGAGCGAGTCAGGGATCAAACCCAAATCCTCACAGAGACAATGTTGGGTCTTTAAACCATTGAGCCACATGGGAACTCCGAGACTGAACGAGGGCAATATGAACACATATTAAGGTGGAGGTGAGCCCCACCTGTGTGGATGACACAGGTAAAGTGGTTAGGCTGGAGTGAAAAGGACACACAAAGGAGCCATAGGAGATATGCAGAGATCCTCAGTTTGAATCCCAGCTCTGCCATTTATCAATTGTGTGATTATTCAGAAGTTATTGAAACCCTGTCTTTTCATTTACTTACCTGCAAAACAAGGATTAGGTCATATTTTATTTACTGATACTCAAGTCCCTTCCCATTCTTCCTTATTCTCTGTTTGAAGCCTGGATACTATATTTTCTAGCCCTTCTTTCTATCGGGGTCTGAAGAGGCTCTGCCAGAGGGGCAGATCCACGTGCTCTTGGGAAGTGAAGAGAAAAGGGAATCATTGCATTTGATTCTGGAACTGAGTTTGTGCACAGAGATTGCAAGTACATTAAAAAAATAAAAAAGCACAAACCCTAAAAGAAATAAACATTAAAAATATTAAACTGCACCAGAGACTGAAAGGGGAGTTGTTTAGTTTCTGGCTCCTGCAGCAGCAGACAGGTCTTACGGGCTCTTGCGACTGAGTTGGCAGGTGTGGCCTTGGCAGCTGCTGGTGACTGTGGGCTCTGGCAGGATTACTGATTTCAGCAGAGGCCGCAGCCCTGTGAAAATTTCTCTTCTGATTTTAGGGAAGTAGTCTCCTGCAGTTGTATTATCTTCTCCCCCTTTATTGCTCTAGTCCTTCCAACACTTTTGTAATCAAGTCCATATATATGTATACACACACACACACATCTCTCTCTCTCTCTCTCTCTCTCTCTTCTCTCTCTCTCTCTCTCTATATATATATACATATATATATATATATATATATATATATATATATATATATATATTGCTTTTTAGGGCTTCACCCGTGGCATATGGAAGTTCACAGGTTAAGGGTCAAATTGGAGCTGCAGCTGCCAGCCTTCACCACAGCCACAGTGACACAGGAGAGATCGAAGCCACATCTGTGACCTACACCACAGCTCACAGTAATGGCGGATTCCCCAACCCACTGAATGAGGCCAGGGATCGAACCCGCATCCTCATGGATACTAGTCAGATTCGTTTCCACTGCACCACAGTGGGAATTCCAATCAAGTCCTTATGTTAAATACCCTGTTTGTTTCTATTTATATTAAATACCCTGTTGGTTTCTATTTTCTTGGCTGGGCAATGAGGGGGGAATATTCATTGTACCTACTCTACAGGACTGCTAGGAGTAAATCAATTAATACACACAAAGCACTTATGACAGTGCTGGCCCATAAGCATTCAATAAATGCTAGCAATTATTATGTCAAAAAAACTAATGTGGCTCCCAGTTGCTTATTGTGTCAAAACTATTTCTCCTCCCATCTTGGATTTGTAGCAAATAATTTGCGGAATGTTCCCGTCCCATTAAGTCACATCCTTTCTGTCAAATCAAATCCCGACTCATAGCCCGTAAGGATGTAGATAAGACAATTAGACACACTCTCTACTCCTTATAGTATAGCTGCCTAATTATGCACATAGCTATAATAAAACAAAGTAGGAGCAAAAATCAAAGAACAAAGCCACCCAGAAATTAAAAAGTAATTAATTTGAAAGGTAATTAAAACAACCTCCAATTAATCCCATTATAATAACAAATATCTGATACACTGATGCCTGGACCTTGAAAGAATCCAGCCAGATTTGGCATGATAAATCATTCAAATCGGAGCAGCTTAAAAAAACAACTTAAACCTTTATTTTTTCCTATCGATTTAATGATTATTGACTTTCTATGGTATGTATCTAGGGCAGCCAGCCAAGGAAGGGAGATTGAAATGGAAGCAAACTGAATTGTGACTTTAGCTGCATGAAACCTAAACTGGAAAAGGGACAAGGGACAAGGCTTCAGTTTGTGTTCATCTAGTCTAACAAGAAGCTATAGGAATGTTTTTTGGGAGAAGAGGATTCAGGATTATTGGGGGTAAATGGCTCTCATAAATGTAAGTCTAGTTAAATTTTTGAGTAAATTTTGATGGATTTCTTAGGTTAGCTATCCTACTTGTGCATTATTAGAAAATATTTTTTCGGGGAGTTCCCGTCGTGGCTCAGTGGTTAATGAATCCGACTAGGAACCATGAGTTTGCGGGTTCGGTCCCTGGCCTTGCTCAGTGGGTTAAGGATCCGGCGTTGCTGTGGCTCTGGTGTAGGCCAGCAGCAACAGCTCCGATTAGACCCCTAGCCTGGGAACTTCCATATGCTGTGGTAGCGGCCCTTGAAAAGGCAAAAAAAAAAAAAAAAAAAAAAAGAAAAAAGAAAAAAGAAAAAACAAAGTGTCTTTTCTATTTCTTTCCTTTGCCTTTTCTTCCCTATTTCATTTCCGCTAGAATGTGGGCAAAGCAAGTGGTAATATAAAATCATACTGGGTTAAAACCACTTGTTGGAGTTCCCGTCGTGGCGCAGTGGTTAACGAATCTGACTAGGAACCATGAGGTTGCAGGTTCGATCCCTGCCCTTGCTCAGTAGGTTAAAGGATCTGGCGTTGCCGTGAGCTGTGGTGTAGGTTGCAGACGCGGCTCAGATCCTACATTGCTGTGGCTCTGGTATAGGCTGGTGGCTACAGTTCCGATTCGACCCCTAGCCTGGGAACCTCCATATGCCGAGGGAGAGGCCCTAGATAAAGCAAAAACAAAAACAAAAAACAAAACAAACAAAAAAACCACTTGTTTTTTCCTTCTGTATAGGGAAAACCCTATGTCTCCATCTCTTGTGTGTTTCCTTTACTTTCCTACAGCTGCCATCTCACTTCTGACCCTTGTGGTTTTCAAATGTATGGTTGCCCCACCCCCAGTCAAACAATTCTGCAACACCTCTTGGGTGTCCTCTAATTTAACTCAATTCTGATACTATCTTCTGGGAGATAGCATCACAGCCCACATAAGCTTGCTCCCCACTTTGGAGGCCAAACTCAAGTAGTAGATCCCCAGGTAACCCACAATGTCTGTCTGTCTTGGCTACAAATCGGACCTTCCCATGACTTTCTTCCCCTTGGATCTGATGATTTGCCAGAGTAGCTCACAGGCTCTGGGGAACACTTATTTAGGTTTACCAGTTACTTAAAAATATGATAAAGGACACAGATAAACAGTTGAATGAAGAGACACATAAAGCGAGGTCTGGGAGGATCCTAAGCGTGGAAGCTTCTGTCTCCCTAGGGTTGGGGTGCGTCATCTCTCAGTAGATGGAGGTATCAACTAACCTGGAAGTTCTCTGAACCCCATACCTTTGGAAATCTTGAGGGAGGCTTCATCACACTGGCATGATCCATTATTTACTCCATTTCTAGCCCTTCTCCTTTCTCAGGAGAATGGGGGAATGGGGCTGAAAATTCCAAGTTTCTAATAATGGCTTGGTCTTTCCGGAGCTTTCATTCAGGAGTCATCCAGGAGCCCACCCAGAGTCACTTTGTTAGAACCAAAGACACTCCCATCCCCAGGAATTACAAGGGTTTCAAAAACCCTGTGTCAGGAACTGGAGTCAGAGACCAACTATTAGAATAAAAGAGGGAGCTCCTGGAGTTTCCGTCGTGGCTCTGCGGAAACAACCCAACTAGGAACCATGAGGTTGCTGGTTCAACCCCTGGCCTCACTTTAGTGGGTTAAGGATCCAGCATTGCCGTGAGCTGTGGTGTAGGTTGCAGACGCTGCTTGAATCCTGAGTTGCTCTGGCTGTGGCATAGGCTGGTGGCTGGAGCTCTGATTCGACCCCTAGCCTGGGAACCTCCATGTTTTGAGGGTACCGCCCTCAAAAGACAAAAGACAAAAAAAGAAAAAAGAAAAAAGAAAACTAATCAGTGTACACTCTTGTTTTATATGTGATTTTGTTTAAAGACATCTTATTCAATATATATTGTCAATTCATTAACACTGACCTCTCTGCCCACAGCACTATAATTCATGCCCAAGTGAGATTAACCAACACACACATTTCCTCTGTAAGGCACAACCTTCCTGTGCTTAGGGACACCACACAGCACTTCAGCATTATGATGGGGGGTGGGGGAGAGTCATTTTAAACAGTAAAATCTCCAAGAAGTAGAATAGAAATGCAAAGAACTTGGCACTAAATAGACTGCAAAGGACACTCCTTTATGATAAGAGAGCTGAAAGAAGAAGGCAGAGGGCCACCCCGACTGACCTCAGCCAAGGATGCACTTGTCCAGTGACTCATTTTTTTGCCACCCTGTGCATGTCCAGGAGTGATGGTGAATATTGATTTGGGGGTTACAAATAAATTTAAGCAAAAAGGCAGATTCACAAATATTGCAATCTGTGAATAATGAGGGTCTACTGTAATTGCTATAATGCTTGTACATTTGTTCATTTTCTAGGCGGAGATGTTAGGGCAGAATTGCATATCAGTTAAGGAACTGGGCTTAGAGACACTTAGATCTATGTTTTCCACTTGTGACAGTGGACAATAATTACTTAATCACACTATATCAGTTTCTTCACCTGCACAATGAGCAGGATAATAATAGTACATATCTGTTGTGAAGATTAATAATATAATGCACACAAGCATGCAGAATATTACTCAGTGCATAATAAAATGCTAGTCATTACTAGCATGCAATAGGCACAGAAATACTCATCATACATGCAAACATCTATATTTAAGGTATAGATAGCCGCTGTGTTGATATCAAACATTTTAAGGTTTCTCTCCTGACACTTAAATATTGGATGACTTTTCTGGTTTGGTTTTGTTTTTTCTTTTTTGGTCGCACCATGGCATAGGGAAGTTCCAGGGCCAGGGATGGAATCTGAGCCACAACTGTGACCTGTGTCAAAGATGCAGCAATGATGAATCCTTAACCCACTGCACCACAATGGGCACTCCCAATGACCTTTCTGTATCTCAGCATATTTTTTAATGAAAATGGGGATAATACTACCCACCGAGCAAGACTGTTGTGAGAAATGAATGAGATGGTGTATGCGAAAGAATTTTGTAATCTTAAAGGTACTATATAAATATCAGGTAATACTGTCATTATTATTGTTATGCAGAATGTGTGTTGTTGAAATCCATAACTAACAACTTAGTGGGAGTTCCTGTTGTGGTGCAAGAGAAATGAATCTAACTAGTATCCATGAGGATGAGGGTTCCATCCCTGGCCTCACTCAGTGGGTCGGGTATCCAGCATTGCTATGAGCTGTGGTGTAGGCTGGCAGCTACAGCTCTGATTTAACCCCTAAAAAACCTAACAACTTACTTATTTCGCATATCACTTAAAAATTTATTGACCTCACCCATGGAGCATGGACGTTCCTGAGCCAGGAATCAGACCCGAGCCACAGCAGTGACAACACTGGATCCTTAACCTGCTGAGCCACCAGGGAATTCCCCTCGTATCATCTTTTTAATTTTATTGAGGTGTATAACCCATTTGAAACCATGTTTATAATAAATACGTGCATTTTGGAGTTTCCATTGTGCCTCAGTGGGTTAAGGACCTGATGTTGTCTCTGAGAGGATGTGGGTTTGACCCCTGGCTTCACTCAATGGATTAAGGATTCAGTGTTGCCATAAGCTGCAGCGTAGGCCACAGCTGCAGCTCTGATTTGACCCCTAACCCAGGAGCTTTTCCATATACTACAAGTGTGGCTGTAAAAAGAAAAAAAATCACATAATTAAAAAAAAAGCAAGTGCATTTAAAATAATTAATAAAGCGACTACCCATGAGCTTACCATCCAGTTTTAGAAGCAGAATGCTACCAGTGCCCCTGGAAGTCCCTTTGTGCTCACCCTCATCACTTTCCCTCATACCCCCACCCGAGAATCCACAGTTGGGAATTTTGTGTTTATCATTTTCTTACGTTTTATATATGACTTTGCCATTTGACCGTATTTTCCCAAAGTATAAAATTTTAAATTTGTCTATTTTTAAACATTGTCCAAATGGACCATTCTGTTTTATCTTTTATTAACTTACTTTTTTCTCCTCTCAACATTACCTTTTTTGATCTATGTTGATGTACATAGCAAGTGGTTCATTCATATCCAAAATTTACACTATCCTGTTATATGCATATACTGCAAGTGATTTGTTCTAATGGTGGGCATGTATTTCCAATGTCTAGCTGTTATAAATGATAAACAATGCTGCAATGACATTCTTGTGCATTTTTTCCAAACACATTCAGACCTTGGGTTTATGTTTGCGCCTAGGGTGTATATTTGCACTATAGTTTAAATATTTCACATGTAGAGTATATATATACATATATATAATATATTTCAGTGGAGAGTTCTTGGTCTGAGCATTTTCAACTTTACTAGATATTGCCTGCCCAACTCCCACCTGCTCTTATTGCCTGCACATCCTTGCCAGGATATTGGTTAATATCCTGGATATTAATGGATTTAAAATTTTTTTGACAACCTGGATTGTGAGAAGTTCTTCCTAGACTCTTCATTAAATAAAGCGATTACTCTGGAAATCATGTATTTCCTTAGTAAGTCACCGGCAAGCTCTAGTAACTATAGTAGAGAATAGAAATTCTTTCTCCTAGACTTGTGTTTGGCGGTGCCATGCTAGATGACGGAGTTGGGAAGAAAATCAGATACCTCTAGCTTTTGAGTCCGATCCTTCTCCTAAATATATCCGGCATCTGCCACATCCCTCACGGCTGGGATGGAGTAGAGAGTCTCAAAGGACGAGTTCTTGCTCTATTCTTCCTTGGGGCCAAATCCTTATCTGTGTCCTTAAAGGTGTTAGGACTTGGACATCTAGGAGGAAATGGGTACTTTCCTTAAACTGGGAAAGAGAATCCTAACTTAATAGTTCTCATCTGGAATTTCCATCAGTGTCTCCAAGGGAGACATAGCCTTTGCTTTTCAGGACCTGATAGAGTTTTCTCCACAAAAGCTAAGGGAGCTTCAATCTTAAATTCTGCAGTTCCAAGACTCCCTCATTTTGTTTTTGTTTTTGTTTCTTGGTCTTTTTTTTTTTTTTCTTTCTCTGTAGGTTTCTAGGTCATTATCATTCAAACTCCAGATATCGAGTCAACACACCATATGTCTGGCACTGTTTTATATGTTGGGGATACAGCAGCACGTCAATCAGATGGAGTTAGAATTCATTACCCCTCAGATTTAGAGACTCTCAAATTCACAAGCTGGGCTAGTTTAACCTGACACAGCAACTGCAAAACAATACCGGGGGGCAAGGAGTAGGAAGAGCTAGATTTAGGACAGTGGATGACTTTATTTACTATTGTACTAAAACATCATGAAATCCTTGTAAGACCCATATAGTGTTGTTTTGTTTTGTTGTTTTGTTGTTTTGCTTTTTAGGGCCGCACCCACAGCACATGGAAGTTCCCACTTGAGGGTTTGAATCGGAGCTGCAGCTGCTGGCCTACACCATAGCCACAGCACCGCGTGGGTTCCAAGCCGCATCTGTGGCCTGTACTGCAGCTCAAGGCAATGTGGGATCCCTGATCCATTGAGCGAGGCCAGGGATTGAACCCGCAACCTCATGGCTTAGTGAATTTTATTATATTTATAAAAAAACTTTATATGAATAGTTCTTGATTTACTTTTATTAATTATTACTATAAATTAACATAAAGGAGGGTGTACAATATCAAAAAAGTTTCCCTTCTTTCCATTTCCCAGAAAAAACAGTCCCTGTTAAGTGTCTCAGCTACAGATCCATAATTATTTTATGCTTATCCAACCTAAATATTTTGAATTCATTTTTTTATACAAATGAACTAATATTATGCTTTTTGTTCTGTTCTTTGTAGTTTTCACTTATCAGTTTACCTTCTCATATCAGAACATATAGATGGATCTCAATTTTTAACAGGCATATATAATGTTTCATTGATAGATGTATCATAATGTATTTATTTAGGGAATGGATAAATTCCAGATTGATGGACATGTAGAGATTATTTCCGTCTTTTTTTTTTTTATTGCTGTGCCCATGGCATGAAAAAATTCTCAGACCAGGGACTGAACCCAAGCCACGGCAATGACAATGCCTAATTCTTAACTGGTAGGCCATCTGCTACCTACACCACAGTTCACGGCAACACCGGATCCTTAACACACTGAGTGCAGCTAGGGATCGAACCCCCAACCTCATGCTTCCTAGTCAGATTTGTTTCCACCGTGCCACATTGGGAACTCCTAGTTTCCATCTCTTATCTACTAAAATACTGCAATAAATATTTTGTGTATTTTTGTGTACTAGTGATGTTATCTTTATGGTTTATATTAAATGAAAAACATAGATGTGCATACAGAACTACACAAGTTTACAATTTTGAACCAGTGCCTCATGTGCTTCTTGTATTGTGCGTGATGGTGAAAAGAAAGTTTGTAAATTATGAGGTTCCAGGCCTGACTGTATCACCCATTTTTGGACAAATGATTTAGTAGGTCCGGGATTTGGAGTTCCCGTCGTGTCTTAGTGGTTAATGAACCTGACTAGTATCCATGAGGACAAGGGTTCAACCCCTGGCCTTGCTCAGTGGGTTAGGGATCTGGCATTGCCGTGAGCTGTGGTGTAGGTCACAGACTCGGCTCAGATCCCAAGTTGCTGTGGCTGTGGCTGTGGCTGGCACCTGCAGCTCCAGTTCCACCCCGAGCCTGGGAACCTCCATATGCTGTGGATGCAGCCCTAAAAAATAACAAAAGACAACAACAACATAATATTAAGTCTGGGGTGCAGGTGTGGTTTTGACTATAAGGGCCCTGACATCCCTTCTCTATAAAAAGACTTAGAAACTGTGATTCAAATCTCATTGTAAATTTTTATCACTGCATTTGTAGCAACCCAACAAGTACCATTTCATGGTAGATAGCAGTAGCCTGAGCAAAGATAAATCAGAATTTAAAAATCTATGATAGGGAGTTCCTTTTGTGGCTCAGTGGGTTAAGAACCCGACATAGAGTCAGTGAGGATGCCGGTCCAATCCCTGGCTCAATCAGTAGATTAAGGATCTGACTTAGGTCACAGGTGCAGCTTGGATCTGGTGTTGCTGTGGCTATGGTGTAGGCCTCAGCTGCAGCTCCAGTTTGACATTCAACCCTTAGCCTGGGAACTTCCATATGCCACAGGTGCTGCTGTGAAAAGGAAAAAAAAAGAAGCCACCAAAACCCTATGAGAAACAACTTTTTTTTTGTTTTGTCTTTTGAGAGCCGCTCTTGAGGCATATGGAGGTTCCCAGGTTAGGGGTCTAGTTGGAGCTGTAGCTACCGGCCTACACCACAGCCACGGCAGTGCCAGATCCTTAACCCACGAAGCAAGGCCAGGGATCGAACCTGTGTCCTCATGGCTGCTGGTCAGATTTGTTTCTGCTGAGCCATGATGGGAAACTCCATAGACAACTTTTTGTGCGTGGGTAAGGAAAGAGGTGAGAAGTACGTCACTGAGATAAGTGAAGAAATCCACGACCTTTATTTTTATGTTTAAATTATATCTAAAATTAATTAATATCTGAGACGGATGAGACTTCCATCATTTCCAAAAAAAAAGTGCTTTTGTTGAACTTGGTTAAATCACAGATACCTGGAAAGTCACACTTATGAGAAAATTGGCTTGATTTCTAGGACAGTTAGTAGATACAGCCTAGAATTTTTGAATTGTGCAGCTACTACCCTCTAGTGGTGGCTAGAGGCGACTTCCAGCCAAGACATTCTGAATTTTCTTGGCTGGGAAAGAACAAATCATCCTTGCACACATGGACAAAAAAGCTCATTCATGTAATGACAAATAAACAAAAAAATGTATGGCATTCTCAATATATTCTGGGAACTATGATATATTCTGGGGAAATACAAACATGTTTCTTACCCTGGGAAAACAGATGTACCTATAAACAGTTGAATGTAAGGTGATGAGAACTAAACCGAAGTATAAAAAATGTTGTAGGAGTGGAGGAGGGTGTCACTAGTTCTCTTTAGGGAAGATGAAGAAAGCCTCTCAGCAACATGATATTTAAATTGCATCTGAGGCCATTTTACCAAAGAATGAATGGGAGGGGCATTTCTGTCTGCACAACTATGTTGAGCATGAACTACGGTAGTGCGTTTGGAAAATTATAGCAGTGTGATCAGGTAAGCTGGAGAGGACATTAGGGATGAGAGTGAGGCAGAGGGTGTGAGAGAAGTAGCTCTAGATGAGTCTGGAAGGAAGAGTTGGGGCAAGATTATGAAGAATCATCTAGCTAAGGAGATTAAGTTTTATTGTATAGCCAGAGGACTCTATGACTCTTTTAAAAAGCAGAGTGCAGGAGTTCCCGTCGTGGCGCAGTGGTTAACGAATCCGACTAGGAACCATGAGGTTGCAGGTTCGGTCCCTGCCCTTGCTCAGTGGGTTAACAATCGGCGTTGTCGTGAGCTGTGGTATATGTTGCAGACACGGCTCGGATCCCTAGTTGCTGTGGCTCTGGCGTAGGCCAGTGGCTACAGTTCTGATTCGACCCCTAGCCTGGGAACCTCCATATGCTGCGGGAGTGGCCCAAGAAATGGCAAAATAAATAAATAAATAAATAAACAAAATTAAATAAATAAATAAAAATAAAAAGCAGAGTTCAATGCTTGTAATAATCTTAGTATATGTTCTAATCTCAGAAATACTCTTGGTCTTTCTCATTACCTTTTTTTAAAAACCTGTAAAATGGTGAGCAATGTTAGACCCCTTTTTACCTTTTCACCTTGAAGTGAGATCTACTAATGGGTATTGAAATCAATTTTGAGAATAACAACATGGAATAGAATAGACCATAATAAAAGCTATAAGAGGAGTTCCCATTGTGGTCAGAGGTAACGAACCTGACTAATATCCATGAGGATGCAGGTTTGATTCCTGACCTCTCTCCATGGGTTAAGGACCCAGCATTGCTCTGAGCTGCAATGTAGATTGTGGAGGTAACTGATCTCTTGTTGCTGTGGCTGTGGCTGGCAGTTGCAGCTCCGATTCAACCCCTAGCCTAGGAACTTCCATAAGTTGTGGGTACAGCCCAAAAAAAGAAAAAAAAAAAAAAGCGATAAACTGCCATTGGTAAGGCTATCATTTTGGGAAACTTTTGTTTCAGTCATATATATTTGAGTCTATATGGGTGCATTGAGTTCTCCATAAAATGTATTCATAGTAAAAAAAAAAAAAACACCTTGAAAAAACTAAATAATGTCTAAAAGTGTCTCCTAATTTAAAGTTCCTATACTTCTACTACCCTCTAATCATTGGCTAATTCTTTGGAAGTAAATCTCATTAATTTACAGATAGCTTGACTATTACATTTAGAATGGATAGACAATAAGGTCTTACTGTATAGCACAGGGAACTATATTCAATCTCCCAGGATAGACTATGATGGAAAATAATATTTAAAAATAATGTGTATATTATATATATATATATACATATATGTTTGACTGAGTCACTTTGCTGTACAGCAGAAATTGGCACAACATTGTAAATCAACTATACCTTAATAAAAAATAAAAATTTAAATAATTAAAAAATTTACAGGTCGTTTGAAAAGATTCTATAGGTAGTCTTTCAAAGAAATGTGTGAAATGTTAAAAGTTTGAGGTCTTATCTTCTACAGGTACTGACATAAAAAGTGTCTTGATGTATTGTTAAATAAAAAGCAAAATGCGGGCAGAATGCATAGCCTGATTCCACTTGTGAAAATTCATAAACCCACCCATACACCCATATTTATAAATGCATAATGAATATAAAATACCAGAAAGAATACACAAAAAATTTCTTATGGTAGTTACTTCAATGGAGAATGAAAGGAGGATGAGGATGGATCTTGGGGAGCAGAGAGGATCTTTAAAATTTTTTAAACAAATTTATTTAGTTACAAGTTAGATATAATAGAATGTATGCATTTTAAGTACATTTTCTTGAGTCTTGACTAACCTATACATTTTGTGTAACAAACAGTGCAATCAAGATATAGGATAGTTCCATCACGCCCCCACTCACCCCCCGCAGTCTTGAACCTCTTCTTTTTCAATCCCTCACCATCTTTGGCACCAGGCAACTACTTATTTAATTTCTGTTCCTGTAGATTAGTCTTTTTTAGAATTTCATGTAAGGAGTCATACAGTAGGTACCCTTTTGGGCTTGGGGTTTTTTCGTTTTTGTTTTTGTTGTTGTTCAGTACAATATTTGTGAGATCTATCCATGTCATTGTGGGTATAATAATTCTTATTCCTGTCTCTGAGTATTAGTATTTGATCCTCTTTATGTATTGCTATCCTCTTTATTTTAATACTATTGTATGTCAATATGGTAGTATTTTATTATACACCATAAGTCGTTTATTCATTCACCTATCAATAGACATTTACTGTTGTTTCTGGGTTTTGACCATTGTAAACAAAATTTCTATGAATATCTGTATATGCCTTTTTGTGAACATATGTTTTAAATTCTCTTGGGCAAATATCTCAGAGTTAAATGCTGGGTCATATGATAAATGTATGTTTAATTTTTTTTTTTTTTTGCCACAGCCATGGCATGTGGAAGTTCACAGGCAAGGGATCAAACCTGAGCCACAACAGTGACCTGAGCCACAGCAGTTAAAATGCTGTATGCTTAATTGGCTGAGCCACAAGGGAACTCCTTTTTTTTTGGTATGTTTAACTTTTAAGAAAATACAAAACTTCATTTTCCACATTAGTTGTGCCATTTAACTCCCTACTAGCAATGTATGAAAGTTGCTCCATGTTTCTGCTCCATATTCTTGTCAGCACTTTGCTGTTAACAAGTTTTCATGTAAGCCATTCTATTAGATTATAGTGTTATCTCATTGTAATTTCAAATACATACACACACACACACACACACACAAACACACACACATCCACACATATATACACATATCTATCATTCTGAGTACAAGTTCTTTGATATATGTATTGTATTTTCTCTCAGTCTGTGGTTCACCTTTTCACTTTCTTTAGTGGTAACAGTATCTTTTGAAGAATAAATATTTTTAATTTTGATAAAGTCTAATTATCAAATATTTTATACTTTGCAACTGTTTTGTTTTATGTAAAAAGAAATCTTCTCCTACCATAAGTTTGTGCAGATTTTTTTTCCATAGAAGCTTTATAGTATTAACTTTTATACATAACTCTATGATCCATTTAAGTTAATTTTTGTGTATGGTGTGAGGTATGGGTTGACATTCCTTTTATTTTTTTACTGATGTTTGAGCACCATTGCTGAAAAGTTCATCATTCTCCATTGAATTACCTTGGCATCTTTGTTAAAAATCATTTGACTATAGGAGCTCCCATCGTGATGCAGCAGAAACTAATCCGACTAGGAACCATGAGGTGGTGGGTTCGATCCCTGGCCTCACTCAGTAGGTTAAGGATCTGGCATTGCCATGAGCTGTGGTTTAGATCGCAGACATGGCTTGGATCTGGTGTTGCTGTTGCTGTGGCGTAGGCCGGTGGCTACAGCTCTGATTAGACCTCGAGCCTGGGAACCTCCATATGCCATGGGAGCAGCCCTAAAAAGACAAAAAAAAAAAAAAAAAAAAAAAAAAAAAAAGACAAAAAAAATCATTTGACTATATAGATGAAGGCTTATTCTGGATTTTGTATCATGTTACATTGGTCTATATGTTTACCCTTATTCTATATAACACTGTCTTGATTCTTGTATCTCAAATTTTGAAGTAATTAGTGTCAATTCTCCATTTTAGTTAGTTCTTAACTTTCAAAGATGTTTTGGCTATTCTAGGACTTTTGCATATTCATATGCATTTATAAATCAGGTTGATTTCTCCAAAAAACCTGCTTAGATTTTGATTGGGATTGCCTTGAAAGTATGGCTCAATTTGGCAGAACATATATTTTAATAGTACAAAATCTTTCATACTATTGGTATGTTTCTATTTTTGGAGGTTTACCTTAGTTTCTCTCAGCAATATTAAATTTATCCCAAAGCATGTCATGATTTTTGATGCTGTTTTGTGTTTTTAACTTTTTAAAAAATTTCAGGGGGCTCTTTTCCCCCTCCTAGCAGTCCTAGGAGCTGTTTGCTTTCCTGTAATAAAGACTTTGCTTGCTTGCTGCCTGTGTGTTCTCGAAGTTCATTCTTCAGCTGCATGAACAAGAACCCAGATTCCAGTAACATCTTTCTAGCATCACCTTTTGGGGGCTTGTCCAGATTTTGATCCAATACACCATCGCTCACAAGAATGGGTCTGAATCTGCGAGATCTCCGGCAGCAGATTCATAAAATGTCTGATCCAGCTCCAACCTTTGGAGCTGCACTCTGGAACTGGTTGATCTTCTTCTCCTTGTGGAAATATTTGCTCACCATAGTCATCATTGTGATCTTGATCCTTTTATTCAGACCCTGTATAATTAATTGCATTTCTCCCTTCATTGCATCCCGATTGAAGCTATAAACCTGCAAGTGGTGATAGAAGGGGTACCCAATACAGTGTATCGAAGCCCACTCAACCGACCCATGAGTGGAGACATAACTGCTCTCCCCTAAAGACTTCCCTTTTCATCAGGGAGCAATCGCAGTGGTTGTCACCCCTTTCCCTCCACCCCCAGTTAGAATCTCCTACTCTAGAAGGGGGGATTGAGGCAGAATAACTCAGGTAGTCAATGTAGGAATATGGGCTTTGGTGCATTTTTTTTTTTTTTTTTTTTTTTTGCCTCTTTGCTGTTTCTTAGGCCGCTCCAGTGGCATATGGAGGTTCCCAGGCTTGGGGTCTAATCAGAGCTGTAGCCACTGGCCTACGCCACAGCAACAGCAATGCCAGATCCAAGCCGTGTCTACGACCTATACCACAGCTCATGGCAATGCCAGATCCTTGACCCACTAGCAAGGACAGGGATCGAACCTGCAACCTCATGGTTCCTAGTCAGATTCATTAACCACTGAGCCACAACGGGAACTCCTTGATGCATTCTTTGATATGGCTATTGATTAACATTTGTGGCTTAAGGGCTCCAGGCAGTAACATCCCCACAGGCCTTGTTTACAATAGGAAGTGTTTACTGTAATGTCCACCCAGATGGACATTAATCCCTAACATCCTGTGACTCAGTTTATGGGAAGAAAAAGGCAAAGAAACTATGAGACTTATGGGACCTTTCCACCCCTATGACCTCTATTGGACAAGGACTGATATAGGCAACTGGGCAAGGCCAATGGGAGAAAACCATACCTCTATGGACCCCATGTTCGTACCTCACCATCTTTAAGGGATAAAAACCCCTATGAGACAAAAGAGAAGGGGGCTCTTCTCCCCTCTCCCAGCCACCTTGGGAGCTATTTGCTTTCCTGTAATAAAGACTTTGCTTGCTTAAAAAAAAAAAAAAATTCAGTTTCTGGTTGTTTGTTGCTAGTCTACAGAAATGAAAGTTACTTTATTTAAAGATCTTTGTTATTGTACAGTATTTTCAGATGGCCCATTCTAAAAACTAATGCATTTTAGTTTTTAAATTTTTATTATTATTATTTTTTGGCTGTGCCATGGCATGTAGAAGTTCCTGGGCCACAGCAGTAACCTGTCACAGCAGTGACAATGCCAAGTTCTTAACTACTAGGCTACCAGGAAACTCTGTTTTTCACTTCTTCTTGTCTTTTTAGGGCTGCAACTGTGGTATATAGAAGTTCCCAGGCTAGGGGTTGATTTGGAGCTGTTGTTGCTGGCCTACCCCAGAGCAACAGCAATGCCAGATTTAAGCTGTGTCTGCAGCCTACACCACAGCTCATGGAAACGCCAGATCCTTAACCCACTGAGCAAGGCCAGGGATGGAACCCATGTCCTCGTGGTTCCTAGTTGGGCTCATTTCCATTGCGCCAAGCCAGGAACTCCTACTGGGATTTTTTTTTATTAAGAATTTTTGCTTTTAAAATGGTGGTGCAGTGGAAATGAATCCAACTAGGACCCATGAGGTTGTGGGTTTGATCCCTGGCCTTGCTCAGAGGGTTAAGGATTCGGCATTGCCCTGAGCTGTGGTGTAGGTTGCAGACATGGCTCCGATCCTGGGTTGCTGTGGCTGTGGTAGAGGCTGGCAGCTATAACTCTGATTCCACCCCTAGTCTGGAAACCTCCATATGCAGAGTGTGTGGCACTAAAAAAAAGCAAAAAAAAAAAAAAAAAAAAAAAATTCTTGTGACATCTTTGTCTGATTTTGGTATCAAGGTAATAGGCAATACTGTCTCATAAAAATTAGCTGGAAAATATTTCATCTCATCTAGTATTTTAAAGAGTTTGTATGGGACTGATATTATTTCTCCCTAATATGGCTGATCAGTAATGAAGCCATCTGGGCCTGGAGGTTTTTTGTTTTTGGGGTGTGTGTGTGTGTGTGTGTGTGTGTGTGTGTGTGTGTGTGTGTGTGAAAGCTTTCAGTTATAAAATCAATTTTTTTTTCTATTTTTTTTTTTAGGGCCGCACCCATGGCATATGGAGGTTCCCAAGCTAGGGGTCAAACTAGAGCTGTAGCCACTGGCCTATGCCACAGCCACAGCAACGCTGGATCCTTAACCCACCGAGTGAGGCTAGGGATCAAACCTACCTTCTCATGGATCCTAGACTGATTTGTTTCTGTTGCACCTCCATAACTTCAATTTTCTTTAATAGGTACATGGCTGTTCAATTTTTATCCCTTCTTGAATTATTTTTGGTAAATTGTGTACATCAGTGACCGTTTCATTTATTAAATTTATTGGCATAAAGTTGTTGACCATATAAAGATGAAGACTTTCAATTTTCATTTTATACTCTTTTATACTTTTTGAATTTTTTTTTCAAACTATATGTAGGGTCCTGAAATTGGGAGATTTGGGGAAATGGCCAAGTTAATATGTTAAATGATTAGACTGAATAGAAATCTCACATTATTCGACAATTATTATCACCTACTATGTGAAGGGTATTGTGCTGGGCGCTGAAAAAGCAAAGTTCTTGCCTTTATGGAACTTATGGTTTGGTAGGAGATATGTGAAGAATAATAGCACATTAGGTATAACAGAGAGGTATAACGGAAGCAAGTGGAAGTACTAGAGAAAGTTCCTATAAATGACCTGGCAAAGTCACAAGAGGAGGTATTGTTTGAACTGATATATGGCCATATTAGTTTGCTAAATTGACAGGCTGGCAGAGAACTTTTAAGGTATAACGTTTAAAGCATGCCAATATATAAAAAATTCATAGAACATGAACAATTCAGGAAATCATAACTAGTTAAGGATTACTGAAATTTTAAGTGGACGTTTTCTTTTTTAAAAAAAATCTTGGATTTTTAAAAATAGCCTTAATATTTATCTATTTTTTACTTATTTACTATATATATCTCAAAGCTTACAGATATGCCATTAACCATTTTCTGTTCCTAGACATTCATGCTGTTTCCATGTTTCACTATTAATGAACAATGCTGTAATAATCACTATTATACCTTTTTTTGCACACATGCAAATTTCCATAAAATAGTTATTAGTGGATCTGCTAAACTCAAGGTTATGTACAATATTTTAATTCTGCTACATTTTCCTTTAGAAATGTACCAATTTACATTCCTGCCAACAGTGTAGGCGAGTATCCGATTCCTCATACCCTTACAAACGCTAGATATTATTCTTTTTATTTTAATGTATTTTTATTTATTATTTTTATTTTTGTCGTTTTGCCTTTTCTAGAGCCGCTCTCCTAGCACATGGAGGTTCCCAGGCTCGGGGTGTAATTGGAGCTGCAGCCACTGGCCTACGCCAGAGCCACAACAAAGCAGGATCCCAGCCGCACCTGTGACCTACACCATACCTGACCTACACCATAGCTCATGGCAACGCAGGATCCTTAACCCACTGAGCAAGGCCAGGGATCGAACCCACAACCTCATGGTTCCTAGTTGGAGTCGTTAACCATTGAGCCATGACAGGAAACTCCTTATTATTTTTTTAAAATTTTAAAATATTACTTTGCTACATAGGGTAGACAAATTAGGGATAGGTTTTTCATTCAGTCAACATAATGCAATGCAGACCACAGCTGTTGTAGTTAAGACAGACTTAAGTTCGCATCTCAGCTTTCCTTTTGCTATCTGTGCTAATTAAATCATTTAAGTGACAGTGTTGTGGCAAGTTTATATTTAGAATGTACAAGGCACATGTTTATAGAAACTGTTAGTAGGATTTATCATGATAATAGAACTGGGAGCAAACAGCGGCTATTAAATAGTTCATGATGTTTTCCGAATTGGTCAGGAATCGAGCTGATCCCATTTACAGTTTAACATGTGCAACATTTACAAAAAGATAACCATAATACACACTGAAAGTGTGGCCGACTATTTCAACAGGTACCTGTCTGGAAACTCCCAGATAAAAAAGTGCTATTATAAGGCAAGGGATCCGGCTGTGCATTTTTGAACTTTGGATTTGGAAGATTAAAATCCACTGGAGGAGAGCCCTTTTCTGCTTAGAAACCACGGTTGAGAAGTGACTCTGGAAAGAAAAAAAATCGCCAGACTTTTAAGATGGTCGTCCTCTGACAGAACCGATGTCAACCACTGGGAGCAAGATGGCGCTTTCCCTCATCGCTTCTCGGGGATGGAGATTTCCCTAACGTGAATCACGCACAAGGAAGGCATCCTTGCCATTACCCAAGATGGTGCGTCGCGCAACCTCACTGTTTCCAGGTTTCAACATGGCTTCCCCAAACCGCCCACCGGAGGTTAATCTCAGAGACCTGTCGAAACGCGAGCGGAAGTAGCAAAAGCGGAAGTTGTTGCGTAAGGCCATTCCCCGCCTCTACGTACCGCCCCCGTGCTGACGCCCCGCCCCCAGCGGCGCGGAGCGCAGAGCCAAGATGGCGGCCGAGTTGGAGTATGAGTCGGTCCTGTGTGTGAAGCCCGACGTCAGCGTCTACCGGATTCCGCCCCGGGCCTCCAACCGCGGTTACAGGTACTAACCCGAGGCGCTGCAGCACAGGCGTACCCGGTCGGGGTGGTAGTTTGCTCTTCAGGTGGCACGCTGCCTGTCCCTCCCACTTCCACCTCTGGGTTATCACCTTGCTAGCCTCCTCACCTGGGATGTTACCGTCCTGTCTTCTTGCTCTTTCCCAACTCAGAACTTCCATCATCCTTGTTTCCGCTGCTTAAAAAAAATTACCATCCTGCATTCTCTCACCCCTCCTCCTCTTCGAACCCTCTGGACTACCCATCTGTTCCCGGTTATCCACATCCAGTGGGTATGGATAACCTGCTCTATCTTCAATCACCTTTCCTTCGCTTTTCCCTGCGTCCTTCAGCTTGTCACCCTCGTCTCCCCTTCTCTACCCCATTTCCAGTACCTCGTGCGCATTTGTGGGTACTCTTTGTGTTGTTGGCCGCTTTCTGGATGAGCTAATTTATCTTTTGTGCTGTTCAGTCTTATTACCAAATATCATCATCCACCGTATGGTTTTTCCCTTCAGCTCTTTTTGTCGGTAGACAACGGTTATGATCATAAGTTTTCCAATGTCGTCCAGTCTGTTTCTTTTTAAGTATATTTGCTATAGTGTTTTCTGTGTTCCTTCCCTCTTAATTTCTGTTAAAGCTTTTGCCTCCAGAGTTAACGCAGCATTTTCTCTGTAGGGCTAACTAACCAACCCTTATAATCCAATGACGGAGGGCTGAGGAGGCTGTAGGAAGTCACCAAGTCATGTAGTCCAAAGAGTTAACATGTCATTTATTGGGTTACATGTTAAAAAAATGTGAGTATGAGCCCTGGCAACTTAACAGCTCTGTGATTTGAGACAAATCTCTTAACCTCTCCAAACCTCGGTTTTCTCATCTGTAAAATAGAAAAAAAAAAAAGTTGATAAATAAACCTGCTCTAGGTACATACCTTGTAGAAGTTTTTGGAGGGTTAAATGAAGTCCTATAGTAAATGTGAAAAAGAATTGAAAATGAATTTCCTAAAAAGAATTTAGGAAACAGTAAGGCAGTATATAAGATACTGTTTTGATTTCTGACTCATATTGCCATCATGATGTTCCTCTTGGCATTTATTATTACCTTGGCCCAAAAGTTATCCTCTCCCTATGTCCGTTATTTTGCCTCCTTATCAGAGGTTCATTCATTGTGAGTAGCTTTGTGCTTGCTGATCTGTGCACTAGACCTGGTGGATTGTATCGTTTGACAAAGAGGTAGTTCTGATTTCAAACTTTCAATGAGACCCCAAATTGACCAGAGTAGGAATCTACATGCTCTTTGATGGTAGTCCCAGGTACTAATATGGGTGAGTCAGCTGAGACCTCTCCTTTGGTGAGCCCTCCTTGACCCTTCCATTCTGGCTTAGGTGTGTTCTGTGTGTGCTTCCGCAGCGCCTCTGCTTGACTCTGTCACAGAGCTCTTCCTTCTGCATTCTCACTGATTGGTTTTCCATTTTTCTAGACTAGACTAGGAAAAACGTGAGGTCTTTTTAAACTTTATATTCCTAGAGTCTAGCACAATTTCTGGTACATAGTGGGGGCCCTGCAGATGTTGATCGAAAGAAGAAATTAATAGATTACAGCTAATCATATACATTAACATTGGTTGAACTGTTAAATAAGGTAAAATAGCTCATGACCTCCAACTTCAGGCATTAAGCCTTCCTAAATGATGTGATACAGCGACCCAAGCTGCTGCAGTGACAATGCTGGGTCCTTAACCTGCTGTGCCACAGGGGAACTCCCAAGGTTTTTAAAAGACCTTTCTTCTCTTACCTGACTGTATTTTCTACCTTCACTTCTGGTTTAACCTTTATCCCTATGTCTGTTAACTGCACCGAGCAATTTCTTAATTTTCCTCTTTTATCCTTTTTCTCATTGTCATTCTGTGTTTTCCATGCTTATTATTGTCATCTTATCGTACAAGAGGCTTTTTACATCAGCCACTCTTTGTGAAGAGGGCAGAACTAAGTTTGAATCCTAATGTGCATTTACTTGCTGGGTTACCCCTGGCGCATCACTTAACTCTTTTGAGCTTTAGTTTCCTCATCTATAAAAACGGGTATAATGTTACTTTGCGAGATCCTGTCACTTAATTTTCATGAGAATGGGCATAATGTCTGGAACAAAATAGATGTTTGACAAGTAGTACTGTTCTTTTTGTCTGTGTATAATCTTTCTTGTTTACCAGAACCCATTTTACATTATGAGCATGATTTATTCTCTAGGCTGCTATTAATGGAAAAACTGGACTTCATAGGAAGCAGGAGAAATGCTTTCTTTGAGTGATTGGTAAGATGAGCGGGAATAATTGACTTTAATTCACCTTCTGTAAGCTGTTGCTTCCTCCATGTTCACTCACCAGACTTTTGGAAGGAGGATTTAGGTTGAGTTGACACTTATAAAGGATTAGGAAATGGTTTTCCCCAGTCTGTAAAACTTTTTTTTTTTTTTTTTTTGTCTTTTTGCCTTTTCTAGGGCCGCTCCTGCGGCATATGGAGGTTCCCAGGCTAGGGGTCGAATCAGAGCTGTAGCCACCAGCCTACGCCAGAGCCACAGCAACGCAGGATCCGAGCTGTGTCTGTGATCTACACCACAGCTCATGCCGGATCCTTAACCCACTGGGCAAGGCCAGGGATCGAACCCGCAACCTCATATTTCTTAGTTGGGTTTGTTAACCACTGAGCCATGACGGGAACTCCTGTAAAACTTTTAAAAAAAATTCATCATTACACTCCTCCCCAGCAAAGTCAGCATTAAACCCTATAGCGTGTTTTAATATAATGCAATTTAATGCTGGCCTTTGAAGCTAGGCATTGTTACTTTCTGTATTATTGTCCATTTCTTCATTTAGAGAGAGATGATAGGCCAAGAAACACATCTAGTAGGCTTGTTCCTAATGTTTTCAGTAGCCCATTTACACTATGTCTAGCTCATGGTAGTACAGTGGAATAAGTAAGGACTCATTTAAAAAACTGAACAGCCAGGGACCTGCCTTCTGGATCAGATTCTGGTACTTTAGGGTCTTCAAGGCAGGACATCAATGTAGAAGGGCATGACACAGATCTATCTTATAAATCCTATTCAGAACCTGTCCTAATGTAAATTCTCATTACTTCCTTTTCATCTTGTTAAACTTATTTATTTAACCATCTTGTTATTTATTTATTTTTTTTGGCCACGGTGTGTTGATGTGGGATCTCAGTTCCCCGACCAGGGATTGAACCTGGGCTGCAGCAGTGAAAATGCCAAGTCCTAACCACTAGACCACCAGGGTACTCTTTGTTAAACTTATTTTTATTCAGATATACTTTATTGTTACCTTCCTAACCTGCAAGTATTAGGTCTTAGATTCCCAGGGGATGAAATATTAGTAAAACTTTGCTCTTCCTTTTCAGAACTGCTGGCACAATGAAGTCACAAATGCAGTGTTTTGTAAAATTGGTCATATTTAAGTAATATCTTAGATTTCATTCAAATTCATGTATAACACAGATTATAAGTATTCAGTGTTTTGTAATGTTTCCATGGATATTTGTGTCTCTAATCGATGTATCTTTCCTGAGTTCCAGATTCATATATTCAAAAGCACACTCTGTACCTTCTCTTGAAAATCTGTTAGACATCTCAGACTCAACACAGCCAAAACTGAACTCCTGATCTTTCTTCCCAGACACACTCTATCTGTAGCCTTCCTCATCTTAGTTACTGACAATTCATTTGTTCAGGCTAAAAACCTTAGAGTCATCCTTGACTTTGTCTTTGAGGTCTCGTTCTTGTTTATCTCACATCCATTCTATTAGCTGCCTTTACTTTTGTGTTTTTTTTTTTTTTTTTCTTTTTAGGGGTGTACTCACAGTATATGGAGGTTCCCAAGCTACTGGTTGAATTGGAGCTATAGCTGCTGACCTGTGTCACAGCCACAACAACAGCAATGCCAGATCCGAACCATGTCTGTGACCTACACCACAGCTCATGGCAATGCTGGATCCTTAACCCACTGAGTGAGGCCAGGGATCGAACCTGCATCCTCGTGGTCAGATTCGTTTCCGCTGAGCCACAATGGAACTCCATGGCTTTGCTTTTAAATATATCCGCAGTCCAGTCACTTCTGCTACTCTCTCTTCCTAGTCACCATGTCTTTTCTAGATGACTGAAGTGGTCTGAATTCATCCCCCTGCTTTGGCATTCATATTGCTGTATCTCTGCTATATGCAGCAAAGTAATCCTTTTAAAATAAAAGAGAGGTCCCGTCACACCTCTGCCTAAACCTGTAATGGCTCCTCTTCTACTCAGAGTAAAACCCAAAGTTCTTACAATGGCTTACAAGGCCCTACAAGATCTGTCCCTCCTCTCCCACCTCATCTCTTAATTTTATTCTAACAACAGTGACCTCCTTGCTTGAGACTATTAATTCAGGCATAATCCTATCTTAGTGCCTTTGCACTGTTTCCTACACCTGGAATGCTTTTCCTCCAAACATCTGCATGGGTTACTCATTGCCTTCATTTGTGCTCACATGTCACCTTGTTACTAAGGCCCACCCTGCCCACCCTCTTGAATGCTGCAGCCTGTTCATTTTCCCACTCCCTTCCCCATCTTCCTTTTCTGCCTGTGCATTTTCTTTTCTTTTTTTGGCTGCGCCTGCAACATGCAGAAGTTCCTGGGCCAGGCATCAAACCTGTACCACAGCAGTGACCTGAGCCACAGCAGTGACAGTGCTGGATCCTTAACCTGCTGAGCTATCAGGGACCTCCATGCCTGTGCATTTTCTTTTTACTTTACCACTTACAACTTCCTGAGATATTAATTATTTTACTCATTTATTGTTTCTTTTTTATTATTTATCTTTTGTTAGAATAAGCTTCCTGAGGGCTTTGTTTTGTTCCCTCTTATATCCCAAGCACCTAGAACAGGTGCCTGTGACTTAATACACACTCTATAAATATTGGTTGAATTCAGTGAAAGATAATATGTTTAGGGATTTGGGAGACTTCTGTTATCCAGTGTTTCATTTAGTAGACTTTGTTGTTCCCTGATCAATAAAACACCATTGTATAAAATACTGTCTACAGTCTGAAAATAGTCTCATTATGATACATTTTTAAGATTGCTTTTATTTGTACTTTTATATATTCTTTTGATGCTTCTTGGACTTTGATAGTAACATTTCCTCTCTTTGCTTTGGACTGTATGTAATGTGAAGTGTCTGTATAGAGAGGAGCATGAGTTATTCTTTTGATTAATTAATAGGTAGATGGAGTAAGCAATTCAGAAACAGGGAAATAGAAATATGGCAAATGATTCTTTGTAGGTTTTTAGTATGTTAAAGATGCGGACCTGAGACCTGAGGCTTCCCATTTTCCTATCCTAGGGCATCTGACTGGAAATTAGATCAACCTGATTGGACAGGTCGCCTCCGAATCACTTCCAAAGGGAAGATTGCGTATATCAAACTCGAGGATAAAGTTTCAGGTAATCTGTGCTGTTGACCCTCTAACATTAAGGATATTGGTTTGCCTTTTTTTAAATTTTTATTTTATTTTTTATTTTAATCAATGCCTTCAATTTGGGGGCTGGAGGAGTGAAAATGCTTGTTAATTGATTTTTAGATTTTTGCTTCCTTTGCTCAAAGAAATCTTTTTACCTGTCAGGGGAGCTTTTTGCTCAGGCACCAGTAGAACAATATCCTGGTATCGCTGTGGAGACAGTGGCAGATTCCAGCCGCTACTTTGTAATCCGGATCCAGGATGGTACTGGTAAGAATCAGGGATTTTGGATGGGTTGAGATTAGCAGTATTAATGAAGTGCAGTAGTTAATGCTCTTTAGTGGAAGTGTGTCCTGATGCAATTATCTTACTTCAGTTTACTAAATTTTCCCTCCCCTTTCTCTAAAGCTTGTTGTGAAAGGAGAAGGATTAATATATCATTTGTAATAGAAAAGAACACAAGTTCAAGACATGGTAATTAAAGGTAGATGTAAATAAATCCAAATGTATATCTAACCAAAGAATTGAAACATATTGCCTGTTCTTTGTTTATGGTGGCTTTTGGTTGGACTATCTTAAATCATCTATGTTTGTGGCAGTCATTATCTTTTCTCCATAGTCTATATCAGAGGTTGGCAAACTTTTTCTATAAAGACAAAGATAATAATATTTTAGGTTTTGTGGGCAAGTGGTTTCTTTGTAACTACTTGTTTTTTTTTTTTTGGCCTTTTAGGGCTGCAGCATAGGAAGTTCCCAGGCTAGGGGTCAAGTCGGAGTTGTAGCTGCCAGCTTACTTCACAGCCACAGCGACGTGGGATCCAAGCCGTGTCTGCAGCCTACACCACAGCTCATAGCAATGCCGGATCCTTAACCCACTGAACAAGGCCAGGGATCGAACCTGCGTCCTTGTGGTTGGATTTGTTTCCGCTGTGCCACAACAGGGAACTCCTGTAGCTACTCAGTTCTGTTGCTATATTGTAAAAGCTGCCATGGATAGTGTGTAAACAAATTGATGTGGCTGTGTTCCAGTTATTTACAAAAACAAGTTCTGGCAGCATTTGGCCTATAGGCTGTATGTAGTTTGTGGACCCCTGGTCGGTGAGAAAGTGTTTCACATTTACGGATGGCTGTCTAGTTAGGGTAACGGTAATAATTTCCTTGGGCAGAGTTTGCCCCAAGGGATACTTCCTGTTCTGAGGATTCTGATTTTTTTTTCAACAGGGCGCAGTGCTTTCATTGGCATTGGCTTCACAGATCGAGGTGATGCCTTCGACTTTAATGTCTCTTTACAAGACCACTTCAAGTGAGTGAAGCTTGTTCTTAGTGACCAGGTTAAGTTTTTTGGGAATGCTCCTTCTCAGTTGAATGGACACTGTCTCTTTTACCTCTTGGTTTCTTTATTTGGTGAACTAGTTCATTTGCATATAACTCTTTCCATTCACTGTTTTCTCATGTTATCTTTGTGTCTGTTCTGTCCTTTCCTTATAGCTGGGATATGTTTTTAATTCCTGTACAGTGGCTTGAGGTGCTGCTTTTGTTTATGCCCCTGGGGCATCTGCCATTGCTTTTAAGTGGCTGAGGGAGGCTTAGCAGTAACCGTAGGGCTGGGTGTGTGATATGTGGGGAGTTATGTGCCAGTTTTGTTATTCTTGTAGCTGGCATGTTTTGTGCCTTTTGCAGTATTCAGCCCATTTGATTTTGGCTCAGCTATGCTGGACAGCACCAGGTAGTCAGCTTCCTATCTCAAGGTCGGGGACACATCTCCTTTTCTGCTTCAGGACTTTCTGAAATTGTGAAAGGGCACCTAGTTAGCAAGGGGGGGCAGCCTGGAACAACTGAGAAATTAACACCCCCTCAGGGGCAGCCCTTAGCCGTGGAGGATGGGAACTGGTGGCTAAATGCCCTCTTTTGGAGGGACAAGTTTAATATGCATTTTGTATGGTTCCTCAGTGGCATTGAATCCTAGTTGCCCTCTTTCTTGGCTTTTCTCTTTCCTTTATCATGTTTCATGTTCCTTTATGTGTTTCACATAAATTAGCTACACTCAGATTTATGTGTCAGACTCTGCTTTCAGAGGATCCCAATTAAAACAACCTTCTTTTACTGAAGGTGGGTAAAGCAGGAATCTGAGATTTCCAAAGAATCTCAGGAAATGGACGCTCGTCCCAAGTTGGATCTGGGTTTCAAGGAAGGACAGACCATCAAGTTGAGTATTGGGGTGAGTATGGTTCTCCCAAACTGTGACTTTTCTTCTTTTTTTTTTTTTTTGGCTGTGTGCAGAATTCCCAGACCAGAGCCAGGGATTCAGCCTGAGCCACAGCTGTGACAATGCCAGATCCTTAACCACTGGGCCACCAAGGAGCTCTCACTGGGCCACCAAGGAGCTCTCGACCTCTCTTTTTCTTTCTCTCACTTTCTTTTTTTCTTTTGTAGAACATTACAACCAAGAAAGGAGGTGCTTCTAAGCCCAAGACTGCAGGGACTGGGGGCCTGAGCTTACTCCCACCGCCACCTGGAGGCAAGGTCACAATTCCCCCGCCGTCCTCTTCAGTTGCCATCAGCAATCATGTCACTCCACCACCCATACCGAAATCTAATCATGGAGGTAATGATGCAGGTGAATCTCTAGTATTTTTAATTTCAAAAAATCATATCTTAAGTTTTAATTGGGTAGTACCTGTTTGCCATGGAGAGTGTTGATGGTTTTGCTATTAAATGGCACTTGGGGAGTTCTCTTGTGACGCAGAGGGTTAAGGATCCAGCGTTGTCACTGTAGCATCTTGGGTTGCTGCTGCGGCGTGGGCTCAATCTCTGACCTGGTAACTTCCACATGCCAGGGGTGCAGCCAGTAAATAAATAAATGGCACTTAGTACTGACAAGGTGATTTTGGCAGCCTCTAGGAAGGGATTAAAGCTTTTCTAGTGAGCTGAGAGTTATAGTATCAGGTAGGTTCTTTGGCAGAAAATGAGTAGATATTAAGAAGACTGTTTCCAGAGTTCCCGTCGTGGCGCAGTGGTTAACGAATCCGACTAGGAACCATGAGGTTGCGGGTTCGATCCCTGCCCTTGCTCAGTGGGTTAACGATCCGGCGTTGCCATGAGCTGTGGTGTAGGTTGCAGACGCGGCTCGGATCCCGCATTGCTGTGGCTCTGGCGTAGGCGGGTGGCTACAGCTCCGATTCAACCCCTAGCCTGGGAACCTCCATATGCCGTGGAAGCGGCCCAAGAAATAGCAACAGCAACAACAAAAGACAAAAAGGCCAAAAAAATCTATTAAAAAAAAAAAAAAAAAAGAAGACTGTTTCCTTTGTTGTACCTTGGTGAAATGTTAGTAGGCTTGAGAGTCAGATGGCCAAGATTTTGGTCACAGCTCTGCTACTTTATATCTGAATGTGTTTGGTAACATTGCTTAAGTTCTTTGAGTCTCAGTATTAATTACTTGTAAAATGGATATATAAAACTACCCCAAGACTGTGAGGATGAAGTGATGTGATGGCACCCAGCACAATACTTATATATATAGTAGCCATTCAGTGGATGTTATTTCATAATCCTTCCTGTACAAGGGCAATTGAGAGGAAATAAGATAACATCTGGGTTTATGAACACATTTTCATTTTTCCTTACTATCTGGTAGGACAAAGGAATAGATACAGTTTTTTCCATTTAAAGGATGCAAAATTAGAACTCAGAAAGGAATTTCCTAAGATTAGGGAACCAAATATTAGAATCTGGACATTTTAACTTATTAACTAATTATATTTTAATATTTGTTTTACATTGTGTCATTAATAATTGTATCATTTATAATTGATTGCTAAGAGTAGACTTTCTTTTTCTGGAATTTTTGAGGTAAAAGTGGTTATAGGCTACTTTTTTTTTTTTCCTTTTCCTTTTTGGCCGCACCTGTGGGCCAGAGAGCAAATCAAGGCCACAGCAGGGACAGTGCTGGATCCTTAACCCACTGAGCCACCAAGCAACTCCAGGCTACTTCTTCATCTTCTTTTTCTTTTCTTTTTTTTTTTTTTTTTGGCCACACCTGCAGCCATATGGAAGTTCCCAGGCCAGAGATCAAAGTTCCTCAGTTGTGACCTACAGCAGGAGTTGAGGCAACACCAGGTCCTTAATCCATTTTTCCACAGCAGGAACTCCTCCAGGTTACTTCTTTTGATAAGTGTTGCCAGAAGTCACTGAGGATATCTGAGATTTATTTTGTTTTTTTAAATTAAACTTTTTATTTTGAGGTAATTATAGATTCACATGTAATTGTAAAAAATAATACAAAGAAATCCCATGTACCTTTTCCCAGTTACCCTCGTTTTGTACAACCATGGTTGAACATCGCAACTAGGAAATTGACATTGATACCATATATTTACTTAGACTTCATCATTTTTACGTGTTCTCATTTGTGTATATGGTTGACCCTTGAACAATGCAGGGCTTAGGTGCACTGACCTCGCCCCCAACTTTGTGCAGTTGAAAATCAGTGTATAACTTCACTGTTAACCCTGTGTATCTGTGGTTATGCATCTGCAGTTTCAACCAACCACAGCTCATGTAGTAAGGTAGTATTTGTTTACTGAAAAAAAAAAATCTGTGTGTGAATGGACACACGCAGTTCAAATCCGTGTGGTAGGCTGGCTGTAGTTCTTTGCAATTTTATCATGTGTGTGTTCCTGGATTCATCACCATGGTCAGGACACCAAACAGTTCCACCACGACAAGGATCCCTTGTATCACTTCATCACTCCCTTATAACCACACCTCCCTTCCTGTTTGCCCTCCAATAATCCCTAACCCTTGGTGGTCAATCGCTAATCTGGTCTCCATCTTTAATTTTGTCACTCACCTTAGGGATGTTATGTAAGTGGAATCACAGAGTATATAACCTTTGGGATTGATTTTTCCCACTCAGCATGATTGAGATTGATCCCTTGAGATTCATCAAGTTGTGTATATCAGTGGTTTATTCCTGTCTATTGCTGGGTAGTATTCTGTGGTATGGATGTACCATAATGTTTAATCACCATCCAGGGAAAAACATCTGGGTTGTTTCCAGTTTTTGTAATAACAAAGTTGCTGTGAATGTGAATGTGTAGGTTTTAGTATGAGCATAAGTTTTCATTTCTAAAATTTTTATTATGATTCCCCTTTTCTTTTTTGTTCTCTTACCTTGTATTCAGATATCCTTTTAGATTTGGATTCTCCCGCTCCTGTCACGACACCAGCACCAGTTCCAGTTTCTGCAAGCAATGACTTGTGGGGAGACTTTAGCACTGCATCCAGGTATCAGCAGAGTGAAGCCAGTATGCCCTCAGCTGGGTATAGATGGTACATGTGCAGTCAGATGAGATCTTCGATCTGGGAGAGCAGGGCATTTGTAGGTCACATAGAGTCTTAGGCAGGAATTTAGGTAAAGAGGTAGCGGAGTGCTGGGGATGGTGGGATAAGAAAGCTGTAGGAAGAAGCTTGAGTGTAATAGTTCAAGCCTTCGTAAGTAGAGTTGCTGTAAAGTATAGTGTCAGGAATTCTGGGCAGAGATTTCTTAGAAACTATGAGGTATGAAGTCCCTGTCTTAATATGCCTCTGGCTTTCTTTCTGTTCCCTTGCCTTGCAGCTCTGTTCCAAACCAGGCACCACAGCCATCCAACTGGGTCCAGTTCTGAACAGCACTGGCAGGATGTTAAGGACAGACTTGAAGAATAAAAATGACCTTGAGGGCAACGATCTTTGAGGGGAGCTAGGAACCCCTTTCCTCCCCAGAACCAAATTTACTGGACAATCTTTCTCATTGCTTCTCCATTGTGTCCAGGCTGTCTGGGCTGGTTTGTGTCACTTCCCCATGTTGTTCTTGCTGTGCAGCCAAGAAGGTCTTTCTTATCTCCTGTTCTCTACCAAGGCAGGGGGATAGTTGGTCTTATCGTGCCTATGGCTGCCTATTCAGGGCTCAAAAGGCCAGGGTCTCTTTGAGGGGGAAATAACCCTAACATCTGTGAAGTTTTTCTCCATTTTTAAATTATTTCAGAATCATCTCATGACCCTTGTGTGCCTCTTTGTGAAGCCCTGTTTAGCAATTTCAGGGGAGTCAAAAACCTTGGAACCTTCTTTTCCATTAACCCAAGACACTAAAAATGGACAGACTGAGCTCACTGTTTCCGGGTTCAGAGTTTTGGTGGGGGTAGGTATGAAGAAAGACCTATTTCCTGGGTCTCTGCTCGATATCCTCCCTTAGGCTTATCCTGTTCAGTGAATGTCCAGTGCTGAGTGTCGCCCCGTTACCCTCTCATGCGTTTACGTGTCTCTTTCAATTAGGAGGGTTGTGTTGGTGGCACCTCCACTCTTGTGTTTGTTGAATAGTGCAGCAACTTTAATCAGTGGGTGTCTCTTAGATGAAGGAGGTTCAAGGGGCTGTGTTTTCCTAGTTATATTCTGGAGAAGCATTTCCTTTCTTGCAGCTCCATCAAGTTGCTGCATTTAAAGCATGCCATTACTTTGTAATGGCCCCCTTATTTGACCTGAAATTAAAGGGTTTAGAGTTTTTAACCTGATTTGTGGAGCAGAGAGGTTGAACGCACTTAACTCTTGTTCAGTACCCACATTGCCTTGCTGCCTGGGTATCTGGCCCCTTTTCATAAGCATTTTTTTTTTTTTTCAATCCACCAGCTCTTCAACAAAAAAGCTGCTATTACATATTGTCATTTATGAAGGAAGCTGGAGAGTCTTGGCTTTAGCTGTGATAGGTTTGCCCACCTGAATGCTGTGACACCCATTGCCCAGGTATCTTGAAAGCAAATTGCTCTCCCACCACTTCTCTTCCCTCTGCCCATCATTCCTTTGACAGTGCCAGGGAGGAGTCCCCATTCATCGGTGAGTGGGCACCAGCTCTTTTGTTTGTGAAGGGGCAGTTTGAGAGTGAAACAGGAGGACATCACTTCCTCCCTCAGCCCCTGTTTGGATGTGTACACTCTGGCTGAAGGGAGTCCTTTGATTTAGTTTCAAAATAGAGTCTCTCTCTTGGATTTCCTTCTTGACTCTTTACCTATGGGTCCATTTCCCCCCGCCCCCCATTGCTTCCCCTTCCAGGCAGCTCTATTCTTACAGAGCCATGGCAGGACATTTAAAAATTCCAATGAAAACACTAAAAGGAAAGTGTAGAATCACTAGCGACTAACCACTGGGAACCTATTTTCTCAATCTTCCTCTATGTTGTGTTCTTTGTATTCTCAAGATGATAATATATTATGTATTTGAATTGCTGAAAAATTGAAAATGAGGTTTAAGATATATGTATATAAAGCATATGCTGTATTGGTGCAATAATGGTAATTAAAAATATGGAAAAAGGTAGTGTCTCTTTTATCTTTTTTCTTTGCCTGTTTCTTTTTTGCTTGTATTTGTGACTTGTGGAAGGTCCTGGGCCAGGGATCGAACCAGTGCCACAGTGGCTACTCAGCCACTGCAGTGACAACCCCAGGTCCTTACCTCACTGCACCACAAGGGAACTCTTCATTTGCCTGTTTCATTACCTTTTTTTTTTTTTTTTTTTTTTTTTGTCTTTTTCTAGGGCCGCACCCGTGGCACATGGAGGTTCCACACAGACTAGGCGTCTAATTGGAGCTGTATCTGCCGGCCTATGCCACAGCCACAGCAACGTGGGATCTGAGCTGCGTCTGCAACCTACACCACAGCTCACGGCAACACCGGATCCTTAACCCACTGAGCAAGGCCAGGGATCAAACCCGAAACCTCATGGTTCCTAGTTGGATTCATTAACCACTGAGCCAGGACGGGAACTCCACCTTTTTTCTTTAATTGGCCTAATATAGATGGGCCAGTAGGTAATAAAAGGATATTTTGTATCTATTACTCTTTTTTTTTTTTTTTTTAAATGGAGGTTTTAAAAGATCAAGGCTCAACTTCTGTGCTTGTGGTTTTAAACCAGAGTGCTCCTTATAGAGCTCCTATGTGTTCTTTATGAGCTGGTACAGTTAATTTCATTTACTTCAGATTATCTTCATGATCTAGTCCACCTCTCACATCTCAGAACTATAATCAGCATAAATGAATCAGTGTATGAGAGAGAACTAAAGACAGATTTGGAAACCAGAAGGATCTCATTCTATGATTGTCCCAGCAGAAGAATCAGAATGATGTGGGTGCTTTTTGCTTCTTTTTTTTCTTTTCAATTTAAATTGCTTCCAGAGATTCTGACAGACCTCCCCTATTTGCCCTCCCAGGGAAGGGGTTGGCTGGCTTTCCCTGCCATGGCCTCTCTTATTACTGAAGTGAAGTGAGACACTGTCACTGATAGACGTGTATCCTAAACCTCGGGGATTTTGGCAGAAAATGTGGGTAATTTTTCTAGCTCACCCCCCTCTGACGTTGATACTGTCTCCATGGTTGTGACGTGAGCCTTTATTACTCCTCAGTTCTTCCATTCTGATAACCCAGGCAGTTGGCTTGCCTCTAGCTTTCTCAGCTCCCATTCAGCTTCCATGTTGCCACCAGAATAATCTTCCTGAATCCCAAGCTCCACTCAGTCCTTTACTACCCTACTCATTGCCTTTGATGTTTTTCCTTTGCTTACAAAGTCCAAAGTACCATTTTGTCTTCAACCTGAGTTTTCCTTTTCCCTCAGTCTGCTCCCGCACACTAGTCATTCTTCAAATGCCCTCTGCACCATGGGTGCTGAGTCATTGAGTGCTGCACTTTCCTCTGTCTAGAATTCCTTCCCTTCTCTACCTGCCTGTTGAAATCCTTCCTGTCCTAGAGAGCTAGCTCAGGTGCTGCTTCATGAAATATTGCTGATCCCCTTGGTCTGAAAGATGATTTCTCTTGTTTTGCTTGAGTTGCTGTTGAAGCTCTCTTATTCATTTGTACGCTTTTTAATATAAGGACTACGTCTTCATTTTTAACTACTCACAATACTTCTCATATGCTTTTCTAGACAGTCAATGCTCATTAAGTACTTGTTGAATTAACAGTGATTTTAGTGAAGAGGGACTAGAAATCAGTAAGTTAGTTGGGTTTTCCCATTTCACTCATCCTCATTTTGCTTGTTCCTAGCTCCATGAATGAATGAGTGTTCCTTATGTGCTTTGTCATAGTTGCAGAAGGTCTCATTCATAGACTTCCGAGTCAGTTATTAGGAACGGAGAAAGGAATGGTGGAGACAAGTTTTACTTTGGCACATGGACCCTATGGCTCGGAAAAGAAAACTACATATGGTGTAGCATAGCTGCTGATAAATTTGGGGGCTTACAGTCTTTTTTTTTGGCTGTGCCTGTGGCATATGAACTTGCCCAGGCCAGGGATCAAACCTGCACCATAGCCGTGACCTGAGCCACAGCAATGTCAACACCAGATCCTTAACTGCTAGGCTACCAGGGAACTCCTGTCTCATTTTAATCACAACTGGCTAAGATGACAATGTAAATGCACTTTGGTTATGTTTTAGTTTTTTTTCTACCCTCCTCCCCCAACTCATTTCTGTTATTGCCTCAACTGTATGTGAGGAAAATAACATGGTTTGTGACTGCAGAACTCATACCCAGGTGCTCCTATCAATCACATATTGTCTTGAGAAAGAAAGGAAAAAAGAAGAGAATTGCATTTACTTGCAGGTCCTGGAAACCTGGGGAATTTATAGAATGTTGGTTTTCGAGCAACCATAGTTGAAACCATGTGGTCCGGCATTTATTTCAGAATTTTGCAAGGACTGTCATTTTTCAGTCCCTTTTTGAAAGTTACCAAGATATGAGGGAGGTGTTTTTTTTTTAAAGCTCTAATATTTCTGAATTGCCTGTATTTGAGTCAGGAATAAAATAATTGTCCATTGAAATCTCATGTTCTTTTTTTTTTTTTTTTTTTTTTTTTTTGTCTTTTTAGGGCATGTGGAGTTTCCCAGGCTAGGGGTCTAATGGGAGCTGTAGCTGCCGGCCTACACCACGGCCACAGCAACACCAGATTTGAGCCATGTCTGCAACCTACACCACAGCTCAGGGCCAATGCCGGATTTTAACCCACTGAGTGAGGTCAGGGATTGAACCCACAACCTCATGGGGCCTAGTTGGATTCGTCTCCATGGTGCCACCATGGGAACTCCGAAACCTCATGTTCTGACCTACAACCTAAGATTAATGTCATCCCCTCAGTTAAACACAAGACTGCATTAAGACCCACTGTGGATGTTTTTGTTTTCAATATTTTCATTTTTCTTATGTATGTTCTGCTACTGCATCTGTAATAGGAAAATGTCATTGAAGCAATTTCTGTGACAGCTTTATCTGGCTGCATATCAGCACATGACCACTAGAGGGCGGGCTTCCTCTACCAACTCTAACACAACAGAAAGAAAAAATGCTCTGATTTCCTGGCGGCAGGGAAGGCATTTAAAAAGAAAGGCAAAAAAGGAGGTTGTCAAGCGACATTTTATCTATGAAATCTAAACGTGTACCCAATCCAAAGTTTGTAGAGAACGTAGAACAATAGCTGTTTGGGTGGGCGGAAAAAGAACAGAATAATTCTTCAGACTTTAATACATAAATAATTTTTTTTTCTTTTCAAGGCCGCACCTGTGGCATATGGAGTTTCCCAGGCTAGGGGTTGAATCAGAGCTATAGCTGCCGGGTTATGCCAGAGCCACAGCAAGGCCAGATCCAAGCCGTGTCTATGACCTACACCACAGCTCACGGCGATGGTGGATTCTTAACCCACTGGGCGAGGTCAGGGATTGAACCTGTGTCCTCATTGGTCCTAGTCAGGTTCGTTAACCGCTGAGCCACAAAGGGAACTCCTTAAATAAATATTTGAACGGGGAGTATATTAATTTTAACAACCCTCCTTCCCCAGATGCACCAAAATAGGTGATTAATGGGCAGTAAATAGTAGTGATTTTGAGCATGAATTTGGGAGGAGACAAATTGCCTTGGCACAAAATTTTGCTCTGCCACTTGCTGGCTTTCTGACCTCTGACAAATTAAACTTTGTTTGCCTCAATTTCCTCACAGGAATAATGAGGATAATAGTTCCAAATTTATAGAGTTATTGCCTGAGTAAAATAAGTTAAAAATTTCAATTTCCTCAAAAAAACCAAAAATTAGAATTACCATTTGATCTGGCAATCCCACTCCTGGGCATCTATCCAGAGAAAGTCATGACTCAAAAAGATATATGCACTCTAATGTTCATTGCAACACTATATACAACAGCCAAGACATGGAAACAACCTAAATGTCCATGGACAGAGGAGTGGATAAAGAAGGTGCGGTACAGATACTGATTCACAGATTTTGAAAAACATATGGTTACCAAAGGAGACAAGCTGAGTGGGGAGGGATCAGCTGGTGTTTGGGATGGAAATGATGTAAAATTGGGTTGTGATGATCGTTGTACAACTATAAATAAAGTATATTGAGTTGAAAGCCAAAAAATAAAATTTAAAGTGCTTAGAACAAGGCCTGGCGTACGGTAAATTCTGTGTTAGTATTGCTTCGACTTCTACTGCTTGGCTGGCTATTCTAATTCTGGCTGTCAGGATGTGTCATAAGATGGTCAGTATAAGGGCAAAATGATGAGAGTTCCTTCCCTTTTTAAAAATTTTTTTATTGGGATATAGTTGATAAATTAAAAATGTTTAGGTGTGCAAAGTTGATTTGATATATTTATGACAGTAACTGTAATGTTAGCTAATACCTTCTTGATGTGTCACATAATTGTCATTTCTCTTTTGTGGTGAGAACATTTAAAATCTAATTTCTTAGCAGCTTTCATGTTTATAATACAGTATTGTCTATACAGGCATACCTTTTTTTGCACTTTGCAGATATTATTTTTTTTTAACAATGGAAGGTTTGTACAAACCCTGCATCAAGCAAGTCTATCAGGGCCATTTTTCAACAGCGTTTGCTCACTTTGTATCTCTGTCATGTTTTGGTAATTCTTACAATATATCAAAGTTTTAAAAATCATTATTATATTTGTTACAATGATCTGTGATCAGTGATCTTTGATGTTACTACTATAATTCACTGCAGGATCGGATGATGGTTAGCGATTTTTAGTAATAAAGTGTCTTAAAATTAAGATATGTATATTGTTTTTTAAGGCATAGTGCTATTGCACACTTACTACACTATAATAGAGTGTAGACATCTATATGGAGTGGGAAACCAGAAAATTCATGTGACTTGCTTTATTTCAATATTCACTTTATTCTGGTGTTCTGGAACAGGACTTGTGATACATCCAAGGTCTGCCTAAAATGACTGTGCTGTGCGTTAGATCTCCAGAACTTATTCCTGGTTGCAAGCTTGTACCCTCAAGCCGCATTTCCCCATTTCCTCCACATTCCTAGCCTCTGGGAACCACCTGTCTACTCTGTTTCTATGAGTGTGTGTCTTTTATATTCCACAAATAAGTAGTATCATATCATATTGTATTTGGCTTTCTCTGACTTTTCTCATCTAGCATAATAACTTCAAGTTCTATCCATATTGTTGCAAATGGCAGGATTTCCTTCTTTCTCATGGTCAAATAATATGCTGTTGCATATGTATATCACATTTTCTTTATTCATTCATTGCAGATGGATCCTATGGTTTTTTTCCTCTCTCTTGCTATTGTGAGTAATGCTGCCATAAGCATGGGACTGACTGCATATCTCTCATCCGTATCCTATTTTCATTTCCTTTGGATATATACCCAGAAGTGAAATTGATGAATCGTGTGGTAGTTCTATTTTTAATCTTTTGAAGATCCATAGTTTTCCATAATGACTGTGCCAATTTGCATCCCACCAACAGTGTGCAAGAGTTCCCTTTGATCCACTTTCTCACCAACACTTAGCTTTTTTTGTCTTTTTGGTGATGGCCGTTCTAATAGATTGAGGTGATATCTCACTGTGGTTTTGATTTGCATTTCCCTGATGATTTGTGATGTTGAGCATGTTTTCATGTTAACGGGCCCCAAGTATCGCTCCTGCATCTGGGCCCCAACCCTAGGACTCAGAATGGCATGAAGTAGAAATGCTTTCCTTGTGGTCTTGAGTCATAGTGAGTCAGTCAACTGCTTATGACTCAAAAAAATTACTTACTGGCCATTTGTATGTCTTATTTAGAAAAATGTCTATTTATATAAATCCTCTTCCCATTTAAAAATTCAGATTTTTACTTTTTGCTTCTTTGTTACTTAGTTGAATGAGTTCTTTATATATACTGGATATTAACTCCTTGTCAGATACATGGTTTGTAGATACTTCCTCCTGTAGATTGTCTTTTTTTTTTTTTTTTTTAATTGGGTCTTTTGCTGTGCAGAAACTTTTTAGTTAGATGTGGAACCACTTAATGATTTTTGCTTTTTTGCTTGTGCTTTTGGTAGACAAGAGCAATGTTAAAGAGCTTCTTCCATATGTTTTCTTCTAGGAATTTTATGGTGTCATGTCTTATGTTTAAGTCTTTAATCTACTTTGAGTTAATTTTAGGGAGTAGTGTAAGATAGTGGTTCAGCTTCATTTTTCTCCAGGTGGTTATTCAGTTTTCCCATATAAATAGTTATGTTGAAAAGACTATCTTTCCCATTTAATGTTTTTGGCTCCCTTATCAAATATTAGTTGACTGTAAATGCAGGAGTTTTTTCTGGGCTTTCTAGTTGCATTGGTCTATGTGTCTATATGCTAGTTCTATAAATGTTTCAGTTATAGCTTTGTAGTATTATTTGAAATTAGGAAGCATGATGCCTCTGGCTTTATTCTTTTTTCTCATGCTTGCTTTGGGTATTACTTTTTTGCAGTCTTTTGTGTTACTACACAAGTCTTGGGATTTTTTTTTTTCTTTCTATTTCTGCAGAAAAGGCCATTGGAATTTTTTTTTTTTTTTGTCTTTTTGTTGTTGCTGTTGTTGCTATTTCTTGGGCCGCTCCCATGGCATATGGAGGTTCCCAGGCTAGGGGTTGAATCGGAGCTGTAGCCACTGGCCTACGCCAGAGCCACAGCAACGCGGGATCCGAGCCGCGTCTGCAATGTACACCACAGCTCACGGCAACCCACTGAGCAAAGGCAGGGACCGAACCCGCAACCTCATGGTTCCTAGTCAGATTCGTTAACCACTGCGCCACGACGGGAACTCCGCCATTGGAATTTTGATAGAGGTTGTGTTGAATCTGTAATTGGTTTGGTTAGTATGGACATTTTAACAATATTAATTCTTCTGATCCATGGACAAAGGATATCTTTCCTTTTTGTGTGTCTTCAATTTCTTTAATCAATGTAGTTTTTCTCTATACAGAAATTTCAACCTCTTGAATTTATTCCTAAATATTTTATTATTTTTGATGTTAATGTGAATAGGATTGTTTTCTGTATTTTGGTTTTTTTTGTTGTTGTTTTATTAGTACTATATGGAAAAGCAACTGATTTTTATATGTTTATTTTGAATTGATTTATTAGTTCTAACAGTTTTTCGGGTGAGTCCTTAGGATTTCCAAAGAATAAAGTCATATCATCTGCAGAGACAGTTTTACTTCTTCTTTACTGATTTGGATGGCTTTTGTATCTTTTTATTGCCTGATCACTTTAACAGGGACTTCTAGGACTATGTTGAGTAGGAGTAGTGAGAGTGGTCCCCTTGTCTTGTTCCTGATCTTAGAGGAAAAGCTTTTAAACTTTAACCATTGAGTATGATGTTAGCTGTGGTCTTGTCATTTATGGCCTTTATCATGTTCAGGTATTTCCTTCTCTACCCAACCTGTTGAGAATATTTATCATGAAAAGATGTTGTAATTTGTCAAATGCTTTTTCTTTTCTATTTACATGATCTCGTGGTTTTTGCCTTCATTTTACTAAAATGGTATATCACATTTAATAATTTGTGTATGTGTTTGGTGAACCATCCTTGTATCCCAGGGATGAATCCCACTTGATCATGGTATATGACCCTTTAAATGTGCTGTTGAATTTGCTTTGCTAATATTTTGTTGAGAAATTTTTTTTTTTTTGCTTTTTTTAGGGCTGCACCCATGGCATATGTAGGTTCCCAGGCTAGGGGTCGAACTGGAACTATAGCTGCCGGCCTATACTGCAGCCAGAGCAACATCAGATCTGAACTACTTCTGCAACCTACACCACAGCAATGTCAGATCCTTAACTCATTGAGTGAGGCCCTGGATCAAACCTGCAACCTCATGGGTCCTAGTCGGATTTGTTTCTACTGCACTGCAGCGGGAACTCCAAGAATTTTTATATCTGTATGCATCAGAGACATTGGCCTTATCTGGCTTTGGCATTAAGGTAATGCTGGCCTTGGGGTTCCTGTTGTGGTGCAGTGCGTTAATGATCCAGCTTGTCTCTGTGGCATGCTGGTTCAATACTGGCCTGGTGCAGTTGGTTAAGGATCTGGTGTTGCTACAGCTGTGGTGTAGGGTGCAGATGTAGCTCAGACTTGAGCCCTGGCCCAGGAACTTCCATATGCCTGAGGGTGTGGCCAAAAAAGGAAAAAAGAAAAAAAAAAGAATATCTGATTCTAACTGTATGCTTACCTGTATCAGTGTGTTGAATGTTTTCATGGTACTAATTACCATCCTCTCACCTGAGCTTCAGAACTCCTCTCAGCATTTAAGGCAGTTCTAGTGGTGATGAAGTCCCTCAACTTTTTCTGTTAGGGAAGGTCTTTTTCTTGTCTCATTTCTAAATGACAACTTTGATGGGTAAGTTGTTTTTTTCTTTCAATACTTTATTATTATTATTATTTGTCTTTTTAGAGCTGCACCTGACCAGTTTCCTCCCTCGACCTAGCATTTTTTTTTTTTTTTTTCCCTGTGCCACACTTAGAGCATGCAGAAGTTCCCAGGGTCAGGTATTGAACCAGAGCCACAGCAGTGACAAGGCAGGATCCTTAACCACTAGGCCACCAGGGAATTCCTTTTTCTTTTTCTTTTTTCGCTGCCCCATGGCATATGGAGTTCCCAGGCAAGGGATCAGATTTGAGCCGCAGTTGCAACCTAAGCCACAGCTGCAGCAACACTGGATCCTTAACCCACTGTGCTGGGCAAGGGATCGAGCCTGCATCCCAGTGTTTCCAAGACACCACTGATCCCATTGCACCACAGTGGGAACTCATTAGATAGATTCACTATAATGTGCCTAGGAGATTTTTTGGATTGAGATTTTGAGGTGACTTTTTGCCTCATGAATTTGGATGTCCAAATCTTTTCCTAGCTTTGGGATATTTTTAGCCATTGTTTCTTTAAATATCTTTCTATCCCTTTCTCCATTTCTTCTCCTTTTGGTACTCTAGTAATGGGTAGAATATTTATCTTAATGGTTTCTCATAAGTACTATAGGCTTCTTTTCTTCCATCTTGTTCTTTTTTTTTTTTTTTTTTTTTTTTATCCTTTTTGCTCCTATTCAATTGATCTGTTGTCTAGATCACAGATTCTTTTTTTCTGCTTGGTTATGTCGGCTTTTGGAGCTCTTCATTCAATTCTTCAATAATTGTATTCAGCTCTAAAATTTCTTCTTCATCTTTTTTTTTTCTTTCTTTCTTTCTTTTTACGGCTGCACCTGTGGCACATGGAAGTTCCCGGGCTGGGGTTGAATCTGAGCTGCAGATGCCAACCTGCACCACAGCCACAGCAAGCTGGACCCGGGCCTCATCTGTGACCTATGTTGCAGCTTGCAGCAATGCTGGGTTCTTAACCCACTGAACAAGACCAGGGATCAACCTGCATTCTCATGGATACTAGTTGGGTTCTTAACCTGCTGAGCCACAATGGGAATTTCTTCAGCTCCCAAATTTCTATTTGGTTTTCTTAATGTTCTAGCTCTTTGTTGAACTTCTTACTTTTTTCTTGTATTGTTTTTCTGATATCATTAAGTTTTTTGTCTATGTTCTTTTACAGCTCTCTAGGCCTCTTTGGTACACTTATTTGTAATTCCTGGAACTCTGTTTTTTTGGGGACCATTTACTGGAGGTTTATTGGGTTCCTTTACATGTTTCCCTGGTTCTTCATTATCCTTTTAGCCTAGCATAGGTGTGGGAATATCTGAAGAAGCAGTCACTTCTTCCAGATTTATGGACTGACTTTGGTAAGGGAAGACTTTCGCTGTGGGTAGGGGCTTGCCGAAGCATGCTGTAACCCCAGGTCTAGTGATGCAGGGTGCCAAGTGCTGGGGTGTGTAGTTGCACTGGGTCAGGGTCAGGGCGGGGACATTTTATATCTTCTGTTCAGGCTGTCGTGATCCTCAGCATCAACAGCTGCATGATCCCTAGTGAACACTGCAGGGGGCTCAAAGGGGCAGTGAAGGCTTTGGGGGTCCTCAGTGGTGCATCCAGGTCCAGTGGCTGGGGACTATGACAGGTAGTGGTGGTGGCTGGAGCTGGTGGTATGCACACACTTGGGTGGGGATGAGCTGCAGGTGCCTGTGAAGTGTCTGGGCCTGTTGTAAATACACATGCAGTGTTGGAGGCCAGGACAGACGGCAAGGGTCAAAGCCAACTCTGGGTTCACTGGCAGCTGTGGGAGCCCCAGCTGTCTCCTCTGGCAGTGTTGTCTTTCCCTTGGGGTGTGTGAACTGCAGAGGAAACTGGTGATAGACGTCAGGCTGGCAGTATGTAAGAGCACAGCTGGAGAGGAAGGTCAGTCTCAAGTGTGCACAAGGTATTTAGGGTCACTTGCTGGGATCTGTGATGGCATCTTGTTTTTTTTCAGCTGCAGAAGCCTGGGTGGGCTGCCAGTGTGGTTCAAGGGCTCCAGTGAAGATGGATGTTGGGCATTGGAGGGAGTAGGGAGGGATGCAAGTGGCTGGCAATATGAATATGAAATGTGGGTATGAAAACTAATGAAATCTGTGGGCGGTTCACTGTGGTTCCAACAGTTTCTGCAGTGGCAAAATCTACTGATATTGTCTGTAGAACAGGTCATTGAACTGTGATCTCTCCAGCTGTGTGGCTGTTATTGGTAAATCCTGCTTTTCTTCCTTGTTCCTAGCTGATTCTACATATCTCAGCTTTGGTGGTCTGTGTAGGGTAAAACTGAAGTGGAACCTTCTTGCATTGTCCTGATAGGCTAGGGAAGTTGATCACTCACCCTGCTCTTTCTTTCTTTTTTTTTTTTTTTTTTTTGTCTTTTTGCTATTTCTTTGGGCTGCTCCCGTGGCATATGGAGGTTCCCAGTCTAGGGGTTGAATCGGAGCTGCAGCCCCCGGCCTACGCCAGAGCCACAGCAACACGGGATCCGAGCCGCGTCTGCAACCTACACCACAGCTCACAGCAACGCCGGATAGTTAACCTACTGAGCAAGGGCAGGGACCGAACCCACAACCTCATGGTTCCTAGTCGGATTCACTAACCACTGTGCCACAACGGGAACTCCTCCCTGCTCTTTCTTTTTTGATAAGGGGAACTCTTTTCATCTGGGAATTTCCTCCTTGGTGCTAAACAATGTTGATTTCAGCTGGGGCGGGGGCGTGTGTGTGTGTGTGTGTGTGTGTGCGCGTGCGCGCGCGCGCGCGCGCACGCGCACAGGCTGAAGCAAGCAGAATGACTCTCTTCCATTTCTTCTTGCATGACTATTATTAGGTTTTTTGTTCCACTGTGTTGCTGAATTTCTTTTTTTTTTAATAATTTTTATTTTTTCCATTATAGTTGGTTTACAGTGTTCTGTCAATTTCTACTGTACAGCAAAGTGACCCAGTCACATGTATATATATATATATTCTTTTTTTCACATTATCCTCCATCACGTTCCATCATAAGTGACTAGATATAGTTCCCTGTGCTATATAGCAGGATCTCATTGCTTATCCATTCCAAATGCAATATTTTGCATCTATTAACCCCAGATTCCCTCCCCCTCCCCCTTCCTCTCAGCAACCACGAGTCTGTTCTCCAAGTCCATGAGTTTCTTTTCTGTGGAAAGTTTCGTTTGTGCTGTATATTAGGTTCCAGGTATGTGATATCATATGGTATTTGTCTTTCTCTTTCTGGCTTATTTTCACTCAGTGTTAGAGTCTCTAGTTCCATCCATGTTGGTGCAAATGGCATTATTTTGTTTGTTTTGTTTTATGGCTGAGTAGTATTCTATTGTGTATATATACACCACATCTTCTTAATCCATTCATCTATTGATGGATATTTAGGTTGATTCTATGTCTTGGCTATTGTGAATAGTGCTGCAATGAACATACAGGTGCATGTATCTTTTTCAAGGAAAATTTTGTCCATACATATGCCCAAGAGTGGGATTGCTGGGTCATATGGTAGTTCTATATTTAGTTTTCTAAGGTTGAAATTTATTATTATTATTATTATTTTTACTTTTTAGGGCCACACCTGCGGCATATGGAGGTTCCCAGGCTATGGGTCTAATCGAACCCACAGCTGCCAGCTTATGCCAGAGCCACAGCAACACCAGATCCAAGCCTCATCTGTGACCTACACCACAATCCAGCAATGCTGGATCCTTAACCCATTGATTGAGGCCAGGGATCAAACCTGCAACTTCATGGTTCCTAGTCATATTCGTTTCCGCTGTGCCACGATGGGAACTCTTGAAATTTCTTAAGTGGACTCCCTAGCATGCCGGTGGAGTTGCTTTTGTTAATGGATAACTGCTTAATCATTAATCTTTTTTATATGGACAGAGGCTGTGGTCTCCTACATTGCCATTTTGGTGATGTTGAAAAATAGTTTATCTAATTCCTTGATGTTTGATGGAAAAAGATATTCCAGATTCACCTTATACTTTTGTACTGGTTTTTATTCTTTTAATCTAAAGCTTGGGGAGCAGAGTTCCCATCGTGGCTCAGTGGTTAACAAATCCAACTAGGAACCATGAGGTTGCGGATTTGGTCCCTGGCCTTGCTCAGTGGGTTAAGGATCCGGCGTTGCCATGAGCTGTGGTGTTGGTTGCAGATGTGGCTCGGATCCTGCACTGCTGTGGCTGTGACGTAGGCCAGTGGAACCTCCATATGCCATGGGAGCGGCCCAAGAAATGGCAAAAAAGACAAAAAATAAAAAATAAAAAAATAAAGCTCGGGGAGAGGTCTTACCAATGGGTGGTCTCTTTCCAGTTTCCCTTTCATTTAATTTACAGTTTTGCAACAATTCTGATTAGGCAGAAGTCTTAGTTCTAACTCCTTTCTGAGAATTTTTCCAAGCCTTGTTTCATCCGCTTTGTATGCATTTATTTTTTATTTTTTATTTTTTTTTGTCTTTTTTTCTATTTCTTTGGGCCGCTCCCGCGGCATATGGAGGTTCCCAGGCTAGGGGTCCAATCGGAGCTGCAGCCACCGGCCTACGCCAGAGCCACAGCAACGCGGGATCCGAGCCGCGTCTGCAACCTACACCACAGCTCACGGCAACGCCGGATCGTTAACCCACTGAGCAAGGGCAGGGACCGAACCCGCAACCTCGTGGTTCCTAGTCGGATTCGTTAACCACTGCGCCATGACGGGAACTCCTGATTTTTTTATTTTTAATTAAGAAATCCGCATCTCTAATTGCAGTAGAGGAGAGCTCTCTTTTCCATTTGTGAACAAACTCTCCTCCCAATGTATCCAACAGTGTATCCACTTTCATAAACATCTTGTAACATGTGCTTACACACTTCTCTATATACAACACAGGGAAGACAGAGAAGCATGTCCATCAACCTCTCAAGGTATCTTGCAGGTACCACTTTCATAAACATCTTTGGTATAAGTGCTTTCAAGTAATTCTCTAAATATATTGCGGAAGTGCTATCACTTTCATTTTGGAGGGGATATTTAAATGACCCCGATATCCTCAGAGGGGATTTCCTTTGTAGTGCTCTGGGTTAAGGATCTGGTGTTGTCACTGCAGTGGCTCAAGTTGCTGCTGTGGTGCAGATTCAGTCCCTGGCCTGAGCACAGAAAAAAAAAAAAATAAATAAATAATCACCTGGAGGGCTTGTTTAAACACGGATTTATGGGCTGTTCCCCCAAACTTCTGATTCAATCAATCCAGGGTTGGGCCCAAGAATCTGCATGTCTAACAACTACCCAGGTGATGCTGATGAAGTATGGGGACCACACAAAGAACCATTGTCTAGACCACTTAGAAGTTCATTGGCCTGAGGCGTCCCACAACATTAAGGTGCTGCCAATGGCATATGAGGTACCAGATTGTCCTGCCCTCCTCATGGGATCTGCATGATATCATCCATGTGGTGACCTGGCAGGATGTCCTGTGACAGAGTGAGATGTTTAAGGTCTCTGTGCTAAAAATGGTAGGATGGAATGAAAGCGTTTTGGAGGGCAGAGGCAAGATGATGAAGGAATTCTGTTGTTGCTAGTAGGAAAAAAAGCAAATTCTGACTTTTCATGCTTATTTATTAAGTGGTGGACGAGATCAGGCATATTCAGGGTGGTATGGCCTTAGACATATAAAGTGGTAGAAAAGACATCTACCCTGTTAATAGTGTATACTTTTTAAATTTAAATGTAAATTTTTGTCTTTTTAGGGCTGCACCCAAGGCATTTGGAAGTTCCCAGGCTAGGGTTCAAATCGGAGTTTTAGCTGCCGGCCTATGCCACAGCCACAGCAACGTGGGATCTGAGACACATCTGCAACCTATACCACAGCACATGGCAACTCCAGATGCTTAACCCAGTGAGTGAGGCTGGGGAGCGAACCCAAGTCCTCATGGATATTATTGGGGTTCATTATCACGGGGCCACAACAGAAACTCCAATATATATATTTTTAAAAAACATTTTATTTTTTTGGCCACACCCATGGCATGTAGAAGTTCCTAGGCTAGGGATCAAACACTCGCCACAGTAGTGACAATGCTGGATCCTAAATATACTGTGCCACCAGGAAACTCCTGCCATCCATTCTTATGATTAAAGTTTTATTATAGCAAAAGCACATAGCTCAGAATCAGGCAGGGGGAGAGATGCATAGGACAAGGTCTGGGAGGGTCCCAAATGTGAAGTTTTCATTGTTCCCCAGATGGGTCGCCTCCCTAGCACATTAATGTATTAATGTAATGTCATAATATACAGATGATTATTGCCAACCGGGGACCTCACCTGAGCTTCAGTGCCCAGTTTTCATTGGGGTTCATTACATGGGTGGGTTTGATTGAGTTATTTGCCACAAGTTCAAATTCAGTCTCCAGCATCCCTCCCCTGTCTGGCTGATTGTTCATGGCTCAAAACCCCAACCCTCTATTCCTGGTTGGTCTTTCTTGGTGTATCCAGTCCCCGTCTCAGATCACCTTGTTATATCAAGTATCGAGGGGCCCACTATGAATGACTTCATTAGCAGAAAGTGTCAGGGTTCATCGCATTAAAAAAAAAAAACACACTTGTTACTTGGAAAATTCTAAGGGTTTAGAGGCTACCTCCCAGGAACTGGGTACAAATCCAAGCTGAATTCTTTTTTTGTGTGTGTGTCTTTTTGCCATTTCTTGGGCCACTCCCGTGGCATATGGAGGTTCCCAGGCTAGGGGTCCAATCGGAGCTGTAGCCACCAGCCTACGCCAGAGCCACAGCAACGAGGGATCCTAGCCACGTCTGCGACCTACACCACAGCTCACGGCAACGCCGGAACCTTGACCCACTGAGCAAGGGCAGGGATCGAACCTGCAACCTCGTGGTTCCTAGTCGGATTCGTTAACCACTGCGCCACGATGGGAACTCCCAAGCTGAATTCTTGATTACACAGATAAACTACAATATGATGTAACATGAAGAGAGAGAATGAACAAGTGAAGATACACCATGAATTTCTCAGATTTGAGGAACATCCATTCTTTCCTCATTATAAATTCCATACCACACATGATGTGCAACCAATACTAAATCCATATGATATTAGTCAAGATTTTGTTGTTGTTGTTTCTTTTTAAATTTATTTTTTATTAACAATTTTAAAAATTAAATTATCTTTTTATTTTATATTTGTTTTAATTTTTTAAATTAAAAAATGTGGAATTCCCATTGTGGCACAGTGGTTAACGAGTCCGACTAGGAACCATGAGGTTGCGGGTTCAATCCCTGGTCTTGCTCAGTGGGTTAAGGATCTGGCGTTGCCGTGAGCTATGGTGTAGTTCGCAGACACGGCTTGGATCCTGTGTTGCTGTGGCTCTGGCATAGGCCGGTGGCTACAGCTCTGATTCGACCCCTAGCCTGGGAACCTCCATATGCTGCAGGGGCAGCCCTAAAAAAGGCAAAAAAATAAAAATAAAAATAAATAAGTAAATTATAAAATGTAATTAATTTTAAAGCAATTTATTTTTAATTTAATTCTTAAAATTTATTTTTATTTTTTTAATTTTAAAAATTAAATTAAAAATATTTATTTTCAAATTAAAATTAATTTTTATTTTAAAAAACTAACTTTATTTATTTTAAAATAATTTAAAAGTTTTACTCATTTAATTTTTTAAATTAAAAAAATATTTTTTTGGAGTTCCTGTCGTGGCGCAGTGGTTAACGAATCCGACTAGGAACCATGAGGTTGCAGGTTCGGTCCCTGCCCTTGCTCAGTGGGTTAACGATCCGGCGTTGCCGTGAGCTGTGGTGTAGGTTGCTGACGCGGCTCAGATCTCGTGTTGCTGTGGCTCTGGCATAGGCCGGTGGCTGCAGCTCCGATTAGACCCCTAGCCTGGGAACCTCCATATGCCGCAGGAGCGGCCCAAGAAATAGCAAAAAAGACAAAAAAAAAAAAAAAATATATATATATATATATATATATATATAAAGACTTAAAGATAAGACACCATAAAATTCCTAGAAGAGAACACAGGCAAAACATTCTATGGCATAAACTGTAGAAGTGTTTTCTTAGGTCAGCCTCCCAAGGCAATAGAAACAAAAACGAACGTAAACAAATGGGACGTAATCAAACTTACAAGCTTTTGCATAGCAAAAGAAAACATAAAAAAACTGAAAAAAATAACATATGGAATGGGAGAAAATAATTGCAAGTGATGCAACTGACAAGGGCTCAATCTTCAAAATATACAAACAACACATACTCAATAACAAAAAACAAACAATCCAATCAAAAGTGGGCAGAAGATCTAAATAGATGTTTCTCCAAAGAAGAGATACGTATGGCCAGCAGACATATGAAAATATGCTCAACATCACTCACTAATTATTAGAGAAACACAAATCAAAACTCCAGTGAGGTAAAACTTCACACTGGTCAGAATGGTTATCACTAATAAGTCTAAAAAATAACAAATGCTGGAGAGGGTGTGGAGAAAAGGGAACCCTCCTACACTGTTGGTGGGAATGTAAGTGGGTGTAGCTCCTGTGGAAAACAGTATGGAAGTTCCTTAAAAAATTAAAAATAGAGTTGCCATATGATCTAGAAGTCCCACTCCTTGGCATACATCCAGAGAAAACTACAATTCAAAAAGATACATGCACCCCAATGTTCATAGCAGCACTATCTATAATTGCCAAGACATGGAAGCAACCTAAATGTCCATTGATAAGACGAATGGATTAAGATGTGGTACATATATACAATGGAATATTAATCAGCCATAAAAAACAACAAAATAATGGCATTTGCAGGAACATTGATGCAACTAAAGATTCTCATACTAAGTGAAGGAAGTCAGAAAGAGAAAGACAAATACCATATGACATCATTTGTATGCACAATCTAAAATGTGGCAAAAATAAACCTATCTACACAACAGAAATAAATTCACAGACATGGAGAACAGACTTGTGGTTCCCAAAGGGGATGGATGGGGAGTTTGAAGTTATTACATTTAGAATGGATAAGCAAAGAGGTCCTACTATATAGCATAGGGATCTATATCCAGTCTCTTGGGATAGAACATGATAGAAGATAATATGAGAAAAGAATGTATATATGTGTGTGTGTGTGTGTGTGTGTGTGTGCGTGCACGCGTGTATGACTGGGTCACTTTGCTGTACAGAAGTAATTGACACAACATTGTAAATCAACTATAATAAAAATAGAAAAAATATTTAAAAATTTAAAAATTTAAATTTCATTTTATTATTTATTTATACTTAAAGCTTGTTTTCGTTTTTTAAATTTTATTGGCATATAGTTGACTCACAATGTTGTATTAGTTTCAGGTGTACAGCAGTGAGTCAGTCGTACGTATAAATATAGCCTCTCTTTTTTTTCCCCATGTAGGTTATTTACAAACTATTGAGTAGATATTGTAGGTTCTTGTTAATCATCTAAAGCTTGTTTTTTTTTTTTTTTAAACATTGCAAATACGTATATATAGAAGTTCTAGTGTTTTATTTTCGTGTCCTAGAGGAGCCTCTGTTATATTACCAGGCGTAATTGTGCCCCATTTTAACAGCACTGCCTTAGAGGGTCTCTGGCTGAATAAAAGGTGCCATGGACTAAATGTTTGTGTCCCTCAAAATTCCCATGGTGAAATGCTCCCCCTCAATATGATGGTGTTAGGAGGTGGGGACTTTGGGGCGTGATCAGGACTTGAGGATGGTGCTTTCATGAATGGGTTTAGACAGAGAGCTGGGAAGGCTCCCTCACCCCTTCTGCTTCATGACGATGCAGTGAGAAGACAGGCATCTGTGAACGAGGAAGGGGTCTCACCAGACATCCAATCAGCTTGACCTTGGACTTTCCCAGTCACCAGAACTGTGAGAAATGCGTTGTTACATAAGCCACCAAGTCTATGATATTTTGCTGCCCTTGATATGTCTCGTTGCAGGTGGAATGTACTCTCTTGCCCTGTTCACAGCAAGTTCAGGTGGAAACAGAGAGGAGAAAATGTACACGTTATCTGAACAATTGATTTGAATGTTACTACATGCTCCAGTTTACTAAGGGCTGCTGTGTGATTCTAGGTTCCAGAATGAGAAAGTACTTAAAGAGCCAAGCAGAGTTACAGTCCATCTAAGGCAGACCCTAAACCCTGACGTAACGTGAGTGAGAAGTAAATGTAAGCCGCTCCAAATTGGGGGTTGCTTGTGCTACAGTGCAATCCAGTTACACTGTGATTTATTCCAGGGAAAGAGAGGCACCTTTAGGAATGTATTTTGCTTTCTCCTTGCAAGCTTGGATTGTTAAATTTCAGCAATCCTTGTTAGGTCCAATAGCCTTTTTGTGTGTGTGTCTTTTTAGCGCCGCACCTGAGGCATATGGAGGTTCCCAGGCTGGGGGTCTAATCTGAGCTGTGGCTGCTGGCCTACACCCCAGCCACAGCAACACCAGATCCGAGCCACGTCTGCAGCCTACACTACAGTTCATGGCAACGCCAGATCCTTAATCCACTGAGAAAGGCCAGGGATCAAACCTGCATCCTCATGGATACTAGTCAGATTTGTTTCTGCTGAGCCATGATGGGAATTCCAGGTCCAATAACTATTTACTGGAAAACTTGTAAAAACTAGATTTTCTCCTCTTACATCCTTTTTATACCCCTTTCCCTTTTCTGACTAAAAATCTCATTCCTAAATGAAGCATTAGGTGAGGCAGAGCAAGGTAGCTGTCTGGGGAAGGGTGGCCTGGGAGAGCAACAGTGGTCTGGGGCAGGCTGTCTGAGCTCAAGTGTAAGGAGCAAGGTGACAGTGCCGAGTGGTGGCGGTGGGTTTGGTGGGGGTGTTGGAAAGTGTCCTGGCATCACAGTCTGAGCACGCTCTGGGTGCATCCACAGGGGTGTTGGCAGTGGCAGTGTCCTGATGTGAGGTGTCAGAAGCAGCCTGGGCTGGTGCTCCAGTCCCTGAGAGGTGAAGGGGGTGTCTAAGTGGTGGGGTGCTGAGGTTGCAGGAAGCCCACGCAGAGTGACGAGGGCATCTTGCTGGGAGGTGGAGGACCTAGCCTGCGGTGTCAGGGCCCAAGCAGGGTGAGGAAAGCATCCAGGCAGAGGGGAGACCCGGGGTGGGCTTCCAAGGCTGAGCAGGGCAAAGAGGATGTCCATGTGGGGGAGCAGCCTGATGCGGGGACTCAGTGGCCACACAGGGTGAGGAGGGCTTTTGCACGGGACGGTGACCTTGTATGGGTGGTAGAACCTAAGTGGGGTGGGGGCTGATTCCCCGTGAGGGACAGGAACTGGCTTCAGACTTTAGAGTCCAGGCAGGGTAAAGGGGGCTTTGCAATGGAAGGTGGCCTAGGGGCAGACCTGGGCCTGGTGAGGACAATGTCCATGGGGTTGGCTGGCTCTGTGCAGGAACACCCATGCAGATGCAGAGCGTGTCAACCACAGGGGGGGGGCCTGGATTGAGAAGTCAGAGCCCCATCAGGGAGAGAAGGATGAAGGGGCAGCAAAGATAGAAGATTCCTTACATCCGGGGGCGTTGATCAAAGCTGTAAATAAGTTAAAGAGAGTGGAAACAGGTTTCTTTATTTTTAAATGGATTTTATTTATTTATTATTTTGGCTGTGCCCATGCCCAGGGCATGCAGAAGTTCCCCGGCCAGGGATGGAACCCAAGATGCAGCAGCGACCCAAGCCACAGCAATGGCAATGCCTGATCCTTGATCCACGGACTCACCAGGGAACTCTGCAATCAGGTGTCTTCCTGCCACAGAAGAAAATTCAAAAGGTGGAAAGGTGGAGTTGCCATGGTGGCTTGGCAGGTTTTGAACCCAACTAGTATCCATGAGGTTGTGGGTTCGATCCCTGGCCTCACTCTGGGTTAAGGATCCGGTGCTGTGAGCTGTGGTGTAGGTCGCAGACACAGCTTAGATTCCATGTGGCTGTGGTGTGGGGTGGCAGCTATATCTCAGATTAGACCCAAGATGGGAACTTTGTATGCTGTGGGTGGGGCCCTAAAAAGAAAAAAAAATACATAAAAAGGGAAAAAAACTAGAATGAACTCGTGCATTAGATTAGAATTAAAGGCATGAGTGTGAACTCATGGACTTCAATTATATTGAGACATAGAAATAAATATAGAGGCAAATCATGCACGTGTGTGTGTGTGTGTGTGTGTGTGTGTGTGAGTGATGCAGGTGAGGGAAGAATTAGGTGGGGTGATTAAAAGAAGAAGGATTATTTGGGGAGAGGGCTTGAACCAGGGCTGTGAGCTGGGAGCATGTCTGTAGAAAGATTCATGTGGAGGATTTAATTTGTGGAGTGCTTTCCTCCTGGCCTTTGGAAAAGTTCCTGTGTAGTGCTCATTTCTCTCCTAAACTGTGATTCCATTAAATTATCCTGATCTGTTAAAGGTCGTATATACCCTAATAGACTTTTGTGGTGGTGTCGTGGCGGCTCAGATCTCACGTTGCTGTGACTGTGGTGTAGGCCGACAGCTGTAGCTCCGATTAGACCTCTAGCCTAGGAACCTCCATATGCTGCGGGAGCGGCCCCAGAAAAAAAAAAAAAAAAGACGAAAAAAAATAAAAAGAATCGAACTGCAGCAGTTCCCACTGCTGCTTGGTGCAGGGGGTTAAAGTATCCGGCATTGCTGCAACTGAAGCGTACATGGCAGATGTGGCTTGGATTCAGTCCCTGGCTGGGGATCTTCCATATGCTGTGAGTGCAGCCATGAAAGCAAGCAAGCAAGCAAGCAAGCAAGAAAAGGAAAGGAAGGAAGGAAGGAAGGAAGGAAGGAAGGAAGGGACAAGCAAAGCAGGGAACATGGGGGAGCAACTCCCGAAGGCACATAACCTAAACCCTGACTCCCCCACTGCATTAGGGGATGCTGATTCTTGAGAGTGGGGAGGCTGACATGCTGACACGTGATTTCTTTTCTCAGTTGGAATGTGGTACCCCAACCCTTACCTGGCCAGCCACACGGGATGAGGAGATTGCAACATAAAGGAGGATAGACCCAGGTTGGTTGGTCTAAAAGTAATTAGGTGTTTCAGGTAGATGCTCCCCAATGCAAATTTTCTGGTGAGTTCACTGTTTCTGAAAGTTCTAACTGCTTTGTTCCTCCTTTCCTTTCCTTCCTGTTTCTTCTACCCTGGGACTTCCTACTTTTATAACAATTTGCCAGCAGAATGTTTAAAGGCTGTGACTGACACTGCGCCTGTCTTGGGGATTGGACTTCTGCCTGAGGTTTTCAGTTTTCCTGAGTTTTCTTTCAGGGTTATTTGCTCATCTGAGGCCTCTGGTCTCATCTAGTTGTGTGATGGGATGTATGACTAGTTATGACTGCATTTGAGCTTCATTTTAAGATGTTTTAAGGAAGAGGTGAAAAGGAGTCTTTGCAGAGAGCAGGAGATCTCAATATGAATTCAGAGATCACTTATGCTGAAGTGAGGTTCAAAAATGAACCCAAGTCTTCAGGCACTAAATCAGAGCCTCCTACAGGTAAGACATTTTCTGGTGGTCAGAGCTGATGATGAGATGAAAGATGAAGAGAGAATACTGTAAGTGGAGCATAGGTGATGTTGCCTGCCAGTTCTCTGCCTGGCCATAGTTGGGAAACACAGGATTTTCAGAAGACTGAGTTGCCTGGAGATAAGCATTAAGGGTTGTGCAGTTGTACCAAAAACAGGACTGGGGTGTGAGAAAGTCATAAGAGTTCTGAGCTAAGGAGAGTGCTAATGAAGCTGAGAAGCTGTCTTTCTATGTCTTCGGAAGCTAAGTGAGGCTGTGGTCAAGAGATGGGTACCAGTCCTGAAACCATCAGCCCTGATGCAGGGGCTGATAATGAACGAGTGGATTTTATTTCTTGATCTGTTAGAGGGGAAGAGTTTGGGTGGAGAGTGTTTGGGTACCTGACTAAAGTGGACAAACCCCCACTGCAGGTTGAAAGACTCCAAGAGTCTTAGAAGGTAAGTCCCTTATGTTTCAAGAGAATTGCTCTGTAGTCAGAAAATCCATTGCATGCTTCATCTCTGAGATGGATTCATCTCAGTGTGGACATAGATAACAAGTACTTTGGGTAGGATGTATGGCATCTCAGATATAGAACAAAAGAGAGAGAAGGAAAAATAAAAAGCTTGGAGACTATGAGAAGCTGTGAGAGGGAAGTCATGTTTGCTCATATTTTCCAAAATTCCTCTGAGGAGATATGAAGAAGGCTCAGGTTTTTTCCTCTTAAACATTTGTATATAACTTTATTGCATGCTACAATGTTTGCTCATAGAAAAAAATGGAAAATTAGAAGTACACGCAAATGTAAATTACTCTATTTCTTCTTACCATTTAGAGATAACTATAATTTACATTTTAGTGTACATCCTTCCAGATGTAAATATACATATATGTGTATTTTTTATAAAAATGAGATATTATCCATTGCTGAAGTTTTCCCCTGCATTTGGCAATCTGTTAGAACTGTGAGAAAAGAGGTTTTTTGTTTGTTTGTTTGTTTGTTTTTTAGGATTGAATCCATGGCATATGGAAATTCCCAGGCTAAGTGTCGAATTGGAGCTGCAGCTGCCAGCCTATGCCATAACCATAGCAATGTGGGGTCCGAGCCACATCTGTGATCTACACCACAGCTCATGGCAATGCCAGGTTCTTTTTTTTTTTTTTTTAAATAAACTTTATTTATTTATTTATTTTTTGTCTTTTTTTTTTTTTTTTTTTTTTTGCTATTTCTTGGGCCGCTGCCACGGCATATGGAGGTTCCCAGGCTAGGGGTCCAATCAGAGCTGTAGCCACCAGCCTATGCCAGAGCCACAGCAACGCGGGATCCGAGCCGAGTCTGCAACCTACACCACAGCTCACGGCAACGCCGGATCGTTAACCCACTGAGCAAGGGGAGGGACCGAACCCGCAACCTCATGGTTCCTAGTCGGATTCGTTAACCACTGCACCACGACGGGAACTCCGCAATGCCAGATGCTTAACCCACTGAGCAAGGACAGGGATCAAACCCACATCTTCATGGATACTAGTCAGATTCGTTACCACTGAGCCGTGATGGGAACTCCTAGTTTCATATTATTTCAGATGTCATGTTGTTAGTAATAGCGCATCATCCAAGAAAACAAAGAGGAGAAAGAGAAGGTCAAAGTTAAAATTTATGATTGATGAAATTAATCTGATTTCTCCTTCAGCTCCCAAAGAGAAGACCAACCCTCAAAAAAGTGACTCTAGTTTTCCCAAGCTTCTTGCTTCATTGCTGATACTTCTGCTGCTATTGACAATCTCATTTTTAATTGCTTTTATCTGTAAGTATCCAGCTGAATCCATGAGGAATGTCTGCTTTACATGAAGAGATGGCATCCAATAAGGCGATATACAATGGGTTTATTCAGAAATCTGGAGAAGCAATTTTCTCTTGGGGAAGAAATATTTAGTGGGAATCCACTGGGAATCTTGCTCTTTCTTTCTTTCTTTTCTTTTCTTTTTTTTTTTTTTTGTCTTTTGTCTTTTGAGGGCTGCACCCACAACATATGGATGTTCCCAGGCGAGGGGTCTAATCAGAGCTATAGCTGCCGGCCACAGACACAGCCACAGCAATGCCAGATCTGAGCTGCGACTGTGACCTACACCACAGCTCACAGGAATGCCAGATCCTTAACCCACTGAGCGAGGCCAGGGATCGAACCCGCAACCTCTTGGTTCCTAGTCGGAGTCGTTTCCACTGTGCCACAATGGGAACTCCCCAAGCCTCATCTTCATTCTACATCACAGCTCGTGGCAACGCTGGATCCTTAACCCACTGAATGAGGCCAGGGGTTGAACCCGCAACCTCATGGTTCCTCATTGGATTCATTTCTGCTGCACCACGATGGGAACTCCTCTTTCTTTGAATTTAGTTTAGAAATAATGGAATTTACTCTCTTTAGAGAAAATTAAGAGCATATGTGTGTGCATGTTTCTGTTTTATAGAGTGAAATCTATAGGGCACCATTTCTCTTTTTTTAAAATAAATTTTCTGTTTAGTTGACTTTGAAAACTGTGTTAGTTTCAGGTGTATAGCAAAGTGAATCAGTTATACATGTATATATGTCCATTTGTTTTCAGATTATTTTCCCTTATAGGTTATTATACAGTGTTTTAGGTAGATTACCCTGTGCTATACAGTAAGTCTTTGTTAACCCATCTATTTTATATACGGTGGTGTGAATATGTCAATCCCAACTCCCTAATTTATCCCCTCACCCCACATTTCCCCTTTGTAACCATAAATTTGGTTTCAAAACCTTTGAGTGTGGTTCTGTTTTGTATGTTCTTATGTATCATTTTTTGTTCGATTCCACATATTAGTGACTTCGTATTATATGTATCTTTCTCTGCCTGGCTTACTTCACTAAGTGTAATAATCTCTAGGTCCATCCATGTTGCTGCAAATGGCATTATTTCATTCTTTTTTATGGTTGAGTGATATTCTAGTATATGTATGTACCACACTTTATTCATTCCACTGTTGATGGACATTTAGGTTGCTTCCTTGTCTTGGCTGTTGTAAATAGCGCTGCAATGAACATTGGGGTACACATATCTTTTTGAATTATGGTTTTCTCCAGGTAGATGCCCAGGAATGGGATTTCTGGATCATATGATAGTTCTATATTTAGTGTTTTAAGGAACTTCCTTACTGTTCTCCATAGCGGTTGCATCAGCATACATTCTCACCAACAGTGTAGGAGGGTTTTCTCAGGCACCATTTCTATACTAGACAGTGTGTAAGTAAGGCCAAATCTGTATTTCCTTAGTAGCGTTTATAAGGCCATGCCTTTTTGTGTGCACAGACACATATTTTGGGATGGACAGGTGGACAAGAAGGAAATGGGAAGAAATCTTTTTTTTTTTTTTTTTGTGACCATAAAACAGTGTCTGGGTATTGTGACAATTTTGCTGCTGTCAACATTCTTTGAGTTCCCTAGAAATTACCACCTGAAGCAAATTTGACTTTCTGAAGCTTTACTGGAAGAATGCAACCCAGAGGAAGCTAGAATGAAGGGGAACAGGGCACTGAGGCAGGAGGAAGGGGAAGCAGATGGAAGGTGCTTTGTGACTGCGCTGGCCCCCACTTCACTAGAGGGCACAGACGGGTGCTCGGTCCTGTGGGAAGTTTCCAGAGGCCACGTGGAAACATTTTTTTTTTTTTTTTTGTCTTTTTTGTTGTTGTTGTTGTTGTTGGTATTTCTTGGGCCGCTCCCGCGGCATATGGAGGTTCCCAGGCTAGGGGTCTAATCGGAGCTGCAGCCACCGGCCTACGCCAGAGCCACAGCAATGCGGGATCCGAGCCGCGTCTGCAACCTACACCACAGCTCATGGCAACGCCGGATCGTTAACCCACTGAGCAGGGGCAGGGACCGAACCCGCAACCTCCTGGTTCCTAGTCGGATTCGTTAACCACTGCGCCACGACGGGAACTCCGGAAGAAATCTTTCAAGAAAAAAAAATTTTTTTTTTTGGCTTTCCTGCTATTTCTTTCTTTCTTTTTTTTTTTTTTTTTATTTTCCCACTGTACAGCAAGGGGGTCAGGTTATCCTTACATGTATACATTACAATTACATTTTTTCCCCCACCCTTTCTTCTGTTGCAACATGAGTATCTAGACATAGTTCTCAATGCTATTCAGCAGGATCTCCTTGTAAATCTATTCTAAGTTGTGTCTGATAAGCCCAAGCTCCCGATCCCTCCCACTCCCTCCCCCTCCCATCAGGCAGCCACAAGTCTCTTCTCCAAGTCCATGATTTTCTTTTCTGAGGAGATGTTCATTTGTGCTGGATATTAGATTCCAGTTATAAGTGATATCATATGGTATTTGTCTTTGTCTTTCTGGCTCATTTCACTCAGTATGAGATTCTCTAGTTCCATCCATGTTGCTGCAAATGGCATTATGTCATTCTTTTTTATGGCTGAGTAGTATTCCATTGTGTATATATACCACCTCTTCCGAATCCAATCCTCTGTCGATGGACATTTGGGTTGTTTCCATGTCCTGGCTATTGTGAATAGTGCTGCAATGAACATGCGGGTGCACGTGTCTCTTTTAAGTAGAGTTTTGTCCGGATAGATGCCCAAGAGTGGGATTGCGGGGTCATATGGAAGTTCTATGTATAGATTTCTAAGGTATCTCCAAACTGTTCTCCATAGTGGCTGTACCAGTTTACATTCCCACCAGCAGGCAGGAGGGTTCCCTTTTCTCCACAGCCCCTCCAGCACTTGCTATTTGTGGATTTATTAATGATGGCCATTCTGACTGGTGTGAGGTGGTATCTCATGGTAGTTTTGATTTGCATTTCTCTTATAATCAGCGATGTTGAGCATTTTTTCATGTGTTTGTTGGCCATCTGTATATCTTCTTTGGAGAAATGTCTGTTCAGGTCTTTTGCCCATTTTTCCATTGATTGATTGGTTTTTTTGCTGTTGAGTTGTATAAGTTGCTTACATATTCTAGAGATTAAGCCCTTGTCGGGTTGCATCATTTGAAACTATTTTCTCCCATTCTGTAAGTTGTCTCTTTGTTTTCTTTTTGGTTTCCTTTGCTGTGCAAAAGCTTTTCAGTTTGGTGAGGTCCCATGGGTTTATTTTTGCTCTAATTTCTATTGCTTTGGGAGACTGACCTGAGAAAATATTCATGATGTTGATGTCAGAGAGTGTTTTGCCTATGTTTTCTTCTAGGAGTTTGATGGTATCCTGTCGTATATTTAAGTCTTTCAGCCATTTGGAGTTTATTTTTGTGCATGGTGTGAGGGTGTGTTCTAGTTTCATTGCTTTGCATGTTGCTGTCCAGGTTTCCCAGCAATGCTTGCTGAATAGACTTTCTTTTTCCCATTTTATGTTCTTGCCTCCCTTGTCAAAGATTAATTGACCATAGGTGTCAGGGTTTATTTCCGGATTCTCTATTCTGTTCCATTGGTCTGTCTGTCTGTTTTGGTACCAGTACCACACTGTTTTGATGACTGTGGCTTTGTAGTATTTCTTGAAGTCTGGGAGAGTTATGCCTCCTGCTTGGTTTTTGTTTCTCAGGATAAGAAAAATTTTAAATTGAATTTTCACCTTGATTATTTCTGTCCTTCCCAAGACTGCTTGAGATTTTAAAGCCAATTTGGTGACTGGGAGTTTGGGATTAGTAGATGCAGACTATTCTATATAGAATGGATAAACAAGTCCTATTTAGGGAACTATAGTCAATGTCCCATGATAAACCATAATGGAAAATAATGTGAAAAACTGTGTACATGCATGTATAACTGAATCACTTTTCCATATGGAAGAAATTAACACAACATTGTAAATCAACTATACTTGAATAAAAAAAAAAAAAAAGCCAGTCTGACAAATAGGTGGATTTCTATCTATCTTTCGTGTTAAGAATTTATCAAATTTTTAAAAGTCATAAAACTAGATATATTTGGGTAATACTTTATTTATTCATTTGTTCATTCAAAAAGCAGCGATGGCCACCTACTTTATATCAGGCGCTGTGCCATACAGAGTTGACAGAGCCATAGCTTTGGTCTCAAGTTCAGAGAATGATGGTAACTGGTTGAATGAGCCAGTGGCTATAACATTGCATGGTAAATGTTGTTCAGGTAAGAAGCACAGGAAGCTGAAATAGGCTTGTGGAAGGAGGTGACATCTACACTTATGTGACGTGAGAGAGCTTGGAAAAATTGGGGGAACCATATGTATAAAATGGCTGTAATGTGATTCTGAATGAACTGTGAGAAATGAAGTTGCAGGTAGGAGAATCAAGCTGGGTTCAGATCATGAAGACTATTTTGCACGATTCTAAAGACTGGATTTCCCTCCCCTGAAGGTTATTGTATCAATTATTCTCCACTGCTTAGTAAACCAATCTAAAACATAGTGGATTAAACCAACAACTATCTTTAGCTCATGATTCTGTGGTTTGGCAATTTGGACTATGCTCAGCTGGGAGGTACCTTTGGTCCTGGCTAAAACCATTCATTCATATGCAGTCAAATACCAGATGCAGGGAACCCAGTTTCTGAGGCAGAGGATGTAAGCTTGAGTGACATGGACAAATTGGTCCCATTTCTTTCCTAATTCATCTTGATAGCTTGAGCTTGTTCAGACAGTAATGTGTAGGCTTTGAGAGTGAGAATGACAGTGAGCAAAGCCTCTTGAAGCCTTCGCTTGAAACTAACTAGAGTTGCACCTGCTCATTCTACTGGCCAAAGGAGGTCTTAAAGCCAGGCCAGAGTCAAGTGATGGAGAAACAGACCCACTGAGAAGCTAAGAAGTTATATGGCAAAGGGATGTGGATACAGAGAGAGTTGAAAATTGTGATCATTTTTGCAGTGTGTCGTCCCAGTCATGGAGAGTGAGCCATTGAAGAATTTGAAGCAGGGACACGATATAACTCAATTTGACTTATAGAAATATGCTTTTGGCAGAGTGTGTAAAACAGATATATGAGGACAGAGCTGGAAGCAAGAGAGAACAGTTAGAAAGCCAATTCACCATCTGACTGAGAAGTAGTGAGACCCTGATCTAAGGCTAGAGGTAATGAGGAAGGTGAAGAGGGGTGGCGTTGAAGGATAATGAGAAGGTAGAATGGAGGAGATAGAGACTGAATGAATACTTAGATCTGGGAAATAAGGGACCAAGAGAAGCAGAGCATGGCTCCAATATTCTGACTCGGTAAACTCAGAAATCACAAAGTTATTCAAGGAGGTAGATAATGAAGGATGAGTAGGAGGTTTGGGATGGAAGATGGTGATTTAAGCTTGGGGCATGTTAAGTTTTCTATGACTCTGGGAGCTTCAGAAGGACATATCTAGTGGGAGACATATTTGTATGGATTTTAGGAGAGAGGTCTGAACTTTGGAAGCCATTTACATCGAGGAAGCTGTTGAAACCATGGGGATGTATGATATTTATTCAAGGAGACGGTTTAGTATAAGAAAGAAGGATAAGGATGCAACTCTAGGGAATGTTACATTTTAAAAGAGATGGATCAGGAGTTCCCTGGTGGTCTAGAGGTTAGGACTTGACGCTTTCACTGCTGTGACCCAGGTTCAATCCCTGGCCTAGGAAGAACTGAGATCCCACAAAAAACTGCTGCAGGCTGCAGCCAAAAAAAAAAAAAAAAAAAAAAAAAGAGAGAGAGAGAGAAGAGCTTATAAAGGAGAATTAGGAGCAATAACAAGAAAGGTGAGAGGCCCAAACAGGAAAGAGCAATGTCCCAAGAGTTAAGGGGAAAGAGAACTGGGGTCACGTACTACAGGACATCAAAGAGGAAGAAAATTAAGAAGTGACCCTGGGAATTACTGATGAACCATTGGAAGGGTGGTTTTCATGGAGTGGTGAAAGCAGAAGGCAGCATGCAGTGGATCAAGGAGTAAATGGAGATAAGGAAGAAAGAAAGAGAGAGAACATTTGCTTTATAGAGGGAGAGGTACGTTAATTTTAAGTTGTGAAAGACTTTAACTAAGGAATAAGAGCCAGTTGGGATAGATAAAGAAAAGGAAAGAAGATGAAGAGACTAATGCTTTTCTTTTTTGAGCATTGTTGGATTTTTTTCCTTTTTGATTACCTATTCTACAAGTAATTCATGCAAATTAGCTCATTTCCCCTATGTACATCCTCAGATAGGAGTGGTTAATGGTTTTCTCTCCACTTCCCCTCCTTAGCACAGCCTTTGCACGCATGTGGTGTGAATACCTGAAGGAGAATATGGATGAGTCCCTTTGGACTCATTATAATGGAGGTATCGTGTCCTCTTTCAATGCTGATTTTTCAGCTATTGACTTGGAGAAATCTATGGTTTGAAAATCAGAGGGATTAAGGCTAATTGAATGTGGGGTGATAGGAAATCTTTTCCACTATCAGGATTCTTCTATTAATGTAATTGGGCAATTGTAGATTTTGTTTCTATTAAAGAATGTAAGTAACATTAAAGAGTGAAGCTGTTACTGCTGCTAGGAAAATGAATGGTCTTATTCTCTTTTTCAGTTTTTTTTCAAAAATATTCTCATATTCATAAAGAAAAAACGACTCTAAAAGAAGTCCCTCACAGAGCTTTGGAGTGTATGAAAGAAAATTTGACCATGGAAGGTAAAAATTCATGTGCCTATAATTCAGTTGTTGGCTATACTTAAAAGGATCCCAGATCAATATGTCCAATAAGATTCACAGGTAATTATACTAAGCAGTTGATGCCTATGATCATTTTAAGCTTTGAGGACATACATATATATATATATATATAAATTTCTAAAATTTTTGTGTGTGTATCTTTAATTTATCTGTGCAAGAATGTAGTCTCAATTGTGAAAAAGATTACATGGCTTTTGGCTCCACTTCTTTCTGAATTTTCTATGCATACTTTCTGTTTTTCTCACGCATTGCTTAAAACTCACTTGCTCAAGAGAAATCTAATTAATTTATGTTGGAAGAAGACATATTGTGTTTGCATCAAACATTTCTAGGAGAATACATAAAATACCCTTACAGTGCTTACCAAGGGAGACTAGGGTTGAAGATGTTGAAAGAGAAAGTTTTAGTTTTGTTTGATGGCAATGACATTAATTTTAATGTAGATGTGAATTATTTAAATTAAAAATTGACTATTTTTAGAGAGCAGTTTTTATTTTTACAGCTAAATTGAGCAAATAATAGAGTTGCAATATCACTTCCCTCTCCTGTACACAGAATTTCTCAAATTATTAACATCTCACATTATTACTTATGATACATTACAATTGTTGAACCAATATTGATAAATTAGGAGTTCCTGTCATAGCTCAGTGAGTTAAGGAGCGTGACTCTGTGAGGATGAGGGTTCAATCCCTGGTCTTGCTCAGTGGGTTAAGGATCCAGTATTGCTGCAAACTGTGGCATAGGTTGCAGGTGCAGCTTGGATCTGATGTTGCTGTGGCTGTGGAGTAGGCCGGCAGCTGCAGCTCTGATTTGATCCCTAGTCTGGAAACTTCCATATGCCTCAGGTTTGGTCCTAAAAAGAAAAAATATTGATAAATTATCACTCATTAAAATTCTTAGTTTGTTCAGATTTCCTTAGTTTTTTCCCTTAATGAAAAAAATTTTTTTCTTAGTGAAAGCTTTTTCTTAGTATTTTAATTGCTATTTTTTCTGTCCTAAGATCTCATCCAGGATGTTGCATTACATTTAGTTTTCATGTCTCTTCAGGCTCCTCTTGGCTGTCATTGTTTCTCAGATGTTTCTTGTTTTTGCTGACTGTGTCAGGTTTGAGGGCGATTGGCCAGGTATATTGCAGACTGTCCCTTTATTGGAATCTGTCTAATATTTTTCTAATGATTGGACTGGGATTATTGGTTTTTAAGAGGAAGATTACAGGCAGACATCAAGTACCATTCTCATTACATCATATCAAGGATACAAACTATCAAGATGGTTTTGAACTGTTGATGTTGAGTTTGAACACCTGGCTGAGATAGTGTTTGTCACATTTCTCAACTATAAAGTTATTCCCTCCTGCTTTTCATACTGTGCTGTTTGAAGGGAAGTTGCTATGTGCATGCCACAATTAAGGATTGGGGAGATACACTTCTTGTTTTTAGAGTGAAGTATTATTGAATTTAGTTTGCTTGGGTTGCCATAACAAAATACCACAAAGTGCATGTATTAAGCAATAGGTATTTTTTCACCGTTCCGGAAATTAGGCATCAAAGTGTAGCAGGGTTGGTTTCTGTTGAGGCCTCTCTCTCTGGCTTACAGATGGCTGTCTTCTCACTGCATCCTCACATGGCCTTTCCTCTGTGCACATGCAGAGAGGGGAGAGAAAGAGAGAGAGATGGAGCAATCTCTGGGTCTCTTATCCTTTTTATAAGGACATCAGCCCTAGTGGATTAAAGCTCCTTCCTTATGACCTCATTTAACCTTTTTAAAAACATTTTTAAAAAATTAGTTTTATTTTTTATTAGCATATGGTTGATTTACAGTGTTGTGTCAAGGTCTGCTGTATGGCGTAGTTACTGAGTCATACGTGTATATAATCCATTCATTTTCTCATACTATCTTCCATCATGTTCCATCCCAGGAGATTGGATATATTTCCCTGTGCTGTACAATAGGACCTCATTGCTTATTCATTCTACATGCAACGGTTTGCATCTACCAACCACAAACTCCTCTTCCATCCCACTGCCTCTCCCTCCCCTTTGGCAAGTGCAAGTCTGTTCCCCATGTCCATGAGTCTGTTTCTGTTTTTTGTAGATAGGTTCATTTGTGCCATATTTTAGGTCCCACATATAAATGATGTCTTATGGTATTTGTCTTTCTCTTTCTGACTCACTTCACTTAGTATGAGAATCTCTAGTTGCATCCATGTTGCTGTATATAGCATTACTTTGCTCTTTTTAAAGGCTGAGTAGCATTCCATTGTATATATGTACCACATCTTATTAATCCAGTCATTTAATCTTATTTGCCTTCTTAAAGGCCCTCTACAAATATAGTCACACTGAGGGTTAGGGCTTCAACATATGAATTTTGGGGGAACAAGGTTCAGTATGTAACATTCCACCTTCTGACCACCCCCCTCTCCCATTCACATTCTTCTTGCATAGAAAATACATTCTCTGGAGTTCCCATTGTGGCGCCGTGGAAACGAATCTGACTAGGAATGATGAGGTTGTGGGTTCAATCCCGGGCCTCTCTCAGTGGGTTAAGGATCTGGCATTGCCATGACCTGTGGTGTAGGTCACAGATGCGGTTTGGATCTGGTGTTGCTGTGGCTCTGAAGTAGGCCGGCAGCTACAGCTCCAATTACACCCCTAGCCTGGGAACCTCCATATGCTGCGAGTGCGGCCCTCAAAAGACCAAAAAAAAAAAAAAATCTACAGTTATCAAGATGTTCTTCAGCAGGTGGATAAAAAAACTGGTACATCCTTTAAATCAAATGGTATTCAGTGATTTTTAAATGAGCCACAATGTCATGAAAATACATGGAGGAAACAAACGCATATTGCCTAGTAAAATAAGCCAATATAAAAAGACATCCCGGAAAAGGCAAAACTATGGAGACAGTAAAAATTTCAGCAGTTACCAAAGTTTGGAAAGGAGGGTAGAGCACACAAGATTTTTAGAGCAGTGAAACTATTCTAATATTGTAACAACAATGACATTATGCATTTGTCAAAATCCATAGTACTTCATACATATATATTTTCATTTTTAGGGCCGCATCCACGGCATATGGAAGTTCCTGGGCTAGGGGTCAAATCAGAGCTACAGCTGAAGGCCTATGCCACAGCCACAGCAACACCAAATCCGAGCCACATCTGCAACCCACACCAAAGCTTGTGGCAACACTGGATCCATAACTCACTGAGTAAGGCCAGGGATCAAACCTGCGTCCTCATGGATACTAGTCAGATTTGTTAACCACTGAGCCACAACGGGAACTTCCTATACTCCATTTTCTTTATCCAGTCACCTGTTGATGGAATTTCTAAAATAGTCAAATTCCTAAAATCAAAGGCTGGAATGGTGGTTACCAGGGACTAGGGAGAGGGGAAAATTGAGAGTTATTAATCAACGGTCATATACTTTCACTTAAGAAAGATGGATAAGTTCTAGAGATCTGTTGTATGGCATTGTAACTATAGTCATCAATACCGTACACTTAAAATCTGTTAAATGTACAGCTCATGTTAAGTGTTTTACCACAAGAATAACAAGAATGTCACTTACCAGATGTACTTCCCTAGAGACAAAAATTTTGGCTGCAGGTTCATCTGATAGCTATCAGGTTTGTTCAGAGAATAATATAAGCTTTTATCCCTTGGAGATCTAGTGTCCATTAGCATGCTAACAATTTTATAAAGTTCTGCATTTATCCTTTTATTTACTCATTCAATACCGATTAACAAGTGCTGACTATGAGCCAGAAATTGGACATTGAACAGAACAGAAAAGCTTCTTTCTCTTACAGAATTTTTCCTATAGAAGGGGAAGAAAATAAACAAGTAAATATATTTTATGTGGTGATAAGTGCTGTTGTGTTAAAAGCAAAGTATTAAAAGGAGACAGCAGATGCATGGGGGTACTATTTTATGTAGGGCAATTGGAGAAGATTCCAAGAAAAGGAGACATTGAACAGAGATCTGAAGGAATTAACGAAGCAAACTGTGACTATATTAGGAAATGAGCATCTCGAGCAAGGGGAAGAGGTGGTGCAAAGGTCCTGTAACAGGAACATACTTAAAATTCTTAGGAAACAAGCTGACAAGTCAGCCAGGGGTGGTGTAAGTGGAGATGAAGTCAGAAGGTTAGTGTGAATCACATGCCATGGGAGGGAATTTGGCTCACATTGAGTCTATTTAAACATGTGAGAGGCCATGATTTCATCTTCAAAAAAGCTATAATCTAGTGAGAAATAATGATGGCCAGAAACTGGATAATGATGTATGATATGGCAGGATTCTGCATGTAATATACAGATACAGACAATAAAAAAGTTGACAGATTGGATATGAAGCATGAAAGAAAGATTTCTTGGCCTGAGAAATTGGAAAACCAATTGCTATCGAATTGCCGATTGCTAAGATGAGAAAGACAATGGAAGGACCAAAAATTTTTCATTTTGTGAGGCATCAAATGTTCTCTTTGGAAATATATATGTTCTTTTTGGAAAATATAAAATCTAAAATAAAAATATATGTTCTCTTTGGAAAATATATAAGTGGGAAGTTCCTGGATATGAGTATGTAAAGCTATAGGCTAGATTAGATCACTTGAAGAGTGACAGTGCAAGTAGACATTGAAAAGGGGTCCAATATTTGAGTTCATAGAGAGGAAGAAGAACTTGTAAAGGATATTAAGATATAGATCTTGCAGTAAGGGTGAATGACATACCAGAAGCCAAAGGAAGAAAATATTATAAGGGTTGAGTCATGGAGTTCCCTGGTGGCTCAGTGGGTTAAGGATCCAATGTTGTCATTGCAGCAGCTTGGGTCACTGCTATGGCATGGATTCAGCCTCTGGCCTGGGAACTTCCACATGCCAGCGGTGCAGCCAAAAATAAAAATTAAAAAAAAAATTGAGTTGTCACCTATTTCAATTGATCTCAATGAAAAGTTTAAGTTGGAGATGGGAGAGAACTGAAAAAGGATTTGGCAACAAGGATGTCTTCAGTGACTTTAGCAAGATGCATTTTGGTGGACTTGAGGGTTAGGAAGCCTTCTTAGGAGGGTTTGATAGATGTTGGGAAGAGGAAAACTGAAGAGGATGAGTAAAAACAACTTTCATTTAGAGCAGAGAGACGAAGATTGCTGATAGCAGACTGTGGCTCCCAGGGCAGAGTGGAATGTTGCCTTCCAAATGAAAAGATTTAAAGTATCCAAACTACCAGTTTTCTTTTCTTTCTTTCTTGTGTGTGTGTGTGTGTGTCTTTTTGCCGTTTCTTGGGCCACTCCCACAGCATATGGAGGTTCCCAGGCTAGGGGTCAAATCAGAGCCATAGCCGCTGGCCTACGATAGAGCCACAGCAACGCGGGATCCGAGCCACATCTGCAACCTACACCACAGCTCATGGCAACGCCAGATCCTTAACCCACTGAGCAAGGCCAGGGACTGAACCCAAAACCTCATGGTTCCTAGTCGGATTTGTTAACCAAGAGCCACGATGGGAACTCCCCAAATCACCAGTTTTCTACACAAAATGGATTTTCTTATATGATGGCCTGTTCTGTTACAGGGTTCTGGTTTTATTGCCTGGATTCTCCTCGCATGAATTACACCCTCAGCACAGATTTCTAACTAGTAAGGTTATACTAATTACAAACATCATTTATAATCCCATTTTGGGGAAATTATGTTTATCTCAACTGACTCAGAAAAAAATCAATTATTTATTTATGTAGTTAAAATTAAGTTATAGTTGACTTACAACAGTGTGTAAATTCAAGGTGTACAGGTATTGATTTTATGTCATAATATAATTGCTATATTACCATTAGCTAACGTCTCTAACATATCATATAATTACCATTTTTTTCTGGTGTTGGGAAGACTTAAAATCTACTTTCCTAGCAACGTTAACATTCACCATCTAGGTTTGTTGTCTATAATCACTGTACTGAGTATTAAATCTCCAGGACTTAGGTGTATGCTAGTTCTAAGTATGATCCCTTAAACAGCATCTCTCCCATTCCCACACCTCCCAGCCACTGGTAACCACCAATTTATTCTCTGCTTTTACAACTTTTTTTTTTTTTTTTAGATTTCACATGAAGAGATACCATATAGTATTTGTCCTTCTTTATCTGACTTATCTCATTCAGCATGATGTCCTCAAGGGCCATCCACGTTGTTGCAAATGGCAGAATTTTCTTTTTTCTCATGGCTGAATAGTATTCCAGTACATACACCACATCTTCTTTATTGGTTCATCTCTTGATGAACACTTGGGTTGCTTCCATAGCTTAACTTTTGTAAATAATGCTGCAGCGAACATAAGAGTGCATGTATCTTTTTTAACTGGTGCTCTTATTTTCCTTTTTTTTTTGTCTTTTTGCTATTTCTTTGGGCCACTCCCGCGGCCCATATGGAGGTTCCCAGGCTAGGGGTCAAATCGGAGCTGTAGTCACCGGCCTACCCAGAGCCACAGCAACGCGGGATCTGAGCTGCCTCTGCAACCTACACCACAGCTCATGGCAACGCCGGATCCCTAACCCACTGAGTAAGGGCAGGGACCGAACCCGCAACCTCATGGTTCCTAGTCGGATTCGTTAACCACTGCGCCACGACGGGAACTCCCTGGTGCTCTTATTTTCTTCTGCTAAATACCCAGAGTGAAATCGCTGGCTCTTTTTCTTTTGTGTATCTCCTGCCTACTTATTGTGGATGTAGATGACTTTATTCCTTTTGTCTTTTAACCATACCGCTAGCTTTAAAGTGGTTGATTTTCTACTCATACCATATATTTGCCTTTACTGATGAGGTTTTTCCTTTTGTAATGTCTGTGGTCTTTTCACTTAGAGAAGTCCCTTTAATATTTTTGGGAAAGCTGGTTTAAGTGGCTCTAAACTCTTTTAGCTTCTCTGTAAAACTCTTTCTCTCTCTTTCAGTCTGAATGAGTGCCTTGCCAGATAGTGTATTCTTGTTATTTTTTTCCCTTTCATCAAATAATTGTGCCACTCCTTCCTGACCTGCAGAGGTTCTTCTGAAAAGCCCGCCTTATGAGAGTTCCCTTGCACATTGCTAATTGTTTTCCCTTGCTGCTTTTACAACCTCTCTTTATCTTTAAAACTTGCCATTTTTATTACAGTGTTTCCGGATGTGGACTTCTTTGGGTCTCTCTGTGCTTCTTGGACCTGGATATCTGTTCCCTTTTCCAGGCGAAGGACATTTTTCAGCTATCATGTCTTCAAATATATTCTCTGCCCCTTCCTCTCGCTTCTGCTTCTGGGACCCCAGGAATGTGAATGTTAGTATGTGGATGTTGTCCCAGGAGTCTCTTAAACTGCCCTCATAAATTTTTTTTTTCTTTGTGTTCAGTTTGGGTGATTTTCACTACTCTTTCAGTTTGCCGATCCAGTCCTCGGTGTCATCGGATCTATTGTTGATTCCTTGTGGTGTATTTTTAATTCCAGCTATTGTGTTTTTCAGCTCAGTTTGGTTCTTTTTTATATTTTCCAGCTCCTTCTTAGACTTCTCACTATATTCATCCTTTCTTCTGAGCTTGTCTAGTATTTTTCTGATCACTACCTTGAACTGTTTAATGGGTACATTACTCATCTTTGCTTCGCTTAGCTCTTTTTCTGGAGTTTTATCTTGTTCCTTTTTTTGGATTCTCTGTTCTTATTTCTGCACATGAGGTATGTCAGTTATGTTCCTGGATTGTGGAGAAGTGGCCTTATATAGGAGGTGTCCTGTGGGGCCCAGCAGCATGTTCTCTTCTGTTCACTAGTGTTATGTGCTCTAAGGGTGCCTCCTATGTTGGCTGCATGGGACCTTCTGTTGTGGCAGGGCCAACTACTGTGGGTGCATCACTAGGCAGGCCTGGCTTCTGGGCCTGGTCCCTGCCAGGCACTGTCTAGTGCAGAGGTTGTTTGCCCAGTAGTTGGGAGGCCATGTCCTGCTGTGGATGGCTGCAGGTCCCAAAGGCCCAGGACTAGTGCTAACCCACTCTTCGGGCAGAGCCAGGTCCCAGGTGTCTAGGTGTTGGGGGCGAAGGGGGTTCCTGGAGCTGATACTGGTTGCTGGTGGGCAGGGCCATTTCCTCTTATGGCTGGGTGTGGTCCCTGGGGGAATTCTGTGGCTGGTGGTGGTCCACTGGTGAGTGGAGCTGGGTCCTGGTGGCTGGCTGCAGGGCCTGATGGTTCTGGAGCTGTTGGCCTACTTGTGCACAAGGCCAGACTTGGGGGTTCCAGAGCAGGTGCTGGCTTGCTGGTGGGTTTTGACATTGCTGGCTGAGGTCACAGAGGGCCCAGGCCTACAGCTAAACAGCTGATGGGTGGAGCCGGGGTTCTGGGGTGGCTCTGCAGGACCTTGGAGCCGGCATAAGACTACTGGTAGATGGGGCCAGGGCTGGGATCTTAGGGCTGTTGCCCACCTGCTGGTGGATGTGGTTGGCTCTGGGGGGTTAGTGCTGGCCTGCTGGTGGGTGGGGATGTGTACTGGGCCCTTTGGTGGGCAGGGCTAGCATTTGGGGTGGATGGGGGCTCAAGTGGACCTATGGCTGCTGACAACCTGCTGGTGGGTGTGGCTCTTTTCCTGCACAACTTGTTGCTTGGCACTCAGGACAGGTGCCAAGAAGCTGGTGGTTGGCATTGGGTCTGAGAAGCTAACAAGCTGGAGGAAGAACTGAAAAATGGCACTTATCTGCACCAGCGCCCTTGTGGGAGAATGAGCTCCCCAAAGGGCTGCTGCCAGTGTCTATGTCCCCAGGGTGACTCCCATGTGCCTCCTGCCTCTCTCTGGGAAGTTCTCCAAGATTAGCACGTGGGTCTGACCCATGCTCCTTTTAAGTTAATGCTTCTTCCTTATATTTTAGAACATGTGAGGTTTTGTGTGTGCCCTTTAAGAGCAGAGTCTCTGCAGAGCTCCCTGTGGCTCAGAGGGTTAAGGATCCGGCATTGTGGAGTTTCTTTTGTGGCTCAGTGGTAATGAACCTGACTAGTATCCAAGAGGACTCAGGTTCGATCCCTGACCTTGCTCAGTGGGTCAGGGATCTGGTGTTGCCATGAGTTTGGTGTAGATCACAGATGTGACTTGGATCCTGCATTGCTGTGAATCGACCCCTAGCCTTGAACTTCTAAGTGCTGCAGATACAGCCCTAAAAAGCAAAAAAAAAAAAAAAAAAAGGAGAATCTCTGTTTCCTATAGCTCTCTGACTCTTCTAGTAGCAAGCCCCATTGGCCTTCAATGCAATGACATTTTGGGGGCACATCTTCCCAAGGCATGACTGGGGAACGTGATGTGGGCTTGGACTCCTCCCTTCTTAGAACGTTTTTTTTTTTTTTTAAATAGCCTCACTCCCAGAATATGGAAGTTCCCTAAACTGCACTGCAGCTGTGGCAACGCCAGATTCTTTAACCCACTGGGCCAGGCCAGCGGTGGAATCTGCTGTGACTCGAGCTGCTGCAGTCAGGTTCTTAACTCACTGCACCACAACAAGAACTTCTCGAGTTCTCTTTCTTTTATGTATGTATTTATTTATTTATTTATCTTTTAGGGCTGCACCCATGGCATATGCATATGGAGGTTTCCAGGCTGGGGAACAATTGGAGCTATAGCTGCTGGCCTACGCCACAGTCACAGCAACACAGGATCCAAGCCACATCTGCAACCTACACCACAGCTCATGGCAACGCTGGATCCTTAACCCACGGAATGAGGCCAGGGATCGAACCCAGGTCCTCATGGATGCTTGTCAGGTTCGTTAACCACTAAGCCAGGAAGGGAAGTCCTCAACTTTCCTTTTAAATAACTGTGTAAAGCTTCAGATGCAGTGAGAGTACCTTAAAATAACAAAATGATCTGAATTCCTTCCTTCCATCCCTTGTATCAGTGCTATAATGTATTTCACTTACACATTATAGTTGATATTATTATTTTGAACAAATTATCTGATAGATCAATCGAGAATTTGAAAAATAAAAGTTTTTATTTTACTTTTACTTATTTATTCTTTGATATTCTTTCTTTCTTCATGTAGATCTATGTTTCTGACCTATACTATTTTTCTTTTCTCTTAAAAACATCTTTCAACATTACCTGCAAAGCAGGTCAACTGGCAATAAACTCCTTCAATTATGTTTGTCTGAAAGCGTTCTTATTTCTTATTCACCTTCGAAGGTTAATTTTGCAGGTTACAGAATTAGGGTGCTAGCTTTTTTCTTTCAACACTTTAAATATTTCACTCCACTCTCTTCTTGCTTCTGTGGTTTCTGTGAAGTCTGAGGTTATTCTTATCTTTGCCTTTCTATAGGAGGTGTTTTATGCCTTCTGGCTTCTTTAAGGAGTTTTCTTTTTTCTTGGCCACACCCAAAGCCTGTGGAAGTTCCCAGGCCAGAAATTGAACCTGTGCTGCAGTAGTGACCTGAGCCTCTGCAGTGACAATGCTGGATCCTTAACCCACTGCACCACAGGGGAATTTTTTTTTTTTAAATACAAATTATATCTCTGCTTTTGTTTAATTTAATTAATTTATTTATTTTGGGTCATGCTTGCACCATGTGGAAGTTACCAGGCTATGGATTGAACCCCCACCATTGCTATAAGCTGAACCGCAAAATTGACAATGCCAGATGACTAATCTGCTGAGCCACCCGGGGATGGGGACGCCTTCAAAGTGTTTTGTTTTAGTATGTCTTGTATTTTTTTCTCACGAGCTGCACATGATGTACCAAGTAAAAGCAACTGCTATAAATAGACCTTAACCTGTTGCCACATCCAGCGCTGCAGGGAAATGGGGAATCCTGGAAGAGAGACGGTGCCCGTATAACAGATCACACAAGACACTTACGTTTAGAAAGTGGGGGACCAGGAGGCACTCTGTTCCGAGGAACAAAGGCCCCTAGGCTTTTAGTCCACTTGATTTTTATTAAGGAAGGTGATGAGATTAGTGGGCAGGGACAGGTAGAGGCAATAATGAGATTATCTTCTTAGTGATATCAAAGGGGGTATCCTTAGGACTTAGTGCAGCTGTTTATAGAATGACCTGGTTAATGCATAAGTCCTTTATCTTGTCTTGGATGGAGACTGTACTTTAGAACTCTGAGTCCATAGATACTTGCCTTCTGCCGAGTTCTGCTGTTCCTTGGTCTGCAACACCCTGTGTGACAGTGAGGTGTGGGTGTGGGGGAATTCTATAGTTCTATGATTTGATTCACTCTTTTATGAGTCTTTGCCTTTGGGCTTTGAACTTACAAATTCTTCTCAGTTGTTTTCATTACCCCCTTGAAGTGGGCCAGGTGGCTAGAGTGGGCTTCCTTAGTTAGTTGGGATCTGATAAAATCTCCAGCAGGTTAGGCTCTGGTTAGATGGTTTCTCCTGAGGGCAAATATTGTTAAAAAGAAAAGAGGGAGTCCCCATCATGGCTCAGTGGTTAACGAATCCGACTAGGAACCATGAGGTTGCGGGTTCGATCCCTGGCCTTGCTCAGTGGGTTAAGGATCCAGCATTGATGTGAGCTGTGGTGTAGGTCGCAGAGGCAGCTCGGATCCCGTGTTGCTGTGGCTCTGGTGGCTACAGCTCTGATTAGACCCCTAGCCTGGGAACCTCCATATGCCTCGGGTGTGGCCCTAGAAAAAGATTTAAAAAGAAAAGAAAAAAGAAAAGAAAAGAAAAGAATATGCTGCTGTGTTTCAAAATGGTACCTTTTGCTCTGTTTTTGCCAGAAGCACAGAATTTTTCTTAGATATTTACTATGGGAAGTGGGTGGAACTCCGGGATGTAAAACTCACAGAAGTGTGGGGGTCTCCACATTGACCAGGTCCCCCTGGACTTTTTATCTCTTAGAGTTGTCCACACGGAGTTTATAGCTATTTCACAATTATAGATCAGGCTTCCTTACCCCGGGACTGGTTCCCAAAGAGGTTTCTGCTCTAGTAAATTGTGATTCTCTGTATTTGCCTGGGTGTCTCTCCAACTTTGGGGGCAGTGGTTTGCTTTGTCAAGAGTCATTGATCTTGAGTTTGTTTAGCTTTTTCCTAGATAGAATAGAGTGATGAAGGAGTTCCCATCATGACTCAGTGGTGGCAAGCCCGACTAGTATCCATGAGGATTTGGGTTTGATCCCTGGCTTCAGGTTCAGCCCTAAAAGACAAAAAAAAAAAAAAAAAAAAAGAAAGGAGTGATGACTTCCAAACTTCTTACTTGCAAGGCTGGAAACCGGAAGTCTGTTTATTTGTTGTTGTTTTACTCTATTTTGTCTCTGTTATTAGGTTGAGTAATTTCTGTTATTCTAGCTTTTGATTTACTAATTTCTCTGTCCTCTTTATTCTGCTGTTGAGCCCATGCAATGAGCTTTTAATTTGGGCTAATATATTTTTCAATTATAAAATTCCATTTGATTCCCCCTTATATCTTTAATTTGTTTGCTGAGATTCTCTATTTCTTTGCTGAGGTTTTCCATTTTTTTTATTTGGTTCAAACATTTGTAGTTTATTAATGAAGCATCTTTCTATGGCTTCTTTAAAATCTTTGCCGGATAATTCCAATATTTCTCTTATCTTGGTTTTGATATATGTGTTTTTTCTTTTTTTAAAACTAATTTTTGGGGAGTTCCTGCCATGGCTTAGTGGTAACAAACCTGACTAGTATCCATGAGGATGCGGGTTTGATCCCTGGCCTTGACAGTGGGTTAAGGATTCGGTGTTGCCATGAGCTGTGGTGTAGGTTGCAGATGAGGCTTGGATTCAGCAATGCTGTGGCTATAGTGTAGGCCCACAGTTGCAGCATAGATTCGACCCCTAGCCTAGGAATGCCGCAGGTGTAACCCTAAAAAGACAAAACAAAACAAAACAAAAAAACTAATTTTTGAGAACTTTGTGGTTTTTGGTCTGAGAAGAAGTTTTCCCTGAGACCTGAATATTTTTGTATTATGTTCTGAGAATCTGAATCTTACTTAAGCTTCTATTTTATTTATTTATTTATTTATTTATTTATTTATTTATTTATTTATCTTTTCTAGGGCTGCTCCCGTGGCATATGGAGGTTCCCAGGCTAGGGGTCTAATCAGAGCTATAGCTGCCAGCCTACGCCACAGCCACAGCAACGCCGGATCCGAGCTGCATCTGCAACCTATGCCACAGCTCACGGCAATGCCAGATCCTTAACCCACTGAGCAAGGCCAGGGATCGAACCCTCAACTTCATGGTTACTAGTTCGGATTTGTTAACCCCTGAGCCACGACGGGAACTCCTTTAAGCTTCTATTTTAGCTGGTTTTTCCTGACACCACTCTGGCAAAGGAAACAGGCCCCTACCTGGTTACTGCCTATGTGGGTGGACTTGACCTCCTTGCTACCGAATGGGTGGGGCAGAGTATCCTTGTTGTCCCCAGGTTGCCCCCAGATGCAAGTTCTGGTTTCCATGTAGTCTGCCATGGTTCTTACTTTTTATAAAACACACACTGTAAAAATTCCTTTTCTTATATGGCACTGATATGGCCTTCTTCTTAATACAGACAAAGACTGGAGTTGCTGTCCAAAGAACTGGACGTCCTTTGGTTCTAACTGCTACTTTATTTCTGTTGAAAGCGGTACATGGGATGAGAGTGAGAAAAAATGCTCAAGTGTGAAGACTCACCTGCTGGTGATCACCACCAAGGCTGAACAGGTACTTTCTTTCTTTTTTTCTTTTTTTTTTTTATAATTTTTTTATTTTCCCACTGTACAGCAAGGGGGTCAGGTTATCCTTACATGTATACATTACAATTACATTTTTCCCCCACCCTTTGTTCTGTTGCAACATGAGTATCTAGACAAAGTTCTCAATGCTATTCAGCGGGATCTCCTTGTAAATCTATTCTAGGTTGTGTCTGATAAGCCCAAGCTCCCGATCCCTCCCACTCCCTCCCCCTCCCATCAGGCAGCCACAAGTCTCTTCTCCAAGTCCATGATTTCCTTTTCTGAGGAGATTGAACAGGTACTTTCTAATGAATAATGGAGTCAGGAGTGTTACCTGGCTTTTTAACATCTCCTTTGGCTAAGAAGGAGAAATTTATCATCTTGGGATATTAGTGCTGTGGCAGGAGGCTTTCGAGAAAATAGAAAAGGCTACCTAAGGTTTTACATTCAATGCTTTCTTCCTGAATCTATAAAACCAACCTGCCCCAAATAAATTGGGGTATTGAAAATATAATTTGTCAAGGGTTGAGTGGAAGGATGAAAATATTTCAACCTGAAACATCAGTTTACTATTTCAATGTGTACATGTTTTATAAATTATTAATGATTTAACAGAGAAGAGGTATTAAGTCACGTTGTGACCTAAAGTTCAGTCATGAAGAGTCACAATCAACAATCAGAAATGAAGTTAAGGGAGTTCCCGTCGTGGCGCAGTGTTTAACGAATCCGACTAGGAACCATGAGGTTGCGGGTTCGATCCCTGCCCTTGCTCAGTGGGTTAACGATCCGGCGTTGCCGTGAGCTGTGGTGTAGGTTACAGACGCGGCTCGGATCCCGCGTTGCTGTGGCTCTGGTGGCTACATCTCCGATTAGACCCCTAGCCTGAGAACCTCCATATGCCGCGGGAGCGGCCCAAGAAATAGCAACAACAACAACAAAAAAGACAAAAGACAAAAGACAAAAAAAAAAAAAAAAAGAAATGAAGTTAAGAATCTTTACATTTAGGCATTCCCGTTGTGGCTCAGCAGGTTGAGAACCCGACTGGTTCCATCCCTGGCTTTGCTCAGTGGGTTGGGGATCTGGTTTGGCTGTGAGCTTTGGTGTAGGTCACAGCAACTGATCCCTGTTGCTGTGACCGTGGTGGAGGCGCCAACTGCAGCTTCAATTTGATCCCTAGTCTGGGAATGCAGGCGCGGCCCTAAAAAGAGAGAGAAAAAAGAATTTCTATATTTATAAAAGGAAAATTATTTGTTTGTTGTTGTTGTTTGCTTTTTAGGGCCGCACCTGCAGCACATGGAGGTTCCCAGGCTAGGGGTCGAATCGGAGCTGTAGCCACCAGCCTATGCCAGAGCCACAGCAATGCAGGATCCAAGCCGCATCTGCAACCTACACCACAGCTCACGGCAACACCGGATCCCTGACTCACTGAGCAAGGCCAGGGATCGAACCCGCAACCTCACGGTTCCTAGTTGGGTTCATTAACCATTACACCACGACGGGAACTCCCACAAGTGGTATCTTTGATCCAGCACTGCTCAGCCAGGAGAGACCTTGGCTCCTCGGCAGGGCTCCCATGTGGCTCTTTCTGGATCCTCTCCTTTTCATCTCTTCTCCCTGAAGCTGTAAAAATTCAATTCAACCTGAACACTTGAAAGGCTATATATAACTCCTTCCTTTTCTTCCCTTAGGATTTCATCATCCAGAAGCTGGATGAAAACAATGCTTATTATGTGGGGCTGTCAGACCTACAGGGAAAAAATAATTGGCAATGGGTTGATCAGACACCATACAATGAAAGTGCCACGTGAGTATAGAATTAGGAAAAGGAATCCTGTGTCCTGCACCATACAGGGGTTTTAGGGCATTACACCTGTCAGCTATTCAAATAAGATAGCTCACTCTTTTTTTGGAGTTCCCATCATAGCTCAGTGGTTAATGAACCCAACTGGTATCCATGAGGACGTGGGCTTAATCCCTGGCCTTGCTCAGTGGGTTAAGGATCCAGCATTGCTGTGGCTGTGGCATAGGCCAGCAGCTATAGCTCTGATTCAACTCCTAGCCTGTGAACCTCCACATGCTTCGGGTGCAGCCCTAAATAGACAAATAAAATAAAATAGCTCACGCTTCTTTTAACTCTTGGGCACTAGGTTAAATGATTGTATCTATTATCTCATTCAATCGTCACAATAATTCTATGAGGCACAATAATTCATCTCACTGTAGAGATGAAGAAACTGAGTTTATTTTATTTTTTTGTCTTTTCTAGGGCCACGCCCACGGCATATGGAGGTTCTCAAGCTAGGGGTCGAATCGGAGCTGAAGCTGCTGGCCTACGCCAGAGCCACAGCAACACAGGATCCAAGCTGAGTCAGCGACCTACACCATAGCTCACAGCAACGCCAGATTCTTAACCCACTGATCAAGGGATCGAACCTGCAACCTCATGGTTCCTTGTCGGATTCGTTAACCACTGTGCCACAACGGGAACTCTGAAGAAACTGAGTTTAAAGAGTAGAGATAACACAGTGGTTATCTAGCAATGACAACAGTGGTCCTCAAACCCAGGTCAGTTTGACATCCTGGTCTGTGCTTATAAACACTACTTTATACCTAAATATGATGAAAGTTATGTCAATTAAGATCATAATCAATTATTAAGATCAACTATCTCTCATAAAGCAAATGAGCTAAATTCTGACAGTCTTACCTCATATTTAGGTAGTTTTTTGAAAACTCAAGTACTTTGTACATTACTTCCTTTGCTCCTTGCATCACTGTGTGAAATATACAGGGATAGTAATCTGGTCTCTGAGAATCTGTGAAGTGAAAATACTTGTCCAGTGGGAGTTCCTACTGTGGCACAGTGGAAATGAATCCAACTAGTATCCGTGAGGATGTGGGTTCGATCTCTGGCCTTGCTCAGTGGGTTAAGGACCTGGAGTTGCCGCGAGCTGTGGTGTAGGCCGGCAGATGTAGCTGTGATGGGACCCATAGCCTGGGAACCTCCATATGCTGCAGGTGTGGCCCTACAAAGCAAAAAATAAAAAAATCACTTGTCCAAGCTATCAGGGATAGTAGCAGATTCAGAGATTTTAACTACTTCTTCAGACTCCAAAAGCAGTGTATTAAAAAAAGAAGCAAGCTACCTTGACACTTGAGACAAGCATGAAATCTTTCATATCATTTAAGGGAGCCTATGGGCTGACAGTTCCCTGGGAACAGGATAGAAGATGGACAAACAGGAGAGAGCTTCTGGAATATCTGTTGGGAGACTGTCTAATGCAATAAGATAATGCAGTACTTGATGATGTAAGAACAGTTTTCAAGGGAAATACCAGAGACACAGATGGAGGAAAAGCTCCATGAGAAGTGGGAAGGGATGATTTGGGCCTCTCTGATTTTGACTTCCACACAGTTCCATCTCAGCTCCTCCATCTCCCCACCCCCTTACGGCCTCTTTTCAAAGCACAGTTTAAAGACACGCTTTCAGGAGTTCCTGTCTTGGCTCAGTGATTAATGAATCTGACTAGGAATCAAGAGGTTGCAGGTTCGATCCCTGGCCTCGCTCAGTGGGCTAAGGATCCGGCGTTGCCATGAGCTGTGGTGTAGGTCACAGACACGGTTCGGATTCCATGTTGCTGTTGGCTGTGGCGTAGACTGGCAGCTGCAGCTCCTATCAGACCCCTAGCCTGGGAACCTCCATATGCTGCGGGTGCGACCCTAGAAAAAGAGAGAGAAAGAAACATTCTCATCCTTTTTCTCCCTTTCTGGCATGCAGATTCTGGCACTCAGGTGAACCCAATGATCTCAGTGAACATTGTGTTATACTACATTTTCGTGCTTCACCAAGAAAATGGGGTTGGAATGATGTTCGTTGTAATCAGCATCAGAAGTTTATTTGCAAGATGATGAAGATTTACTTATGAGTGGAACATTCTCCATGATCGTGTGGTTGAACTGGTATTCACCATCATTGAGATAGCTAATTTGTTCTTTTTTTTTTTTTTTTGTCTTTTGTCTTTTTAGGGCCACACCCGAGGCACATGGAAGTTCCCAAGCTACGGGTCTAATTGGACCTGTAGCTGCCGGCCTATGCCACAGCCACAGCAATGCCAGATCCGAGCAGAGTCTGTGACCTACCACAGCTCATGGTAACGCCAGATCCTTAACCCACTGAGTGAGGCCAGGGATCAAACCTGCAGCCTCAAGTTTCCTAGTTGGATTCGTTTCGACTGCGCCACAAAGGGAACTCCTAATGTGTTCTCGTTATTCCTGTGTAAGTCTTTTATAAGGGATCTTCATAAAATTTTTCAGTAGTCTGTCACCTCTTCCATGAACAAGAGACTCATTCATCCGTTCATTTATTCATTCATGAAATCTAAAATTTTAGGGGTGCAAAATTTGCCCCCCTGGAATGTCTTTTTGGCATGTGCATTATTTCAGGCTGAAAGCAATCAAGGCCCAAAAGGCTCAGGAAGAAACTTTGACCTTCCCCCTATCTGTCTAAAGAATGGAGCTAGAGGACCGGTTCTAGAAAAGGAGGTATCTCTACAGATCACTGTACTAAGAACAAGGAACCGGGCAAAGTCTGTTTGTTAAAATTCCTCTCTGTGTCCCATTGTCTCTGCAGAGCTCAGCAAACATTTGTTTACTGAATCTTTGTTTGCCATCTCCTTGTCAATTGCCTTCCTCTCCCTTAAGGTCTCAAACCAGTACCTCCCAACATCCTCTTCTGTCTTAAGCTGCGTACAGTATTTAGGCAAGGGCTTCAGACCTTTTAGCGAGCTACCCAATTTTCCTGGGTCTCCCCCATGTATAAACATGTTATTAAATGTTTGTTTGATTTTTCTCCTGTTAATTTGTCTCACAGCAGTTTTAATTCTTAGGTCATCCGGAAGAACCTAGAAGGGCAGAGGAGAATTTCTTCTTACCTGACGACATGAACATACACTGAGCGTGGCAGAGACTATTCTGCAGGCAAATGGAGGCAGCATGAGCCACATCTTCTAATTTTGGTCTGATTGCTAAGGGGTTAGACACTGGTTAAGTTTTATGATGTGGTTTCTCCATCTGTCTGAATTTTCCTCTGTATGGGTTAGTCAACAGCAAAATCATTCCCGTCATTGCTTTTTTCATTTCTCTCAGACAGATGTATTATCTTGAACCAAAAGCATATTTTATAAAGGTGGAATGTAATACACATCCAGGGAAGATAAATTCCAGCTTTGTCCAAGTAGATTTTTTGGGCTTCCTAACATTCTCTGTTCAGTCTTGGGCTGTCATTTAACATCAGGGTACAAGCAAAGGGAAGTCAGAAATTGAGTGCTGGAGACTTAGAATTAGAGAATTGGCATTGGACGTTATTACGGTGAAGTTACATTCATCCATCAGGTATTCTGATAATTTTTTTCTTTGGTTAAATTTTAGTTTCTTTGTATGTATTCCCACTCAATTTCTGGTTGTATTTATATTCCTCTCTTTACTAAAGGTATTACAGATCATTTTCTCTCTACTACAATATATCATATTTACAATAAAACTAATTTGTTACATTAGCATGGTAATTATAATCAACCATGACAAAGCTGATTCTAACCATGGCTATCCCAGTGTGACCGCCTGAGATTATGCCCTGATTATCTTGATGCAAACAAGTAATTAATTTTGCCATCCATTTCCTGATTATATCTAAGGATGAGTTACTATTATACAGGTCTGATCTTATCCACTGCATGTAGAATTTACCGGCCCAGTTCTCAGAGACCAGCTCACATAACAATTCTGGCAGAATTCTTGCTGGCCTTTATTTACAATGAGTTTTCCCATTATTATTTCAATTCTAATATAGAGATGGAATGAAAGAAGGGCACGAAGAACCTCTTCACTAAATGCCTTAGATTGTCAGAGTAGAAGATGTGCTTGACTTGGAGTGAAATGGAAAATAGTAATAGTCAGTATTGGAATTTTTTTCTTCTCTCCACATTGTATTTTATGAATGTGATTTAGAGTCTTTTTGATTTTCCTTTGAGCACTAGCAAATTAAGTTTGGACATAACAGATTTTATGTTAAGATTTGTGTTTAAAGTGTGATATTAAAATGAAGCAGCCATCTGAGTATCCATTAATGGACAGAATTGTGAAAATAATAAAATAGCTCTTTCAAGCTACTGAGTTTTGGGGTGGCTTATTATTCAGCATATATAACTGAAAATCTTTTCAGTTATATTACAGTTTTGAATTAAGATTCTGCAAAATGATGTAATGTATCCAATCATACTGATGCCTCTAAAGAGATTAGTAATGATTTGGAAATGAGAGTAGATTAATTTTACTATTAGTGAATAATATACAGATTGAAGTGTTTATTTTTTTTATATCATTTAAAATTCCTATTCTTATATAGTAGGCATATTGTATTATACCACAGATGTGTTTCTTAAATAAATGTTCAATATTAAGTGTGTATACAAAACTAAATTTTTCCTACTACTAAGGATATGTGATCAGAAATTGTTCTCAGATCACTATTTTAGAAAATCAATCTTAAAATTCTTGCTTAAAGTAGAGGTAAATATTCCTTGAGGTTAGAAAAAAGATAGGCTAGATACAGAACTGTTTGAAGACAGGGTGCTTACATGTTGGCTTATCTAGCAGATGTATTTAAGTCTATAAATGAAATATATTTTGGAATTTTAGGCTCTATATTCATCTTTATAGTTGCTATTAAAAACAAATAAACATACAAAAAAAAAATCTATGAACACTTCCAGGCCTTTTGTTCGATCTATCACTTGGTAAATAGAAGGGAAGGTGGAAACTAGGGAAAATACTTTTGCCCATTGAAATCAAAATGATCAACCTGAAGGGAGTTCCCTTTGTGGCTCAGCAGTTAACGAACCTGACTAGGATCCATGAGGATGTACGGTTGATCCCTGGCCTCGCTCAGTGGGTTAAGGATCCAGCATGGACGTGAACTGTGGTGTAGGTCACAGACGAGGCTGGAATCCTGTGTTGCTCTGGCTGTGGTGTAGGCCAGCAACTGTAGCTTCAATTCAGTTCCTAGCCTGGGAACTTCCATATGCCACGGGTGTGGCCCCCCCAAAAAGATCAACCTGACTGTTTCTCTGAAAGTGGGAATCTGCTGATACTTGATAACCCTTTATGGCCTGTTTAATGTTAATTTTATTTTGATGCTCTTAATACTGCAGCATGGATTAATAGGTCTGTCCTTGCCAATATGGAAATCATCAATGGTGTGTACTTTGTCAAGGGTGAGTTTAATGGCCGTAGGACAGAAAACATAACAGGACAATTCAATTATATTAAGCCAGATGTCCAGTATAAGGGTTTGATTACATTCATTATATCTTGTCCACACACTGAAATGCCCTGCAGCACTTAAAACTGTTGCAAATGAAATCTAAACCAGTGTTTAAGACTGTGCTGCATATTGTTGGTCTGTTTATCCCTTCTTGCCTACGAAAAACTTTCAGCGTTGCTTAGTCACTTTCCTTATAGCCAAGGTGCCTTGAGATTGCTGACCTCATAGTCATCTCCGTGCATGGATGCTGGTTAGTACAAGGTAATGGAAATAATCACCCTAGGGGTTAGTTTTTAGGAAAAGGCACTGATTGCAAGTCACACCAATCAATTGCCTCTCCTAGCTCTCAGAGGACTCAGGGAGCTGACAAATATGAACAAAGACATATGTGGTCCTGCTTGTTACTGATCATCATTCTTTTTTTTTTTTTTCTTTTTGCTATTTCTTTGGGCCGCTCCCGCGGCATACGGAGGTTCCCAGCCTAGGGGTCCAATCGGAGCTGTAGCCGCCAGCTTACGCCAGAGCCAGAGCAACGCGGGATCTGAGCCGCGTCTGCAACCTACACCACAGCTCACGGCAACGCCGGATCGTTAACCCACTGAGCAAGGGCAGGGACCGAACCCGCAACCTCATGGTTCTTAGTCGGGTTCGTTAACCGCTGCGCCACGATGGGAACTCCTGATCATCATTCTATGACCAGGAGGGGAACTAGCCTTGGGATGACGGGAGCATCACGAATAGCAGAGCAGAACAGTGGAAAGAATCTGGTTTCTTTAGGGTATTGTTGAGCCACAGAATCCGCTATTTCCGAACTTTTAATAATAAAAGCTAATACATTTTCTAATTATTTAAGTCTGATTGAATCTTGATTGGTATAAAAAACATATTGTATATTTTTAGTGACCAAACTTCATTGGGGTTTAATTTATATACAGTAAAAAGGTGATATTTTCGGAGTACAGTCGAATGATCTCGACAAATAAATACAAATCTGCACCCTCCATGTCCATCAATATAAAGAACGTTTCCATCACTGTAGAACCTTCCCTCATGCCCCTACCCCAGGAGAGCAGTGATCTGATTTCTACCAACATATATTTGTTTTGCCAGCTCTAAAATTTCATGTAAGCGGAATAATAAAATATGCTCTTTTGTTTCTACCTTCCTTTGCTCAGTGTTTGTGACATTCGCCCACATTTTTGTATTTTTTTTCAACCATACATTCAGCTTTACTGTTGAGTTGTATTCCATTATATGTAATATGTCATAATGTTAGCCATTCTTTTTTGGTAACCTTCGAGTTCTTTCTAGGTTTTAAATATTATGAATAAACCTGCTATAAACTTTCTTCTATGTGTCTTTTTATGGGCCTGTGTTTTCATTTCTTTTAGATATATAACTACGAATGGGCTGTATCAACCCTTACAGCATCGTAAAGAATAGTTGAAATGCCCTAACAATCCTCTGTGTCCCACTTTTTCTTTTTCTTTTTTTTTTTTGCCTTTTTCTAGGGCTGCTCCCACAGCGTATGGAGATTCTCAGGCTAGGGGTCTAATCGGAGCTGTAGCCACTGGCCTATGCCACAGCCACAGCAACTCCGGATCCTTAACCTACTGAGCTAGGCCAGGGATTGAACCTGCAACCTCATGGTTCCTTGTCAGATTCATTAACCAATTAGCCATGACGGGACTCCTGTGCCCCACTTTTTCATTCCTTTTCCACTCTCCCATGACCCCTAGCCACCACTCGTCTTGTTACCGTTTCTATGGTTTCACCTTTTTCAGATTGACACATAGTAGGAGTATGGCTTTTTTAGACTGGCTTATTTCATTTAAGGTTTCTCCGTGTCTTCTTGTGGCTTGATAGCTCATTTCTTTGTATCGTAGAACATATTTCCTCATATGGCTGTACCACAATTTATATGTCCATCTATCAAAGGACATCTTGGCAGTTTCCAATTTTTGACAGTTGTGAATAAAGCTGCTGTAAACTTTCATGTGTAGGTTTTTGTGTCACCATGGTTTCAGCTCATTTAGGGAAATACCTAGGAGCCCAGTTGCTGGATTCTGTGGAAAGATTATGCATGACTTTGTTAGAAACTGCCAAACTGTCCTCCCCATTGGCTCTCTACATTTGCATTCCCATCAACAATGAATGAGACTCCCTGTTGCTTTACATCCTCACCAGCATTTGGTCGCGTCAGTGTTGGGGGATTTTAGCCTTTCTTTTTTTTTTCTTTTTTTTTTTTTTTGTTGTTGTTGTTGTTGTTGGCATTTCTTGGGCCGCTCCCACGGCATATGGAAGTTCCCAGGCTAGGGGTCGAATCGGAGCTGTAGCCACTGGCCTAGGCCAGAGCCACAGCAACGCGGGATCCGAGCCGCGTCTGCAACCTACACCACAGCTCACGGCAACGCCGGATCGTTAACCCACTGAGCAAGGGCAGGGACCGAACCCGAAACCTCATGGTTCCTAGTCGGATTTGTTAACCACTGCGCCACGACGGGAACTCCGATTTTAGCCTTTCTAATAGGCATGTAGTGGGGAGATTGCATTTTAATTTGCAATTCCTTAGTGATATGAAACATCTTCTCATATACTTATTTGCCATCGGTATGTCTTTTTTTGGTGAAAAGTCTATTTAGATCTTTTGCTCACTTTTTATTTTTTTATTTTTAAGTTTAACTTTAACTTTTATTTTTTTTTTTGAACAAAATAATGACATTTGCAGCAACATGGATGCACTAGAGACCCTCATACCAAGTGAAGTCAGAAAGAGAAAGACAAATACCATATGATATCACTTATATCTGGAATCTAACATACAGCACAAATGAACCTTTCTACAAAAAAGAAAACCATGGACATGGAGAACAGACTTGTGGTTGCCAAGGCGGAAGGAGAGAGTGGGATGGACTGGGAGTTTGGGGTTAATAGATGTAAACTATTGCCCTTGGAATGGATGAACAATGAGATCCTGCTGTACAGCACTGGGAACTATATCTAGTCACTTATGACGGTTTTGTTCACTTTTTACTTGTCTTCTTTTGTATGACGTCTTTGGTTTGAGTAATAGGGTAATGCTGGCCTCGTTGAATGAGTTAGGAAGAGTTCCTTTTAACTGTATTTTTTGGAAGAGATTGTAGATAATTTCTATAATTTTTTTTCCTTAAATGTTTCATTGAATTCACCAGTGAAACCATCTGGGGCTTGTGCGTTCTGTTTTGATGTTTATTAATTACTGACTCAATTCTTTAATAGCTATAAGCCTATTCAGCTATAAACCTAATAGCTATGATCTGTTTCTCCTTGGATATGTTTTGGTAGATGTGCCTTTTAAGGAATTAGGTAACTTTAGATAAGTAATCAAATTTGTGGGCATAGAGGTGTTTATAATATCCCTTTTTATTTATTTATTTATTTTTAATTTTCTTTCTTTTTCTTTTTTTTTTTGTCTTTCTGTCTTTTCTAGGGCTAAATCCATGGCATGTGGAGGTTCCCAGACTAGTGGTCTAATTGGAGCTGTAGCTGCTGGCCTATGCCAGAGCCACAGCAATGCCAGATCCGAGCCATGTCTATGACCTACACTGCAGCTCATGGCAAACCAGATCCTTAACCCACTGAGCAAGGCCAGGGATCAAACCCACAACCTCATGGTTCCTAGTCAGATTCGTTAACCACTGAACCATGACGGGAACTCCAAATATCCCTTTTAAAAAATGTGATTTGTCTCTACTTTGTAAGGCATTTAGTGAAGTATTTAAGAATAATGGTAATGAAGATAATACCTAAAAAGCACAACTGGTAAGTTGCATTCAGAACACTGTTAAATCAGTGAATGGAAGTGATCATTCTGAAGCACATGCAGTGGCATGTTAAAGTATGCTTTTAACAAAGATGTTTATAAGAATGCTAATTGTAAGCTGCTTTGAGAACACTTTCATAACAGTGAGTGGAAGTGATCCCCATTCTGTAATGCATGTAGTGAAGTGGCTTTTTTCCTTTTTTTGCTTTTTAGGGCCACACTCGTGGCATACGGAGGTTTCTAGGTTAGTGGTCCAATCGGAGCTACAGCTGCTGGCCTGCACACAGCCACAGCAACAAGGGATCCAAGCTGCGTCTTTGACCTACACCACAGCCACAGCAATGCCAGATCTCTAACCCACTGAGTGAGGCCAGGGATCGAACCTGCAACCTCATGGCCACTAGGTCAGATTCGTTTCCGCTGTGCCACAATGGGAACACCTTCATATTTCTTAATTACTCTTTTAATGTCCATGTGGGTCATTCGTGATAACTCCTTTTTTTAACTTCTTTTTCACTTCTAACATTAGTAATTTGTGTCCTCTCATTTTTTTCTTTGTTAACCCGCTAGGGGATTATCAATTTTGTTCCTATTTTTCGAGAATAAACTTTTGGTTTCATTGTCTTTAGTTTTTCTGTTTTCAATTTCATTGATTTCTGCTCTCATTTTTATTATTTATTTTCTTTTGCCTATTTTGGATTTAATTTGCTCTTCTGTCTTTATGGTTTCCTAGGGTGGAAGCTTAAATTACTGATTTTAGGTCTTTCGTCTTCCCTGACATAGGTATTCAATCGTATAAATTTTTGTCTAAGTGCTTATTTTGCTATATCCCATAAATTTTGATAGATTTCATTTGCACTTAGCTAAAATTTTAAAAAGTGGGGGCAATTCTTCTTTAAGCCATGTGTTCCTTAGGGTTGTGCCATTTAATCTCCAAGTATTTTGGGATTTTCAAGCTATCTTTCTGTTATTGATGTTTAGTTTAATACCACTGTGTGTTGAGAGAAGACATTGTGTAATTTCTATTATTTTAAATTTGTTAGGGTGCATTTTATGGCCCAGAACATGGCCTTTCTTGGTGATGTTCCATGTGAGTTGGGAGAAGAATGTGTACTTTGTTGTTTTGGGTACAATATCCTATAAATGTCAATTAGATCCTATTGGTTGATAGTGCATTCTTTTGAATTAGAGTTTTCATTTTTTCCAGATATACACCCAGAGGTGGGATTGCTGGATCATATGGTAGCTCTATTTTTAGTTTTTTAAGGAATCTCCTTTTTTTTTTCTATTTCAACTCCACAATTTTATTTTATTTTATTTTTTAAAGAATTTTTATTATAGGAGTTCCGTCATGGCACAGTGGTTAATGAATCCGACTAGGAACCGTGAGGTTGCGTGTTCGATCCCTGGTCTCGCCCAGGGGGTTAAGGATCCGGCATTGCCATGAGCTGTGGTGTAGGTCACAGACGTGGCTCAGATCTGGCATTGCTGTGGCTCTGATGTAGGCTGGCAGCAACTGCTCCCATCAGACCCCTATCCTGGGAACTTCCATATGTCGTGGGTGCAGCCCTAAAAAGGACAAAATACAAAAAAAAAAAAAAAAAAAGAATTTTTATTACAGTTTATTTACAATGTTCTGTCAATTTCTGCTGTAAAGTGACATATATATATACATTCTTTTTCTCATATTATCCTCCATCATGTTCCATCCCAAGTGATTAGATATACTTCCTTGTGCTTTACAGCAGGATCTCAACGCTTATCCACTCCAAATGCTATAGTTTGCATCTACTAACCCCAAACTCCCAGTCCATCCCACTCCCTCTCCCTCCCCCTTGGCAAACACAAGTGTGTTCTCCATGTCCATGAGTTTGTTTCTTTTCTGTAGATAAGTTCATTTGTGCCATATATTCGATTCTAGATATACATGAAATAATATGGTATTTGTTTCTCTTTCTGACTTAATTCACATAGTATGAGAGTCTCTAGTTCCATCCAGGCTGCTGCAAATGGCATTCTTTTGTTCTTTTTTATGGCTGAGTAGTTCCATTTTGTATTATGTACCACATCTTCTTAATCCATTCATTTGTGTTGATAGACATTTAGGTTGTTTACATTTCTTGGCTATTGTGAATAGTGCTGCAATATACATAGGGGTGCATGTATATTTTTCAATGCACCCTGATTTTTGTGGCTGCTGTCCTGTACTCCCCTTGATCACCTGGCTCATAAGTTCATATGACTCTTTTCTTCATTCAGTTAATGTGGTGTATCATACTTAACAGTTTTTTGTTTTTTGTGTTTTTTGTGTTTTTTTTTTTTTTTGGCTCTTTTTACAGCCACACCTGAGGCACATGGAAGTTCCTGGGCTAGGGGTTCAATTGCAGCTTGCAGCAACGCCAGATCCTTAACCCACTGAGCAAGGCCAGGAATCGAACCTGCAAATTCTGGAACACATGTCGGGTTCTTAACCTGCTGAGCCACAAAGAAAACTCCGAATATGGTGTATCACACTTATTGATTTGCATGTGTTGAACTATCCTTGCATCCCAGGGATAAATCCAACTTGATTGTAGTGTATGATATATTTAATGTGCTTTTGAATTGGGTTTGCTAGTATTGAGTTGAGAATTTTTGCAGCTATGTTTATCAGGGATACTGGCCTGTAATTGTAATTTTCTTTTCTTTTAGTATTCTTTTCTGACTGTAGTATCAGAGTAAAGCTGGCCTTATAAAATGAGTTTCTTTGATTTGAGGGGAAGAGTTTGAGAAGGATTAGTATTCATTCTTCTTCAATGTGTAGTGGAATTCATCTGTGATGCCATCTGATCCTGGGCTTTTATTTCTTGGGAGATTTTTGATTACTGATTTCATCTCCTTGCTTACTATTGTCTGTTTGGATTTTTTGTTTTTTGGAGCCGCACCCACAGAATAAGGAGGTTCCCAGGCTAGGGGTCCAGTCGGAGCTATAGCTGCCACCCTATGCCACAGACACAGCAACACAGGATCTGAGCCGTGTCTGTGACCTACACCACAGCTCACTGCAATGCCTGATCCTTAACCCACTGAGAAAGGCCAAGGATCGAACCTGCAACCTCATGGTTCCTAGTTGGATTTGTTTCCATTGCACCATGGTGGTGGGAACTTCTGTTCAGATTTTCTATTACTTTATGACTCGTCCTGGTCAGTTGTGTGTTTTAGGAATTCATCCATTTCTTCTAATGTATCTAATTTTAGGAGTATAATTATTAAAATGTTCAGGTTCAAAAGTAGTATATAGGGTAATTTAGCATTTCTCATATTTATCATCTTTGGATTCGTATCTTAAATCTTAATGTGAGAGCTTTCCAAACTATGAAAAGATGACAACTCTAAAGGATAATTTATCTGTGAATATAACATTAAAATATATTATTCCTTCTTCCTGCACCATGAAGCAAATATCTGAGATTAACTATTTTGAGAGATAATAAGGATTTTTCATTGCTTTGCTTTGTTATTTCCTGATATTTAAAAATGCCTATTTTACGGTGTGATGATAAAAAAGCAGATCATAAGAGTGTGAGGGAACAACTCAATCTGTTTTTTTATGTGAATTGGGAACATGTGGATCTAGACAACCTGAGACTTTCTTGAATGTTTAAAAAAAAACTTCAGACTTTAGTATAACCCATCATCACTAAAGTTAGCTCCATTTTGGCATTGCACAGTCAAGAGAGAAATGGGTTTAAAAATAGGTATTTCAGGAGTTCCCATCGTGGCTCAGTGGTTAATGAATCTGACTAGGAACCATGAGGTTGTGGGTTTGATCCCTGGCCTTGCTGAGTGGGTTAAGGATCTGGCGTTGCTGTGGCTCTGGCATAGGCCTGAGGCTACAGGTCTGATTAGACCCCTAGCCTGGGAACTTCCATATGCCACAGGTGTGGCCCTGGAAAAGGCAGAAAGATAAATAAATAAATAAATAAATAAATAAATAAATAAATAAATAAAATAGATATTTCATTAATCCAGGGGAAGTGGATTAGAAAACCCATATTTAACTAAGAGAAATATAGAGAAACCAAATTGAGTTGAGTATCCACAAGTCAGAAGAAAATGAAGGAAGGGAGAGAAGAAATGAAGTGAGAAACTGAGTGATCTCTGCATGTTTTTTCCAAAGAACAGAGAGCTTTAATCATAAGATATTGAAGATATCTCAAAGCATTAAGAATTTCCCTTGTTTGTTATTTATCCTTTATGTTTTTTTCATAGTTACTAGTAGTCAGAAACTCTCAAAAGGTCCATGAATTTTCCTTGGGATTAATAAAATACAGAGAGGTAGGCAGCCATGAGTCAACACATTTGTATTAAATAATGACTATTTTCCTGGTGTTATAAAAAGAATGGGGCCCCTAACCATCCCTGCTCTAAACTCTAGCTCTTACAGTTTAATGGGATGGACATTGAAAACTTATGTAAACTTATAACTGAATAAACAAATATAAGCAAGTTCTGAGATAGCAAAGTTTTTTCCTTGAGGTTGGGCTCCAAGAAGAGTGAGTATATTTAGGAGGGTTGGAGGGACTTAGCGTTAAATTGTCAGAGTCACAATGGCAAATTTTAATATTAAGACACAAGACAGAATAAATGTGGGAGAACAGGAGTAAACTGATCTGTGAGGGGGCTGTGCTCTGGTGGCTTGTAAGAACAAGAATCTCTCTAGCCTGACAAAGACAAAATGCATTATGAAAGAATGAATTCCTTTCCTCTTTTCCAGTGACCCATCAAAACTCTGTATAATGGAAAAGAGACAAGGGTATGTTTGTTTGTTTGTTTTTTCTTTTAAATATGACTTGCTGTTGAAATGCAGTCCTACTGAAATATATCACTTTGCCATGAGCAATCAAACTTCTCTGTTCTAATGTTGAAATTTCTATTCAATTTAATCTCCATTCTGGAGTCCAAATGAATGCATTCTGTTGTTTCACTTGGAGATTGTAAAAAAAGTATTTCAAACTTAACATTTGAAATAAGGCCCTACCTAGATTTTACTTAAAAACAGCTTTTCCTCTTTTTCGTTTCATTTTATGGCTGCACCCGAGGCACGTAGAAGTTCTGGGCCAGGGACTGAATCTGAGCTGCACCTGTGACTTATGTTGTAGTTGCAGCAATTCTGGATCCTTTAACCTATTGCCCCAGGCTGGGAATTGAACCCATAGCTCCAAAGCAACCTCAGCTGTTGCAGTTGTATTCTTAACCCATGGTGCCATAGCAAGAACTACAAAAACTGTCTTTCCTGTGCTCCCTATTTCAGTTTATTACTAAAAAGTACAAAAGAGTGTATGGCACGCCTGGGGCCACTCAGCAAGATCTCAGGATGGGGCGGGGGCAGAGAGAAAGCGAGAGGAAGGAGAGAGAGAGAGCAGACCTTGGGTTCTTCTTTTATTGGGGTCCAGGGTCTGGGCCTAGGGTTTGTAGGTTAACTTGCTACTAGTGAATTTAAGATATAAGAGTGGAAATTGAAGCACAGGAAGGGAAAAACAAGTGTCCAATGTTTGGTTATTTAAGTCAACGAGAGATTTTTAAAACAAAAGAAATTTTAAGGGTAGGGAGCAGTGTTGGAGGATGTCATTGAAGGGATGTGAATGCTGGTTGACCCACCAAATGGACCTGGGCAATTGCAGGCTCTTCAACCTGCTTTGTCCTTGGAACATACACTCTGCCCACTGTTCCTACACTAGGAGCCATTTCAAGGATGAAGCCTTGAAAGAGTAATGTGTTGTTGAGACCATCTGGACTGAATATGTTACTGTGCCCTGTTAAGGCCTCTACATAAACTTTAAGATTTTGGCAGTTGGGTGCAAAGTTCTACTCATTTTGTGCTGCCCAAGGCAAGCCTCATGTGTGAATTCTCATGCTTATTAAAACCACCTACTACCAGTCTGGAATGGTCTGCCTTTTTCTTTGGTCTCTCCTTACCCTCCATGTACCAGCACCAGTTTCAGATTTAACCTGGGAAACTTCCAGGTTTTAAACCAAAAGGTAGCCTGGCTCTTTATCTAGAAAATCCTGAATTTGTCACCAAAAACTCTTAGAACTAATAAATACATTCAATAAAGTTGCAAAATGCAAAATTAATATGAAGAAACATATTGTATTTGTAGACACTATTGGTGAACTACCAGAGAGAAAGAGAGATTAAGGAAACAGGCCCATTTACAACTGAATCAGAAAGAATAGAACATTTAGGAACAAATCTAACCAAAGAGGTAAAAGACTTATACTTGGAAAAAGTTCAAGGCACTGATAAAAGAAATTGAAGATGACACAAGGAGATGGAAAGGTATACTGTGCTCATGGATTGGAACAATTACTGTTGTTAAAATGATGATACTACCCAGGGCAATCCATGGATTCAATGCAATCCCTATCAAAATACCAGTGGCATTTTTTCACAAAACTAGAACAAGTAGTTCAAAAATTGATGTGGAAGCACAAAAAGACGCTGAAGAGCCAAACCAATCTTGAGAAAGAAGGACAAAGCCAGAGGTATCAATCTCCCTGATTTCAAACTATAGTACAAAACTACAGTCATCAAAACAGTATAATATTGGCACAAAAACAGACGCATAGATCAATGGAAGAGAGAGCCCAGAAATTAATCCAATGAGAACTATGTCTAGATACTCATGTCGCAACAGAAGAAAGGGTGGGGGAAAAAACTGTAACTGCAATGTATACATCTAAGGATAACCTGACCCCCTTGCTGTACAGTGGGAAAATGAAAATAAAAAAAAAAAAGAAATTAATCCATACATATATGATCAACTGATCTACTACAAAGGAGGCAATAATATACAATTGGAAAAGACAGTCTCTTCAAAAAATGGTGTTGGTATAACCAGATTTCTACATGTGAAAGACTCAAACTGGACTACTTTCCCACACTATGTACAAAAATAAACTCAAAATGGACTGAAGACTTAAATATAAACCCTAAAATCATAAGAATTCCTAGAAGAAAACATAGGCAGTATGCTCATTGATATTGGCTAACACTATATTTTTGACATTCTTTTTAAGCAAGGGAAACAAAAGGAAAAATAAACGAGACAACATCAAACAAAAAAGCTTTTGCATGAAGGAAACAATCAAAACAAAAAGGCAGATATTTACAAATGATATATCTGATAAGGGTTAATATGCAAATTATACAATAACTCATAAAATACGGCATCAAAAAAACCAACTCAAAAAATGGGCAGAGAACCTAAACAGGCATTTTTCTAAAGACAAACAGATGGCCAATAGACACATGAAGATGCTCAACATCGCTAGTCATCATGGAAATGCAAATCAGAACCACAGCAAGAGAGTACCTCACACCTGTAAGAGTGGCTATTATCAAAAAATGCTATTAACAAATGGGAAGTGTTAGCAGAGATGTGGAGGAAAGGGGACACTCATGCTCTCTGGATGGGAATCTATATTGGTGCAACTACTATGAAAAACAATATGGAGAGTCCTCAAAAATTAAAAATATGACCACCACACAATCCAGCAATTCCATACCTGAGTATTTATCTGAAGAAAACAAAAACACTAATTAGAAAAGTGGCTCTAATGCCCTTTGTGGTTCAGCAGAAATGAGTCTGACCAGTATCTGTGAGGTTCTGTCCCTGGCCTTGCTCAGTGGGTTAAGGATCCCGTGTTGCCATGAGCTGTGCTGTAGGTCACAGATGCAGCTTGGATCTGGTGTTGCTGTGCTGTGGTGTAGGCCGGTGGCTTCAACTCTGATTCCACCCCTAGCCTGGGAACCTGCATATGCAGCAGGCACAGTCCTAAAAAGACCAAAAAAAAAAAAAAAAAAAAAAGATATACAAATCTTTATGTTCACTGAAATTTTATTTACCATAATCAAGGTATGGACGCAACCATATTGTCTATCAATAGATGAGTGGATAAAGATGTGATAATACATATATATATATACACACAGACACACACACACTCGAATATTGCTCTGTCATACAAAGCATGAAATCTTGCCATTTGCAATAGCATGGATGGAGCTTGAGGGTATTATGCCAAGTGAAATAAGTCTGACAGAAGAGGACAAATACCATATGATTTCACTTATATGTGGAATCTAAAATGAAAAACAAATGAGCAAACATAACAAAACAGAAACGGAGTCATAGATGCAGAGAACAAACATGATTTCCAGAGAGGAAAGGGGAGGAGGGATGAGTGAAATAAGTGAGGGAGATGAAACTTTCTTGTAAATTCCCTTTTTCTTTAGCAATTTTCAGTAGGCTTATTTCTGTTATTTGCAAGTGAGAAGACTTACCATATGACACAGGTTACACAGAAAAAAACAGGAAGTATGGAAGTGACAACCCGAAGGATTAAAATGGAATCTAAAAATATTGTGGCTTGGGGGACAGCCGTAACCTTAAAATGAAAATTGTGTGCCCTTGATTAAAAAAGAAATAGAGATATGTGTCTAACCTCAGTTTCCTACGTAGATCACCTGCTGTGTATAAAGCCAGCCAGTAGCCTGGAAGTATGGATGCTATCTACCCTACCTGAAGAAAGTTCTTTGGTTAATGTCTTTGACTACAGTCTAGCCTCTAGAGTGCAAAAGCAGCACTTAGGGGAATAAGCACGTACTCTCAGTCTGGATATGTTCACTCACGGACATTTCTGGTTTACACTGGACTGCCTACCTACAAGAAGCATACTGCCACAGATCAGTGTTCTTTACTTGTTTCATCAAAAGAGGAAACTGTGGATCCCCGTTGAGCCATTGCTTTGGTTTCATCTTGTTTGCCTATGCTGGTTTCATCACCACTGTAGTTGGTTTACAACGTTCCTTTTTTCTGCCCGTTGCAGACTCCTTTTCCAGTGTGACCCAGTCATAATTTCCATACTAGATATGTTCTTACTTCCTGTTTGTCATCTATGTTTTTAATTTTTCTGTCAGTTGGTATTTATCTGTGGTTTTTTACCTGGTGAAATGTCCCTTTCTCAGAGGACTATAATCCTCTGATGGGCTTGAGTGTCGTGTTACCCAGATCTGGATTTCAGTTCTAGCATACTGTCTATGGGAGGTCAGGCAAGTTTCTAGCTTTTCAAAGACTTGGATATGTTATTTGTGCAGGCGGGAAAATAATAGTACATGCTTCATTTTGTGAAGGTTATGCAAGTCAATTTCTGTTCAGTGCTTAGAACAGTGCCTAGCATATCCACAAATGTGAGCAATTATTGCTTTAGAGGTATGTTTTTTATAATGCTCCAGGTTATAGCTAGCATCAGCTGGTGCTCACATTCTCCTAGGTATATTGCTTGGGTGGCTTATATTAACTTTTTTTGACTAAAGGAATTATTTATTTATATTTTATTTATTTATTTTTGTCTTTTTGCCATTTCTAGGGCCGCTCCTGTGGCATATGGAGGTTCCCAGGCTAGGGGTTGAATCGGAGCTATAGCCACCAGCCTACACCACAGCCACAGCAACACCATCTGAGCCACGTCTGAGACCTACACCACATCTCAGGGCAATGCAGGATCCTTAACCCACTGAGCAAGGCCAGGGATTGAACCGGCAACCTCATGGTTCCTAGTTGGATTCGTTAACCACTGCGCCACGACGGGAACTCCCTAAAGTGAATTTATTTAGAGAGATACATATTTCACAGGCAGAATTTGGTCTGTCTCAGAAGGCGAGAGCAACCCCAATGATAGTTTTCAAAGTTTCTTAAAATAATTTGCCTAGTTTTATTTTTATGACCCCCTCATTGAAAATGGGGCAAATAAAGGCCAGAATTGTTCTAGGGATAAACTCTGAGGTTTTTTTGGTTTCGTTTTTTCTTTTTAGGGCTACATCCATGGCATATGGAAGTTGCCAGGCTAGGGGTTGAATTGGAGCCACATCTGTGACCTATGCCCATGTTCACAGCAACACTGGATACTTAACCCACTGAGTGACGTTGGGGATTGAACCCACATCCTCATGGATACTAGTTGGGTTTGTTACCACTGAACCACAACAGGAACTCTTTTCATTCTATTTTTATTTTTTATTAAAGAATAGTTGATTTACAATGTTGTGCCAATTTCTGCTATATAGCAGAGTGACCCAGTCATACCTATATATACGTTCTTTTGTCATATTATCTTCCATCTTGTTCTATCCCAAGAGTTTGGGTATAGTTCCCTGTACTATACAGTAGGATCTCATTGCTTATCCATTCTAAATATAATAGTTTGCATCTACTAATCTTAAACTCCCAGTCCATCCCTCTCTCTCCCCTGTCCCGCTGGGTAATGACAAGTCTGTTCTCTATGTCTGTGAAACTGTTTCTGTTTTGTAGTTAGGTTCATTTGTGCCATATTTTAGATTCCACATATAAGTGATATCATATGGTATTTATTTGTCTTTCTCTTTCTGACTTACTTCACTTGGTATGAGAATCTCTGGTTCCATCCATGTTGCTGCAAATGGCATTATTTTGTTCTTTTTTGTGACTGAGTAGCATTCCCCAAAATATTGTACTTCTGCTATCTTGGTGGCTGGTGTACTTTATTGACTTCATCTGCTAGCATTATTCAAAAGCCATGCATTTATTGTATTTTTAAACTCAGTAATTCTTGTTGGGATTTCATCTTCTAAGAGTTAAGTGAATCCCTCTTGTTAGCTCCCTTGCTTAGTATGTCTGACTAATTAATAACTTTGTAGCACGTTAGGCACCCTCTTCCTACTCAGTTACTTTGTATGAATTCTTGACTTCCCTTTCTACCTGGTTGTTAGAAGTAATAACTGAAGCACATTAGTCTTTCTGGTTGTTGGTGAAGAAAAGGACTTTTTCCCCATGTTACTATCTTAACATTTCCATGTCTATTATTTAGTTTTACGAAACAGAACAAGGAAATACCTATGCTTAGAAATGCATATATTCTTTCTGGAAGAAACAAACAAAATTATTAATTACATATAATAGTACCTTTGTTTTTTTACATAATTTTCCAGGCAGAGTTTACCTCAAGCATATCACTGTCTTTGAAAAATATAATATCCAGGAGAAGAAAAGCTTGAGGAAATGTTTATTTTATTTTTTTTAGGTATACTTACTCTTCTTTTAGGACATTGCTAAATTTTTTGGAACGAATATAAACAAATGAAAAAATTCTACATGACACCCTGGTCTAGTGACCTCAACATACTTATGAAAATTTGTACTGTATTTGAGTGTTGCTTTCTCAATTTCCTTCTTTCTTTGCTCCATTCCAGAGTGAATCAGAAGAAACCCCAATCTTTGAAAAGACTTCTTCTTTTGAGGTGTCTTTTATGTTGCGCAATTTCTAGTTTTACCAGAATAGGTAAGATTAACGCTTAGTGTCAAGAATTTCTGAATCTCTTTCTTTCTCCACAGAACTCTACCCTGGGGGAAAAAAAAATGCAAGAGGCTGCTGAGACTGCTGGTCTACCCAATCACTGAACCATAAGGGATTTAACATACCATGGGGCAAGAAGAACCGAAAGACAAACGTGAGTGCATTTTCTCCTTTCAATTTTAAAGAGACATTTAATTATGACTAAGGTTTGAAAATATGAATTGATGATCGTTGTAGTTGGGAGGATTGAAGATGGTGATAGGGATGAGGAGGCTGAAGGAAGTGTAAACGATTTTGGAGAAGGAAGGACACAGATTCAAACATTTGGGGTGTAGAAACTTCTTTATGAAATGTAAATTGGGGCAAAAGAGGAGATAAAGTATATAAAAAGTAAAATGAGGAGTTCCTGTCGTGGCTCAGTGGAAAAGAATCTGACTGGTATCCATGAGGACACAGGTTTGATCCCTGGCCTTGCTCAGTGGGTTAAAGATTTGATGTTGCCTTGAGCTGCGGTGTAGGTCCCAAACATGGCTTGGATCTGGTGTCTCTGTGGCTCTGACATAGGTTGGCAGCTGCAGCTCCAATTCGACCCCTAGCCTGGGAACATCCATACACCACAGGTGCGGCCCTAAAAAGCCAAAAAAAAAAAAAAAAAGGGTACAGTGAAAAGAGAGTAATTTGGGAAGATTCCTTACAGGGAAGAGAGAAGATACAGAAAACACACTGAAAGGGGCAGTAGTGTAACCTGAGTCTCTGAATTTATCTCATTTTATGTTTCACTTATGAGACACAAATGGATTCGTATTATAAGACCATTAAAAATACTTTTGAGAAATATATAGAACAAATGCAGAAATATGTAACTTTAAAATTAATGTTTCTCTGTCTCATCACCCCACACAAACTTCAATGGAATCACGATACAATGGTCCTGAAAAGTCACATTTTTATGTAACAATATGTTTGGGAGTTTTTTTCTGTCAATGCATGCATATGTGCATGATTATTTTAATTGCTATATAGAATTTCATCATATGACTTCACCATAATTTAGAGTCTCTGCTATTGATGATACATATGTAAGTATTAGGTTCCAGGGTTTTTCTGTTTCCAGAATTAATGCAGTGAGTATCCTTTTACAAAAATTATTTGGGTTATTTCTATAAGCTATATCTCTAGAAATGAAACTGTGGCAAATATAATGCATTTAAAATTTAATAAATATTCCTAACTCGATCTGTCTAAAAGACTTTCTAATTTACACCTCATCAGTAGCATTTATTCCTTTACTTAGTGTTTATTTCCCTCAGCCCTGCAACACCACATGTTTCAATTTACTTTTTAAAATCTGATATATGAAAAATTTTGCTATAATATTTTGGCTTATATTTCTCTGATTGAGCATACTCTTTGTTTGTTTAATGGCTTTTTATAATTTCAGCAAATTAAATTTTTAGCCAATTTCCTGCTCAAACTTTTGCTCAGTTTTTATTTATTTATTTGCTTTTTAGGGCCACACCCGTGGCTTATGGAAGTTCCCAGGCTAGGGGTCGAATAAAGCTACAGCTGACAGCCTACACCACAGCCACAGCAACAAGGGATCCAAGCTGTGTCTGCGACCTACACCGCAGCTTATGGCAACACCAGATCCTTAACCCACTGAGCAAGGCCAGGGATCGAACCTGCATCCTCGTGGATCCTATTTGGGTTCCTTAACAGCTGAGCCATGAAGGGAACTCCACTTTTGCTCATTTTTTTTTTTTTTTTTTGGCTTTTTAGGGCCACACCTGCTGCATATGGAGGTTCCCAGGCTAGGTAGGGGTCGAATCAGAGCTTCAGCTGCTGGCCTAAGACACAGCCACAGCAATGACAGATCCGGGCCTCATCTGTGACCTATACCGCAGGTCAGGGCAGTGCTGGATCCTTAACCCACTGAGTAAGGCCAGGGATCGAACCAGCAACCTCATGGTTACCAGTTGGGTTTGTTAACCACTGAGCCACGGCGGGAACTCCTTGCTCCATTTTTAAATTGATTTTTGCAATTCCTTATACAGTCTAGACATTAACATTGTGACAAGATTTTTCTTCCACGTGTTCCTTGTGTTTTAACATTGTTTGTATTATGTTGGATTTTTATGTACCCAAATTACTGATTTTTTATGATTTTGGTTTTTTTTTTTTTTTTTTTTTTTTTGGTCTTTTTGCTATTTCTTGGGCTGCTCCTGTGGCATATGGAGGTTCCCAGGCTAGGGGTCGAATCGGAGCTGTAGCCGCTGGCCTACGCCAGAGCCACAGCAACGCAGGATCCTTAACCCACTGAGCAAGGCCAGGGACCGAACCCGCAACCTCATGGTTCCTAGTCGGATTCTTTAACCACTACGCCACGACGGGAACTTCTAGGTTTTTTGACTTCTGTTTTTCTTTATGGCTGCACCCATGGCATATGGAAGGTCCCAGGCCAGGGACTGAATCCCAGCTACAGCTGAGACCTAGGCCACAGCTGTAGCAATTCTGGATGCTTTAACCCACTGCACTGAGCCGAAGATTGAACCCTTGCTTCTGCGGCAACCCAGGCTGCTGCAGTTGGATTCTCAACCTACTGCACCACAGCGGGAACTCCTGATTCTTGGGGTTTGAATCTTGCTTATAAAAGTCTTTTCCCAATCCACCCTCCCAGTCATTTACATTTTTCATATAAATGTGTATGTATGTGTATGCATATATTTATCAGTGAGCTCTAAAACTGATTTATTCGGGAGAAATCTTTAAGCTCTCTTCCAGACCTAAAGTGTTTTGGAGGACCTCATCCTTAGTTTTCTCCTGCGTAGAATGAGCTTCCCTAGTTCTTGTGGCTGAGAAGAAGATAACCTATTAGTCTTTCTTTTTTTCCTCATAGAAGGAGGCCAGCGTTCCCAGCTGATCCCTTGGGCCATTGCTATTTTTTTCATGTCACTTCTAAGTGCCTGTTTTATTGCAAGTTGTGCGGGTAAGTTATTAGCAAAAGTGGAATTATTCTTGAATTATTTATTCAAACAACTTTTCTAAAGTTGCTCTAAACTTTTTGTTGTCTTGATTTTCCCCAGCATATCAATCCATAATGCCTTCAGGGTCTTGGATTTGATATTCAGCGCTGCCTATTTGACCTTCTATTCTTTTATGATGCTGCCCTGTGTCAGGGAAGGAAAGACGGAATCTAGACCTTTTTCTATACACCTGAAGGTTGGTGACTGTAGTAAGTCATGCCCCATTTTGGACCATGATCACAAAGGGATGCATTTTACTAGTAACCAGCAAAAAACCAACTTTCAGATGGACTGAAATCTGGCTTTGAAAAGAAGAATAGTTGGAAGACTTGTTCTTTCTGATATCAAGACATTGTATAAATTATTATAATTAAAGTAATAAAGTCGAGGTACAGTTGTAAACACATAGTCCAGAGGAAAAGAATAGAGTAAATTACAGATTTTTCATATACAAACTCTATGTAAAATAGAAGGGGATAAAGCAGAGCTGTGGGGAAAGGCCTGTTTTGTTCATATTATGTGGTAGAAACCATCGATTATCCATATTTTAAAAATGACCTTGGCCTCCTCCATCATATCATGTACAAAAACCAACATTAAGTTGGATTATTGTCCAAAATGTAAAGAGCAAATGAAAAACACTTTTTATTTATTTTATTTTATTTTTTGTCTTTTTGCTATTTCTTGGGCCGCTCCCGCGGCATATGGAGGTTCCCAGGCTAGGGGTCTAATCGGAGCTGTAGCCGCCAGCCTACGCCAGAGCCACAGCAACGTGGGATCGGAGCCGTGTCTGCAACCTACACCACAGCTCACGGCAACGCCGGATCCTTAACCCACTGAGAAAGCATACAGGGACCGAACCCGCAACCTCATGGGTCCTAGTCGGATTCGTTAACCACTGCACCACGATGGGAACTCCCGAAAAACACTTTTTAGAAAATACATGGAGAACATACTTATGACCTTGAAATGGGGAATGATTTCTTAAACAAGTCACAGCATGTGCTGGTCATTAAAGAGAATATCAGAAGTTTCCCAGTGGTCAGCACTCAGTGCTTTTACTGCTGTGGTCTGGGTTCAATCCCTGGTTCGGAAACTGAGATTCCACATCAAGCCACTGCACACCATGGCAAAAAAAAAAAAAAAAAAAAGGATCAATGAAGTATCCTACATTAAAATAGAAATTCCTGCATGACAAATAATACCTCTAAGAATGAAAACGTAAAGTCATAGGAAGACATTTGTAATTCATACAATCAATAAAGGATTAGTGTATAGAAGATATACAGTATTCTTTCAAATCAATAGGAAAAATATTGACACTACAATAGAAGAATGGGCAAAGTCTTGAATAGGCACGGTAGAAAAGAAAATGTGAAATGTCTAATAAACATATAAAATATGTTTAACTTCCTTAGCTTTCTGGGGAACTTCCTTAGCTTTCAACTCACAGTGAGATACCATGGCAAACACACAAGGCTGGCAGTGATTAGTCTGGAACTAGCAATTGCTGATCATGCTGTGGGGAAACTGGACCTCCAGGGACTCAGCCATAGAAAGCATACAGCAGTATAACAGCGCTGGAAAAAGTTGCTGCTGTCATTGCCAATACGTCTATCCTATTACCAGCAATTCTACTCTTAGGCATGTACCCTGCAGAAATGCACGCTTATGTGCTAGGATGCATGGTTGAAAAAGGCTCAGAGCAGCATAGTTCACAGCAGCCAAACACTGGAAACAATGCAGATATCTACCAGAAGAGGACTAGATAAATAGATTTTAGTTCATTATGACAATAGATCGCTTTACAGAAATGGAAACCAATGCATTACGGTTGCATGGAACCACATTGATAAATTTCAGAAACAATGCTGAGCAGAAAACAGAACTAAAGAATTCATTGTAAGATTTCATTTATATAAAGTTCAAGAGCAGCAAATCTGGAGAGTTCCCATCGTGGCTCAGCAGAGACAAACCGGACTAGTATCCATGAGGACACGAGTTTGATCCCTGGCCCTGCTCAGTGGGTTAAGGATCCAGTGTTGCTGTGAGCTGTGGTGTAGGTCCAGACGCACCTTGGATCTGGTATTGCTGTGGTTGTGGTGTAGGCCTGCAGCTGCACCTCTGATTTGACCCCTACCCTGGGAACTTCCATATGCTGTGGGTGTGGTCTTAAAAAAAAAAAAAAAAGGCAGCAAATCTGATTTATTTCATTTAGGGATGTATTATTAAGTGGTAAAATTTTGAAGCAAAGCACGAAGTGATTACTTTAAAAGTCATGACATGATAACCTTTAAGAAAAAGGGAGGGGAGTCGCTTTGCATTTTGGCTGTGAAGGCCACGGGACTGTTGTTGGTACTGTTGTGTTTCCTGAGTTGGGTTGTTTTTACCTGGAATGTTCACTTTACAATAATTTGAGAAAAGTGCACTTTTTATATTTTTCACGTCTTTAGTTTGGTTATATTCCAAAGTGAAAATATTTAAAAGGTAAATATGTAAGGCTCGTAGAACTTTGCAGAACTATCACTGAAAATCTCCACCCGAACATAAAGTCTGATAGAAAATTATGCTTAAAGCCCATGCACAGAAAGGTTTGCAAAACTACCCATAGAAAGCACAGAATGGACAACATGATAATAAAAATATTAATTTTTAAATTCCTTTCACCTGGAGCTGGAATAGAGGAACCACATAGGAAGAGCAGAGAATGTGGGGGCCTTAGCTGTTGGAGTTAAGAGAAGAGTTAGCGCCGTCAGTTCCCACTTCCCTAAGAAAATGGTTATACAGGAAAAAGAAACTAAGTTTTTTTTCCTCCTTGATAGTGACTTATCACAACTTTCTACGCTGTAAGAGAGGAATCAGAGGTTTGTGGTCACGGGAGCACCACCCAAGGCTGACATGCGTCAGAGAGAAATCAGAACTGAAAGGTACGGATAGCAGAGAATGTCTTTCCTATTTCCATTTCCTTTCAAATTTGTAATCTGATTCAAATTGTATCATCTATGCACTATACATATTTATATATTTCTAAGGCAAAGTAGGAGAGATGGAAAGAACATAAGAATTTGGGACAAAAATGCCCATCAGGGAGTTCCCGTTGTGGCTCAGTGGTAATGAACCCAACTAGTATCCATGAGGACATGGGTCGGATCCCTGGCCCTGCTCAGTGGGTTAAGGATCCGGTGTTACTGTGAACTGTGGTGTAGACTGCAGATGTGGCTCGGAACTGGTGTTGCTGTGGCTGTGGTGTAGGCCGGCAGCTGCAGCTCCAATTTGACCCCTAGCCTGGAAACTTCCATACGCCGTGGGTATGGCTTTAAAAAAAAGCACATCAGCAAATTGAGAGAGAATTATTTCTCATGACTGTAACCAGTTGAATAACTGATGGCAGAATATTAACAGCATATTTGTGAGCCATTTTTGGCATCCAAAACATAACATTAATTCCATTTTCTTTTGATTCAGACATATCAACTGTTTCCTCCTAGAATATACAGCTTTGCCAAAGTATCTTTATCTCTTTTATTATTCTGGAATTTGTAAAGGCTTATTTGGGAGAATGGGAGGAAATGCATGAGCATTTTAGCAGGTTCTTTGCCTCCTTCAGATAAAAGGTCTCGCAAAAGGCTTTGATATGGTACTGCTTTAAATATGGTTATAAAGACATGTAGGGACATTGAAAAATGATCATGTCTTCTAAGAGAATACTTTGTATGTGATTTAGCTACTTTGGCTCAGAAGATATTTAGAAATGTAATTGTCAGGATTTTTTTTTTTCTTTCAAAGGAGGGACAGAATGATATTGATAATCTTGGTATTATTCTTGTAAATGTTAATCGGGTATTAGGTAGCGGAATAGCTGTGCAATCTGTTTCAGAGACTCCTTGGTAACAAATTTTCCTTTGCAATTTTCACCTGAGGGGGCACATGGAATTGCTGTCCTGAGGGCTGGAGAGCCTTCCAGTCCAATTGCTATTTCGCTTTTCATGACAGCAAGACATGGGCTCAGAGTGAAAGGAATTGCACAGAGCTGGGGGCACATCTGGCCACCATCAGCACAGAAGCTGAGCAGGTATGTTGGGAGGCTCACAGCAGTTTCTCTGCTGGGTTCCCTCTCTTGGCAGAGGCAGAGAAAGAGAAAGTTCTCGGTTCTGCTCAGGCCCCTCTGTGCCTTTGCTTCATCTGGTCCACCTGCCTGGACAGACTTTTCTTCCTCTCTCATTTTTCTTCATATGATCAACTTCTTTGGGTCTTTCCATGTGTTATTGCTTCAGAAAACTACCCACCTTCCCCACTCTACCCTCCCTATTCTAATTTGGAGGCAAGTCCGTTGTCCTTTGTGCCTTGTGTGACCATGGAACTTCGTTCAGTGTGCTGCAATCCTCTGTTCACTACTCCAAGTCTTCCTACCCCTCCTACTTTGTAGACGGCTGGAGCCATGCCTTACTCATCTCTGCATCTCCAATGGCCTGTGCAGTGCTAGGCACACTAGATAGGGCTTGATCAACGTTTGATGAGTGAGTATATCAGGAATGAAATCGCTTCTCAGGATAAAGCATAGGAAAAATGATTCATATATATGGTTGTTATTCTTAAAAAAAAAAAAAATCTCAGAGTTCCCTGGTGGCTCAGCAGGTTAAGGATCCAGTCTTGTCCCTGCTAGGGTGCGGGTACAATCCCCAGCCCAGGAACTTCCATATGCTGTGAACGTGGCCAAACCATTAAGAATTAAACAAACAAACAAACAAACAAACAAACAAAAACTCAAGGTAATTTCAATTTTTTAAGAACTGAATTTAATTTTTTCATGTAATGTATTTCCTTATGCGCACCATAACCCAGATTTTACCCTTTTCTTGGTTAGCAGGGTTTCCTGGAATATTCTTTTTCCATGGCTTTGCAATGGATAGGTTCACCGATTATTTGAATAAAATGGAATTTAATGAAGTGCTCAAACAATTAGTGAAGGCAATTTTTATTTATTTATTTTTATAATGATTTTTATTTTTTCCATTATGGCTGATTTACAGTGTTCTGTCAATTTTCTACTACACAGCAAGGTGACCCAGTCGCACATACATGTATACATTTTTTTTTCTCCCATTATCATGCTCTATCACAAGTGGGCAGACTTAGTTGCCCGTGGTATACAGCAGGATCCCATTGCTTATCCATTCCAAAGGCAATAGTGTGCATCTATTAACCCCAAATTCTCAGTCTCTCCCACTCCCTCTCCTTTTAGCAACCACAAGTCTGTTCTCCGTGTCCATGAGTTTAATGAAGGCAATTTTAATAATAAAAGTTCCTAAAAGTCCAATCCTGTTAAGCACCTTGCTAAGTGATTTGCAAGCTCATCTCAATTTTCACAGAGACTCCATGAAGTAGTGGTGTTGTCCCTTCTGGAGTTGGGAAAACTGGGGTTTGGGAAAATCAAAGCAGTTACTAACATTACACACTTAATGTCAGAGGCAGGACTTGAAAAAAGATCTGATGCCAATGCTTTGGGGCTTAACTAATAATTTATTTGACCCCTTTCCTCTTTTCCTAACGTAGCAGCTATTGCTTGAGAAATGCAAATGTACTTATCAAAATTCACATTTTTTTGCAGAACTTCACTACTCAATTTTTGGAAAAACAATTTTCATATTTCCTGGGACTTACTAGTGAGAACCATGAAGGCCAGTGGCATTGGGTGGACAAGACACCATTTAATCCACAGATGGTGTGAGTATACTTACTGGGGCCAAAGAGCTTTATTGGCAAAGGCGGGAGGAAAAGAGCAAGCAGAGTTCATTTTGGAGTGGAGTATGGCAATGTGAGGATGCTTACTCAGAATAGAGCACTGAGTGTTCAGTAACCTCAGTACTAGTATACTACTAAACTAGTGTCAGACAGTGCAATTCTTCTTTTTTTTTTTTTTTGCTTTTTAGGGCTGCACCTGCAGCAAATGGAGGTTCCCAGGCTAGAGAGTCTAATAGGAGCTATAGCTGCCAGCCTACGCCACAGCCACAGCAACGCAGGATCTTAGCCACATCTGCGACCTACAGCACAGCTCATGGCAATGCCAGATCCTTAACCCACTAAGCGAGCCCAGGGATCGAACCCACAACTTCATGGTTACTAGTTGGATTCGTTTCCACTGTGCCACGACAGGAACTCCATGGACAGTGCAATTCTGTTTTCCTAGGAGCATTTTCTCTGCCTTGTCCTCCGACCTACACCATATTCATGCAAACACACACACCTTTTTTTCATTTCAGATTCTGGCATGAAGGTGAACCCAACACCCATCAGCGAGAAAACTGTGTCGTTCTTGTTAATGAGCAAGACAAATGGGGCTGGAAGGATTTTTCTTGTAAACTTGAGACAAGCAGGATCTGTAAGATACCTGGAATAGCCTTCAGCTAGGAACCTGTGAAGGGGTCCTTGTGAAGAGAACAGACAAGAACCAACGGGCACAATGTACATGCATCACTGGGACACAGAACATTCTGGGTCATAGAACATTGTCAGGCATGATGGCCTTATTTATTTTTGTTTGGTTCATTCAAAGTAATGTGTTTTTGTGTGGCGTTTTGGTGGCAAGAATCATTCTTTTCTATGAGACTCAATTTTCATTAACTTTGCTTTTTTGATGGCAGTTCAAGGTATTTGCTTTTCATTTGGTGTTCATTGATGATGGATCTAAGAGTGGCGTGAAGGGTACAACCTCTAAGTCATTGCTTCTTCTGCTTTGAATCTTAAAAGTTCCAAGGTGGGATATTCTGACTTGTAGTGGTGTACCCGTTTTTTTAATCCAAATATCACAAACCCTTTAAAGTTTTAAAACATTTTTATTATATGATGCTTCATTTTTCAGACCTTTCAGTAGTATCAGTCATTAATTGATATTTCATGCGCAAAATATTTTCTGAAAAACACTATAAAATAATTAGATTATTGTATTGCCCAAGGAGAAAAAAAAAAAGCTATTTACTTTAAAAAAAATTTACTTCTCACTCCACTTTAAATGCCTTCCCATGGTGAGGAGTCTCCAGCTGACTTAATTTCTTTTTGAGTGGAAAAGGGCCTGAGAGGCTGCCTTAACCAAACTCCTTTAATTCTGTAGACCAGAAAACAAAACCCTTGGGAAGCCAAAGAGCTAACTAACCCTCTCACAGCTAGTTTATAACAGAAACAGGACAGTGGCCCCAATCTGCTTTTCATAGCAGGTGAAATGTAGTCCCTTTGGCATCACAGGAACATTTCTGGAAGTGCCATGGCCTCTTGGCTAAGAGATAGATAATAGTTCTTAATTATTTGTGTAATATTGTATTGGTGTTTCTCTCTCTCTATATATATGTATTTTTGTCTTTTCTAGGGTGGCACTTGCAGCATATGGTGGTTGCCAGGCTAGGGGTCTAATCGGAGCTATAGCCACTGGCCTAGGCCACAGCCACAGCAACTCGGGATCCGAGCCACGTCTGCGACCTACACCACAGCTCACTGCAATGCCAGATCCTTAACCCACTGAGCGAGGCCAGGGATTGAACCCGAAACCTCATGGTTCCTAGTTGGATTCGTTAACCACTGAGCCACGACGGGAACTCCATGTTTCTATATTTTTAATATGAATCAGAAAAATATCGTATTTCCAATCCATTTATGTAAATTGTTAACATGTTTCTCTAGAGCTATAAAGCTACCATTCGAACTGGCAAGGAAGTCATTGCTTTACCAACCTAAGTTGTGCTTTTGTGATGTATGTACATTTTTAAAAGTATGTACATTTTGTGATTTTATGTACATTACAAATTATTTTATTGAAGTATAGTGGATTTACAGTGTTGTGTGTGATGTATGTAGCTTTAATTGTGAAGCAGTCACATCTAGCATCAACAAAATATGGCAGTCTTTCTTAAAATTTTCATTTTATATTAAAAGGTATATGTGATATACCATAATATGAAATAATCTTTTTTTTGGGGGGGGGGTCTTTTTAGGCCCCCGTAGGAAGGTTCCCAGGCTAGGGGTCAAATCGGAGCTGCAGCTGCTGGCCTACACCACAGCTCACAGCAATGCCAGATCCTTAACCCCCTGAGCAAGGCTAGGGATCGAACCTGCATCCTCATGGATGCTAGTCAGATTCGTTTCCACTGCACCATGACAGGAACTCCAATATGAAATAATCTTAAAATGACAAAATATTTCCTTTATGTAATAAAGTCAACAAAATAATGGCTGTGAAACCAACCATGAGAGCAATCCTGGTTCAGATCAGAAAAAGAAGACAGAGTTCCAAGAGGATTTCTTTTCTCCATGAAAATATGGGACTAATAAAGTGCATTTGTATGCACTGAGACATGAGGTATACTTCTGGAAAGTTAAGGGGTGAATTATTAATCAGCACATACAAAATTGATTGATATGAAAAATGATGCCAATATTAGCTACATGAAAAGCAAAACGTGTTTAGGAGGGGAGGTGGAATCGTGGTATAGTACATGATTCAACTGAAATAATATTTACATAGTTATAATAATGTAAATGTTAAACCTGATTTAAAAAAATTAGGAGATAGTGATAAGAGAGGGATGAAAATTTTGTGTAACGTGTGTGTGTGAAACGGAGATTCTTATTTTAATTTGATAATTACCAAATTACCTAAAAATTGAAAAAAAAACATTCTATTATAACATATTCAGAAACTATTAGAAATAGAAACTATACGATTGGGAACATGGGGCTCAATAGAAGAAACATCTGAAGAGTTGAGTGTGGTTGCCTCTTGGACATGGGAATCAGCTGTTGGCTGAAAATAGCTATGTTTACTTATAACCCTTGTAGAATACTTTGGTTTTTTAAACAATGTAGGTAGTATGGAAATTTATTGATGTAGTTAATCATATAACATTTAGAAAGAGATACATAAGCATCATTTAATAAAACCAAGAAATTAATGTAAAACATTTAACAAGTAAAAATACAAGGAATTTTCTTTCTTTCTTTTTGTCTTTTTAGGGCAGCACCTGTGGCATATGAAGGTTCCCAGGCTAGGGGTTGAATCAGAGCCGCAGCTGCCGGCCTATGCCACAGCCACAGCAATGCCAGATCCTTAACCCACAGAGCGAGGCCAGGGATCGACACATATAAAGCGTTTTCCTTATTATTAAGGACGAAACAGGGATGCTCACTATAGCAGCTTCTGTGTAACCATACGTTAGTAGGCCTAGCCAGCTTAGTACAATCAGGAGAACTGGAAAGGAAAAAACCCAAACTGTCGTTATTTGTAGACCAGAACTATTGAAAGGAAGTATAATGCAAGTCAAAAATATGAGCCATATACACTTAAAATTTTCCGGTAACCATATAAAAAAGTAAAAGTAAATTACTGTTCTAATAATTTATTTTATTCAAGGCAATACATAAAATATTATTACCATGCAATTTGTATAAAATTGTTAGCGACACATATTACTTTTTTCCCTTCAGATGAATTCCTGGAATATCTGATCTGTATTTTACACTTCCCAGCATATCTCAGTTGAAACTAGTGTTCAATGAGCAGTGGCTACAGTAGTGGGCAACTCAGTATACAAACAATAGAACATCTACATATAATCTACATAGAAAATATAAGAGAATCTATTGCCAAAGTGTTAAAATAATAGAAGAGTTCAGCAATGTTTCTGAATAAATTATCAATATACAAAGACCAATAATATTCCTATGTAATACCTAAAACATATAGAAAACATATTTTATATTAAACACTGTACTTACAAAAGCAGTACAACTGTAAGATACACAAGAATAAATGTGACCAAATATACAAGTTTTATGAGGAAAACCATAAAACTGGTTGCAAGACCTGTAAGCCAACCTGCTAGGGCTTGGCTGTGTGGCTCTCTTCACCCACCTGTGACTTGGTGGTTCCCCTACTTGGGCTCGGTCACCCTGTGCTCCTCATATTTGCTCAGGTTTTGACACTTCCAGCCAGTCTGCCCTCTACCAGGTTGCTCTCCTGAATCCACTGGGGCTATGACACCCTGACTGCCATTCCTGCTGCCACCCTCTGCCTTACACAGGTTCACCTTGCTCGGCCCCTCAGTCCCTGTGGCATAATCATGCACCCCTTTGTGAAACCCCTCTCCCCCATGCACACACACCAGCACTTGCAAAGGCTACCTTGCTACTCCAGCTCATGAATGATTTTAGGACTTTACTGTTGAGCCAGGAGAAGGAGAAAAGGGGTTTGGGAAGATGAAGAAATAGAAGAGCAAGAAGAATATTTTACATGATTCCTTATAATTTTTCTTTTAGGCACCTTTAAGGAAATATTTTTTTGTGGTAATCTATAAAGCCTATAAAATCCTTGAAGTTTAATTATTTAATTTTGCCTCAATTTTTTACTTATTAAATTCAAGTAAAATTAAATTTACTACTTTAAAGGAATCATCCATTGTATGAGTCTTATCTATCTATCTATCTATCTATCATCTATCTAATTTATCATCTATCATCTATCTATATCAACTTGGGATATGGATTATTTCACTTTCATTTTTGTACAGTTGAGCTCTGTAGGAACTTTTAATAATATATATGTGTCACTTTTACAAGATGTAGTAGAGTGATTTGTCTTTAAAAAATGTTAGGAGCCCGAATAGTAGTATAATTTAAATCAAAATAGTGGTTTATTTGGGGAATATATTCTTGGGAATATGAAAGATTAATTATGCTTTATTTTTTGTAACTTTTTGGGTTTTCCAGTGCCTTTGCATCTATCTGTGTAGACTTATTTATAAAATACTATATTTTAAAATGGTTTCATTTGGATTATCTATTTCTCAAAGAAGAATTTTCTAGGTAAATAATTTATGTTCCAATGATTTTTTTTCTCTAATCACTAAACCTTTAACAATTGTTTCTTTTCTTGCCAAACTTTGAAGTCAAAGTTAGTTGTATAAATTAAATTATAAATAAACCATGAATACTATGCATTAATATTTTAATGTCTTTCAATATTTAGATAAAATTTAAATGATACAGTCATCTAAAGTGTAATAACAACAAACAGAAAAATTTCCATGTTTTTCAATTTTTCCTCATTGATATTTATGATATAAAGAAAGAAATTAGAAAGATGAATATGTGTTCATTGGATTCTTTTCAGGTTGAATGACTTTTGTTTTAAAGGCATTTCAAAACCACAGATTGTCACTTATGTCTAAGAGACATAAATATTTATAAAGAAAGCTAATATAGTCACTTGCTCAGTTGAATTTTTCCATTCAATGGTTACACATTAATTCCAATGTGTGATTTTGAAAGTCTCTTTCTGGTGGCTGAGTACAAGAACCATGGTTATAAAAGCTGCCATATTATTTACATATTCTTGAGTAACCTGATAAGTATTGATAGTATATTTTGCAATAAATGGAGAGTGTTAAGCTGACTGTTCTCTTACCGTAATTTGACTATTGGAATCTGGCTCTGGCTGAGGAACAGATACAAATTGGGGTGCAATCCAATTAGTCAAGGGAAGCAAATAGAGAGGAAAGGGAATTCCTGGGATGAGCAGACTGGATGGCAGTGTCTTTGGAGATGAAGGTTAGCATGGCCTTTTTAAGAAGCTGCAGTAGGGGAGTTCCCGTCGTGGCGTAGTGGTTAACGAATCCGACTAGGAACCATGAGGTTGCGGGTTCGGTCCCTGCTCTTGCTCAGTGGGTTGATGATCCGGCGTTGCCTTGAGCTGTGGTGTAGGTTGCAGATGCGGCTCGGATCCCGCGTTGCTGTGGCTGTGGTGTAGGCCAGTGGCTACAGCTCCGATTGGACCCCTAGCCTGGGAACCTCCATATGCCGTGGGAGCGGCCCAAGAAATAGCAAAAAGCCAAAAAAAAAAAAAAAAAAGAAGCTGCAGTAAATGCCTTTGCCAAGAAAGTCCACTCTAGTCTTGTGGGCAGGTATAAGTTTCATGACTTGAGTAAATTTCCTACTCATTATACAGGAGAACGTAGTGAGGATATGTGCTTGGGTGGAGGGTAAAAGACAGACTTTTGAGGAACTAACTAGAAAGAAGAATAATTAACACAGAGCCTGAATTCAGATTGTTCAAGGCACTTTCCAAAATCCTCTTTGCTGGATTTGGTACTTCTTCTATGTCCCTGTATTTTCATATCAAGGCTCATCAATGAAACAAATGTACCATTCTTTTCTTCTCACAGCATTTCTACAAAAATTCTGAGAAATCCTGAGACTGACATAGAGAAAAATGCACTTCAGTCAGTATCATGAGTTATAATAGTCAAAACGACTTATTTTTATTTGTATCAAAGCAACAAACACTTAAGACGTCCTTATAAAGTGCAATGCACACTTTTCAGAGTTGTGTGGCTGCGCTTACGATGCTCTTGTTCCTTTTTCATTTATACATTTAAGTTGTGCCTTCTATCCTGGGGTTTTTTCTTTGTTCAAATATTTCTTTCTGGCATTTCACAAATCCGAAACATATTGAAGAAACAGGGCACATCATTCCAACTTTGCCTTGGGTTTGAAGAGTCTCTTATAGTGGCACAGTCCTCTACACTAACTATGTTGTTGGGCTCCCCTATATCCCAGAAGCTGAAAGAGAGTGACGTGGGACATTTACAAGCAGTAAAGTGACCTATAACCCAGGCAAATTTCTTTTATGTTATTTAACTTCACAACAATTTTGTGAGGCAGGTATTATTATCTCCACTTAATTGATGAAGAAAAGGAATTTCAGAAAAACTAAACCATTTCTGTAAGCTATAGAGTCTGTGAGTTAGGAAGTTGAGCTGGATCTTTGACTTTCAGTTCTGCTATGTTCTCTTAGGGCTTTAGACCCAGAATGAGGCATTATGGAAAGGATTGCTATCCTGACGGATTTGTTTCCTTCACATTCATATCTCATATCCTGCTTGGTTCCATTTATCCTATGGACTTTGTATTTAGCTGTACACTTCAATGGACTTTGTATTTAGCTGCATTGTGCTATAATGAAACAACTGTTTAAAGGATCAGCACATCCTACTTTTACTCCATACGAATCTATTGTCTTTCTCAAATCACTGTTTTTTTGTCTCATCTACTACAGTTTGGGGGCATAAGACTCTGATTTCCACATTTTGTCTCTCCTGCATTTTCAATGAATGAGTGTTTAATTCTAAGCCTCTTCTTGTTGTCATCTGCTATTTCCATCTTTATCTGAGGTAGTTCTAGGAAATAAGACCAGTAGATCCTCGTGCTTCTTTTTTCTCTCTTCTACATCAACGCTTTCCCTTCTTGCCTCTAATATCATCAAGAATGGACATGAATATACCTTCTGGAACAGAGGAGCTTCTGAGAACTCCCCTCAACAGTGGTCTAACTTTGAGATTTAGGCTAGGGTTAAAATTCTCCTAGAAGAAGAAAATTACCTCAGAGATGTTGTGAAAGGGGTACCATCTACCCATTTCCACTGACCCTCAATCACCTGGTCCGTCAGTCCGATATAAAACTCTTTCCTCTTAGGTTTTGCATGGAAAAGGAATTCCTATGGAAGATACACATAAAAACCTAGGAGATCAGATTAAAATTGTGCACAATGCTGAGTTATCCATATTTAAATTGTGTGCCAGTGACATATTGCATAAGGTCAAATATTTGATTAGTGCATTTGTTATATATAGGACTGTGGCAAAGAAGAGTGCTCCTGGTAATTCTTTTGTTTCATTCCTTTTCAGGAATAAATCAAACATATCAAAAGTACTCAGTGCTTAGCCCATCAACTAGCTTATATAATTAATCATAGTAGAAATTAGATATTATATTTTTGAAAAGAGAATAGAAAATTTAAAAAAATTAGGCAATCACTTACACCAATTCTAAACAACTGCTGAAGGTAATTATTATTAAAAGAGATAAAGTCAGATCTGGACTGGAGATGATAGAAAAATGGGTATGAAATTTTTAAGATCATGGGGGATAATCTCCTGGTTTGTTTATTGTGGTAAAACACACATAACGTAAAATTAAACCAATGAAAAAGAACCTTCAACACAGAAGGAGGTTCTCAAGAACTCATTCAAAGTTTATCTAGTGTTATTGGTAGCACAAAACATTATAAATCATAGCTGAAAAGTGATAGACCAATATTTCTACTTGTCCTCTTTCATATGACATGTTTGCAAATATACTGGTCATTCTAAAATGAAATACCAACACTCTTTTTTTCCTGCTTTATTAATAAAGGAACTGACTATGGGAAATTTTTTTTTTTATGTTTCTTCTAGCGACAGAAATAAATTAAGTTTGGTGTTGACTTACAGAAATAGAAAGAATGACATGTATTTCAGTAAATTCATTGAACAAATAGTAATTGTGGGCCAAGTACTATATCCCTGTTTGCAAAAAGGGATGGATCCTGTGAGGGGTGTTTCATTGACACTGGAGGAAGCTGTATCCCAAATACCTGCTCCTCCTGCGTGTTGATAACCACCAGATGAGCTCCGATGCTTGAGCAGTTTTTTAAACTTGCAGTCCAGGACATGACGTTAGTAGAAAAGAAGTAGCAGCTAGATTGAAAATGTATCCAGTTCAATGGACAGCAATTCTTGACTGAATCTAGAAAGAGAGAAGTTTCTGTGAGCATCCCATATGAACTGAGGAAGATATCAGAAAACTTCCTCTGGTCCCCAAATTTCATTATTTACAGTCAGAAGCCTTGGAAGCCCTTGTTCATACTCCACATCTTACTATCTAAGACTTTAGGTAGTTCTTATGTCAGCAAACACAAATAGCAATTTTCTTGTCATTCGAGACACAATCCTTGTTTTCTAGATTTTAGTGCCAATAAATACACTCATATATAATCTTCCTCAGTTATGCTATTAACATGGAACCCTATAATCTGTTCCTAGACTTCCAAGTTCAGAGAAAATTTATACATTTTTTTCTGAGTGACCGCACCGCTGAGCAACCATATCTCATGTTGCCCAAATAATGTACTCTCAACAAAATCTCCAAACTGGTTGTCCAGATGGGTTAATGTTCTTAGAATTATAGAATTTAAGCCTTTGAAGTTTTTTGAAAATAAATAGTCTAATTTTTGTCAATTTAATGGTGAGGAAATAATAGCCCAGAGAATGACATAGTTTTCTAGTGTCATGTAGCATTTTGCGAAGACTTGGATCAAGACTCTATGTAAGAATATAGGGATTACACTTTGGGGATATTTTCAAATTGCCTACTGTAAACATTTTTTTCTCCTTCATCTCATTTTGGAAGCAGGTGACAAATGAAAACAAAAGTGTACTTCTGGGAATGACACCTTTCATTTCTAGATTTACTCTTTAGACACATACCTCAAATTTATTCTAGAAATTTGCTGTTATGTCCCCAAGATTTCCTGTCCCAACATTAATTGCATCTCCAAAGTTTATTTCTGTCCTCTTACCAATTCTTCATTATTTTCTTACAATACAGGAAAGATTTTGCATTTTGCTTTTGAAAAACAGGACCAAATTACTTTATCCCCAAGTCAACCTAGAAGCCAGAAAATATTGATTTGTAAATTTAGGTGTTTAAATTTGAGGACTGTAGTACTTGATCCATCATTATCGCAGGAGAACTCCATAAGATCATCAGGTGCCTGGAACTTTTTCTCATCACAGCGTTGAAAGATGTGATATGTCACTGTAAGGAAAGAGACAGTAGTTAATGTTAATTACTATCTATAAAAATACTTTTTATCATTTTGTAAATATTACAACTAATAATTATGATGTTTCCTTCTTATCTACTTTTCCTACAGAATGGAGAGGAGCTTCTTTACTTACTCAGAAAAAGAAGAAGGAATTCACATTTCATGGTTTTCCTGATTTATAAAAATAAATGTACTTTATTTCAGGCCTGAAGACCCAAAGAAAACAAATGTGTTTGCATTCTCTCTGTTGCCAAGTCTGACCTCTCAACAGTTCCTTCCAAGAAGTGATTGGTTTTGCCTCTGGTTAGGATCTCATGGAGAGGATTACACAAATTATAAGGGTACAGGAGGAAGGACTCAGGGCCACTGAGGAGATAAAGATGAGTATCATGAAAAATGTGTCACAGGTCACTGAAATTTGGTAAGAATTTTGTACTAGTTGGCGTTTCTGGCTTGAGGAATAACCTGAAGATAAATAAGGGCAAAAATGAAATAAAAATACCCTTTGTGGGAGAAGAGAACCCAGAGGTGGTAAGGAAGGATTTACTCTTCATATTCATCAGGGAGATTGAATTTGATCTTCAGAACTCACCAACACATCTGGTGATAAAACAGGTACTGAGTAGTAAGATGGACACCCCAGTAATGGTCCTTAAGAACACTTGGGAAGAGAAGCATTCTCTCTCTGCAGAAAGAAAGACACAGACATGGTCAAGCTTCCCTAAGAAGATACAAAAGAAATATAAGAAATTCCTATTCAACTTTGCTATTTGCTTCCACTTGCGTTGTCTATATTGAGTAAATATCTGACTTTAGCATGCATCAGAGTCATTTGAAAGGTTTGCTAAAACACAGATTATGGGGTTTTGCCTCAAGAGTTAAAATCTCAGGAGGTCAGATCAAGATGGGGGACTAGAAGGACATAAGGCTCACCTCCTCCCACAAATACATCCAAAAATACATTACATGTGGAACAATTCTCATAAAATGTCTACTGAACGCAGGAGATCTCATATGACAAAAATTGCAAGAAAGATCACCTCCTAACCACGTAGGATGAAAGGAAAAAATAAGAATCTGGGGGGGAGCTGTGAAAGAAGAAAGGTCCCTCACCCCATGGAGCCCCCTTCACCAGATCAGCAGGGACATAAAGGGAGTTCCAGAGACTCAGAGGAGAGTGCAGCAACAAGACTGTGGCAGGAAGAACAGAGAGTCCAGCACAGATGGTCCTTGCCTCCTCCCTGCACTTCTCAGCCTGAGATCACATCTACAGGTGCATGCAGGGGCTGGGTGCTGAAACTTGGGCTTCAGTGGACAGAGCTGGGGAGAAGACTGGGGTTGCTTCTGCAAAGACAGTCTGAGGGGCTGGAGTGTAGTGTGAGCCACATTTGAAGTTGTAAATGCAGGATGGAAGAACCTGGGTCTGCCATAAAATCTCCACTGTTAATGGCCCTAGCATAGCAGCCTTGTGTCTGTATGCTCACATAAGTCACTGTGATGGGATATTAGGAGATTTTAACACCCCACTGACATCAGTGACATATTTTCCAGATAGAAAATCAGTAAGGCATCAGAGATCCTAAATAATACAACAGATCAGTCAGACTTAATTGATATTTGAGGACATTACATCCCAAAAGATCAGAATACACATTCTTTTCAAGTGCACATGGAACATTCTCTAGGATTGACCATGTAATAGGGCACAAAACTAACCTCAACAAATTTAAAAGTATAGAAATTATATCAAACATCTGACCACAAAGGCATGATACTGGAAATCTACCACAGAAAGAGAAGTGAGGGGGGATAAAAAGATTACATGGAGACTAAACAACATGCTACAAAAAACCCAGTGGGTTAATGATGAAATCAAAGAGAACATTAAAAAAATACCTTGAGTCCCCATCATGGCTCAGTGCTTAACAAATCTGACTAGGAACCATGGGGTCACGGGTTCAATCCCTGACCTCGCTGAGTGGGTTAATGATCCGGCATTGCCGTGAGCTATGGTGTAAGTCACAGATGTGGCTCCAATCTGGCGTTGCTATGGCTGTGGTGTAGGCCAGTGGCTGTAGCTCCAATTCAACCCCTAACCTGGGAACCTCCATATGCCGTGGGTGCAGCCCTAAAAAGACAAAAGACAAAAAAAAAAAAATCCATTCATGATGAAAAAACTCTTACCAAAGTGGGTACAAGGAGAGCATATGTTGACATAATAAAAGCCATTTATGACAAACCCACAGCCAACATAATACTTGAAAGTGAAAAGCTGAAACCCTTCTTGTTAAAATCTGTAACAAGATGAGGATGCTTACTCTCACCACTTCTCTTCAACATAGTACTGGAAGTCCTAGCCACAGCAAGAAAAAGAAATAAAAGGTATTCAAGTTGGTAGGGAAGAGGTAAAATTATCATTATATGCAGATGATATGATAACTCTATATAGAGAACCAAAAGGACTCTGCACAAAAACTACTTGAACTGATAAACAAATTCATCAAGATAGCAGCATGCAGTTGCATAGAAAATAGAAATAGAGAAATCAGTTTCATTTCTTTATACCAATAATGAAATATCAGAAAGGGATGGTAAACAAACAATTCCTTTTAAAATCACATCAAAAAATAAAATATTTAGGAATAAACCTCACTAAGGAAGTGAAAGATTTGTATGCTGAGAACTACCAAACATTAATAAAGGAAATTGAAGATGATTCAAAGAAATGGAAAAATATTCCATGCCCTTGGATTGGAAGACTTAATATTGCTAAAATGACTATACTACCCAAATCAATCTTTAATGTGATTCCTACCAAATTACAAATTTTTCACAGAACTACAACAAATAATCCTAAGATTTATATGAAGCCATAAAAGACCCAGAATTGCCAAAGCAGTCTTGAGGAAAATGAATAAAGCAGGAGACATAACTCTTCCAGACTTCAGACAATACTACAAAGCTACAGTAATCAAAGCAGTGTAGTATTGGCACAAGAACAGACCTATGGATCAATGGAACAGAAAAGAGAGCCAAGAAATAAACCCATACACCTATTGTCAATTAATCTTCTACAAAGGAAGAATACACAATGGAAAAAAGACAATCTCTTCAGCAAGGGGTGTTGGGAAAGCTGGACAGCCACATGTAAGTCAATAAAGTTAGAACACTTCCTGACACCATATTAAAAATAAACTCAAAATGGCTTAAAAACCTAAGTATAAGACATTACACCAGAGAACTCCTAAAAGAGAACATAGGTAAAACATTCTCTGACATAATTATAGCAATGTTTTCTTAGGTCAGTCTCCTAAGGCAATAGTAATAAAAGCAAAAATAAGCAAATGGGACCTAATCAAACTTATAAGTTTTTGCACAAAAAAGGAAACCACAAACAAAATGAAAAAACAAAAAACAAAAACCCTATGGAATGGGAGAAAATATTTATGAATGATGTGACTGACAGGGCTTAATTTCCAAAATATACAAATAGTTTATACAACTCAATAACAAAAACCAAATAATCCAATTAAAAATGGGCAGGAGGCCAAAATGTCTTCTTCAAAGAAGACATGCAGATGGCCAAAAGGCACATGAAAAGATCCTCAACAATGCTAGTTATTAGAGAAATGCAAATCAAAACTACAATGAGGTACCACCTCACACCTATCAGGATGGCCATCGTTAAAAGTGTACAAATAACAAATGCTATAGAGGGTGTGGAAAAAAGGGGACCCTTCCATACTGTTGGCGGAAATGTAAGTTAGTGCAGCTACTGTGGAAAACAGTATGGAGTTTCCTTAAAAAAACTAAAAATAGGGTTGCCATATAATCTAGAAATCCCACTAGTTGGCATACATCCAGAGAAACTATAATTCAAATAGATACATGCACCCCAATGTTCACAGCAGAACTATCTACAATAGCCAAGACCAGGAAGCAAACTAAATGTCCATTGATAGATGAACAGATAAAGATATGGGGTGTATACACACACACACGCACACACACACACAGACATATATATATGTGTACACACACACACACAGTGGAATACTACTAAGTTGTAAAAAGGATGAAATAATGCCATTTGCAGCAAAGTCAATGGACCTAGAGATTATCATACTAAGTGAAGTAAGCCAGACAAAGACAAATATTATATGATATTGCTTATATGTGGAATCTAAAATATGATGCAAATAAACTTATTTTCAAAACAGTAATAGACCCACAGACATAGACAACAAATTTAGAGTTACCAAAGAAGAAAGGAGGTAGGGGAGGGATATTTTAGGATTTGGGGATTAGCAGATGCAAACTACTATATATAAAATAGATAAAAAAACAAGGTCCTGCTATATAAGCACTGGGAACTATATTCAATATCCTGTAATAAACCATAACAGAAAAGAAGATGTAAAAGATGTGTATACAATTGAATCACTTTTCTGTATACCAGCAACTAAACCAACACTTTATTTTTTTTTTATTTTTTTATTTTTTTGTCTTTTTTTTTTTTTTTTTTTTTTTTTGTTGTTGTTGCTATTTCTTGGGCCGCTCCCGCGGCATATGGAGGTTCCCAGGCTAGGGGTTGAATCGGAGCTGTAGCCACCGGCCTACGCCAGAGGCACAGCAACGCAGGATCCGAGCCGCGTCTGCAACCTACACCACAGCTCAGGGCAACGCCGGATCGTTAACCCACTGAGCAAGGGCAGGGACTGAACCCGCAACCTCATGGTTCCTAGTCGGATTCGTTAACCACTGCGCCACAACGGGAACTCCTAAACCAACACTTTAAATCAAATAAATTAAAAAGAAAACATAAAAAAATTCAGTTGAGCTAGTATGGAACCAAAAGTTCCCATGAGATGCTGATGATGTTGGTCTGGGGACCACAGTTTTAGTCATTGAAGTAATCCAATACTAGTTTTAAGACTCTGACTCTTGAACTCAGACAGATGTGCAGTACTTCCTTTCTAACTCTCATAAATTCTCCCCCCATCTTTACCCATCTTTCTCTCTTCCTTCCTCCCTCTCACTATTCTCTGTTTCTCTCTCCTGCTCTCCTCTTTTCAGTCCTTTGTAAATCAATCAGATAAAGCATTGAAGATCTAGTAGTTCCCCTCCCCCTCCTTCCCAATACACATTTTATTTGTTGCTCAGTGGGAGACAATGAACATTAGTCTGGTAGCTCTCCCTGAACTCAATCTCTGACAATCTTTCCAATATAACATCTAGTCTTCTAAACATCCTCTTTTATTTTCCTCTCTTTAATTCTCTGGCTCTGGCTCTGGCTCTGTCTCTCCTCTTTTTCTTTACTGGATGATTTTCTATTGTCCTGTCCCCTGTGTATTTACCATCTCTTTCCAAAAAAGAATCTAGGACGGAAAAGGGATAGTTGCCATTTTTACCTGTGCATTCTGATGCAGCTGATTTGGATGAGTCCATTCTTTCTCACTCCCTCCTCCTCTCTGTCTCTCTCCTTAGTTTCAGAGTCCAAGAGTATTTTGTTGCTAAGAGTCAAAGAAAATGAATCCTGAAGGATGAATACTTTGTGCTTTAGGAAGCTCAACCCTAAGGGATAAGAAAATTAACTTGTTCTGTGGTTGTGTGTTTAAGTCAGGATTTCCTTTCTTGCATAAGGGGGGCAAGGGAGTTTACTGGGCATGTCACTCCTCACTTCAGGAAACAACAAAATGGGGAAATGATGAAATTTTAAGTATCAACAAAATAGACTGACTTTGGGGAGGTGTTAGGGCTTTCAAAATATTGTTTCATTTTGGTGGATAAAATTTCTCTGCCTTCTTCCAGACCTAACTCATTCCTAAATATTCACTTGATACCTGTGAAGCTCACCTCTGCACTCCCATGTTCACTTTGATCTTTACAATTACATATTTGTTAACTCAAGAGGAGACACACTCCACATCTTCGCAACATTTAGCACAGATCTCAGCATATAACCCATGTATTTATTCCTTAGCAATGTGAATTTCTTTTCATGTTAAAAATTATTATTATTTATTTTTTATTAAAGTATAGTTGATTTACAATGTTGGGCCAATTTCTGCTGTACATCAATCTTTTCATGTTTTATGTCTTTTTCTCTCCTTCGTTTTCAGCTCTTGAACAGCCTCTTATTGTGGACTTATATGCCTTTTGTCAAGTGCTGATCACGGCGCTATTTTACGGGTCCTTCTCAGTTCAACAGCATCATGCAGTATGACTACACACTTTGAAATAGCTCGATATCTTCACTATAACACAGCTTCTGAGCCTTTAGAGACTCAGTAGGTAGTTTAATTTTATTGTTTGAATCATTGGGGGGTTTTGTTTTGTGCTGTAGCCTATTACTCCTAATGAGAAAAATGAATTTGAATGTCAGAAGCAAGTTCAGTTAGACATTAGAATACAGTGATTTTCCGGAAGATTAGTTGGATATAGTAAGGTCCCATTACTATAAAATACTTAAGAATGAGAGAGTTCCCATCATGGCTCAGTGGTTAACGAATCTGACTAGGAACGATGAGGTTGCAGGTTCGATCCCTGGCCTTGCTCAGTGAGTTAAGGATCCCGTGTTGCTGTGAGCTCTGGTGTAGGTTGCAGATGCAGCTCGGATGGTGTTGCTGTGGCTGTGGTGTAGGCTGGTGGCTACAGCTCTGATTCGACCCCTAGCCTGGGAACCTCTGTATGCCTTCAGGTGCGGCCTTAGAAAAGACAGAAAGACCAAAAAAAAAGAATGTCAACTGGTCTCAGTTGATTTAAATTCACATTAGTTTCATGTATAGCCACATATCAAACCTGGTAATCCCCACACCCGATGACTCACGGGCTTCCCATGTGTTAGAAAACATCCCTGTTCTCAAAGGGACTTTTTATTGTTTCAATGTATTGGTGAATTCCCTTTGCATTCACCATTTGACAATTATATAGATTAAAGAATGTTTTAAAATTATACATGTTTAGGAGTTCCCGTTGTGGCACAGCAGAAATGAATCTGACTAGTATCCACGGGATGTGGTTTCGATCACTGGCCTGGATCAGTGGGTTGGGGATTTGGTGGGATTTTGCATTGTCATGAGCTGTAGTGTAGGTTGTAGATGAAACTTGGATTTGGTGTTGCTGTGCTGTGGCATAGGCTGGCAGCTGCAGCTCTGATTTGACCCCTAGCCTGGGAACTTCTGTACGTCGTGGGTGTGGCCCTAAAAAAGCAATAAATAAATACATAAATAAAATTATAAAGTTTATATTATATATATACATATTTAATGTGTACTATAAGGCAAATGGCTTTTGACCAGTAAAAAGAGAGATATTTCATGGGTGAGTTATATGAACTATTAAATGATGAATCATAATGACTATAGTTCATTATTATTATTAATCAGTAAGACTCAATATTAATAAATGATTTTGCATTAATAATTTAATAGATATACAATTAATTAGATATTAATAATAAATAATCATATTTTAACAAGCTAAATATGTATGCAATTTATCCATTGTTTGATCACTTTTCCCAAATTATAAAAATATTTTATGATTAACAATATGAGAAAAATATGACAAGTAAAAACTTTCCATTTATCCTTCATTCACTCTTCTAAAGTCAATCACATTTGATGATGTCTTGTATCCTACTTTGAGAGTTTTTTTTTTTTAACTCAGTAAATTTTATCATATTTATAGTTGTACAATGATCATCATGATCCAATTTGACAGCATTTCTATCCCAAACCCCCAGCCCACCCCTCCCCCACAAACCTGTCTGCTTTGGTAACCATAAGTTTTTCAAAGTCTCTGAGTCAGTATTTGTTCTGCAAAGAAGTTCATTGTGTCCTTTTTTTAGATTTCACATATAGGAGAGAGTATATGACTTTTGTGTCTCACCGTCTAACTTCACTTAGTATGATAATTTCTAAGTCCTCCCATGTTGCTGCAAATGCCATTGTTTCATTCCTTTTTTTGGCTGAGTAGTATTCCATTGTACATACATACCACATCTTCTTTGTCCACGCCTCTGTTGATAGAAATTTAGGTTACTGCTATGTCTTGGTTACTGTAAATAGTGCTGCAATAAACACTGGAGTACATGTATCTTTTTGAGTCATGGTTTTCTCTGGATAGATGCTCAGGAGTGGGATTGCTGGATCAAATGGTAATTCTATTTTTAGTTTTGAGGAATCTCCACACTGTTTTCCATAGTGATTGTACAAATTTACATTGCCACTAACAGTGTAAGAGGGTTCCCTTTTCTCCCCATCATTTCTAGGCTTTATTGTTTGTAGACTTTTTGATGATGGCCATTTTGGTTGGTGCAAGGTGGTACCTCATAGCAGTTTTGATTTGAATTTCTCCAATAATTAGTGATATTGAACATTTTTTCACATGTTTTTTGGCAACTTGTATGTCTTCCTTGGAGAATTGTCTGTTTAGATCTTCTGCCCATTTTTGATGGGGTTATTTGTTTTTTGGTATTGAACTGCAGGAGGTGTTTATAAATTTTAGAGATTAATCCTTTGCCAGTTGCTTCATTTGCAAATATTTTCTCTCATTCTGTGGGTTGTCTTTTTGTTCTGTTTAAGGTTCCTTTGCTGTGTAAAAACGTTAAAGTTTCATTAGGTCCTATTTGTTTATTTTTGTTTTTATTGTCATTACTCTAGGAGGTGGATCTGAGGAGATATGGTTTATGTCAGAAGAAGCTGTGGTTTATGTCAGAGAGTGTTCGGCCTATGTTTTCCTTTAAGAGTTTTAAAGTATCCAGTCTTACATTTATTTATTAATTTATTTTGTCTTTTTGCTATTTCTTTGGGCCACTCCCTTGGCATATGGAGGTTCCCAGGCTAGGGGTCCAATCGGAGCTCTAGCCCCCAGCCTAAGCCAGAGCCACAGCAACGCAGGATCCGAGCCATATTTGCGACCTACACCACGGCTCATGACAACGCCAGATCGTTAACCCACTGACCAAGGGCAGGGACCGAACCCGCAACCTCATGGTTCCTAGTCGGATTCATTAACCACTGCGCCATCATGGGAACTCCCCAGTCTTACATTTAGATCTTTAATCCATTTTGAGTTTATTTATTTTATTTTATTTTTTTTTTTGTCTTTTTGCTATTTCTTCGGCCTCTCTCGCGGCATATGGAGGGTCCCAGGCTAGGGGTCTAATTGGAGCTGTAGCCACCGGCCTACACCAGAGCCACAGCAACACGGGATCTGAGCCGCGTCTGCAACCTACACCACAGCTCACAGCAACGCCAGATCGTTAACCCACTGAGCAAGGGCAGGGACCGAACCTGCAACCTCATGGTTCCTAGTCGGATTCGTTAACCGCTGCGCCACGACGGGAACTCCTTGAGTTTATTTTTATGTATGGTGTTAGGAAGTGTTCTAATTTCCTTCTTTTACATGTAGCTGTTCAGTTTTCCCAGCACCACTTATTGAAAGGACTTGCCTCCTTTGTCATATATTAATTGACCTTAGGTTCGTGGGTTTAATTCTGGGCTTTCTATCCTGTTCCACTGATCTATATTTCTGTTTTTGTGCCAGTGCCATACTGTTTTGATGACTGTAGCTTTGTAGTATAGTCTGAAGCCAGGGATCCTGATTCCTCCAGCTCCATTTTCCTTTCCTAGGATGTTTTTTGTCTATTTTGGTCTTTTGTGCTTCCAAAAAAACTTTAAAATATTTTGTTCTAGTTCAGTGAAAAATGTCTTTGGTAATTTGACAGAGATTGCATTGAATCTGTAGACTGCCTTTAGTAGGATAGTCATTTTGATAATATTACTGCTTTCAATCCAAGAGCATGGTATATCTTTCCATCTGTTTGTAGCATCTTTTGATTTCTTTCATCAGCATCTTGTAGTTTTCAGAATACAGGTCTTTTGTCCCTTTAGGTAGATTTATGCCTAGGTATTTTATTTTATTTTTTTGATGCAATGTTAAACAGGATTGTTTCCTTAATTTCTCTTTCTGATCTTTCATTGTTAGTATATAGAAATGCAGTTGATTTGTGTGTATTAATTTTGTATCCTGCATCTTTACCAAATTCATTGCTGAGCTCTAACAGTTTTCTGATGCTTCTTTAGGATTTTCTAGGTATAGCATCATGTCATCTGTGAACAGTGATAGTTTTACTTCTTTCTTTCCAATTTGGATTCCTTTTATTTCTTTTTGTTGTCTGATTGCTGTGGCTAGGACTTCCAAAACTATGTTGAATAGTAGTAGTGAAAGCAGACATCCTTGTCTTGTTCCTGATCTTAGCAGAGATTCTTTCAGCTTTTCATTATTGAGAATGACAAACCCACAGTTAAAGTCATTCTTGATAATGAAAAGCTGAAAGAATCCCTGCTAAGATCAGGAACAAGACAAGGATGTCCACTCTCACCACTACTATTCAACATAGTTTTGGAAGTCCTAGCCTTGGCAATTATTATTTTGAGGTAGGTTCCCTCTATGCCCACTTTCTGGAGGGTTTTTTTAAAACCATAAATCAGTGTTGGATTTTGTCAAAAGCCATTTTTGCATCTATTGAGAGGATCATATGGTTTTTATTCTTCACTTTGTTAATGTGGTATATCACACTGATTGATTTGAGGATACAGAAAAATCCTTGCATCGCTGGGATGAACCCCACTTGATTGCAGTGTATAATCCTTTCAATGTATTGCTGGATTCAGTTTGCTAGTATTTTGTTGAGGATTTTTGCATCTATATTCATCAGTGAAATTGGCCTATAAGTTTCTTTTTTTTTTTCTGGTATCTTTGTTTAGTTTTGGCATCAGGGTGATGGTGGCCTCATAGAATGAGTTTGGGAGTGTTCCTTCCTCTGTATTTTTTGGAATAGTTTCAGAAGGATAGATGTTAGCTCTTCTCTAAATGTTTGATAGAATATGGTTGTGAAGCCATCTGATCTTGGACTTTTGTTTGTTGGAGATTTTTAAATTACAGTTTCAATTTCAGTTCTTGTGATTGGCCCATTCATCTTTTCTATTTCATCATGGTTTAGCCTTGAAAGATTATACTTTTCTAAGAATTTGTTCATTTCTTCTAGGTTGTCCATTTTTTGGCATATAGTGGCTTATAGTAGTTTTTATGAACCATTGTATTTCCATGGTGTCTGTTGTAACTTCTCCTTTTCCATTTCTAATTTTATTGATTTGAGTACTCTCTCTTCTTTTCCAAATGATTTTTATTTTTTCTATTATAGTTTGATTACAGTGTTCTGTCAATTTTCTACCATATGGCGAAGTGACCCAATCACACATAAATATATGCATTCTTTTTCTCACATTTCCCTCCATCATGTTCCATCACAAGTGACTAGATGTAGTTCTCTGTGCTATACAGCAGGATCTTGTTTATCCACTGCAAAATGCAATACTTTGCATCTATTAACCCCAGATTCCCAGTTCATCCCTCTTCCTCCCCCTCCCCCTTGGCAACCACAAGTCTCTTCTCCAAGTCCATGACTTTCTTTTCTGTAGAAAGTTTCATTTGTGCCATAAATAAGATTCCAGATATAAGTGATTTCATATGGTATTTGTCTTTCTCTTTTTGACTTATTTCATTTAGTATGAGAGTCTCTAGTTCCATCCATGCTGCTGCAAATGGTATTATTTTTTTATGGCTGAGTAGTATTCCATTGTGTGTGTGTGTGTGTGTGTGTGTGTGTGTATCACATCTTCTTATCCTCTTAATCCATTCATCTGCCAACGGTCATTTAGGTTGTTTCCATGTTTTGGCTATTGTGAATAGTGCTGCAATGAACATGTGGGTGCATGTGTCTTTTTCAAAGAAAGTTTTGTCTGGATATTTGCCCAAGAGTGGGATTGCTGGGTTATATGGTAGTTCTATATTTAGTTTTCTGAGGTACCTCCATACTGTTTTCCCTAGTGATCGTACCAATTTACATTCCCACCAACAGTGTAGATGGGTACTCTTTTCTCCACACCCTCTCCACCATTTGCTATTTGTAGACTTATTAATGATGGCCATTCTGACTGGTGTGAGGTGGCACCTCAAAGTAGTTTTCATTTGCATTTCTCTAATAATCAATGATGTTGAGCATTTTTTCACGTGCTTGTTGGCTATCTGTATATCTTCTTTGGTGAAGTGTCTATTCAGGTCTTTTGCCCACTTTTCAATTGGGTTGTTTGTTATTTTGCTGTTGAGTTGTATAAGTCGTTTGTATATTTTAGAGATTAAATCCTTGTCAGTTGTATCTTAGGAAACTATTTTCTACCATTCCATAGGTTTCCTTTTTTTTTTTTTTTATGGTTTCCTTTGCTATGCAAAAGCTTGTTGGTTTTCTCTTTTCTTCTTGATGGTTCTGGCTAAGGGTTTATCAATTTTGTTGATCTTTTCAAAGAACCAGCTTTTAGTTTCATTGATCTTTTCTATGTTTTTCTTTGTTTCTATTTCATTTGTTTCTGCTCTGATCTTTATGATTTCTTTCCTTCTGCTAACTTTGGGTTTTGTCTGTTCTTCTCTCTATAGTTGTTTTAGGTGTAAAGTTAAATTGTTTACTAGAGCTTTTTCTTGTTTCCTGAGGTAGGCTTGTATTGCTATAAACTTCCCTCTTAGAACTGCTTTTGCTGCATCCCATAGGTTTTGGAGAGTTGTCTCTTTGTTGTCACTTGCTTATAGGTATTTTTTAATTTCCTCTTTGATTTCTTCAGTGAAATTGTGCATACGTATCTGTACATTTCAAGAAATAGTTACCTCTTCCAGATTTTTGGGAATGATTGGTAAGGAAAGATCATCAACAGTAGGTGGCGGCATGCTGGAGTGTGTCCTGACCCTGGGTCTAGAGGTGCAGATTATCAAGCATGCGGGCTTTTTTTGGTTTTGTTCCAGGGAATGGGGCATGGTGACTCATCATCTCAGATCACTAAGATCTACATCATCAGCTGTGATCTTTGGTGAACATTGTGGGGGTAAAAGTCTGCAGAGACTGAATGTGTTGTTGGGATCCTCAGTATCATCTCCAGGACCCACAGTATGGACTGGTCTGGAGCTTGTGGTGTGCATACACTCAGCTGTGACAGTCACCTTTAAGTGTTGATGTAGTGGCAGGAATCAGTTTTAAATACACATGTAGTGATGGACACTGAGTGTACTGGCAACTGCAGGGGCACAGCTGCAGGGGCCCTGGCTTTGGGTGTACATTCCCATTTCTGTTTTATCTCCAAACTATTTCCTCCAGTTGTAGCTGAAGAGGACAAGACTTCATATCTCTCTTGCCATATTCTTTCTTTGACCATGAACTTCTTATGGATCAATGTTTGAATGGAAACACTAACATTTTTATTAAAACAAAGCAACAAATTCTAGTCAAAAGTGGTCCAAAAATCACATATTTTAGAATGCTAGAAGGGGCTTTTAAACTACTGATGAGAATGGGAGATGGCAATTATCCCCATATTTTATAGAGGGAGAGATAGCAGACCACTCATGAGTCCACTGGATATATGTGAAAGAATTGTGACACTAGTTTTTACCCACTTCAGTACACACACACACACACAGATTGAGTTATAATTTATTAATTCAACAAACATTTATTGATCCAGTTGTTATTCTAGGTTGCAGGAATACTGAAGTGACAAAGCAAAGATCCTGACCTTCATGGTAGATATTTTCTAATGGGTGGAGAAACAATGAATAGCACCACAAAAACTTTAGTAAACTATATAGTATGTTAGAAGATGATAGCATAGAGAAAAAAATAAAATAGGAACAGTGGGAAGAAATTCCACTTGGGAGATAGGAACTCTCTTCTTGGAAGAGAGGTGAAAGTTTAAATAAAGAGGTTAAGGAAAGCCTTACTGAGAAGGAGATAATCAATAAGGACTTGACAGAAATGAGGGAGAAAACCATGGAAGTGCTTGGGGGAAGAGGCAGAGGGAGTAATAAACACAAAGGTCCAAATCAGAAGCAGACCTGGCAGGTTTGAGCATCAGCAAGAGGAAGAGGCAGGATGGTAATGAGTGAGGGCAGAGCAGTAGCAAATGAGGTCAAAGAAGTAATGGAGAGCAAGACCTCAGAGAGCTTTGTTAACTCTCTTTAGGACTCCGGCTTTTACTCTGACTTAGGTGGGAGACCACTGGAGCGTTTGCAAAGTACAATGTCATAATGCAAGTTACCTTTTTACAAGACCACTTGGGTGGTTACATTAAGGAATAAAAGACAAATCGGGGAAGTTATTTACAGTGTCTTTGTAATAATCCATATTATAGATGATGCTGTCTTCGGCCAAGGTGGTAGAGTGAAATGTGGTAAGATGTTTTAAAACTCCAGATGTACTTTCAAGGGTAATCCGGTAGAATTTCTGATGAATTGGTATAAATTATCAGGGAAAGAAAGGAGTTAAGGATAACTCCAACAGTCCAGGTTTTTTCCTGGAGCATTTATAAGGCTGGAGTTGTCCCACTGGCTATTTGGTACCCATCCTTCATATATAAGAATGTGTAAACGGAGGGGGGTATGTAAATATTTTGTCCACCTTTTAAAAAAGTCATTTCATCTTTTAGGAGACAGCAATTTATACAATTAACTGAGAGCTTATTGCTCAACTGTGTTTTGTGTTAGTTTGAGATTATTCCCTAATTCTCAAAGTCTGTTTTTTTAATCTTAATTTTTAGAGTTATTATAGCATGATTGGATTTTATTTACTTTTTTTTTTTTTTTTTTTGTCTTTTGTCTTTTGTCTTTTTTGTTGTTGTTGTTGCTGCTATTTCTTGGGCCGCTCCCGCGGCATATGGAGGTTCCCAGGCTAGGGGTCCAATCGGAGCTGTGGCCACCAGCCTACGCCAGAGCCACAGCAACGCGGGATCCGAGCCGCGTCTGCAACCTACACCACAGCTCACGGCAACGCCGGATCGTTAACCCACTGAGCAAGGGCAGGGACCGAACCTGCAACCTCATGGTTCCTAGTCGGATTTGTTAACCACTGCGCCACGACGGGAACTCCTACTTATTTTTTTAATTAAAAATTATTATTTTTTTTTGCTTTTTAGGGCCACACCTGCAGCATATGGAAGTTCCCAGGCTAGGAGTCTGATCAGAGCTGCAGCTGCTTGCCTATGCCACAGCCACACCATCTCTGAGCCACATCTGCTACCTACACCACAGCTCATGGCAACGTCAGATCCTTAACCCACTGAGCAGGGCCAGAATTCAAACCCACGTCCTCAGGTACACTAGCTGGGTTAGTCACCACTAAGCTACAATGGGAACTCCTACTTATTTTAATTTTTTGCTTTCCTTTTTAACATGTACCTCTCTCTCGTCTGTTACATGGGTTTAATAGCCTTTGAATAGAAGGGTATGTTCTTAGAACATACTCTTCAGTCTCTATTCCTGTGTGTGGGTGTGTATTGTGTGTGATTAATCACAATTGTAATTAAATATTTAATTAAAATTTGCTTATTTCCCTTTCTAGAATGTATAGTTCATGAGCATAAGACAATGCCTATTTGTTCATTGCTGTTTGCCCACATTGATTGCATGGTCTTGTTTGTGATTTTTTCTTAATAAATACTGAAATTCTGAATGCATGTATAAATCATATAGGCATTTTAGTGGAGTTGTATTGTATAATGCTTGGGAAGAGTAGCCAGGCAACCTCACTTAGGTTATAGTCTTAGAGAATTTAACCCCATTGTTAACGGGTACTGATCATTTGTGTTAATTTGAGATTTGATTCTTCTGTGCCCTACTTTTCTATCCCCAAGTTCTTAACTAGAGTTTGGCAGGATGTGGCTTCACTTTTCTTCTTTTCTCAGGTCCTTACTCTAATCCAAACAGCACCTTAGAGGGTAATGTGATGGTAGGGTCACCAAACAGAAAACGGGATACCCAATTAACTTTGAATTTCAGGTAAACAATGGAACCAGGCATCATGTATCTTTATTTGCTAAATCTGGCAACTCTCTATGGTTGGGACATGTGTGCTTCTGTTCACAATGGTTTTTGTCTCACAACTAAGAGTTAACAGAAATACAATTTCCCAACAAAATCCTTCTTGTTTTGAGGACTCTACAAAACTTAGCGTGGCAGGAGTTCCCATCGTGGCGCAGCAGAATTGAATCCGACTAGGAACCATGAGGTTGCGGGTTCAATCCCTGGCCTCACTCAGTGGGTTAAAGATCTGGTGTTGCCATGAGCTGTGGTGTAAGTCACAGACGTGGCTTGGATCTGGCATTGTTGTGACTATGGCATAGGTTGGCAGCTACAGCTCCGATTCGACCTCTAGCCTGGGAACCTCCATATGCCATGGGTGCAGCCCTAAAAAGCAAACAAACAAACAAAACAACAAAAAAAACCTTAGCATGGCAACATTTAGAAAATTGATCTCTGACTGTAAAGTGTGCCTCCACCCTCCTCTTGTTAAGTGGACATGAAAATCTGAGTTGGATAACAATGCAGTAGGGTCTTATCTCTACTTTCTAGATTTTCTTGGCTTCACGAGCCTTCCTAAGAGTATGAATTTTGCAGTGACTTTCCTGGATAGGAACCCGTCTGATAGGATCCATGACGCCAAGTGTTGCAGGGTTGTAGTGCCCTCCAGTGGAGGTCTGTTTTTTCACGAGGTCACTGAGGCCTAGGATTGTCATGAAATAGCTCTATTTCCTCCTCCATGGTCCCCTAGGTCCTACAAGCTTAAGATGACAGGAACTTAGAAATCTAAATTTCATAGACAAAAGTAATTCTTAACTTTGGTTCAATATTTTCAACTTCATGTAACTTTTTTCTTTTTTTTTTACAAAACGAAAATAACAATAGCTTCTTTATCAGCTTGTACAGTAGTTTAAATGGTTACAGAGCATTTAGCACTTTTTTAGCTAAATTTCATATAATTTTGAATCCAGTGAATTTATTGAATGGCTACTTTGTGCTGATTGATTTTTTTAAAAAAAATATCATTGGAGTATCATTGACTTACAATGTTGTGTTAGTTTCCAGAGTATAGCAAAGTGACTGATTGATGTTTTAAGAACCATAAATGCTAAGTAATTAAACAAAATAAAATAAATGATGAGGGCAGGTTAAATAGCAAATAAGGTAAAATATTTTCTTATAAATTAGTTGATGTATCATTTCATTGCTGGAGTAATGGTGCCCTCCTGTGGCTCTAGATTGCTACTGCCAAATCATTTTTCGGTTTCTTCTGGAATTCAAGGTGCTTGCTATAGGATGCCATGCCATGATGTATTTGTATATTAATGTTAAATTTTAACCTAGAAATTCACATTAAATAAACTTTCATCTCATTCAGCATTTGGTGATAGAACGTCTGTGCGTGTTCTCTTTATTCATGGTCCTTATATTGTATAAGGCCGCTGGGACCCCTGAACTGGTGGTACAAAACTGCAGCTTCTAGGAATGATTTAGGGCCAGGTCTTCATGAGCCTTATATTTGTCAACTGATCATTATAAAATCTGTTTTATGTGTTTTCTGTTTAAAGAAACTTTATTTAATATATACTGTTGATTCATTGTCATCGAATTTGCACCCAGCAGCGCAATAGCTCAGGACAATATTTATCTAACGTGCATGTTTTCTCCGTAAGGCACATCACTGCCTTCTTGCACATAGGGGCCAAGCCAGTACTACACGTAGGGAGCACTTTAAACAGTGATCTCGGAGTTCCCGTCGTGGCGCAGTGGTTATCGAATCCGACTAGGAACCATGAGGTTGCAGGTTCGGTCCCTGCCCTTGCTCAGTGGGTTAAGGATCCGGCGTTACCCTGACCTGTGGTGTAGGTCGCAGACGCAGCTCGGATCCCGCGTTGCTGTGGCCCTGGCGTAGGCCGGCAGCTACAGCTCCGATTCGACCCCTTGCCTGGGAACCTCCATATGCCGCGAGAGTGGCCCAAGAAACGGCAAAAAGACAAAAAAACAAAACAAAACAAACCCAGTGATCTCACCAATAAAATAACACAAAAACATAAAAAACGTTGCATGACAAAAAGGACCAGGCAAAGGGCACATGTTTAGTGTGTGAGCTGAAACAAGAAGGCAGAGCACTGTCTTCTTTGCCTTTAGCTGGGAACCACCAAGTCTGGTGACTTAAATTTTTCAACGCTCTATATATGTCCATGAATGATTATAAAAGCACCATGAGTATTGATTTTGGTATTACAAATAATTTTAGCAATTAATTCATTGTGCAAACACATAATTTGTGAATAATGAGGATCATCTGTGTAAGTAATATTTTCTAAAAGATTTGGGGATTTGAGTTTACAGAAAAGCTCAAGACTAGGTTTTTTGGTTTTTTGTTTTGTTTTGTTTTGTTTTGTTTTTTTAACCAAATAAACCTATGGAAACCAAAAGCTGTAATCTTACATCTTGTTTCTAGAAATAAAGACGGAAGAGAACAATAAAAGTAATGATTATTAAAACTTTAAGCATCAGTTCCCTCACTTAAGACTGAGCTAATGACAATACATTTCTTATTGGGCTTTTATAGGATTAAGTGAAGTAATTTGTGTAAGGATACAATGTATTTCATTACTATCATTATTACTGAGACCAATATCATAGTCTTCTGTTTCTATGGACTTTTTAACTTTCCAAGTACTTTCACAAATCTTTTCATGTTCAATGCTTATGCCATTCCTATGATCATATATACTTTACAATATGGAAATTGAATTACATTTATTAAGAATGCTTAACTGGATAATGGCAGAATTTTAACAAAAAGCTAAGTGTGTGGATTCCATGGTGAGCATACTTCCATTACTTGACATGCTGAGAAGTCACGATTGCATCTAAAGAATTGTCTTCACAACAATTCTGTTTTTCTGTTTTCCTCTTGTCATCATAACTCATGCTGCTAACTTCTGATGCAAAGACTCCTTTGTAGAAGATTTTTTTTCCCCCAAAACAGTTTTCACATTCAAAAAGCAAGCCTCTGGTATGATGTCACTGGTGTGGAAGTGATATTCCTAAATCCCCATATAAGAAGGACCCATTTTTCCTTTGTCTACAAATTGTTTCATAAATTCAGGCAAGTTGTAAAGTGGGCGAACTTTTTCCTTTTTTGTCACCTTTCAGTCTTTTTCATCTACCTTTCAAAATGCCAGTTATTTTGTGATGCCTTGACTTCTCCTTTCATGATGGAAATGGATACCTTTCCAAAGACATTTACTTCTTTCATAAAAATTAGTTTTCTATCAGTTACGTTCCTGTCATTGGGTCACTGAGAATGTAGAATGTCTACCAAGAGTTTCTCAGTTACACCACTGAGATAAGTAGTTCCCTAGTGCAATAATAATAACAACACAACAACAATCGTACATGGTTGTGTTGTGAAATTTTACTTAGTTCATGCCCAGTAATAATGCCTAAACTGGTTTCTCTTTGGGCCTGGTCTTACCTAGAGAGTTTTTCTAGTTTGGGGTTTAACAAATTAACAATCTCAACCAAATTGAGGCTTTTCCTTAAATTTATATTTTGAGGAGTTGGGAGAAGATGGGTTATCTCATGGAATATTTTGTTCTTGTTCATAGAGAAGGAGAATTGTTTTATAATCAACTTGTGCTTCCAGACCCAACAGAAATAGTGTCTGGAATATTTTTTTTTCTATTTGATGTAAATTTATCAATCAATAAAACTGAATCATTTAGTCAGAGTTTGTGTACTTTTTTTTTTTTTGGTCCTGTTGGATCAATTTTTGACTGAATTTACTATGAGAGTTCATGGGTTTGCTTGGTGATTCAAAGTTCTTAGCCTTTTAACTTTTTGTCCTCTATGACCTAACTTCATTGACCTCCAGGCAGCAATCTGAAACTCCAAGGCATGTTTCAGCTTGAAGGAAAAGATTAGAATTCCCACTCCCATCTCTCCCTGGCCTCCTACGTACCAAAGGCAGTTGCTTCCCTCTAGAGGTTAGGAATCTTCCAAACATATTTTCATCCACTGTCTCTATTCTAATTGAAGGCAAGTGCAGACCCATAGGGCAGATACTTATTAATGACTGCAATTTTTGTCTCAAAGGGAAAGAAGAAAAAAAAAAAAAAAGAGGAAAGTTAACTGAGTGATTAAAAGTTTTCATTAATAACAATGGAAGTCACAGACCCTGTGGGAAGTATCAACTCCGACCTCTGTTCTCAGCTCAAGAATACTCTCAGAGGAGGCCTATCCCTTGGTGTAATTACAAAGTTGCTAAAGTTTGCTTTGGAGATAATCATCCTTTTGTCACAGTTTCCTTTTTGATTGTTAGCTGGCATTTTCCTAGCCCTGGTCATAGACTGTATTTCTGTTCTATGCTTTTGGAATGCCTCCAGGATGCACAGGCCCTGCCTTTTGCAGCAAACTCCTTGCCCTCCTCCTTTATATCACTTTAAATCGGAACCTACTAAATCAAGCCTTTCGATTAAATTAAACTAAGTTAATTAAGCCTTTACAGAAGAACAATTGATTGTTTCTGTTCCTTCCAGGCTTGTGTCCACTGACTAAGCTGAGATATTCTTCACTGTTGCAGATACAGAATCACATATGTCCAATTTAGTATAGGACCTCAAAAGCCTAATCCAAGAAATAGTAGGTATGTCAGTCATGCCGGTAGATTGGTAGGAAATAAAAAATTCTCCAGTGAGACTTGCTTTGGCACGTACCAACTCATGCTCTTTTTGTTAAAGTCTGTTTTCTTACACGTGGTTTCCCCCCCTTTCCTTATGTGCTTTGCTCTGGGTCTGATCGGGCTCTTAGTAACTGGTTGTCTGTAAACCTGTGGACATTTCTGCTTCTAAAGAGATTTTTCCTGGAGTTCCCATTGTGGCTCAGTGGTTAACGAATCCAATTAGGAACCATGAGGTTGCGGGTTTGATCCCTGGCCTTGCTCAGTGGGTTAAGGATCCGGCGTTGCTGTGAGCTGTGGTGTAGGCCACAGACGAGGCTCAGATCTTGCGTTGCTGTGGCTGTGACAAAGGCCGGTGGCAATAGCTCTGATTAGACCCCTAGCCTGGGGACCTCCGTATGCTGCAGGTGCGGCCCTAGAAAAGACAAAAAGAAAAAAGAGAGAGAGATTTTTCTTGTCAATAAAGGACACAAAATGCATAAGTATGACATGCATAACACACAACATTTTGTGTGTATGTGTGTTTGTTTGCTTTGGCTGTGCCCGTGGCATTTGTAAGTTCCCAGGCCAGGCAACAAATCTACATCACAGCAGGGACCCAAGAAACAGCCGTGACAATGCCAGATCCTAAACTCACTGAGCTACCAGAGAACTCCTGCATCATTGTTTATTTTATTTAAAAATTTAAAACATTTCTATGCAATTTTTAAAAGTTGCTTTCCATCTTCAGTTATTACGAAATATTGGTAATATTCCCCAAGGAATACGTCATGTACAGTTTCTCTTCTGTGAAACTCCATTGTTATTGAGACTTCTAATTATATTTTCTTCCACAAACCACTGTAAGTCTAGGTGCTGGGATATGATATGCTAAGGAGAATGGAACGAAGATTGATGTACAGGAGTATATAGCTCTTCCTGTGGGAAAAACAACAGAAGGATCCAATCTACAAAACAGAAACAGATCGTGGACATGGAGAGCAGACTTGTATTTGTCAGGGGGGAAGGAGGAGAGAAGGGGACAGACCGGGATTTGGGGGTTGGTAGATGCAAACCATTACATTCAGAATGGATAAGTAACGGGGTCCAACTATACAGCAGAGGTAACTGTGTCCAGTCTCTTGAGCTAGAAAATGATGGCAGACAGTATGAAAAAAAAAAATTACATATATGTATGGCTGGGTCACTTTGCTCTATAGCAGAAGTTAAAGGAACACTGTAAATCAACTACATTTAAAAATTTTTTTTTTAAATCCCAGAATGTTTATTTAAAAGACACATACATAGATTTTTCTTGTACTTTTGAACTGACTCACTCATAAGTGACCATAATCTAAATTAAAAAAAGAAGTCTATCTTTAGGACCTTGAAACTGTGTGGTGAACAGTGAATTTAGTGGAGAAAGATGACCAGAGAAAGGGAAGAAAGTAAATTTAAAAATATGTGGTAGGACACAAATAAAGTAAAAAATGAAACAACCCCCCCCACCACATATCTTTTTCATAAACTAAATAGAAAGAAACAGTAAATAAAGCAATGAGAACTAACTTCTTTTCTAAAACTTGTCACTAGCCAGAAATGCAAGTGAATGCGACCTAATATTTCAGTAGCTATTTTGCTTTTGGAAAGTGTTACTAGTCTTATTTTGTAGATTAAAATAGTGAAGCCTCGAGAACTAAAATTATTTGGCTTATATCATAGGGTTAGTCAGAATTGCTCAGATTCAACCAAGGTAACCTTACTTTTAACTCTTTCTAGACTGCTTTTAGTGAAATGTCATGTAAGTGACCTGATTCTTGATGGGATGAGAGTTTTCACACAGAAAATAAGACATGCAGTATGTTATTCCAGATTTCTCCCAGGTCAAATGCACTATTGTTTTTTTTTTTTTATTATTGTTATTATTATTATCAATTATCCTTTTCTAGATAAATGACTCTGCTTGCTGTTAATAGAAATAATAATCCTCTTTCCAAATTGGATGGCCATCTACCCAAATGGCAGCTGCGGGGCTGATGCAGAAACCCAGAAGCCAGAGAAATTTTAATAAAGGAGAATTCAGTAAGCATTGACTTACAGAACTTCCTGCCTTCAAAATCTTAGATACTAGAGGGTCTGGTATCAAAATGACACCAAATCTGGGCTCTTTACTTATAAATGACACATGTAGAAAGAGTTGAGTAGTAGGCATAACCAGTGTTAATTTCCATTCTTCCCTGATTCTCATGAGATCAAACAGGATGCTTATGGTTATGTGAGAATTACAAAGAGAATACTGAAGGTGTTTCAACAGTTTACATATGATGAAGTTTAGGACCAGAGAAGATAAGAGATCTGCTCTGGGTCACTCAGGTAGTACATGATAGAAGAGGAATTTTATTTTATGTGAAATAGAAATTTAGACTTTCAGAAATATACCTATGTGGAGTTCCCATCATGGCTCAGTGGTTAACGAATCAGACTAGGAACCATGAGGTTGCGGGTTCGATCCCTGGCCTTGCTCAATGGGTTAAGGATCTGGAGTTGCCATGAGCTGTGGTGTAGGTCGCAGACACGGCTTGGATCCTGTGTTGCTGTGGCTCTGGCATAGGCTGGTGGCTACAGCTCCCATTTGACCCTTAGCCTTGGAACCTCCATATGCCACAGGAGTGGCCCAAGAAATGGCAAAAAGACCAAAAAAAAAAAAAAAAAAAAAAAGAAAGAAAGAAAAAAATGGAAATATACCTATGGAGTAAGAGTGATGGAATAAGAATGTGTATATGATGATATGCAATAACATTTTCATTTAGACTTGTTTGTTAATAATGATAAACAATTAAAATAACAGGTGTATTTGATTACACAAAATATTTTCTGATGCTGAAAATTTGGAAAATACAGCAGTCTGCCCCCATGGAGTTGTATTCTGTTATACTTAGCCTTCTTTAAAAAAATAAAATTATTTTACATTTCAAGGGTTAGTTGAGATTTATACATGTATGTGTATTTAGGTAAATAAACTATTATAGTTTGATATTCTGTTTTTTTCCCATTTAACATTATCATGAGGATTTCCTTGTGAATTTTTATTGTAATCATTAAAAATAATTGTAAACACAGTATTCCATATGTATTACCATAGTCTAACCATTTCTTTATTGCTGAACATTTGGATTTTTCTTTTTCTTTTTGGTCTTTTTAGGACCACACCTGTAACATATGGATGTTCCCAGGCTAGGGATTGAATCCCAGCTTCAGTTTCCTGCCTATGCCTATGCCACAGCTATGCCAAATCTGAGAGGCATCTGTGACCTATGCTGCATCTTGTGGCAATGCCAGATCCTTAACCCACCAAGTGAGGCCAAGGATGGAACCTATCCTCATGGATACTAGTCAGATTTGTCACCCCTGAGCCACAATGGGAACTCCCTGGGGTTTTCTGTAAATTTTTACTCATCAATTTACTGCAATTTGTGGGCACAGTTGCTTGATTATTTTATAGGGATATTTTTGTTATATCTGTCTATGATGATAAAGTTTATATATGAAATATATATATGACTTTTCCCACACTTAAAATTTTAATAGTATATTACACAGTTAATGTATTTTCAATTACTGTATTTTTATGTTTTGAAATTGTGAAGAAGAGGAATTTAAATCTAGATGTTTTGTTTTTTCCCCAAATATATTTTCCTTATTATACAACACTGCCAAGCACTTTATAGGTTCCAAAGAAGTAGAACAGAAACTTTTACTATGAGTGCAAAGACAATTACTATGGGAGGTTAAGTTTTAGTGGAAGAGGCAAGATTTGAAATAGGTCCAGAATAAATGATGGGCTTTTTTTTTTCATTAATTTTTTTGTTAGAGCATAGTTGATTTACAATGTTCTGTCAATTTCTGCTGTACAGCAAAGTGACCCAGTCATATACATATATACATTCTTTTTCTCACACTATCTTTTACTCCAAGAGATTGGATGTATTTCCCTGTGCTGTACGGTAGGACCTCATTGCTTATGCATCCTAAATGTAATAGTTCACATTGACTAACCCCAAACTCCCCATCTGTCCCTTTGCTTCCCCCCGCACCCCCTACCCTCCGGGCAACCACAAGTCTGCTCTCCGTGTCCCATGATCTGTTATTATCTTAACTACAAAATGACTGGCTTTTGATAGAGAGAGGGGCTATTCCAGGTGGGATCCATAAGGTAAGACTCCCAGTGACCTTGAGGAAAATAGACTCAGGGAAGAGATAAGCATATGAAAACAGGCTCTGGGTTGAAACAACATCTTGATCTTAAAATGTCTCTGTTGCTACACACATGCCAAACTCAAAAAATGTAATGTTTTGATTTCTTTTCTAAATAGTCGTATAAAATAAGTCTTTAGTAAATGGACCACAGACTATCCCTCTTCTTTAGCTTTGCTAAGCTTGAATTGCTGATATCATAGCAGGCACTGCTGACACTATTGGAGGCATCACTTTACTTAGTCTTCTGCCATAAACATTTAACCCCTGAGATCTAACAGCTTTTCTTACGGGTCATACTGATGATTAAAGAAAGAATCTGCATAATTCCTAATACATTTGCATCTAACTGATCCTTAATTTAAGCTGAAATTCCTCCTCTTCCCCATCCGATATTGTTAAAATTAACCATTTGAATGGATTTGGGAAATTCTACATGTTCTCATCTAGCAGGGCCAGTTAAACTAAGATGAAGAGCAAATTTGTACATCTCTTTGCCAATGGTTCGAAGACGGGAAGAGTTCCCATTTCAGATATCACTGCCATTTTTATAACACATGCTGATAGGGATAAAGTGAAATATATATTACTTTCACTCATAAATTCCTACTTTGGGTCACACTTTCACCTATGAACTTTCCACAATTGCACCACTATATCTTAATTTAATTACATTGACCTTTCACTTTTACTGGCATGTTTAGGTATGACAATGCATTGAGCACCCAGGTCCAGCAATCCCGATAAAACCTCTTTACCATTTGCAGACCATTTTACCCATATTAATGCATATGTTCCTGGGTGTTCTGCTGGGGATTGTGCCAAGAGATGCTGGTTCAGCTGTTACTCAAAGTCAGACTCCTCCTCTTTATCCTGTATTGTTTTAATCCACATTGGCTCTGAAGGGACTATACACTTTTTAATGTAATCATCAGATTTAAAAATCAAATCAATTCAGATATACTGAACAAGTGTTTTTGTTCTTTTTATCAACTTGAAGTGTTGGAGGGGCAACCACACCACCTAATATTGTAGTGATCCATGACAATTTTAACAGCTACTCCATTTCTCATGCCATTTAAAAACATTCAAAATAACTTTCAAAATGCCATTTTTTTGGAGTAGTTTCAGATATACAGAAAAATTATGAAGATTGTACAGAGAGCTCCCATATGCCCTACATCCAGTCCCCTGATTATTAACACCCTACACTGATACAGTATAGTTGTCAAAATTAATAGATCAATGTTGATACATATCTATTAATAAATGTACATCTTTATTCAAATTTCCTTTGTTTTGCTTACTGTCCTTTTTCTGTTCCTAGATCCCATCCAAGATTTTTGGCTATATAGAATTTCCTTGGGTTTTTTCGTCTTTGTTTTTTGACTGTGCTAGCAGCATGAGGAAGTTCCTGGACCAGAGATTGAACCCATGCCACAGCAGCAACCTGAGCCACGGCAGCGACCTGCTGAGCCACCAGGGGAATCCTTAACCCACTGAGACACCAGGGAACTGCAGATTTTCCTCGTTTTGATGGCCTTGACAATTTTGAGGAGTACTGGTCAGGTCAGGTATTTTGTAGAAGGTCCCTCGGTTGAGGTTAGTTTGATATATTTCTCATGATTAGACTAAGTTATGAGTTTGGGGGAAGAAGCCCACAAAAGCAAAGTGCCATTCTCTTCACTAATATCCAGGCTCCCTACCATCCACGTGACATTGCTATTGATTGATGCCAGCCTCGCACACCTGGCTGAGGAGCGTGTGTCAGGTTTCTTCACTGTAAAGTGGCTCCTTCCTCCCTTGTACACTGCGCTCTTTGGGAGGAAGCCACTATACATGGCCCACACGTAGGGAGTATGCTCCATCTCCTTGAAGATGAAGTGTTTACAGACTTTTTTCTAGAATGCTTCTGCATAAGAGATTTGTCTATTTTCTCACATTTAATCATTTATTCAACCTTTATTTGTATCACTACAGAGTCACTGATGAAATGTTTACCTTAGGGTATAGGCCGATGCCACATTATTATTATTATTATTTTTACATGTACACATTCTATTTTCACACATTATCATGCTCCATCATAAGTGACTAGACATAGTTCCCAGGGCTACACAGCAGGATCTCATTGCTAATCCATTCCAAAGGCAATATTCTGTATCTATTAACCCCAAGCTCCCATTCCACCCCACTCCCTCCCCCTCCCATCAGGCAGCCACAAATCTGTTCTCCAAGTCCATGATTTTCTTTTCTGTGGAAAGGTTCATTTGTGCCATATATTAGATTCCAGATATAAGTGATTTCATATGGTATTTGTCTTTGTCTTTCTGACTTACTTCTCTTAGTATGAGAGTCTCTAGTTCCATCCATGTTGCTGCAAATGGCATTATTTTTTCTTTTTTATGGCTGAGTAGTATTCCATTGTGTATATATACTACATCTTCTGTCAATGGACATTTGGGTTGTTTCCATGTCTTGGCTATTGTGAGTAGTGCTGCAATGAACATGCAGGTGCATGTGTCTTCTTTAAGGAAAGTTTTGTCTGCATATATGCCCAACAGTGGGATTACTGGGTCATATGGTAGTTCAATGTATAGATTTCTAAGGTACCTCCATACTGTTCTCCATAATGGTTGTACCAGCTTACATTCCCACGAACAGTGCAGGAGGGTTCCCTTTTCTCCACACCCTCTCTAGCATTTTTTATTTGTGAACTTATTATTGATGGCCTTTCTGACTGGTGTGAGGTGGTATCTTGTGATAGTTTTGATTTGCATTTCTTTAATAATCAGTGATGTTGAGCATTTTTTCATGTGCTTGTTGGCCATCTGTATATCTTCTTTGGAGAGATGTCTCTTCAGGTCTTTTGCCCATTTTTCCATTGGGTTGTTGGCTTTTTTGCTGTTGAGTTGTATAAGTTGTTTGTAAATTTCAGAGATTAAGCCCTTGTCAGTTGCATCATTTGAAACTATTTTCTCCCATTCTGAAAGTTGTCTTTTTGTTTTCTTTTGAGTTTCCTTTGCTGTGCAAAAGCTTGTCAGTCGGATTAGGTCCCATTGGTTTATTTTTGCTCTTATTTCTGTTGCTTTGGGAGACTGACCTGAGAAGATATTCATAAGGCTGACATCAGAGAATGTTTTGCCTATGTTCTCTTCCAGGTGTCTTGTCTTACGTTTAAGTCTTTAAGCCATTTTGAGTTTATTTTTGTGCATGGTGTGAGGGTGTGTTCCAGTTTCACTGATTTACATGTGTCTGTCCAGTTTTCCTAGCACCAATTACTGAAAAGACTGTCTTTTTCCCATTTTATGTTCCTGCCTCCCTTGTCAAAGATTAATTGACCATAGGCGTCAGGGTTTATTTCTGGGTTCTCTGTTCTGTTCCATTGGTCTGTATGTCTGTCTTGATAGCAGTACCAGACTGTCTTGATTACTGTGACTCTGTAATATTGCCTAAAGTCTGGAAGTAACAGTTATGCCTCCTGCTTGGTTTTTGTTCCTCAGGCTTGCTTTGTTAATTCTAGGTCTTTTGTGGTTCCATATACATTTTTGGATTGTTTGTTGTAGTTCTGTGAAAAATGTCATGGATAGTTTGATAGGGATTGCACTGAATGTGTAGAATGGTTTGGGTAGTTTGGCCATTTTTACAATATGAATTCTTCCAACCCAGGAGCATGGACTATCTTTCCATTTCTTTACATCCTCTTTAATTTCCTTGATTAATGTTTTATAGTTCTCAGCATATAAGTCCTTTACCTCCTTGGTCAGGTGTATTCCCAGGTATTTGATTTTTGGGGGTGCAATTTTAAAAGGTATCGTGTTTTTGTATTCCTTTTCTATTATTTCATTGTTAGTATACAGAAATGTGACTGATTTCTAAATGTTAATCTTATATCCTGCTACTTTGCTGAATTTGCTGATCAGTTTGAGTAGTTTTTGGGTTGAGTCCTTACGGTTTTCTATATATAGTATCATGTCATCTGCATACTTTGAAAGTTTTACCTCTTTTCTTCCTATTTGGATGCCTTTTATTTCTTTTGTGTGTCTGATTGCTGTGGCTAGGACTTCCAGTACTATGTTGAATAACAGTGGTGAGAGTGGACATACTTGTCTTGTTCCAGATTTTAGTGGTAAGGCTTTCAGCTTTTCTCCATTGAGTATTCTATTTGCTGTGGGTTTGTCATAAATGGCTTTGATTATGTGAAGGTATGTTCCCTCTATATCCACTTTGGTAAGAGTTTTGATCATGAATGGTTGTTGGACTTTGTCAAATGCTTTCTCTGCATCTATTGAGATGATCATGGGGTTTTTTACTTTTCTTTTGTTAGTGTGGTGTATGATGTTGATTGATTTGCATATGTTAAACCATCCTTGTGCACCTGGGATGAATCCCACCTGGTGGTGGTGTACAATCTTTTTTACATGTTGTTGGATTCAGTTGGCTAAAATTTTGTTGAGAATTTTTTGCATCTATATTCATCAGAATATTGTCCTATAATTTTCTTTTTTGGTAGTATCTTTGTCTGGTTTTGGGATTAGGGTGATGGTGGCATCATAGAATGTCTTTGGGAGTGTTCCTTCTTCTTCAATATTTGGGAAAGGTTTAAGTAGGATGGGTATAAATTCCCCTTTGTATGTTTGTTAGAATTCAACTGTGATGCCATCTAGTGCTGGACTTTTATTTGTAGGAAATATTTGTATGACATATTCAATTTCATTTCTAGTGATCAATCTGTTCAGTTCATCTGTTTCTTCTTGATGCAGTTTTGGCAGGCTGTAAGTCTCTAGAAAGTTGTCCATTTCTTCTAGGTTGTCAAATTTGTTGGCATACAGTTGTTCACAGTATTCTCTCATGTTTTTTTTTTGTATTTCTGTAGTATCCATTGTGACTTCTCCTTTTTCATTTCTTATTTTGTTTATTTGGGTTTTTTCCCTCCTCTTCTTGGTGAGCCTAGCCAGAGGTTTGTCAATTTTGTTTACCTTTTCAAAGAACCAGCTCTTAGTTTTATTGATTTTGTCTATTGTTTTTTGAATCTATTTTATTTTATTTTATTTTAGTCTTTTTGCCATTTCTTGAGCTGCTCCTGTGCCATACAGAGGTTCGCAGGCTAGGGGTCGAATCAGAGCTGTAGCTGCTGGCCTATGCCAGAGTCACAGCAATGCGGGATCCAAGCCGCATCTGAGACCTACACTACAGCTCACAGCAACGCCAGATCCTTAACCCACTGAGGAAGGACAGGGATTGAACCCACAACCTCATAGTTCCTACTCAGATTCGTTAACCACTGAGCCATGATGGGAACTCTCTGAATCTCTATTTTATTGATTTCCTCTTTGATCTTTATGATTTCCTTCCTTCTGCTGACTTGAGGTTTTTTTTCTTCTTCTTAATGATGTGTTTGAGCCTATATGATTATCAGGTAGAAGCAAGCAGATATAGCAAGAGCTTAACGTGCTTAAAAAACAGGGCAACCACAAATCAAAACCGAGCATTACATTCACAAAAACTGAAAAGAAAAATACTCAAGCATAAAATAAATGGAAACCATCCAACCCAAAAAAGAAAAGACAAAAAGAGAAACATAGATTCAACTAATAATATTTGTTTTTCTTTCATTTACTCACCCCTTCTGCTAATTTTTCCTTATCAGCCTGTCTTCCTCATCCCATGGTATCCCCAACTTCTTCCCAAAGTTTATTTATTAATCCCTCTACATAGCTATTTATCCTGTTCCCTCTCATTATAAATTCTCACTGTCATTTACTACTTTTTTATAATCTATATAACAACCTGTGTCAATAAACCCCCTCCAGCCAGCAGTACAGTTACAATTGTTATAAAACTCTATTTTTAAAAAAAAACTCTCTTTTGCCACAGAGAAGTGTCAGACCTGCATCAATTTTTCTCTATAAAGGTTCCTACACAGCCTGAAGCCTTCCTTATTTGTTCTACTAAGGACAAGCTGGATGAGTGATTCTAGCTGCTGCTCAATTTAGGAGAGGAGAACACATTGAAATTAAAATTGAAGGGGAGGAAGGATGCGCTCAGACTGAAATATTCCTAGCATCCCCTCCTAAAATTGTCATCCAGATCAAGAAAAGAACATTAAAAACATCCTCAAATCTAAATTTATTCAGTTTAACTGTACATTTATTCAGTTACCATTCTCTATCGTGTGACCAATAGCTGGACACCTAACAATACAGTTTGTTTGCTTCGGAAATGCATATAAACAACTCATAAGGTATATAATCTTTTGTGTCTAGATTTTTTTTTTTTTTTTGCTTTACATAGTGTTTGTGAGATTCAGCTATAATATTGTTGAGTGTAGTTGTGGTTCTTTCATTCTTTTTGCTGTATAATATTCCATTGTGCGAATATACCACATTTTATTTATCCATTTAATGCAGATGACTTTCAGTTTGGGGCTGTTATGGATAGTGCCATTATGACTACTTTGTATGTGGCTTTTTTTTTTTTTTTCTTTTTGTCTTTTTAGGGCTGTACCCGTGGCATATGAAAATTTCCAGGCTAGGGGTTGAAGCAGAGCTGTAGCTGTAGACCTATGCCACAGCCATAGCCATGTCAGATCCGAGCCACATCTGCAACCTACACCATGGCTCATGGCAATGCCAGATCCTTAACCCACTAACTAAGGCCAGGGATTGAAACCACGGCCTCATGGATTCTAGTTGGGTTTGTTACCACTGAGCCACAGTGGAAACTCCTGTACATGTGTTTTGATGTATTAATAACACTCACACAAACATGAAAAATTTGTTGGTTTCACATCCTTAGCAACACTGGACATTATCAGGTATTTTTTGTTTTAGCTATTCTGGTAGGCATGTAGTTGTATACAAATAAAATACAATAGCATTATGAAGTTAATTTGCATTTCCCTGATGATTAATGTCATTGATCAATATTCAAATGCTCATTGGTCATTTGAAAATTGTCTTTTGTGAAGGGCTTGTTCAAGTCCTTTGCCGTTTTTTTTTCCTCGTAAGTTATTTGTCTTTCTCATATTGAATTATAGGTGTCTTTTATATATTCTGGCTATGAATCCTCCATAGACAGGTGAATTGCAAATATATTTTCCCACTCTGAGGGATGACTTCCCACTCTCTTAATAGTATCTTTTAACAAACAGAAATTCTTGATATTGTTGAAATCTGTGTTTATTCTTTTTCAAGTTAGTGATTTTTATGTTCTATTTAAGAAAATACTTGCAGCAACATGGATGTAACTAGAGATTATCATATTAAGTGAAGTGAGTCAGAAAGAGAAAGACAAATACAATATGGTATCAGTTATATGTGAAATCTAAAATATGGCACAGACGACCCCATCTACAAAACAGAAACAGACTCATAGACATAGAGAACAGACTTGTGGTTGCTAGAGCGGAGAGGGGAAGGAGTAGGATGGACTGGGAGACTGGGGTTGGTAGACGCAAATTATTACAGTTAAAATGGATAAGCCATGAGGTCCTACTGTACAGCATGGGGAACTATATCAAGTCTCTTGGGATAGACCATGACAGACCCAATTTGACTATATCTGGGTCAAATTGCTGTACAGCAGAAATTAGTACAACATGGTAAATCAATTATACTTTAATTTAAAAAAAGAAAGAAAACAACTTACTCCAATATCATGATGATATTCTATTTTCTTCTGAAAGATTTTAAACTTTTAAAAATTTCATATTAATGTATAATATAGTAAAATTTCTTTTTAGTGTATGGTTTTATGCAAGCATTGACAATGACATGCAATTTTGTAACCATAACCAAAATCAATATATAGAGCTTTTTAATCACAACAAAAAGTTCCCTGTGCCCCTTTGTAATCAACTCCTTCTTTGCTGTTCTCTCTGATTTCTGTCTCTCTGGTTTTGTCATTTCAGAGAATATCATATACATAGATCCATAGAATATGTAACCTTTTGCGTCTCGCTGAAAGAAGGCAATAGGGCAAAAAGACTGCAACCTACAAAGGGACTCCCATTAAGCTACAGCCGGGAGAGTGGAATGGCATACTCAAAATATGGAAAGATAAAAAGTGTCAGCCAAGAGTACTCTATCCAGCAAAGTTTTCATTCAGATATGAAGGGGAAATAAAGACTCTCCTACACAGGCAAAGCTGAGGGAATTCATCACCCCTAGACCTGTCTTCCAAGAAAGTGTTGCAAGGACCTCTTCTACCTAAAATGAAAAAGCGAAAGTACACAAAACTTTGAGTAAGGTAATATAGAGAGTGAACGAGAAGATTGTCACTCTATATCAGAATAGGTTGTTAAACACTAAATCTGTCATAAATGTAAAAGAAAATGAAACATTAAAAATAAATATACCGGAGTTCCCATCGTGGCGCAGTGGTTAACGAATCCGACTAGGAACCATGAGGTTGCGCGTTCTATCCCTGCCCTTGCTCAGTGGGTTAAGGATCCGGTGTTGCCGTGAGCTGTGGTGTGGGTCGCAGACGCAGCTCAGGTCCCACGTTGCTGTGGCTCTGGCGTAGGCTGGTGGCTACGGCTCCAATTCGACCCCTAGCCTGAGAACCTCCATATGCCATGGGAGCGGCCCAAGAAATGGGAAAAAAGACAAAAAAAAAGAAAAAAATATATATATATACTTCAATTTGGCAACAAATTCACCACCTTAAAAAAGGATAATTTGTGACAACAAAAAACATAAAAGGGGAAGAATAAAAGGATGAAACCTGTATAGGCAAAAGAAGGTAAGATGCTATCAGCAGAAAAAGGACTATTTTATCTATGAGACATTTAAACAAACCGCATGATAACCACAAAAAGATAGTCTAGAGCAGAAACACAAAACGAAATAAAAAGGAAGTGGAGAAACACATCAGAGAAAACCACCAAACTGAAATGGCAGATGGGAACACAAAGAAGAAAAATAATGAAGATGTAGAGCAACCAGAAAAAAAGAAAAGAGATAACAACGGTAGCGCTCAGCCCTCATTTATCAATAATCAGTCTAAATATAAATGAATTGAGTTTATCAGTCAAAGAATACAGAGCGGTAAGGTAGATTGAAAAAGAAGGTGAAATTATGTGCTGCCCGCAGACTAATTTTAGCTCTAAATGTTGCTGAAACTGGGCCTCTGCCCACCAGTGCTGAATAGAAGCACAGAGACAGAGTTTTGGGTGAAAGAGAAATGAATAGATTTACTGCTTTGTCAGGCAAAACAGGCCACAGCAGGCTAATGACGGTGCCCTCCTATGGGAGAGAAAAGAAAGAAGTAGTCTTATAGCTTTGGAGTGGAAAATAGAGCCACACATAAGGATCAGCACTGATGTAAGCTTTTTTTTTTTTTTTTTTGTCTTTTGTTGTTGTTGCTATTTCTTGGGCCGCTCCCGCGGCATATGGAGGTTCCCAGGCTAGGGGTCCAATCAGAGCCACAGCCACCGGCCTACGCCAGAGCCACAGCAACGTGGGACCCGAGCTGCGTCTGCGACCCACACCACAGCTCACGGCAACGCCGGATCCTTAACCCACTGAGCAAGGGCAGGGACCGAACCCGCAATCTCATGGTTCCTAGTCGGATTCATTAACCACTGCGCCACGATGGAAACTCCCCAAAATATTTTTGTATATCTTCACAGGCAGGGGAAATAAATGCAAATGGCAAACAGGTCTACACCAAACTAAAAATCTTCACAGCTGAGAAAATCACCAACAAAACAAAAAGACAATGTACCAAATAGAAGATATTAGTAAATCATATCTCTGATGAGGGGCTAATATCCAAATATAAAAAGAACTGATACAACTCAACAAAAACAACAACAAAACCTGACTATAAAATAGAGGAGTTAACTAGATGTTTTTCCAAAAGAAGGCACACAGACCGCCAACAGGCACAGGAAAATATGTTCAGCATCACTAATTATTAGTTATTGGTGCAAGGGAGTGCTGAGGAGTTACTGCTTAAAAAGTACAGAGTTTCTGTTTGGAATGATGAATACTTTTTTGAAATAAGTAGTGGTGGCATTTCCGTTATGGCTCAGTGGAAACGAATCTGAGATCCATGAGGATACAGGTTTTTTTTTTTTTTTTTTTTAAATTAAAAAATTTTTTTTTGTCTTTTTGCCATTTCTTGGGCCGCTCCCGCGGCATATGGAGGTTCCCAGGCTAGGGGTCTAATCGGAGCTGTAGCTGCCATCCTACACCAGAGCCACAGCAACGCTGGATCTGAGCCGCATCTGCGACCTACACCACAGCTCATGGCAACGCTGGATTGTTAACCCACTAAGCAAGGGCAGGGATCGAACCCACAACCCCATGGTTCCTAGTTGGATTCATTAACCACTGCGCCACGACGGGAACTCCGAGGATGCAGGTTTGATCCCTGGCCCCACTCATGAGTTAAGGCTCTGGTGTTGCCATGAGCTGTGGTGTAGGTCACAGATGCGGCTTAGACTGGCATTGCTGTGGCTGTGGTGTAGGCAGGCGGCTACAGCTCTGATTAGACGCCTAGCCTGGGAACCTCCATATGCTGTGGGTGTGGCCCTTAAAATACAAAGAAAAAAAAAAAGAGAAAGAAAGAAAAAAAGAAATAGGTAGTGGTGATGGTTACATAACAGTGTGAATGTAATTAATGCTACTGGATTGTACACTTAAATATCATTAAAATGGTCAACTTTGTGTTATGTATATTTTGCCACAATAAAAGAAAAAGAAAAAATATAAGAATCTAGAAAAAATATTAAAAGGATGGTGAGCAATAAAACCAGTTACACATGGGAATTAAGTCTAAATGATTGCTTTGGGGTTATAAACTTATCTATTAAAAAAAATAATCATTGAAAGAAAAATGGAAAACCTAAAGAAATATTAGTGATTATAACAATAATAATAATAAGAGCATGATTCTAAAATCTTTATTTCAGAAAGCAAATGTGCTGCAAGGTGGGCAGGGAAGAGAAGAAACAAATATTCAAATTTCTTCAATTTTCGTAGTGTATATTTTTTCATTATTGATGTTGCCAAAGTTATATTTGAACACTTCTTTTACGGAACTAGACTATTTTTTTTCTTATAGTTTGACCATAGGCTCTAAACACAATGTATGAAGTGGGAATAAAATATAAATAGCGTGAATATTAATGGCATAGAACACTCATATTCCCCTCCTTCTCTGCCAGATCATTCCATGACCAAAAACTAGAAGGTATATTTTAATGTTTGCCTGCCTCAGACAGTGTAATAAGCACTTTCTAATCATTACTTCATTTAACTTTCAAAGTGTTTCTGGAAGACAGGATTAATTGGGAGGAGCATAAACATAGGACAAGCCAACTCATTTTTATGTCTCTCATTGAGACATAGATATGGAAGAGTTGAAGGCTAGAGTGAAAGGAAGCAGGAACAAGTTATCTTCATTGGTAAATCAAGGTCTTGCAGGTCTAGAAGAGTGAAAAAAGAGGTAAACAGGCTGTAAAGAATAAATTCAAGATGTGTTATCAACTAACAGGCATACGATATATTTGAGAGACCAGATGGGAGATGCATAAGAGGACAGGATCAATCAAATGGGAACATAAAATACTATCATAAGGGAGTATCTGGAAAGGGACAAGGAAATCCTGGAGAAAGTTATGCAGTTGCGATTGCTAAATAAGGATGTGTGAATTTCATGGATATGAATCGAGGAAGAGATATACAGATGTGCACACACACGCAACACACACACAAGTTTTTAGATACAATCCCAGTAATGGTTTACCTAACAGAAAGACTAAGCACAAGCTTAGAGTACCATGACATTATTGCAATTCAAGAAATAGACTAGCAGACATAGAAAATAAACTTAGGGTCACCAGAGCAGAAAGAGAGGTTGGGAGAGGGATAAAGTAGGAGGCTGGGATTAACATATGCATACAGGAGTTCCCATCGTGGCGCAGTGGTTAACGAATCTGACTAGGAACCATGAGGTTTCGGGTTCGGTCCTTGCCCTTGCTCAGTGGGTTAACGAACCGGTGTTGCCGTGAGCTGTGGTGTAGGTTGCAGACGTGTTGCTGTGGCTCTGATTCGACCCCTAGCCTGGGAACCTCCATGTGCCGCAGGAGCGGCCCAAGAAATGGCAAAAAGACAAAAAAAAAAAAAAAAAAATGCATACTGCTATATGTAAAATAGATAACCAATAAGGTTCTACTACACTCAATATTTTGTAATAACCTATAAGGGAAAAGAATCTAAAAAGTATATATATATGCTATTATATCTATATACATATATCTGAATTACTTTGGTGTATACTTAACACAGTATTGTAAATCATCTGTAGTTTAATAAAAAATTTAAAAATTTTTGAAAAAAGAATTAGAGAAGTAAAGCTTTTTGGTTCTGAGAATTTTTTTTTTTCTTTTCTTTTTAGGGCCACATCTGTGTCATATGGAAGTTCCCAGCCCGGGTTGAATTGGAGTTGCAGCTGCAGTCTATGCCACAGCCATGGCAACACTGGATTTGAGCTGCCTCTGAGAACTACACTGCAGCTTGCGGCAATGCTGGGGATCTTTAACCCATTGAGCAAGGCCAGGGATCGAACCCACATCCTCACGCACTTACATCATTCTTAACCCACTGAGCTACAAGGGGAACTCCAAAATTTTGTTTTAAATATTTCACTCAAATGCAATTGCAGGAAACTTTTTTGTATTTTAGATAAAAACAAACTATTGAAAGAATAACTGTTGGGAAACAACCCAGAATTTCATTGAACTTCTTTACTCATGTTTGAATATTTAATAAATTTTCATTTTGGGAGTTCCTGTCGTGGCTCAGTGGTAATGAACCCAACTAGTATCCATGAGGATGTAGGTTCGATCCCTGGCCTTGCTCAGTGGGTTAAGGATCTGGCATTGCCATGATCTGTGGTGTAGGTTGCATACTCAGCTAGGATCCCACAGTGTTGCTGTGGCCATGGCATAAACTGGTAGCTGCAGCTCCAACTGGCCCCCTGGTCTGGGAACTTCCATATGCCTCTGGTGTGGCCCTAAAAAGCAAATAATAATAATAATAATAATAATAAATTTTAAAATTACAATGTTTCTTCAATTTGTTGTATAGCAAAGTGACCCAATCATACATATATGTACATTCTTTTTTTCCCCATACTATCTTCCATTATGTTCCAACTCAAGAGATTGGACTGGCAACTTTTAAGTGAGGTCAACTAAATAGTAGTCTATAACGTAGTCTTAAGAGCAAGAACTGACATGGAAAATTAATAGTTCTTTGACCTCAAATCCTGGAATTTTGTATCATATGAACCTTTCTGAACACAGTACAGTGCTTATTTTAATTGCTATAATTCAGAGTGGCACATTTTTACTTCCTTTCCTTTAGGTAGAGGTCATAGCACTCGCATTGACTACATTTCCTCATTCTTTCCACATTTACTTCCTCTTCATGCTTACTTTCTCCTTCCCTCACTAACCCTAGAGATGGTAGCCAGGGAAGGAGGACTGGGGAAGGAAGAAGAGCATGGCAAGAGGTGAAATATTCAACCACAAGCTCTCCTGAATAATAAACTCAGCATTTCCTCCCAGACTTAATTTTGCTGATTCCAAACAGCTTACCCAGTAATCCTGCTGACACACATATTTTCTTCCATGTCCCTTTGCTTTGCTCCCTTTTCTGCTTTCCCAGAGCTTGCTTAATTACCCACATACGTTTCTTCTCTCTGAAATAATTTGGAGCACCGTGTTCTAAACATGTTCTAAAGCATTGCATAACTAAAACAGTCTGCTACCCTCACATGTGACAGATAATTGTGCAGAATTAGTGTGACATAAACATTTTCTTTCAATAATCTTTTATGCTGAATGCACTGCCACCTGCAACAAGTAAATCTGAGACCACTGTTGTTTTATTCATTTAGGTATAGTTTACCTTTTATTTCTCCTTAGAGGTTAAGTAGAAGGCCATCCTACGCATCTGTCTTTTTTGTTGGTGGTAGTGGTGGGTTTTTTCATTTGTTTCTTTTGGAGTCTTTTGTTTTTTTATCCCAGTTTTTATTGAGAGATAATTGACATACAGCACTATATAAATTTAAAGTGTACAGCAGAATGATTTGACCTACATATATCATGAAATGATTACTGCCATAAGTTTCATGAACATTTTTGACATATTCAGCTTATAGGATATTTAGAAAATTACAACTTAGGGATGTGGACACATCTCAATTCATTTTCTTTTCTTTTCTTTTTTTTGTCTTTTTGCCTTTTATAGGGCCACACCCTCAGCATATGGAGGTTACCAGGCTAGGGATCTAATTGGAGCTGTAGTCCCCAGCCTACACCAGAACCACAGAAACGTGGGACCTGAGCCGCATCTGACCCTAAACGTGGGACCCTAACCTACACTACAGCTCACGGCAACACTGGATCCTTAACCCACTGAGCAAGGCCAGGGATCGAACCTGCAACCTCGTGGTTCCCAGTTGGATTCATTAACCACTGAGCCACGACGGGAACTCCTCAATTCATTTTCTATTCCTGATCAGTTACTTGAAGCACGAAAGTCCTAAAAATATTTATTTATGATGCTAACTAACTTCATTTCAGAAGAAGTTCAGATTTGAACAGTGGATCTTGACAAATGTTCGTGTAAATAAAATCCTTTGGCCAAAATCCAGATTTCATTAAATCTCCTCTCAATTCCTTCTTCACGTCACCCCCCCATGACCAGACAAATAATAGAAACGTTATTAGAAGAAAAGGGAAGAGGCTGATAATGACACCCTAATAGAACGTTAAGATGCTTGATATTGGACATGTCGTTCAAGACTCTTATTCTAATGGGCTCTTGATAACTTGTGGGACTAGAATTGTACTTAGAAGCCCTGGGTAGATCTGGGTGGTCCTAACATTACGAGACCAAGGATGTATGGTGTTCACATATGTTTTTTCCAGTTCTTTCAGACACCATCAGGTAAGTCATTGTTAATTAAATGTAATAATATAAAATACGGAGTAGAAACCATATTGTATTGAGTCCAGTTGAGTTAAAGGAAAAGCAAATTGTGACCATAAACAGCTTTCTCTTGGAAAAGCTAGAGTTGCAAGTGTTTGCTGAGTAATATTGGGAAACTCAAATATCAAATGCCGAGGATGTTGAGTACCAACATGAAATCTCAGCTACCAGGGTTAAAATCGGAGTCCAGACTTAGAGCAAAGAATTTATATTCTAGGAAATGTGGAGAAAGAGGAAGAAAAAATTGAGAACAAGGAGAAAGGCCAGTGTGAGATTATCCATAACATATTCAATATGTGTGTGAATATAGAGTGTAGTTGTGTTTGACTACCTTAAAGAACAAATGAAAGGCTAACGAAATGATAATTTTCCAGGGGACTATAAACATGAAAGGGCATCCACAATGTTTCTTGGTAAAGAAAAGCAATTTGTACTCAACAGGGGTGTAATCTAGGCCATTGTAAACCATAATTTTTTTTTTTTTTGTCTTTTTGCTATTTCTTTGGGCCGCTCCCGCGGCATATGGAGGTTTCCAGGCTAGGGGTCGAATCAGAGCTGCAGCCACTGGCCTATGCCAGAGCCACAGCAATGCGGGATCCGAGCTGTGTCTGCAACCTACACCACAGCTCATGGCAACACCGGATCGTTAACCTACTGAGCAAGGGCAGGGACCGAACCTGCAACCTCATGGTTCCTAGTCGGATTCGTTAACCACTGTGCCACGACGGGAACTCCTAAACCATAAAATTTTGATATTAGCTGGGTTAGCCATAGCAATTGTTGGAGTAGAAAGATAGCCAGTCTCTGGCTGCTGATTTTCTTTACAAAGAAAATGTCTCACTTCTGTCTCATAAATATCTGTTGGAAGGCAAGACCCTCCTTCCCCATCTTGAAACATTCATGGGTTTGAAGAGGAAGTCAAGACAGTAAGTGAAGTAGATCATCTGGCACAGATGCCTGGAAATGGTGCATGACAAAGATTATTACAGGGCACAAAGCAAGCAGAAGTCCAAATACTAGGACTGGGGGAAAAACAGTCTGATGAAATCAAAGCCAACTGTTAGTCAATAAGCAGTGGGTAATGAACTATTTTACCGCAAGAATCATATTATTCCAATATCCCTACATTATATGTTCAATGTAAATATGAGTTTGCAAATGTGAAGCTTAAATGTATACCCCATAGGCTAAAATATTAAGGAAAATAATCTGAGAAAAGAGACAATGTTGAGTTAATTAAGGTTAAGAGCATAAAGGAGTCAGAAGATATTGCACTCCGGTGTTTTAAGGAAAAAAACAATCAGATATGAAAGACAGGGGACTTTGCAGAAAAACTGAAACAAAATGTTTGAAACCAAGGGAGGCTGATATTCTATAAAAGGGAATAATTGGGTCTAGATGGCTATTCTCCATGAACTGTAGCAGAAGACTAGACAATGAGAGCTCAGTCTAACTCACTAGTAGTATTACCTTATATATCCTCTTTTAAATAAATCCTGACAAATGTTATATTTTCTTAGTAAAGATACATATTTCTTAATATGTATTATAATAATCACCTAAAATATTTGTGAATGTTTTTGTTGTCTAATGACATATCTTAAAAAAAGACCTTTATTTACAGATTAATATATTTCCTTCTAATATAATCCAGAAAATATTTGTATTTGTATTTTTTTATTTTTTCCTTTTTAAAAAAATTTTAGTGATTTTTATTTTTTCCATTATAATTTGTTTACAGTGTTCTATCAAATTATACCATACAGCAAAGTGGCCCAGTCACATATACATATACACATTCTTTTTCTCACATTGTTCTCCATCATGTTCCATCACAAGTGACTGGATATAGTTCCCTGTGCTACACAGCAGGACCTCATTGCTTATATACTCCAAATGCAATATTTTGCATTTGCTAACCCCAAACTTCCAGTCCATCCCACTCCCTCCCCCTTCCTCTTGGCAATTATAAGTCTGTTCTCCAAGTCCATGACTTTCTTTTCTGTGGAAAGGTTCATTTGTGCTCTGTATAAGATTCCAGATAGAAGTGATATCATATAGTATTTGTCTTCCTCTTTTTGACTTACTTCACTCAGTATGAGAGTCTCTAGTTTGATTCATGTTGCTGCCAATGGCATTTCTTTGTTCTTTTTTATGGCTGAGTAGTATTCCATTGTGTATATATACCACATCTTCTAAATCCATTCATCGTTGATGGACATTTAGGTTGTTTCTATGTCTTGGCTATTGCGAATAGTACTGCAAAGAACATACCAGTGCATGTATGTTTTTCAAGGAAAGTTTCGTCTGGATATATGCCCAAGAGTAGGATTGCTGGGTCATATGGTAGTTCTATATTTAGTTTTCTGAGGTACCTTCACACTGTTTTCCATAGTGGTTGTACCAATTTACATTCCCACCGACAGTGCAGGTGGGTACCCTTTTCTCCACACCCTCTCTAGCATTTGTTATTTGTGGACTTGTTAATGATGGCCATTCTGACAGGCATGAAGTGATAACTCTTAGTAGTTTTGATTTACATTTCTCTGATAATCAGGGATGCTGAGCATTTTTTCATGTGCTTGTCGGCCATCTGTATATCTTCTTTGGAGAAATGTCTCTTCAGGTCTTTTGCCCATTTTTCCATTGGGTTGTTGGCTTTTTTGCTGTTGAGTTGTAAAATCATTTGTATATTTTAGAGATTAAGCCCTAAATCAATTGTCAGTTGCATTGTAGGAAATTATTTTCTCCTATTCCATTGGTGGTCTTTTTTTTTTTTTTTTTTTTTTTTTTAATGGTTTCCTTTGCTGTGCAAAAGCTTGTCAGTTTGATTAGGTCCCATTGGTTTATTTTTGCTCTTACTTCTGTTGCTCTGGGAGACTGACCTGAGAAGATATTCATAAGGTTGATGTCAGAGAATGTTTTGCCTATGTTCTCTTCCAGGTGTCTTATCTTACGTATAAGTCTTTAAGCCATTTTGAGTTTATTTTTGTGCATGGTGTGAGGGTGTGTTCCAGTTTCACTGATTTACACGTGTCTGTCCAGTTTTCCTAGCACCAATTACTGAAAAGACTGTCTTTTTCCCATTTTATGTTCCTGCCTCCCTTGTCAAAGATTAATTGACCATAGGCATCAGGGTTTATTTCTGGGTTCTCTGTTCTGTTCCATTGGTCTGTATGTCTGTCTTGATAGCAGTACCAGACTGTCTTGATTACTGTGACTCTGTAATATTGCCTAAAGTCTGGAAGAGTTATGCCTCCTGCTTGGTTTTTGTTCCTCAGGCTTGCTTTGTCAATTCTAGGTCTTTTGTGGTTCCATATACATTTTTGGATTGTTTGTTGTAGTTCTGTGAAAAATGTCATGGATAGTTTGATAGGGATTGCACTGAATCTGTAGAATGGTTTGAGTAGTTTGGCCATTTTTACAATATGAATTCTTCCAACCCAGGAGCATGGACTATCTTTCCATTTCTTTACATCCTCTTTATTTTTATTTATTTATTTATTTTTTTGTCTTTTTGCCATTTCTAGGGCCGCTTCTGTGGCATATGGAGGTTCCCAGGCTAGGGGTCGAATCGGAGCTGTAGCCTCCGGCCTACGCCAAAGCCACAGCGACGCGGGATCCGAGCTGCGTCTGCAACCTACACCACAGCTCACGGCAATGCCGGATCGTTAACCCACTGAGCAAGGGCAGGGACCGAACCTGCAACCTCATGGTTCCTAGTCAGATTCGTTAACCACTGCGCCACGACGGGAACTCCCTCTTTACATCCTCTTTAATTTCCTTGATTAATGTTTTATAGTTCTCAGCATGTGAGTCTTTCACCTCCTTGGTCAGGTTTATTCCTAGGTATTTAATTTTTGTGGGTGCAATTATAGAAGGTATGGTATTTTTTTTTTTTTTTTTTCGGTCTTTTCTAGGGTTGCACCCATGGCATATGGAGGTTCCCAGGCTAGGGGTCTAATTGGAGCTGTAGCCACTCGTCTTACACCACAGCCACAGCAACGCCAGATCTGAGCTATGTCTGTGACCTACAGCACAGCTCACGACAACGCAGGATCCTTAACCCACTGAGCGAGGCCAGAGATCAAACCCACAACCTCATGGTGCCTAGTCGGATTTGTTAACCACTGCGCCATGACGGGAACTCCCAAAAGGTATTGTATTTTTTTTTTTTTTTATTTTCCCACTGTACAGCAAGGGGGTCAGGTTATCCTTACATGTATACGTTACAATTACATTTTTTCCCCCACCCTTTCTTCTGTTGCAACATGAGTATCTAGACATAGTTCTCAATGCTATTCAGCAGGATCTCCTTGTAAATCTATTCTAAGTTGTGTCTGATAAGCCCAAGCTCCCGATCCCTCCCACTCCCTCCCCCTCCCATCAGGCAGCCACAAGTCTCTTCTCCAAGTCCATGATTTTCTTTTCTGAGGAGATGTTCATTTGTGCTGGATATTAGATTCCAGTTATAAGGGATATCATATGGTATTTGTCTTTGTCTTTCTGGCTCATTTCACTCAGTATGAGATTCTCTAATTCCATCCATGTTGCTGCAAATGGCATGATGTCATTCTTTTTTATGGCTGAGTAGTATTCCATTGTGTATATATACACCACATCTTCCGAACCCAATCATCTGTCGATGGACATTTGGGTTGTTTCCATGTCCTGGCTATTGTGAATAGTGCTGCAATGAACATGCAGGTGCACGTGTCTCTTTTAAGTAGAGTTTTGTCCGGATAGATGCCCAAGAGTGGGATTGTGGGGTCATATGGAAGTTCTATGTATAGATTTCTAAGGTATCTCCAAACTGTTCTCCATAGTGGCTGTACCAGTTTACATTCCCACCAGCAGTGCAGGAGGGTTCCCTTTTCTCCACAGCCCTTCCAGGACTTGTTATTTGTGGATTGTATTTTTGTATTCCTTTTCTAATATTTCATTGTTAGTCTACAGAAATGCAAATGATTTCTGAATGTTAATCTTGTGTCCAGCTACTTTGCTGAATTTGTTGATCAGTTTGAGTAGTTTTTGTGTGGAGTCCTTAGGGTTTTCTAAGTATATAGCATTATGTCATCTGCATACAATTTACAATTGTAAATTGTACCAATTTTACCTCTTCTCTTCCAATTTGGATACATTTTATTTCCTTTGTTTGTCTGATTGCTGAGGCTAGTACTTCCAATATCATGTTGAATAAAAGTGGTGAATGTGGGCATCCTTGTCTTGTTCCAGATTTTAGTGGGAAGGCTTTTGGCTTTTCTCCATTGACTATTATATTTGCTGAGGGTTTGCCATAGATGACTTTGATTATGTGAAGGTATGTTCCCTCTATACCCACTTTGGTAGGAGTTTTGATCATGAATGGATGTTGGACTTTGTCACATGCTTTCTCTGCATCTGTTGAGATGATCATTGGTTTTTTACTTTTCTTTTGTTAATGTGGTGTATGACATTGATTGATTTGTGTATGTTGAGCCATCCTTGTGCACCTGGGATGAATCCCACTTGGTCATGGTATATGATCTTTTCTATATGTAGTTGGATTCAGTTGACTAAAATTTTGTTGAGAATTTTTTGCATCTGTATTCACCAAAGATATTGGCCTATAATTTTCTTTTTTGGTAGTATCTTTGTCTGGTTTTGGTATTAGGGTGATGGTGGCATCATAGAATGTCTTTGGGAGTGTTCCTTCTTCTTCAATATTTTGGAAAAGTTTAAGTAGGATGGGTATAAGTTCTTCTTTATTTTTTTATAATGATTTTTATTTTTTCCTTTATAGCTGATTTACAGTGTTCTGTCAATTTTCTACTGCACAGCAAGGTGAGCCAGTCACACAAACATGTATACATTCTTTTTTTCTCACATTATCATGCTCTGTCACAGGTGACTGGACAGTTCCCAGTGCTATATAGTGGGATCCCACTGCTTATCCATTCCAAAGGCAATAGTTTGCATCTATTAACCCAAAATTCCCAGTCCAGCCCACTCCCTCTTGGCAATTATAAGTCTGTTCTCCAAGTCCATGATTTTCTTTTCTGTGGAAAGGTTCATTTGTCCATATACTAGATTCCAGATATAAGTGAAATCATATGGTATTTGTCTTTCTTTTTCTGACCAACTTCACTTAATATGAGAGTCTCTAGTTCCATCCATGTTGCTGCAAATGGCATTTTTGTTCTTTTTAATGGCTGAATAGTATTCCATTGTGTATATATTTACCACATCTTCCTAATCCAATCTTCTGTCAATGGACATTTGGGTTGTTTCCATGTCTTGGCTACTGTTAATAGTGCTGCAATGAACATGAGGGTGCATTTGTCTTTTTCAAGGAAGGTTTTGTCCAGATATATGCCCAAGAGTGGGATCTCTGGGTCATAAGGTAGTTCTACATAGAGTTTTCTAAGTACCTCCATATTGTTTTCCCTAGTAGTTGTACCAGTTTACATTCCCACCAACTGTGTGGGAGGGTTCCCTTTTCTCCACACCCCCTCCAGCATTTGTCACTTGTGGACTTCTAAATGATGGCCATTCTGACTGGTGTGAGGTGGTATTTGCACTGATTTGCATTTCTCTAACAATCAGTGATGTTGAGCACTTTTTCATGTGCTTGTTGACCATCTATATGTCTTCTTTGGAGAAGTGTCTATTCAGGTCTTTTGCCCATTTTTTAATTGGGTTGTTGGCGTTTTTGCTGTTGAGTTGTATAAGTTGCTTGTATATTCTAGAGATTAAGCCCTGTCAGTTGCATTATTTGAAACTATTTTCTCCCATTCTGTTAAGTTCTTCTTTATGTGTTTAGCAGAATTTTCCTATGAAGCCATCTGGTCCTGGGCTTTTGCTTATAGGGAGTGTTTTTTTTTTTTTTTTTTTTTTTTTACATTTCAATTTCATTTCTAGTGATCTAGTTCTTCTTGACTCAGTTTTAGCGGTCTGTAAGTGTCTAGAAAGTTGTACATTTCTTCTAGATTGTCAGATTTGTTGGCATATACTTTTTCTTTCTTTTTAGGGCTGCACCCATGGCATATGGAGGTTCCTAGGCTAGGGGTTGAATTGGAGCCGTAGCAGCCAACCTATCCACAGGTACAGCAATGTCACATCTGAGCTACATCTGCAACCTCTGCAACCTATGCTTTTTTTTTTTTTTTTTTGTCTTTTTGCTATTTCTTTGGGCCGCTCCCGCGGCATATGGAGATTCCCAGGCTAGGGGTCGAATCGGAGATGTAGCCACCAGACTACACCAGAGCCACAGCAACGCAGGATCTGAGCCGCGTCTGCAACCTACACCACAGCTCACGGCAACGCCGGATCGTTAACCCACTGAGCAAGGGCAGGGACCGAACCTGCAACCTCATGTTTCCTAGTCGGATTCGTTAACCACTGCGCCACGACGGAACTCCTGCAACCTATGCTAAAGCTCATAGCAATGCCAGATCCTTAACCCAGTGAGTGAAGCCAGGGATTGAACCCATGTCCTCATGGATGCTAATCAGGTTTGTTAACCACTGAGCCATGATGGAAAGTCTGGCATATAATTGTTCACAGTATTCTCTTATGGTATTTTTGTATTTCTGCAGTATCCATTTTAATTTCCCCTCTTTCATTTTTTATTTTGTTTGTTCTTTCTCTCCTTTTATTAGTGAGTCTGGCCAGAGGTTTGTCAATTTTGTTTCCCCTTTCAAAGAACCACTTCTTGGTTTTATTGATTTTTTTTCCTGTTGTTTTTAGAATTTCTGTATTATTGATTTCCTCTCTGATCTTTATGATTTCCTTCCTTCTGCTGACTTTAGGTTTTGTTTGTTCTTTTTCTAATTCATTTAGGTGGTGGGTTAAGTTGTCAATCTGAGATTTTTCTTCTTTTTTGAGGAAGGCCTGCATCTCTATGAACTTCCCTCTAAGCACTGCTTTTGCAGCATCCCATAGATTTTGAATGGTTGTGTCTTCATTATCTTTAGTGTCAAGGTATTTTTTTTCCCCAGATTTTTTTTTATTAATGAGGTCAAATCATATGACATAAAATTAACCATCTTAAATTGTATGGTTCAGTGGCATTTAGAATATTCACAATAGTGTGCACCCGCTACCTCTGTCTAGTTCCAAAATATTTTCTTTACCTCCGAAGAAAACCCCATACCCATTAAACAGTTACTTCCCCTTTCCCCATTTCTTCCATCTCATCCTCTGCTTTCTGTTTGGATGGATCTATCCTGGATAATTCATATAAATGGAATCATACAAAATGTCACATGTTGTATCTGGCTTCTTTCACTTGCATAATGTTTTCCAGGGTTCATTCATGTAGAATGTATCACTACTTCATTCATGTAGAATGTATCACTACTTCATTCTTTTTCATGGCTGAATGATATTTCACTGAATTGATGGATCATAATTTGCTTATTCATTCATTGATGGACATTTAGGTTATTTCTGCCTTTTGGCTATTGATAGTGCTGTTCTGAATATTTGTGTGCATGTATTTGAGTGCTGTCCCCAGTTCTTTTGGGTGTATACATAGAATGGAATTGCTGGTAATATGTTAATTTTATGTTTTAACTTTCTGAGGAATTGCCAAACTAGTTTGCACACTAGCTATACCATTTTATATTCTCACCAGTAGTTTCTGATGGTCTGTTTCTGCATCCTTACCAACATTTTTTTTTCTACCTCTCACCCCCCAAATACTCATCGTAAAACATATCAAGTGGTATCACATTTTGGTTTTGATTTGCATTTCCCTAATGACTAATAGTGTTGAACAACTTTCATGTGTATGTTGGACATTTGTATATCTTCTCTGGAAAAATAAGTTCTTTGCCCATTTTTAAATTTGTCTTCTGGAAAATACTTGCAAATCAGATATCTGATGTGTTTAATATTGAGAATATATAAAGAACTCCTACAATTCAAAGTATTTTTTAATCTCTTTTTTGGTTTCCTCATTGACCCATTGGTTTTTGAGTAGCAAGTTCTTTAGTCTCCATGTAGTCAGTTTTTTCTCATTTTTTTTTTTCCTGTGGTTGATTTCTATTTTCTTGTCATTGTAGTCAGAGAAGATACTTGAAATAATTTCTATACTCTTAAATTTGTTGAGGTTGTCTTTGTGCCCCAGTATGTCTCAGTCCTTGAGAATGTTCCATGTGCACTTGAAAAGAATGTATATTCGATTTTTTTGGATGTAGTGTCCTGAAAATGTCAATGAAGTCTGACTTTTCTATTGTTTCCTTTAGGATCTCTGTTGCCTTATAGATTTTGTGTCTAGAGGATCTGTTCATCGATGTGAGTGGGGTGTTAAAAGTCTCCTACTGTTATTATATTCCCATCCATTTCTTCTTTTACGTCTGTTAGTATTTGTTGTAGGTATCTGGGTGCTCCTATATTAGGGGGTTATATATTGATGATTGTAATATCCTCTTCTTGAATAGATCCTTTTGTCATTAAATAGTGTCCTTCTTTGTCTTTCTTTATGGCCTTCATTTTTAAGTCTATTTTGTCTGACATGAGTATTGCAACTCCTGCTTTCCTGTCTTGTTCATTGGCATGAAATGTCTTTTCCCATCCTCTCACTTTCAATTTATATGTGTTCTTTGCCCTAAGATGAGTCTCTTATAGACAGAAGATTGTAGGTTTTTGCTTTTTTATCCAATCTGCCACTCTGTGTCTTTTGATTGGAGCATTCAGTCCATTGATATTTAAGGTATGTATTGATAAATATGCATTTATTGCCATTTTAGACCTTGTTTTTCAGTTGATTCTATGTTCTGTTCTTTTTTGGTTGGATGATTTCCTTTTATTTTATGCTTGTATACTTTTTAGTTTTTGTGAATATAATGTTTGGTTTTGATTTGTGGTTGCCCTGTTTTTCAAGTATGTTAACCCCTTCCTATATCTGCTCACTTTAGCCTGACAGTCCTATAGGCTCAAACACATTGTAGAAAAATGAGTCTAGATTTTCTTACTTTCCTTCCCCACATTCAGTGATTTTGAAGTCCTTTTTTAACATCTTCATGTTTGTCCTTTTGTTATTCCCTGTGTTTTATCATCACCTTTACAATAGGTTTTCCCCCCCTTTTTAGATCTGTATATTGGCTTATTTAAGTGATTGCTTTCTAATTGTGATTTCCTCTATCCTATTTCTTCTTACTTCTTTTTTACTTCTTACAGCACTTTCAGTATTTCTTTTAGAATGGGTTTAGTATTGCTATACTCTTTTAACTTTTGTTTGTTGGAGAATTTCTTTATATGTTCTTCTATTTTAAGTGATATTCTTTCTGGGCAGAGTATGCTAGGCTGAAAATTTTTACCTGTTAGAACTTTGAATCTTGCCACTCTCTTCTGTCCTGTAGTATTTCTGTAGATAAATCAGCTAATTGCCTTATGGGGGTTCCCTTATAATTAACATTTTGTGTTCCTCTTGCTGCCTTTAGAATCCTCTTTAATTTTGTGATTTTTATTATAATATGTCTTGGTGTGGGCCTGTTTGGGTTCAATTTGTTTGGGGCCCCCTGTGCTTCCTGTACCTTGTTATCTGTTTCCTTTAGATTTGGAAATTTTTCAGACATAATTTCTTCGAATACATTTTCAATCCCCTTTTCTTTTTCTTCTCCTTCTGGAATTCCTATTGTTCATAGATTGGCCCACTTTATAGTATTCCATAGATATCTTATATTGTTTTCATGTTTTTTCATTCAGTTTTCTGTCTGCTATCCTCATCAGGTGATTTCCATTATTCTATCTTCTAAGTCATTAATTCATTCCTCTGCATTATTCATTTTGCTCTTTAATGCCTTTAATTCAGTTTGCATCTCTGCAAATGAATTTTCTAATTTTTCTTGGCTCCTCATGTTTTATAGTTCCTTTCTAAAGTAATCTGCATTACTGTTTATATCTGCTCTTAATTCCTTCATATTCACCCTTAATTCCTTCAGTATTTTCACTATGTCCCTTTTAAACTCAGTGCCTGCAGTGGTCTGTTTCATTGTTTGCTGCTTCAGATGAATTCTCCTATCCTTTTAACTGGGAAGGGTTCCTGAGCTTCTTCATTTTGCTTATATTTTTCTCTTTCTGTGAGTTTAGGGGAACCATCTACTATAGTCTTGGAGGGATATTTCTATGCAAGAGCACCTCTTTGTATTTTGTGGGGGGTTACTATTTATTTTTGGTGTGCAAGTTTGGATATTTGCTGTCTCTTTCTTTGGTGTGAGCAGACTGTTATCCTCCTGAGTGTGTTTCCAGGAAAAGGAGGCAATGGGGAGGGCTAGTAGTCAGTGCCTGGTAGCTAGGCTCTTGAGAGATGCAAGGACCTGCAGGAAATTGGCCCAGGGTACTCCTAGGTGCAGGGCCCTGGGAAGTGGTAATGAGCCTCAGGCAGATTTAGGAAGTGCCTAGATTTAGCCCAGTATGCAGTGGCAGTGGCAGGGTGTGTGAGTTCTCAGAGGAGTGAGAGCAACAACAGGTGTTGCTTGCTCACAATGCCATCCTCTGTTATGCCTTCTGAGGTGATTGGGGCCACAAGTGGTGCCTGTTCATGGACCCCTAGTGGTGGAAGGCCATGCCCACCTCCGGAGTCAAAGATAACTATGGTGGTTTGTCCCCATCACCTGTAGAATGTGAAAGAAACATCCTATCCTGCTTAGCCCACAAGGAAGTCCTGCACAGGCTGCTCCTATTGGCAGGGTCCAGGGAAGTGACAGTGATTAGGCATGCGTGGGCATTGCCCAGAGCATTTGGCAGTGGCAGCAGCAGGGCTAATGTGTTCCCATGGGAGTGAGACCAACAACAAGAGGTGCTTGGTTGCAGTGCCCTCTTTTTTGCCAACCTCTGAGGTGACTGGGGCCGCAGGTAGAGCCTGTTCAATGACTCTGGTGATGGCAGGCCATGCCCACCTCTGGTTTCTGAGATGACTCCTGTGCTTTGTTCTCACTGCCTGTAGATCATGCAAGAGGTGCCATGTCACACTTAGTCCCCTGCTGCCCTCAGCCTACACAAGAAGTGTCCAGCCATTTGTTGCCTTCACAAGAGACACCTGGTCTCCCATAGTCTGAGCAAGTGGCCTCTTGCCATCTGTAGCTTGTGCCAGAGGTGCCCCACCATCTGAGAATCTGCATGCACATGAAAGAGATTCCTATGGTGGTCCACCCCTCTTCCTCTCACCCTCCCCAACAATGGCACTTTGTTTCTCCTGTAGGCCCAGACCTTGTCCTGGGTTCCCTCAGCTATGGCACTCTGCTCCCCAGCCTGTGGCACACCACTCCCTAGCCCCTCAGGCTGTCTCCACACAGCCAACCTTATTCCTCTCCCTGGAAGTGACCTCTGGAGCCTGAGTCTCAGCCCCCAGTCCACACCCAAATGTTTCCGGCTGTGGTGTCCAGGGTGGTGGTGCAGATAACCTGTTTGGCCCTCACTCTGCTTTGCCCTCCTCAGTCCAGCTACTGCCCTTTTTGTGGTGACTTTGAGGTCCTTCTGCCTCAGCTGACCTCTCAATCAGTTAGGTGGCTTCCTAGGGGTTGGGTTCCTTTTCTCTTTAACAGCACTATTTCCAAATTTCCTGCAGAAGTTCTAGTCCCATCTTGACTCCTTTTCTCTCTCTCTTTTTCTTTTGTTCTATCCAGTTGTGTAGAGAGTTTCTTGCCCTTTGGGGAGGTTTAAGTTCTTCTTAAGCCAGCATTCAGTAGATGTTCTATGTGAATCATTCTACATGTACTTGTGTTTTGTTTTTGTTTTTTTTGGGTTTTTTTTTGATGTGTTTGTGGGAGAAATTGAGCATGGCATCTTACTCCTCCACCATCTTGATCCTTCCCCCCAGAAATATTTTTATTTTTCCCATTATTTTACATTTTTATTGGGATATAATTGACAGACATTCCTGTATAAAGTTAATATGTATAACTTAATGGTTTAAATTACATATATTGTGAAATTGTTACCACAGCAAGTTTAATTAGCATCCATCATCTCATATAGAAATGGAGAAAACTCCGTATTTGCTCCCCTAACAATGTTCATGCATGTCATACAGTGGTGTTAACCATAGTTGTCATATAGTACATTACATTCCTAGTACTTATTTATTTTATAACTGAAAGTTTTTATCTTTGAATGACGTTTCTCCAGAAAATATTTTAAAATCATATCTCACAATGTCTAAATTCATACAACCTAAATCAAATTATAAAAAATATAAGGTCATTGATAGCTAAAATTCTCCAGTTACTATGGTTATAATTTAAAATTGGGGGTATGTAAAATGATTTTACTATTATTTGTATCTAAATAATAATAAAAAACAACTTTTCATCATTAGCTATGATCCAAATCAAGTCCATCACATTTCCTTTTTCCAATCTCACTGCTACATATACATGCTCCAAGGCTCCCAAACTATTCCCTTTCAGGTATAAAATATTAATTAACTTTTTCAAAAATAGAAAGTGAAATATTCTCTTACCTCATTTACTGACAAATATTTTTTACTACTGAAACAAACCCCAGTGATTTTCAAACCAGTGTTTGGGGAAAAGTTGCACTATTCCAAATTTCCTGCAGCCTATATTTCATAACATTTTAGAACACACAGAAAAAACCCTCATATATAATCTAGTTCACTAGTTTTCAGGCTTTAATGTCAGTATCTCTGGTGCTATTTCTAAAAGACATGTTGGCAAAGAGAGCTTAAAGGAAATCATTGTCCAGATCTTCTATTTCATATGTACTTTGTTAAAATTTCTCCTTTCCCATCTCTCCCATCACAACTATCTTTCTTTATTTCACAAAAGAAATGTATCTTCCTTTCCTCTCAATTTTATTATAGTACAGTTTCTTAGAGTGCAGTGAATCCCATGTGTCAGTTAATATAAAATGAAATATTGGTACAGGTCTAAAAAGGGAATTAGCTCTACTTACAAGTGACAAATATATTTGAAAGTTAGAACATTTTATTTGTTTTCAGTAAAATTGAAGGAGCCTCTGGTTGGCTGAGTCATCATTGATAATAGTTATTGGTGATAGCTCATCATATGATTTTTGATACTTACCTTAAAAAGAGTTCAGAAAATAAAATTGCATTGCTATGACAAAACTTTCTCCATTCTTATTTCCATTATTTATCTGAACAAGATTTCACAGCATCTTTCTCTATAAAAAGTTATGATGGAATTTATGCTGATTTCTATAGATTTATGGTATAAAAAGCACTAATTGTGAATACATGCTACAATTTTTTTTTAGTGGCTATACCTGTGGCATATTGAAGTTCTTCTGTTAGGGACCTAATCAGAGCTGCTGCGAGGCCTACACCACAGCCATGGCAACACCAAATCTGAGCCACATCTGTGACCTATGCTGCAGCTTATGGCAATGCAGGGTCCTTAACCCACTGAACAAGGCCAAAGATCAAACCCGAATCCACATCCTCACAGAAGCAACACTGGGTCCTTAACTCACTGAGCCACAACAGGAACTCCCATGCTACAATTTTTAAAAGTCTAATTCATTTCATTAAGAGAAGATTTTCTAATACAATTATATTTTTGGGTTTAATAATTATACATCATTTCAGTATAATTATATTGTTTTGACTGTTTCTGTGCTAATAAAAATTGTAATCACAACTAAATGCAGAAGAATTTTTATCTAGAATTAAAAATTGAGGTAAAGTAAAATTTGAAATGGAAATTCAAAAAAAATGTTACAGGCTTTTCTCTTCCGCACTAGAATCAGCCATATAAGGAGCCCTGGTTCTTTCTGTGGAGAAATGTACTTAGAAACCAAGATCTCAGCACTAAATAAGTTTACTACTCCTGGGGCGTCATTCCTTTTAGGTTCTCAAATCAGTCAGAGCTACTTACACACACGCACACGCACATGCACACACACCTATGTTTCTGTGTTTCTATTTATCTATTAAAAATTATGAATTCATACTCATATCTCCAAATCCAACCCATATTGTTAACTATCTTCTCCCATAGTGAGAAATTTGTCTCCCAGAATATTTACTCGATTTTAGAATATACAGAAGATTTAATCAAAGGCTTAAAGTTCATCTTATCAGTAGTAGAACAAATTGGATGTCACATCCCTGATATAACACATTGAAGAAAAAAATTTTAAATGCCTAACTCTAATTCTTCTGGGTTTATTGTTACTAAAATTTTTATTAGTGCACAAGCAAAATAAAATGATCAGAGTTCCCCTCATGGCTCAGCAGAAACAAATCTGACTAGCATTCATGAGGACACAAGTTCAATCCCTGGCCTTCCTCATTGGATTAAGGATCTGGCATTTCTGTGAGCTGTGGTGTAGGTCGCAGACCTGGCTTGGATCTGATATTTGCTGTGGCTGTGGTGTAGGATGGCGGCTACAGCTCAGATTCTACCTGTAACCTGGGAACCTCCCTAAACAAACAAATAAATAAAATGATCATAATCACAGTGAAAAGTTGGTAAATAATTATTAAACTAAAAGTATAATTTTATTGGAAAAGTATCTTAAGTGAATTGTACTTTAAAAAGAGATAGCGTGTATCATAGTTGAATTTTATTAATTTAGAAAGGCTTTTGCAAACTAACTGCTAGGCACTTTTCAAAAATATTGTACTCAAAGACAAAGAAGGATGGGAGAACTATTTCAGATTAAAGGAGACTAAAAAGGGCAACTAACTAAAATGATATTTGATAATAGAGCAGGTGGGAGTTGAGGTGGGAGAAGAGAATATTTATATATTCTCAAAGCATCTTTTCACTTACTTAAATACAAAAGGAAAAATCATAAATTTACACAGTGGAGACTCCTGGGAGACATCATTTAACCAAGTGATCAAAGTAACACAAGGTCTAGGATTTTCTTTTGCCACAGGAGATATTATTGAGGAAGTTAGCAAAATGATTAAGGTTTGTTGAGTAAATAAGAGAGTTGTACCAATGTTAATCTCTTGATTTTGTAAATTTCTCCTGATTTTCATAATTACACTGTGGTTGTGAAAGAGAATGTCATTATTTTTAGAAAACACACACATATATACACAAATAGGAAGTACTTCACTGTTTTACAGAGCTGTTTCAGAAAGAATGAACATCATGTTTTCAGCTTAACTTTCAGATGATTGAGAAAATAACATGCATGAGAACATATATAATTAATTGCAAACAAGTAAATGTACATTTATTCTTCAATTTTTTGATATAAGGCCAAGACTATTTTTCTTTGATTGGTTTTACTGACTGTAGTTCTGCTTCTTACTCTTGATTAATCTTATGTCTATAAAGCATTGTCTAAGGTAACCAGTTTTTGATTCTTTCAAATAGAGTCAGAGCTTAAAAGCCTTTTTTCAAACAATCTGTATATAGAGTTGGTATATACTTTTAGTCTTTTTTTTTTTTTTTGCTAATCTTTTTCAATTCTTCTTTACATTTAATCTACTTACATATTTTTAGTCACTCACTTTTCCAAGATTTTCCATCCTTATAGGAAGAATTCTTCATCCAATTCATAGTTTATCCATTAGTGAAATCTTTATTAACTATGCAGAGTGCAATTCCTATGAGTGTGCAGGGCCTAAAACATTTCAACTAATGATGCCATCTTTAGATAAATATTTTTGAAAGAAGATCCCAAGAGATATTATTACTAGCGCAATTAAATTAATGATGTTTTGAAAAGTGGAGTAAGATGCAGTGTTACATGGCTTACCACATCACTGCTAACCATACTCATGTGTAACATCACTTGTTCAGTATAATAGGCAGACTTTTATGAATGATACTAATTGGATATCTGACTGATATACTAATTGACTAAGAAAAATTGTAATTGAATCTCATTAGTCTACTGAGAGAATGTACCAAGTAGGTTTTTTTCTTTATTGAAGTAAAATTGATTTACAATTTTGTGTTAGTTTTCAGGTGTACCAAAAAGTGATTGCCATATGTACTTTTTCAGATCCTTTTCCCTCATAGGTTATTACAAGATAATGAATATAGTTCCCTGTGCTATACAGTAGGTCCTTGTTGTTTATCTATTTTATATATAGTACTATATATCTGTTAATGCTGAACTCCTAATGTATCCCAGCTTCCCCTCAAGTAGTTTTCTAAGTGCTTGGGCTATATCAGAGAACAAATTTTCTCCCCAATATGGAACATATAGTCAGATGCAGAAAGTTGGGGAGGGGAGATATTGACAGCCAGGGGAAAATGGGCCAAATAAATAAGTAAATAAGTATGTTGGAATGTGAAAATTATATAGACTTAAAGAAAAGTGAATACAGAAGTGGAAATAGAAGGATGGGCAATTATTTTTAAAAATAATTATGGGAAGACTTACTGAGATGCTGATTGCACTGAGATTTGAAGAAGGCAAGGGAATTAGTAGTCAAGACCAGGAAAAAGCTAATACGGTGGTCCCAAGGCAGGGTCATGTGTGGTGTGCTTGAGGAATAGCAGGATGACCAGGTAGGTGAAGATGAATGAACAGGGAAAGAGTCGAGGTAGATTCAGAGAAGTAAGGAGAGTGGGCAGTGGTGCTGGTGGGAGCTGGTTAGTCCTCTTTAGACCATTTTAAGTAGTTCATCTTTTACTCTGAGATAGAGAGCCTCAGGAGAATTGTGAATAAATTAATGACGTCATCTGACTTAAAATTTTAAAGGTTTGCCTTATTTATTTTGTTGAGAATAGATCCTTCGGGGGAGTAAAGAGAGGAGGCAGAGGAGGATCCTAGACATGAGATAATGGTGATTCTGACCAGGGTCATTGTAATAGGTGTAGATATACATTTAAAGTAATGCAAATAGAATTTCCCAAAGAAACAGATATGAGATATTGAAGAAAGAGATTAATCAATGATGATGTAAAGAATTTTGGTCAGAAGAACAGAAAGTAGGTGGTGTCGCTATCAAATGCCTTTAATGTGACAGTGAAAACCCACAATCCATATTGGTAACCCAAGGATTTTCCCTATTTACCTCCTGTAATGTCTAGTAATACTCTGGTTAGGAGAGTTCCATTGAAAGGTTTTAATGTTTATTTCAGATTGCCTTCTTTATTTTATTTACAGAGTTGGCTATGCACAAAGAATTATTGAATTTGAATTAGAAACACTCTCCAGAAATACTCCATTCAAACTTACACAGCCGTCCATCTTGACACAAGTCTTTTTTTAAATTAAAAAATTTTTATTAAGGTATAGTTGATTTACAATGTGTCAGTTTCTGTTGTACAGCAAAGTGACTCAGTCATATATATATATGTATATATATATTGACACATATTTTGACACATCTCTTCAGTGGCTGTTCAGACTGGTTCTCTAACAATTTTTCCCTGGTATCTAAGTCAGGTTCTTAATTTGGTGGTCAACATAAGGGATGTCATTTATCTTGATCATAAAAGTTGTCACAGAATAATAACAACAAATTGTTTTTGTTCAACAGAAAGTTTCTTTAAACTACCATCACATTTTTACTTTTTATCAACTGTCCTTTGTTGGTTATTGTGTAGACATTTGTTTCTCTGTGTATTTGTTAATTGAATTGACTGATAGGCCATCATCTATATATGAGTGGTTTTTCTCTTTTCTTATCCATACTCTGAAGACTTTTCATGCACCAATAATTCCAGTCACGTTGAAGATCTCTCAAACTTTCTTCCCGTCTGGTCTAGTTGCTTGGAAGAAAAGCTAGAAGTCATATATGCCACTGCATAGCACCCTCATTCATTAACCAAGTCTATTAGCTTCTTTATTCTAATATGTTAGCTAGTATCCTCCCAAAGTGCAGCACCCCTACCTTAACATCCCTTTCTTAAATTACTTCTGTAGAAAATACAGCAAAAATTACTGATTTAAAAGTTATCTATAGTTACTTCAACATTCTAGGAATTGCAGAAGTCATCTTCAGGGGCTCATTTATTTGGAAAAACCCATTAATTATCCTCTGTTTATAAAAGCTAAAGTATTTAGCTAGTAAGATAACTCTGCAAATAAAGCAAAAGAATTATCTCCAGTTATCATCAATGTCAAGATGATCATTTGGCTAAATAATGATGGATTGTTACTGTTTTTTATTTTTCTTACTCTTAGAAGCCCCAGGATGTGGTAAAAAAGTAATATTAGAGGAAGTCTTCTGATTTGAGTAGAAGCAATTTCCAGAAACATGACAGAAGGGTAGGGGAGGCCCTGTGACAGGGCAAGGTTAATGGACACACAGGAAAATACTCTCTGATATTCAGTTTTAAGTTTTCGGTTTTGTTTTTCTAATGGTTTCTTTGAATCTTTATAAATAACTATTAGCAGTAATATTAGGAAGACAATTTGGACAAGAGAACAGAGGTGATCTAAAAAAAGGTAGGAGAGGTAGTTGAGGAAGTAATCAAAACAAGTAAACTTTCACCAAAGAGGTTTAGGAACTTTAGACACAATGCCTTGCAGGACCACAGGGTAAAGGCTCAAATTATAGATATTTGAGTATTAAAAAGAAAGCTGACTTTAGATGTGTGGGTATTTTGTGCCCACTTGGGATACACAGCTGGCTTTCCATATTCTTTGTTCTCTTGTTCTCATTTTTCCATGTTCTTTGTTCTCTTTCTGAATTATCATTCTACCTTTTGTATCTAACCATATTTCCCAACTAAACTCTTTCTAAAATCCCCGTTATTTTCCATACAAAGTCAAAACTGTTTGCTTGTCCTTTTTCCTGCAGCACATAGAAAGTGACATTATTATTTGTAACAGCTGCATACAATTCCATTGGATAATATTGACAACTGTCTCTTCCTTTTAGACGTATACTTAAGACTTTCACTGTTCTTAATAATGGTGCATAATTGTCCATTTTTTTTTCCTTAGGATCTATGCCTATGAGTGAATTCTTAAATATCTTGGACTTAACGGATTTAATAGTAGATGCAGGGGGAAAGTCTGTGGTGTGTACATCTTGTACCCAATTCTTACGGACATGAAAGAGCTGAGGTTTTCAGTAAGTGACTGGGCGTGATGTTCCTGGTTTTTGCAAACAGCTGCTTTCAAAAAGGGAAGAACATTACACTCTTTCTAAAAGGATCCATTTATGAAAATATTCATCTCTATGCTGACAAAATATAAAGCAGTTTTACAAGGATGAACATATAGCCTACATACCACTTTTGGAATTCAATAGGAACAATGTTTTGTTGTCACCTAAATTATTACTTTTATTTTTTCTACAAAGAATAAGAGAAATGATTCTTTTTACTATTAGTAAGTGATAACATCCTTACCTCAGGAGTATTAGCAATAAGAAAAGGTATAAATATCACAGAACCCAACTAAGTTATATTTGCTCATTAGTACTGGAACTTTCCTAAGGATTTAAGTTTTGTTTGAAGTTCAGATTTTCCCCTCTTTCCAACTTCTTCAGCTGAAATGCAAAGTTTCTGGTCTCTCGGATTGTGTTCTTCATGATGGAAAGTCATTGCGTGATTTGCTTTCCCTTATGGATTTCTGAGATCTCTTCATAAAGAGCTCAAAGGATTTTCTAACACTGAAGTAGGATATGTTTAAATGGAATGGAAAATGGGCATGGAGGCAAAGTGTCACTGTGTCAGTCTTTGTTCTTCTATATGATAAACAATGTTGGATAAACCATTTAACTTATTTAAACCTCAGTATTCTTATCTGCAAGATGAAAAACGATTAATTCATAAGGTAGCAGTCACGATTAAGTGAAACGTACACACATTACCTGAGTAAAGAATGAGTCAACTGCAGCTGATAGTAGATGAGATTGGCTTGCTTTTCACAAAGACTTAGGGCCCTCCTCTTTGTTCCTTCCATGTCAGAATTCAGTATTTACTCTTCCTCTTTGTCCCTGGGAATGTTTTCCTTCCTCATGTTCAATTTCTGATTTTTAGCATAACTTTTCCTTAATTTTAAAAGAAAAACTCTAATAATTCTTTCCAATTTTGATATCCATTTCCCAGACTATATAATTTTGTGGAAAGTAAAAGGATTCTGTAATGTCAGTTTTCTTTTCTGGGTATCCCATTCCATAAGCCCCTCACACTGGCTGTCCTGCTTATTTTATGTCTGTATAGCAGCACCAGCATATTTGGATAAAACAAGGAAGTGCCCTGTTTTCTGCATTTTCACCCAGTGGCTTCAACTGGGCTCTATTCCTGCCTCATAGTCATGTATCTGTTTTTGATACTCCAGGGAAAGCTTTCTCTGTCTTCTGTCCTAATCCTCTTTTATTTGGTCAGCCTCTCTTATTTCCCTCACTTCAGTCATTCCTACTCTTTCACTATTTATTGCATCTGATTTTTTTTTTTTTGGATCTGATTTTTAAATGATCTACTTTTATATCTTGCTTCTCTGTTCTTTTAACTTTAAATCATATACACTTGAATTTAAAATAGATTGAGAATTGAATGTATTAGTGTGTATAACTTGGCCATGAAATAATCCAGCTGAGAAAGTCAAAGCATCTGGCTTAAAAGACACTTTTAGGAATGCAGTGTAATTCCACTGTCTAGTAGTGTCCCTGGGGGTAACTCCTAATATAACAATATCTTCGGCTTAGACATTTTCCATTTTTCCTCCATTTTATTATATATTTACTCATATAATTATTTAAGATATTGTTATCTTACATTATTGAACTGGGGTTTGTTTTGAACCTCCAAGTAGAATGCCAAGAGCAGAGTTAATAGGTTCTCTCTCTTTTGAAAATGTTCTTATATGACCTTATTGGGTAATTATATAAGCTCTAAATTAGATAGTAAATTCTTTGAGGGCAGGGATCATAATTAGTTTATTCCTTGCACTTATAACAGATTCTGGCATGCCCTGAGATGCATTAACTATATTACATAATGAATGGACTAATAGATCTATTAAACGACCATTTTCTCTTTAGTATACTCAGACGTTATCTTAGAATAAGACTCAAATGAGAGATTGTATACAAAAATCTTCTAAATAAAATATTTTGAAACTACAGTATATTCTCTTATCCATTTATTCAGTAAATATATTTCCATTTAGCACCTAGTATTACATGCCAGGCTCAAAAAAACACTTACTTACGCTGGAATTGTTTTTAGCTTTATCCTGTTAATTGTTTTGTAAAACAAAGTTTTGTCTTTGATAATTTCGTTTAGAGGTTCATATTCTACATGTCTACTGATATTTTTCTATCTCTTTCATTTTTCTTTATGGGTGTTAATTACAGTTTTACCTAATGTTTCATTTCAAAATCTTGACAGTTTTAGTACTGTTTTTCTTTCTGGGGAGTTCCATATGCTATTGCTTATTTATTTGGTAAATAAATTCCAGCTAGATTATTAATAGATCCTAATGAACACATATGTTGTTACTCTTTGATATGATTTTGAAATTTTTATCTAAGAATCAACTCATTAAGTTTCCTTTACCATATTAGTTCACAATTCAGATATAGTTTTTCCCCCAGGCAAATTACTTTTTATGCATATATATTTTACTTCCATGTATGATTAATAAATAAAATTTATACATATTTCAATAAACATGCGATCCAGATAGTTAACTTTTATAAATATCTTCTCACCCAAAGGTGAAATTTTTAACACCTGAAAGTAATTCTAGTAAAAACTATTGAAATTTATTTTTACATAGTCACAAAGTAAATTGTAGGAAATGTTTTGAAAAAAAAGTGAATAGCAGGTAAAATTCATGTTTGATTGACAACTTTTGAAAGGGGATGAAATAAAGGAAAAAGCAAATTTAAAAAAAATCTGTGAACTATTTTTATAAGTTAAATGTAAAAAAGCAAAAGATTCTAAAATATAAAGTTTTGTTACATACTGAGAACTGAGATTTAGTGTTGTGCAGCCAGGTATAAGCCTCAAATGTGCATGTAGGTGTTCCCACCAGGGCGCACTGTGTTAAAGAGTCTGACTACAGAGGCTCAGTTCACTGGTGAGGTGCAGGTTCCATCCCTGGCCTGGTGCAGTGGATTAGAGGATCCCACAGATTCAGTCTCTGGCCGGGGAACTTCCATATGCTGCAGCTGTAAAAAGAAAAAAAAATCATGTAGATTTCTAAGGTGTTTTTCTTGGGATTGCAAGTAACTCGAACTATTTTCAAGCACCGTTGCAGAATGGCAGGGTGCACACTTCTTCCTCCTCTTAACAGTTCAACCAGAAGGTCCAGAATTCAAACTCATGTTCATGATGATTCCGTTTACTCCTCAGAAAAGGGCCTTGGTAAAGTTCATAAATCTTTTCTTGTTTTTAGATGGTCCCATTGGAGCTGTATATGTGTGTGCTATGGCGATAGCGTACTGAAATCAGCACAAGATGTAAGGCTTTCGTCTGCTCTAAGTTGCTGTTTTCCTCTTTCCACTTGTCCAGTGTCAAGTTAAAAATCATCTGCCCTCTCTCATTTCTAAGATGACACAAGTTGAACTTTGACATTTCTTCAAGACACATGTTTTTCTTCTTTCCAAAACCTCTAACCCTTAAATCTTCTTGCAGCTGAACGTTTACTCTGTCTGTTCCTGGAAATTGCAGTGTCCGGTGAAGAGTAACAGAAGGGCTTGTCATCAATAGCAATCCTTTAGAACACTTTCACAGGAGCTGGAAGAAGTCGTTACACAATGGTCTGGTTAAAAAAAAAGTGGGATGGAAATAATGGGAAGTGGCCCCTTTCTCGGCAGGATTGCAGTGCAATTGCTTCTGAAATTAGTAAGAATGATGAGTTGTTACAAAACAAAGGGGAAGTTTGGAATGGGTGACCCAGAGAGACACTGTGGTTGGGTTTCTCTCCACTCTAGTTTATTCCCTTGGCTACGATCACTGGTGAAAAAATGTGACACAACTGAGCAGATAGGAACCATTTCGAAAAATCCCAATCCTCACCTAGGCCCTCGGTTCTGCCATTTGGCTTATTCTACCACAATCTGTGCTATGTCACTTTTTCATATTTCACAGAAAAAAAAAATCACTTCACTGAGGCTCTTCTTACAAAATTCATCATTGACCTCTACATCAAAAATCAAAAAACTCTTTTCAGTCCTCATTTTATCTGATATGTCAACATTATTCGACACATGGACTTTTCTTTTTTGTTTCTAATACTTTCTTGACTATAATGTTTTATTGTCCAGGATTTTCTCATATATATTTGAGCACTTCTCCACCATTTCTTTTGAAAACTTTTTCTGCTCTATTCAATCATTCCATATTGGAGTTTCTTGGATATTCATCATTACCCATGCTGTCATGGTAAGTGATCTCTTTGATTTCTGTGTCTTCAATTGTCATCTAAATACTTCCAAATTTACATCACCAGTCTAGATTTCTTCTCCACAATGCTTTTTTTTTCTTTTCATGGCCACACCTGTGGCATATGGAAGTTCCCAGGCTAGGGGTTGAATCAGACCTCCAGCTGCAGCCTACACCACAGCCATGGCAACACTGGATCTGGGCTGCATCTGTGACCTAAGCTGCATCTTGTGGCAACACCAGGTCCTTAACCCGCTGAGTGAGCCAGGGATCAAACCCACATACTCAGGAGACAACACTGGGTCCTTAACTGGCTAAGCCACAATGGAAAATCCTACAATTCTTTTATTTAATTAAAGCATAGTTGATTTTCAATGTTATGTTATTTTCAGGTAAAGAGCAAAATGATTTAGAACATATATATTTTTCAGATTTCTTTCCCTTATAGATTATTACAAAATATTAAATACAGTTTTTCTGTGCTATATAGTAGGTTCTTGTTTTTTTAATCTATTTTGTATATAATAACTCCTAATCTATCACTCACCCCTTTACCCTTTGGTAACCATAAGTTTGTTCTATGTCTATGGGTCTATTTCTGTTTTGTAAATAAGTTCACTTATATAGTTTTTTTAGATTCCACATGTAAATGATATCATATGATATTATCTTTATTGGGCTTACTTCACTTAGTATAAGAATCACTAGGCCTGTCCTTGTTGCTGTGAATGGCATTATTTCATTATTTTTTATGGCCAAGTAATATTCCATTATATATATAATGTATTCATTGATTTTCTTTATCCATTCTCTATGTCTATCCATGTTACTGCAGATGAATGGTTAAAGATGTATTTATATTTATATTTATATGTATTTATACCACTTCTTCTTTATTCATTCATCTGTCAATGGACTTTTAGGTTGCTTTCATATCTTGTCCATTGCATATAGTGCTGCAATGAACATTGGGGTTCATGTATCTTTTCTAAAAATTTTTCTTGTTGAAGTATAGTTGATTTACAATGTTGTGTTAATTTCTGCTGTACAGCAAAGTGATTCAGTTATACATATGTGTATTCTTTTTCATATTCCTTTCCATTATGGTTTATTACAGGATACTGAATATAGTTCCCTGTGCTATATAGTAGGACACTGTTGTTTATCCATTCTAAATGTAAAAATTTGCATTGACTAATCTCAAACTCCCAGTCCATCCCACTCCCTTCCCTTCCCCCTTGGCAACCATAAGTCTGTTCTCTATGTCTGTAAGTCTCTTTTGTAGACAAATTAATTGTGTCATATTTTATTTTCCACATTTAAATGATTTCATATTGTATTTGTCTTTCTCTTTCTGACTTAGTTCACTTATGATAAGTCTAGGTCTATCCATGTTGCTGCAAATAACATTATTTCATCCTTTTTAATGGGTGAGTAGTTTTATATATATATATATACACATATACACACACACACAAATATATATCTCACATCTCCTTTATATATATATATATATTTTTTTTTTTTTGGTCTTTTTGCTATTTCTTGGTCTTTTTGCTATTTCTTGGGCTGCTCCCACGGCATATGGAGGTTCCCAGGCTAGGGGTCTAATTGGAGCTGTAGCCACCAGCCTATGCCAGAGCCACAGCAACATGGGATCCAAGCCGTGTCTGCAACCTACACCGCAACTCACGGCAACGCCGGATCGCTGAGCAAGGGCAGGGACCAAACCTGCAACCTCATGGTTCCTAGTCGGATTCGTTAACCACTGTGCCACGACGGGAACTCCCTCCTTTATATATTCATCTATCAGTGGACATGTATGTTGTTTCCATGTCTTGACTGTTGGGAATAGTGAACATAGGGTGCATGTTTTTTTTCAAATTATAATTTCAAATCCTGTATGTCCAGGATTGGGATTGCTGCTGGATCATATGGTAATTCTATTTTTAGTTTTCTGCGGCACCTCCATATTACTTTCCATAGTGGTTGCATCAATTTACATTTCCACCAACGGCATAGGAGGGTTCCCTTTTCTCAACACCCCCTTCAGCATTTGTTATCTGTAGACTTTAATGATGGCCAGTTTGACCAGCATGAAGTGATACCTTGTAGTTTTGATTTGCATTTCTCTAATAATTAGTGATGAGCATCTTTCCATATGGCTACTGGCCATCTGTATATGTCTTCTTTGTAGAAAAGTCTGTTTAAGTCTTCTGCCCATTTTTTGATTGGATTGTTTGTTTTTTGTTGTTGTTGAGTTGTATGAGCTGTTTTTATATTTTGGAGATTAAGTCCTTGTTGGTTGCATTGTTTGCAACTATATTCTCCCATTCCATAGGTTGTCTTTTTGTTTTATTTATTTATTTATTTTTTTGTCTTTTTGCGATTTCTTCGGCCGCTCTCGCGGCATATGGAGGTTCCCAGGCTAGGGGTCTAATTGGAGCCATAGCCACTGGCCTACACCAGAGCCACAGCAACACGGGATCCGAGCCGCGTCTGCAACCTACACCACAGCTCACAGCAACGCCGGATCATTAACCCACTGAGCAAGGGCAGGGACTGAACCCGCAACCTTATGGTTCCTAGTCGGATTCGTTAACCACTGCGCCACGACGGGAACTCCTTGTTTTATTTTTTGTTTGTTATTTTTTTAGGGCTGCACCCATGGCATATGGACGTTCCCAGACTAGGGGTCAAATCAGAGCTACAAGTGCTGGCCGACGCCACAGCCACTGCAATGCCAAGTCTGAGCTGCATTTGTGACCTACGCCACAGCTCATGGCAATGCCAGATCCTTAATCCACTGAGCGAGTCCAGGGATCAAACCTACGTCCCTATGGATACTAGTCAGATTTGTTTCCACTGGGCCATGATGGGAACTCTGTTTTTTTGTTTTATTTACGGTTTTCTTTGCTGTGCAAAAACTTGCAAGTTTGGTTAATTAGGTCCCATTTGTTTACCTTTGTTTTTATTTCTATTGCCTTGGGAGATTGAAAATATTGGTGTGATTTATGTCAGAGAATGTTTTATCTATGATCTCTTCTAGGAGTTTTATGGTTTTACATCTTATTTTTAAGTCTTTAAGTCATTTTGTGTTTATTTTTGTGCATGGTGTGAGGGTGTATTCTAACTTTGTACAACTTTCCTAGCACCACTTGCCAAACAGTTGTACAACTTTCCTAGCACCACTTGCCAAACAGAACTGTTTTTTCCCATTTTATATTTCTTTCTGCCCATTTTTTGATTAGATTGTTCAGGTTTCTTTTCGTTGTTGAGCTGTATAAGCTGTTTAATTTGGAAATCAATCTCTTGTTAGTTACTTCATTTGCAAATATTTTCTCCCATTCTGTAGGTTGTCATTTTGTTTTGTTAATGGTTTCTTTTGCTGGGCTAAAGCATTTATGTTTAATTAGGTCATGTTTGCTTATTTTTGTTTTTATTTTCATTACTCTAGGAGATGGATCCAAATAGATATTGGATTTTTGCTGTGTCAAAGACTGTCCTGCCTATGTCTTCCTCTAGGAGTTATGTTTAGGTTTTTAATCCATTTTGAGTTTATTTTTGGGTGTAGTGTTAGAGAATGTTCTAATTTTATTCTTTTTTTTTGGTATTTTTGTCTTTTAAGTGCTGTACCCAAGGCATATGGAGGTTCCCAGGCTAGTGGTCTAATCGGAGCTGTAGCCACCAGTCACAGCCACAGCCACAGCAACACCAGATCCAAGCCGTGTCTGTGACCTACACCACAGCTCATGGCAATGCTGGATCCTTAACCCACTGAGCAAGGCCAGGGATCAAACCCGCACCCTCATGGTTCCTAGTCAGAGTCATTTCCACTGCACCATGACAGGAACTCCTCTAATTTTATTCTTTTACATGCAGTTGTCCAGTCTTTCCAGTGTCATTTAGTGAATTTCTCCATTGTATAGTCTTGCCTCCTTTGTCATAGATTAATTGACCATAAATGTGTCAGTTCATTTCTGGACTTTCTATCCTGTTCCATTGACCTGTGTATCTGGTTTTTGTACCAGTGCCATAAAGTTTTGATTACTGTAGATTTGTAGTATAGTCTGAAGCCAAGGAGTATGATTCCTCCAGCTCCATTCTTTTTTCTTAAGATCAGTTTGGCTATTCTGGGTCTTTTGTGTTTCCATACATATTTTTAAAAATTTTATTCTAGTTCTCTGAAAAATGCCATTGGTGACTTGATAGGGATTATATTGAATCTGTAGATTGCCTTGGACACTATAGTCATTTTGACACATTGATTCTTTCAATCCACAGACACAGCATATCTTTCCGTCTTTTTGTGTCATCTTCAATTTCTTTCATTAGCATCTTAGGTTATACTACATAGAACAGTTTATTTGCTTATCTTTATGTATACCATTCCTCCTAGACTACATGCTCAGTGAGAGTAGATGCCTTGAATGGCTTAATTCCTAATGTATTCCAGGTAACTGACAGATTATTTGACACAAGTAGACAAGTATACTTGTTTATTAAATGCAAAAATATCAAATGTGGAATAGAAATCATATTGAATTGTGTTCAGTTAGGTGAAAGGAAAAGCAAATTGTGAACATAAACTTCTTCTCACCAGGAACACTTAAAAAGAAAAAGCTGTAATAGCAGGTCTATGCTGAAGAATATTGGAAAACTCATATATAAAATGCTGAGGATATTAAGTACTAATATGAAATCCTAGCTACCAGAAATAGATCAGAGCCTATGTTTACACCAAAGATTACAGGAAATGTGGAGAAAGAGCAAGGAAAGATTGAGAAAAATGAGAAAGGTCAGTGTGGTATTATCCATTACACATTCAATAGTTGTTGTATACATAGAGTGTAGTTATGTTTGACTATATTAAAGAATGAGTGAACGGCTAAGCAAATGGTAATTTTCAGGGGAGCCATAAACAGGTAGGGGCATCCATAACGTTTCTTGGTAGAGAAAAAAACAATTTATACTCAACAGGGAAGTAATCTAGATTGGTTTAAACCTTAAAACTGTAATATTAACTAGGCTAACCATAGCAACTATTGGGATAGAGAGAGATAGCCAGTCTCTGGCTGGTGATAAAATGTACAAAGACATTCCCTTGCTTTTATCTTATAAATATCCAGTCTTGGAGCACTCCATGGATTTGGAGAGAAATCAAAATTGTTAGAGAAGCGTAAGTGGACCGTCTGGAACGAATGACTGGAAATGTTACATGACAAAGACTATCATGAGGCGCAAACAAAGCAGAAGTTCAATTACTAGAATTTGGGGGAAAAAAAATCAGAGTGTGATGGAATCAAAGCCAACTATTAGCCAATAGGCAGCCTGCAAAGAACTATTTACACATAAAGTTTCATATTATGCCAACAACCACACAGTACATGTTCAATGTAAATGATGAGTTTGCAAATGTGAAACTTAAAGTTATACTCCATATGCTGGAATATTAGGGAATGTAATCTGAGGAAAAGGGCAATACTGAATTAATTAATTAAGAGCATAAACATGTCAGAAGACATTGCACTCTAGGATTTTGAAGGGAAAAAATCAGATATGAGAGACAAAAAAACTTTCTAGGAAAGCTGAAAAATAATTTTTCAAGAATTTGAAACGAAGGGAAGCCTAGCACTCTGTCATAAGGATAATTAAGTCTATGTGGCCATTCTTCATGAACTGCAACAGAGGAATAGAATAATTAATGGACTGTTTATTCAGTGATAGGTGATCTGAAAAAAGTTGAGTTTAGCATTACAAATAGACTATAATTTAGGCAAATGAAGAGAACAGAGATATTCTTGAGAGTTGGGTAGTGGAAGGCTGAGTAAGATGTGGGTTTGTTCCACGATTTATATGATGATACTACAAACCTTCAGTTTCTATGTAGAGATTTTAAAAATAGAAATAAAGAAATTTATTTCATCTTAAAAACACTAGATTATTCTAACAAAGCTAATGATTTTATTTAGAGAAGAAATACAATAGGAATACAGACACAAGGACTTTGCTAACAAGCTCACAGTCTTTTCCAAAATCCAAGATTAGTTCCAAAATCTGGTACCACTTCTTTCTCTATTTCTTTTCATTTTTCCACTTGCCATGCACAGGTTCATATAAAATCATCGCAGATTTATTACAAAATGATCTTCTAACTTCCAGGTCTACTCTTTTTTTTTTTTTAACATCTTCAGTTTTCTCCAAATTTAGCTCTCATTAGAGGGTTCACTCTGCCCCATATATTTGTAAACCTGAAAGATGGAGTGAATGCTGGAGTTCTCCCTTCCCATTATCCTCTATCAATAAGTGCTCACTAAGATCTTCTAAGCAGCCTCCTTGAGGTATTAATTGATATACACTAAACTGCACATATTTAAAGTGTTCAATTTTTTAGTTTTAATATATGTATGCACCCACAAAACCATCAACACAATCAAGACAATGAACATATCCATTACCCTCTGAAAGTTTCATCATTTTTACCCCCTGCTGTAATCCCCCCTTTCTACCCTTCCCAATAATAGATTAGTTTGCATTTTCCAGAATTCTGTATAAATAGCATCCCAAAGCATAAGATTCATTCCTGTTGTAATAGGTATCACAGCTCCTTCCTTTGTAATGTTGAGTGGTAGTCCCCCTGCTTGTTTAATCATTTACCAACTGAAGGACATCTGATTTGTTTCTAGCTTTTGTCCGTTACAAATAAAACTGGCATAAAAATTCCTGGGAGTTCCCGTCGTGGCTCAGCAGTTAATGAACCTGACTAGCATTCATGAGGACAGGGGTTCCATCTTTGGCCTTGCTCGGTGGGTTAAGGATCCAGCGTTTCCATGATCTGTGGTAGAGTCACAGATGCAGCTTGGATCCCAAGTTGCTGTGGCTGTGTTGTATGCCAGATGCTACAGCTCTGATTTGACTGCTAGCCTGGGAACCTCCTTGTGCTGTGGAGGAACCTCCATATGCATCTAAAAAGACAAAACAAAACAAAACGAACAAAAAAATTCCTGCACAAATCACTAAATAGACATGTGTTAACTATTTCTTGTAAGCAAAACTTTAGATGTTTAATTTTTTTAAATTGCCCAGATTTAAAAAAATATTTTTTTATTATTTCCCCAGTACAATTTTTTTCTACTGTAAAGCATGGTGACCCAGTTACACATACTAAGTGAAGTAAGTCAGAAAGAGAAAGACAAATACCATATGATATCACTTATATCTCAAATTTAATATAATGCCCAGATGTTTTCAGAAGTAGTTTCATCGTTTAAATTCCCATTAAGACTGTACAAGAGTTCCAGATCCTCAACATTCTCAGCAACATTTGGTGTGGTCAGTCTTTGTAATTTTATTTTATGTTATTTTTATTTTTTAATTAAATTATAGTTGATTTACAATGTTGTGCCAATTTCTACCATACAGCAAAGTGACTAGGTCATACATTATATATACATAATATACACATAAATATATACATTCCTTTTCTTATATTATCTTCCATCATGTTCTATCACAAGAGATATAGTTCCTTGTACTATACAGCAGGACCTTCTTGCTTGTCCATTCTAAATATAATAGTAGGCATCTACTTGTAGAATTTTAAACACTGTAATAGCTATGTACCTGTGTCTCATTGTGGATTTAATTTGTACTTCCTTTTGAACTAATGATGTCAAGAATCTTTTCGTGTGCTTTTTGCCATCCTATAAATTCTTTGGTGAAATGTCTGTACACATTTTCTGCTTATTTCAAAAATATGTTTGTCTCCCAAAGCAACAGAAATAAAAGCAGAAATAATCCAATGGGACCTAATCAGACAAGTTTTGCACAGCAAACGAAACTAAAAAGAAAACAAAAAGACAACTTTCAGAATGGGAGAAAATAGTTTCAAATGATGCAACTAACAAGGGCTTAATCTCTAAAATATATAAATAATTTATACAACTCAACAGCAAAAACACCAACAACCCAATTGAAAAATGGGCAAAAGACCTGAATAGACATTTCTCCAAAGAAGATATACAGATGGTCAACAAACACATGAAAAAATGCTCAACATCACTGATTATTAGAGAAATGCAAATCAAAACTACCATGAGATACTACCTCACACCAGTCAGAATGGCCATCAATAATAAGTTCACAAATAACAAATGCTGGAGGGAGTGTGGAGAAAAGGGAACCCTCCTGCACTGTTGGTGGGAAGGTAAGCTGGTACAACCATTATGGAGATCAGTATGGAAGTACCTTAGAAAACTCTATATAGAACTACCATATGACCCAGTAATCCCACTCTTGGGCATATATCCAGACAAAACTTTCCTTAAAGAAGACACATGCACCTGCATCCTGCATGTTCCTTGCAGAACTATTCACAATAGCCAGAGTTCCCATCGTGGTTCAGTAGTTAACGAATCCAACTAGGAACCATGAGGTTTCAGGTTTGATCCCTGACCTTGATCAGTGGTTAAGGATCTGGCATTGCCATGAGCTGTGGTGTAGGTTACAGACACAGCTCGGATCTCTTGTTGCTGTGGCTCTGGTGTAGGCTGGTGGCTACAGCTCCGATTAGACCCCTAGCCTGGGAATCTCCATATGCTACAGGAGTGGCCCTAGAAAAGGCAAACAAAACAAAACAAACAAACAAACAAAAAAACCCCAAAAACCCATGATAGCCAAGACGTGGAAACAACCCAAATGTCCATCAACAGATGATTGGATTAAGAAGATGTGCTTTATATACACAATGGAATACTACACATCCATAAAAAAGAATGAAATGATGCTATGTGCAGCAACATGGATGGAACTAGAGATTCTCATACTGAGTGAAGACAGAGACAAATACCATATGATATCACTTATATCTTCAATCTAATATAAGGCACAAATGAACCTTTCCACAGAAAAGAAAATCATGGACTTGCAGAATAGATTTGTGGTTGCCAAGGGAGAGGGGGAGGGAGTGGGAAGGATTGGGAGCTTGGGGTTAATAGATGCAAACTATTGCCTTTGGAATGGATTAGCAATGAGATCCTGCTGTGTAGCACTGGGAACTACGTCTAGTCACTTATGATGGAGCATGATAATGTGAAAAAAAGAATGTATACATGTATGCATAACTGGGTCACCATGCTGTACAGTAGAAAAAAATAATGTATTGGGGAAATAAAAAAATTAAAAAGGAAATAAATAAAAATAAAAATGTTTGCTTTCCTATGATTGAGAATTTTTTTTTTGTAAATTTTGAAATCAAGTCCTTTATCAGATACATGATTGGCAAATACTTTCTTCCAGTTTGTGGCTTGTCTTTAATTCTTTTTTTTTTTCTAATTTTTAAACATTTCTTTTGTGACTTTTAAAAAGGAAGATTTTGGAATTTTCATCAAGATGTTCCATTTATCAAATTGCTGTTTTATGACTCATGCTTTTGGTATCGTATCTGGAAATTCTTTGCCTAACCTAAGCTCATGAAGATTTTCTCCTGTTTTCTTTTAAAATTGTGTAATTTTAGGTTTTATATTTTTGTCTATGATTTACTTTGAATTAATTTTTGTATATGGTGTAAGGATTGAAATTCATCTTACTGCACATGGATAGTCAATTGTTCAGTGCCATTTTTTTGAAAATATTGCATACTTTGTGAAATATTAGTCATCTATATATGTGTTGATTATGCTAATGCAATACTTCGTTATGGCAGCCTTATAAAAAAAAATCTTGAAATAGGCTAGTATGACTCCTCCAACTTGTTCATCACTTTTAAATTTATTTTGGCTAGGAGTTCTCCTGTGGTGCAATGGGTTAAGGATCCAGCATTGTCACTGCAGTAGCTTGGGTTGCTGCTGTGGCATGGCTACTATCCCTGGTCCAGGAACCTCTACATGCCATAGGCACAGCCCAAAAAATTTTTGTTTTGGCTGTTCTAGACAGTTTGTATTTCCAAACAAAATTTAAGGTCAGTTTTCCAATTTCTATGAAAAATGTCCACTAGGCTATTGATGGTGGTTACATTGAATTTAGAAATCAAATTGCAAAGCATTGACATCTTAATAATGCCTTTTTTTTTTCTTTTTATGGCTGCGCCTGTGGCATATGGAAGTTCCCAGGCTAGGGGTAGAATTGGAGTTGGTGCTGCTGGCCTATGCCATAACCACAGCCACAACACTAGATTCAAACTGTATCTGCAACTTACGCCACAGTTTGCAGCAACATCAGATCCTAAACCCATTGAGTGAGGCCAGGGAACCCGCATCCTCACAGAGACCACATCAGGTTCTTAACCCACTGAGCCATGATGGGAACTCCAATAACAGTGTTTTCTAACCCAAGAACAAAATGTATCTCTTCAATTATTTAAGTCTTTAATTTCTTTCAGGAATATTGTGTGATTTCAGGTGGAACAGGACTTTGCATTTTTGGTTGGATTTATTCCTAAATGTTTTGTATAATTTTGATACTATTACAAAAGGAATTTATTTTTTCAATTTTAATTTCTGACTTTTGGTTGCTTGATTTTTTTTTTTTTTTTGTCTTTTGTGTTGTTGTTTTGTTGTTGTTGTTGTTGCTATTTCTTGGGCTGCTCCCGCGGCATATGGAGGTTCCCAGGCTAGCGGTTGAATCGGAGCCGTAGCCACCAGCCTACGCCAGAGCCACAGCAACGCGGGATCTGAGCCGCGTCTGCAAACTACACCACAGCTCAGGGCAACGCCGGATCATTAACCCACTGAGCAAGGGCAGGGACCGAACCCGCAACCTCATGGTTCCTAGTCGGATTCGTTAACCACTGCGCCACGACGGGAACTCCTAATTTTTTTTTTTTTTTTTTTTTTTGTCTTTTGTGTTGTTGTTTTGTTGTTGTTGTTGTTGCTTGATTTTTGTGTATTGATCAGGTATCCTGCAACCTTGCTAAACTCAGTTATTAACTGTAGTAGGTTTTTTTTTTTTTTTGTAGATTCTATTAGATGTCCTTCACAGATGATCGTGTCCTCTGCAAATAAAGATTGTTTTACTTCCTTTTCAATACAGATGCTTTTTATTTTTTCTCTTGCCCAATTGTACTGGATAATAGCTCCAGTACCATGCTGAATAGAACTGATTAAAGTGGACATTTTGGTCTTCCGATCTTAAGGAGAAAGCATTCAGTCTTTCAGCATTAAGTATGATTTAACTATAGATTTTTCACAGGTGCCCTTTATTACCTAGTTCACTGAGAGTTATTATTGGGAATTGATGTTACATTTTGTGAAAGCCTTTTTTACATTTATCAAGTTGATTGAATTCTTTTTCTGTTTAAGCATCTTAATGTAATGAGTTATATAAAATGACTTTTGAATGTTAAAGTAACATTATGTTCTGGGATAAACACTGCTTGGTCATGATATATTATCTTTTTTATATAGATTTTATTTGTTTATGTTTTGTTTAGATTTTGGCACACAGTTGACATTTTTTAAATTCAGTCTGCCAATTCCCGCCTTTAAATTGGTTGTACTCAGACTATTTACATTTAATGTGATTATAGATATATTTGGGTCCAAATCTATTATCTTGCTCATTGTTTTCTACTTGTCCAATTTATTCTTTGCTCATTTTCCTTTCTCTTATAGCTTCTTTTGGATTTTTATGAGTTCTTTTTATCTACTTTATATTTTTATGATTCTTTTTTGTCTTTTGGTTTATTGGCTTTAACTCCTTGTTTTCTTCTTAGCGGATGTTTTAGGTTTATAGTCTACCTTTGACCACTTTACATAAAGTACATAAACTTTACAAAAATATTCTTCTACTTATCTTCTTACCCTGTGTTATTATTTTCACAATTTTTCTTTTACATGTTATAAACTCCACATTACATAGCTATTATTCTTGTTTAAACAATCAATTATCTTTAAAAATACTTAAACAATGATAAAAATCACATATTTACCTATGTGGTTACCATTTCTGATGCTCTGCATTCCTTGAATTAGACCATATTTCTACCTAATACCATTTTTCTTCTGCTTGAAAAACTTCCATTAACATTTCCTGTGGTGTAGGTTGATTGGTGATGAATAATTTCAGCTTTTAAAAGTGAGATTAGTCTTTATGGCTTTTTATTTCAATTTTGTTTGTTTGTTTGTTTCTTAGGCCTTAAATCCTTTTCTATTTTTTCCTTTTAGCAAGGTCCTAGTCATAATTTAGGCATCTTCTTATGGAAAAGAGTTTTTTGACTGTTTGTTCCTGTCTCCTAGTTGGTATGACCACTTTTTCATTTTTTCACACCATGCTTTGAACCTATGTTCATTATTGCTATTACAAGTGTTTTTCTTATTTGAATTTGACTTATGTAGAGTTAAAATCAAGTCTTGGCTTGTAAATTTTTATTTTACCATTTGTAGAATTTATAATGGTCATAGCTAATTTTACCACTGCTCTTCATCCTATTAGAGACACTGCTATACAGCAGAAATTGACACAACATTGTAAATCAACTATACTTTAATAAAATAAAAAAAAGAAATACAAGTGCTTTCTACAGACAATCTGCACAAGTTATTTGTTAGACATATTTGATTATAGAATTAATATTAAAAGGGGTTATAACAATCAAGCATTGATAATTTAATTATGTTTGCCTATTTTACTTTAGTTTTTTGACATAACTGTGTAACTATTGCGATTTTTTTATTCCTAATGTAATTAGTTCAAAACAAAGTGCAGAAATTTAAAATATTCAATTCAACAACAGTATATAAGTCAATATTTCCCCCTTAAATTTTTACAAATCTTTAGGGAGTGTTTCTCAATTTCTCAATTTCTTTGGTTGTTTCATGTCCCATATGGAAGAAAACATGGGTGTGAAAGGGAAGCTTACTCTTTTGATTACTTCCCTTTTCTGGTTGACTCCACCTCCATTATGAAGCCTTTCTGTATTTTTGTGGAAGTGAAATGATTTTTAGAATTCTTAGTGGTTCTCTTCTTCAGGAGAACATTTCTAGGTAATAATACAAGAAGATTTAAATGGCATAAAACCTTGGAATGGACAAACTCAGAATGGTGCTACATGAAAACTCTGGATCTGCAGGTAAAATCTTCTCATTTATTCTATATTTACCTTTTAATAGAGTGTAGCAATATTCCGACAGTCAATCAATCTGATTTAATAGTGATTGGCATCTGGAGAAGAAGTAACAGGGAAAAGGCAATAAGCTTATAAGGGGAACTTTTATCTTCCATAGAATCAAAATTGAAGACGTGACTAGAAGAAGGATTAGATTTGGCATCAGTTTTGTAAAATTGCTGAGGTGAAATTAAGTAAGGGATGAAAATTAACTAAATTGTGTTGAGTATGAAACTAGTAGTTGTTAGAAAAGATAGAACATGAAGGAATGAATATTGATTGAAAGTTGATGACCTAGAGGACATTTAGACTAACACCTCTGAGTGTCAAAGTCTAATTTATGATTTACATCGATGCGTTAAACTCATTTAACATTCTTACTTTTTTCCCCTCAAGCATTTAAGCTGAAGTATAACATTTCACATGAAAGCCTGGATTATAAATGCACAGTTCAGTGACCTATCTCAGAGGAGTGACTGCCATAGCATTTTTTTTGTCTTTTTGCCTTCAGAGCCACAGCAACGCGGGATCCGAAGCCGCGTCTGCGACCCACACCACAGCTCACGGCAATGCCGGATCTTTAACCCACTGAGCGAGGCCGGGGATCGAACCCGCAATCTCATGGTTCCTAGTAGGATTCGTTAACCACTGCGCCACGACGGGAACTCCTACCATAGCATTTTTACTTTTAAGTTACTGTTGGTTTAGAGTAAGAAGGAGAAATGAGAGTGATGGAGCGTTTGCTATATTTGGAGACAAGGTCCTATATTGGAGGTTCTCAAATATAAATTTTGTCGCTTTTTCCTCCAATGTATTGTTCAACTACTATTTAGCAGGCCACTGTGCCAGGTACTGGTGAAACTGGTGAACATGATAGATGTAATTCATTCCCTCATGGAACTTTCCATCTAACAATGTGGATCAGGTAGGCTTGGAGATGAGAATGCCAGTGGTTGACTATGACTCTGTGGCTGAAGGGAGAGCTACTCACTTCGTAGTTTCATCAATGTCTTTTTGGTTTTCCAGGTTTTAAGCCCTGCTCTTGCAATTCTTTTCCCTTCTCCAACTTTCTTCTAATTTCTCACCCCTAGGATGCCTATAAACATGAGTATTTTCAAAGCTACTTCACTGAGGTTATATGATCCTGGTGTGAATTTTTCCTGCCTGCCTTGCCATTTAGAAGGAAGTGTTTCCTGGAATTTCCATTGTGGCTTGGTGGTTAAAGACCCTGCATTGTCTCTGTGAGGATGTGGGTTCAATCTCTGGCCTCATTCAGTGAGTGGGTTAAGGATCTGGTGTCGCTGCAAGCTGTGGCTAAGATCCCACATTGCCATGGCTGTGGTGTAGACTGGCACCTGGAGCTCTGATTTGACCACAATCCTAGGAACTTCAGATGTTGCCATAAAAAGAAAAAAAAAGTTAGGAAGGGTTTTCTGTCTTGTTTTGACCTTTGTTAATCTCAAACCTTTGGAACCATCTCTCCTCCAAAACCTCCTTTGGGTAAGACTGTATGTTTGCCCTCTCTCTTCTTTTCACAGACTTTAGAAGATGTTCTGCCCATTTAAGTTCCTTCACTTTTGCTGTAGTCGCTGTTCTCAGTGCCTGCTTGGTCACTAGTTCTCTTGGTGAGTACTTTGACAAATTTACTTGTAACCTAGCCCACTGTGACAAGAAACACTGAAAAGCAAATAATTCTCCTGAAGTCTAGATAGCATCTAAAAACATGCTTCATGGTTTCAAAGGATCAGATATTAAAAACCCCAAATAGGTACAGAACCATGTGGCTCTCTCCCCCCAAACAAATAAAACGTTAGCATGGTTTTCAAAAAAATAAAATAACCTTCACAGGAAAAATGGATTTTACTTAAGATTTGAAATAATATCTAACTAAAAAATAGGGAATAATACAGAAGAGGAGAAACCTCAGAATTGTTGGGATGAAGGAATTTTTAGTAACACTAAAAATTCAAGTGCCAAAATTTGTCTAAAATTGTATTCAGGGAAGCCAGATATATATCAGTGAAATCGCCAGTTCCTATATTAGCTAAAATAATCACAAGGCTGTAGCAGAGACAGTTCAGAGAGAGGTGGAGATGAGATTTTTTTTTTTAAGTATAATTGATTTACAATGTTGTGGCAATTTCTGTTGTATAGCAAGAGATAGAATTATTTTATGGTGGAAGATAATAGAAAAATATATCCATATCAATTTCCATTTGAGTAGATAAATTTCAATTAGAGTTCAACTAGCAATTAGTAGTTTTGCATACATGGTGAAATATATTCATGGTATTTTGCATATATGTGTGAAATAGGTACTAAATTCCTCATAACTGTTCTTTTTAGTCTCACCATCAGCCTCTACTGATCTTAGGATTTTGGAGAAACATACATAGTTCATCCCTATAAAATGCCATAAAATCTCATTTTTACATTAAACCATCCAAGAGATTATATAAATTGACCTTATAAAGAATATCAGCCATAAAATAAAGGTATCATAGTATGGGATTATTTAGCTTTATTGGTTCTATGTCACTGCTTAATTTGAAACCTGTGATATTGCTGTTTGTTTTTGAACTCCTATGAAATAACATTCTCCCATTGTACCATGGATGGGTCCAGAAACATTTCTCAAATCTGGCTTTGAAAAATAAATAAGTAATCTAAAGAATAATAATTCTCTACTTGCTCTTTGAATCTTGACCAATTGCTGCATTTACCTATTGTTACAGGAGGAAAAGACAAGGAGCTGAGGCTAACGGGTGGTGAAAACAAGTGCTCTGGAAGAGTGGAGGTGAAAGTGCAGGAGGAGTGGGGAACTGTGTGTAATAATGGCTGGGACATGGATGTGGTCTCTGTTGTTTGTAGGCAGCTGGGATGTCCAACTGCTATCAAAGCCACTGGATGGGCTAATTTTAGTGCAGGTTCTGGACGCATTTGGATGGATCATGTTTCTTGTCGAGGGAATGAGTCAGCTCTCTGGGACTGCAAACATGATGGATGGGGAAAGCATAACTGTACTCACCAACAGGATGCTGGAGTAACCTGCTCAGGTAAGACATACACAAATAAGTCAAGCCTATACATGAAATGCTTTGTGGGAAAAAAATGTATAGATGAGTTAAAAACAAAAAGGAACCAGTTTTCTATAAGTCATCTAGTCCATGTATAAAATTACCCAATCCATTACTAAAAGACCACTTCTGGTATTTTACACATGACAAAGCCCATATTAAAAAAAAAAAAATTCAGAAGAGATTCTGAATGCTATAATAAATGAGCAAGTGACTAGCTTCAATTTTATATTAGGTCATTCTACCTTCTACTTCTACATGAAAATATCATAATGTCTAAGTTAATTCCTTGTCCCCTTTCCCAATAAAGCACTGCTTTCATGCACTGGCCTATGAATCATGAACTTTTTGCGCTTTAACTGATGATCAACTTACCAAATCAAGAAATAAATATTCTTAGCACTGATCCTTTTTTGTTGTTGTTGGAGGAAGAATGTTTTGCAAAGTAGAATTGCTTTTTTCTGTTTAACAGTGCTATTCATTTCATTTACATGGTCGTTTTAATTTATAAAACATTTCATAAGTTTCACCTCATATGCCCTTACAATAACTCAGGAAGTTATATGTTAGACCTTTCTGCTGACAAATCCCAGAGTCATGTTTCTGACCCAGTTCAGATTCCTTGGCTTCCCATTTCTCTTTGCTCATGTCATTGACCTTTATGCAGCCCTCTTACCTCCCACCTTTCTATTACAGACCATCTCCTCCATAGGACTGGTGTTAGAAAGTACTAATCTCTACCCAGGCATTGTGGTGCAATGTGGGGAGCACAGGCTGGTATCTAGAAAAATGCTGAAGTGAATTCCAGCTCAGCTGCTCATTAATACTATTGTTTTAAGTAAGCTGTTCAATCCTTTGAAATTCACTTTCTGAGCACTCAGTGATATAATAAATGTAGAGTTACTGGTACACTGTCTGGTATGTAATAGGTGTTAAAAATTAACCTTAGTTTCCTCATGGGTCACTGCTTCTCATTACCTAGACAACTCATTTCTCTTTCTTCCTCCTTCTCTTTCTCCATTCTCCTCCTCCTTCTTCCTCTTCTTCTTGTCTTTTATTGTTATTCATTTTGCTGAGAAAGTTAAGAAATAACAACTCTAACCTCTACATCGACCACCTAGAGCAAAGTTAAAAATAATAATAAACCTTGCCAGACTCTTACTATAATTGTTGCTGTCTATAGAGTTGACTGTTTAAGTTAAGACATCAGTATAGTATTTTTAATTTTTGTGTTTTTTTTTCATACTTTTACATAAGGATCCTTTATATAAGGATGAGTTAAACAAACTTGATTTTTGAAGTTTATACCCCTGAGGCTCAACTGCATAATAATAGAAAGGGATCCATAGCCTCTCAAGGACTTAACTAGTTTCATGAGTTTTCAGAATCTGAATTTCTGAGATTCTCCACCCCAATTAAAGCTCAAGCCTCAGAACATCTATCCTTCTCTTGGTAAATTCTATTCTTATCACATGCGTAATAATAAAAAAGAGAGATGTTGGAGACAGATTTTTTCCCTCACATTCTGTCTCTACTGTTTTCTAGGTGTTTGATTCTGTGTTATTTAACCTCAGTTTGCTTATCTGTGAAGTAGGGATTATGGTAATAACATATAATGCTTAATGTTGTAAAGACTAAAGAAGATAGCATATGTAACACATTTGGAACAGGGAATGCATATTTTGATTGTGAGCTCTTATTATTATTACCAATCAGCCATAATAAAAATCTTGTTAAGTGGAGGTCTTTGGATTTCAGAGCTTTTAAAATCTAATTACTTTTTCAAAAAAGAGCTTCTTAGTGTTTTTTTTTTTTAACCACAAAGTGTTTCTATTTTTTAGGTGTCCCAGAATTTCATTCCAAATATCTTTTTCTCAGATATTTTAGTCCTCATAGAACACCTAGGGATAGTGTATAGAGAAAATTTTCTTTATTAAAAAGCTGTTCTTTGCTAAAAATTGTAGCAGGTACTTTTGGGAGGGGGGAAAACTTTGATTCAGAAACTGCTAAGACATGGAGTGTTTTGACTAATTTTTCCTCAATTTTTAATGTTTTTTATACCATAGGGTACTTTTGCAAACTATTATGCATACTTATATATTTTTACTTTTTTCCTGTCTTTTAACTTCCAAATTCAACTTCAGACAATTATTCATGCACTAAACTGTTTGTAGTAAGAAAGATTAAAATTAAAAAATTAACCATTCAACAAATGACTGGTTTGCCATTTTTACTACTTTGTTGTATGAACAATTTTTTTTTCTACAAATGAATACTTTGAGTCTGATTTATCCATTCCTACATAAAAGTTTTTACTATATCTTAGTATTGGAAGGAAACAAAACAAAACACAATGTAAATTTTAATCTATAAATTTTGGGGGGGGTAAATATACATAGATGAAAGTCTTAACCATTAATTAGAGTCAAAAGATTAAAATTCTCCAATATGTGAACTTAGGCTGCATCCAAAATGAAGCATCATTTTTAAGGACAGCATCAAAAGTGACCAGAGGAATTTTACTTTCTTTCTTTTTTTTTTTTTTTGAATTTTAGTTTCTAAACTCACTTCTGAATAAATACAACTTCTAAATTCTCGTCTTTTCTCTACTCTAGATGGATCTGATTTAGAGATGAGGCTGGTGAATGGAGGAAACCGGTGCTTAGGAAGAATAGAAGTCAAATTTCAAGGACGGTGGGGAACAGTGTGTGATGATAACTTCAACATAAATCATGCTTCTGTGGTTTGTAAACAACTTGAATGTGGAAGTGCTGTCAGTTTCTCTGGTTCAGCTAATTTTGGAGAAGGTTCTGGACCAATCTGGTTTGATGATCTTGTATGCAATGGAAATGAGTCAGCTCTCTGGAACTGCAAACATGAAGGATGGGGAAAGCACAATTGCGATCATGCTGAGGATGCTGGAGTGATTTGCTTAAGTAAGGACTGACCTGGGTTTGTTCTGTTCTCCATGAGAGGGCAAAAAAAGGGGAGTAAAAGTCTTAAAAGCTCAAACTGTTAAAAACATAATGATGATTGCTTCTTTTATCATCTTATTATTATCTAATTTCAGGTCGAAATTCTAGTACCTGTGCAGTTTTTTACCTTAACTGAAATTAAGATAAATAGGATAGGGAGGAAGGATGAGCAGTGACATTTAGGTCCAAGTCATGAGGTTAGAAGGAAATGTTCAGAGAATAGCCCATTCCCTCAGCCCTCAAAGAAAGAAAGAAAGAAAAAGAAAAAAAAAAAGAAAGCTTAACTAGAAAATTTTGTTCTCTGGATGTTTTAGAGGCAAACCATCCCTTTTATCATTCCTTACCTACAAAGCCCTTCTCTTTAATCACATTGACCCACCCTTTCCTAAACTATTAGTTCAAATTCACGTAATTGAATGCTTTTAAAACTTGGTTTCCTCTTATAATTATATTTATGTTGTAAGGAGGCACTGTGTCTTGTCTAGAGACTTTCATGTTCTATGCTTGATTATGGGACAGGGACATGGCTTTGTCTGCTCCAGGATGTCACTCTCCTTTTTTCACTTGAGCTCCTAGTTTGAAGAAGACCTAGTAAGTCTTGAACTCCAGGGAGTCTTTAGGAAACTATCCCTAGAGCAAAACTGTCCCTGAATTCACCCAGTGTCTTTTTTTTTTTTTTTCAAATGAAGGAACTTTAGTTCAAACTAAATTTAAAATAAGGGAATTCTAATTCAGAATACTGGGAAATCCAGGAGATTACAATTGGCTTCATGTGTGATTGGATTCAGCACTTCACCAATGTCATCAGGGTTCTGGTTCTTTTTTTATTTCTTGAATTGGCTTTTTTTTTTTTTTCCTTGTTGAACAATATGACTATCTATACTTTGAACCACAAAGAAAGTGATTCCTACAGAAAAGACAGAATGTGTTAGCTGAAGGAAGGGAATGGGACTTGGGGTAGAAAAAAACACCTTCCGTATTCCTTAACCTATCAAAAATTTCTAGGTACCCCTAACTAAAATCCTAATTCAAGCATATTGGAGGAACTTGACAAATCCAGGAATAATATTATCCGTTATCAAATACATGCACATCATTTACATTTCTCCATGTCTCTGCTCATGCAGTTCCCGGCCCTAACTCTACCAAAGTATTACTCTCCATCTCCCTCTTTTTTTTTTAATGATTTTTATTTTTTCTGTTATGACTGGTTTACAGTGTTCTGTCAATTTTCTACTGTACAGCAAAGTGACCCAGTCACACATTCATATATACATTCTTTTTCTCACATTATCCTCCATCAGGCTCCATCACAAGTACTAGACATAGTTCCCAGAGCTATGCAGCAGGATCTCATTGCTGCTCCATTCCAAAGGCAACAGTTCACATCTATTAACCCCAGATTCCCAGTCCACCCCACTCCCTTCCCCTCCCTCTTGGCAACCACAAGTCTGTTCTCCAAATTCATGAGTTTATTTTCTGTGGAAAGTTTTATTTGTGCAGTATGTTAGATTCCAGATATAAGTGCTATCATATGGTATTTGTCCTTCTCTTTCTAACTGACTTCACAAAGTATGAGAGTCTCTAGTTCCATCCATGTTACTGCAAATGGCATTATTAATCTCCATCTCTTTTTGTTCATGTATATGTTACCCAGATTCCTTGACTTTTCTACATCATCAAGATATTGTTGATCACTTCTTTGTAGTGATTTCTGCCCTTCTCTGATGTCCTGTGACACTAGTCTGGATTATTCATTTACCTGAAACCACATGTCTCTTATAATGTGTATCCCAAATTAAATATGTCTATTGTAATGTGTATCCCAAATTAAATATTTATCTTTCTAAAAAAAAAAATTTCTAGGCTCCCAATCAGCATGTTTCTTCTCAGTGTGTTTTATACATGCTGCAGAATCATAATAGACAGCATCGTGATAACAAAAACTAAAAATGCCAGGGGAAAAAAGCAATTTACTGATTACAACATATTACTCAGAATCAAGTTCTGTTCTTTGAGGAATATTGATTGGGGGAAAATGAAAATAATGATGGGGAGGTCCCTTTTCTCTTTGCTTTGCTTTTAAACTACGAAAGTGGTCAGAAAGGGGTCAGGAATGTAATATAAACCAGGTAGTCCTGGTAGGTAATGCAGCCAGAGGCAAAAGTGAGTGTTGAGTATTGAGGCAAACTGGAGGGCATGGATACCACCTAGACAGATGCAAATATATATTTAACAGGGAAAAAAGAACCAAACAATTTCAACAAAAAACCAAACAATTCCGACAAAATTGGTCCAATAAGCAAACCTCTAGATAAATTTCAGTCCCTGGATGTTTTGTTAGGAACTCTTCCTACAATGCGTGCTTTCCATTCTGAAAAGTCCTATCTACTTGCCTGATCCACTTCTCCTTCCATCCTAAACGATTTTCAGTGGTAGTATATTACTGTTGTTTCTGTCTCTACTTATATATCTTCCCCTTTTCACTCACTCCTCTCAGGTACAGCTCTTCAGTTTGCCCTTATTCTTGTTTCCTTGTCAATGACTTGTTTTGTGTCCCTCTTACAGATGGAGCAGACCTGAAACTGAGAGTGGTAGATGGAGTCACTGAATGTTCAGGAAGATTGGAAGTGAAATTCCAAGGAGAATGGGGAACAATCTGTGATGATGGCTGGGATAGTGATGATGCCGCTGTGGCATGTAAGCAACTGGGATGTCCAACTGCTGTCACTGCCATTGGTCGAGTTAACGCCAGTGAGGGAACTGGACACATTTGGCTTGACAGTGTTTCTTGCCATGGACACGAGTCTGCTCTCTGGCAGTGTAGACACCATGAATGGGGAAAGCATTATTGCAATCATAATGAAGATGCTGGTGTGACATGTTCTGGTAAGTGAAAACAAAACACCGGAAGGACCTGTGTTCTTCAGGATTAGGAATGGATATGAGATAGGAGAAAAATTGTATCTAATATTTTCTTTGTTGGGAATTCTTTTACAGTTGTGACAAATCTTTAACATATTCTTCATTTGAGTAGTTTGGAGGGTTGTCTGACTGTTTTCTATAATAAATGTCCCAAGTGCTATGAGGTACCACATTTCAAATTCTAATTCTACCTGAAGCTCCAAAAAGACAAAATGTTATAGGTCTTTTCTTTATATCTAATTTGCTTATGGTTTTTAGCCATTGACAATTTTTTTTTTCTTAACTCTTGAAACTATAATCCTATTTCTAACCAAATTCATGTTCTATACTGGCTCTTCAAAAACCCAGGAGATGGGAAAGCCAGAATCTCCAGTGTTTCAGCTTCTGGGAAGGAGCAAGTTTTTAAAAATACCCTCTGGGAGCTAAATTCCACATGTATCTATGGCCTAAGTGTATGTTTATTTTGCAGATGGATCAGATCTGGAACTGAGACTTAAAGGTGGAGGCAGCCACTGTGCTGGGACAGTGGAGGTGGAAATTCAGAAACTGGTAGGAAAAGTGTGTGATAGAAGCTGGGGACTGAAAGAAGCTGATGTGGTTTGCAGGCAGCTGGGATGTGGATCTGCACTCAAAACATCATATCAAGTTTATTCCAAAACCAAGGCAACAAACACATGGCTGTTTGTAAGCAGCTGTAATGGAAATGAAACTTCTCTTTGGGACTGCAAGAATTGGCAGTGGGGTGGACTTAGTTGTGATCACTATGACGAAGCCAAAATTACCTGCTCAGGTAAGAATTTCAATCAATGTGTTAGGAAATTGCATTCTACTTTCTTTTACATGTAGCTGTCCAGTTTTCCCAGCACCACTTGTTGAAGAGACTGTCTTTTCTTCATCATATAGTCCTACATCCTTTGTCATAAATTAATTGACCATAGGTGTGTGGGTTTATATCTGGGCTCTCTATTCTGTTCCTTTGATCTATGTGTCTGTTTTTATGCCAGCACCATGCTGTTTTGATTACTATAGCTTTGTAGTATCATCTGAAGTCAGGAAACATGATTCCTCCAGCTTTGTTCTTCTTTCTCAAGATTGTTTTGTCTATTCAGAGTTTTATGTTCCTATGCAGATTTTATTTTTATTTTTATTTTATTTTTATTTTTTTTATTTTCCCACTGTACGGCAAGGGGGTCAGGTTATCCTTACATGTATACATTACAATTACAGTTTTTCCCCCACCCTTTCTTCTGTTGCAACATGAGTATCTAGACATAGTTCTCAATGCTATTCAGCGGGATCTCCTTGTAAATCTATTCTAGGTTGTGTCTGATAAGCCCAAGCTCCTGATCCCTCCCACTCCCTCCCCCTCCCATCAGGCAACCACAAGTCTCTTCTCCAAGTCCATGATTTTCTCTTCTGAGGAGATGTTCATTTGTGCTGGATATTAGATTCCAGTTATAAGTGATATCATATGGTATTTGTCTTTGTCTTTCTGGCTCATTTCACTCAGGATGAGATTCTCTAGTTCCATCCATGTTGCTGCAAATGGCATGATGTCATCCTTTTTATGGCTGAGTAGTATTCCATTGTGTATATATACCACCTCTTCCGAATCCAATCCTCTGTTGATGGACATTTGGATTGTTTCCATGTCCTGGCTATTGTGAATAGTGCTGCAATGAACATGCGGGTGCATGTGTCTCTTTTAAGTAGAGCTTTGTCCGGATAGATGCCCAAGAGTGGGATTGTGGGGTCATATGGAAGTTCTATGTATAGATTTCTAAGGTATCTCCAAACTGTCCTCCATAGTGGCTGTACCAGTTTACATTCCCACCAGCAGTGCAGGAGGGTTCCCTTTTCTCCACAGCCCCTCCAGCACTTGTTATTTGTGGATTTATTAATGATGGCCATTCTGACTGGTGTGAGGTGGTATCTCATGGTAGTTTTGATTTGCATTTCTCTTATAATCAGCGATGTTGAGCATTTTTTCATGTGTTTGCTGGCCATCTGTGTATCTTCTTTGGAGAAATGTCTATTCAGGTCTTTTGCCCATTTTTCCATTGATTGATTGGTTTTTTTGCTGTTGAGTTGTATAAGTTGCTTATATATTCTAGAGATTAAGCCCTTGTCAGTTGCACCTATGCAGATTTTAAAACTATTTTCTCTAGTTCTATGAAAAATACCATTGGTAATTTGATAGGGATTGCCCTGAATCTGTAGATTGCCTTGGATAGTATTGCCATTTTAACAATACTGAATCTTCCAATTCGAGAGCACAGTGTATCTTTCTTTCTGTGTCATCTTCAGTTCTTCTCATCTGCATCTTATAGTTTTAGAAGTACAGGTCTTTTGCCTCCTAAGGTGGGTTTTTTCCTAGGCATTTTATTCTTTTCAATGTGATAGTGAATGAAATTGTTTCCTTAATTCTTTCTCTCGCTTTTTTAATGGCTTCACCTGCAGCATATGGAAGTCCCCAGGCTAGGGATCAAATCACAGCTGCAGCTATGTCCATGCCACTGCCTTGGCAACAGCAGATCTGAGCCACATCTGCCACTTACACTGTAGCTTACAATAATGCTGAATCCTTAACCCACTGCTAGAACCTGAATCCTCACAGAAACAATGTCGGGGTCCTTACCTCTCTGAGCCACAATGGGAAATCTTCATTTTTCTTTCTGATAATTTGTTGTTAGTGTATAGAAATGAAACAGGTTTCAGCATATTAATTCTTATCCTGCAGTTTTACCCAATTCATTGATAAACTCTAGAAGCTTTTTGGTGGTGTCTTTAGGATTTTCTATGTATAGATTCATGTTACCTGCAAACAGTGCCGTTATTACTTCCTTTTTTCCAAATTGGATTCCTTTTATTTCTTTTTCTTCTCTGCTGTGACTAGGATTTCCAAAATCATGTTGAATAAAAGTAGCAAGAATCAGCATCCTTGCTTTGTTCCTGACCTTAGAAGAAACACATTCAGCATTTAACTGTCGAGTATGATGTTAGCTGTGGGCTTATCATATATGGCATTTATTATTTTGAGGTATATTCCCTCTATACCCACTTTGTTGAGAACTTTTTATCATGAATGGATGTTAAACTTTGTCTAAAGCTTTTTCTGCATCTAGATAACCCTATTATTTTTATTTTCTAATTTGTTCATGTGGTGTATCACACTGATTTATTTGCAGATGTGCATCCATTCATGTATCCCACTTGATCGTGGTGTGTAATCTTTTTAGTGTATTAGTGAATTTGGTTGCTAGTATTTTGTTTGAGGATTTTTGCATATACATTCATCAGCGGTATTGGATTTTAAATCTTTTGTATGTGCCTGGTTTTGGTATCAGGGTATCCTCTAGGGTATCCTCCTAGAATGAGTTCAGAAGGGTACATTTCTTTGGGGAATATATTTGGTAGAATTCACTTTTGAAGCTGTCTGGTCCTGTTCTTTTGTTTGTCGGGAAGTTCTTTTTAAATTATTATTATTACTGATTCAATTTCATTACTGGTAATTGGACCATTTATATTTTCTTTTTTTTCCTGGTTCAATCTTGGGAGATTGTATGTTTTAAAAATTTGTCCAGTTCTTCTAGGTTGTTCATTTTATTGGAATGTAATTGTTTGTTTATCTTTTTTTTTGCATTTTCTAGGGCCGCACCCATGGCATATGGAAGTTCCCAGGCTAGGGGTCTAATCGGAACTGTAGCCACTGGCCTACCCCAGAGCCACAGCAACGTGGGATCTGAGCCGCATCTTTGACCTATACCACAGCTCACAACAATGCGGGATCCTTAACCCACTGAGCAAGGCCAGGGATTGAACCTGCAACCTCATGGTTCCTAGTTGGATTAGTTAACCACTGAGCCACGATGGGAACTCCAATGGTATGTAATTGTTTATAGTGATCTCTTATGAGTCTTTATTTTTCTGTAGTAATCATAACTTCTCTTATTTCATTTTGATCTTATTGACTTGAGCCCTCTGTTTTTTTCTTAGTGACTCTAGCTAAAGGTTTGTCAATTTTGTTCATTTTTTTCAAGGTTCTGGCTCTTAATTTCATTCAACTTTTCTATTTATTTTAGTCTCTATTTCATTTACTTCTGTTCTGATTTTTATGATTTCTTTCTTTCTACTAAGTTCAGTTTTGGTTTGTTCTTTTCTATTTCCTTTAAGTGTAAGGTTATGTTGTTTATTTGAGATTTTTGTTTCTTGAGGAAACAGGCTTGTATATTTGTAAACTTCCCTCTTAGAATAGTTTTTCTTAAGTTCCATAGTTTTTTTTTTATTTTGTGATTTTTATTTTTCCATTATAGTTCATTTACAGTGTTCTGCCAATTCCTACTATATAGCAAAGTGACCCAGTCATATATATATATATATACATATGTATATATACACATACATATACACATTATCCTCCATCATGTTCCATCACAAGTGACTGGATACAGTTCCCTGTGCTATATAGCAGGATCTCATTGCTTATCCACTCCAAATGTAATAGTTTGCATCTATTAACCCCAGATGTCCCATAGATTTGGAATTGTGTTTTTGTTTTCATTTGTATTCAGGTTTTTTTTAATTTCCTCTTTGATTTCTTCAGTAATCCATTTGTTGCTTAGTAATATATTGTTTAGCCTCTGCGTGTTTGTGGTTTGTTGCAATTTTCTTCTTGTAGTTGATTTCTAGTCTCTTTGTGTTGTAGTTGGAAAAGATGTATGATATGATTTCAACTTTCCTAAATTTACCAAGGCTTGTTTTGTGGCCTAGCATGTGATATATCCTGAAGAATGTTCCATGTGCACATGAAAAAAATGAATATTCTGCTGCTTTCAAATGGAATGCTCTCTCTATTTCAATTACGTCCATCTCTAATGTTTTGGGAACATGTTCTTTTGCTACCTCATTTTGCCTAATTTGCTGTTTTGGGTTCTAAATATCTGGTAGGTTGGTTACATTTTCCAACCTTGGACAAATAACCTTTTGTTGAAACATCCTGTGCTTCCCAGCAGCACACTCCTCTCTGGTCACCAGAGCTATATGTTCCAGGGGTGCCCCCCTATGCTGACTTTGTGAGAACTTCTTTTGCAGTTGGCTGACTACTGTAGGTGGTCTTGTAGGCATGGCTGGCCGCCAGTCTGGTTGTTTGCAAGAAGCTGCCTTGTACAAAGGCTGCCAGTCACTTGTTGGTGGGACTGGGTCATGGGGTGGCTGGCTATAGAGACCAGGGTTGTCTCAGGGGTAGTGCTGTCTCACTTGTGGGTTTAGCCACGTTTTGCAGTGGGTGATTGTGGTTCCAGGGTTCCTAGATCTAGTGTCAGCTTGTGGGTACTGGGGTCCCCAGCTGCAGGGCCTAGGAGCTTCAGAGCTAGAGCTAACCTCCTGGTGGGTAGACTGTGTCCTGACAAGGCAGGTTGTAGTGTTACAGTGATCCTGGGGCTAGTATCTATCCACTGGGGGGTAAGACTTGTCCCAGGGCTAGCACCAGCTCTCTGGTGGGTAGATCTAGGTCCTGGAGGTTCTGGCTGCAGGGCCAGGGATCCAGGAGCTGGTGTTGACTGGTTGGTGGACAGGGCCAAGGCCCAGAGTGTCCCCAGGCTAGATCTACTTCAGTGATGGGTGGATCTAGGTCCTGTATTTCTGGCTACAGGGCTCTGGGATCCCAGAGTTGGTATGTCAGTCAACTGACATACAGGGCTGGAGTGCAGAGAGTCCTGAGGCTGGTGCCTGCCCACTGGTGGGTGGAGCTGGGATTCAGGGTCTCTGACTGAAGTGCCCTGGGGATCCCTGGGCTAGTGCTGGCCCACTGGTGTGTGTTTGGTTGGGTCCTGGCCATTCTGGTAGACAGGGCCATATTCCCATATTCCAGGGTGGCTGTAGGCTCAGGGAATCTCAAGGCAACCTACTGCTGGTTAGAGGAGTGTGTGGGGAGGTGCTATGTCCCTGTCCAGTTTGTTGCTTGGCATGAAGCATCCCAGTACTGGTGCCAACAGGCTAATTAGTGGGTCTGGGTCCTGGTGCTAATAAGCTAGAGGGAAGATTCAAAAATGACATTTTTTTAACACCAGTGTCCTTGTGGTAAAATGAACTCCCCAGAATGGCTACCACCAGTGTCTATGTCCCCATGGTGAATTCTAATTGCTCCTGTCTCTTGAAGTGGCTCTCCAAGATCAACAGGTGGGTCTGATCTAAGCTCCTTTCAAATTACTGCTTCTGCCCTGGGTCCCAGAACATGTGAGATTTTGTGTGTCCTTTAAGAGTGGAGTCCCTATTTCCCACTGCTCTCTGGTTCTCCCCAAAGTAAGCCCTGCTGGCTTTCAAAACTTCTGGGAGCTTGCCTTCTTGGTATAGGACTCCTGGGCTAGGGAGTCTAATGTTTGGCTTGGACCCCTTACTGCTTGGGAAGAATCTCTGCAACTGTAATGAATTATCTTCCTATTTGTGGGTTGCTGAGGATATGGTCTTAACTGTTCTGTGTTCTACCCCTCCTATCCATCTTGTTGTGGTTCCTTCTTTATATCTTTAGTTGTAGAAAAGTTTTTCTTATCAACAGTTGCTCTGTAAATTGTAACTTGGGTGTACACCTAGTAGGAGGTGAGCTCAGGGTCTTCCTACTCTGCCATCTTGGCCATGTCCTCTAAACATTTTGGTGTATTTCACTGCAACCTTTTTAAAAATCTCAAAAGTGAGCTGTGATTGGCTAGTCTTGTGGATAATCTCTAGCATTTGATGCTAATCATAGTTATACAAATACTTTGTTGAAAAGTGATGCCTTTTTAACTATTATTAAAAAACGTATTGACATAACTATTGCTATTATACTGAAAAGAAAGACCTTAGAGAAAATAGCATAAGAGCAAAACCATTAAACATGGAGACATCTAGTCATAGGGTGGAAATTTTATGTGGTGCATATCCCCTAACCAGTGGCTTCACACCAGGCACATCCTAACTAAGATCTGCTCCCAAGTGTCTTCCCTGATGCTTTAAATTGTGTTACATGGAAACTATCCTTTGATGAAGAAATGCAACCTTTTAAGATACAACATTGAAACTTTTGTGCTTTAATTTTGCTTTTCAACATTTTTTCTTTTTAAAAGAAGAAATTTATTTGTTTTTTTAAATTTTAATGGCCACGGCATATGGAAGTTCTCAGGCCAGGGATAGAATTCAAGCCACAGGTGCAACCCATGCCACAACTGCTGCAACACCAGATCTTTTAACCCACTGCACCAGGCCAGGGATTGAAGCCTTGCCTTACTGACAATCTGAGCCACTTCAGTCAGATAAAGAAATTTCTTCATTAAGCAGGGTATTCACATGGTTTAAACTTCAAAATATTAAAGTGTAAACTCTTTCCCCACCACTGTCCCCAGCTCACCAACTCTACTTACCACAGACAACTGATGTGGTTAGGGTATTTAAATAGTAAATCCAAGAAAATATAAACAAATCTGTATATATAGGTTTCACCCCATTTTATTATCCTCATGTTGCATATCATATAAACTATACTGTACCTTGGGTATTCACTTAGTAAAATATTTTGATCATAATTTCCTATCAGTATTTAAAGAGCTTTCTGAAATTATTTCTGTATAACATTTCTTTTCTCATCATCTATTATGTGCATTTATTTATATTTTAACTTCTTTTATTAGATGAAATTATCTTCTGCTTCAGCTTTTTTTTTTTAAGAACACACAGTTGGGTTTTTTAAGGTTAATACCACCTTTGTTTTCTAAGTCATTAAATTTGTTTTTCTATTAATTCACTTCTGATTCTTTGAAGTTTGATTTCTTTTTAGCTTTTAACTTCTTGAGTTGTATGCTTAATTAATTTTGATTCTTTCCTATTTATTAATATACATATTTGAAGCTATAGGTTTTCCACTGAGTATACCAGTAGCTATATCGTATAATTGATGAACTGATCCTCTGTGAGTCTGGGACATAAACGTCCTATGACTGTTATGTGGTAGCTGTGAATTGCTCTTTTTAGATTATAAAGTTCTCATCTTTTATAGTTGAACAATTTTTGTCCTGAATCAAATTTGTTGGATATTAATATCACATCTATTGCTTTATTTATTTTCTATTCTCACTTTTAACCTCTGTGAATAATTTCACTCTAGGTGCCTCACTTTTTTCATAATAGAATTGGGATTTATTTTTAAAAGGACTCTGATTAAGTAATTTTCTTTTTCTGATATGGGAGATATATTTGACCTTAACTTAGTCACATTATGCATTGTTCTCTTGTCATGTTATGTATACATAACATTTATTGTCATTATGGTACAACTAAAAACATATTTCACTCTGTGACCTTTATGGGGACTCAGCATTTGTTTAGGAATGTGGAAGTATATTTGTATATCTGATAATTTCCTTCCAAATTTAAAAAGGTTTGTATATTTTCATATTAACATATTTCATATTAATTAGCATGAATTTCAGCTGCATTAAAAGGAAAACCACCTGAGTGGTAAAGAAAAAGTTTTTTTTTCTCTTTTTTTTTTTTTTTTTTTTAATGGCCACATCTGTGGCATGTGAAGTTCCCAGGCTAGGGGTCGAATAGGAGCTACAGCTGCCAGCCTGCACCACAGCCACAACAATGCCAGAGCCAAGCCTCATCTGCGACCTATACCACAACTCATGGCAATGCTGGTTCCTTAACCCCCTGAGTGAGGCCTGGGGTCAAACCCACATCCTCATGGATACTAACCGGCTTTGTTACCGCTGAGCCATGAGGGAAACTCCCTTTTTCTCATTGAAAATAAGTCAAATAGATAAGCAGCTTAAGGCTGTTTGGGTGATTCTGTGGTCCAGTAATTATCAAATCCTACTGGACAAGAATAGAGAATGTGCAAATGAGGGAACGTGTTGGTGAGATCAGGCTCTGCCCACTGAGCTATCCTCTGTCATGGGCCCTGTGCTGTTCTCAGAGCTGTACTTCCTAGGGCATTGTTCTCATTTCAATTCTGAGTTCAGTGTGGAGAGTATACGTGTGTGGGGGCTGCACGCTTTTCACAACCCACTTTCTGCTGATACTGATTTAGGGATCCTTGGATTGCTTTACAGTTGAGTCATCATTCACTAGTGTCACTTGCCTTCAAAGTCAGCAAAATAATTGTCTCCAAACTAGTAGGCTTCTAGTGTATTTGCTTTAATCCAATGCCATGTGAAAGTAACATGGTCAAAGAATAAGTTATATACCTTGACCTACCCTGTGACCAGGCTCTTCCTCTTAATTTATTGACCACTGCCTTAAGGTCATTTGAAACCATGGGTTTGGGAGGAAGGCAAGGCCTAAATCCCGTCTTTGTTGGAAGGCTCACTGTCCTTGTCTTTAGAGCATCATTTTTTTTTAAACTGGGGTACAGTTTATTTACAGTGTTGTGTCAATTTCTGCTGTACAGCATAGTGACCCAGTCATACACATACATACATTCTTTTTCTCATACTATCTTCAATTTTATTTTCTGCTAAGTCTGCCATTTTATCATCACCTCAGTTTGAAGGACAGGATATTTAGAGTTTGTTTTTTTTTCCCCCCCAATCCTGCAATTTCTAAATTATAAGACTCTCAATTAGCCGTATATAACAGCTGCAGGCACAGGATGTCTCCCTCACAAAATTGGTATTTTTCCTTCCATTTCTTCTTGCAGTTTGGCTATTTCTTGTCTGAGTTCATCTCTCTTTTTAAGTGTTAAAAAGGGCAAGGAGGATTCATGCTATGTCAACATTATGATTTTTTCTTTTCTATACTTGATAAGAGTATACTTTTCCCAAATGTCATCCAACTTTTCAGCATCAGTTTGGACATGGTTTTCTTTTCAAAGTGGTATTTCTCTAATGTCACTTGAATAACAAGACTCGTTAGTTCTCCAGGCTACAATATCCTAGTCTGAGTATATTCTGCATGTTAATTCCATTCAGCCACATCCATAATTTAGGTTTTATTCCTGGAACACCTCACTTTTTTTTTTTTCTTTTTTTTTTGGTTTTTTTATAGCCATAACCATGGCATATGGAGGTTCCCAGGCTAGGGGTCTAATCTGAGCTTTAGCCACTGGCCCATGCCACAGCCACAGCCATGCCACATCTGAGCCACATCTGTGACCTTTTCCACAGCTCACAGAAACACCAGATCCCTAACCCACTGAGTGAGCCAGGGGTCAAACCTGTAACCTCATGGTTCCTAGTCAGATTCGTTTCCTCTGTACCACGATGGGAATTCCTAATACCTCACTTATGATAACACATTCTGAATTATTTAGGATTCTATTATACTGCATGTAATAGAAATCCCAAATAGCAAAATTTGCAACTTAAGGCAGGTTCCTGTCTTTACAAAATCATGTTTTCCTTTGCTATATGTGCACTTTGCTTTCCTCTGTGAATTCCCTTTTTTGTTATATTTCTATAGCTTTTGGAAACACTTTTACTTATTTGGGGGGGCCTAGATTTTTAACCCTCTCCTTGTTTTTCTAGAAATAGAGTTTATAATTTTATTTCTTCATTTACTTGATACTTTCAAGAGATTTCCAGGAAAAAAATTATGGAAATACTGTCTCTGTGCCTGCCAGGTTCAAACTAAGAATTGTATAATCTGTTTTAATTCTTAAGCATTTATAGATGACAAGGCTTTGTGTCTGATAGGGGCCAGCGAACTCAGTAAAGAGGGAAGATGAGAAAGATAATGGCAAGAATTTATTCCTGAAGTGTAGTTTTGACAAACCAGTCACAAAGAGGTCTAAGAAATTTTGGTCACAAAGTTGTTTTGAATCCCAGGCATTTTATTTGCAATGATTGCATATGTTCTGGAAAGGACATCTGAACCTAAGAAATAGTTCATTTGCATTGTGTTATATTTTACTAAGGTCTGAGAAATAATCTTGAGATGAGAATGAACTCTACTTCTTCAGAGTCTGGAAGGAATAAATGATGAAAATGTATTAATGCTTCTTTAAACCATATTGTATATTTATCTATTACTAAACAAAAAGAAGTAGCTCTATTTATTTATTTATTTATTTATTTATTTATGTCTTTTGTCTCTTTAGGGCCACACCTGTGGCATATGGAGGTTCCCAGGCTAGAGGTCCAATTGGAGATGTAGCAGCCAGCCTATGCCAGAGCCACCGCAACACGGGATCTGAGCCACGTCTGTGACTTACACCACAGCTCACAGCAACGCCTGATCCTCAACCCACTGAGCGAGGCCAGGGATCGAACCCATGTCCTCATGGATGCTAGTTGGGTTCGTTAACTGCTGAGCCATGATGGGAACTCCAAATTAATTATTTCTTATATTTGTTCTTCATATATTCATTTCTATAGAAAGAAATAAATACAGATTCAGTTAATGATGGCAGGTAAAAGCTTAACTTATTAATCAAAGGAGTTAATCCAGGCACAAAAATTCAATTCATGGCTTTCTGTTAAAATTTAGGTATAGGTTTAGCAGGAAGAAAAGGTTAGTAGATGCAGACTATTACATTTAGAATGGATGGACAATGAAGTCCTACTATACAGCACAGGGAACTATATCCAATCTCTTGGGATAGAATATGATGGAAGACAAAATCAGAACAAGAGAGTATATATATATATGTGTGTGTGTGTGTGTGTGTGTGTGTGTGTGTGTGTGACTGGGTCACCCTGCGGCACAGCAGAAATTGGCAGAACATTGTAAATCAACTATACTTTAATAGGAAAAATACTTTTAAGGGCTAAATTTCCAATATTCTAACCATGTACACAGAGTAAATGGCATAAGGATGCCAGTCTGTGTAGAGATTGATGTGTTACTAGCAGATTCATGAAATAAAGGCTGAGGATGTAGTCCCCAAGTCACTTCTGAGTGGAAGAATTTCTCCTTTGTCCTGGACTCAAATATTTTAGGATAAAGGAAAAAAGAAGATATTTATAGAAGGGACTTGTTTTCAAGTACTTGACAAAATTTCACCATTAAAGAGAAATTTGTGGGAGTTCCCATCGTGGCTCAGTGGAAACAAATCCAACTAGGAACCATGAGGTTGTGGGTTTGATCCCTGGCCTCACTCAGTGGGTTAAGGATCCGGTGTTGCCGTGAGCTGTGGTGTAGGTTGCAGACACGGTTCTGATCCTGCGTTGCTGTGGCTGTGGCTGTGGTGTAGGCCAGCAGCAAACAGCTCTGATTAGACCCCTAGCCTGGAAACCTCCATATGCCACAGGTGCAGCCCTAAAAAGACAAAAAAAGAGAAAAGACAAAAAAAAAAAAAAAAAAAAAAAAGAACCACCAGAGGTATTTATTTGTTTTTGCCTTTTTTCACTGACTGTTTTTTGTTTGTTTGTTTGTTTGTTTGAGACTGATCTAGAGGACTAGAGATTACAAGAAATATGGATTTGGCTCACTCTAAGAAACTGCTTTCATTCCAAGGTTTGGGTCTATCCAAAAGTGGAATAGAATCATATGAATACTAGTTTATGAGTATTTAGTGAGAGGAATTTCAAGCTCAAATAATGACTCAGCAAGATTAAATCAAGGAGGGAATTTTCCTTGTGGCTGAGTGGGTTAAGGACCCAATGTTGTCTCTGTGAGGATGTAGGTTCCATCCTGGGCTTTGCTCAATAGGTTAAGGATCTGGCATTGCTGCAGCTCAGACCCAGTGCTGCCCTGGTTGTGGCTTAGGCCAAAGCTGCAGCTCCAGTTCAATCTCTGGCCCAGGAACCTCCATGTGCTACAAGGTGCGGCCTTAAAAGGAAAAAAAAAAAAAATTAAATCAAGGACTCAAGAGTCTTTCATTATTTGTGTTGTGGAAGCTATATTTGTTTTAAAGTCTTAGTTGTGTTTAGAAAGCAAGATGTTCTTCAACTCAAATTTGGGAGGGAACTTGTTTCATACATTTTTAATGGATAAGTGGCAAAATTTTCATGCTGAGGTGATCTATAGTGTTATAATGCAGAATATAGTCAGATCTTGAACATTTTAGGAAGTTGGTGAGGGCCAATTGTGTATCTGTGCCATGCTGATAAGAATGTCAAGGGATCACAAGAATTCGTGTTATTTGACAGCAGTCATCTTTAAAAGGCATTTGAGAAAGTCCAATTTCAAATGCATTTCCTTTCTTTAAAAGATAAATTGAAGAAAATAAGTCTTTATTTCCCAAATAAATTGAACTGCCTCTCAGTCTGTTAAAAGAAACTCTTACCTTGATGATTGTGCTCTTAACCTGGCAAAGATTGTCTTTAAAATCTGAGCTCCATGTCTTCTGCTTTATTTCTGGTGTGCCTTTGACTCCAGATTACAGTAAATGGAGGACTGAGTATAGGGCTAAAAAGTAGAGAGAATGGATGCATATTATCTGTGGTCTCCAATGTGATGAATGAAGTAGGCAAATACTCAAAGGAAAGAGAAAGCATGCTCCAAGAATTATGGGTTCCAGAAGGCAAAGTCCCAGAATTGTCTCCAGGGAAGGACAGGGAGGTCTAGAATCGGCTAAGCCCACTGTAGGCAGAAAAACCAAGAGGCATGAATGGCTTCCCTTTCTCACTTTTCACTCTCTGGCTTACTCCTATCATGAAGGAAAATATTGGAATCATATTCTCCCTCACCGAAATGCTATTTTTCAGCCCACAGGAAACCCAGGCTGGTTGGAGGGGACATTCCCTGCTCTGGTCGTGTTGAAGTACAACATGGAGACACGTGGGGCACCGTCTGTGATTCTGACTTCTCTCTGGAGGCGGCCAGCGTGCTGTGCAGGGAACTACAGTGCGGCACTGTGGTTTCCCTCCTGGGGGGAGCTCACTTTGGAGAAGGAAGTGGACAGATCTGGGCTGAAGAATTCCAGTGTGAGGGGCACGAGTCCCACCTTTCACTCTGCCCAGTAGCACCCCGCCCTGACGGGACATGTAGCCACAGCAGGGACGTCGGCGTAGTCTGCTCAAGTGAGACCCAGGGAATGTGTTCACTTTGTTCCCATGCCATGAAGAGGGTAGGGTTAGGTAGTCACAGACATCTTTTTAAAGCCCTGTCTCCTTCCAGGATACACACAAATCCGCTTGGTGAATGGCAAGACCCCATGTGAAGGAAGAGTGGAGCTCAACATTCTTGGGTCCTGGGGGTCCCTCTGCAACTCTCACTGGGACATGGAAGATGCCCATGTTTTATGCCAGCAGCTTAAATGTGGAGTTGCCCTTTCTATCCCGGGAGGAGCACCTTTTGGGAAAGGAAGTGAGCAGGTCTGGAGGCACATGTTTCACTGCACTGGGACTGAGAAGCACATGGGAGATTGTTCCGTCACTGCTCTGGGCGCATCACTCTGTTCTTCAGGGCAAGTGGCCTCTGTAATCTGCTCAGGTAAGAGAATAAGGGCAGCCAGTGATGAGCCACTCATGACGGTGCCTTAAGAGTGGGTGTACCTAGGAGTTCCCATTGTGGCTCAGTGGTAACAAACTCGACTGGTATCCATGAGGGTATGGGTTTGATCCCTGGCCTTGCTCAATGGGTTAAGGATCCAGCATTGCTGTGAGCTGTGGTATAGGTTGCAGACTCTGCTCAGGTCCCATGTTGCTGTGATTGTGGTGTAGGCTGACTGTTGCAGCTTCAATTTGACCCCTAGCCCGGGAATTTCCATAGGCCACACGTGCAGCACTAAGGAAGGAAAAAAAAAAAAAAAAAAAGAGTGGGTGTGCCTATAGTGAAGAACAGATGTAAAAGGGAAGTGAAAGGGATTCCCCCATTCTGAGGGATTGTGAGAAGTGTGCCAGAATATTAACTTCATTTGACTTGTTACAGGGAAAGTAAACTTGACTTTCACGGACCTCCTAGTTACCTGGTGCTTACTATATGTCTTCTCAGAGTACCTGATTCATTCCCAGCCTGGTTGACCCATCCCCCTATCTCTATGGCTATGTTTATCCAGAGCACATCTATCTAACACTCCAGCTGATCTTCCTGACACAGCTGTGGCAACCCTGGATCCTTTAACCAACTGTGCCAGGCTGGAGATCAAACCTAAGCCTCTGCAGCAACCCAAGCTGCTGCAGTCAGATTTTTAACCCCCTGTGCCACTGTGGGTATCTCCGATATTTTGTATCTTCTGTGACTGAGTGGTTTGCTGTTTGCAGGGAACCAGAGTCAGACACTATCCCCGTGCAATTCATCATCCTCGGACCCATCAAGCTCTATTATTTCAGAAGAAAATGGTGTTGCCTGCATAGGTGAGAATCAGTGACCAACCTATGAAAATGATCTCAATCCTCTGAAATGCATTTTATTCATGTTTTATTTCCTCTTTGCAGGGAGTGGTCAACTTCGCCTGGTCGATGGAGGTGGTCGTTGTGCTGGGAGAGTAGAGGTCTATCATGAGGGCTCCTGGGGCACCATCTGTGATGACAGCTGGGACCTGAATGATGCCCATGTGGTGTGCAAACAGCTGAGCTGTGGATGGGCCATTAATGCCACTGGTTCTGCTCATTTTGGGGAAGGAACAGGGCCCATTTGGCTGGATGAGATAAACTGTAATGGAAAAGAATCTCACATTTGGCAATGCCACTCACATGGTTGGGGGCGGCACAATTGCAGGCATAAGGAGGATGCAGGAGTCATCTGCTCGGGTAAGTTCTGCACATAACTTCGGGTTACAATGATTTAAGAAACAACTAAGGTGGGGCAAAGGGTAGTGAGGCATATCCATCAGAGCAAATTCCCTGAAATACGGACTCAGAGGGAACCATTGTGAGATTGAGGTTCCCAGAGGTGTGGATTTAATGAATTAGTGTTACCTCATGTACAAGGTAGTATACTACCAGAAAGATAAAAATTCAGAAGCGAGTTTGCAGCAAAACTCATAGGGAGAACTTCTTTTATAAATAATATGGAGCTGGATATTCAGTGCACCACCTGATGACCACTTTATTAATAAATAAAGAGTTCCTGTTTTGGCGCAGCGGAAATGAATCCGACAAATAATCATGAGTTTGCGGGTTTGATCCCTGACCTCGCTCAGTGGGTTGGGGATCTGGTGTTGCCATGAGCTGTGGTGTAGGTCGCAGATGCTGCTTGGATCCCGCTTTGCTGTGGCTGTGGTATAGTCTTGTGGCTACAGCTCCGATTTGACCGCTAGCCTGGGAACCTCCATATGCTGCGGGGGTGGCCCTCAAAAGCAAAATAAATAAATAAGTAAATAAATAAGTAGTTTAAAAAGGACAAAAAGAAATATATTTGGTGTTATATTCTACAGAGACAAAGATAATCACCATGCCCGATTGATTTTTCAAGGCATATAAATGAGACGTCATGGGAGCAAAAATGGTCATAATATAATGCCCTTGTTTTGTGTACATGGTAAGATTTTAGAAAGCATTGTGAAGTAGAAAAGTGTACTCAGTTATAATATATTGGAGAAAACAGTACTATGAGAAGTAAAAAAATCTACATGCCGGAATTTATTTTTTTAATGTCTCTTTAGAGTCGCACATGCGGCATATGGAGGTTCCCAGGCTAGGGGTCGAATCAGAGCTATAGCCACTGGCTTATGGCACAGCCACAACAACGCTAGATCTGAGCCACATCAGAGACCTATACTATAGCTCATGGCAATGCCAGATCCTTAACCTACTGAGCCAAGCCATGGGTCAAATCCAGGTCCTCATGGATCCTAGGCAAATTCATTTCTGCTGAGCCACGAAGGGAACTCCTCAGAAGTGATTTTGATGTTACTTTCTTTTCATGACAAATCTGGTAAAGTACATACACATAGAAACTGAAGTGTCAGAAAGGGAAATATTTCATTTTAAGGTAATGTATACAAAACAGTGGTTTTACCATCTGAGTATCTTGCTAAATTTTAACTATCAAGGACAATTGCCAAAAAAAAAAAAAAAAAAAAAGAGAGAGAGAGAGAGAACAGAATAGGGTTATGAAGCTAAAATCACAGTAATTTAGGGAGAAAAAAATCCAAAGCATGTAATTGATAAAAGGCTCTGAGCCTTTGTTTGAGATTTAGAATTCAACTTGGAAATACCGGTGGTATTTTAAAGCAGTCCATAAGTATAAAATCCAAGGCTAAAAAACCAGAAGGTATTTGTAGAACAAATATATTTTAATAAGCTCTACCAAGTCATCCAGAAGCTACTAAAGAATTACTGGTCACTGACATAGTGTACCTGTTTTCAAGGCCATTCTTACATCAGAATAAAGGGAGAGCACCCTCTGAATCTTCAGAAAAGATGTGAAAGTGCTAATTCTCTATTTCATCCCAGAGTTCATGTCTCTCAGACTGATCAGTGAAAACAGCAGAGAGACCTGTGCAGGGCGCCTGGAAGTTTTTTACAACGGAGCTTGGGGCAGCGTTGGCAAGAATAGCATGTCTCCAGCCACAGTGGGGGTGGTATGCAGGCAGCTGGGCTGTGCAGACAGAGGGGACATCAGCCCTGCATCTTCAGACAAGACAGTGTCCAGGCACATGTGGGTGGACAATGTTCAGTGTCCTAAAGGACCTGACACCCTATGGCAGTGCCCATCATCTCCATGGAAGAAGAGACTGGCCAGCCCCTCAGAGGAGACATGGATCACATGTGCCAGTGAGTATCCATTCTTTAGCGCCACTGTTATCTTCTGATCTACCTAAGCAGAAGTGTTATAACCTTTAGATAATCCCTATTCTACCTGGATGATGAGATTCATTCTCTTTAATTTGGTGTGCAGGTATTCAGGATCAGTGATCATTTTCCCAAAGACCATCATGCTCTGATGGTCTTCTCAAAAGTTCTAATCAGTTGCTTCCTCCGTGAACAGTTGAGGAGCAGAGAATATGTAATTCAGAATTTGACTATTGAATCATCCCATTTTTCTTTCACATAGTCTTTTGTTGCACTGAGTATAAGGAGAGAAGCAGTCAGAAAGATCAATCCTGAATTATTTCTCCATTCTACATCTGTTTTAAATTTCAAAAAAAATTGTTATAGGTGATTTACAATGTCTGTCAATTTCTGCTCTACAGCAAAGTGACCCAGTTATTTACATATACATTCTTTTTCTCATATTTTTAAACCGGGAGATTTCTATCTACCTGGCGGTTTGAGGGAATTTAACATTATGCATTTATGTTAACTTTATTCACCTGATGTTTTCTAAGTCATACTGAGATTCTTATGTCCAGGATGGAATACACCTGGTTTGCTGGAAAGACATGTGCTTTCATAAAGACGAATTTTGGAAAAAATATAAAATTTAAAAGGCCCATCAAATAAGCAAAGTTTTAAGAGATTTCAAAAAAAAGTTTCATCTCTCTCTTTTCCTCTTTGACCTCTTGGGCGTGTTCATCTTCTCAAAAATGATTTTGGTGTTTCTGACTTTTCAGACAAAATAAGACTTCAAGAAGGAAACACTAATTGTTCTGGACGTGTGGAGATCTGGTACGGAGGTTCCTGGGGCACTGTGTGTGATGACTCCTGGGACCTTGAAGATGCTCAGGTGGTATGCCGACAGCTGGGCTGTGGCTCAGCTTTGGAGGCAGGAAAAGAGGCAGCATTTGGCCAGGGGACTGGGCCCATATGGCTCAATGAAGTGAAGTGCAAGGGGAATGAAACCTCCTTGTGGGATTGTCCTGCCAGATCCTGGGGCCACAGTGACTGTGGACACAAGGAGGATGCTGCTGTGACGTGCTCAGGTGAGGGCAGAGAGTCTGGATTGAGCTTGGAAGCTCTGGCAGCAAAGAGAGGGTGGGCGGTGACCTGCATTGGGTAAAGATTGGAAGGTCCAGCCTAAGGATCTGGTGGGGGGAGAGACATGATGTTTCAGTCTGAAGAATGATGAAAACCTGTGTTGTTACGCATGGGCCTTCGCCGAGGAAAGGGACATAACTTACATGTATCCTCCTGCAGAGGGAGGAAGAACTAGGGGATTCTAGTTTTGTGTGGGAAGGAGCAGTTTACTTGGTTCAGGAGGCTCTAAAGGCTCAGATAGGAAACAGAGATCTGTTCCATTCTTACTCCCAGAACTGATTCTCTTCTCTTTTCTCCTACAGAAATTGCAAAGAGCCGAGAATCCCTACATGCCACAGGTATGTCAAAAAGTTTAAGAATATGGGACCCATTGTCTGCATTTTGTGGAATCCCTCTTGTTAAGACATTTTGGGTCAGAAGTTCTGAGGATTTGACATTTACTTCAGCTATCTGTTATCTTACCCAAGAGAGGGATGGTAACTAGGAACCCAGGTCTTTTAGCTAAGACATTATCACCTCTTGTGATGTTTACTTGTTCTCAGGTCGCTCATCTTTTGTTGCACTTGCAATCTTTGGGGTCATTCTGTTGGCCTGTCTCATCGCATTCCTCATTTGGACTCAGAAGCGAAGACAGAGGCAGCGGCTCTCAGGTCTGAACAAAATTACGGTCTCTCTAATGTTTCTATGGGATAAGAAGCCTCTCTGGATAATAAAACAAAAAAATTACATTCAAGTATCAGTTGACCAGAAAGAGGGAACCTAGAAGAGGTTTAAGCAGTTTCTCCGAAACAGGGAACAAGAATTCAGAGAAGAAAAGGCACATTGGCTGTACTGATGATACCTGCACTCGCTATGTATGTTTAATGGGGGACAGTAGAGAATTGATCGTTTAGAAGGAGTATGCTTATATGGTTCTGGATGAATCCTGTATCCCCCCAAACATTTATTTTCTCTTACTATATACTTATTACTAATTTAACTCTTCTGTCAAGCCATGTGCTAGGTTCTGAAGATGGTTCAGACTTGGATAACCAAGTGCTTTTGTTTTCATGGAATTTCCAGTTTAGTGGAAGAGATAAATATGTAAACAAATAAATTGCAATGTTTTATTATACATTCGTGTGAATAAGGAACAAAGGAGGCACAGAGAATAAAGTAATTACTGAAAGGGGAAGGGGAGTATCAGAGACTTCTAAGTTTGGAGACAGATTTTGAAGACAGAAATCAAAGTACTGGGTAAGATGCATTTCAGGAAAGAAGAAAAATATGTACAAGTGTAGAGAAGCTTAAAAGAGGGCACATTTGTTGTTTTGGAGGGGAGTACAAGTTGAGTTAAAGAGAGAAGTTTCTGTTAAGGCTGAAGAATAGGGAAGATACACGTAGCGATGCTCTGTGTTGCATGATAAGAAGAGTCGGAGTTATTAAAGAGTATGAGATAGGGGAGTGAGATAGGCAGGCAGGTCCTTAGAAAGTTCTGTTTGGAAATGGGATGTCGGAGGGGTTGAAAGAGAACCATATATTGACAAGGAGAGCATTTTGAAGTAGTTGTGATGAAAGATAAAATGGACTTTATAGTGAGAATGGCTGGGAAAGGATAGATTTTATACAAATCTCCAATGAATTACAGAAGAATGCTACCTGTCTTTGGGGAAGAAACAGGGTTATCCGATGGCATCCTGTTGCGTTTGAGTTCGTGACATCATGAGGGAAAGGCTTGGCAGCGTTTACTCGGTACTGTGTGGTAACTTATATGGAAAAAAATATGAGAAGGAATGAGTGTGTGTATAACTAATTTACTTAGCTGTATGCCTGAAATTAATACAATTTTATAAGTCAACTCTACTCCAATAAAACAAACAAATAAATAAATAATTTTAACTACCTGAACAAAAAAAAAAGAATGGACTGGAGACAAGTCAAAAGTATGGATGATGACTACGTTATGCTTGCACTGCTGGGGAAAAGCACACATAGGGAGGGAACGTTTTATTATGACCCAGTCCCTAACCTATGACCTCTGTTATCAGTTTTCTCAGGAGGAGAGAATTCTGTCCATCAAATTCAATACCGGGAGATGAATTCTTGCCTGAAAGCAGATGAAACGGATATGCTAAATCCCTCAGGTCCGTGGGTTCTTTGAGGGGCTGTAGCCCTGGGGTTCAGATCAGCAGCTGCAGTTGAGGTTGAGGCATGCTACTTTGCATAGCAGTAGAAAGAAATCTCAACTGTAATAGGAAGCTTGGGATGCATATGAGGAAGAAAGGCAAGAATGAACTACAAATTATTCTTAGGGAAGATAAAAATTGCAGTCATGGGGAGACCTCTGGCTGAGAGGGCCGTGATTATTTCTGACAGAGGGATTATGGAGTAGAATATGATGGCTTGGACCTTTTTTCACTAAAACAAGTCAGTCTTCTCAAAGGTAGTTTAGCTTTTCATATATCTTTCTCAGTTTCTTCCATTCCCATTTCCTGCCATTTTCCTTTCTCTAACTTTTATTTATTATATTTTTTCCTAAAAGTTTAAATTTTCTATATCTTTATCCCTTCAGAAGCCATCCCTAGTCACAGGACTAGTTTTATTTCCCATTATGTAATGCTTCTTTCTCTGTCTGTTGACTTCTATTTAGAACCAGTGCACTAAATCTGCCTCTAGGAACATACCTCTGCTAGGTTGCAAGAAATATCCCATTCCCCACTCACTCTGTGAAGACTCAATGCTTCTCAATATTCCTTACCTCCTGAGAGGGACTTGCCTCACTTCTTTAATCCAAGGGACTCGATTTTTGCCAAAACTAAGTCAGGAAAACCTACATAAGACATAGGAAAGACTTGCTGTGCTTCTTAAACCCCACTGTTTGTTTTCCTAATTGTGAACAGTATTTTTAAAGTTCAAAGAGCTTCTAAGGCACTTGAGGGGAGATCTGATTTATTTCCCAGTAATTATTTTCTTCCTTTCAGAAAATTCCAATGAATAAGATGGTTTTAATGATGTGGGACTAATTTTTGTGTCTAAATCTCTTCCTATTTCTGGATGAAAAAAAGGAGACCACTCTGAAGTACAATGAAAAGGAAAATGGGAATTATAACCTGGTGAGGTGAGTAAAAAGAATTTATTCATCATTGCTGAAAACAGGTACATTCCTTTTGAAAGTTGGGAACTCCTCTGGTATTAGAAAAAAAAAAAGAACGTATATACACATATATTTCCATGTCTATGTTTATGTTTGTAAATCCATATTCAGAATATGCAACAACTTTTTATAACTATGACTTCAGTCCATCTTTTAGTTACATATATATTCTAAACAACAACTATTGCTAAGAGAAGCTGGGTAAGTAAATGTGAATAAATCTTCTAAAGATATTACAGGAAGTTCCTGCTGCAGCTCAGTGGGTTAAGGACTTGATGTCTTTGTGAAGATGAGGGCTCGAGCCCTGGCCTCACTCAGTGAGTTAAGGATCTAGCATTGCTGTAAGCTGCAGCGTAGGTTGCAGATGGGGCTCAGATCCAGTGTTGCTGTGGCTGTGGCCTCAGTTGCAGCTCTGATTCAACCCTTAGGCGAGGAACTTCCATATGCAGCAAATGTGGCCATTAAAAAAAAACAAAAAACATTATAGGAGTCATTTCATAAAAGAGATAAGACGTTTCTATAGTTATATAGTGCATACTCTGGTAAAGATAGTATAGGATACTATAGGAATATAGAAAGCTTGCCTATGAAAATTTGGGAAGATTGTGGAAAAGACATCTCAAAATATGGCATAGAAAAGAATCATATCTTTGAGGAACAGTAAGTTTTTCATTCAAAACCGTGTATTGAACATACTTATGGTGACAAATGGTGTCTTGAGTACTAAAAATTCAGTGATAAAAGATGCTCTTGACAAAGACATGGCTGTTGAATAGAAGGTCTCACTGTCAATGTGTGGGAATTATGGACAGCCTATGTGGACACAGGGAATAGATGAGACTCTAGGCTGGAAGGCTGCATTGAGCCCAATAATGAATGGTCCTGTCTGATATATTTCATGCTCATATTTTATTTTAGGGACTATTGGGGAGGTGGTGGGCTTTGGAAGATTAAGCTGAGGCAAGACACAATCAGATTGCCTTTTATAATTTACTTTCAGGAGGAAAGTCTAACTAAAGAAAAAAAGTGAATAAGGCAAGAAACATAAGTTATACATCAAAAAGAAAAGGTAGTGGAGTTCCTGTTGTGGCTCAGTGGTTAATGAACCCTGCTAGGAACCATGAGGTTGTGGGTTCGATCCCTGGCCTTGCTCAGTGGGTTAAGGATCCAGCGATGCCATGAGTTGTGGTGTAGGTCGCAGACCGTGGCTTGGGTCCCGCATTGCTGTGGCTATGGTGTTGGCTGGCAGCTGCAGACAGCTCTGATTAGACCCCTAGCCTGGGAACCTCCATAAGCCACGAGTGTGACCCTAGAAAAGACAAAAAAGAAAAAAGAAAGAAAGAAAAGGTAGTGAAATGAGTTAGTGGGTGTATTTTGTTTTTTAAAAAACAATTTTAGGAGGACTATACATTTAGAAATGATATATAGCAAAAGTAAGGTTTTTTGTAGAAATATTATATATGACATATGAGAAATACAAATTGAGACAAAGGATAAAAGTTGGAATTCTTAAAAGTATATAAATGTAGAGTGTTAGTATCACACATATAGACACATACACATAGATCTGTTATAAATTGATATAGTACAAAAATGTTAATACGGGTATGCAAATTGTATATACAATAATTTGTATACACATATACACATTATATATAATGCATAATATATATATAAGCCAATTGTTAAGACAAAGACAATATCTAAAAAATAATTGGGCAAAGCTAAGAAAAAATAGTTCATGCAAAATGAATTTTAAATGACTATTAGATATTTTTATTTTTACTTTATTTATTTATTTTATTATTATTATTATTATTTTTTGTCTTTTTGCCTTTTCTAGAGCCACTTGCCATGGCATATGGAGGTTCCCAGGCTAGGGGTCAAATCGGAGCTGTAGCCACCAGCCTATGCCAGAGCCACAGCAATGCAGGATCCGAGCCACGTCTGCGACCTACACCACAGCTCACGGCAACACCGGATCCTTAAGCCACCGAGCAAGGCTAGGGATCGAACCCACAACCTCATGGTTCCTAGTCGGATTCGTTAACCACTGCGCCACGACGGGAACTCCACTATTAGATATTTTTAAAATGCTGAAGTTCCGGGCAATTCAAATTATGATTAACAATGACATATTGCTTTATATAAATCAGACCAAAAAAAATTTAAAACAGCACCAATTTTATTATTGGCGGGAATAAAGAGAAAAATGTAATTTCAAAGATTGCTGTTGGAAATGAGGGGTGTGGTAGCTTTTGGAGAAAGCATTCTGGAGACTTCTATTAATTTTTTTTTTTTAAGTGCTTCAAAGATCCTTTGATCCAACAATTCTACTCCTAAAAATTTCTTCCATACAGATAAAGCCATTTGTCTGTATATAACAAATAGAAGAGAATTCCTTTTTGCAGCCTTGTTAGTAGTGCCCCCAAACTGGAAACAAAGTGAATATCAGTCAGTGGGGTAGTGGCTGGAAAAATTTTAGTGCACCCAACCAACAAAGAAAAACCATGCACAAAAATTCAATAAATATCATCTCACTTTTGTGTTCATGTTATTGAATATAATTAAACATAATGTTTACATCTATAAAATTATCATATGTATACATGTAAAGAAACATTAAAACATTTTTAACAGACTGTAAACTTGAGGACTGTGAATGACTTTTGATTGATAATCTCAAACATATGGATACTATTCTGATGTAATAAATAATGATTAAATTTTTTCCCTAAAGAGTAATCACTACTGAATCGTTGCCTCAGAATCATATGGAGGTGCTTTTAAAAAAGGCATTTCTGCACTGATGTTCTCTGGAATAGAAGTAATTCTTATGTACACTGAAGTTTGAAAATCATTGCATTTAAGTGTTCTGTTCAGGAAAGTAGTGTGCTTTTTAATATTTGTGAGTGAATGAGTAACACAATACATTATATCACATTTTAATGTAATTCTACACATGTGCATATGAAGAGAAAAGTAACATTTTTTTCTATTTATGTCTTTAGTTCAGCCTTTAAGATACCTTGATGAAGACCTGGACTATTGAATGAGCAAGAATCTGCCTCTTACACTGAAGATTACAATACAGTCCTCTGTCTCCTGGTATTCCAAAGACTGCTGCTGAATTTCTAAAGAATAGATTGGTGAATGTGACTACTCAAAGTTGTATGTAAGACTTTCAAGGGCATTAAATAAAAAAGAATATTGCTGATTCTTGTTCTTGATTTTCTGAATTTCTGAATGGGCTTTCTAATTTAAAAAAAAAAATATTCATGGCCGCCCCTGCAGCATATGGAAATTTCTTGGGCAGGTGTTGAATCAGAGCTGCAGCCACTAGTCCACATCACAGCCATGGCAAACTGGATCCGAGCTCCATCTGTGACCTAAGCTACAGCTTGTGGCAATGCCAGATCGTTGACCCAGTGAGAGAGGCCAGCGATCAAATCCATGTCCTCATGGGTTATGGCAGGTTCTTAACCTGCTGAAGCATAACAGGAACTCCATTCGATTCTTTTAAGGATTTCATAACTATAATATGCATTTTCATATTTCATATAAATGTTTTCACTTGTATATATCCTTTTCTAGTTTGATTTAAACAATAATTTTCTTCTTATTACCAAATCAAATTTATTTCTCCTTTTGGTTTTTTTAAGGAAGGGAAAGTTAATGATTATTGAAGTGTTTGTTAATAATAACACTTCAATGTGGTTATCTCTACATATGGTGATCTCTACAGTGTATTATTCTAATTGGTTCTTTCATTGCTTTCTGTCACTGTGATAGTGGTCTCTGACAAAAAATGCACAGCAGTGTCTGATAAGGGCACAGAGACTCAGTGGCTCACTTTCCCATTTCTTAGGGCAGCATAACTAAGTTGAAATAAATGCATACCATGTCTTTTCTAAATAAAATACCTTTTATAATGAAAGCTTATATTTTACTAAAAATCACTCATCCATGTAACGTATTAATATAAAGAAAGGATAACATATAAAGAAAGACTTACAGTAATTCAAGACTAAGTTTAGAGTCTACTAACTTGTTAAATATTCAAGGGTGAGATGCAACTCGATTTTTATGCTTTCTCGATATTTGAGTGCTACATGCACCCTTCCCTAGCCCTTAGGGCTTCAAAGCAATTATGTAGAAACATGACCTTTGGCTCATTTCCTATTTCTTTTACACCTCTTGTCAATTTCAAACACAGATCTTTCTCTACTTAGAATGAGGTCACCTCCTGATACACCCATGGTAAATTGAAAGTATCCTAAATCGAAATGCACTTAATGCACTTAACCTCCTGAATATCATAGCTTAGCTCAGCCTACCTTAAACATGCTCAAAACACTTGCATTAGCCTTAAGTTTAGAAAAATCATATAACACAAAGGCTATTTTATAGTGTTGAATATTTCACATAATTCATTGAATGCTGCACTGCAAGCAAAAATGGAATCATTGTCTAGGTAAAGAATGATTGTTTAGTCTTGTGATCCGGTGGTCAGTTGGGAGCTGCATCTTGCCGCTGCTGTCCTGCATCATGAGAATATTCTACAGCCTATCCCTAGGATGAGGAATGATCAAAATTCAAATTGGGAAGTACAGTTACTACTAAATATGTTTTGCTTCCACACCAATAGTAAAGTTGAGAATTGTAAGTCAAAAGACAATAGAAATAAAAGCAAGATAAACAAATAGGACGTAATCAAACTTATAAACTTCTGTACAGCAAAGGAAACCATAAACAAAATGGAAAGACAACCTACAAAATGGAAAAAATATTTGCAAATGATGTGACTGACAAAGGTTTCCTTTCCAAAATATACAAACATCTCAAACTACTTAATAACAAAAAGCCCAAACAACTCAGTCAAAAAATGGGCAAAAGACCTAAAGAGACATTTCTCCAAAGAAGACAGACAAATGGCCCAGAGGCACATGGAAAATGCTCAATATCGCTAATTATTAAAGAAATACAAATCAAAACTACAATGAGCTTATCACCTCCCACCACTCAGAATGGCTATCACTATTAAGTCTATAAATAACAAATGCTGGAGGGAGTATGGAGAAAAGGGAAACCTCCTACCCTGTTGGTGGGAATGTAAATTGGTGCCACCACTATGGAGGACAGCATGGAGGTTCCTACAAAACCTAAAAATAGAGTTACCATGTGATCCAGCAATGCCACTCCTGGGCATATATCTGGACAAAGCTGTAATTCAAAAAGATACATGCACCCCTGTGTTTATAGCAGCACTGTTTACAATAGCCAAGACATGGAAACAACCTAAATGTCCATCGACAGATGAATGGATAAAGAAGGTGAATTATATATATATATATATATATATATATGAATATTTCTCAGCTACAAGAAAGAATGTTACTCAGCCACAAGATAGAATGCAATAAGGCCATTTGCAGCTACATGGTGGGCCTAGAGATTATCAATCATACTAAGTGAAGTAACTCAGAGAGAGAAAGACACATACGGTATGGTACCACTTACATGTGGAATCTAAAATCTGATACAAAAGAATTTATCCATGAAACAGAAACAGACTTACAAATGTAGAGAACTGGTGGTTGCCAAGGGGAAGGGGGTACAGGGGACTGTTGAACTGGGATTTGGGACTATCATATGCAAGTATTATAGATAGAATGGATAAACAATAAGTTCCAATTGTATAGCACAGGGGACTATTTTCAATATTGTGTAATAAACCATCATGGAAAGAAAAATTTTGTAAGTCAAACCATCACAAGTTGGGAACCATCTCTATATTTTTAACAAAAATTAACTAAGTCAATCATTAACTCTTTTATTCAACAAGAGCATTGAACACTTGCTATTTGTCCAATATTGTGCTTCATATGCCACATACTATGCACTCAATTACATGTCAAGTACTACATACATGTGTATGTGTGTGTCTAAATATGTATGTATATCTATACATATCTCCAATTATAGTATGCATACCTAGGAACCCCATCTATCTAATAATTAAGATAAATCTTTTTTTTTTCTTTTTAAGGCTGCAACTGTGGCATATGGAAGTTCCTAGGCTAGGGGTCAAATTGGAGCTGCAGCTGTAGGCGAATTTGGATCCAAGCTGCATCTGCGACCTACACTGCCGCTTGCAGCAATGCCAGATCCATAACCCACTAAGCAAGGCCAGGCATCGAACCCACATCCTCAGGGACACTATGTCAGGTTCTTAACCTGCTGAGCCACAATGCAAACTCCACATAAATATTTATGTGTATTTTTTAAAGTGATTTTAATATGACAGAGCCTTTACCTATATTCAGATTTATTTTGCCAAAATTGTCAGATGTTAATTGCTGAAATACTTCCTTATTAAACCCTAGTAGGTAGTAAGTAAAAATTGTGATGGTATTTTCAGAATTCTTTTCATTATTTAAGAGAGTATTAGTAGTAAAACCCCCTCACTTTTATTGCTCAAATGTCCCCTGATGATGAAACTCTATTTCAATATAACCATAGTGACCACAAGATATTTACTATCAGAGACTGATATTTACTGTCAGACTGATATTTACTATCAGAGATTGCGTTAAATGTTTTACATAAATTAACAACTTAATCTTCATAACCTGATAGAGGCACATACTTTTTTATACCTAATTTAGATTTGGGAAAACTAAGGGGTGGAGAAGTTAAGTGACTTGCCAACAGGCATACAATTAGCAAATAACAGAGCTGAAATTTAAACCAGGTACTCTGGCTCTATACATTGACTTTCAATATGAAATACAGTTTATATGGCCAAAATATTTCCAACTTTCACTGTCTCATACCCGCTAAAATGTAATTTGTCACACTGTTACTGTTTGCAGAGAACCTGTTTTGCTCTGATGAAACAAGGACAAGGGTAGCATATGGACCCCCTCAACAGAGAAAAGGACCAAATTTATATTGGCAGAATTGTCCTCTCCATTTTTGCCCATGTCTTTCTGCTTCAAGTCCATTTCTGTTTCAGATTTCCTCATCTTTCATGTCTATACCACTAGGTCACAAATCACCAAGTTAAAAATACCATTCTTTGGAAAAGAATTTATTTTAGCACTGAAAGTATTTACCGTTCCCCTCTTAACTCTTGATTTATGTTTCTCCCAATAACTCTATGTTTCTATCAATGACTTTACAGAATTCTCTTGTCTCACAACCAATAAAAACTCATTACCGAACAAACTAATTGTTACTAGTGGGGAGAGAGAAGGGGGGAGGGGCAAGAGAGGGTTAAGGGTTTAAGAGGAACAAACTACTCTGCATAAAATAAATAAGCTACAAAGATATATTGTATAGCACAGGGCATACAGCTAATATTTTATAATAACATTAAATAGAGATAATCTATCAAAATTTCAAATACCGAAGCTAAGATAGTATTGTAAATCAACTATACTTCGATTTAAAAATCATTGATTATTAGTCTCTCTCAATCTCTGTCTCTTCGTGTATCTCTGTGTCTCTCTTTCTCCCTCTATTTTCTTCTTCCTCTTTTATAAATTTTCATTTAACAATCCTAACATTTTTTTTTCTTTTTAGGGCTGTCCCCACGCATATGGAGGTTCCCGGGCTAGGGGTCACATCAGAGCTACAGATGCTGGCCTACACCATGGCCACAGCAACGCAGGGTCAATCCAAGCAGCATCTGTGACCACAGCTCACATGACCACATGACCAAAGCTCATGGCAACACCAGATGCTTAACCCACTGAGTGAGGCCAGGGATCAAACCCACAACCTCATGATTCCTAGTCGGATTCATTTCCACTGCATCATGACGGGAACACCTAACATTTCTACATTTCTTTCTTTTTTTTTGAAGACAATACATGTTTGTTGTCTAATAAGCTGTTTTTAGGATTTTTTTAATATAATGATTTTAATTTTTTTTCCATTATAGCTGGTTTACAGTGTTCTGTCAATTTTCTACTGTACAGCATGGTGACACAGTTACACATACATGTATACATTCTTTTTTCTCACATTATCATACTCCATCATGAGGATGTGGTGTATATACACAATGGAATACTACTCAGCCATAAAAAAGAACAAAATAATGCCATTTGCAGCAACATGGATGGAACTAGAGACTCTTATGCTGAGTGAAGTCAGAAAGGGAACTCCTAACATTTCTTATTAATTTATTCCTAAACATTTTCTCTTTTTGTCTTTATAAATATCTTTTTTTCCTCAAAATTTTAATTGGGTTATTGCTAATATAATCTAAATTTCTGATGTCTCTAATATCAGATGTCTCTCTCATATATTAGACCTAGGTATAGCGTGCATGTGCATGGGTGTGTGTGTTTCTTTTCTTTCTTAGTATTCTTTAAATATGTTGGACTTGTGGTTAAGTGTTCCATATCTGTGACATATGGAAGTTCCCAGGCTAGGGGGCAAATCTGAGCTGTAGCTGCTTGCTTACACCATAGCCACAGCAACTCAGGATCCGAGTTGCGTCTGTGACCTACACCATAGCTCATGGCAATGTGGATCCTTAACCCACTGAATGAGGCCAGGGATTAAACCTGCATCCTCATAAATACCAGTCTGGTTCATTACTGCTGAGCCAGTATGGGAACTCCCCGTTATTAATTCTTGATTATCATTTCTTAAAATATTTTTTTCTGTCCCTTTTGTTACTATTTTCCTTCTGGCATTCCACTTATGCTGCGCTATTAATATTGTCCCACAGCTTTTGGATATCCTCTTATATATTCATTCACTCTTTGTTGTAAATTCCTTCCCACATGATTCCCAGTTTTGTCTTCAAGAAGTCATGCCTTATACCATGTCCTTCTCGAGTGTGTGGCCTGGACCTAGTGACTTCCTCCTAATGAATGGAAGATGGCAAAAGTGCTGAGATGTGACTTTCAAGTTTAGGTCAAAAGTAAGGGTGATTCCATCTTTCCAGCACGCTCTCACTCTTCCTATAAGAGTTTACCCTCTCTCTGCCCTGTGGAGAGATCCATATGGCAAGGAACTGGATGCAGACCGTGTCTAACTCAGTAAGAAACAGAGTCCTTCTGTACAACTTCCCATGAGGATCCGAGTCCTGCCAACAACCTCATTAGTGGCTGTGTTAGTCTGTGTGGGCTGCCATAACAAAATACTGCAGACTTAAATGAAATCGATTTTCTCATAGTTCAGAATGCTTGGAAGCCCATGATCAAGGTGCTGGCGAATTCAGTGCATAGTGAGGGCTCCCCTCCTGGCTTATAGATGAGCACATTTTCACCATGTCCTCTCAAGGCCTTTTCTTCTGTGAGTGTGTGTAAAGGCAGAGAGTGCTCTGGTAACTCTCTTCTTATAAGGATACCAGTCCTCTTGGATCAGGGCCCCACCCTTATCACCTTGCTTAACCTTAATTGCCTCTCTTAAAGGCCCTATTTCCAAATACAGGTCACACTGGGGCATAGTGCTCCAACCTATGAATTTGGAAGGTATAGCTAATTCAATCCATAACCTATGAATTTGGAAGGTATAGCTAATTCAATCCATAGCAATAAGCAGAGTCTTCCTTAGTCTTCAAGAGAAACCATGGCTCCAGTTGAATATTTTCTTAATTACTATTGAAAATCTGATTCCCGCCCCCCCCCCCGCCCCGCCCTTTGAGTGCACTTGCAGCATTTAGAAGTTCCTAGGCCAGGGATTGAACCTGCACCACAGCAGTGACTGGAGCCACTGCAGTGACAATGCCAGATCCTTGACCCCCAGTGCTACAAGAGAACTCTCCCCAGCTGACAACTTAAAGCCTCATGAGAGATCTTGAAGCAGGATCCCCAACCACTCTTGCCCACAAGAGATTATCATATTTTACTGTACCTGCAAAGGTAAGAAAAAGACTCAAATGTTTAGGTTATGATCTGCTGCAGAAGGTCTAAGGGAGATAAATTTGGAGGCTAGAAATGACGTGTGCTCAAAACAGGAGAAAATGTGTTGCAGAGACATGTGTCCATATTTATGTTCTGTCAAAGAATGGAAATAATCAGGTTTTTATTGTTTTATGTTTTTAGTTCTTACTTCTGTGAGACTAAAATTCAAGCATTTACTTGCAATAATTTGCTCTTGATGGTATCAGCATAAAAGAGTCAAAGAAGTGAAAAATTTTTGAGTTATCCTGCATTTGGAAAATTTCGGGAAGCAGTCACTGATAAACAAGTGCCAGAGCAAGTTTCAGTACCTCCCCTTTATAGCCTCCACTCTTTGGCTCATATGACCTTGCCCTGGATAGTAAATCAAATTTCTTCATTGACTTATTTAATGCCAACTTTTGCTAAAAATAGTTCTCCCAAGTCTCTGAGTGTGTCTGATCTTGGGCATTTTCCTTTGCTCTGAGAAGAGAGAAAGAGACTACATCAGAGGCACAGCTGGCTCACAACTAGCAAGTCTTGAGATTAAATTAGACTTCTTCCTAATACATTTGATGTTAACCACAGTATAATTTTATTAACATTTGTCGTGGTGTCCTCCATGTATCTAGATTGTCAAGGAAGGGATAAGGAGGGACAAAGGTCTTGAATTTAGCAATGGATATTTGTTAGGGCCAAGTTATACATCTAAAGTCTTTATTTTCTTAAATCTCATTTTAATTTCTTTATGTTAGCTTCATTGTCATGAATCAGCCTACTCCATATGGAAGTATGATCTGAAAAATCCTGACAAGCTGTCTGATAGGCTTGCCAGGATTTCCTTGGACCTGTCACTGTAATCAGGGAGATACAGACTTGTAAGAAGACCTGAGCTGTAATTATTAACATATCAAATATGGACAAGAAAAGAAACTTCCCCAAAGAAGCAGGGTAGAATACATTAGAATATAAAACAATGACTGTGACCTGAAAAGCCATTTCTGGTTTCAGACCAAATCTTTCACATCATCTTAAATAGATGTTTTCTGAACTATTTTGATGACCAAACTTTTTTTCTTTCACATTATTATTAGCGTTAAAAACTAATTTTCCAAGGACTTCATTTAAAACATTTTCGTAGTTTGTAGAATATTTTCAGACATGGGTTGGGGTGGCAGTTTATACTTCCCCTTATTCTGTTGGCATTTTTAGGCAGATTCTTTAACTTCCTTTGTTGTCCAGTTTCCTGACATGATAAGGAAGTAACAAGGAAAAAACAACTTCAGCTTTTATAATGACTTCCCTTTTCAAGTACTAATAACTCAGTGTCATGGCCTTCTTATTTCCAATGAACAGATCTGTTTTCACATCAGGAGCACATCTCTGGGAGCATATAGAAGAGGATCCAGGAATTATTTCTTAAGACTGAGGAAGAGATAGTTTCAATGTTGCTACGTCAAAACTCTTAGCATATTGGTAAGGGCTTGCTTTTATTTTGCTCTGCCGTTTGGGAGGGGGTGTATGTATGTCAACAGATATAAATATTACACAGTAGGGGCAAAGATAGAGAGGAAATGAGAAATATAAAAATATTGGAAATGTTATAAAGCTTAAAGTGACAGCAATATTAGAAGTAGGGTTGAAAACCTAGAAAAGGGAAGATCATTAACAAAGTTGATGAAAATGTTTAAGGACTGGAGATTAGAAGTCATACAAGAATAGGAAGTTGTGAAAATGAAAATTAGGTATAAATGAGAAATATATTTGTTACCAAATGCTTTATATAATTTTAATTCTTACATGTAACCCATGAGGTAGGTATTATTGTCTCTACTGCTAGATAGAAAAATGAACACCTATAAGGACTAGCTGATTTGTGTAAGGTCATACAGTAAATTCTAAAATGTAATTTAAACCCAGGACCAGCTAAATTGAAACTGTTGATCTTTCTCCCATAAATTTCAGTAAAGAAGAGAAATAAAAAAAGAAACTGTTACATTTGGAATGAATGGGCAATGGGGTCTTACAGAACAGCACAGGGAACTGTGTGTGATGGGGTCATTTTGCTGTACAACAGAGACTGAAGAAACATCGTAAATTGACTATACTTAAATAAAAAAAATAAAAATAAAAAAAGAAACCATGGTAAGAAAACAAAGAATACGTCTTCAATGGAATCTAAAGAGTAATGATGGAGAAAGAAGACTATGACTGAGAAATATTTCAGAGCACATTTGAAATTAGTGATAACCTTTAAACTTACACTCATAGGCGTTAAGTGGAAATTAGGAATGGTGAAGGGTAATGGGTCTGGAAGATGTTTTTCACTGTATCTGGGACCTATGAGGTCTAAACATACTGAATTATGCACTATGAATAAGCGATGCTGCTTCTATTGGCTCTGTATCTTTGCACCATACCTCAGTGCATTGTCACCACAAGTCAATTTAATATTTTGTGTCTATTTCCCTTACAGCTGAAGAACAGTACATTTCTAGAAAATCAACAGGATGTATAATTTTCTTCAAAGAATTTTTTTGAGAAAGACAACGGTTAAGGAGTTCTCATTGTGGCACAGCCGAAACAAATCCAACTAGAATCTGTGAGGATGCAGGTTCAATCCCTGGCCTTGTTCAGTGGGTTAAGGATCCGGCGTTGCCATGAGCTGTTAATACTGGAAAGATGATTCCAGAATCCGTGTTCTTGTTCACAGCATGAACTCCACAAACACACAGGCAGCAAGCAGGCAAAGTCTTTATTAAAGAAAAGCAAATAGCTCCCAAGACAGCTGGGAGGGGGGAGAAGAGCCCCCTTTCTCTATTGTCCTATGGGAATTTTTATTCCTTAAAGATGGGAAGGGGTACCAATGTGAGGTCCAGAAAAGTGTGGTTTTCTCCCATTGGCCTTGCTCAATTACCTATATTAGTCCTTATCCAATAGGGCTTTTAGGGTTGGAAATGTCCCCAAAGGTTTATGGTTTCTTTGTCCTCTTCTTTCCTCAGATTAAGTCACCACTCCCCCCATTCCTTTTTTATCAGTTGAGGAGTGAGCTAGAGATTTGCATTTCCTACAGTCAACAAAGTCTGTGCGGAATTTGCATTTCCTGTAATAAAACAAGTCCTGTGGAGGTGTTACTCCCTAGAGCCCTTAAGCCACAAAGGTTAATCAATATCCATATCAAAAGAATGTATCAGAGCCCAAGCACCTGCACTATCTGAGTTAGTATTCTGTCTCACTGTGGTGTAGGTCGCAGAAGTGGCTTGGACACCCCCCCCCCCCCCCCCGCCCCCGTTGCTGGGGCTGTGTGTGGGCCAAGAGCTGTAGCTCCAGGATTCAACCCCTAGCCTGGGAACTCCCATATGCCATGGGTGCAGCCCTAAAAAGCAAATAAAACAAAACAAAAACAAAACATCAGTTTAAGAGCCACAGCTAGCTTACCTCTAGCAAACTTCAAGGTAATGAATTACATTTCTTCATAATTCATGTGTGTGCTTAAAGGATTATTTTAACTTTTGACATGCTGTATGCCATTTGTCTAATTAGAAAATGAAGGAGTTCCCATCGTGGCTCAGTGGTTAGTGAATCCGACTAGGAACCGTGAGGTTGCGGGTTCAATCCCTGGCCTTGCTCAGTGGGTTAAAGATCCCGCGTTGCTGTGAGCTGTGGTGTAGGCCAGTGGCTACAGCTCCGATTAGACTCCTAGCCTGGAAACCTCCATATGCCGTGGAAGCAGCCCTAGAAATGGCAAAAAGACAAAAAAAAAAAAAAAGGAAAATGAACAAGGGATATGAAAGACTTGACTTTGGCAGGATGGCATCTAGGGGGTCACAAGTTCTGGCATAATACTTGGATAGTTGCCCCTCTTCTCTGGTCTTCATTGCTGCTCCATTTGGTCAGGTTCTCATCAGTTCTCTCCAGAGTGGATATCAGAGCTTACTAACTAGTCTCTTTACAACTTTCTTATGCTCTAACCACTCTTACAGATGGTCATAATAATGTTGGCAGTGTCAGCTTTAAAAAAAATGCATAACCTGAAAGTTGAGAATTAAATTTTATTTGAGGCAAAATTAGGACTTAAGCCTGGGAGACAGCATCTCATCTCAGCATCCCTGAGAAACTGCTCTGAGGCAGCGAGTGGTGAGCTAGGTTATATAGGATTTTTTGTAACAAAGGGCAGGCAGCAGGAGCCAAAGAGGTTTGGATTCACTGAAATCATTCCTTTGACATGCACCTCTACTATAGGGGCCAGTATCCTGAGTTTTCACAGCTCAGGGTTCACGGCTCATCCTTGGAGGTGGCTGCATTCACAGATGACTGTGAAATTCCACCCCAAAGAGTCAGGGGGAAATAATGTCTGTGTGTATGATAAAGGGCGGGGGGGGGGGGGCGGTGCATGCAGCCATGCACACGTTTTACAAACGTTTGCTGCTGGTCTCATGAAGGTTATTGATAGTCTCAAGGAGCAGACATCGCCATGAAGGATTTTAGTGATTTCATAGTTATAAGGACATGCAAGAATTGGGCAAATTAAATCTCTGAGAAACATCTGACTATCTGAAGACCTGTTCTTCTAGTTTTCCCAGAGCCCAGAATGCCTCATTCCTGATCTCCCACCCTGAGCTACACTCAAGGAGTGCTGTGGGTTGGTAGATGCAGTGGCTCATGATTTAATCTATGTAGAGGCTGATGGCAAGTGCCAAACTCCAGTTCACAGCAGTCTTGTTACGGCAGATACCCAGCAGCCCTGCACTGCAGCGTATCAGCTCTGGCGACAGCCCGGTGGCTGTAGCGTACCAGCTCCGGCAGCTTTGTGGCTATAGTGGATCAGCTCTTTTACCCGGCAAGAAACCAAGCGAGCACTCGGAGAGTTGGAGAACTCAGGTTTATTACGCCGGCGGGCTCAGAGGAGATCGCTCTCCAGAGTCTGAGCCCGGAAGAAGGGTTTCACAAGGCTTTTATGGGCTACGTCTTCGGGTCCAAGCTTGGCTAGTTGGACCGGAGTGACGCCAGGCAAGGTAGTAGATGCGGAAACAAATTTACAAAAGCAGATGCTTGGGGGAGGACTGGTTGGGGCAGTTGGCTAGAATTTGCTTAGTCATCATGGCTGGGGTCTCTCCTTTCTACATTTTATTGGGATATTTTCTCCTACAGTCTCACTGAAAAATTATAGATATTTAAACATTAGTATATTTTTGCGATTAGAAAAAATTAAAAATTTGCAAAATACAAAAATGAAAAATAATCACACAAAATAAAGAAAACGTATATAATATTAACACACAGAGAAAGCACCAAGAATTTGAAATATCAACTTCTGGTGGATAAACATATGAACACAAAATATTTTAAAAGAAATTAGTATTATACTATGCTACAGGTTATTATGTGTACTGTTCTTTAACATTTTTATTCCATCATATACTTACTTATAATGCAAAGTTTTGTCTGTGTATGTTTCCTTCAATTAATAAAACCCTATGAGTGTATATTGCAGTTACTTGTTTTATATTTTAATTATCTTATAAGTAAATAAATTATATTTCATAGTTCTGATACAGAAATGGCCATTTTTCTATATTTTTCATATTTTCTAAAGATTTATTTAATGCCAAAGTTAGAGCCTGACAATATTTTATTGTGGGTTTTTAAAATTTTGTTGTTTTTTAAAAATCATATAGTTTTATTTCTTTTAATTGAAGTATATTGCCTTACAATATTATATTACTTTCAGGTGTACAACATATTGACCTGACATTTTTATACATTACAAAATGATCATCATGATGTCCAGTTACCATTTTCACCCCACGGAATTATTACAATATTACAATATCATGAACTGTATTCCCTATGCTGGACATTACATCCCCATGATTCATTTGTTTTACAACAGGAAGTTCGTAGTTTTTAACCTTCCTCATCTCTTTCCCTCACCCCTCTACCTCCCTATTCCCTTCCAGCAACCACCACTTTATTCTCTGTATCCATGCATCAGTTTCTGTTTTGCTATGTTTGTTCATTTGCTTGGTATTTTTATATTTCACCTATAGGTGAAATCGTAAAGTATTTCTCTTTCTCTAATGTGATTTAGCATAACGGTCTTTTGTTCCATCCATGTTGTTGCAAATGGCAAGATTGCATTCTTTTTATAGCTAAATAAAATTCCATTGTATATATATACCACCTCTTCATCCATTCATCTACTGATGGGCAATTATATTGCTTCCAATCTTGGCTATTGTAAATTATGCTGCAATGAACAGAGTGGTGCATATATCTTTTTGAATTAGTGTTTTTGTTTTCTTCTGAAAAATCATCAGAAGTGGAATTGCTGGACCGTAGGGTAGTTGTATTTTTTTTTTTTTTTTAAGAAAACAACACACATTTTCCATAGTGGCTGTACCCATTTATATTCCTGCCAACAGTGCACGGATTCCTTTTTCTCCACATCTTCAGCAACACTTATTTCCTGTCTTTTTGATAATAGCCATTCTGACAGGTGTGAGGTGATATCTCATTGTGGTTTTGATTTTCATTTCTCGGATGATTAGTGATGTAGAGCATCTTTTCTCATGTCTGTATGTCTTCTTGGGAAAAATGTCTATTCAGGTCTTCTGCCCATTTTTTAATTGTTACTTTTAAAATGTTGGGTTGTATGAGCTCTTTGTATAATTTGATTATTAACCCTTTATCAGATATATTGTTTACAAATATCTTCTCTCATTCAGTAGGCTGCCTTTTGATTTTGTTGATGGTTCCCTTAGATGCATAAAATATTTTTAGTTTAATGCAGTCTCATTTTTTTTTTAACTTTCTTTTCCCTTGTACGAGGAGACATCCAAAAAAAGAGCATTAAGACTGATGTCAAAGAGCATACTGCCTATGGTTTCTTCTAGATGTTCAAGTTTTAGGGTCTTACATTTGTCTTTAATCCATTTTAAGTTTATTTTTGTACATGGTGTGAGGAAGTAGTCCAGTTTCATTCTTTTGTAGGAGACTGTCCAGTTTTCTTGACACCATTTATTGAAGAGGCTATCAGTTCCTCATTGTATATTCCTGTCTCCTTAGTCATAGATTAATTGACCATATAAGCATGGGTTTATTTGGGGGATTATTCTGTTCCATGTTCTATGTGTCTGTTTTTGTGCCAGTATCATACTCTTTTGATTACTGTTTAATATTGGAGCTTATATTTTTGATGATTCCTTCCAACTCTAACTTTCTGTGTGTCTATAAAAAATTTGCAATAATTGTCTCCTCACATCTGATATCTAAACTCATTGAAACTACGTATTTATCAGGAAAGTCTTATTCTAGGTTAACAGGGTTTGTGATCACCACAAGTCCAATACATCACAAATATGCCAATATTTTAGCATCTAAACTGCTTTCCCACACTTCACCACACCTAGAGTTATCACAAAAAAATCATCATTATGGTCCAAAGAACTAACATTCAGGGAGTTCCCGTCATGGCTCAGTGGTAAAGAACCTGACTAGTATCTATGGGGATACAGGTTCGATCCCTGTCTCTGCTCAATGGGTTAAGGATCTGGTGTTGCTGTGAGCTGTGGTATAGGTCACAGACATAGCTCAGATCCTGTGTTGCTGTGGCTGTGTCACAGGCCGGCGGCTGCAGCTCCGATTGACCCCTAGCTTGGGGACTCCCTTATGCTGTGGGTGTGGCCCTAAAGACCAAAAAAAAAAAAAAAAAAAAAAAAGAGAGAGAGAGAGAACTAACATTCAAATTTGAGAAATATGGTCATAGAAGCACAACATGTGTGCAACAGGGGCGAGAAGGTGGGAGGGAAGTGTAACCACAGAACCCAAGATTTACCCAACATCTGCAAAGACACAGAAATGCCAGAAATGCCTTGAAAAGGGCAAAGTTGATGCATGAGAGAGATAGGAGCTCACTCAGATTCTCAGCTTTCAGAAAGGACAGCTGTACTTTCCTTGGTCACTTAGAGAGCCCGAGGTGACAAATCTCTGTCTCCTTCCCCCTCCGTAAGGGAGATACCCCTCACTCACTGATGGAAGGAACAGCGGCAGACAAAGCCACTCGTTTGACTCCTTAGAAATCATCACTTGGGGTTATTCCGTTCTGACTTTGGACTCTAAGGGCAAACATGGGTCTCAAGGACAGAAGCAGAGGTGAAGTAAAACCTGATTTAGGGAAGCGGAGACATTTGTACAAATGACTGAGATTACAGTGACTTCAGGGGAAATTGGGGGCAATTCACTGAATATATTCAACTATAACAATAAATTATATATTCTTATGTATACAGTGGTGTATTGGAGTAGACACTATAGTTATTTAAAATTGAAACCACCATATACTGGAGGCCCTGCCATGGAGCAACGGGTTAATTATCTGACTGCAGTGGCTCTTTTCTCTGAAAGTCTCATCTTTCCTCTTACCCTTATTGCTATTTCAAAATCAAATTTATAACCACCAACTGGAAAAGATTTAGAGCCACTTTTCTTTTAACGTTTAGCATGTACTAGGGGATTTCCTTACTGAGTCAGTCGAAAGATGACTGGAAAGAGAAACATCACAGATGAAAAGGAGAAACATTTCCACCTACAGGAGGTAAGAAGCACTCAGAGTGAAAGCTCAGCTTGATAAATGCTTTCTCCAGAGAGAAGCCTCAGAGGCTTAGCTGAGAGGATGGAAAGTCATGTGCAGAACATGAGGGGGCTGGCTCACTGGGACCACTTTTGCGCACAATGTCTCAAACTATCCAGTGCACAGACTGTGGACCTGACTCTGCTCATGGGCAGAAAACCCCAGAGGTGAATGGTGAAAAAATTCATCTGGCCTTCCTAGATGGCCCATCTTTATAATATTGCCATCTTTATCCTTATCCATAGCATTGCACAGAGAATATCTATATCTAAGCAAGACAAAGTTCCCTGGGTCAGAGACAAATATCTGGAAGCTCTTTCATACATCCCCAGATTCTATAGGATTTCCTACATCCTTATTCCTGGGCATTAACCTCAGCTCAGTTAGGGCCTCAATACTTCCTCATGCCCACAGATTTACCAGGAATGGTCTTCTTAGCCCAGTCCTGACCTAGGGTCCCCAGGTATTTCCCATCGTAAGTGAAAATATGATTTTTAAGGTCATTGAAAGTCCTTTAAAACCCAGAGAAGAGGAAATATTTTCTAAGATCCTGTAGTAAGGAACATATTTGCCAACCTTCACATGTTAATGGGTCCTTTCCCTTCCTTCCATATATACATTTTCTAGGCCTCACATTGAGAAAATTCTTTATGTGTTCATCAACCTCACTGAAGAGGGGGGAAAATGAGAAAAGTACATTGAAAAGGATGGTCATGGTAAATAGGACAGACAGCCCAAAGGCCATCAGTTAGGCGTACGCTGGTGCCTAATTCAAACCCACACATGAAGATATGGAGAAGGACAAAGGGATTCTCTGTGCCAGCTCTGTCATACTCTGAGTGATGGGGATGGTGAAGTCACAGGAACATGAGAGTAAAGCAGGCTTCAGTGGGGATTGGCCAAGCCTTCTCCCCTACACATCATAAAGGAAACATTGGGTAAAATCTGATCGCTTCATTTCGACGAAAGCCTCAGTGGCTCCCAAACACCAGCATATCTAAACTCAACCAGGAAGAGAGAAGGCTTTGGAATCATAGCTACATAAAAAGGGAAAGGCTTGATTGCTCAGGTTCCTCTGCCTTAGAGCCAGCTTTATTCAGAGAGAAAGAAATTTAAACTGGAGGATGAAGAAAGATCAAATGTTCCTGGATAGCAAGTCCAGATCCTTCTCTAGAATCTCCAGAATTCCCTGTAATGCTAGACTTACTCATCTCAGGGATATGTGTCCCATTGATTGTGGGAATACTCCCCAGACACAAGAGAAAGGGATGGAGTAGGATGGTTACACAGTTGAAGTTCCAATAAGGGACCAAAGATAGAGAGAGAGGGAAACCTAGGGAATTTTTGGAGATCACTTTGGAAGTTAATAATTGCCCAGGAAGTCCATCAGAATGAAGCAGCCTTGCTTGACTAGTGGAGGTGCGATGTATGCCTCTGGTCATTGGATGGGGGATGGGGTGAGGCCTGCATTCAGGTTCAGACCAAAAGCAGGAGTTCAAGGGCCACACTTCTTCACATCATGATAGCCCTAGTTTGACTTTATAGGGTCAAATATCTCTAAAAGTTTATGAAGGAGGAGCTACTATCAAAGAAAGAGGAAGAGGCAGCCTTTTGCCACCCCCACTCCCCTTGGTTTATTAAATTGTAGCCCACCTAATCCTCAGGGCAGAGCCTCCCTGCCTGCCCACTTGCATCTCTCACAAGTGTCTTATCTAAATAAACTTATTTCTTGCCTACAACATTGCCTCTTACTAAATTCCTTCTGTGCTGAAGCACAAAGAATCTGAACCTCAGTGAGTTCAGACACCTGGTGAGTGATTCTGATTTAAAAATTGTGGGTTCAAGTCTCAATCCAGGTTTAGGCTGGGTTTGAGTCCTGACATGTGGGTTCAAGTCCCAGCACATTGGTTCAAGTCTCAATCCAGGTTTAGGCTGGGTTTGAGTCCTGGCATGTGGGTTCAAGTCCCAATCTGGGTTCTGGCTAGGTTCAAGCCATAAGTGCTGTCAGCTTCACAGGCACCAGAAGGGGGAACAGTTTATTTTCTGAGATAAATACAATGTTGATTTCTGGACTAAATAGACTATGAGGCAATGGGATTTCTCTGAATATCACCATAATGTGCTTCCTTGGTGCTAAGCTGCAGCTCTGGAAATGATGGGGAAAGAGCCAAGGGATCAGACTGTAGCATTACCTCATACAAGAATATACAGCCCTGCTCAAAAATGGAATTTGCTTTGAAACAGTATCTCCTCATTCTCTACTCTAAAAACCAATCTAACATTTTTCAAAGAATTTAGATCAATCAATTCTCCCCCATTCAAAAGAGCACCTGACAACTCAAGTTGTCTTATGCTTCAGTCACCTTCCACAGAGACTCCCAGCCCACTGCCACAGGGAACACACTGTCCCATCACCACTGCCCAGTACACACAGTGATCTCAATTCCTGGCCTGAACTCAAACATCTCAAAGATGACAGGCCAGTACAGATGTATTGACAAGATATTAGTTTGGTTCCATATCTTTGACAGCATTCAAGACTTGTTACATACCATTTTCAAGCACTTTCAAGCCTCATCTCCATCTGCTATGAATGCATTTCCTCTCAAGGTCCACGAACCCCCTATTTCTCACCCAAAACAGCAAAGAGAAGTCACTGACACCAGGACACTACTTTAGAGCAAAACTGTGCCCAATGCTGGATTGAACAAGAAATATGAGGTCTAAATACTGCTTCTCATCCAGCTGAGAAAATAAAATCCTAGGAAGAACAGGCAAGTGTTGTTTCCATGTCTTGGCTATTGTGAATAGTGCTTCAATGAATACAGGGGTACATGTATCTTTTTGAATGAAGGTTTTATCTGGATAATATGCCCAGGAGTGGGATTGCTGGATCATATGATAGTTCTATATTGAATTTTCTGAGGAACCGCCATACTATTTTCTATAGAGTTATGCCAATTTATCCAATCTCTTGGGATAGAACATAATGGAAGACAGTATGAGAAAAAGAATTTGTGTGTGTGTGTATGTGTATATATATATGTATATATATATATAGGATCACTATGCTGTAGAGTAGAAATAGACACAACACTCTAAATCAACTATACTCTAATAAAATAAAAAGAAATTTAAAAAAAGAAAAGGCAAGTCATTTGGGTCTGCAATAATTGGGGGATTCCTTATGAAACATTAGAGAGGACAAATGACAATTAAACAAATGGAACTGAAAAGAAATGATCTTCTGAAAGTCACAGTGACTTCCCAGTTTCAGAGGATGGAAACAGGGAAGCTAGATGCCTATGTGCCTTTTTTGAGCTTCGTCTTGAGGACACTCTCAGAAGTGAAAGATTTCTCAACCAAAATTTAAAAAATATTTATTGAGATAAACATCCATGGTTAGAAGCTGAAATGAAAAGCAATTGCTGATATTTTACTTATTGCTACTAATAATCAATAGAAAAAAATAGCAAAAATAGCTACTGTGTTTTGTTTCATTCTGAATACTTTCCACAGGAAGACCTTCGTTGTTCATGGGCAGGTGTTTTAGGCCTAAAGATACTCAATGACTCCAGCATATCTTTCTCCCTCCAAAAAGCCATTTCCTTCTTATGCAGAACTCTTTTCAAATATTTTTATTCTTTTTCATATAGAGTCTGTTTATTTCCCCTTGTATAAACATGAGGAAAAAAATACCATTTTAATAATCATGTGTGAGATATTTTAAAATATATATAAATATTTGCTTTCCCATTTAAAAACAGTGTTTGAAACTTCAATGACTCAAAATGTTAAACAGCTAAAGGAAAACAATGTGGAGTTGTTAACATTTAAGTAGTATACAAAGATCATATGGAGATGTATTAATAGTAAAGTGTTACCATCCCTTTTTAAATTTGATATTTAGCATTATTTTATCAATGGTGTGGCAGTTGAGGGGGGTTCTGGAACTTTTATTCCACAGCATTGTTAATATAAGAGATAACTCCTTTTGACTTTGGAAATTTAGCTATGATAAACTATTTATTCAAATATAAGGGAGGTAACCACCCATTGTCCATGAAAAAAACTATTAGGTTATCTTGAATCTCAATTTAGGTCCCAGAAACTGGATATCAATGTATAGTTATAAATAAATATATTAGTATATCCCTTACCAGAAAGCATCTTTGAAGAGCAGTGGTTTCCTGGGAAGGAAATTAAGACTAGAATATTGGCATCCCACACATAAGATATGCAAGTTTAAATAGCCAAGATCTGGATGAAATGGAAAGCTATTGTGATTGCGGTATGCTTTTAGAAAGAAAAGAAGGAGTTCCCGTCGTGGCGCAGTGGTTAACGAATCCGACTAGGAACCATGAGGTTGCGGGTTCGATCCCTGCCCTTGCTCAGTGGGTTAACGATCCGGCGTTGGCATTGCTGTGGCTCTGGCATAGGCCCATGGCTACGGCTCCAATTCGACCCCTAGCCTGGGAACCTCCATATGCCGCAGGAGCGAGGCAAGAAATAGCAAAAAAGACAAGAAAAAAAAAGAAAGAAAAGAAGATAGTTTCCATACTTGGAATTAATTTCTAAAAGGATGGACTTTCAGCAGAGTGGCCATGTTTAGCCCTCCTGACCCAGGACCATGAAGAATAACTGTGAAGAAAAGAAGTAGAAGTAGCTAGAGGAGTCCTGTGGTGTGATCACAAGGTTTTCTGCTGAAGGTAAACAGAGAGCTTCCCTTTGAAACTGAGTTGCATTACCTCTTAGCAATTCCTCACCAACTCTGCCTCTTTTTATGCTCCCCCTAAATGGTGGGGGCTGGGAGACTGAAAACTACATTTCCCAGAATGCCTTACAAGAGGAATCAGAGCCAAGCTCCACCAACCATAAATTCTCCTATTCAGGGGAGATTCAGTTTTGCAGCGGCCTTTGCACTTGCCTGAAAATTGCTCACCTTGGTGTTGCAGCATCCTTTAGAAGTGGTTTCTTGGGGTTTTTGAAACTCCCTGATGAGGATTTTGTAAGCACATGATTTCCTGTAGTAAACCGCTTCCTGCTCTAAATACTTGCAGGGGTTTCTTTTGATGTCTTATTTTAGAGCCTTGGTTCTCCTTGAATTCACTTAACCCTTGGAAGAATTACATTTCAGGAGCAGGGCGATTGGGCTTTAGGGTTGCATCATCTCATTCCAAAGTAGCAAAACATGAGAACAAAAACATTTGTAAGAAATTTGTTGGGCAGGTAGATAGAGAAAGTAAAAGAATCAGTAAGAAATAATTTGAAACTTAGAGAACAACTAGAAAAGACATGCACAAGCCCAGAGATGAAGAAAACAAAAAGTTATTTTAAACTTTTTAAAACACTCAAATTATGAAGAATCATCAGCAAGATTTAATAAATAATGTACTAAAAAGAGAACAATAAAAATAAAATAGGAAATAAAAAAGAAGAAATATGTTTCCCCAAACTGCAGGCACACCTAGGAAGAGAAAAGAATACACAAACATAGAAAATGACACACACCCCAAAGAGACAGATGCAGAAAGAAAAGACCAACATCCTGTGGCTATTTTGAAAATCATCTTACTAGACATATACACAGTTTTACAAACACCAAAATGAATTAGAATTTCTTTCTTTCTTTTCTCTTTTTAGGGCTTCACCTGCAGCATACGGAAGTTCCCAGGCTAGGGGTTGAATCAGAGCTCAGCTGCTAGCCTATGCCACAGAGCAATGCAAGGTCTGAGCAGTGTCTGTGACCTATGCTGCAGCTTGTGGAAATGCTGGATCTTTAACCCACTAAGTGAGGCCAGGGATAGAACCTGAATTCACATAGATACTAGTTGGATTCTTAACTAGCTGAGCCACAATGGTATCTCCAGAATTAGGATTTCAATAGTTCTTTAGCACAAAATATTACAATTATTAGACAACAAAGGGAAGTTTCCATCTATTTTAACTTCCCATTCAATGTGGAAATTTCTCAGCTAACTCTTCTAAAAGGTAGCACCAGACTTTAACATTTCTACTGACAGGAGTTTCTTTCACCTCAAAACAACACATTCGGTGTCTCTAGCCCAGGCATTTCCTCTTTTCCCCTCCCCTCCTCAATCCTCCCCTCCTTCCCTGTCCCCACTTCCTTCCAGTTTCTCTGTTTCCTTCTTCCACCTCCTCTTCCAGTCTCACCCACCCACTCCTTCCCTCCATCCCTCCCTTCCTCCTCCTCTCTTTCTTCCCCAATTTCACCCCCTTCAGTTCCTTATATACTTCTCTCCAACTAGAAGTTCCAAGAAGATGCCTTAATCACCCATCAGGACAAACATACTGCACTTCAAGTGAGGTGAACAGAGAGGTAAGCAGGTAAATGTGATAGGCAAAGATGATGGAGAGTTATGTGTAGGAATGTACATGGAAAAAAAAATCCCTGATGTGGAAGAGGAGAAATAAAATTTAGTTTCACCTGATAATAAAGAAGAAATGTTTGGGGGCCATTGTGTTTTGGGTAGAAAAGGAAAATCTATAGAAATTCCTTCCCTGTGCATCTATTTCCCTGAAACCATATTCCATTGTAAGGTGGGAGAGGAGCCTGGAACTGATACAAGGAAACAGTGTAATCTGAACAGAACATTTTAGAATATTCAGATGAATTTGTTCTGTGATCATCTTAGGCGGAGAGAGAAAATTCTCAGCTACTGTCCTGGATTAAGTGACTGCTTCATTTTATGGGGGCCATGAGCTTTTCTTCCCCTGGAAGAATGACTGCATACATTGCTTTAGGAGAATAAGATAACGTAAGTCTTTCGCCTAAAATTTAATCTTGAAATAGGAAGTTTGCTTGAGATTTGGGTTGAATAAAAGCAGTTGAGTGTAAGATGCTATCCGTTCAAAAAAAAAAATTCTCTGGTAGAACAGAACTTTTCTGAGAGTCTCAAAATATTTATTATATTTTTTCCGGTATAAAAACAGGTAATGAGGGTCGCAGACTCCCTTTCCCATCTGGGATATGACGTCACAGGATTCCTTACAGGTTCAACCCCTCTCAAACTGATGGCCCAGGGGAACAGATCTCAGCTTCAGAATCTCTGGGCTCTCTTGCTATCCTCACGAATAGTGGGGGATCTTTTCTCATCCTGTCTTCCTTCCCTCTGAGAACATCTCTCTTTGGTGACTCCAGAGGGCAGCCTGAAATGAGAAGAAAATTGCTTGACTCCACCTGTGCCCTAGAAGAATAACATCCATTTTAGGGAGCAGAAACAATGGAGGAGATGCAGGTTTTAAAAATTTCTGTACATCATCAAACACTCTGAACAATCCCATCAGGACCAGACTGTATGACTCTTGGCCCACAGTCTGGGAAATTCTTGTCACAAGAGATTATCATTTCTCAAGGTGAATATACAAGATATGGAAGAGGGGCAAGCACAGCTCCAAAACAGTCATTCTTCAGTGACAGACTGACCTTTCCTTTGTGACATTGTCCTGCTTCTCCAAATATCTATGTAGAGCCTCTCAAACTTTGTAATAGTTGTTATACAAGGGGAGTTGTTTCATGAGCTATAAAGAGGTCAGTCTCTGCTAGAGGGCCCACGACTTTTACCTTACACAGCAAAGAGAAAACAGAGCTTTCTCATTAAAAATATTATAGCTGATATTTTCTACATCAGCTCTAATGCTTTTATCTCTAAGGTCCTATGAGTTTCTAAAGAAATCTGGAATAACACTCCCCATCCAACTATATATCTGCAAAGAAAGTCAATCTAGTATATTAGGAGCAATGGTCATCATAAAGTAGGAAAATTACGAAATATTCATATTTTGGCATTTCACTAGACTCCCCATGCTTTGGTTCACATGCAGAATTAGTGCAAAAATAATGTGACAGAGTCCAAGGAACTAATATTCAAATGAGAGAAATACGGTCATAGAAGCACAACATGTGTGCATCAGTGACAGAACAGGGGCAGGAGGGAGGGAGGGAAGTGTAACCACAGAACTTGAGATCTACGCAGCCTCTGCAAAGACACAGAAATGACAGAAATGCCTTGAAAAGGGCAAAGTTGATGCATGAGAGAGATAGAAGCTCACTCAGATTCTCAGCTTTCAGAAAGGACAGCTGTACTTTCCTTGGTCACTTAGAGAGCCCGAGGTGACAAATCTCTGTCTCCTTCCCCCTCCGTAAGGGAGATACCCCTCACTCACTGATGGAAGGAACAGCGGCAGACAAAGCCACTCGTTTGACTCCTTAGAAATCATCACTTGGGGTTATTCCGTTCTGACTTTGGACTCTAAGGGCAAACATGGGTCTCAAGGACAGAAGCAGAGGTGAAGTAAAACCTGATTTAGGGAAGCAGAGACATTTGTACAAATGACTGAGATTACAGTGACTTCAGGGGAAATTGGGGGTAATTTACGTAATGTTTCCAACGATAACAATAAATTATATATTCCCATGTATATAATGACAGTGTTGACTAGACATTCTGGTTGTTTACAAGTAAAACCATGATCTATCATCTTTTACCAAAGCAACCCGATAGCCTTTTACAGAGCGGGCATTTCCATCTTGTGTGAAGGGAACCTAGTCAGAGTACCTGTAGGGAGGTAACATTCCTATGAGGGAGTAATGTGGTGGACTCAGGGAACCTAACCGTCTAGGGTGTCCTCTCCCTGTGATGTAAGCCTGAAGATGAGCAGAGCTGTGCTAACCGGGAGAGACAAGTTGCCTCACATCCACAGTCTGCAGGACGTCTGGTCAACAAGTGGTCACTAGCGCCCCTAGAAAAATGGACTTTCAGTCTCCCCAGGTTGTTTGACAAACTCATCACCTATCCCCATCACAAAGACAACTTTACAACAAGTGCCTGGAGAAGAGGAACTTATTCATTGTCTAGCGAGGAAAAAAAAAAAGTAGCTTAGTCACTGAGTCACTTGAGAGGGAAACCTGGTAAGAAGGGAAACATCTCAAAAAGAGATGAAAAAAAGAACAATGTTTCTACTTACAAAAGGCCCTACAGAATAAACTTGTGTTTATTATGAAGTCAATGAGTTAATGAGGACTCACCATCAAACTTCTGCTTGAAAAATGTTTTTCCGAGAGAGGACTCTGGAGGTCTTAGGCTAAAGAGAACATGAGGGGGCTGCCTCGCTGGGTCCAGGTTTGAGTTTGGGGTTCTTGGCTATCTAGCACACAGATCATGGGAATAACTAACACTGCCAGCTTCTGGCCATATGTACCCAAAGGTGAAGGGCGAAGAATACTCACCTGGCTTTTCTCGATGATCAATCTTTATCTCATTGCTTTCTTTGCCTTTAACAGCATTGCGCAGAGAATACCTGCATCTGAGCAAAACTAACACAAAGCACAGAGTCAGAGCCCATCAGCTGGAAAGTCTTTCAAACACCCCCAGATTCCACAGGGTTTCTTATATCCTTATGCCCGGGCACTAGATAGGCTCAGACATGGCCCCAGCTACTGCCTCATTCTCCACAGTACACCAGGAATAGACGTCCTAGCCCATTCCTAACCTGTGTTCCCCAAGTACTTCTATCCTATATAAGTTCTATCCTATATAAGACTTCTAGCCTTGGGTCGTTGAGACCTTCGAGAGAAAAGAGTACACATTTCTCGGAGTCCCCGTCGTGGCTCAGTGGTTAGCAAATCCGACTAGGAACCATGAGGTTTTGGGTTCGATCCCTGGCCTTGCTCAGTGGATTAAGGATCCAGCCCTGCCGTGAGCTGTGGTGTAGGTCGCAGACGCGGCTTGGATCCCGCCTTGCTGTGGCTGTGGTGTAGGCTGGAGGCTACAGCTCCAATTAGACCCCTAGCCTGGGAACCTCCATATGCCATGGGAACGGCCCTAGAAATGGCAAAGAAAGACCAAAAAAAAAAAAAAAAAAAGAGAGAGTACTCATTTCTCTTCTTGTTCCCCACGTTATTATATATATCTCCTCCTCCCTCTATACACACATTCTCTCATTATAGTTCCTCCTGCCCGAGAGCCCACCAAGGCACTTACATTTCTTTACATGTTGGTCTATCTCAAGTAAAAAGGGAGAAAACATGACAAAGAGAAAAAACACAAAGAGCATAGCAAACAGGGCATAGAGCCAAGGGACACCATTTGGGAGTAAACTAGCCCCTGGTTTAACTTCCGCCATTGAATCTGAGGACACGGAACTCTCTGCCCCAGCTCTCTCATCTCCTAGGTGATCAGGGTAATGAAGTCACAGCTCAGGCACAATAGGAGTGATGAAGATCTGGATGGGGATTGGCCAAGCCTCATCCCATAAATGCTAGATAGAAACAATCTCAGGGAGCTTCACTTCTACCATAGATCCATTAAACCCAAGAATACAAGGTGATCAAGTCACAGCAGCAAGAAGGTAGATTGTATTATACATATTTAGAATGTGCATATCGCTGCGTCAGAATCATATCCATTCACAAAATAAACTATTTTCTCAGACTTTACAGTCTTGGAGCCAATCTTATTCAATAGAATGATGTCTAAGTTAAAGGACCCCAAGAAAGGACAGATTCTCCCTGCCACAGGGAACACTCTGTCCCACCACCACTGCCCAGTACACGCAGTGATCTCAATTCCTGGTCTGAACTCAGCCTTCTTTAAGGTGGCCAGCTTGTGCAGACCCAATGGCAAAGATACTAGTATGGTTCCCAAGGTTTTGCCAGCTTCTAAGACTTATTACATACCATCTCCAGGAGACTTCATGCTTCATCTCTATCTGCCATGAGTGTGTGTTTCAAGGTCCACAAACCCCCTTATTTCTCACCCAAAAGAGCAAAAAGAAATCACTGACACCATGACACTGCCTGAGAACAAAAAATGTGCCCATTTCTGGATTGGACAAGAAATGTGAGATCTAAATACTGCTTCTCATCCAAATGAGGAAATAAAATCCAGGCAAAAACCCAAAGAGTCATTAAAGACTGTGATAATCAGGAATTCTTATGGAACATAAGAGAGGAAAATAACAGTTAAGTAGCTGGAACTGAAAGGAAATTATTTACTGAGAATCAAAATGACTTCCTGATTCTAAGGTATGTAAACAGGAAACCAAGATGTGCCTTTATTGGCTTCATTTTGGATGAGTCTCAAACGTTAAAATTCTCCAACCTAAGTTTTTAAAGAAACTTATTAAGGTAAGAATTAATGTTTAAGGCTGACATAAAAAATTATTCATATGATTTTACTCTTATCATCACTAATAACCACACTAGAATAACATCTATATGATTGTGCTGTTTGTGTGTGTGTTGATACCTTCATATAGAAAGCCTCATGCTTTTAGGCTAAAGCAACATTCACCTTTCTTCTCGCAATAAAACTCTTTCCTCCTGATGCAGAAATGCATTCATTTTAGGCTAAAGCAATGTTCATCTTTCTTCTCGCAATAAAAATCTTTCCTCCTGATGCAGAAATTTATTCATTTTAAAATTCTTTTTCATGAAGAATATATAAAGTCTGTTTGTAACCACTTGTAGAGCAAAAAAAATTGGGAAAAATACAATTTAAATAATCATGAGTGAGGAAGCTTTTTAAAAACACTATACCATTTGCCTTATCCTTTTGACAAACAGGGGGTTTTAAATCTAAAGCTTCATTCAAAATATAAATACAATAATTAAAGGAGAATAGTAGGGGCACAAAGATGTTGAACCTTCCTATACTATAGGAAAATGGTATAGAACTAAAAAAAAATGGTTCATTAGAATCTCTTTCAATTTTCTTTAGAATTTCTTTCCGGAATTGAGATATAATTGACATATAGCATTGTGTAAGTTTATGATATACAACCTGATGATTCGATACCCATATGTGTTGTGAAATGATTACAATAAGGTTAGTAAATGCCTCTATTGTCTCATATAATTACCTTTTCTTTCTTCTTGTGTTGAGAATATTTAAGATCCACTGTGTTAGCAAATTTCAAGTATGTTGTACGGTATTAACTCTAGTTAATATTGACATTAGGTTCTCAGAACTTATTCATCTTATAGCCTGGAGTTTGTACCCTCTGACCAACCTTTCCCCATTTTTCCACTCCCTCAGCCCCTGGGAACCACCATTTACTCTATTTTTAAGAGTTCCACTCTTAAAAATTCCTTATGTAAGAGATATCATAAAGCATTGGTCTTTGCTGTTTGGCTTATTTCACTAACCAGAATGCCCTAAGGTCTATTTATGTTGTCATAAATGATAGGATTTCCATCCTTTTTTGGCTGAGTAGTATTCCATTATATATATTCCATTATACATATATACATATATATGTATCATATTTTCTTTATCCATTCATCTGTGGAACACTTAAATTGTGGTTTCCATATTTTTGGCCATTGTGAATAATGCTGCAATGAAAACAGGAGTGAAGACATCTGTGTGAGATAACTGATTTCATTTCCTTTGGATAGGTACCTAGAAGTTGGATTGCTGGTGGTTCTGTTTTTTGTTTTTGTTTTTTTTCCTTTCTTTTCTTTTTACAGCTGCACCCATGACATATGGAAGTTCCCAGGCTAGGAGTCAAACTGGAGCTGCAGCTGAGGCCTAGACTGGATCCACTAAGCCAGGTCAGGGACCAAATCCTCATCCTCACAAACACTATGTCAGGGTCTTAACCCCTGAGCCACAGTGGGAACTCCCCCCTTTCCCATTTTTTAACTGAGACTTTTTTTTTTGCTATTAAATTGTATGAGTTCTTTACATAATTTGGATATTAACCCTTTATCAGATAGACAGTTTGCAAATATTTTCTCCCACTCCTACACACCTTTTCATTTTGTTGATTTTTTTTCCTTTGCTGTACAGAAACATTTTAGTGTTATGTAACTCATTTGTTTATTTTTGCTTTTTGTTGCCTGTGCTTTTGGTTTCACATACAAAAATTGGTGTCAAGACGAACGTCCAGGAGCATTTCACTGTTTTCCTCAAGGATTTTTACAGTTTCAGGTCTTACAGTTAAGCCTTTTATCCATTTCTATGTAATTTTGATAAAGGGGTATAATGGTGGGGTCCCATTTTATTCATTAGTTTGTGAATATCAAGTTTTACCAACACCACTTATTGAAAAGACTATCAGAGTTCCTGTTGTGGTTCAGCAGTTAACAAATCTGACTGGCATCCATGAGGACGCAAGTTTGATCCCTGACCTCACTCAGTGGGTTAAGGATCTGGTGTTGCCATGAGCTGTGGTGTAGGTCACAGACGTGGCTCAGATCCTGTGTTGCTGTGGCTGTGGTGTAGGCCGGCAGCTACAGCTCCAATTTGACCCCTAGCCTGGGAACCTCCATATGCCACAGTATGGCCCTAAAAAGACAAAAGAAAAAAAAAAAAATGAAAGAATGAAAAGACTAACATTTCCTAATTGAGTATTCATGCTATCCTTATCAAAAATTAGTAGGACTCTCGTAAGAGAACATATTTTCAATAAAATGAATATAAATTACCCAACCATAGTATGCCATTAGGTGTAGAAATTTGTAAGCCACTTAAAAAAATGGTTTTTTGAGACTTACAAAGTACTCATATACTATGCCTTTTAACCCACAGTTCCTCCTCTGAGTATATTCCTGAGAAAAGCTTTCACCAATTTTGAGTAATAGTTGGCTTATATGAAATATATCATTATATAAGTGTTTCAGTAGATTAATACTTTTTTGGTTCCCTATCATCTCTCTCTCACATAGGTTCTACTTATAAAAGCCAAAAACTAGAAATACTTTAATGTCCAAACATAGTAGAACAAATAAATGATACAGACTTGTATTAGAATATCAAATTGCCCTTTAAAAATATTGCTATATACAGTAACATATTTGAATTTTGCAGACATACTATTTTGTAACAGAAGTGGGGAGGGTGGATTCTCACTGTTCGAACAGCTCAACAACAGGAAGACATAATCTATGAAGATAAGTCAGTCGAGTGGCAGGCAGGGAAGGCAGACGTGAAAAACACGAGAAAATACTCTTTCTCATGACAAACACATATATGGGTATATGGTTATGTAACAGTTCTTGAGTTGTACACTTAATATTTGTGAATCTTACATAAGTTTATAACTCCATAAAAAAGTAAAATTAATATTATATTGGGCTTTTACCATGAGATCCTGTTATATAGCATAGAGAACTATACCTAGCTACTTGTGATGAAACATAATGGAGGATAATGCGAGAAAAAGAATTATATATATCCATCCATATATATATATATATATCCATCCATATATATATATATCCACAGATAGATAGATAGATAGATAGATGGTAGTGTCACTTTGTTGTACAGCAGAAATTGACAGAACATGGTAAATCGACTATAATAAAAATTTTTAAAATACTATACAAGGCTTTTAAAATGAGCTGGGGTTTTCCCCTCTATTTTCTTCAATGTCTGTTTTGTTTTAATTTGAATAGTAATTATTGCTTGAGAGTTTAATGAAACTTACCAGTAAAACCATATATCCTGTGTTTTACTGCGAAGATTAATCTTTGACTAGCACTTCAATTCCATTATACTTATCGTCAAATTCAATTTGTGTTTCTTCTTCTGAAAATAACAGAATTATATATACATATTTTTGTAAAATTGTGGGCTTATATACATATTTCTCTCTCACTTAGGAGTGATAGTTTGCTGTACTTAAAATTCCAAATTCAGTGTTCTAGTTCTAAGCTATTACTTTGTTGTCTTATAAGTAATGTTGCTACTGATAACTTTAGATTTGATCTCTTTCTCATTTCTTGGCAGATGATGTGCTCTTTTTCTGGAAATTTTACTTTGCTGTTTAAAAAATTTCCATATAGTTTGTTTGGATGTGAATGTTTTTCCTTATTTCACTTGCAATCTACAAATCCTTCCAAACGAGACCTTAAGTATTTTCTTTTTTTAATTCTGTGAAATTTGCATCTACTATTCTTCAGCTCTTTTCTTCTTTTCAGTTTTCTGCTTCTTTCCTCATGGGGGTCCCTGTTAAGTATATGCTGGTGCTTTTCTCCTGTCCTCTACATCCTAGCATTTAAATTATATTTTCTACTTTCTATTCTTTTCTCTTGCGGTCATGAAAAATTACTCAAATTTTTATTCCAACTCACCCATCTGTTCTTCATCCACATTCATCCTATTATTTATTTCCTAAGTATTTCCTTTAAATTCCTGGCAATTTTGTACTTGCCTGATACTAGCCATGGACATAGCGAGTAGCTTAGGTTGCTGCCTTAGATTTCTATGGCTAAAAGACAAGTGATAAAATGAATTGGGGGAAAAGTAAGAGCAGAACTCTCCTCTGGGCTACACTTGGCATTTTCTCCCCCTGAAGCTCTCTTCCCAGGTTGCAGCCATTCACCAGCCTCTGCCTGGTCCTCTCTCCACTCACCAGTGCAATCTGGGTTTCAGGGTATGCTGGGGATAAGCTCACACTGATGTGGTTAATTCTTTAGTTACTTATTTCCCTGTTTATCTCTATTATTTCTCCAGAGTCGATTTTGGGAATCGGCAACCCCTGTTAGTTCAACGTTTGTGCAGGAATAGGGTCTTGTGGCATATAAAAGAAATTATCCCATTAAAGAAGAAACATTTTGAGAACAAAATACAAATATGGGTCTTTTGGGGGACAAACGACACTAAATATGATCAATAATACACAGTTCAAATTTATAAAATTATAGTTACCCCTTTATCTTTACAACTGATCAATGGTGAATCTGCCAGTTGAGGAAATTCTGTAGAGAGTATAGATTTTTCAGAGCAAAATCAGATATATGAAGTGCACCACAAATTTCTGCCAAGCAGAGATTGGCAAGGCCTCATACATTACTGTTCATCAGATATACTAAAGGCACAGGATGTTTTTCTGTTCATCATTAGGCCCATTTGCACCTGTAACCACAGTAGTATGTAACAGGAAAGAAAATTCTGCTATATCGAAAGAAATAACAGCAGTTGCTTTTGTATTCAGGAGAAGGGGTGGGTTGTGCATAATAGTAAAAGTTAACATTCTATGTGTGCATTTTACAACAGGGGACCAGCAGATGCCGGCTTGCAATCCTTGAATACACCAAACTGACATTCCTTGTAGCAACTCTGCTACGTGGACAAGGTTACCGTATGTACCTCTTAATTAGACTAATCTGTTTTTATGCTGAAATTCCTTCATGTTCCTATACAGAAATGTAGGCGGTCCTTGCCAGATCAAAGCACCAAGTTGATCTAAACTCCAAATAGGCAGAATGTGCAAATCGTATTTAGTGGGAACCACTTATGCTCAAAGATGCCTTAAATATGAGAATCAGGGAACCAAAAGCTGGCCAGGCAGTGACTGCTGAAGGGATAAACTGTTTCTTAGATTTCCAGTCCATGAATCAAGTATACAATCTGGACAAAATTCTTCTTCTTTGTCTTTGTGGGAGGAAGGGTGGTGTACTCTCTCAGTATCTCTCTATTCTTGAGACAGGTGGGTCAGTTTCAAGAGCACTTATGGGTGGCATTTCCAAACCTGTAAGAAAAAAAAACATCAGGAAAGATCAATAGAGACAGGAGAGTGTGTACTAAGTAATGGTGACGGGGTGAAAAATAGAAAGAGAAACCAAGAGAGAAATCCTTCAGGCAGAGGGCATGGGAGAGGACAACAGTGAGATATGAAGATGAGATGAAATTTGCTAATTATTTACATCTTGCCTCAGGCTATTTTCCCTCCTCTCCCTCCTTTAACACTAAACATCAATAAATGTTGACTACATAAAATAAGCGTTTGATAGTAATTTTTTGGAGGAGGAAGAAGCAGCAAAATGTCTATCCCTTCAGTAAGGTGGAGCAGAGAGAAGATAGGAGGCACATAATAAAATGAAGAAAAAGGAGACTGAGAATTTCACAAAAAACACACTTTCAGGAAGTAGTAGTTAAAAGTGAGATAACCCAAACACACTCAAGAACTATTAGGAATAGGTCCAGTAAACAAAGCTAATGAATCAAACCACTTTATTTCTTATTATTCAAAGGACCTGAGAACTTGGACATGTCAGATGTAGGAAGTATACCTGTCCTCAGCAGATGTATGAATGCTAATGATTTTCTCAGGAAGCTCAGAAGAATGGCAAGTCTGACCCTCCTTTGTATAATATGTAATCCTGCTGACCCCAACACAGCAGGTGAGAAACTAAGGACCTCATCCCCTTCCCTTTCCACTGATGGGCACACCTGAGAGTGGAATTTGCAGTTGAGAGTAGGCACTTTTTGCTAGGAAGGACTTATCATTTGACTTCTCTGTATTCCTAGCTTGAATCTAGGAGGTTACTTTATGTCTTCCAAACAAATAATGCAGAGATAGTGAAACAGAGAGTAAATTTATGGAGAGAACGTAACTGCTTATGCTAGAACTGCTTTCCAAAATGTCAGCACCAGTATTTTCCAGGATATGAGTTGAGGAGACTACTCACCTTCACCATGGCTGTAACGTGCTGAGGGCACAAGAATGGGCCAGCTCCCAATGGATCATCACTCACCCTGACTCTAATCCAGATCCCAGATCTTCTCTTATCCACCAAGAGGCACAGAGTTTCTGATTTTTTTCTATAGCCAGAGAAGGTGAGAACAGGGAACTAAAAATTGTTTTCCCAGCTAAAATCTGACCATACAATGGAGAAACTTGAAATCACATACTTTTTTTGGGGGGGCCTCACCCTTGGCATCCGAATTTCCCATGCCAGGAACTGAACCTGCGCCACAACAATGACTGAATCCACAGCAGTGACAACACCAGATCCTTAACTGCTAGGCCACCAGGGAACTCCAAAATTATTTACATTTTAAAGTGTCACTGTACTTGAGGACATAAGAAATAATCCTCATTTAAATTAACCAGGTAGGAGTCCCCACTGTGGTGCAACAGGATTGGCGTAGTCTCTGAAGCCCTGGGATTCAAGTTTGGATCCCCAGCCCAGCACAGTGGGTTAGGGATCCAGTGTTGCCTCAGCTGCAGTATAGGTCACAACTGCAGCTCGGATCTGATCCCTGGCCCAGGAACTCCATATGCCTAGGGACTGCCAAAAGATAAAAATAAAAATAGTAAATTAAGCAGGTGGTACACACTATGTGCTATACCCCAAACTCAATCATGAAAAGTCAGAATTGGGATGGATAATAAGTCGAGGCCTCAGAATCTTCACAACCAAATTTACAAAATTAACAGAAAAACATTCTGTTTCCCATCAACGTCTGTCCTTTCCTGTTCCAATTATGCCTCTGAGAAGTTTTTAGATTTACTTTCAGTCTGATATTTCTGCCACACCTACATCTGCCTCCATCAAATTGAATTCCAGAGTGTACAAGGGAGGAGCCAAAATTATGTAAGAAAAAGTGATGTAATTAGGATAGAACATTTCTGGGATATTCAAGAGCTTCTACTATGAGGTCATCTTGGAAGACGATAAACTTTAACTCTGGATCTAGATTCAGCACCTCTTAGTCTGGCCATAGATCACTCACCTATGGTTTCACTAAGGAGGAGAAAATAATATTTAGTGGGGGTTCACTTTGTGGCTCAGCAGTAATGAACCTGACTAGTATCCGTGAGGATGTCGGTTGATCCCTGGCCTTACTCAGTGGGTTAAGGATCCAGTGTTGCTGTGGGCTGTGGTGTAGGTTGAAGACAAGTCTTGGATCCTCAGCTGCGGCAGCTATGGCAGCTGCAGCTCTGATTCGACCCCTAGCTTGGGAACTTCCTTGTGCTGCAGGTATGTCCCTAAAAAGCCAAAGGAAAGAAAAAGAAAAAGAAAGAAAGAAAGAAAGAAAGAAAGAAAGAAAGAAAGAAAGAAAGAAAGAAAGAAAGAAAGAAAGAAAGAAAGAAAGAAAGAAAGAAAGAAAGAAAAGAGAAAAAAATATATATGGATGTTCCCAGGCCAGGGGTCAAATCAGAGCTACAGCTGCTGGCCTATGCCAGAGCCACAGCAATGCTAGATCCAAGCCGCATCTGGGACCTAGACCACAGCTCTTGGCAACGCTAGATCCTTAACCCACTGAGCGAAGCCAGGGACGGTACCCAAAACCTCATGGTTCCTAGTCGGATTTGTCTCTGCTGCACTATAATGTGAACTCCCAGAAAATATATATTTAGTGGCTAAATGGTTGTGTTAAAGCCTCTAACTGTACACAAAAATTTCTCAAAAACACGGAACTGATGTGAAAGGACCAAACTATTTATTAATGGAAAATGTGTATAAAAATGGAACACAGGTCAGAATTATCCTTTTTGGACATAGGCAATGATATTTTCTGAACCTCTAGTCTGGATCAAAATGTGACATGGTGTTTCAATAGATGCACACTTTTTTCTCAAATGAAATTCCATTGCTTTCAAGCTCAGCACCTTCACTTCCAAGCTCATAGACTTCGGTCAGGAGTTTCTCCTCTCCCAAATCTTCTTTCCTTGAGGAATGTGAAAACCAGCCTGCAATAGCAAATTTAGGGCCTGGTTATGATTATGGCTTGGAGACTAAACAGAGCCCTCTAGAGGCATCAGAATCATAAGTAAGATGAGAACAGCTATTCCTGGCATCTCAGATTGAGATCATTTCTGCATGATATAAAATATATTAGGAGGATTTCCCTTTGTGGCTCAGCGGTAATGAAACTGACTAGGATCTATGAGGATGAGGGTTTGATCCCTGGCCTCGCTAAGTGGGTTAGGGATCCAGCAGTTGCTGTGAGCTGTGGATCTGGCATTACATACATGGCTCGGATCTGGCATTGCTGTGGCTGTGGCTGTGGCCGGCAGCTGCAGCTGCGTATCAGTCCCTAGCCTGGGAACTTCCATATGCCATGGGTGTGGCCCTAAAAAAAATATCAGGAAAAGAATGTTAGATACAAACTGCTGATCTCAGAACATTGTCTAGGAAGTATCTGTACTAGAGATTAAAAAATTCTATGAAATCTGTTTCTTAGTCTATACAAACAGTGGGGATGTAAAATTGGAGAAAGGAATTATGAGCCTATAAATTTTCCCAGTAATATTGGACTAAATCAGAGGAATTTAATGACAGGAAGGTACAACTTAATTGCCATCGATCCCATGAGGACTCTTGGGGACCAGATCCTGAATTCCCAAATGTCTGCAGAGATAATCTCAGCCTTTTCTGAGAGTCGTCAATAGCTGTAGCTCCTCCAGCGTCTACGGTTTTCTCCTCCCAAGGGATCCAACCACCCACACACAGCTATGGTAAAGATGGTTTATTGGGCCCTCCAGCTTTGAAATTCCATGGATGAGGGCCAACTTCCTGATCATGCAACCTCTGCAGTTGCACAGGACCCTATGCTCACAAGGGCCTGGTGCTTGGTTTAATGCTCTGCTGTCACCATCAAAGTCTTAAAGTCTTAATCATTTTTGAAAAAGGAATCCCACATTTTCATTTTGCACTGGGCCCTGAAAATTATGAAATAAGTCCTGCCATGGGCCTTAAGGAATTATGTGATTCTCACCTTTTATAAAAAATCTGCCTCTATGAAAACACACACTTATCAGAGTAATCTTAATATTTAAGTAGTTAGAGAGTATCAAAAAGTATCATAATATCAATGTTTTGCCATTTTAACTGTATCTGTCACCTTGTTGCATCTTGAATCAACCCAAGAAATCTTTTGATAATCTATGTGATTGTTGTGACAGAAAATACAGCCACAGCATCAAAAAACACACGTGTGGCTGTAACTGCAGGAAGGCACCTACCATGAAATCTAATCTAGTCCCATCCTTCCTAGAGATACATAGAAATAACTGAAATAAACTGAGAAGCTAATTCTGGTTGTAAATAAGAAATATAGGCCCACTCAAATTTTGTCTTTACAAGAAGGACTGGCAGCTAACAGCTCAAACACATCTTCCCAGGAAATAAGACTATGATTACAAGATATCAGATTTCCCTTTTACTTGTCACTGAGGGAATATTTTCTAGGCTATAGGATTTGGGGGGGGGGCTAGTGCAAAATAAAATGCAGATCCCCTTATCCAAACTACTAAAAAATTCAAGATGGCAACAGGAGAGCAATAAACCAAGGGCAAGGTCTTTTTGATGTGCAGATCTGTGCAATGGCAGAGGTAACTTTCCCACGAAGGTGGCCCTTCACATAGCCATCAGATCTCCGTAAGAATTTCAGACATAGGAAACCCTTTAATTATTATTATTATTATTATTTAATAGTTATTTCCCCAATACATTTTTTTCTACAGTACAGCATGGTGGCCCAGTTACACATACATATACACATTCTATTTTTGCACATTATCATGCTCCATCATAAGTGACTAGACATAGTTCCCAGAGCGACACAGCAGGATCTCATTGCTAATCCATTCCAAAGGCAATAGTTTCTATACTTTTGTAACTGTATTGTGGGCTACCTGTCTTCTGTCCTCTAATAGCAGTTGAAGGTCTCTGGTGGAAAGCATGTAGGTGGAGTGGACCTCTCCTAGGAATCATCCTGGTCATCCTGGATCTAACAGTGACTCTGTGTGACCTGGAGAACTCACATATTATCCACTCTTCTTATGGAATAGTATTTGACTATATAGTCCTTACAATCTCTTCGAGTACAGATAACCCATTAAAAAGACTTCTGGATAATTGGTCTACCATTATCCAGTCTGCCATTAAAAGCCTTGTGGATAATTGGTGGATATACCAGCTTCAACATTTGGTTGCATTTTCCCCATGAATCACCAAAATATTCATCAAATGCAACATCTTTCAGTAAAATAATCTTTCTCAGTGGTCTCCCACCCTAAATGATGTTTTGTCAAACCAAGAATCTTGGTTTGGGAAAAACAGTCACATTACCTCTATATGTGCGCAAAACTGAAACTATTAGAGCAGCTCTTCACACAGAGAACTCAGCTTATTTCTTCCTCTTTGAGGTCATGGGGCAGTCACTGACATGCCAGGAAAAAGCAGACTTTAAACCAGATGGAGAAATGGTCATTCAGTTGCTCAGAGGCTGGTCCCCAGGAAACCAGAGAAATGAGGTGGCAATCTCCCCAAACCTTATTCCTTCCGTGTCTCCTCAACACAAGGCCTTCCTGACCTCATCCCCCTTCCCAAGAGCAGATTACCCTGCCCTGCCTGTGTAGGACATGTCCAGAACCAACTTTGTCTTCACTCCTTAGCACAGGGTGGCAGCTTAGCCGCGGAATCATCTGACAAGTAAGAAGCATTCCAAGAACAGACATGAAAAGAGAAATTTGTGAATTCAGCTCAGTAATGATATGCAGAACTGCTGAGGTGAAGTTTTGCATTCTCTCCTTTTAACTTCCTCTTCCTTCTCCTCTGGGAATGTCATATTAAATATACCAGAAATTCTCTTGGGTGTAAAGAAATTCTGCTTTCTTCTACCAGGACGTTGCTGAAGGAAATTATGGATGTGACACTGGATTTATAATCACCACTTCTGTTTATGTGCCCAAGTCAACCATAAACCCTAAAAAATACTGCAGATACTCCACTAAGGGACAAGGACATCATGTTGCATTTTCAGAAAAAAAATTAGATTGAAAATTCTGTAATCACAGAACTGGTAACATTTTCTCATTTTTTTTTCATAGAAACTTTACAAATATGTGTCAAGGTTTAAAAGTATATTCTTCCTTTTTGTAGTACTATAGTAGATCCATAATTTCATGACATAAAAGAAAGAGTTCCCTTCGTGGCTCAGTGGTTAGCAAATCCGGCTAGGAACCATGAGGTTTCGGGTTCGATCCCTGGCCTTGCTCAGTGGGTTAACGATCCCGCGTTGCCGTGAGCTGTGGTGTAGGTTGCAGACGCGGCTCGGATCCCGCGTTGCTGTGGCTCTGGTGTAGGCCAGTGGCTACAGCTCCGATTCGACCCCTAGCCTGGGAACCTCCATATGCCACAAAAGTGGCCCAAGTAATGGCAAAAGACAAAAAAAAAAAAAAAGAAAAAAAAGAGAAATTCACACACATAAAAACTAGTTATGGGGTCAGAACAGAATCTCAGGCTTGAAATAGTTCCTCCTGGAGAGAAGACAGTATGTGCTGGGAAGCAGAGATATCTGCTGATATCTTCGGCGCATGGAGAGCTATGGTTCTGAGGTGGGATGCAGGAATCTCATGTATAGACGCTGTGCCCACAGATGCTGTGAATCACCCCAGTGACAGTGTATGTCCAGAATCACACTAGGGAGGGTGAGGGACATCCACCTGACTCCAGTTATTTCTCCTCCCCAGCCTCATGGTTGCCATCCATGTCCTTATGTTCAGCCTCAAGTAGATGATATTTACATGAAGAGAAAGTGATACAAAGGTTCTCAGTCAGAAACGCACATCTTGAAACACCTTCATGTAGAGCCACTTTGATGTCTCTGAGGCTGCTCTCAGATCATCGGAGCCAGTAACTTCATGTCTTGTGGGCATAACAGAATTCCCATCCCAGTCCTAATCTGTGTCCCTCTAACGACACTAAATGTACTGCTGTTAAGTACGATATCATGCTTTCTGGGGTCTCCTAGTTCAAGGTCGCTGAGGCCAAGAGTTCAGAAAAATACGGTATCATTTCCCAGAAAATGTAATAAGGGCAAGATGCAGATTCAGTACACCTTCTCACGCACTGCCCCACACACTCTCCTCATCTTCATCTCCTTTTTAAAACTTACCATCACACTTTATTTTCTTCCTGCACTGCTGAACAGCCAAGAAAACGAAAAAGAGAAACATACAGGGTCCCAAGACGCAACCGAGGATACCTGTCACAAAGAAGATCCCAGGGCCAGGGTGGGAGATGGAGTAATTCCCTAAAAAGAGCATATCCTCAGGATGGACGGAATCCTACCCCTTACTGTCCCCTGCTGGGTGCTCAGGGTGATGAAGTCACAGCTTCAGACACAATGGGAGATTGTGAGAGCCTGGCAGGGGCTGACCCAGCCCCTGTCCTTTGGGGATCTCAGCTCCACCCTGTACTACTCCAAGGAGTTACCTGAGAGGATGCTAAGGAATATCAGGAAGCTTCACACCAGCCATAAACTCATAGTTCAGAGGCATCACATCAGTCTTTTTTGCAAGGGTAGAGCTTTCCCATATGAGAGCAGAGAGAGAGAGAGCTCAGAGAACTCCTGTTCAGGATGAGACTATACTCCAAAGGGAATGGCACCTGCGTGCACAGCAAGTGATCTGTTTCCCAACTTTTCTGCTGCAGGTCAGCCCAAGGAAGAGAACAATTTCCCAAGGAGGGCTCCTGACCCTGTTCAGAATATCCCCTTAGGGCAAATTCAGTCCTGTTTGAAATTGGTGCATCAGAAAGAATCTGAGACTAACTCTCTTGGCACAAAAGACAGAAGGAATGGAACACTGTACCTGGAAATATGAGGCAAATTTCCGCTATCATCTAGACAGTAAAGAAAGAACCTCAGAATGTCCCAAGATCACCAGGATATGCCCCCGGACTCCTTCATCCCATATTCCCGAGAGGCCCTAGGTCCTCCTCCAAAAGTGCCTGGAGAAATCCAGTATTTCAGGCCTTAGCCTCACCTAGTATAAGCACACTTACAGTCCATGGAAGCACTTCTTGAAAAAACATTTTTTGCTTTGCTACCTTGTTTCCTACTGCAGGCTAGGTAACTTAAGACAGAAATTTATTCTCTGATAGTTCCGGAGGATAGAAACCCCAAATCAAGGTGTCAGTGGGCCTGTGCTACCTCTGGAGGTTTTAGGGGAGGATCCTCCTTGCCTCTTCCTAGCCTCTGGTGTTTGTCAGCAATCCTTGGCCTTCCTTGGTTTATAAACACATCACTCCAGTCTCTGCCTCCATCATCACACGGAATTCTTCTTGTGTCTCTTGTTTTTACACGGCATTTTTGCTCTGTGCCTTTGTCTAAATGTCCCTTTTATTATAAAGACAGGAGTCATTGACTTAACCCCCACCCTAATCCAGTAAGACCTCATCTTAATGTGATTACACCTACAAAGACTATTTCCAAATAAGGTCACATTCTGAAGTTCTGGATGGACATGAATTTGAGGTGGGGGGCACACTATTCAACCCAGTATATACCTCATCCTCAAAGCTTTTAAAACTAACTCTCCTTTACAGCGTTTCAATTCGGAGCCCAGGCCTCTCCACTCACCAGAGTACTTCACTGCAGCATCTTATTTATGCTTATTGTCTACTGCAAGTGCTGGCTGTGGGAGAAACCACACCTTCAGGTACCCACTAGTTTGTATGAATACATCTTGGAAATCCACGTGGGTTGTATAGCCAAGAACAAATATATTCAATCCTTTTTTTTTTTTTTTTTTTTAATTTGTATGGCCACACCTGCAGCATATGGTAGTTCCCAGGCTAGGGGTCCAATTGGAGCTTCAGCTGGCGGCCTACACCACAGCCACAGCAACACAGGATCTGAGCTACATCTGAGACCCACGCCATAGCTTGCAGCAACACCAGATCCTTAACCCACTGAACAAGGCCAGGGATTGAACTCACTTCCTCACAGACACTATGTTGGGTTCATAATTCACTGAGCCACAATGGGAACTCCCAATCTTTTTTATATGCCCAGTGGAACTGGTACTAGCAGCCTATGATCCGTAGTGACCCATACCTCAGTGTATCCATGTCATTCTGTAGAGCTATAGAAATGCACACAGAGTAAACCTTGGTCCAAACTCTCCAATGGGTCTTTATATGTGGTACCAAAATCAAGAACTAACATTTGGAACTGTCACTACTAGAGTGGTTGGATATTTTTCACTCTGACAGAAATAACTGTTACAAGTCAAGTTCCTCTGGAAATGAGCTGTAAGGCAGAGATTGAGGACAGGAAGTTTATTGAGGATACTCTCTTAGGAGACCAGAGGAGGCAGATTTATCAGAGGGAGAAGCTGAACTGACATCTGAGATGTCAAAACAAAAGGTTGGGTGACCCAACAGGGAGCTGGAATGGTCCTTTATATTTGTCCCACAGGGAAGCAAAGGGGCTGGGTTTATAAATCCATGCTCCCTGAGACTCTGCCTATTTACCCCAGGTAAACAAATCCCAGGAATCATGTTTATAGGAATTCCAGCCTCTCCAAGACAAGCATATTGGAGAAAACTTTGTATTGAGTGGAGAATAGGTGCGTTGGGACATAAAGGGCACATGAGAACTGATGAAACATTATAGACTCACCAACACAATAATCTTTCCCTCTCCCCTGAAAGGAGGGAGGCCATAAGGAATGGACAGACCCTATGGGAATGGGGCAGAGAGATCCAGGGAGGCCTGCTGAATTTCACCTCCATTAAGAGTTCAATTTCTTCAAAATCCACTCAACTCTCATTCATTGTGGACTTCAACATTAGTTTTATTAATAAAAACGAGAACTAGCAATGCTATAGGGCTTGATTCTGTGTCAGGAAGTGCCGGAGGCCAGCTCCGGCGGCCAGGGAGCGTACGCTTTTTCCCCGATAGGAGAGGGATGCGGCATCGCATCGGCGAGTGTACAGTCACGGAGACAGCCTCTTTGTCCCTTCTTTCAGGGCGCTGGACTGCTCAAATTTTATTGGCATAAGTGGTTGATTATATAGACAGCTTTTTGCTACAGATTACATCACAGTGTTAAAAGTACATTGGTCAACTATTACATGGTATAGCAGCCATACATCATGTTTTAAGATCTTTGTTTTAACTAAACTTAGTGGGTACAGTTAGGGGTAATTAGGTACAATACGTCATGTTAAAAGATCTCTATCTTAACTAGACTTAGTGAGTACAATTTAAGGGCAATTAGGTACAATACATCATGGAAAGGAGGAGACAGTACAAATCATCCCATGGCCAGCCAGTCTTTACAATTTGAAGAGTTCACAGACACAAGAATTTGGCATTCACAAATCTTGTTTTTAGACTGGTGCTTATCTTTAAAGCCTTATGGCAGGGAGACAGTGTAAGAAAATATAAACCAACTTAACTAGATGTCACTTAAAAGCTTCTATAACTCATAGCTAGGTATCTTTTGGTCAAGAATAATATATGTCTAACTTCTATGAACCTCATTAAAATCCTAACTCTAAAATTTACTGTATAACTAATTAATAGATAAACACTATGTTTTAACTAAGTTGGATTAAAATAGGGGAAAGTCCTTCAGGATGAAATTCTGATTATATTATTGTTGTAATTTTGTTAAATCACAAATCACCATAGGACAATAAGAATGGGAAATAAGAATAATAAGTAAATAATCAGGAAAGACTGAGAAAAACTGAATAGCAAATAAAATAGCAGGAAAGACTAGGTCACCTGAGAAACAATCCATGTTCTTCAGTGCAAACATGGAAATTGCTTTCCCAGGAAAGCCTTAATTCTTCCCCATCAACATCGAAGTGAGAGCTGTGTACCTGAGGCCTGCCCTCGGCTTGTACCATGCAGGCAGGCTTTCATCCTGACCAGAGGCTCACCTTCGGCATGCACGTTCAGGTGAGCTTTTTTCCTGACCAAAAACCCACCTTCGACTTGTACCATTCAGGTGAGCTCCCTTTCTTGGTTAAGAACCTGCCTTCAGGTTTTTCTGCCATTAGGCAAGGTCCTTTTTTGAGTCCCTGCATTTTCTCTAAGTACTTCATTCATTTGAATACTGTAATTGCTCTTATAACCCAATCATATAGATAAGGATACTGAAGCATAGGGATTACTTAAAATTTATGTGACAGAACTGAGTACAGTTCTATGGACAAACCGAGGCAGCCCAGCTGTTAATCTCACACCTTTAACCATTGGGATATCCTGCCTCTCATTCAACTAAAATACTGTGTTCAGCCAAATTATTTATGACATTAAAAAAATTACCACATCCTGGCAGTAATATACTGAATTAGACAATACATTGAGGACAGAATAATTTTAAAGTGTAATTGTTACTACAATAGATAGAAACTGAGGATCTGAGACCATAAAAATATCACCACTGTTAAGAAGTTCTCAAATCATTGAAACTTTAAATTATCCAAGGACTATTAATGTAAAGTGGAAGTAAGAAAAATTTGATACTGTTTCCTACATCAAACCATATCTCAGATCATAGACAAGGTGTTATATTGCTGGTGATAACATTCATCAAATGAAAAATCATTCAACAACTTTAAAAATTTTTGATTAAAAATTATTTGGAAAAATATCGTAATGATCTGATAAAAAGGTGATGCTATGACTTAACCTATTTGGTAAGCAATTTCAAAATATTTAGAGTATTATTTATTCAGAAATTGCAAAGAGATATTTTTAAATTAGTATATATTGATTTATATTATATATTTTATTGTATATTATTTTACTTCATTATATAACAGAGGTGAAAATATAATTACCAAATCTATGGCCATGTTTCACAGAGTATGCATATTGTTGATAAAGAGAATTGCTACTTTATTCATAAATTTTGTCACTTGATAACTCTAACTACAAAAAAATTGTCTGTGAAATAGCGATTCTATATATTGTGACTAAATTTAAATTTTGAAAGAGCACAGTACATAATGTATGTGGTAAATAAATTTAAAATTGTTAGTGTGTCAACCATATGTGGGTTCTTTTAAAAATTTTATTGGAATATAGTCTATTTACAGTATTGTATTCATTTCAGGTGTACAGCAAAGTGAAATAATCATATATATAAATATAGGCATTCTTTTTTCCCATATAGGTTATTACAAATTATTGAGTAGATTTTCTAGTGCTATACAGTAGATTCTCATTAATCATCTATTTTATACAGTAGTGTGTATATGTTATTCTCACCCTTCCAATTCTTCCCTCTCCCAACAGTTTCACCTGTGGTAACCCTAAGATTGATTTTGAAATCTGAGCTTTTATTTCTGCTTTTTAAGTAAGCTCTTTTGTATCATTTTTATTAGATTCCACATATAAGCGATATCATATGATATTTCTTTTTCTTTTTTTTTTTTTTTTTTTTTCTTTTTGCCTTTTCTAGGGCTGCTCCTGCGGCATATGGAGGTTCCCAGGCTAGGGGTCGAATCGGAGCTGTTGCTTCCAGCCCACGCCACAGCGACAGCAACGTGGAATCCAAGCCACGTCTGTGATCTACACCACAGCTCACGGCAATGCTGGATACTTAACCCACCAAGTGAGGCCAGGGATTAAACTCACAACCTCATGGATTCGTTAACCACTGCACCACGGCGGGAACTTCTGATACTTGTTTTTCTAATTTGCTTCACTCAATATGATCTCTAGGTCCATCCATGCCATATGTGTTCTTGATTGTAAGCTTATCTGAGTTGGAAGGTGATAACACTACTCCAGGGAAGTTTCTATGTTTAGTTAGTAGCATTCATAGTAAGGACACCCAGTCTACTAGATGCATGTTGACAACATTTTGAGAAGAAATGTGAAAGCAACCACAGAAACTTTAGAATATTTATTTTTTTAACTTTTATCAGAAACTACATGGTGAGATATATACATATATATATATATATATATATATATATATATATATATATATATAGTTTTTTTAGGACTGCACTCACGGCATATGAAAGTTCCCAGGCTAGGGGTTGAATTGGAGCTTCAGCTTTAGCAATGCCAGATCTGAGGCGTGAGCTGTGATCCATAACCCACTGATGGAGGCCAAGGATCAAACCTGAGTCCTCATGGAGCTCATGGATACTAGTTAGATTCATTTAGCGCTAAGCCATGATGGGAACTCCAAACACACAGTTGGTTTTTTGTTTGTTTTTGCTTTTTAGGGCCTCACCTGCTGCATATGAAGATTCCTAGGCTAGGAGTCAAATCTGAGCTACGGCTGCCGGCCTAAACCACAGCCACTCCAACGAAGGATCTGAGCCACACCTGAGACCTACACCACAGCTCAGGGCAACACCAGATCCTTAACCCACTGAGCAAAGCCAGGGATGGAATCTGCAACCTCATGGTTCCTAGTTGGATTCATTCCCGCTGCGCCACGATGGGAACTCCTTGATGCCATATCTTGAAAATTAACCTCCACGTTTCTATCAGTAGTCAGTTCTAAGAATTTCTCCTGTAAAATACTAGTCAAATATAACTTACCTTTTGATGAAAGATAACACACAAAAACAATGAAAATAATACAGGAACAAATAGACATATTTACTGAAGAGATAGAAATCATAAAAAAAGACCAAATGGAAATTAGATTAAATTAATGAAATGACAAAATGCAATAGGGAGTTCCCACAGTGGCCCGGTGGGATAAGAGTCTGAGAGCAGCACAGGTCACCTCAGAGGCATGGGTTCAATCCTCAGACCATTGCAGTGGGTTATAGTACCTGGTGTTGCTGTATCTGTGGTGTAGGTCACAGCTGTGACTTGGATTCAGTCTCTGGCCAGGGACCTTCCATATGCCATGGGTATAGCCATTAAAAGAAAAGAAAAATGCAATGAAGAGCATGCACAGCAGTACTCTACAAATGGAAGACAGAATGAGTGATCTAGAGGTCAAGAATTTTGAAATAAACAAGAAAAAAAATAAAAGATGAAAAAGAGGATAAAAAAACCTATGTGATCTGTGGGGCACTGCCAAAAGAAAAACTGTTACAGTAATGTTATATGTCCTTTACATTTCAATAAAAATAAGAAAAATTAGTGATAAAATGATCAGGACTTGTCTTGTTGATAGCAAGGATGAGATAAGCAATTTGTGTAAAATTGATTCCCATTCCAAGCACTGTGATGACAGCCGTCTTGTTTTTTCAAAGAGGCCTGTAAAAGAATGTGAAAGTAGACCAACTGGCTTATCTGAAAATAAATGGAGGAAGAGGAGACCCAGGGACACTAATGTTGAAAAAGAGAACCCAGGCACAGGAGGGCTTACACTTTCTAACCACTGAAGCCCGGAGTATCAGGTGCACACTGCCACGTCCTAAAACGGGACTAACCGGGTAATTAACTTGTAAACTTTCGTCCCGCCATGTCCCAGGGAACCATAATTTCTTCCCAGGTGAAAACATTCTGTCTGTATCGGTCATGGTGGTCTTGAGGGCAACAAGTTCTCTGCGATGAGAGGGAAGGAAAGACAGACTTCAGGCCTGTTCAGGACCATCAGGAGCCCGAGACCTTTACGAGGCTTTCACTCACCAAGTAGAAATGGAAGGAGAGGAAAGCCACCCTACAAAGCCAAATATCTTGTCCCCTGCTGCTCACCTAACCCTTTTTTCATTTACCTGAGAATTTGTCATCTTTATAATCCCAATTCTGTACCTGCCTGAGTTTTGTTCTCTGTTAGAGACGTCTTTGTTTCTTTGCAAGCACAACCTGTTGGCTACTTGACACTGAAGACCTATGTCTCCAGTTTTTAAAAATTCATCTTTTCTTGGGCCCGTGGGGAGGTAGAACTAACCTAGAAACAGCAAGTTTGGCTGATCCCACCAGCTGAGCTGAACCAGCCATTCAGTCCAATTATTGCTGGGGAGGAGAAAAGAAAGCCATGTATTTTTTTTTTTCAATATGGCTTTTCTGTATCAGTTTTAGGGGTAGAATGAAACCTGACGTCAGAAACCCTTGTATCTCATATAAGGAGATAAATTTAAGATTCAGCATCTAATTGGTATTTGAACTTCAGAAAGTTTCCTTTTCTATAGTATCTGATGGCACGGAAGATGTTAAAGAGGGTTTCTATTGGCTCGGAAGGTGGCAATGTCAGAGGATGGGTCTATATAATCCCCTTCCTGCATAAGAGACTCCATTAAGGGCCTGGAGGATTCTTTGTGTGGTTTGAGGAAACTGAGGCTCTTGCCCAAAGACAAGAGGGTCGGCACGACCGTGAACATGCAGTGCTTTCTCCAAGGACTTGTTTTTCTCCTCCTCGGTGTCTTGTCGAGTGCTCAAGGTAAGCATCCTCAAGATCAGCTGAGATACTGGATTAGCCATAAGATTCTGGAGGGAAGGATCCCTGTGTTGTAAAGACCACACCTCTCTATGGACCATAGGTTTTGACCAAATGTGATCCTTAGATACAGTGAATGTTGATTTTTCCCCTCATGGGGCTTTGTTTTTCAAGTTAAGCAGTAAGATGTTGCAGAGAGATAAATTTTATTCTCCAATTGACCGGTGTCAGTGTTTTCGCCCTTCCCGGTCAACACCTAACAGCTCAGAAAATGATCACTTCCCGGTTTTCCTATCATGGATTGTGGCTGAGGAACCTGTTCAGGCTGGGTTTCTGATTTACCCTTCCTGCACTCCATATTGTATGCTCTCCATGGGTATTTTAGTTATTTCTGGTCTTAGCTTATGGATCGTGTATGTGTGTGTGTGTGTGTGTGTGTGTGTGTGTGTGCATGTATATGTATTATTTCAAGACTGGTGTGTGGGGGGGGAATGTATGAAGGCTAAAAGTGTAAAAAAATATATCTGTCCGGCGGACGTCAATCTTTTAGATAGGAGTCCATAGAACTGACACCCTCAGACTGGTAGATTAAGCCACACTGCTGGATTTGGTGTTGGTGGTGGTAATGAGAATGATGATATGTGTGAATGTACATTTGATGAGGGCAGATACGGAAACTTTCCTTTCTATGAGGAAAGCCCTCCCGACATAATCTATAATTACACCTTCCCGGGTTACTCTGCGCCTTCAATCTATGTCTCACTTTGAGCTTCTCTTTATTCCCCACAAACCCTCAGCTCAGACTTTTTTTCTGCTTCTGCAGTCTTTCTCCAGCCCTGAGTTCTTGGCAGACCTCCATCTTCCTGCCTGTGATGTTTTCTCTCTCTACCTCTTGTATAAATGGTCTTCCAACTCCACTGGGCAACAGAAAGAAAACTAATGCCAAATGTAGTTGTCATAAGTGGATTGATATTAGCATTGAATGCAGAAGAGGGATTTAGCTTTAGAGATTTGAGGATGTGCCTCTTTTGGTCAATTTTCTCTTTCCCAGTGGGGAACTCAAGCTCGCTCCATGACATCTTAAAAGCATCAGTTGCTTAGGAAGAACCCTGTGCTTGTGAATGTCCTTTGGGTGAATTTTCTCCCTTGTCATTCCCACGGACTCTGTATGAAACTTGGTCTCCACTGGGCCCCTGACTCAGAGGAGTCCAAGATATCAGCTTTGAGCTCCTGAAATTAGGATGCTCTAGCCACATGCCTGGAAGTTCAGCTCTTCTAGGTATGAACCTTGGTCCTGGCTGCTTTAGCAGAGCTCCTCACCTCTTCATCCCTTCCTTATCCCATGTTCCCTCCCTATCTCAAGCCTCCCCAGTCAGAAATCTCTGTCTCTCTTCTTCAGGAAATTCTGTTCCTCCCAACAGGAGCAAGAAGTTCTACTCCTCACTCCCGTGTTAAATTTCTTCAAACTTCCAATTCCTTGGGTGTAGGCCATATTATAATGATGGCTATCCTTTTTCAGGCTGTGCAGGCTCTTATGGATAGAGGTGGACTCTCAAGATGAAATATAACATTGGTGCTCTGATTAAATTTGGGGCTCTCTAGCCATGGGAGAAGTGGATAAATTTCTCCTTAGGCTGAGAATAAAGCTCACCTCCCTCAAGCATAACGTTTCCTCAGAGAGAACTTTTTGTAGGATCTTATCGTTAAAGCACTAATTTACATACTAAGGCATTCAGTTCACATGAGTTTGCCTTATCTTGGCAATTTCAACCTTGGTATGATGGTTCCAAACAGCATTAAATATTTCCTGAGCCTGACACATGTCACAGAGCCTCTACAGGAGGTCAGGATCTGCTAGCTCACTTTATTTTTTATTTTTTATTTTTTTTATTATTTTCCCACTGTACAGCAAGGGGGTCAGGTCATCCTTAGATGTATACATTGCAGTTACAGTTTTTTCCCCCACCCTTTCTTCTGTTGCAACATGAGTATCTAGACATAGTTCTCAATGCTATTCAGCAGGATCTCCTTATAAATCTATTCTAGGTTGTGTCTGATAAGCCCAAGCTCCCGATCCCTCCCACTCCCTCCCTCTCCCATCAGGCAACCACAAGTCTCTTCTCCAAGTCCATGATTTTCTTTTCTGAGGAGATGTTCATTTGTGCTGGATATTAGATTCCAGTTATAAGTGATATCATATGGTATTTGTCTTTGTCTTTCTGACTCATTTCACTCAGGATGAGATTCTCTAGTTCCATCCATGTTGCTGCAAATGGCATTATGTCATCCTTTTTTATGGCTGAGTAGTATTCCATTGTGTATATACACCACCTCTTCCGAATCCAATCATCTGTTGATGGACGTTTCGGTTGTTTCCATGTCTTGACTATTGTGACTAGTGCTGCAATGAACATGCGGGTGCATGTGTCTCTTTTAAGTAGAGCTTTGTCCGGATAGATGCCCAAGAGTGGGATTGCAGGGTCATATGGAAGTTCTATGTATAGATTTCTAAGGTATCTCCAAACTGTCCTCCATAGTGGCTGTACCAGTTTACATTCCCACCAGCAGTGCAGGAGGGTTCCCTTTTCTCCACAGCCCCTCCAGCACTTGTTATTTGTGGATTTATTAATGATGGCCATTCTGACTGGTGTGAGGTGGTATCTCATGGTAGTTTTGATTTGCATTTCTCTTATAATCAGCGATGTTGAGCATTTTTTCATGTGTTTGTTGGCCATCTGTATATCTTCCTTGGAGAAATGTCTATTCAGGTCTTTTGCCCATTTTTCCATTGATTGATTGGCTTTTTTGCTGTTGAGTTGTATAAGTTGCTTGTATATTCTAGAGATTAAGCCCTTGTCAGTTGCATCATTTGAAACTATTTTCTCCCATTCTGTAAGTTGTCTTTTTGTTTTCTTTTGGGTTTCCTTTGCTGTGCAAAAGCTTTTCAGTTTGATGAGGTCCCATGGGTTTGTTTTTGCTCTAATTTCTATTGCTTTGGGAGACAGACCTGAGAAAATATTCATGATGTTGATGTCAGAGAGTGTTTTGCCTGTGTTTTCTTCTAGGAGTTTGATGGTGTCCTGTCTTATATTTAAGTCTTTCAGCCATTTGGAGTTTATTTTTGTGCATGGTATGAGGGTGTGTTCTAGTTTCATTGCTTTGCTTACAGCTGTCCAGGTTTCCCAGCAATGCTTGCTGAATAGACTTTCCTTTTCCCATTTGATGTTCCTGCCTCCCTTGTCAAAGATTAATTGACCATAGGTGTCAGGGTTTATTTCCGGATTCTCTATTCTGTTCCATTGGTCTGTCTGTCTGTTTTGATACCAGTACCACACTGTTTTGATGACTGTGGCTTTGTAGTATTTCTTGAAGTCTGGGAGAGTTATGCCTCCTGCTTGGTTTTTGTTTCTCAGGATTGCTTTGGCGATTCTGGGTCTTTTGTGGTTCCATATAAATGTTTGGATTGTTTGTTCTAGTTCTGTGAACAATGTCATGGGTAATTTGATAGGGATTGCATTGAATCTGTAGATTGCTTTGGGTAGGATGGCCATTTTCACAATATTGATTTTTCCAATCCAGGAACATGGAATATCTTTCCATTTCTTTACATCTTCTTTGATTTCTTTGATTAAAGTTTTATAGTTCTCGGCATATAGGTCCTTTACCTCTTTGGTCAGGTGTATTCCGAGGTATTTGATTTTGTGAGGTGCAATTTTAAAAGGTATCGTATTTTTGTATTCCTTTTCTAAAGTTTCATTGCTGGTATACAGAAATGCAACTGACTTCTGAATGTTAATCTTATATCCTGCCACTTTGCTGAATTTATTAATCAGTTCAAGGAGTTTTGGGGTTGAGTCCTTAGGGTTTTCTAGGTATAGTATCATATCATCTGCATACAGTGACAGTTTGATCTCTTCTCTTCCTATATGGATGCCTTTTATTTCTTTTGTTTGTCTAATTGCTGTGGCTAAGACTTCCAAAACCATGTTGAAGAGCAATGGTGAGAGTGGGCATCCCTGTCTTGTTCCAGATTTGAGTGAGAAGGCTTTCAGTTTTTCCCCATTGAGGATTATATTTGCTGTGGGTTTATCATAAATGGCTTTGATTATATTCAGGAATGTTCCCTCTATACCCACTTTGGCGAGGGTCTTGATCATGAATGGATGTTGAACTTTGTCAAATGCTTTTTCTGCGTCTATTGAGATGATCATATGATTTTTGACCTTTTTTTTTGTTAATGTGGTGTATGATGCTGATTGATTTGCGTATGTTGAACCATCCTTGTGAACCTGGGATGAACCCAACCTGGTCATGGTGTATAATTTTTTTGATATGTTGTTGGATTCGGTTGGCTAAGATTTTGTTGAGAATTTTTGCATCTATATTCATCAATGATATTGGGCGATAGTTTTCTTTTTTGGTGGTATCTCTGTCTGGTTTTGGAATGAGGGTGATGGTGGCCTCATAGAATGTCTTTGGGAGTATTCCTTCTTCTTCAACCTTTTGAAAGAGTTTAAGGAGGATGGGCACCAATTCCTCTTTATATGTTTGATAAAATTCACCTGTGAAGCCATCTGGTCCTGGACTTTTATTTGTAGGGAGTGATTTTATGACCTCTTCAATTTCATTTCTAGTGATCGGTCTGTTCAGTTGGTCTGTTTCTGCTTGAGGAAACTGCAATCAGAGAGAAGTCACTCAAATAAGCCAGCATACAGACTTCATCATGAACATGCTTCAAACAAAATAAAATTAAAAAGAAAAAAATAAAAAAGAGTCATCAAAACCATAAAATGTGGGCAAGGGATGTCAGGAGGTAAATAACCCTTTTTGTTTATATGTATGTCTCTCTTCTTAATTTTAATATAGTAATGAAGTGTTTGAACTTACAGGACCATCAGGCTAAAACACACATTTATGGGAAGGGGTTAGCATACTTAAAAAACAGGGCAATCACAAGCCAAAACCAAATATTGCATTTGCAAAAAATGAAAAAAAAAACCCACTCAAGCAGATAATAACAGGAGGATAATAACAGGAGACCATCCAACCAAAAAAAAAAAAAAAAATGGAGAACCATAGAATCAACTGGAACACGAGGTTCAAATGGCAATAAATAATCATCTATCAATTATCACCTTAAATGTCAATGGACTGAATGCCCCAATCAAAAGACACAGAGTGGCTGAGTGGATAAAAAGGCAAAAACCTTCAATATGCTGCCTACAAGAAACTCACCTTAGGACAAAAGATACATATAGATTGAAAGTGAAAGGGTGGGGAAAAATATTTCACGCCAATAGACATGACAGAAAAGCAGGAGTCGCAATGCTCATATCAGACAAAATAAACTTTAAAACAAAAGGCATAAAGAAAGACAAAGAAGGACACTATTTAATGATTAAGGGATCCATCCAAGGAGAGGATGTTACTATTGTCAACATATATGCCCCAAATACAGGAGCACCCAGATACACACAACAAATATTAACAGACATAAAGGGAGATATTGATGAGAATACAATCATAGTAGGAGACCTAAATACCCCCCTCACATCAATGGACAGATCCTCTAGACAGAAAACCAATAAAACAGCAGAGATCCTAAAGGAAACAATAGAAAAGTTAGACTGAATTGATATCTTCAGGACACTACATCCAAAAAAAGCAGAATACACATTCTTCTCAAATGCTCATGGAACATTCTCAAGAATCGACCACATATTGGGACACAAAGCGAATCTCAATAAATTTAGGAGCGTAGAAATTATCTCAAGTATCTTCTCTGACCACAATGCCATGAAATTAGAAATCAACCATGGGAAAAGCAAAGAGAAAAAACCTACTCCATGGAGACTAAACAACATGCTACTAAAAAACCAATGGGTCAGTGAGGAAATCAAGAAGGAAATTAAAAACTACCTTGAAACAAATGATAATGAAGACACAACCTCTCAAAACCTATGGGATGCTGCGAAAGCAGTGCTCAGAGGGAAATTTATAGCAATCCAGGCCTTTCTCAAAAAAGAAGAAAGATCCCAAATTGACAACTTAACCCTCCACCTAAACGAATTAGAAAAAGAAGAACAAAAAAGTCCTAAAGTCAGCAGAAGGAAGGAAATTATAAAGATCAAAGAAGAAATCAATAAAATAGAGACTCAAAAAACAATAGAGAAAATTAATAAAACCAAGAGCTGGTTCTTTGAAAAGGTGAACAAAATTGACAAACCCCTGGCCAGACTCACTAAAAAGAGGAGAGAAAGAACCCAAATCACCAAAATTATAAATGAAAAAGGAGAAATCACAACGGATACAGCAGAAATACAAAAAACCATAAGAGAATACTATGAGCAACTGTATGGCAACAAGTTTGACAATCTGGAAGAAATGGACAATTTTCTAGAATCTTACAGCTTGCTAGCTCACTTTAGATTTTTTTCTAAAGACTTTGCTTTAAAGCTCAGTCTCTACACACACACACACACACGCATAGAAACTCTCTCTCTCTCTCAGTTGAATCATAAAGTTCCTGTACACCATTTTATATCCACTTTCAAAATTAAAAATGTATTCAAAATTTCTTTTTGCCCTGTTAAGACATCTTCTATGTCATTTGTATGGTTGCCTGCCTTTCAGCCATACTCTGTTACTGAATCATAATTTATCTAATCATATTTCCTTATATTAATGTTTTCAATTACAATGCTGTGATAAAAATTTTATGAACATCAGCATTAATCTAATAGAAAATCCACTATTCTTTTTTCAAGATAACCATTCTAAAGGATTCTCTTTACATATATTCCCTAGTTATCCATCAGAATAGTTTCAATAGCTTTCATTCTCAGCAACATTAACTGAATTTAAAAAGTATTATTGGGAGTTCCTGTCATGGCTCAGTGGTTTACAAATCTGACTAGGAACCATGAGGTTGTGGGAATTCCTATTTTTTCTTTTTTTGACTGAGTAGTATTCCATTGTGTATATATACCACATCTTCCTAATCCAATCTTCTGTCACTGGACATTTGGGTTGTTTCCAGGTCTCAGCTATTGTGAATAGTGCTGTAATGAACATGCAGGTGCATGTGTCTTTTTCAAGGAAAGTTTTATCCGCATATATGCCCAAGAGTGGGATTGCTGGGTCATGTGGTAGTTCTATGTATAGTTTTCTGAGTTACTTCTGTACTGTTTTCCATAGTGGTTGTACCAAATTACATTCCCACCAACAGTGCAGGAGGGTTGCCTTTTCTCCACACCCCCTCCAGCATTTGTTGTTTGTGGACTTCTTAGTGATGGCCATTCTGACTGGTGTGATGTGGTCACCCCCAAATAACTTTTAATCCTGTTTTGTTTTCTGCAAATAATTTTATAGTTCCACTAAAGACTATGTAAAACACTGCTGTATCTGAATTTATTTTACTCTGTGTGATGGGGTGATACATTAGCAGATAGAAATTACATTTTAGATATGTGATACCTCAGTTCCATCATAAAATGAAAATACATTGTTTCATGATTTCATGGGTGGGACACAAGAATAGGCAAAAAAGCAAAAATAAAATAGACAAATGCAAATATATCAAACTTAAAACCTTCTGCAGAGCAGAGGACACATCAATAGAGTGAAAAGGCAATTTGCAGCAAGTCATATAAACAGATTATTTCCAAAATATATAAAGAGATCCTTCAACTCAAGATGAAAAAAAACAAAATCAAAAACATAACAACTTGACAACCCAATTAAAAAGTTGGTCAAGGACTTGAGTAGACATTTCCCCAAAGAACACACACAAATGCCCAACAAGTATATGACAAAATGCTTGACATTGCTAATCATCAGGGAAATGTGAATCAAAACCACAGTCAGCTCTTACCTCACACCTATCAGAGTGGCTTAGATTCAAAGCCAGTATTGGCAAGGTCGTGGAGAAATTGACACTCTTCTGACTATTTATCCCCATTAAGTGTGTAAATTGCATCTCAGTAAAATTATTACCAAAGACCTGTATGACTTATAGTGCTGTCTCTTTTCATTCTTGATATGTTAACTTCATTTTTCTCTCATTCCTGATTAGTATTGCTCAGTGTTTATCAATTTTCAATGAGCCACATTTGAAAGTTTTTCCTCTATTTTCCCTATCTTATGCTTACTTTCTTTTTCACTAATTTGGGTTTTCTTTATTAATCTCAACTCTCTATGTCCTCTAGGCTTTATTCTCTCATCTCCTAGTTTCTTAAACGGAAGCTTACAATTTTTCATTTTCAGTCTTCCCTCTTTTCTAAGTCTAGGGTATAAATTTCCCTTAGGCACTACTTTAGCTTCACTAGAAGAATTTAGTTATATACCACATCTTTATTATCATTCTTTACAATATTTTCTAATTTTTAAATTTTATTCCAGATCGAGGTACTGTTTTGGAAGGATGTTTCTTAACTTTTCCAAATAGGGATGGCTGCCCTATATTTATTTATTAATTATTATTTTTATTCCACTGTGGTCAGAGTAAATACTCTGTATGAATTCATTTCTCTGAAAGTTTTTATCATATGCTCATTATTATTATTTTTTGGTCTTTTGTCTTTTTAGGGCCACAACCGCGGCATATGCAGGTTCCCAGGCTTGGGGTCGAATTGGAGCTATAGCCGCGAGCCTATGCCATAGCCACAGCAATGCCAGATCTGAGCTGCATCTGTGACCTATACCACAGCTCACAACAATGCTGGATCCTTAACCCACTGAGCGAAGCCAGGGATCAAACCCGCATCCTCATGGATCCTAGTCGGGTTTGTTAACCCCTGAGCTATGACGGGAGCTGCCTATGGTCATTTTTGCTAGGTGCTCCTAGTGCATTTACAATAATGTGAATTCTTTCACTGTTGGGTGCACTGTTCTACATATGCTGTATTGTTTTATATCTCCTTCATTCTTCCTTCTTTTCTGTATGCTTTGTCAGCATGCTATCAGATGTGTTAAAGTTCCCCATTTTAATAGTGATTTTTGTCTATTTCTTCTTTTCACTCTTCCAAGTATATTTCAAAGCTATGATTTGTTTTTCCTTATCTTCTTTTTACCGCTACACCCGCTGCATAGTTCCCAGGCTAGGGGTTGAATTGGAGCTGCAGCTGCAGGCATACACCACAGTCATGGCAACATGGGATCTGAGGTGCATCTGTGACCTCCACCACAGCTTGCACCAATGCCAGATCCTTAACCCAGTGAGTGAGGCCAGGGACCGAATCCACATCCTCATCCTCGTGGAGACGACCTCAGGTCCTTAACCCACTGAGCCACAACGGGAACTCCTCAAAGCTATGTTCTGATATCTTTCTTGGATTTTGATATCTATAATATTTTTTATTAAGGATTTATCCCATTATAATCATGAAAATTCTCTCGTTAACTCAATTGGGGTGTCTTGCCTTAAAGTATACTTTCTGTGACATTGATACAGTTTTCTAAAGATTAGTGTTTACATAGTACATACATTGTCTTCCATCATTTTACTTTCAAACTTTCTTTATCCTCATATAGGCACTGAGTATCCTGCAAGGAGTATTTAGGTGAATTTTGTTGCTTTATCTACATGGGCTTTTATTTGAAGTATCTAATCCACTTCCTGTAAATACAATACTGATACTGTTGGGCTAGTATCTACACTTTACTTTTAATTGACCCATCTGCATTATGTTCTCTTTTTCTCTTCTTCTGAGTATTCTTTTGTATTAAACAAGCTGTTAGTATTCCAGATTTTCCTTTTCTTTTTTGATTTTCATCAGCTTTACTAGGTGTGGGACTTTTCACACCCTTCCATCCATTTTTTAAAATTCTCTAGCATTGTATCTTCAAACAGTACTTCTTCTGCTCTGTCTCCGTTTATCCTTTCTTTCTTTCTTTTTTTTTTTTTTTTCTCCACACCTGTGGCATATGGGAGTTCCCAGACCAGGGGTCAAATCTGAGCCTCAGCTCTGACCTGCACCACAGCTGAGGCAACACTAGATCCTTAACCCACTGTGCCTGGCCAGGGATCGATCCAGCACCTCCATAGCAACCAGAGCTGCTGCAGTGGGATCCTCAACCAAGTGTGCCAAGGTGGGAACTCCTATCTTTATTTATCTTCTCTTCCTTATCTTTCTTCTCTTTCTCACCTCTCCTTTGTAGGATACCTCTAAGTCATTAATTCTGTGTCGATTGTATCTAAGATGCTTTTAGGAGTTCCCCACATGGCGCAGTGGTTAACGAATCCGACTAGGAACCATGAGGTTGTGGGTTCAGTCCCTGCCCTTGCTCAGTGGGTTAACGATTCAGCATTGCCGTGAGCTCTGGTGTAGGTTGCAGATGCGGCTCGGATCCCGTGTTGCTGTGGCTCTGGCGTAGGCTGGTGGCTACAGCTCCGATTAGACCTGTAGCCGGGGAATCTCCATATGCCACGGAAGCGGCCCAAGAAATAGCAAAAAAAAATAAAAATAAAAATAAAATAAAATAAAATGCTTTTAAATCTATTCATTCAGTTTTTCATTGTAGACATTTTATTTTCAGTGGGCAATTGTTCCTTTCATATATTTTATATATTTACAATTTTTTGTTAATTTTTTTCGTCTTTTCACCTGTTTATTCTCCGCTTCCATCTTTTTTTCCTAATTATACTGATCATAGTTAAAATCTTTATCTGCCAAATTCAGCATCTCTATCATGTGTGCCTCTGCTTTCTCTCATCTTTTTCTCACTTTGTTTATTTGACATTACATTACCTCTTTATACGCCATGTAATTTTTATTGAATGCTAGAAATTATATATGAAAAAAAAGAAATTCCAGATACATTCTCTCTATCTCTCTGGCTATGCCAACAGCATGTGGAAGTTCCTGGAACAGGGATTAAACTTGTGCCACAGTAGCAACCTGAGACAATGCTGGATCCTTAACCTGTTGCACCCCAAGGGAATGCCCTCCACATATATTTTCTAACACCTGAAAGGATTCACCTTTTGTTCTGCTAGGCAGGTGGGAGAAAGGTTGCAGATCACCCAAATATCTGTATACAACCTAGAACAGAGTTGTGACCAGTTCAGATTGCAGTTTCGGTAACACTCCATGTGCCTTCCATTCTTCTGTTTCTACGCCATGGGCTTTCAGGGCTTTGAATTGATAGTTTGGAAGTTTTGGTAGCTCAGCACTTAAGAGAATGAGGGAATATCTACTCTACTTTCCAAAATTTTTACATAGTTCTTTGTCCTCCTGCCCTTCACAGCTCATATACTGGGCAAATATTTGAGGAGAAAACTTGTTATATGAGAGTAGCCTTCGATTCTTGAATTTTTTCACTCTAGCACCAGGTAACCCTCAAAGTTACACTGACCTCTCTGTCCAGACAGGAGTCCTCTGCTTGCCTGAGCCCAAATTCTAAGCCATGTACCAAATTGTGAAATTCCCACAGAGAAAAAGTAGTTGTGGATCCTTGGCTAACATTGAAACATGTTTCATGGTCTCACTCTTCCGAATTTCAGCATATTTAGTCTGTGTTATGTTCACAAATGTCTAATAAATTTACTTCTTTGAAAAACATTTTCCAGGCTTTAAGCTGTAGACAGCAACCATTCTTCATGGAGGTAGAAAATGTTAGGTTTTCTTCTTTACTTCATCATTTACTTAAAGTGCAACATCATTACACATTATTTAATCTTTCTTTACATCACTTTTTACATACAAAAGGAGAGAATAATACACTGAGTCTGTCAAAATTGTTTCTTCATGTGCTTTCGGACCAGGAATATAACTTATTTCTTCCCTGTGGTGGGGTTAGAAATACATGATGTTTTCCCTCTAAAGACTAAATCACTCTACATGTTGAACAACAGTGACTCCTGACACAAAATCCAAGTTGAGATGAGATTTATTTGGGAAAAGAAGTGCCATTCTAGGAGTTCCAGTGGAATTTGGCCAGTTCCAATCAATATTTTACCTCCTCTCTCATGCAAGTTTCCACAATCTGCTTAAAGAGATTATATTTTTTGAAACTAAGAATCCAGATCTGGAGTCTGAAGCTGTGAACTGTAAGTGAAGGATTCTGAGGCAAACCATGGCATATCATGGTATGTTTCTTAGTTTGGAATGACTATACCAAGAACGATTCTAAGTAGTAGAGGATTCATGGCTGCTAGCCGAGGCTTCTGACGAGACCAGTTCCTCACTCCATTCCTTTTAATCTAATCCTTTTAACTCTCAGGTCAATGGCAGCAAAGTGTGTGTGGGGTATAAAAAAATCCATCCAGCTGCCAGCCCTTTGCTATGACTCTGAACTGATATACCTGCTCAGGGTAGAGAGGCTAACATTTCCTGTGTATCTTTCTCAAATGCTATGAAGAACTCTACAAACCAGAGGTTAACTCATATGACCTGGGCTATACCTCCTGTCTCACACTACTCGCTAGAGTATTTTCAATTTAAATTTTCCTTTTTTCCCTATTTTTCAACACTATTATTCTCTTATCACTGCCATAAGAAACTAGAGCCAGGTGCTGCCTCAGTGCAATGACTCCCTGTCTGAACCAGCAGGCTCTGCAGCCTCGGAGGAGAGTGCCTCCAACTGTTCAGGTAGGGATCGCAAAGGACCAGAAAACCCTTATTCCCTTTGAAAATGTCACATTGTCCTGACTCTCTCCTCAGACAGCAATCAGCTCCGCCTGGTGGATGGAGACAGTCCCTGTGCAGGGAGAGTGGAGATCCTTCACCAGGGCTCCTGGGGCACCGTCTGTGATGACAACTGGGACTTGAACGATGCGAATGTGGTGTGCAGGCAGCTGGACTGTGGAGAAGCCCTCAGTGCCCCAGGGTATGCTCAATTCGGAGTGGGCTCAGGAATCATCTGGCTGGATGAGGTGAACTGCACGGGAAAGGAGTCCCACTTATGGAAGTGCCCTTCCCAGGGCTGGGAGCAGCACAACTGCGGTCATGGAGAGGATGCAGGAGTCATATGTTTGGGTATGGTCTGTGCATTGTTCATTGATTGAGACAATGGAAAGTTCCAAGGAAGCTTGTGTCTGATCACAGAGCAATAGGAGATGGATGGGCTAGAGAGGTCTGAGGCATCTACCCATCCTCCCTGAGTGCACAGAGTACCTGTGACGGATGGGCTTCATTTACATTCATGTTACAAGTCTCTGCTCTTCTTTTCTTCTCCAGTGGTCTTACCTGACAGAGTTTAATCTATTATCCCAGTTAAAATTAATCTTCATAATTCTTTTAAAATTCGTTTTTTGAAAAACTGAAGCATTTGCGAATCACAACACAAGCATTCCCTTTGCATGGTGAGACTATGGAAGGGAGGGACATGGATGTACTTTCCTTGGTTGAGTTGTTTCTGTATTGTGTAGTGAGACTATTTTACATTAGGTTAGTGTGAGTGGAGGCACGTAGGATACTATTAAACAAATCAGAGAGGAATTTATGGATTTGTGCCAAATTGCAAGTCTCCTTGACAATTTTGATATAAATAGTTGTAGTCCTTTGGTTGGTAGGACCAGAGAACTGTGGATGAAATGCTCTGAGTCATATGTTCTCATTAAATTGTTAATAGGAAAATACTATCTCTCCATTTTTTTCTCTTAAAATATCTTTATAGATGAAAACTTTGTAGGAACACTTAGCCATGCACTGATAAGTCAATGGTGGATGCAATAAAATATTAATTTCTATATTTTATGGTAAGAGATTATATAGTTACATCTGATGACTTTAATGGTATAAGAGAATATTTTTATTGAAGTATAGTTGAATTATAGGGTTGTATTTGTTTCAGCTGTATAGCAAAGTGATTTAGTTACATATATATGTAGATATACTCTTTGTCAGCTATTTTTCGTTGTAGGTCATTACAAAATAGCAGGACAAACATAATTTTTGAAGAAGGTGAAGGAAGCTTATAGTACCCAGGAGGGAGGGAATGGCAATGGAAGCTGACAAAGGGACATGAGGTTCTCTGAGTGGCATGGTGTGTCCAGGTGTGACATAGAGGATGCTGTGTGTACCTAGGGACACAGGATGTTTATACAACAGGAGACAAGACAAGGATATATCCGATCACAATTTTCATTTTGTCTTAAGTGGGGTTGATTTACATAAATAAGTAATCCTCTGATGGAGCAGTTTCCCTTTCTGCAACCACCCAAGTCTCTCATAAACTTTTCAGAGGGCTTGAAACTGTCTACTCATTTTTCTCCTCCATTAGACATAAAGCCCCACAAAGATACGAATATTGATTTATTGGGATTTAAATTCCCAGCATCTACCAAAGTCCCTGGAACAAGGCAAATTCTAAAAAGGTGTTTTTAATCTTTAATACAACCACATGAAATTGGCCAAATACCACATGCAACAGACACTTCCTATAACTCACGCAACACAGTGTTCTACGCTAATCAAAATAGTAGGAACTGGAGAGATGGATGAAGAGCCAGAGGATACAGGGGAGGAGAGGCTGATGGTCAGAGGCCCTGAGAGTTGGTGTGGATGCAGATATGCATCATAGCTACAGGCAGGACAGAAGAGGCGGTCTTGGTCAAAGGGAGAGGAATAGGGATGTGATCTAGAGGACAAATGATGAAAACCAAACTGGTCACCCTTGCTCTCCCGCGTCCCCGGACAAAACAGAGCCCCAAAGTTATAACAGTAAGAGGGACTATTTCTTCTGGCCCAGAGAGCCCTAAGCAGAAGCTGACATATAGAAAACTGGAGGCTTCCCAGGTTCAGGCATAGGTGCAGAAAGAGTACTTTCCTGAAGAACTGGCCCCCTGAGATCCCTCCTATGACTCAATTTGATGTCTCTCTTGCAAGTGAGAGAAGAGTGAGTAGAGGTGAAGCACCAAGGAGAATGGGCCATGGTGCACACTGAACACCAAACCTGGAGGAAGATGAGCTGCTGGGCAGTAACCCCCGACCTGAGAGCACAAAGCAGACAGAAGGGTTTCCGTCTCTAACTCTGTGACCTTGAACAAATGGCTCTTGTGACAGAACCTCCCTAGACTCTATCTTCTCTGGCCTAAAGTAAGAGCATAGTGCTCAAGCATTTCCAATATCATTTACAGACTGAACACTTATTGACCTTAGCCCTGAAAGAGGCCATATTTTGCTTGGTGCGGGCCTGGGTATCTTCTTCCTTTTGACTGAAGTAATGGTGTGTCTGCATCTCTTCGTATCTATGACCCAACATGTGACCCTAGTTCTCCATGGTACAAGACACAGGGTTCAAATTTTAGGGGCTTTTGGTTACCTTCAATGTTTGTTATTTTGGTCCTTTGGACTTTCTGTGGCATCGGGTAGACATATTAATTCTAAATTCGGTAGTCCATTTTAAAACTGCTTTTCCTCTGCCATTTTCTCTGCTTAGGCAGATATTCAGAAATGTATCCTGACACCTCTGAGGTCCGATCAAGACTGATTTCCATTAAAAAGACAAGAAACTGGTCCGGAGCTATCCTAGTCTTCACCCTAAAAAATTCACTCACTCTCTTCAGATGAACCAGTGAGGAGCTCAGTGAAGAGCTCCATGTCAGTCAGGACTTCCTTGGCCCTCATTTGCACAGAAACTTATAAATAAGTGTATAAATGTCACCCAACAAGCGCGTAACGTCCGCGGTGAGCCCAGATTCTGCTTTACCTCAGATGACAACATCTGTGGAACTAGTGGATTAGTAAAACTACACTTCTCACTAACAATACCAGTCTTGGGCAGATACTAGAAAGTCCTTCCCAAATCATAGACCAATGACAAGATTTCTGTTACATCGCAGAGTCAAACGATGTCAGTCAACATGAAATCCGGGGGGGTCATGTTAAATGACATGAGGAAAAAAATTACTTTCATGAGAAAGCCATAGAATGTGTCTTCTTCACAGTCAACCCTGTTTTTCAAAGAACATCTCTAATTCATCATTTTCTTTCAAAGTCTCATGCCTCAATCTGATATATACACATTTATCTACCACAAAATTTATTTTTGAGATGGATAGCAAATAAAGATTTATTTCATTATTTTCAAATCAATCCCTCCGTTCTTCAGTACTCTTTGTTGAATAATCTACCTTTTGTAGTGACTTCAAATACTACCTTCTTCAAATACTAAATTTCTATGTTTGTATGTGTGTCTTTGAGTCCATTAGATAGTTATACTCTACCGCATCCACTCTAGTCTACTGTTACACAAGAACGTGATTGGTTTTATTGTATTCAATGGCTTATCCTCTCATATCAACCTATTTCATAAATTTTCTTGCAATGTTAACACATGAATTTTTCTATGACACTTTAAAATAAAGTAGAAAATCAAAAATAATAATTTGTCTCAGGAGGCTCTTTCCCAATGTGTCTAAGACTTTATTGATTATCAAGCATATATTTGAAAGTCTGACATGTGTCCGGCTACATAAAACAGTGTGCAAGGAATATTTCTTGTTCTTTCTAAATTGATAATATCATGAGATAATGCAGAAACTAACAGGTTGTTTAGGAAAAAAAAAAGAAATGCTTTAATTAGAATGAGTAGCCTATGACCAAATTCCAACCAGACCAGACTAGGGGTCCTAACCTGAGCCTCTCTGTGGGGATGGAAATGGATAAATAATCAAGGGCAAGCACAGCGTTTTCTCTCTCACCCTTCATTCTCATAGAAAGGGTCAAGCTAATCCTTCCATTCTTCAGTTTCTGTGGTGTCTTTTCTGTTTCCTCCTGCTGTCTGTGGCAGATTTTTCTCTGTTAGAATATTTTTTCCAAATCCTCAATCAGAGTCCTTTATCGGAAAGAATTCCACCATGCACATAAATAATAATCATAAGCACACTCAGAAATCAGTCAAGTGTATCTTTAAAATGGTCCTCTATGATTTGAGGTTTTAATTCTTTTCAAAGTGAATTATCTTTTCTCTATTCAGAATATGGCTCCCGGGAGTTCCCGTCATGGCTCAATGGTTGACGAATCCTACTAGGAACCATGAGGTTGCGGATTCGATCCCTGGCCTTGCTCAGTGGGTTAAGGATCTGGCATTGCCGTGAGTTGTGGTGTAGGTTGCAGACGCGGCTCGGATCCCACATTGCTGTGTCCCTGGCGTAGCCAGCGGCTACAGCTCTGATTAGATCCTTAGCCTCGGAATCTCCACATGCTGCAGGTGTGTCCCTAGAAAAAGACAAAAATGTATTTATATATATGGCTCCCGAAAGACCAAATCATGATCACAAGTCTTTTCCTTGGTCTCCTTCCTTCAGGTTCATACTCCACCCACTCCCAGTTCAACCTACCACACACCCCATCCACACTCCACTTCTATAGAAGTGCTTCCCTCTTGGAGTTCCCTTGTGATCCATTTGTAGCGCTTAAGAGGGTTTGTTTGTTTGTTTTTTCTTGTCTGCTGTGGGAGAAATGGGAAAGGGTAGAAGGATTAGGTGGCAAATGGTAGCAACACAGGGGATAAAATGCACTAAAAATTTGTGGGACAGGTTTTTTTTTCCCCCAATATTTCTGTCTTTCATCCATTCCAGAGCTTTTGCAATTTGGAAGACTCCAAATTGTGTCTGGCTTGTTTGCTTTCTGTTCTTTCTTCCTCACTCTCCTTTTTGGCAGCATGCTGGCTATTTCTCAAGAACCTAAATAGGAAAGAAACATGCAGTTAGCATAGAGGTAGGAAGAAAATACACGCAATTACTGTCACTCCATAGCATTTGCTAAGATAGCCATTTCTTGGAAGCAAAACCCCCTAGAATGAAGTAAACAAGAAACTCAGCTCTCTTGCACACTGCTGCTGAGAACTCACCCTCTCCCAGGTTCATTGATAAATCCCAGGCTTTCAAGAAAGATGGCCAGGACCAGCCCCCTTCTCTCCTATGACTCTCTGAGCTTTCTTAATATCCAAACTCATCTGAGGAGAACTCCTTTCAAAATCAGCTCACCTAAGAAACTCTTGGAATTTCTTACCATCAAAAATGATGAGGAAAAAAAGTGATGTCACGAGGGTGGATTGTTATAAAATCAGTATTTCCACCCTTGAGCCAGAAGTCTGCCTACACTTTGGCACATCCATCCCTCGTGTTGTTCCTTATTCTCAGTGACTTAAGCATTGACTCCCCAGAGAAAGCTGCCCAGAATTCTAGCCTCAGAAATCTCAGGATGGCTGGCTAACCTTGTCTGCCTCATAGACCTCAAACCTCTTGAATCCCACGGACTTGTTTCACTCTGGGTTAGTTCAGATCGTCATACCCATGCACCCAATTTTGAATGCCCACTACAGGGCACTTTGGGGGAGGGGGGCCCTGTAGTTTCCAGACCATTGGGTGAGGAATTCACATTCCTCACCAACCTCAAAAGATACATTCTTGGGAATCAGACATTCCACACTGACCCTGCAAATCCTGGATTTCTCTTTAGAAACTTTCCTATGAAAATGCAAATCTGACAATGACTGACAAACTCTCTTTCCAGGCCCCAGCCCTGGAAAAGAAAACCTTTCACACCCTTGCTTGTAACACATTGTTTTCCTCTGCCAAGCCAGGATCATGAACCCTCCCTGGCTTTGCTGTTTGCCTGTTTCTCTTAGGATTTGTGCATCTGGTTGGAGGAAATGGACCCTGCTCAGGGCGAGTAGAAGTGCATTCTGGAGAAGACTGGACACCAGTGTCTGATGGGAACTTTACATTCCCCACTGCCCACGTCATCTGTGCACAGCTGGGATGTGGCAAGGCTGTGTCTGTCCTGGGTCAGAGGCCCCTCAGAGGGTCAGATGACCAGGTCTGGCCTGAAGAGTTCAGGTGTAAGGGGGACGAGCCTGAGCTCTGGTCCTGCCCCAGAGTGCCCTGTCCAGGAGGCACTTGTCACCACAGTGGAGCTGTTCAAGTTGTCTGTTCAGGTGAGACGTGTATCAGGACTTCACCTCCCTGCCTACCCAGTTCAGGTAAGAAAACTGAGATGTTGCTGAAATCCGTCTTCTCCCACCAGCATACACGGAAGTCCGGCTCATGAGAAATGGCACCTCTCAGTGTGCGGGGCGAGTGGAGATGAATATTTCTGGAGGATGGAGAACACTCTGTGCCTCCCACTGGACCATGGCCAATGCCAATGTTGTGTGTCGTCAGCTCGGCTGTGGAGTCGCCCTCTCCACCCCCAAGGGAGCAGAGGGAGGTGATCAGATGTGGAAAGCCCGATTTCGCTGTTCTGGGGCTGAGTCCTTCTTGTGGCATTGCCCTGTGACTGCCCTGGGTGTTCCTGACTGTGCCCATGGAAACACAGCCTCTGTGATCTGCTCAGGTAAGAGAGGGAAGGGCTAACTGGTACTCAGGATGCTCCTGGAGGGGAATGTCCCTAAGGGCAAAGAGTGCTGGAAAACTGGCTTCAAAATAAGATATGTCGTGGTGATATATGGTTCTTCTGATTGCTCATTTCTTCTTAAGTTCAGGCCAAGTTGTGTTCTGAGTTTAATGTATTTAAAAAATATTATTATTTGTGTATAATCACAGAAAACCATGTAGAAACAATAAATGTATACCTCAGTCATGTATTCCAACCCAGAGCAACAAAAAGAACATTCAGAGCACTGCAGAAGTCACTCTTCCTTCCAGTAACTATGCCCTCCCTCCTCTCCAACGAAAACCACTTACCTGACTTGTACTAATGAGACTATTTTATCAATTCTTGAACTCTATATAAAATCAAGCAGTGTGTTTCCTTTTGTGTCTAACTTCATCAACTCAGAATTATGTTTAGGATTTACTCATAATGTTGTTTGTCGCAGCACTTTATTCATTTTTTGTCACTGGATAATATGCCTTTGAATGATCACATGACCATGCCCTGATCCAGTTGACTAATGGTAGAGAATTGAGTTTGTTTCCAGTTCTTGACTATTGCAAATATGATGCTATAAATTACCGTGACAATGACTTTTGGCACAAATATATGTTACTATTTTTGTGTTGTTTAACCCTTGGCCTTTTATTTTCATTTTCTGTATTGTATGATGTTCTATGATGAGCCAAATTCTTAATCTTAAGGAAATATAACTTACCCACGTCTTCCTGTACATTTAGTGTTTCTTATATCCCTTTCTTTTTTTTTTTTTTTTTTTTTTTTTTGTCTTTTGTCTTTTTGCTGTTGTTGTTGTTGTTGCTATTTCTTGGGCCGCTCCCACGGCATATGGAGGTTCCCAGGCTAGGGGTTGAATCGGAGCTGTAGCCACCGGCCTACGCCAGAGCCACAGCAACGTGGGATCCGAGCCGCGTCTGCAACCTACACCACAGCTCACGGCAACGCCGGATCGTTAACCCGCTGAGCAAGGGCAGGGACCGAACCCACAACCTCATGGTTCCTAGTCGGATTCGTTAACCACTGCGCCACGACGGGAACTCCCCTTATATCCCTTTCAAAAGAACTTTGCCTACTCCAAGATCATAGAAACATTCTCCAAAAGGTTCTTATAGTTTAATTCTTTCTTACGTGTAATTATATATTCCTTCTGAAATTTATTTATCTATAAGATAAGGTTTAAGTTTCATGTAGATATCCAGATGAGACTTTTTCTGAAAAGACTCTTCTCTCCAAGGCATTGCCAACTCTGTCATAAGCAGAGTGCATGTATGGTTGAGTCATTTTTTTAGATCTTCTATTCTATTCCATTGTATCATTTGTTTATCTTAGCACCAATACTACATTTTCTTAATTATTGTAACATTATAGTAAGTCTGGGTAATTTTAATTTACAGGAGTTGCTTTACATCAATTCATCTTTGTTGCTTTTCTTGCCAGCTGTGTTAGTCCCCTTATTTAATCATTCCTGGTGTAAAACCTGCTTTTAAAAAATGTGTGGCGTTTTCAGGAGCAGAACTCTTCATGGAGAAGGTGAACTCTAAAATTACAATAATTTTATTGCTATGTTACAGCTTTCATCTCAGACCCCATCCCTGAGTTGTTACTTAGTTTAATTCAGTGTCCTGTACTCCAACCCCACCAACCCTCTGTTCATTGCTGTTTCTGCAGGAAATCAGACCCAGGTGCTGCCTCAGTGCAATGACTCCCTGTCTGAACCAGCAGGCCCTGCAGCCTCAGAGGAGAGCACCGCCAACTGCTCAGGTGGGGGTCAGGGGTCGCATAGGACCAGAAAACACTTCCCCTTCCCTGTGTAAATGCCCCACCTGTTTTTCTGGCTCTCTCTCCTCAGACAGCAGACAGCTGCGCCTGGTGGATGGAGGGAGTTACTGCTCAGGGAGAGTGGAGATCCTTCACCAGGGCTCCTGGGGCACCATCTGTGATGACAGCTGGGACCTGGACGATGCGCACGTGGTGTGCAAACAGCTAGGCTGTGGAGAAGCCCTCAGTGCCCCAGGGTCTGCTCACTTTGGGGCGGGCTCAGGCCACATTTGGCTGGATGACGTGAACTGCACAGGAAAGGAGTCCCACGTGTGGCAGTGCCCTTTCGGGGGCTGGGGGCGGCACGACTGCAGACACAAGGAGGATGCAGGGGTCATCTGCTCAGGTCCTTGCCACAAATTGTCCACAGGCTGGGGGTGGGGCGGGGGCTCTGGAAGTCAGAGTCTGAGCCATCAGGGAGAGTTACCTCGCAGGCAGCCTGTCTTTCTAGCAGATGTAAGGATTGAATGCTTTCACTTGCTCCTGCAGCAGTTGAGGTTTATCAGCAATACCCCCTGGCAGAACCATTTGTTACAGTTTCCACTTGAAAGTAGGCTTACTCTTCAGTCCTGCCTGGTACAAAAATCTTACACCCACTGCACTAGTTTCTATTTGCTTCTGTAATAAATTACTACATAGTGGTTTAAAACAACAGATTTTTATTGCCTTCCAGTTCTGTAGATTAGAGTCCAACAGGGATCTCACTGGGCTAAAATCAAGGTTTCAACAGGGCTGCATCCTTTCTGAGGCTCTGCGGAAGAATTCATTTCTTGTCTTTTCAAACTTCTAGACACTGCTTGTATTCCTTGCTCACTGCCTCCTTCATTCATCACCAGGCCAGCAATGTTGCACATCTCTAACCATTATTCATTGTCACAGTGCCCTCTGACCAGAGCTAGTATGAGTATTCCACTTTTATGACAGTGGGTGTAAGGATGTGATTAGACCAGCCCCGCCTGGTCAGTCCACAATATTTCAGCTTAATCTCACATCTCAAGGTTCTATCTTAATCACATCATTAAAGTCTCCTAGGCCAAGTCATACTTTCACAGGTTCCGGGGATTATTCTACCTACCACACTGTGTGCTATCCATATCCCTTTCACAAAGATTTTAGAGGTTTTACTTAAAAGAGACACATGCACCCGCATGTTCATTGCAGCACTATTCACAATAGCCAGGACATGGAAACAACCCAAATGTCAATCAACAGATGATTGGATTAGGAAGATGTGGTTTATATACACAATGGAATATTACTCAGCCATAAAAAAGAATGACATAATGCCATTTGCAGCAACATGGATGGAACTAGAGAATCTCATCCTGAGTGAAATGAGCCAGAAAGACAAAGACAAATACCATATGATATCCCTTATAACTGGAATCTAATATCCAGCACAAATGAATATCTCCACAGGAAAGAAAATCATGGACTTGGAGAATAGACTTGTGGCTGCCTGTTGAGAGAGGGAGGGAGTGGGAGGGATTGGGAGCTTGGGGTTATCAGACACAACTTAGAATAAATTTACAAGGAGATCCTACTGAGTAGCATTGAGAACTACGTCTAGATACTCATGTTGCAACAGAACAAAGGGTGGGCAAAAAAAAAAAAAAAACCATACACATGTAAGGATAACTTTATCCCCTTGCTGTACAGTGGGAAAATAAAGAAAAAAAAAGATTTTAGAGGTTTTATCAGGAAGCAGGATTCACTGCCCACTCCTGCAGGTGCCCAGGTAGGTGTTCCTCTTGGTTCATATTTCACTACATCACTGTGGTAGAAGTAGAAAGACAGACAGATATGGAAAAAGTCACATAAAAGAGAGACAGAGTTCAGTCTTGTCTCCCAGTGGGCATCTCCTCAGCTGGTTGGGGATGAGTGTTCACAATTTCTGGGAGAGAAGAAAACCCCGAGCTTTGAGTGGAGGGCTCACTGTGTCGTGGTCCCCCCTTTTCATTGCAGAGTCCCTGGCCCTCAGGATGGTGAGCGAGGACCAGGAGTGTGCCGGGTGGCTGGAAGTTTTCTACAACGGGACCTGGGGCGGTGTCTGCCGCAGCCCCATGGAAGACATCACCTTGTCCATCATCTGCGGGCAGCTTGGCTGTGGGGACAGTGGAACCCTCAACTCTTCGGTGGCTTTTAGGGAAGGTTCTAGACCCCGGTGGGTAGATTTAATCCAGTGTCGGAAAACTGATCGCTCTCTCTGGGAGTGTCCTTCTGACCCTTGGAATTACAATTCGTGCTATCCAAAGGAGGAAGCCTATGTCTCCTGTGCAGGTGACTTACTGTCCGTTTCTGTGTGTCCGTCTGAACCCTGTAGTATGTTGTTAGTGAGATTTCATATTTTTAAATGTAAGCGATGAGTTTAAATCAAGTCTACAAAATGAAGTTTGGATGGAGCTCGTTTAATCCACAAATTCATTATAATTGATATATAATTCACATAACATTGGTTTCAGCTGTACTTCATAACACTTGTATATCTGGATGTATTGGGAAATGATATCCATCACCATAGTTACAATTTTTTTAAGATGAGACCGTTAAGATGTATTTTCTTACCTACTTTGAAACACACAATATAGTATTAGCTTAGTCACACGCTATACATCACATTCCCATAACTTATTTATCTTATAGCTGTAATTGTGTATCTTTTGACTGCCTTTACCCATTTATCCCACAGGACCTACCCACCTTTGGCAACCACCAAAATTTTCTCTGCATCTCTGAATTTACTTGTTTATTTTTTTGAGAATGCCCATGCAAGTGAGCTCATGTGGTATTTGTCTTTCTCTGACTGGCTTATTTCACTTAGCGTATTGCCCTTGAATTCCTTCTATGTTGTTGCAAATAAGATTTTCTTTTCTTTCTTTATTTCTTTCTTTATTTATTTTGTCTTTTTATGGCCATAGCAGCGGCTTATGGAGGTTCCCAGGCTAGGGGTCTAATCAGAGTTACAGCTGCTGGCCTACACCAGAGCCACAGCAAGGCCAGATCCAAGCCACATCTACAACCTACACCACAGCTCACAGCAAGGCCAGATCCACAACCCACTGATCCAGGCCAGGGATTGAACCTGCAACTTCATTGTTCCTACTCGGATTTGTTTCCGCTGTGCCACGACGGGACCTCCAGATTAGGATGAATTTAAAGGAATTATATTTCACTGGATTTTGTTTGTTCAGTAAATATTTATCAAACCCACACCACTGTATTTAAAGGAGTTCTCCATACATATTGAATGTGGGCATCCAATGTGCACAGTCTTGAAAAACAAAGTGAATAAGATTTGAAAAGTCTTTCCACTAGTAGAGCTTTCATGGGAGGTGTAAGTGTGTGTGTAGATATATTTGTAGGTGTCTATATGTGCATTTGTTCTGGGATATGGAGACTGATAAACCAGTAAATAAAAAAATATTTCAGCTTATGAAGGATCAAGTGAAAGTCTGAGCCCATTAGATTATGAAGCCTGTGTTTTCATTTGTCATTTGCACTGAGCCAAATGTCATAGATAACTTTGTTTGGGGGACAAGACAACCCCAGCTGTCCCTGACTCAGGACGTCCCTCTCCTTCGCTTCTGCAGGAAGGAGACCCAAGAGCTGTCCAGCTGCTGCGCCCTGCACAGGTATGTCAGCCCCTCCAGCCTCCCCTGTGCCTCCCAGGGGCTCCCTCCTTCCCACCAGGGGCAGTCACAGGAGGGGCTGCTGCCTTTTCAGACAAAGAGAAGCTGCGACTCAGGGGAGGAAACAGCCTGTGCTCAGGGCGAGTGGAGGTGTGGCACAGCGGCTCCTGGGGCACAGTGTGTGATGACTCCTGGAGCCTGGCAGAGGCCGAGGTGGTGTGTCAGCAGCTGGGCTGTGGCCATGCCCTGGAAGCCCTGCGGGATGCGGCATTTGGCCCTGGAAGTGGGAGCATCTGGCTGGACGAGGTGCAGTGCAGGGGCAGGGAGTCCTCCCTGTGGGACTGTGCTGCGGGGCCCTGGGGGCAGAGCGACTGCAAGCACGAGGAGGACGCTGGAGTGAGATGCTCTGGTGAGTGGAGGACCAGCTGAGGGGCTAGGACTGAAGGACATGAAAGTTTGTGTCCCGAAACCTTCTCTGGAGTAATCAGTTGTTTGGCGCTCTGGCTCCAGGAGAGGTTACTGCCTGATCTCCTGGAACCTGAAACAGTTCAATGTGCCAGGGATGGTAAGAGTAACCCTATGGCTTTCTCAGGCCAACTCAATATAATGATGTATTCTTTTTCACTTCTCTCCAGGCGAGAGGACAACAGTTCCCCCGACTCGTGGAAGTAAGTGGTTCTGTGGCTCTGAGCCATGTGTTAGAGGAGACTCCCATATTTTCAAGGAACTCCACTGTACATGTATTTTTGAGCAAATTTCCGTGTCAGTCAGAAAAGCCTAAAGATCAGATGTTTATATTCCTACTAAGTAGTGGCAGCTGTAATGTCCAGAGCTTCACCAGCTTTAATTGAACAAAAACCCTTCAGAAGCAGATCCAGAAGACAGTTGGCACAGCTCAGGCAAGGACCTGGATCAGTCTCACCTTGGGGATCAGACAGACCCATTGTATCTGAGTGGTGACTTCAGTCTTGAGGATTCAGAAGATGACTGGGATAAGGAGGAATTTGGGTGTTCTTCTGGTCTTATAATCCTCCTGAAACCTCATGGCCCTCTGTCCTCAGGCACCACTGCAGGCTCAGCTCCTGTCCTTGGCCTCTTCTCCCTTCCTGGGATCCTCTGTATCATACTGGGGGCCCTTCTCTTCCTGGTCCTCGTTATCCTGGGGATTCAGCTACACAGATGGAGAGCAGAGCACCAAGGTAGGCTGTAGGGATGCTAAATGATCTGGAAAGTAGTGGGAAAGGTATTGATCCAGGTGTGACATCAAGAAAAATACACAAGTATTGGTCTCCATCCTCATTATCTGTCACAATTCCAACTTTTCTAAAATAGACAGAAAAGCTTTGAAAGGATGAATCAAGCCCTGGCCCTGGACTGAATGTCAAATCTCTCAACAATTATAACTTCCTACGTGAACAGGAAGGAGAAATTTCAGTAGAAATTGAGTGTGGAATGTGTGGGATGAAGGTCAGGGTCGGGAAACCCAGTTCTGTTTTAGAAGGCTGATAAAAGAGCCCCGGCACCCCAGAAGAGTTTCCCCAAGTGCATTGGGTCTGTTGGTGAAGGGAACATCTCCAGGGACAGCCTCTAAACTCTTGCTGCTTCCCAGCCTTATCTGCTTTTGAAGATGCTGTCGATGAAGGCTTGTACCAGGAGATTGATGACCTCATAAAACCAGAGAAGGAGGACCTACTGGACAGCCCAGGTGTGTCCCATGCCCTCTGCTCTCTCCATGAGCTAGCTGTGTGTTACCTGTAGCAAGCACAAACCCAAACACTAGCTCAAACTCACACAAGTTGCAAGCCCTTCTCTACAAGGACAAAGCCTCAATATTTCCTCTAAACGATGACGCTGGGCTTCCTGCTATGGGAAATGTTTCTGTTTGTCTGTGATGTTTTTCTCCCTACCAGCAAGCCTGTCTGATGACTCAGTGACTCGGCTGCCATATTACACAGGGGACACTGAGGAGGATGGAGACCCTGAATATGCTCCAGGTAGTAGAGATAGGCCTTCCCTTGGATGGAGGGCATGAGGAGGGGTAATCTTATCTGAGGGAACCCTCCTGTGATTAGAATAGGAAGGATCTCTTCTCACCAGTCCATGATTGCCCACTGTGGACCTCAGTTCTCTGTAGCCACAACTTCTTCTCAGATACAGCCATCATCTAATGTATTAAAGATCCAAAGTCCATGTTTTTTAAACAAAATAAGACTCCACATGGATAAGCTCAAATTTCTCTAGCTAAAGAGAACATTTGTGACCTATGCTTGGACAGAGCAGTACTATGCTATCTGAATTATTTCATGGAGTTTGTGCATATTGAGACAAAACTATTTTTTAAGCCAAACCAAATAATTCTCACTTATTTGAGACAAAACTATTAATATTGATAAGACCTGGAATATATGGAGTGATTGATGCCTGTAGTTATCCACTACTAGAACCTCTTCCTCACAAGGAACCTGAGAAAAGAGCATGTCCCCACCTGGATCTTCTCCAGAGTGTAAAGATGGGTAACTCATGGAGATTAGATTCAACCAAGGACCAGAAGGGTTTGAAACCCAGGCATCCAGAAATTGGGACTGTGGGATATCCTGTCTCTGAGTGACTGATGTCCAGGCTTCCTCTTCCTACCAGCCCTGTTGACTCCCAAAGCTTCAGAAGGCACAGGGACCCCTCATTCTCTTGGTCCAGATTCATCCTCCCCAGTCACTGATGTACACATAAAATATGTGACAACTCTGTGTCATATGCTTGAAAATAGTACCTGAAACTCATGGCACAATAGCTTTTGTTGATGCTTTACAGTGTGAGATGCCATGTTAGAAAACTGCGATTGGCCATGATATATTGAAATATTTTGAAGATTTAAATGATTTCTGAGAACAAGGAGATCAAATAGATGCCTTTGGCACAACCCTGGAATATGGTATCTATATTTATCATCTATTAGAGTCTCTGCATCAGAAGGGGCTTAGGACATCCCTTAGTCCAGCTCTGTCCTTAGAGCCTCGGGGAGAGCATGTCAATGCCACAGGAAATGGTTACGATGATGTTGAAGAGTTACCTGTTCCTGAAATTCCTTTCTCTCCTGGGAGGAGTGAGAATTATTTTTCCACAGAGGATGGAGGTGGTGACAGGTATTCCCAGACAGGTGAGTGGACAGCTCGGTAGGCTGACTTCCTTATCATGGAGGAGATTACTTTTGGCTCATCAATAGTCTGTTTTTACTTACTGTCAGGGTCTCAGTACACACCTATCCCCAGATAAGATCAGCTCTGCCTCACCCTTGTTACATTGTAGCTCATCTCATCTTCTGAGAAGTGTGTTCTCTGTGTCTGTGTCCACCATCAGTTGGATGTGGACAGGTCTGTATGGTTGCAGAGGCTTTCCTCCTATTTTCATACCCCAAACTGATGAATGTTCTGACAGCAAGTTTTGCGGTTCTTTCGTATTGTGAGAAGTACTCTGGAAAGTTCTTTTTTTGATGGTAATTTTTTTAATTGAAGTATACTTTCTCTGGAAAGTTTGTAAATAGGAGTGTCAGTAAAATTTAAGATCTGTAAAAATTTGTTTTGGAAACATTAAACCCAATGTTTAGTGATGATATTTCTCACTCTTTGAGCAGAATTGGCAATGAAAGAGACATAAAATCTCAGCCCTCCAGGGAAACCAAGACACAATTTTCTCTCACTCTTTCAATTGACAAATGAAGACCCTCATCCCCCAGGACAAGGCTTTCTGCTTCTGGGTGAACATGTGGTCCTTGGGGAGCAGGGGTTTTGGAATTTGGTTGAGCTGTCCCCCTTTGGCATCTGACACAGGAAGCAAGTTGCTCTCATCAATACTTATAGGTCAGGCTTGATCTTTTATCAAGGTGCTGAGCAGGGGGCAACTGAGGCACTCTAGTTGGTCATCTCCTGCCTCCATTCCTTATGAAATCAGAGCAGACTGGTGTGGAACAGGCATGCCTGTCTCCTTTCCAACTGGCAAGGTCAAGACAAGACTTTGCATGAGTAGCTGAGAGTGTATGAAGTAGCTTCATCTAGCCTTTCAGAAAAGTGCTGTGTTTCCACAGATATTCTGTAGTCAGTTTGACTAGTCTCCTTCCACCATAGGACTACATCCAGTCTTCTTGTCACCACTCAAACTGGGATTCTCCTTATTGTTTCAGGCATCTCTCTGCAGTCTCCTAGAGAAGCTGTCAACTCTAGCATGGAAGAGAAAGAATCCTCATTGGTCCTGAGACGAGAAGATCCTGGGTATGACGATGTTGATCTTAGCATCATGTCGTGCCACTTTTTGAAGCAAGAGACACTTTGAAGAAACGTCCACAATATTGTTTCTCAAATAAATGAGAGTTTTGTTTTCGTCCTGACTCTAGAGTTTTTACATACGGCACTAATTAAAGAAATTGTTCGTAATGAACACTCTTGAGCTTCACAGACAAAAGTTGTTCTCTTAAGAATCTTGGGGTATTCACCACCGCTGACCTTGGAAAATCATCTTCAAATATACCCCTTTCTCCAAGTGAAACCTCACTTGAGAATCAGTGTTATTCACCTCCCCCACAGACTTCAGTCTTGCCTTCCCTTAGGTACAGAGAAATTCGTGCTTTCTGAAGTAACATTAAACTCTGAAATCTGGTCCTGAACTAGGTGTTTACTCTTAGAGCAAGAAACTCAAAAAAAGCCTAACAATATTTCAAAATATCACACCTATCCTCCACTGAAACCTAGGAGTGAGGTTCAAAGTGAATTGGGTTGATCAGATAGAGGGAAATGGTCGTTGCCCTTCTAATTTTATCAAATTTTTGTATAATAATAATAACACCAAAAACCTGCTGCTACCTAACAATACCTTTTACTCTAACTGCCCTCTGTCTTTTCTAGTTTTTCGACAATATCCTAAATCTCTGCCCTTTCTATCAAATTGCACCTTCTATTCTTTGTAACTTCTGTCATTTCCCATCCTTTCCATTAGTATGTATTTTCCATTCCCTTCTCTGGCTCTTTGTGTGGAGCTACTCAACACCTCTAAACCCCCATTCGTGTAAAAATTTTAAGTGGTTGTGTTTACTTTGAACTCTTCCCACCCCAAACTATCCTCACATATTTCCTAGAGTTGTATCAAGACTGAGAGATAGCTGGGGAGCCAGGGACGAATAAGCCAAACAATGCTATTCTCCTTCCCCAAACCATTCTCAGACTCAAGTTTACCAAAATCAACCATTTATAACAATTATCTGAATCAAGAGACATAACTAGTCAATCACCTGGAAAGAACTCCAAGAGTTCAACGGCCACACTATAAGGTAAGTACGTTTTGTTTTGAAGGAACCGTCTCTTTTCCAGAGTGGCTCTATTCCCACCAGCAATATAGGAGAGATCTAGTTTCTCTGCATCTTCATCAGGATTTGGTATGACCACTACTGTTTAGTAAAGCAGCTCTAATGGGTGCATTGACTCAGTCTATGCCTTTTAATTAGAGGGTTTGGTCCACTTACACCTGATGTAATGATAATATAAGTGGATTGAGTTCTACCATTTTACCCTTTCCCTCCTGTTTCTTTTGGTCCTCTTGTTCTACTTTCTTTTAAGTAATTGAATACATGCAACATTCTGCTTTAATTCCTCTGTTAGCCTTTTAGATGTATTCCCTAGCATTTTTTTTAGCAGTTATTCTAGGCATTGTAACATGCACCATTATGTCCTGAGTCTCCTCTAGCTTCTACCTAAATTAAGTTCCTGTGAAGTATCTTCAAATTGTTGTGATTTACTTTTTTAATTACTCAATGAATTTTATTACATTTATAGTTGTACAATGATCATCACACCCTGATTTTATAGCATTTCCATCCCCAAACCCCCAGCGCATCCCCCCACTCCCCCCAACCGGTCTCCCTTGGAAACCGTAAGCTTTTCAGAGTCTGTGAGTCAGTGTCTGTTCTGCAAAGAGGTTCATTGTGTCCTTTTTTGAAGAGTCCACATGTAAGTGATAGCATTTGATGGTGCTGTCTCATTGTCTGACTGACTTCACTTAGCATGATAATTTCTAGGTCCCTCCATGTTGCTGCAAATGCTGTTATTTCTCTCCTTTTACTGGCTGAGTAATATCCCATTGTGTATATGTACCATGTCTTCTTTATCCACTCCTCTGTCAATGGACATTTAGGTTGTTTCCATGTCTTGACTGTTGTATATAGTGCTGCAATGAACATTGCAGCTCATGTACCTTTTCAAGTCATGGTTTTCTCTGGATCAAAGGGTAATTCTATTTTTAGTTTTCTGAGGAATCTTCATACTGTTTTCCACAGTGGTTACACCAGTTTACATTCCCACCAACAGTGTAATAGCGTTTCCTTTTCTCCACACCCTCTGCAGCATTTATTGTTTGTAGACTTTTTGATGATGGCCATTCTGGCCGGTGGTACCTCATAGAGGGTTGGATTTGCATTTCTCTAATTATGGGTGATGTTGAACATCTTTTCATGTGTTTTTTGGCCATCTATATGTCTTCTTCGGAAAATTGTCTGTTTAGATCTTCTGCCCATTTTTTGATGGGGTTGCGGTTGTTTTGTTGTTGTTGTTATTGAGCTTCAGAAGGTGTTTCAAATTTTGGAGTTTAATCCCTTGTCAGTTGCTTCATTTGCAAAGATTTTCTCCCATTCTGTGAGTTGTCTTTTTGTTTTGTTTAGTGTTTCCTTTTCTGTGCAGAAACTTTTAAATTTAATTACGTCCCATTTGTTTATTTTTGTTTTTATTGTCATTACTCTAGGAGGTAGATCTGAGAAAATATTGCTGTGTTTATGTCGGAGAGCATTTTGCCTACGTTTTCCACTAAGCGTTTTATATTTAGGTCTTGAATCCATTTTGAGTTCATTTTTGTGCATGGTGTTAGGAAGGGTTCTACCTTCATTCTTTTCCATGTGGCTGTCCAGTCTTCCAAGCACCACTTATTGAAGGGACTGTCTTTTCTCCATTGGATGTTCCTGCCTCCTTTTTCATAGGTTAGTTGACTGTAGGTGCGTGGGTTTAATTCTGGGCTTTCTATCCTATTCCACTGATCTATATTTCTGTCTTTGTGCCCGTACCACATGGTTTTGATGACTGTAGCTTTGTAGTATAATCTGAAGTCAGGGAGCCTGATTCCTCCAGCTCCAGTTTTCTTTCTCAGGATGGCTTTGGCTGTTCTGGGTCCTTCGTGCTTCCAAACAAACTTTAAGATATGTTGTCCTAGTTCTGTGAAATATGTCCTTGGTACTTTGATAGGGATTGCATTGAATCTGTAGATGGCCTTGGGTAGTAGAGTCATTTTGATAATATTGACTCTTCCAATCCAAGAGCATGGTATAGCTTTCTATCTGTTTGTGTCATCTTTGATTGACTTCTTCAGTATCTTACTAACTTCGGCGTACAGGTCTTTTGTCTCTTTAGGTGGGTTTATTCCTAAGCATTTTATTCTTGTTGATGTGATGGTAAATGGGGTTGTTTCCCTAATTTCTCATTCTGCTCTTTCGTTGTTAGTATGTAGAAATACAGCCGATTTCTCTGTATTAATTTTGTTTCCTATGACTTTGCCAAGTTCATGGAAGAGCTCTAACAGTTTTCTGGTGGAGTCTTTAGGATTCTCTAGGTATGCTATCATGTCATCTGCAAATAGTGATAGTTTTACTTCTTCCTTTCCAATTTGGATTCCAATTGTCTCTTTTTCTCCTCTGATTGCTGTGGCTGGGGCTGCCAAAACTATGTTGAATAGTAGCAGCAAGAGCGGACATCCTTGTCTTGTTCCCTATCTCAACAGGAATTCTTTCAGCTTTTCACCATTGAGGATGTTGTTAGCTCTGGGTTTGTCATATATGCCTTTATTATGTCGAGGTAGCTTCCATCTATGCCCACATGCTGAAGGCGTTCTATCAGAAATGGGTGTTGGATTTTGTCAAAGGCTTTTTCTGCATCTATTGAGAGGATCATATGGTTTTTATTCTTCAGTTTGTTAATGTGGGGAATCACACTGATTGATTGGCTGATATTGAAGAATCCTTACATCCCTGGGATAAACCCCACTTATCATAAGGTACAATCCTTTTAATGTATTGTTGGATTTGGTTTGCTGGTATTTTGTTGAGGATTTTTGCATCTATGTTCTCTCAGGGACATTGGCCTGTAATTTTCGTTTTTTGTGGTATCTTTGTCTGGTTTTGGTAGCAAGGTGATAGTGACCTCATGGAATGACTTTGGGAGTGTTCCTTCCTCAATAGTTCCAAACTATTGTTTGGAATGTTTCAGAAGGAGAGGTGTTAGGTCTTCTCTAAATGTTTGATAGAATTCGCCTGTGAAGCCATCTGGTCCTGGACTTTTATTTGTTGGTAGTTTTTTCATCACCGTTTCAATTTCAGTACTTGTGATTTGTCCATTCATCTTTTCTATTTCATCTTGGTTTAGTCCTGGAAGATGGTACTTTTCTAGGAATTTGTCCTTTTCTTCTATGTCGTCCGTTTTATTGGCATATACTTGCATATAGTAGTCTCTTTTGATCCTTTGCATTTCTGTGGTGTCTGTTGTACCTTCTCCTTTTTCATTTCTAATTTTATTGATTTGAGTCCTCTCTCTTGTTTTCTTCTTAAGTCTGGCTAAGGTTTTTTTTTTTTTTAATCAATTTTGTTGATCTTTTCAAAGAACCAGCTTTTGTTTCACTGATCCTTTCTACGGTTTTTTTGTTTCTGTTTCATTGATTTCTGCTCTGATCTATATGATTTCTTTCCTTCTGCTAACTTTCAGTCTTCTCTGTTCTTCTCTCTCTAGGTGCTTTAGATGAAAGTTAGGTGGTTTATTTGAGCTTTCTTGTTTCCTGAGGTGGGTTTGAATTGCTGTACACTTCCCTCTTAGAACTGCTTTTGCCGCATCCCATAGGTTTTGGAGTGTTTTGTCTTTCTTGTCATTTGCTTCTAGGTATTTTTTAATTTCCCCTCTGATTTCTTCAGTGATGCATTGGTTGTTTAGTAGCATGTTGTTCAGTCTCCACGTGTTTGTGTTTTTTGCAGTTTTTTTCTTTTTGTTGATTTCCAGTCATATAGCATTGTGGTCAGAAAAGATGCTTGATATGATTTCAATTTTCTTAAAGTTACTGAGATGGGATCGATGTGATCAATCCTAGAGAAATTTCCATGTGCATTTGAGAAGACTGTGTATTCTGTTGCTTTTGGATAGACTGTCCTATAAATATCTATTAAGTCCATCTGGTCTAATGCTTCATTTAGGGCCCTTTTTCCTTGTTGATTTTCTGTCTGGATGATCTGTCTATTACTGTAAGTGGGGTGTAAAGATCCCCCACTATGACTGTGTTATTGTCAATTTCTCCTTTTAAGGTTGTTTGCTGTTGCCTTATATATTAAGGTGATCCTATGTTGAGTGCATATAGATTTACAATTGGTGCATATTCTTCCTGGATTGATCCTTTGATCATTATGTACTGTTCTTCTTTGTCTCTTATAATATTCTTTATTTTAAGGTCTATTTAGTCTGATATAAATATTGCTACTCCAGCTTTTTTAAAATATATATCTGTTTGCATGGAATATTTTCTTCCGGCCTCTCACGTTCCTATTTGTATGTGTCCCTAGAAGTGAAGTGGGTCACCTGAAGACAGCATATACATGGGCCTGTTTTTGTATCCATTCAGCCAGTCTATGTCTTTTGGTTAGGGCATTTAGTCTATTTGCATTTAAGGTAATTATTGATATGTATGTTCTTATTGCCTGTTTATTAACTGTTTTGGATTTGTTTTGCTTGCGCTTTTTTCTTCCCTTTCTTTCTGTTCTCTCCTCTTGTGGTTTGATAACTATCTTTAGTGTTGTATTTGAGTTGATTTTTCTCATTTGTGTGTATCAGTTGTAGATTTTTGGTTTGCAGTTCCCTCAAGTTTTGATATAGGAGCTATATGTACATACGAGATTGTTTTAAGTTGTTGGTCTCTTAAGTGCAAGTGCATCCCCAGTGTCCTGCATTCGTACCCTCCTTTCCTCATGATTTCTGGTTTTGGTCGCATATTTGTGCATGGGTGATTTCCTACATTTCCTGTGCATATGCCTTTACTGGTGATCCTTGTCATTTGAGGTGTTTTTGTTTCTGGTTGTAGCCTTTTCTTTTCTGCCAAGAGAAGTTCCTTTAGTATTTGTTGTAAAGCTGGTTTAAGGTTTCTGAATTCTCTTAGCTTTTGCTTGTCTGTAAAGCTTTTGACTTCTCCTTCAAATCTGAATGAAAGCCTGGCTGGGGAAAGTAATCTGGGTTGGAGGTTTTTTCCTTTCATCACTTTAAGTATATCATGCCACTCCCTCTGGCCTACAGAGATTCTGCTGAAAAATCTGCTGACAAACTTATTGGGGTTTCCTTGTGTGTTATTTGTTTCTTTTCCCTAGCTGCTTTTGGTATTTTCTCTTTGTCTGTAATCTTTTTTTTTTTTTTTTTTTCAATTTTATTTTCCCACTGTACAGCAAGGGGGTCAGGTTATCCTTAGATGTATACATTGCAATTACAGTTTTTCCCCCCACCCTTTCTTCTGTTGCAACATGAGTACCTAGACATAGTTCTCAATGCTATTCAGCAGGATCTCCTTGTAAATCTATTCTAGGTTGTGTCTGATAAGCCCAAGCTCCCGATCCCTCCCACTCCCTCCCCCTCCCTTTGATCTTGGTCAGTTTGATTAAGATCTCTCTCAGGGCGTTCCTCCTTGGGTTTATTTTACATGGTACTTGTTGCTTCCTGGATTTCAGCAAGTGCTTCCTTTCCCATGTTAAGGACATTTTTGGCTATTGTCTCTTCAAATATTTTTTCTGTCCTTTTCGCTCTCTCTTCTCCTTCTGGCACCACTATAGTACAGTTATTGGTGCATTTAACATCGTCCCAGATTTCCCGTAGATTGTCTTCAGTTCTTTTCAGTCTTTTTTCTCTTTTCTGTTCTGCATCAGTAGTTTCCACTAGGCTGTCCTCCCCCTCACTTATTTGTTCTACTGCCACCTGTAGTCTGCTGTTGCTTGCTTCTAATGAATTTTTCATTTCCGTTATTTTATGTTGCATCTCTGCTTGCTTACGTTTTCAATCTCCTATTTCTCTGCTCACCATTTGCTGTAAATTATCAATCTTCGCCTCCAGTCTATTTCCAATGTCCTGCATCATCTTCACTATTATCGTTCTAAAGGCTTTTTCCTGGAGGCTGATACTCTCCAGATCACTTAGCTGTCTTTCTGTTTTGTTTCGTTTTTCCTTGCTCCCTTACCTGAGTTATAGCTTTCTGCATTTTCATTTTTTAGGTTTTTGGTGTGATCTCCTTTTTGCAGACAATAGAGTTGTAGCCTCTCTTCCTTCTGATGTCTGCCCCGATTGTGGCTAAAGATGGTAAGGGTGGCTTGCTCTAGTCTTCCTGATGGGAAGGTGGATCTGATTCTTATCCCTCTGGTGGGTGGGCCTTTGTCTCCTGGTGAGATTAGAGGCAGCCTGATTACTGATGGGTGGGGCTGTGATCCCACCTGGATGATCCTTTGGCCTGGGCCTTCTCAGCACTGATGGGTCAAGCCAGATTTTCCCAAAATGTCCACTTCTAGAGGAACACACACTGATGAAATATTCCAGAAACATCTCCTCCCATCTTCTTCCCCCACAGCAAGCCACAGACACCCCCCATTTTCCCAGGAGATCCTCCAAGCACTGCAGTGAGGTCCAACCCAGATTCCTATGGAGTCCCTGGGACCCAGGGCACATGAAAAACCGTGTGCCTCTTTCAAGAATGAGGTCTCTGTTTCCCCCAGTCCCATGGAGCTCCTGCGCACACGCCCCACTGGCCTTCAACGCCAGATTCTCCAGGGGCTCTTGCTCCCAATGCCAGATCCCAGGCATGGGGACCTGATATGGGGCTCAGTACTCTCACTCCTGTAGGTGAGTCTCCGTGATACAGGTACTTTTCTGTCCGTGGACTGCCCACCCGGTGGGCATGGGGTTGCTTATGTGATTTCTATTTCTTCCTAGAGTTCATTGGTGTTATCTTTGTCAGACATGATCAAACCCAAGTTTGCCATTTCCAGAATCCCCAACCATGATTTTCAATTGCTGTTCCTTTAGATCCACTTACTCTCTCAAAGCTACAGCAGTAAACAAGTAAAGGCATTAGCATTCAATAAAGTCTGGAGTTTCCGAGCTTCTTATACCCTGAATTTACATAAATGTGGCAAGATGTGCCTCCTTTAGCTTCACAAAAACTCAATTCATCCTTCTAAATACTTAAGAAAATTCATGCAAAACGGAGATTCTCAAATATGGACACAAAAGAGAGAGCAATTAAATCAAAAACCTCTACTGAATAACCATTTATGTTGCTGCAAAGAGAACACTAAGACCCACCAAGAATCATTGAAGAGTTGGATAAAGACTATGATTAGGAGTTCCCGTCATGGCGCAGTGATTAACGAATCCGACTAGGAACCATGAGGTTGTGGGTTCAATCCCTGGCCTTGCTCAGGGGGATAAGGATCCAGCGTTGCCGTGACCTGTGGTATAGGTTGCAGACTCGACTTGGGTCCCACGTTGCTGTGGCTCTGGTGTAGGCCGGTGGCTACAGCTCCGATTGGACCCCTAGCCTGGGAACCTCCATATGCCACTGGAGCGGCCCTATAAATGGCAAAAGACAAAAAAAAAAAAACAGAAAGACTATGATTAACAGCAACACATCAGCTGTATGAATGTCTATATCAATAGCATGGCTCTTCTTCTAAGGACAAGTTTGAAATACAAGTTTATGTTTTCTGATCAAAGACTATCCTTAGTTAATTCAATAACTTCCATTCTCCATATAAGACAGGGGCCTTATGTACCAGATAGACTATCCTTAGTCCAAATTCAAACATCACTCTCACTCTTTCATTAACAACTCAGAAACTACGAGTATTACAGCAATAGATCAGGGATCAAGGATATTTGGTGAACAATCATAAACAAATCCCAGAAGGACAGCTGTGAATGATATTATAGTAGGACCTAGCCAGATTTCTTAAAGAAGATCAAATTGGTAGAACATACGTGTGAGCAGCATTTTCCTGCCTTCAACTTGCAGTGAAGAGATAGAGGAGCTGATATAATTCACTTGGAAGGCTATATAATTGGACAACAAATAACAGTGTCTCAAAGAAACAGGAAGAAGTGATGGAGAAGAAAGACTGTATATAAAGATTTGATAACCAACTAGACATGAGAGAAGAGTGACGAGGAGTCTGTATGGCCACAAGGAATAAACAGAAAAAGTAACCTGAGGACGTAGAGACGGAAAAGGAATAGGCAGGTGTGTAGAATTTGATGTTTTATTTGATGTTTTATTTTTAATTTTATTCCATTTTTTATGTATTTCTTAGGCAGGACAAGGAAAGCTGTATCCATTCTCTCCCATGCGCCAACCTCCAACCTTCAGCTTTGAAAATCACACGCTAGTTTGGTGCCTCTCAAGGAAGAGGCTCAGACTAGTTCAGATGAATCTTCAGGGTTACTTACGTCTTTCTCCATGAGCCCATCTTGTCAGGAATGAGGGTGTGAATTTGGACCAAGTTTAGAGTCTCTTGTCTAAGTAAGAGTGACCTGGAGCATCTGTGAGCCTGGGCACAGACATGACTTGAACAGCATTTGGGGGAGATGAGAAAACAGGGCAGTTCACTCACCTTGCCATTTCCTTTGAGAGAACATAGCAATTTGGGATCAATTCACTGAATGCATTTGACATGATGCATTAAATTACCAACAAAGGGAAAAGTACTTTACTCAGAACATTTTACTTTGAGCAGTTTCATTCTAATACAATTATACATCAGCAAAACACTGTTGAAATACAAGCCATTTGAGTATCTGAGTCTTCATCTCATATCATTACAACATCATGGGAAAGCCACCGTGGAGGTGCCAGGGGGACTTAGTTCAACGTCATCATACTCAGGGTCCCCCTTTTCCCTCTGGAGAAGCAAGGGGTTATCTTCTCCTTTCCCAGGATCAGCCGTCTCTCTAGGGAAGTTCAGAGAAGAGCCTGAAATAGTCCAGAGAAGTTTGCTTAGAACCGACACTCAGGGACAGGACAGTGTCCTGTGGTGGAAGCAAGTCTAGCAGGTGGTGATGGCAAAGCATCCTTGGGGACCCAGTAATGCTCAGAGAGGCTCAGACTAATACGTATGAGTTACAGGACGGATGCATCGGGGCTGTCCTATGGGGATCCAACTCATCTGGGTCTCTGGGGCCTCAGTTTACTGTGAAACTTGGCACCACAGGACAGGTCATCTGTGCCCAGGAGCTCTGTGAAGACCTGTTTCCTGGCTTAGACAATCAGCAAGGAGATGGCCCATGAAGGGAAAAATCTCTAGAAGGACTTGAAAACTTTGCTCACAATTGACAGGTCTACCCTGACAAGGACAGGAAGACAGGAAACCACATCTAGAGAAATCTCAGCTCCTCACTGACGATCCAACTCTGCCCTTGGTGGTCTTGACTTGTGTTCCCAGCTGCCCACCAAAACAACCACAGGCTGCTTTCATAGCTGCCCCTTCCCCGGGAATTGTATGGACCTCAGAAGGAGAAATACCCTTCTCTAGAGAAGGAGTGGATTCACTTGGACATTACAGTCTCCGGAGCAAAATAGCCCTAACCCGCCCACAAATCTGAGTCTAAAATCCACCACCAAGGGCTTTATTTTCTAAGGACACAATACAGCATAGACGTTATACCTACTTGGGCTGACATGTGGTCACAGTGCATCTTAAAGTATAAAAATGCTTCACAAATTTCAATATTAAAAGATCTTCTTAAACCTCTAACTGCATTTCATTCATGAGACAACCCCCCCCCCCCCAAAAAAATGTTACCTGAACATGTGTTCCATGTTTGGATTTGGTAAACATAGTCAATTAATCTATAAGTCTTAATGCAAGAACATCGAGGATAAAGCTATGAAGACATTGATGCCCAGTATACAAAGTGATTCCTCCCTCCCAACAAGTCTGACAGCATTACACAAAGGAATGTGGTGGAGGTGATGCTGTCAAGCAGAGGAGGTCATCCAAATTTTGATTCTCCAGGATGGATTGGTATTGAGGAGCTCACATTCATCCTTACGAGACAGAGACCAAAGATGACAGGAGATCAGTCAACCCCACTCACCTGTCTGAGAGGCCCGCATCCCACTCTCCTCTTCTGGAGGCACTTCCCTGGTGCCCTTCGGAGAGGCAGCAGGAGCCCCAGGCACGGGTACCTCTTCAGCATCATCATAACCCTCACTGGGGGCATCAATCCCCTGGGCTGAGGGTTCTAAGGGCATACAGGGGGGTCAGATGAGAGCACAGTAAGTGGGTTTGCCTGGGAAATACTGAAAGTCCATTCTGACCTAGCGTCTCTGACCTGATAAATACAAGCACCATCCACTCATTCACTTCTTCTTTTTATTTCTATTTTTCCTTTTTTTTTTCTTTTAGGGCCACACCTGTGGCATATGGAAGTTCCCAGGCTAGGGGTTGAATAGGAGTGGCAGCTGCTGGCCTACACCACAGCCACAGCAACACCCCTTCCTTAACCCACCAAGTGAGGCCAGGGATCAAACCTGCATCCTCATGAGTACTAGTAGGGTTCATTATCTGATGTATTCCAATGGAAACACCCACCATTCACTTCTTCTTTCAACAGGTTTCTTTTCAAGGCCATAACTTTTATTGTAATGTGCCCATAAAGCAGAAAAATCTGTTGGATTTTTTTCTTGATTAAAACCGCCTGTTTCAAAGTAGCTAGTACATGAATGAGCTCTACTAAAATGTTTTGTCAAATTATGTTTTCCTGATGTTGCTATGTAAGATAATGGCTGCCTGGGAGTTCTCCTGTAGCACAGCAGGTTAAAGATCCAGCATCGTTGCTGCAGTCAGTGGCTTGGGTCACTCCCGTGGTGCAAGTTTGATCCCAGGAACTTCCACAGGTCAAGGACACAGCCAAAAGCAAACAATGTGTGCTTGTTGTGACTGAATGAGGACGGTTTTTGGACACAGAGAGCTCAGCCCCTACAAGAGACTTCACAAAACAGCCAGAGAAGGGGAGGCTGGACCCCATCTGGAGACAAGAGGTCCCCTAATCCCAGTCAAAGGAGGACTGTTCCCCTTGGGGCCCATCCTTCAGGCGGAATTTCCCTGCCCCCAACACCCAGCCCAGGCACAGCCTCCTCTACCATCTGGAGCAGATTTGGAGTCTCTGCTCTCTTCACCTTCCCCGGTGTAATACGGCAGTTTCGTCACTGAGTCATCTGACAGGAACCCTAAGGTGGAGAAAATCATCATAAAGGAACAGAACAGACCTTCCCACTCCCATAGGAGCCTCAAGGCTGAGAGGAAATGCTGGGACAGGCTTGGTTCCTGGAATGTGAAGGGAGCTAAGAACACACAGGTGCTCTGGAGAGCCCCATCTTGCTGCCTTTGAGGCACAGGGCCGCCTCCGTGAGCCTGGGGCAGATGTGGGGTCTGCGGTTGATGAGAAGACTAGGCTGACCACCAGGGGTCCCAGGAGGGCAAGGCAGAGACACACACCTGTGCTTCCCAGCAGATCTTCCTTTGGTATTCCAAGGTTATCAATCTCCTCATACACGGCCTCATCGACAGCACCTTTGTAATCAGATAAGACTGAGAACATTACCAGGAGATCAGACATTACTACTCTTGACACCCTCAACCAGCAGGCTACCTCTCCATCTCCCCGATGCTCACACATGGAAACACCTTAGGGCTGTTGTGAATTCTGTATAGTTCACACCTCAGGAAACATGTCGGCACCTCTGCCCTTGCCTGACCCTAAATCCACATCTCAGTCCTGACTCTCTCTTCTCTCACACAAGAGACCATGACTTATGTGTGCTCACGCCCCAATCCTAGGAACCTCTGTCTATTCAGCCCTTAGAGTTTAGCATGGAGCAGATGGAGTTTTGCAGACTAATGGGGTAAAAACAGAGAACTCACCGATTTTTCCCCTCTTCACACTCAGCCCCATTTACCGCCTCCACATACTCTCCCTGTTACCCAGTTCTCTCAACAGCCCACCTCTGTGCTTTGCCCTCCATCTGAGCAGCTGAGCCACCAGGATGATGAGGACCAGGAGGAGAAGGGCCCCCAGGATGAAGCAGAGGATCTCAGGCAGGGAGAAGATGCCAGGATTTAAGTCTGGTCTGGTCCCTAAGAAGAACAAGGCAAGAGGGTTTGGACAAGGTCATGGGCACAGGGAAACTCCCTGCTAGCATTTCCACAGAGCTCTGGACAATGAAGTCCCAGCCTCTGACACAACTAAACCCACTGTGACTGGGCTCCATCAGTGTCCTATCCTGAGATAATTGGCTGTGATTATCCTGGTTCTTCCCTGCTGAGACAGCCTCTGAGTACCAGGCTCATGATTTCATCCCTTCCCCTTGGGCTTCACGAGTCCAGAGCATCAAACAAGTCCTCGGACTGGCACCTTGCTGTTGAGGAGGAACACTCATGGGCAGGTAGGAAAGCCTTAGAACCCACAGCTCAGCAACCAGCCCTCCTTGACCAGGTGCATGAGAAATTTCTGGCCCCACGGAAATTTCCCCCATGGAAATTCCCCAAGGAAAATGTCTGCTCCCTCCCCACCAGCCAGTGGCTCCTCAGTATCTTTTCTCTTACGAGTTGACTAATTTTGCCAGAGAGTCTACAGAATAGGTCCCAAGAATCTGAATATCCTCCTCTATCCATGGGTGTTTCTGTGTGCCTACTCTAGTGGGGAGAAATATAATTCTTTAACCTAGAGAAAAAGAAAAGTAGGAGTTTGGAGCACAGGACGCAGGGTAGCCCGTTTTCCCTCCCTGAGTCCTGAAGTCACCCCTCAGTTACCAAAACCTGCTGAGTCCTCCCAGCTCCCCCTCTCCCAGGTCCAGAGCTACAGCACCAAGATGCTTTCTGAACAATCTCCCCATCAAACCCCTGCCATGCCCATGGACCCATCATTGCCCCAACTCACCCAAACTGGATCCCTAGCCCCCCACACTCACCAGAGCACCTCACTCCAGCGTCCTCCTCATGCTTGCAGTCGCTCTGCCCCCAGGGCCCCGCAGCACAGTCCCACAGGGAGGACTCCCTGCCCCTGCACTGCACCTCGTCCAGCCAGATGCTCCCACTTCCAGGGCCAAATGCCGCATCCCGCAGGGCTTCCAGGGCATGGCCACAGCCCAGCTGCTGACACACCACCTCGGCCTCTGCCAGGCTCCAGGAGTCATCACACACTGTGCCCCAGGAGCCACTGTGCCACACCTCCACTCGCCCTGAGCAGTTGTTCCCTGAGGTGTCTCCTCCCCTGAGTCGCAGCTTCTCTTTGTCTGAAAAGGCAGCAGCCCCTCCTGTCACTGCCCCTGGTGGGAAGGAGGGAGCCCCTGGGAGGCACAGGGGAGGCTGGAGGGCCTGACATACCTGTGCAGGGCGCAGCAGCTGGACAGCTCTTGGGTCTCCTTTCTGTAGAAGCAAATGATGCCTTGTCACTTACACATGCCACAGGCATAGCCAAAAACAAAAACAGCAACAAAAATGGGGATCCTTTTTTTTTTTTTTTTAAGGAATGGAACTCGTAGAATTTAGAGAAAGACAGATAAGAGGACAAAAAGCTAGGTTGTAAGTATCCATAAAACTCAAATAAATGTATTGAAAACTCTGTATTAGGAGGACTCATGTGTCTTTTTCAATGAAAGGTCTGTACAGGTGTATGTCCAGGAGTGGGATTGCTGGATCATGTGGTAGTTCTATATTTAGTTTTCTGAGGTAGTTTCATTCTGTTTTCCATAGTGGTTATAGCACTTTACATTCCCACCAACAGTGTAGGAGGGTTCCCTTTTCGGCACACCCTCTCTGGCATTAGCTATTTGTAAACTTATTAATTATTAATTATAGACATTCTGACCGGTGTGAGCTGGTAACTTACCGGAGTTCTGATCTGCACTTTTCTAATAATTAGTGACACTGAGCATTTTTTCATGTGCCTGGTGGCCCTCGCTATGTCTTCTTTGAAGAAATGGCTATTTAGGATTTCAGCCCATTTTTCAACTGGATTGTTTGTTTGCTTTTTTTTTTTTTTTTGCTGTTGAGTTTTATGAGTTGTTTGTATATTCTGGAGATCAAGCCCTTGTCAGTTGCATCATTTGAAAGCGTTTTCCTCCCATTCAATACATTGTCAGAATGAGAAAGGCAAATACCAAATGATATCACTTAAATCTGGAATTGAATATATGACACAAATGACCCTACCTACAGAAAGGAAACAAACTCATGGACATGGAGAACAGACTTGTGGTTACCAAGGGGCAGGGGGAGGGAGAGGGAGGGACTGGGAATTTAGGGTTACTAGTTGCAAAAGATTGCATTTGGAGTGGATAAGCAAAGAGATCCTGCTGTAACACAGGGAACTATACCCAATCTCTTGTGACGGAACATGAAGGAGAGTAATGTGAAAAAAAGAATATATATATATATATATATGTATGTGTATATATATATATATATATATATATGTATAAAACTGGGTCACTTCTTTGGCCAGCAGAAATTGACAGAACATTGTAAATCAACTATAATAATTTTTTTTAAAAAGACATAGATTTTTTAAAAAAGTATGACCGAAAATGAACCCATATAAAAGTATCAAAGGAAAGAAAATAGATATAAATTCAAAGCAATGAGAGAAAACAGATATATACACAGTATTTGTCATAAAAATATCAGAATTGGCATATCCTTTCCATATCATCCTATCAAACTCCTACCATAAGCAGCAAGACATCCCTGAAAACAATGTTAGGAACTCTTTTGGGTGCTTGCTCATGTTCAGAACTGGAGACCTCACTACTTTTCAATTCATTGTATTTGATTTTAGAAAATCTTCATCAGTAACAGGTCTTTCATTTAATATCCCTTCAACTTTCCACAGGAACCAGGAAAAGGGATTAAGGGAGGGAGGCAAGGAAGGGAGTGAGCTTCTGCCTTTGAAATATCTTTTCCCACCCTCTCCCTCTGCTGTGGATTTCAGGCAACACCTAGCATACCTTATATTGTCAAGGGTGTACCTGAATGGGGTGTGTGTGTGTGTGTGTGTGTGTCTGTGTGTGTCTGTGTGTGTGTGTGTGTCTGAGAGAGAGAGGGAAAGGAGAAAGAGGCAGGGAAAAAACTGAACAAAGGGAAAATACTGTGAAACTTCAAAAGAAGGAAGGAAGGAAATGATGGAGGAAAGGAAGAAAAGAGAAAGAAACCAAGAGCAAAACAACTGCCATCCTTATTTCAGACTTTAAATGTCTTAGGATGAGACTTGTGGGCTTTGTAAACTTACTGACCCTGCAGTTCCTATATGAGTTCGCTTTAGTTAACAGTTAGGTTATTTGAAAAATCCAGAATTTTCTATCTAGACATGAAAGTGATTGGAAAAAGTTAGCCACTAGTCCTAGAAAGTAATTTCACAATATATATTAAAGCCTGTGTGTCTATGTACATGTGTATGTATGTACCCTTTGATCTAATAATATAAACATTGGGAGTAATCCTAAGTAATAAACTCAGCAACATAGAGAGATACATGTATCAAAGGCTTACTACAAAATTGTTTGTGGAGGGGAAAAAATTAAAAACAATTAAACTACCAATAAGTAGGCAAATCGTAACATGAACTGGAGTGCCAACCTGTCATGAATAAACTATTATGCCATTGTCCTACAAATGAGTTAGATCTCTCTGGAGGAATGTCCATGATATTTTGTTAAGTGATGAAAAGTGAATTTGACAATAATGTGTATGACATAATCCCAATCTTGTAAATATAAAAAAGCTGCACCATCAACATAAGCTCTTTTATGGGTACATGTGTTTGGATATGTTTATGTGAAAACGGAGGAATTTGAAAAATGACAATATCAGTCCATTAATCTGGTTTACATCAGGAGGATATGAACGGACAAGAGGTCATGGGATGGGCTTCATTTCTTACTACATTCTCTATGTCCTCGCTGTTTACAGTGAGTATAAAGTCTTTGCCATTTAGATGAAAGAGAAAGGAACTAGTGTCTCTAAGCATAAAACAGGGCGGTGGAAAGGACACAACTTCCCTAGTGCCAAGCGCGGTACAAACCAGCAGGAGGAATTGTGGCAGATTCAGGGAAAAGACAGACAGACAGGTGGGAACTTAAGGGAAGGAGGGCTGGCCATCCTTTCACGGTTTCAGTGTTCCTTTACTTGGCAGTATTGTTCTTTCCCTGGGAGATCACCACAAGGGTGAGGTTCCCTTACACTACTGTACTGAGGGTGAACATGAACCTGTCTCCTTGGAATCTCCATCCTTTATCAGGGTCCTGTACCCAGAGCAGCTCTGCTGAGTCTCCTCCCTCTTCGTTGGGAAAGTCTTGGGGTCAACAATTAGGGTACATTGACTGTGCCATTTCTGATGATTCACCTGATTACAGACTCCCTGTGATGTGGTTTCCAATTGTTTTTGCACTGGATACACAGTCAACCCACCTCCTTGGTATTTTTCACATAAACTGTTGTCAGTCCAGGTTTCTTTACTTATTTTTTTTTGAAACAGTATTGGAACACGTGGATTAAAGAATCATGATCCAAGATTTCTTTTGTAAACTTTCCTTAAAATAGACACATGCACCTGTATGTTCATTGCAGCAATAGTCACAAAAGCCAAGACATGGAAACAACCCAAATGTCCATTGACAGATGATTGGATTAGGAAGATGTGGTATATACACAATGGAATACTACACAGCCATAGAAAAGAACAAAATAATGCCATTTGCAGCAACATGGATGGAACTAGAGACTCTCATACTGAGTGAAGTAAGTCAGAAAGAGAAAGACAAATACCATATGATATCACTTATATCTGGAGTCTAATATATGGCACAAATGAACCTTTCCACAGAAAAGAAAATCATGGACTTGGAGAACAGATTTGTGGTTCCCAAGGGGGACGGGGAGGGAGTTGGATGGATTGGGAGCTTGGGGTTAATAGATGCCGACTATTGCCTTTGGAATGGATTAGCAATGAGATCCTGCTGTGTAGCCCTCGGAACCATGTCTAGTCATTTATGGTGGAGCATGATAATGTGAGAAAAAATAATGTATACATGTATGTGTAACTGGGTCACCATTTGTACAGTAGGAAAAAAATGTATTGGGGAAATAAAAAAACTAAATTAAATTTTAAAAATTCCTTTTGTAGACTTGCCTTAAACTCATCACTTATGTTTGAAAATATAAAATCTCACTAACAACATACTACAGGGTTCAGACAGACACACAGAAACGGACAGTAAGTTACCTGCACAAGAGACATAGGCTTCCTCCTTTGGAGAACACGAAATGTACTTCCAAGGGTCAGAATGACACTCCCAGAGAGAGCGATCAGTTTTCTGACACTGGATTCTATCCACCCACCAGGGTCTAGAACCTTCCCTAAAAGCCACTGAAGAGTTGAGGGTTCCACTGTCCCCACAGCCAAGCTGCCTGCAGATCATGGACAAGGTGAGGTCTTCCATGGGGCTGCGGCAGACACCGCCCCAGGTCCCGTTGTAGAAAACTTCCAGCCACCCGGCACACTCCTGGTCCTCGCTCACCACCCTGAGGGCCAGGGACTCTGCAATGGAAAGGGGGGACCACGACACAGTGAGCCCTCCACGCAAAGCTCGGGGTTTTCTTCTCTCCCAGAAATTGTGAACACTCATCCCCAACCAGCTGAGGAGATGCCCACTGGGAGACAAGACTGAACTCTGTCCCTCTTTTATATGACTTTATCCACATCTGTCTGTCCTTCTATTTCTACCACAGTGATGTAGTGAAATATGAACTGAGAAGAAGACCATCCTGGGCACCTGCAGGAGTGGGCACTGAATCCTGCTTCCTGACAAAACCTCTAAAATCTATGTGAAAGGGGTAGAGACAGTGGAGTGGCAGATAGAATGATTGACCCCCAGAGACGCCCGCATCCCAATCCCTGGAACCTGTGAATATGTTCCCTTACTTTTCAAACAGGACTTTATAGATATCATTATGATCAGGACTTTGGGGTGGGGAAATTAACCTGGATATCATGAATTAACCAAGTAAACTAATCTAATCACATCCTTAGACCTACTATCCTACTATCCTTTAAATGGGAATATTATTCCTGACTGTGATAAGAGGGAGGTAAGACTTGGAAGAATGGTAGAGGAGGGAATACTCTCTGCCTGAAGAAAAAAAGAGAGGGAGCTCCAGACAGGATCAAGTGAAAACATCTACTTCACATCTGCTACAAAAACTGGCTCCCTAGGAGGAAGCATCCTCCTCTGGCCCTTTCAGCACTATCCTTCAGGGCTCAGACTCCCACCTCCAGAACCTGCCCCCCTCTCCCGCCAGTGGACAATTTGCAGCAAGGACCTGAGCAGATGACCCCTGCGTCTTCCTTGTGTCTGCAGTCGTGCCGCCCCCAGCCCCCGAAAGGGCACTGCCACACGTGGGGCTCCTTTCCTGTGCAGTTCACCTCATCCAGCCAGATGTGGCCTGAGCCCGCCCCAAAGTGAGCAGACCCTGGGGCACTGAGGGCATCTCCACAGCCCAGCTGCCTGCACACCACATGTGCATCGTCCAGGTCCCAGCTGTCATCACAGACGGTGCCCCAGGAGCCCTGGTGAAGGATCTCCACTCTCCCTGAGCAGTAACTCCCTCCATCCACCAGGCGCAGCTGTCTGCTGTCTGAGGAGAGAGAGCCAGAAAAAAAGGTGGGGCATTTACACAGGGAAGGGGAAGGGTTTTCTGGTCCTGTACGACCCCTACCTGAGCAGCTGGCGGCGCTCTCCTCTGAGGCTGCAGAGCCTGCTGGTTCAGACAGGGAGTCATTGCACTGAGGCAGCACCTGGGTCTGGTTTCCTACAGAAACAGCAATGAACAGAGGGTTGGTGTGGTCGAAGAATGAGAAATTGAATTACGCTAAATAATAACCTAGTGATGGGGTCTAAAATGAAAACTGTAACTTAGCAGTTATCATAACCTTAGAGTTCACCTTCTTCTCCATGAAGGTTGTGCTTCTGACAATGCCAAAATTTCTGTTTTAAGCCAAGAATTTCACTAAGAATGAGTTTACAAAAGGGAGAAAATATTAATACTGTTGATAGTGTTGCAGAGCTACCAAGGCTGTGAGAATTTCTAGATCCATGCCCTAAGTCTCTGAAAAGCTCATCTGAGATTTTGCCAGACTCACAGGGCTCGGGGAACACAAAGCATAATTCAGGCTGGCCAAGGGAGAGGAGCCCTGTTAACCAGAACCCTTGGATCACTGAAGGAAGAGTGAACTAAAATTAGGCTATTCTTCACAAGGATGGATGCCCAGCTTATAATTACTTTGCTTCCTTCTAAATAAGGTGATCACCCCCTAAAGCAGGTGCCTGGAGGAAGCAAAATAAGATTCCTTTTGGAGGATCTCTACAATGTTTTATCTACAGTGTCTGTCTATTAAAACCACTTGGGCATAAAAGAGAAGAAATTTGAGGAGATTTTATGAGGAAGAAAGTATTAAAAAAGAAATTTACCACACATCCATCTATTGGAGTTACCTGACAGGGAATTTAAATGACCAGGAATATAATGTTTAAGGAATGAAACAAGGCAGTATTTTGGTAGAGAAATGACAACAAAGAATCTAATAAAATATTCTAGGACTGAAAAAGTCAATATTTGAAATGAGACCTCAAAGGATGAGAATAACAGCCCATTAGATCAGCAGAAGGTAAAAGTTGTTAAATGGAAGCTCAGAAGAAAGTACACAGTAGAGGGAGTTCCTGTTGTGGTTCATCAAGTTACAAACCCAACTAGTATCCATGAAGATGCAAGTTCGATCCCTGGCCTTGCTAATTGGGTTAAGGATCCTTTGCTGCTGTGGGCTGTAGGGTAGGCAGAAGGCACAACTCAGATCCTGTGTCACTGTGGCTGTGGGCTGCAGCTCCATTTCCACCCCTAGCCTGGAAACTTCCATATGCCACAGGTGTGACCTTAAAAAAAAAAAAAAAAATGGAATAAAAGTATGTAGGTGCCCTAAAAAGTAAAAAAGAAAAAAAGTACACAGAACAGAGAACAGAAATACAAAACTGGGAAATATGAAAAAAATAATAAAGATCTTGAAAAATTCTAGCATTCATACATCCATACTCCTAGACATACAAAGCCACAATTAACAAAAGTAAAAGTACGTCGGTGCTCCAACGTTTGGTGAGTATAAATTTATGACTTTAAATCTTCTTGATGAGTTGACAACTTTATTATTGTAAAATGACCTTCTTTGTCTCTTACCACTTTTTGGCTCAAAGTCTATTTTGTTGGATATAATACAGCTCTCCCCGTGCTCTTTTGGTGTCTATTGCATGGAATATCTTTTTCAATCATTTCACTTTGAGTCTATATATTCTTAAAACTGAAATGAGCCTCTTTTAGGCAGCATATAGTTAGGTCTTAATTTTTCATCCATCCAGCAACTCTGTGCCTTTGGCAAATTCAGTGCATTTATATTTAGAGTGATTTTTGATTTGTAAGAAATAGTATCATCTTACTGCTTTCTTATTGCTTTGAAGTTCCACTATGTCTTTTTTTTTTTCCTGTTTCTGCCTACATTTGAAGTTGGTGATTTCCCTTGGTGGTATGCTGTGATTTACCTTTCTTTATCTCTTGTTTATATTGTCTAGGTTTTTGCTTTGCATTTACAATGAGTCTTATGTAAAATATATCACATACAATTCAGTTCATTTCATGCTGAGAGCAACTGAACTTAGAATTTTTCTAGCCCTCAAACTCACCCCTTTTAATATTCTTGTTGTCACAACTTACCTCTTTTTATATTGTGTGTTTCATTAACGAAGTTATTATATCTACAGTTATTTTAATACTCTTTTTTTTTGTCTTTTTGCCAATTCTTGGGCCGCTACCACGGCATATGGAGGTTCCCAGGCTAGGGGTCTAATCGGAGTTGTAGCCGCCAACCTACGCCAGAGCCACAGCAACACGGGATCCCAGCCACGTCTGCAACCCACACCACAGCTCATGGCAACACCAGATCCCTAACCCACTGAGCAAGGCCAGGGATCAAACCCCAAACCTCATGGTTCCTTAGTCGGATTCGTTAACCACTGAGCCACGACGGGAACTCCGATTTTAATATTCTTTTCATTTAACTTTATGCTATCGTTATATGGTGAAACCACCACCCTATTGCAGAATTTGAGATTCTGTATGATGTCATTTATATATAGAATCTAAAAAATAATACAAATAAAATTCCATGCAAAAGAGAAATCGATTCACAGCTATAGAAAATGAACTAGTGAGTAACACAGTGGAGGGGGAGGGGGGAGGGGCAAATCAGGGATAAGGAATTAAGAGATATAATCTACTATGTATAAACAAGATAACAAGGAAATAATGCATAGCAAAGCCATTATCTTTAATAACTGACAATACAGTCTGTAAAAATACTGAGTTACTGTGCTGTATACCTGAAACCAATGTAATATTGTAAATCAACTATACTTCAATGAAAATAGCAACAACAAAGTGTTGAGAGGAAAAAGTTACCAGCCATAAATACTCTATCAAGCATGTTATCTTTCACACATAAAAGAAAATAAAATATTTCTACCAACCAACAAAAGCTGAGAGAGCTCATCACAACTAGACTTGCCTCATAAGAAATACTGAAATGAGTTTTTCAACTAGAAATGAAATATTGCTTATAAAGTCTAACAACCGATGAATGGATTAAGAAGAAGTGGTACATATATACAATGGAATACTACTCAGCCACGAAAAAGGAAAACTAATTCCAGGTGCAGCAACATGGATGGACTTAGGGATTCTTTTCTTTTTAATGATTTTATTTTTTCTATTACAGTTGATTAACAGTGTTCTGTCAATTTTCTACTATACAGCAAAGTGACCCAGTCACACTCACACACATATATATTTCTCCATGCAAGAGGCCCCACTGACGAATTCAAATGTATGCTGTGTCACCTTAGGGTAAGGGGCAGCACTGGCAAAATCCTATAATCCTCTCCAATCGTTCAGCATGTTTTCCTTTTTTGGGTGTGGGTGTTTTGTTTTGTTTTGTTTTGGGATCCAAAAGAGTAACAAAACTTCTCTTCCGGAATCCTGGATTTTACCTAATTTTATTCATAGGTGTTTGACAAGGTCAGCATTCTCCAGGTTTCACCAGGCTGTCCCTGACCAGGGTCCAGGGACAGGGACAAGTTCACCGGCTCTCGCTAGGTCTGCAGTCTGTACCAGTGTTTATCTGTCTATTACTGGATGCCCAGGTGGGTGACCATTCTCCTGGTCCCCTGGTATAAGATATTGTATCCCACAACTTTCACAGAGGTGCTTTGTGATCATGGATGAGTGGTTACTTAATTGCTAAAAACAGAGGCAGAAAGGAGAGATCTTAACCACCATGATGCCAATGTCACTCCCCCTTTGCTGTGACTTTAAAATATTTAGCTATTTTGGAGAAATTCTTTGAAAAGCACCACTTGAAATGACACAAGAATCAATAGGAAATGTGAATAATGCTGATTTATTAAAAATATTGGGTTTGTAATTAAATTTGTCTATGAAAACTACTTCAAGTTCAGATGTATTTTGTTAAGTTAAAAATATCATGTGAAACTAAAATTTCCTGAATTTGAATGAATCTTTGTACTTAATAAATACAAGGCTGAGATCCTAGTAATGGAATCTGATGCGTAAAGTAATTCCCAATAGTTTGCATGGTTAGAAAAAAAAAAAAAAACCCTCACAGCAAAGGAAACCAAAAAGAAAACAAAGAGACAACTTTCAGAATGGGAGAAAATAGTTTCAAACGATGCAACAGACAAGGGCTTAATCTCTAGAATATATAGGCAATTTATACAACCCAACAGCAAAAAAGCCAATCAACCAATGGAAAAATGGGCAAAAGACCTGAATAGACTGTTTTCCAAGGAGGATATACAGATGGCCAACAAGCACATGAAAAAATGCTCAACATCGCTGATTATAAGAGAAATGCAAAGCAAAACTACCATGAGATACCACCTCACACCGGTCAGAATGGCCATCATTAATAAGTCCACAAATAGCAAGTGCTGGAGGGGTTGGGGAGAAAAGGGAACCCTCCTGCACTGCTGGTGGGAATGTCAACTGGTACAGCCACTATGGAGAACAGTTTGGAGATACCTTAGAAATCTATACATAGAACTTCCATATGACCCCGCAATCCCACTCTTGGGCATCTATCCGGACAAAACTCTTCTTAAAAGAGACACATGCACCCACATGTTCATTGCAGCACTAGTCACAATAGTCAAGACATGGAAACAACCGAAACGTCCATCAACAGATGATTGGATTCGGAAGAGGTGGTGTATATACACAATGGAATACTACTCAGCCATAAAAAAGAATGACATAATGCCATTTGCAGCAACATGGATGGAACTAGAGAATCTCATCCTGAGTGAAATGAGTCAGAAAGACAAAGACAAATACCATAGAATATCACTTATAACTGGAATCCAACATACAGCACAAATGAACCTTTCCACAGAAAAGAAAATCATGGACTTGGAGAAGAGACTTGTGGCTGCCCAACGGGAGAGGGAGGGAGTGGGAGGAATTGGGAGCTTGGGGTTATCAGATACAACTTGGAATGCATTTACATAGAGATCCTGCTGAGTAGCATTGAGAACTATGTCTAGATACTTACATTGCAACAGAACAAAGTGGGAAACAAAATGTATACATGTAAGAATAACTTGGTCCCCATGCTGTACAGCGGGAGAAATAAAAATAAATTAAAAAAAATAAAATCAATTAAAAAAAAAACCCTGATTGATATAGAAACTTATTGCTTCTACATTATTCTCCGTGATTATACTCAAATACTTAAGTTTATTTTTTAAAATTTCCACTTAATGCTTCTTGCCCTGATTTGAAAAATGGATAAGCAATGAGAAAAAACATTTCACCATTAAATATCTTACTTTTGAAGCCAATTTTCCAGCACTCTGTTTTTATGAACATTTAACTCGTGAGTAGTGTTGGCCCTTCTCCCTCTTACCTGAGCAGATCACAGAGGCTGTGTTTCCATGGGCACAGTCAGGAACACCCAGGGCAGTCACAGGGCAATGCCACAAGAAGGACTCAGCCCCAGAGCAGTGAAATCGGGCTTTCCACATCGGATCACCTCCCTCTGCTCCCTTCGGGGTGGAGAGGGCGACTCCACAGCCGAGCTGACGACACACAACATTGGCATTGGCCGTGGTCCAGTGGGAGGCACAGAGTGTTCTCCATCCTCCAGAAATATTCATCTCCACTCGCCCCGCACACTGAGAGGTGCCATTTCTCATGAGCCGGACTTCTGAGTACACTGGTGGGAGAAGACGGGATTTCAGCAACATCTCAGTTTTCTTACCTGAACTGGATAGACAAGGAGGTTGGGTCCTGATCTGCCTCTCACCTGAACAGACAACTTGAACAGCTCCACTGTGGTGACAACTGCCTCCTGGACAGGGCACTCTGGGGCAGGACCAGAGCACGGACTCCTCCCCCTTACACCTGAACTCTTCAGGCCAGACCTGGTCATCTGACTCTCTGAGGGGCCTCTGACCCAGAACAGACACAGCCTTGCCGCATCCCAGCTCTGCACAGATGACCTGGGCAGTGGGGAATGTAAAGTTCCCATCAGACACTGGTGTCCAGTCTTCTCCAGAATGCACTTCTACTCGCCCTGAACAGGGTCCATTCCCTTGAACTAGACGCACGAATCCTAAGAGAAACAAACAAACAAAAAACCCAAGTAGTGTTCATGATCCTGGCTTGACAGCTGGAAAAAACATGTCACAGGCAATGGTGTGAAAACTTCTCTCTTCCAGGTGTGGGGCATGGAGAGAGAATTTGACAGTGTCAGAGTTGCATTTTCACGAACAAGTTTCTGAAGAGAAATGCAGGAAGATTTGCGGGGTCAGTTTGGAATGGCTGAATCTCAAGAATATATACTTTGAAGTTGGTTAGAAATGAGAATTCCTTATCAAGGGGCCTGGAAATTACAGAGCTCAAGACTGGTCATTTGGAATGATCGACTATTAGGAACACGTACTTTAGCATTGGTTGGAAAAGTGACTTTCTCATTTAGGAGCATGGGACCTAAAGAGCCCAAGGAAATAATGCACAATGTGTGGGCACTTCAGCTTGAGTATAGAGATGTGAAGAACAGAACCAACTCAGAGTGACGTGATTATGAGAGGGCAGAGACCTGGCACATAGACAAAAGTTAGAAAGCCATCCCGAGCATTGTGGGGCTAAGCATCTGATAAATTTTCTCCCCAGGACCCAGTCCTCAAGGGACTTGGAGTAGAGAAAATCATGAGGGCTGGATCCATGAGGGTATGCTGCCCTGTATACAGATGAGGGCTCAAGAAAAGAAATATAGACATAATAAATAATCTACTTTTATGGTACCATATTTTGTTTTTCTAATAATTTTTGATTGCAAAATTTCCAAGAATTTCTTAGGTGAAAAGATGAGTCTGTTAAGTTATGTAAGGAAAGTTCAGAGAGTCCTAGGTGAGAGATCAGTTGGTCCCAGCCATTTCTCTTGAAAACCTAGGATTTGTCCATGAACATGGGAAAGAGTGAGCTCCAAGTGGAAATTCAGGGGACTGATTTGCCAAATTATTCCTACTAGAGGTTTTTCTTCTTTAACATTATGGTAAGCTCCTTAAAAGGGAAGATATAGCCCTTAAAAGGGAAGATATAGCTCATAAAAATAGAACACAAAGATAGACTCTTAAAATATTCAATTAAAGACTAAAATGGAAGAAAGAAAACATAAAATAAACAGCATGCTGGAAAACTTAAACCTAACCATAATGATAATTACATTAAACTTAAATAATTTAAACACTCCAACTAAAATCAAGATGATCACATTGGATAAAAGGAAGACAAAACCGGAGTTCCCATCGTGGCGCAGTGGTTAACAAATCCGACCAGGAACCATGAGGTTGCGGGTTCAGTCCCTGCCCTTGCTCAGTGGGTTAACGATCCGGCGTTGCCGTGAGCTGTGGTGTAGGTTGCAGACGTGGCTCGGATCCTGTGTTGCTGTGGCTCTGGCATAGGACGGCGGCTACAGCTCTGATTTGACCCCTAGCCTAGGAACCTCCATATGCCGTGGGAGCTGCCCAAGATATGGCAAAAAAAAAGACCAAAAAAAAAAAAAAAAAAGGAAGACAAAACCATATGCTGTATACAAAAACATACATAATTAAATGTAAATATAGATGGGGTCAAAAAAAGATATACCATGCAAATGCTAATCAGAGAAAGCTGTATGTACTATCTATGTTAATATAATACAAAGTCAGACAATAGGACAAAGAATATATTTAGAGAGAAGAAAAGGAACATTTCACGATAATCCAAAAAAAGTTTGCAGTTTTAAAATCAGTGTGCTACATCTAAAATTGTGCTAAAAAAAAAAATTTAGAGCATTGTTGCTTCCTCATGATTTCAATAAGACAGAAAATAAAACTAAGTACAAATAATCCAAATTCCATCTCAAGAATTTACAAAAATAACAGCCAATCATAACCAAAAATAAAGAAAAAACAGCAGAAATCAATGAAATAAGAAACAAATACACAATGAAAAAAAATCATGGACTTGGAGAATAGACTTGTAGTTGCCCAGGCGGAGAGGGAGAGAGTTGGATGGATTGGGAGTTTGGGGTTAATAGATGAAGACTATTGTCTTTGCAATGAATTAGCAATGAGATCATGCTGTGTAGCACTGGGAACTATGTCTAGTCACTTATGATGGAGCATGATAATGTGAGAAACAGAATGTATACATGTATGTATAACTGGGTCACGGTACAGTATTGGGGAATGATGTACTGGGGAAATTAAAAAGAAAGAAAGAAAGATAGAAAAGAAAATCAGGAATTCCTGCTGTGGCTCAGCGGTAACAACCCAACTAGTATCCATGAGGACAGGGGTTCGATCCACGGCCTCACTCAGAGGGTTAAGGATCTGGCACAACCATGAGCTGTGGTGTAGGTCGAGGACGCAACTCGCATCTGGAGTTGCTGTGGCTGTGGTGTATGCCAACAGATACAGCTCTGATTAGACCCCTAGACTGGGAAATTCCATATGCCCCAGGTGCAGCCCTGAAAAGAAAAAAGAGAAAGGAAGGACGGGAGGGAGGGGGGGGGAGGAAGGAAGATCAACACAGTCAATTGGTAATTCTTTATTTTTCTTCCTTCCTCCCTTCCTTCCTTCCTTCCTTCCTTCCTTCCTTCCTTCCTTCCTTCCTTCCTTTCCTTCTTCCTTTCATTCTGGCTGTGCCCATGACATGTGGAAGTTCCCAGATCAGGGATCAAACCTGCACCACAGCAGTGACAACAACAAACCCATAACCCACTAGGCCACCGGGGAACTCTAATTCTTTTTAAAGGGATAATAAAACTGATATTCCTCTAGCAAAAATAAGAGAATACACAAATTTAATGACACCAGGAATGAAGGGGGGTTATCACTATAGATCTTACCAATATTTAGATGTGAGATATGAACAAATCTTATCCTAGCCTGAAAAATAGCTGAGTCCATAAAAACTGCTTGAAAAATATAACTCACCAAAATCTGATACTATAAAAATGGAAGATCTGAGAGTTCCTAAGTTTGTTAAAGAAATAGAACCCATATTGTCAAAACTTCCCAATAAGAAAATGGCAACCTTCAAAGACTAGTTCTTCCACAGAGCTCAGAAACTACTGCTACATCAAGGTAAAGAAAGAAGGGAGGGAAGAAATGAGAGCAGGAAGGAAATCAAAGCAGAAGCTGTGGTCAATACACCAGTTAAGAAGGACCTTTCTGATGGGAGGGGGAGGGAGTGGGAGGGATCGGGAGCTTGGGCTTATCAGACACAACCTAGAATAGATTTACAAGGAGATCCTGCTGAATAGCATTGAGAACTATGTCTAGATAATCATGTTGCAACAGAAGAAAGGGTGGGGGAAAAATGTAATTGCAATGTATACATGTAAGGATAACCCGACCCCCTTGCTGTACAGTGGGGAAAAAAAAAAAAAAAAAAAAAAAAAAAAAAAAAAAAAAAGAAGGACCTTGATCCCAAGCCCCCCTCCTTTATCTCCTCACCACTTCATACCTCAGGACCCAGTCCTTCTAAAGTTGTGAAACCTGTCCCCAAACTTGCCCCTGAACCCCCTGAAGTCCCCTCTCATTTCATACAAGCTCCTCTACATTCTTCTCAGGCCATCGTTTCTATCTCTAGATTTCTCCTAAACATAGCTCATTACTTCCAACAATCCACTAAAGAGACAGAAATTTTTCTCCCACACCCTATTTCTAAAATTAAGAGGAAGAAACTCCAAGAGTTCAATATTAATTAGAAAATTTAAAAGGCATGTTTTCTACTCTCATCTCTGCTATATCATCACCGCTTACACTTACATTCACATCGCTAAATACGTTTTGAAAATATAAATTAGCAGAACAAACAGTAACTTCATTAAAAAAGGGGAGCCTATACTAGAGCAGTGGTATTCATGGAATACAATGTTTAAATGCCATTGCACTTTCAAACTCTTCTTATTTTTAAGGGTGTCTCAACTGGAATTAATATCAAGACATTGATTTTCTTGAAACGATAACATTAAAAGCTCTAATTAAAAAAAAATCCCCAATATCACAGAAATTTCCAACATTAACCACTTCATTTTTATCAAAATAAGTCAGGGTCTCCTTTAGGGTTTCTGCAAGCTTATCTGCAGTTTAAACCATGATTCGGACTTTGTAACAATTGAGAATGTTACTCAGAATGCCAGAAAAGAGGTTTTCTTGAAAAAAATGCCTAATTGAAACTCAAATGCCCCTTGAAAATAATTATCTTTAATAATAATAATAATAACGGAAGAAAACTTTTACAGTGATGAACAGATTTGTAGCATAGATTGTGGTAATGGTTTCACAGATGTATACTTACCTCCTAAAACAGTCAAGTTGTGTACAATACACACATACAGCTTTTGTATGTCATACCTCAATATAGCAGCATAACATAATTATTTTCTTAGGGACCTCAGCCAGTATAATCAAAACCTGCTAAACATAAGACTAGAACCATCTCTTCCCCAACATAACATCAAAGATATGATTGGCTATGGCTGCCAAGGACCTACTGCGAATGGTCTCAGGTCTCCCCCTGTTCCACCTGTGTTAACCCTTTCCTAAGACCCAACCACCTATATTAGGAATTCTCTGTCATATCTGATAATATCTTCCTCCAATCCAGCTTTTCTGACTGGATTAATGCCTTGGACATTTCATCCACCGTTGTGATAACAGCTGGAAACATGTCTGGCAGATACTGCAACCACCCACTCACACTCTAGATTCACTGAGTCTTTACTGGGTTCACCTTGGCACAGGTCAAATGCACTTAGACAGTACTGACCAGAGTTTGTGAGTCACTTCAGGTTTTCTCAGCCTCACTGCTCTTTGTACTTACTTCGCTCTAGCTACTGTATTGTAAATTCTAAAACTTCACATTTTTCCCATGGCCTCAACATCCCCACAAACAGGATGTAAGCAACGGACCCCAGGTGACCAGGTGCACCAATGTGATAAGACTAGCCCCTGCCACAAATATCTCTTCTTGCCCTAACTGAATGCAACCTAGTAACATGCAAATGTACCAATGCTGTGAATACTGGTGTAGAAATATCTGTTTGAATCCCTCCTTATAGTTCTTCTGGGCCCATATCCAAAAGTGGAGTTGCTGGATCATACGCTAATTCTATGTTTAACGCTTTTACTTTTTTTGGACATGCCCAAGGCATGCGGAAGGTCCCAGGCCAGGGATCAAACCCAAGCCACAGCAGGGACAATGCCAAATCCTAAGTGATAGGCCATGAGGGGATTCCTCAATGAAATCCTCTCATGCCTTTTCCTTGTATAACTCTACCCTGATCCCCAAAATAATCACTTGTCTACTCCCTCTTGGTTCTTCATGCTTCAATGAGCCAGCCCCCTTGGAGACCACTCCACCGTGTGGACTCCTTTTGCCTGTGGTGAGTTTTCTCTCTTTGGCCAGCAAGTACAATAAACTATGTTTGCCTGACCCTCTCTTATGTCTTTTCTTGCGGCCCAGCCTGACTGACCATCCCATGAAAGGATAAAAAGCAGGTACCGTAATGAAACTAATTCATAAAAGTACAGCCCAGCAGTGGTACCTGTCGGAAATATTTGACCTCACCTCCCTTCTTCTTAGGACACACCACAGAGATCTGAAGGGTCCAGTGGTCCACAGGTCTGGAGCCTTTATTGTCCAGGGACAGGCAAGCCCTCATGCTCCCTTGAGCACCTAATGCTCTAGGATCACTGTGTGACCAGAGTCTTCATGCAAGTGTGTTCTAAAGGCTGTGATCTCGTTTATCCAGAGTTTTTCTGGGAATGAGACTGAGGCTTTTCCTGCTGGGGATCCCCTCCCAGACCAGACAGGCCTTACCTGAGCAGACTGCTCCAACATCCTGGTCGTGAGAAAAGGTATGATTATAGTTTTTAAAGTCGAGATGAACACAACCATCAATACTGAGAGGTGAATCTGGCTTGGTATTGTTGCAGTAAATAGTGAAAACCCAAATAGGACCAAGCCTTGGTCCAAAATAAGACCCTCTGGGAGCATCAATAGCAAGTCCACATCCCAGCTCTTTGCACACCACTTCTGCAGCCTCCATGAACCAGTACTGAGTATATACGGAAGCCCATATTCCTTGGTGCTTCACTTCCACTCTCCCCTCACAGCGGTGGCGTCCATCCTTCAGCCTCAGCTCCAGAGCTGTAAGAGAGACACAGACACAGAACACAGGACACAGGACAGATTTTAGAAGACCATGCAGTTGTATGCTGGTAGGTATTAAAAAATGCATTCTCACACAGGGAAAAAATCCCTGTGTATTGCATTGGTTAAGTTTTGTTTGTAAATTTTCCCATGGTGATCAATTCTAAGCTACGAGTGTGGTATCACAGAAGTGGGAAAATATCACCCAAAAATTCTAACAAGCGTGGTGAACCAACACCCCTGAGGATAGCACTTCAGAGACTCTGGGGGCTGCCTTCCCAGCAGATGTGCCCAAGGCCACTGGGGGCCCAGCTTCCCTGTCTCAGCTACAGTGAGGACCATGATCCCGGGGAGAAATCTTCCCTCTCCTTCTATGTTCCATAGAGAGCACTCTCGTCTCACTTGGGAACAGAGGACTATGGTGAGCAGCCTCTCCAATGTCCTGACGATTCCCACCACCTGGTACTCATCCTTGTGTAAACCCCACACTTGACTGTAGCTAACAACATGCATCTAACAGATGGGATCTGGCAAAAGTGATGTCGAATAGGAGGTTAGGTTTCAAGATGACTCTGGCTTTTCCTGTGTTCATCTATCTTGTTCTCTCTTGCTCTGATGAAGCCACTGCCACGTCTGAGCTGCATATGGAGAGACCCCTGTGACAAGGACCTGAGGGAGGCCTCAGCCGACAGCCAGCAAGGGACTGCGGCTCTTGATTTAACAGCCCACCAAGGTCATGTGGGTTGTATCCACCCTGGCTAAACCTTCAGATGACTGCAGCCTCCTAAGGGATCCTGAGTCAGAGGACCCAGGTAAGTCGTGCCGATTCCTGACCTACAGAAGTTAGGGGATGCTAGACGTTGATTATTTTAAGCTGCCAAGTTTGGTATTAATTTGTTGCACAGCAATACATGACTAATGCAGAGCTTCTCTCCAGAGTCAGAAAACAGCAGGGTGATCAAAGTCCTAGGGGGGCAGATTTCATTCTGAGACCTCTTCCCTTGGTTTGCAGGCATTGCCATCTCTCTATATGCTTACGTGGCGTTTCCTCAAGACGTGTGCACAGAGATAGAAGGAGAGAGATATCTCCCTCCCTTCCTTCCCTTATAATGCCACCTGCGGGATCAGGGCCCCACACTTATGACCTTATTTTAACCTTGATTACCCCCTAAAGGCCCTATCTCCAAATTAAGTCACCCTGGAGGCTATGCCTTTAATATATGAATTTTGGAGGGACACAGTTCAGTCTAGAGGCCTGGGGGGCCCAGGGCTAGGAAGGAAATAAAGATAAATGGGAAGGAGGCATATGAGCTAGTAGAAGCAGGGAGATATCCTGTGAAGCTTACTCAATGATTTGTTTTAGAAGTCTGACCTTGAGGTGGGAGTAAACGATTGAAATGAGACCCTAAAATTACATAAGAATCCTGCTTTTATTAATACCAAAATTATCCATTTCAAAATCAGGTCCTATACTCGGTGCTGTAAATGCAGAAAATAACATGATATTCTTGTCTTCATGTAGCTTTTACCTAGTTGATGACACAAACAAAGTAGATTATTTTATTGCTATGAACAATTCTAGGAGATTTTCTCAATAATGGTAGGTTTGGTTATTGAGGCTATATATTCTGCTGAAAATAAATAAAGTAGAAAAAATTACTAAAACTTATCTTGAAGGCATTAAAGTCCTGATTGAAGAGGAAGAAGAAAAAAAAAAAAAAAAGCCGGGTCAAATCTGGAGGGGACAAGGGAAATTTGCTGAGATACAGGAGAATGGAGTGTGCTTGTGTATTTGTCCTGATGATATTAGCCTGTGCATAGTTGGGAAGGGGGGTGGAATGTGCTTCATTTTTGTTCGTTTGCTTATTTATTTTTAATAATAGAAATTTTTTAGCACTTTTTCTTTTTTGGCTACCCCACAGGATATGGAGTTCCCGGGCCAGGGATCATATCCGAGTTGCAGTTGTGACCTGATGTGGCAATGCCAGATCCTTAACCCACTGTAAGAGGCTTGGGATTGAACCTGTGTCCCAGCACTCCAGAGACACGACAGATCCCATTGTACTGCAGCATGAACTCCAAGTGTGTTTTTATGGGCTTTGTTGGTGAAGAGGCATAAATCAAAATCCAAACCCACATACAAGTAGATGAAACATCCAACAGAAGACATTCTCCACAATCAGCCAGGACACCCACCAGTTGAAACAGAGGTGCTCTTGCATAAAGTTATATTCAAAATTTCAATCTCTAGACTATCTGGTTTGTGTCCGTTTTTGAACTTGTATTAAGGTGATCCACTACTAATAATAAAATGAAATAAAAAACTAATAAAAATAAAACCATTTCTAGAGTAAATTGCCTTGTTCCTAGGCTTCGAATTATTTCTATGCATAATATTTATAAATATAGTGACCAGTATATTGTCAATTAAAAAAAGCAAGCACACAAAGAAACAAAGTTCCATTAACAAGAACCAAGAGAACCTCCTGAAGCAGACACAGAGACTTCTCATAGTGAATACATCACATACTAAGCTATACCACTACCACACATACAATATTTAAAGAAGGAAAAATATACTCTTAAAGAATCTTCAAGGGACCAGAAAATGCATGGACAAAATTTAAAAACCTAAAGCTAACTTCTAGGAATGAAAATGTATTTGTTGGAAGTTCCCATTGTGGTAATGAGCCCAACTAGTATCCATGAGGATGTGGGTTGGATCCCTGGCCTCACGCAGTGGATTAAGGATCTGGCCTTGCCATGAGCTGCACAGAAGATCACAGTTGCGGCTTGGATCCCACGTTGCTGTGGCTGTGGAATAGGCCAGCAGATGCAGCTCCGATTTGACCCCTAGCCTGGGAAAATCCAAGTGCGGCCCTAAAAAGCAAAGAAAGAAAGAGAGGGAGGGAGGAAGGAAGGAAAGAAGGGAGAAAGCAAGAAAGAAGGAGGGAGGGGGAGTGAGGAAGGGAGGAAGGAGAAAATATATTTGCTGAAATTAAAATTTTTATGTAACATTAAACTCAGGTAAAGAGAGAATTAATGAAGCGAATGATAAATCAGAATGAATTGCCTGGAATGCTGCACAGAGAAACACAACGATGAAAATTACAGAAGAGACAGAAAATGGAAATAGAAGGGTGTAATAAAACATAGAAAGGAAGAGAGAGAGATGAGAGAGAGAGAGACACGAAGGACAGAGTCCCAGAAAGAGAGAGAATTGAGCAGAAGTAATATTTGACAGATATTGACTGAGAGTTTTCCAGAATTGATGGAAGACACCAATCCTTAGAGTGAATAAGCCCAAGAAAACTTAGGCAAGCTATATAAAAAGGAATTCATTTGTAGAATCGTCATAGAAGGAAAAGCAACTAGTGTTCAGTGATACTTAAAATTCTCTTTGGAGTTCCCATAGTGGCACAGAGGAAAGGAGTCTGACTGCGAACCATGAGGTTGCGTGTTCGATCCCTGGCCTCTTTCAGTGGGTTAAGGATCTGGTGTTGCTGTGAGCTGTGGTGTAGGTCGCAGACACTGCTCAGATCTGGTGTTGCTGTGGCTGTAGCATAGGCCGGCAGCTGTAGCTCTGATTAGACCCCTAGCCTGGGGACCTCCATATGCTGCAGATGCAGCCCTAAAAAAAATTTCTCATTTACTAAGCACATGGGAATATTAACACTTCCTAGTCTGTTTGAAGTTGAGCATCACTATGTGATCTGACTTACCCAATGAAGTATGAACAAATGATGTGAGTCACTACCACACAGAAAGATGTAAGAACCAATATACTTTTCTACCACAGCAAATACTGCATCCTTGGGTTGCAGTGGTGGCATGAGATGGTGGAGATTTCAACAACCTGAGCAATTGAATAATTACAAAGCAGAAATCCTGCCAAATTGAGTGGAACATGGCATGTAAGAATAAATTTTGGTTACGTGTTACTACAACATAACCTACCTTATGCTTACCAAAATGGTAAGAAACAGCAGAAAACTGACAAAAGAAATTAAGACAGAAACTAGGTATATAAATTAAGAAGCATCTATACTAACATATAAGTCCCTGTGAATAAAAAGATATGCTAACATAGAGTAGATTGAAGCCTTAGATGTGCCAAAAGAAAAAAATGCCAGTCTAAAATTCTATATTCAAAACCATTCTCTCAAAGAATAACTTCCTTAAACATGACATAATCCGAATGCTGATATAAAAGATGATGACCTCTATCCCCTCCAAAAAGTTCAAAAATTCAACAGCTGTCAGGAAAAAAACAATCTTTGAAAAGATCTGGAGTCCTCCAAGAAATTTTACTACATCAAGACACTGTCCTTTTGACAACTTTCCATCCTCCAAGCCAGGATTGCTCAATGCCAGGTGCGCCAAGAGAGTTCCTCTCACAAGGACAGTAAGAACAGGCTGAGCAGTGTCCCTAGTCTTTGGGGGCACCTCATGAGAGTCCTGCTTCAGTTTTGCCTCAGGCAGACCTACAAAGCTGAGCTAGCCTTATAGAGATGACTGGGAATAAACAAGAAAAGCAAAGACCAAGAGAAGCCATACTACAGAAGCAATGACAGTTCACAGTGACCTGCTCTGCAGAAAAATGCAGCAGATTTTACCCCTGAGAAACAAATAGCTTGCACAGATGATGCTGAAGTTATTGCCAGATGTAGCCCAGTGTACACATGCTGCTTCACACTGGACGCCAGTCCTTGCCTGCTCCCTTCCCGTCCACTTCTTCCAGAGCCCTGTAATAGCGCCAGTTTAGTGTGTAAAGGAATAGTTAATGATACAGAGAAATGTCTGAAATATGTGATTGATTTTAAAAACATGTTAAAAAATAATATATACTAACATCTAATCTTGGGTCTACGTTTTTGAGCATAAAAAGTAGACCAAAGATTGCATTTGAGGGATAATGTTATGCCCGTGCTCATCATGGATTTCATGATGGAGACTCCTGTAGTGTGTGCCCAGCTCAGAAATCATCAAATGCTGGAGTTCCTGTTGTCACTCAGCAGGATACCGACCCTACCGGTATCCATGAGGATGTGGGTTCCATCCCTGGCCTTGTTCGGTGGCTTAAGGATCTGGTGTTGCCTTGAGCTCTGATGTAAGTCACTGATGCAGCTTGGATCTGGCATTGCTATGGCTGTGTTGTAAGCTGGCAGCCGCAGCTCCGATTCAACCCTTAGCCCAGGGAATTCATCAAATGCTCGAAAGGCCAGGACTATTGTTTACTAAGGAGCAGGTCCAATGTCATATGAGGTAGAATATAATTTTAGTAGAATAACACTGAATGGTGTTGTTTCAGGGAAAACGAAAAGAATACTTGCTTTGGTGAAATACTCTTGCTGCTAAGGAACTACCGAGGAAACTCCCTATAGTTTTCCTCATAAGGGAGCAGGCCTTGTATCAGAGCATCTATTATTTGCCCCCCTTCATGGGACCAAAACCCACCTCTGCCCTTCAGAGCCCTCAGGAGGACAATCTTCACTAGCATCAGATCAGCACTCCAGGAGCAGAGACTGGAGGGGGAGGTTTTCCCAAGGAGAGTTATGGCACTAGAGACTGAGGTCTAAGGGGACAACAATGAGCGTTGAGATGAGACGGCACTGTACTGAGGCTTGGCTGGACCCATTCCCAGATCTGAAAGAGCCACCTCCTCCAGGCTGAAGACTAGGTTTTCAGCAGCACTAGCTCTGAAGCCTGCAGTCCTCTCCCTCAGAGGAAACCTGCTCATAGGGAGGAAAGAAAAGGGCCTGAGAGAGAAAATGCACCTACAGAATTTGCAAGAGATCCTAGAGAATTGAAAGAACCCTTGCAGGACCCCAGCATATCAGCAAACAATTTGTAGGGACTCAGGAAACTTTCTACATCTGGTGATGAACATCAATGAATCTCTATAAACAAGGGGCCGCTTTCCTGGCTGCAGGTTTCTCTGCTCTAAAATGACCACCTGGAAGGAACAAGTGAGGCCAGGAACTAAAGACTCATACAGCCCAGTGCTGGGCAAACCTCACAACAAGCAGAGAGGAGGCATCGTGGGGTTGAAGGAGAGAAGCAGGCAGGTGCAAGTTTATCTATGATCTGGTTACATGCAGCTGACATGACCCCCCAACCATGTGGGCACCCACTGTGTTTCACAAACCAACTGATTCAATCCCTTCTTGGCAGCCCTGTTCCTCTCACACAGACAGGCTTCACACACCCTCGCACACCCTACACTCCTCACACACACACACAAGCACAGAGCCTAAAGGAGCCTAAATGCGTAAAACATGGGAATCCCATGGAGAGTCCTCTACAAAGCAGCAAATGGCGTGTGTGGGGAACAGCCCAGAGACCCAGCTGAGGTCAGTCTCTGGACCTGCCACACCCTGGGAGCCACTGGGACTCCACAGAAGCTCCCTGAGAGCAAGGGAGACGGTGGGCAGGACGGAAACACACTCACCTCAGTCCACACCAAATAGCATTCCTCTGTAAAACCTGCTGCTACGACCAGTCCACCCTCAGCAGGAGAGGAACCAACATTCACAATCAGCGTAGTTCCCTTTTGGTCAAAAACATAGGGTCTCCACAGAGGCTTCGGCTCCATACCTCCAGGGACACTTCCCTGCACTGAGGTGTCCATACATTGGTTGTTGATCCCAGGAAAGAGACGAAACTCTTACCTTGACCCCCCACCATGATGAGCAGGAGGAAGCCGAGTCTCTGAAGAGAGAGGTGTCTGTTTAGAGCCATCCTGACTCCCAGGTCATCAAGGTTGAAGTCCCTGCCGCAAAATAACCAGAGAGGGTATCAGGGGACCGACAAAGGTCTATATAGACCCATCCCCTGACATCCTCCCTACCGACAGCCAATAGAGACACTTTTTACCATTTCAGATGCTATTGGAGGCTTCATCTCCACTTTCTGAAGCTTAGACACCAATTAGCTTCTGAGTCTTCAACATCTCCTTATATGAGCAACACGGTCCTTTGACCTCATCCCCGAGGAATAAGGTCCCCGTGACCAGGGCAGGGGTAGAAAAATTATATCAAAAAACATGAATACATCTCTCTCCCTCTCAGATCATTCTGGCTGATCCCCACAGACTGTGAGATCTCACAGGGTCAGGGTGCTGGGACCAGTTGGCCTGTGGAGAATATCTTTGGTGTAATCAACATTGATCTTCCCTGTGACTGAGCCCAAGCTGAAGCAGAGAAACAAGGAAGGCTGGAAATATGACAATACTTATCAGAGGAACAGAAAATGAGGACCAGGAGCAGAGGACTACACAGGTGAACGTGGAAGGGGTGAGGTGGGAGCCACCAGTTGGGAGGTGTGATTGTCAGTCTTTCCCTGCTGCTCAGAGTAATCTATTTACTGGGTCCTGGAGCACATAGGGGGCTCATAATATCAGGGGGCTTTGACAGAACCTAGCTTTTCCCCTCCAGGACCTTTCTCATCCCCTGTGTCCTGTACATACATGCCAGTAGAGGTCGAATTCTCCTTCTCCAGGATGAAAGGGGGAGGTAACCTACAGGGTATTTACAGACAGACCCAACCTCCTCCTCTTGTACAACTGCCCAGGGCCAGCAGTCCTGCCCTAGGAGCTGGGCTGGGGTTCAGGGGTCAGAGCCAATCAGCCGATGCACCTGCACAATTTTTTTCTACATCCACCCTCCTACTCTTTTGGAATCTCTCTCTATCTCTCCTTCCTTCTCTCTCTGGCATGCTTTTTAGGGCCACACATGCATCATATGGCTGTTCCTATGCCAGGGGTCAAATCAGAGCTGCTGCTGCCAGCCTACACCACAGCCAAAGCAATGCTGGACACTTAACCAGTGAGGCCAGAGATCAAACCCAAGTCCTCATGGATACTAGTCAGGTTCGTTACCGCTGAGCCACAAAGGGAACTTCTGGTATCTCTCTTAATTCAATGCCTGATGTAACATGAGGCTTAATTCCAAATACATATTAGCTTTGCTATCCCTGACATATGTACTCATTCTTTCATTTTCACTGCCTTCACTGTTAGTCACCCCAGAGAAAGAAACTAGGGGAGATAGAAATAACAAGGCTTCATAAGATATAAATGCTCAGGTGAAAGTTGCCAGTTACTGGGCATAGCGCACAGCACATCATCAGCTAGCACTTGCTAAGGTGCTGCTCCACAGCACTGCACATAAGCATGCCGTGGGCTGGGAATAAAGCAGTGAACAAGAGAGACACTATCCTTGATCTCATGGAATTCACATCCAGCTGGTGGTGAAATATTATACAAACATTTACTTCTACAAATATAAGTATATACAAATTATATATGTGTGTAAATAATTATTTAACAACATACGTGAAAAACTATGAAGAAAAAAGATAGTGAGTAATAAGAGGAGGGTGAATGGGAAGCTTCTTTTTTTTTTTTTTTTTTTTTTTGCTTTTTAGGGCTGCCCCTGTGGCATACAGAAGTTTCCAGGCTAGAGGTTGAATCAGAGCTACAGCTGCCGGCCTAAGCCATGGCCTCAGCAATGCAAAATCCGAGCTGCCTCTGCAACCTACACCACAGTTCACGGCAATGCCGGATCCTTAACCCACTGAGCAAGGCCAGGAATTGAACCCGCATCCTCATGGATACTAGTTGGTTTTGTTACCAATGAGCCAAAATGGGAACTCCCAGGAGAAGCATCTTTTGGAAAGGATATTTACCTGAGAGTGAGGTGGGTACACCAGGGAAATCAAGACCATCCACCACACCCATGGTCCCTCCCTCAACCCTGTAATTTCTGAAAAACATGCCCTTTCTAAATGCGTACATATTGAAATTCTATTCTACTACTTCTTGCTCTTATTCTGACCATCCCCATCCTTCAAGGCATCAGTACCTCTACTCCCCTTGAAATCTTTGTTTGACTGAAAATAGAATGCACTAGGAATTGGAGAAAGAATTGAAAACCAGATTACCAAGAGATGTAATTGGGTTGACTGAGGAATAAGCATCCAGAGCCAGTCCTCAGGGGTCTAGAGTTTGAAGAACTAAGCTAATACTGTTGAACTTGTTGGGAAAAGAGAGCAAGAGCAAGAGGGACAGTGAGACTACCGTCTTCTTCATGGTTCAGGTAGAAAAGGCCGCAAGAGTGAAGCTACTTTGGCCCTACTATTTCATGTTGCATTGGGTTTCATGACTTCTCGCAAACCAAAGCTTTGGTGCATTAAAGGGAGGGCGGACTCAGGAAGCTCCAGCCAATAGGAGCCTCAATTAGGGACAAAGCCCATGAAACTCTGAGCTTAACACAGAAACTATGACAGAGAACAAGGACAGCTGTAGAATCTGTACATTCTGTCCAGAAAAAAAAAGGAGATAACCGGTGGAAATCTATCTGATAGAAGAATAATTGTGCAACATGGATGGAACTAGAGGCTCTCATACTAAGTGAAGTAAGTCAGAAAAAGAAAGACAAATACCATATGATATCACTTATATCTGGAATCTAATATATGGCACAAATGGACCTTTCCACAGAAAAGAAAATCATGGACTTGGAGAACAGACTGTTGGTTGCCAAGGGGGAGGGGGAGGGAGTGGGGTGGATGGGGAACTTGGGGTTAATAGATAGAGACTATTGCCTTTGGAATGGATTAGCAATGAGATCCTGCTGTATAGCACTGGGAGCTATGTCTAGTCATTTATGATGGAGCATGATCATGTGAGAAAATAGAATGTGTACATGTATGTGTAACTGGGTCACCATGCTGTACAGTAGGGAAAAAAAACTGTATCGGGGAAATAACAATTTAAAAAGAGTAATTGTGAACACTACCTCTCTGCAGCTTGCAAACTCACAGTGGAATGAACTTTGTCAAGCTGATTCACTGAAATCGTATTTTGTTAATAGCTGCACTATTAGGAGAAGCTTTTCCTTCATCCACTTGGGCAGACGTGAAATAAATGAAAGGTAATTCACTATCAGAACTCTGAGAAATATTTTGCTTATTAGATCACTGGTTCATTACAAAAGGCTATAATTCCGGAAGAACCAAATGGAAGAGATGCATAGGACAAGGTAGTGGGAAGGAACATGGAGCTTCCATGGCCTCTCCCTGCACACCACTCTCCCAGCACCTCCACATGTTCACCAACACGGAAGCTCTCTGAACCCAGTCCTTCATCGCATACACATATTTCATTATATGGGAAACATCCCTTTCAAGCAGCTACCAAATGAAACTTTGGGAAAGAAAGAGATCGTTAATACAGAAAACAAAGTCATCATTCAACTAGCTCTGCAAAACAGGATTTGGGGGTCACCGAGAAGGAAATAAATAGTTTTGAAAGACTAAAGTTTTTTGTTCTTTTTCTTTTCTTTTCTTTTCTTTTTTTTTTTTTATTTTCCCACTGTACAGCAAGGAGGTCAGGTTATCCTTACATGTATACATTACAATTACATTTTTCCCCCACCCTTTCTTCTGTTGCAACATGAGTGTCTAGACATAGTTCTCAATGCTATTCAGCAGGATCTCCTTGTAAATCTATTCTAAGTTGTGTCTGATAAGCCCAAGCTCCTGGTCCCTCCCACTCCCTCCCCCTCCCATCAGGCAGCCACAAGTCTTTTTCTTTAGTGCTGCATGTGCGGCATATGGAAATTCCCAGGCTGTGGGTCGAACTGGAGCTACAGCTGCCAGCCTACACCACAGCCACAGCAACGCCAGATCCAAGCTATGTCTCCAACCTACACCGGAGCTCTCAGCAATGCCAGATATTTAACCCACTGGGTGCAGCCAGGGATCGAACCCACATCCTCATGGATACTAGTTGGGTTTGCTTATGCTAGATCCACAATCGGAATTTTTGAAAAGACTAAGGCTTTCTAAATATCAAACCTTCATCCCCTTTATATACTGAGAGTTTGATTTAGTAGGACTCAGACCACAAATTGTAGTATAAACCATAGTTAAAGGACATGCAAAATAGGCCTAGACAGAAAAGGGAAATAGAAGGTCTTTTGCTGGAGGGTGGCTGCAGGCTAGGGGGCAAAGAAGAGGCATGTGAATCAGAGGGGAAGGAACATGCAGCCTGAAACCATCAGTGACCCCCACTTCCTTCTGAGGTCAAGGTTTTGGCAAGACTGGAAGCTCATGTGCGTTGAGGAGAAAGATAAAGGCAGAGGGACTTCAGCCCATTTTAGCCATTGCTGCCTTGTCATGGTGTCCATTGATCAGAGAAGCTCCCTGATGCTCCCAGAAAGTAACCCTGGAATGAACAGAGAGACTGCGAGGGCAGTAAGGGGAGGCAAGATAGAGCCTCAACCTCAAAATTCAAGGTCACCAACATGCTGCCACATCCTTCTCACCCCCTCCGGCTCAGGGTTCACGGGATGTACCCCTGCAGTCCACACAGCCCACCCTGTGGCCCCCTCACCCTAGCTCTCAACATTTCAGCACCTAGATGTGGGAAGGAAGCATTCTATGTGGGACTCACACTCCCCAGAGCCCCCACCAGAGCTCAGAGCCAGCTTCACACCCTCTTCATTCCACACCTGAAGTTCTCCATGTGACAAACACTGAGGGCAGCTGCAGGTCAGTCCCCAGCCTTGTCACATTCATCATAAGGATAACACACTTCATCTGGTCAGCAGACACAACTTCTCCTTTCTGCCATGCCCGTCCTTTCTCCTTGAGACTCAGGTAAATGGAAAGGAAGAAAAGGCAATGGAACACATGCATTTCTTCCCCCGAAATATTCTAATATTTACCCAATCATTTTCCAAGGATCACTCACTTGTCATCTGCTCTTCTCACTCCTAAGCCCCATGGCTAGATATGAGCCCTATCTCTTTCTGTATCTGTAGGCTTAAAACACCGATGACAATGACCGATTATACACACCAGAACTGGAATTTATTTATTTATTTATGTATGTATTTATTTATTTTATCTTTTTGCCATTTCTTGGGCTGCTCCCACAGCATATGGAGGTTCCCAGGCTAGGGGTCTAATCGGAGCTGTAGCTGCCAGCCTATGCCAGAGCCAGAGCAACGTGGGATCCGAGCCGCGTCTGGCACCTACACCACAGCTCACGGCAATGCCAGATCCTTAACCCACTGAGCAAGGGCAGGGATCGAACCCGAAACCTCATGGTTCCTAGTTGGATTCATTAACCACTGTGCCACGACGGGAACTCCCAGAACTGGAATTTAAACCCAGGTGCTAGAGTAGGACCAGGATTCACTTGGTCACTTGGAGTAGGTGCTATATTCCCTCTGACCTGAATTTATCACTGCTGACCCAATTTTAGACTCCACCGCATCACCAGAAACCATTCAGCCAGACACCTAGAACATAAGATGTCCTTGCTGGAGTCCATCCTGCCTCCCCACAGGAGGACATGGGGATGCATTCAGTGCAGCCATCTAGACATGGTCTCACTTACCCTGGGACGGAGCTCTCACCCATAAGACACTGTTATGAGCTCTAGATCCTGTGTCAGGGAAGGTTGGGCTGGAAAGGAAGGGCTAACTCAGGGCTGGCAGGCTGCCCCCAAGCAGCACCCTGTACCTCAGGGCTTGGGATGCAGGGTCAGCGTGGACCAACTCAATCCCTGATAAGGGATAGGTGAGACTACTTTGATACATAAGGAAATACCATAATACAATCTCATTAAACATTAGAAAAGGAGTAAAGTTTTAATGCTGGAGAGGCTGAGGAGAAAAGGGAACCCTCCTACACTGCTTGTGGGAATGTAAATTGGTACAACCCCTATGGGAAACAGTATGGAGGTACCTCAGAAAACTAAATATAGAACTACCATATTGACCAAACAATCCCACTCTTGGGCGTATATCCGGACAAAACTTTCCTTGAAAATGACACATGCACTTGTATGTTTATTGCACACTATTCACAATAGGCAAGACATGGAAACAACCGAAATATCCATTGACAGATGAATGGATTAAGATATGGTGTATACAATAGCCAGGACATGGAAACAACCCAAATGTCCATCGACAGATGATTGGATTCGGAAGATGTGGTATATATACACAATGGAATACTACTCAGCCATAAAAAAGAATGACATAATGCCATTTGCAGCAACATGGATGGAACTTGAGAATCTCATCCTGAGTGAAATGAGCCAGAAAGACAAAGACAAATACCATATGATATCCCTTATAACTGGAATCTAATATCCAGCACAAATGAACATCTCCTCAGGAAAGAAAATCATGGACTTGGAGAATAGACTTGTGGCTGCCTGATGGGAGGGGGAGGGAGTGGGAGGGATCGGGAGCTTGGGCTTATCAGACACAACTTAGAATAGATTTACAAGGAGATCCTGCTGAATAGCATTGAGAACTATGTCTAGATACTCATGTTGCAACAGAAGAAAGGGTGGGGGGAAAATGTAATTGTAATGTATACATGTAAGGATAACCTGACCTCCTCGCTGTACAGTGGGAAAATAAAAAAAATTATTAAAAAAAAAAGATGTGGTGTATATATACACAACGGACTATGACACAGCCATAAAAAAGAACAGAAGAATGCCATTTACAGCAATATGAATGGAACTAGGGACTCTCATACTAAGTGAAAGGAAGTCAGAAGGAGAAAAACAAATACCATATGATTTGACTTATATCTGTAATTCAATATATGGCACAAATGAATTTTTCCACAGAAAGAAACTCATGGACTTGGAGAACAGACTTATGGTTGCTAAGGGGGAGGGGAAGGGAGTGGAATGGACTGGGAATCCGGGGTTAGCAAATGCAAACTATTGCATTTGGAATAGATCAGCAATGAGATCCTGCTGTATAGCACTGGGAACTATATCTAATCCCTTGTGATGGAGCATGGTGGAGGATAATGTGAAAAAAGGAATGTGTACATATGTATGTGTGACTGGGTCACTCTGCTGTACAGTAGAAAACTGACAGAACTCTGTAAACCAACTATAATGGAAAAATAAAAATCATTAAAAAGGTAAAATATTTAAAAGAAATATAAAGAAAACAAAAATAAAGAGGGCACCAACCCAGCTGGTCCCACAATGCAGTGGTCAAGAGAAGAGGCTCAGGAGCCAGATTGCCTTGTTTTGACTTGCACCTCAGCCGCATACCATGCATATGGCCTTGAACAGGTTCCTTAAATTCTCTGGACCTTGGTTGCCTTATTATAAAATGAAGGATATAGCTATGTCTTAATGACAGAGTTTTTGTAAAGATTAGATAAGTTGGCATTAGTAATATTATAACTGCTAGCTATTAGTCGTACTTAGTAGTAGCAGAGAAGTAGCATTAGAGTATCTTTCTCCATCCCACCCCAGGAGTCACAGGACTCTAGAACGTGAAATTAAATTCTATTACCTCAAGCCTTGACTGGAGCCCATCAAAACTCTACCAGAGAACCACAGTGCTGTGATGACAATTGGTGCCCCTCAGGGCTGTGTTCCACAAGTGACCCCTCTCTCCTTTGTGCCTCATTCTACTGATCATGAAACTCTACCTTACCATCTGTAACCCTTCCATGAACTCAGTTTTCACTTGTCAGTTTACTTTATAAGCTGGAATGTTTTTGTCTGTGTCAGCATCACCAGGATATCCCCAATGCTTGGCTAATTCACAATCCCAAATTATGTCTGGTGAATGAATGAATGAGTGAATGAATGAATGAATAGCACTCTGCTAGGTGTTAACACAAATCATCCTGATCAAAAAGAACTGACTGGAGGAGTTCCTGTTGTGATGCAGCGCAAACAAATCCAACTAGTATCCATGAGGATGAGGATTCGATTCCTGGCTTCACTCAGTGGGTCAGGGATCCAACATGGCCAGGAGCTGTGGTGCAGGTCGCAGATGCATCTTGGATCCCAAGTTGCTATGGCAAAGGTATAGGCCGGCAGCTGTAGCTCTGAATCCATCCCTAGCCTGAGAAATTCCATATGCTGCAGGTATGGTCCTAAAAAGCAGAACAAACAAACAAACAAACAAACAAAAAAACTGATTAGAGAACAATATTTCACCTGTGATGAGGACTTAACAGCACAATGCAAGCTGCATCATTTGTAGTAATGATATGATGCTATTAAATGGTAAGAGCAAGGTGGGGTTCACTGCAACACATTTTTGCAGTAAATTCCAATTTCCAGCAATAATAATAACCACCGCCTCATTCCCAGAGCAGGGCTGAGACAGCCAGTTCTAAAAATATACAGATGCTGCCAGTTTCTTTCTGTATCCAAAGATACAGATGACAAACCACAACATACTGGCAGGTGAAGGCCATGAAGCCTTGTGCTCTGGTTCAAATCAGATACGGCTAAGTGGGCAGGATGTTTGTATATTTATCACTCGGCACAGGTTCAATTAAAAACCACACTCGACTGTAACAGGAAGATGATTTTGTTTTAAAATTTTTAGTTCAGCAGGCTCTATGTTGAGGAAGACAGTGCAGAAGTAAAAAGCACAAAGAATACTGTCCTTTAACTTAGGGAAACTCTTTAATTGGCCTTGTGGATTATAAAATAACACAATATTTTAAAGCAATATTGCCATGTCCCATTATCATTCCCAATTTACATATGAGAAAGTGGAGACGTAAGAGGTTAAGTAATCTCTTTTCTAGGATTGTTAATAATCAAACATCCTTGTTTAAAGGATGTTTCCTTAGGAGCTATCAGAAACAGAGTGACTAAGATACAAAATAGTCCTCGTGAATGAAAAAGATCTAGAGCAACATTAAAAGGAAATTATTAATTCAGTTGTTTTCACCAAGGCAGTAGAGAGTCACTTTACCAATCTGTGTCCTTTGCATGGCAGTACAAGGGTTAGGAAAGGCTCCTTTACCAGAGACCACTTCATCACAAGGCCATGAAAAAAGAGCAAGGTCATGAGCTCACCACGGCCCAGCCCATCATCCTTGTTCAGCACTTTGCTGAACATCTAGCAACATCTAGCAAAGAGCTGAGCACTGAGTTGGCCTCACTCATTTCACCACAATTCACACACATGACGCCCAGATACCGCACCTAATCAAAACTCCTACATCAAAGCCAAGCAGGTAGTAAGCGGAGAGTGTGCAGACTAAGGCCCCTTCCCCACTGCTTTTTTAATCTTATCCTTCCACCAGTCCTCAGCTAATGAAAAGGCAGACTGTGCTTTCTAAACCTCATTAATTTCTTCTTGACTTCCAGAACAACTTTGATTCTTGGATATAGTGCCCCACGCTTGGGCCCCTTTAATGACATTCTTGGCCTTTGGGTAAGAAATATTTTACTTATATCACTTAAATGTGAAGTGTAATTTTTAAATGATACAAAAAACTATTTGTTTGTTTGTTTGTTTATGTCTTTTTAGGGCCACACCCTTGGCATATGGAAGTTCCCAGGCTAGGGGTCAAGTTGGAGCTACGGCTGCCAGCCTACACCACAGTAACAGCATTGCCAGATCCAAGCCATGTCTGCGACCTACAGCACAGCTCGTGGTAACGCTGGATCCTTAACCCACTGAGCAAGGCCAGGGATCGAACCTGTGTCCTCGGGGAGCCTAGTCAGGTTTGTTACTGCTGTGCCACCACTGAAACTCCAGAACTTACTTATAAAACAGGGAACAACTCACAGATTTCAAAATCAAACTCATGGTTGCCACAGGAGAAACTATGAGTGGGGGAGGTAGTAGATAACTGCTGTATGTAAAATACACGCTATTATATACAAAATATATAGCTATTACATATAAAATAGAAATACACCATATATATATAAAATAAATATAAAAACTATTACATATAAAAAGATAACTAATTAAGGCCTACTGTATAGAACAGGAACATCTACCCAATATTCTGTAATAAGCTATTTGGAAAAAAGAATGGATATATGTATATGTATAACTGAGTCACGTTGCTGTATGCCTGAAACTAATACAACTTTGAAAGTCAGCTATATTCCAATATGATTTTTAAAAACAAGTAATTTTATGGAATTGCTTCTTTTCATCATCCCCCCCACCCCCAAAAATGGTGCCTCCAAAACATACACCCCTGGGAGCACAGGGCTAGGGCCCCTCTTAGGCTTTGGAAGGAACTGGTGCAATGAGAGGCTGTGAAGATGAAGCTTCATTAACTCCATGATTAACTCACTTCTGCTCAGATTCGATATCCTCAGCTACTCCAGAGCAATTGATTTCTTGTGGGTGGGGGCTCTTAAACCACTGAAATCCAAGGTTAGTGCACCCACAGTTTGAAGCCTGATGCTCCCACAGTGGTGCATCAGTGTGCATGAGCTTTGGTGAGGCTTAGTCCTGCCTGCAGACCAGCCTAAGCTCACTGGAAACACAACGAAGTGTGTTCTTCCCTTTAACATCAAAAATTTGTGAGTAAGAGTTCCCGCTGTGGCACAGTCAGTTAAGAACCTGACTGGAGGGGCTCAAGTCTCTGCAGAGGCGTGGGTTCGATGCCAAGCCTGCTGCGGTGGGTTAAAAGATCTGGCATTGCCACAGCTGTGGCTCAGATTCCATCCCTGGCTCCAGGAACTTCTATATGCCGTGGCTGTGGCCACACACACACAAAGTCTCTGAACAGAATCTCTTTCATGCCTCCTCTTTACCTCCCAGTTACCGCAACCAGAGTGCCTGAAATTTTCAGCTCATTTCTTTTGCGGCCGTTATTCTCCTAAACTAGATTTTGAGGAGAATGGCTCTGTTTTTCCACAAGGCAAATGTCCAGCGAATGACTGAATGGCACTGTTGTAGTCATTTAAAAGAAATTATCTCAAGTAAGAAGGAATATTTTTGAGGATATTATTTCACTGCTATTTTCATTTCAAAGGCACAAAATCTCAGCGATTTAAAAGGCAAATTTGAGTTTCAAGAACAAGCAGCTTATCACCAACAAATGTTTAACAACGAACACTGCAAATCTCTTTCTCAAAAGATACAGGAGACAAACCATAACATACTAACAGGTGGAAACGGTGAGACCTCTTTTTCAGTCTTGATCATACTGACAGTGGAGACAGGATATTTATACACGACTTATCATTTGGCTGCTTTCCAAGTAAAACCACACAAGATTATAAGAGGAAGAAAAACTTGCTATTAAAAAAGTAGTGTAATCTTGTGAATATGACATAAGGAGGGAGAGGAGGTGCAGAAAGAGTTCTTCTGCTTTGGGAAAAAAAAAACCAGCTTAATTAGTCTTTGACTTTGTAGGAGTCCTCTCGAGCTGATCTGCTTTAGTTAGTTCAGCGCAATAGTTAGAATTGTGAATTGAGGCGTTTCCGTTGTGGCTCAGCAGAAATGAATCCAACTAGTATCCAAGAGGATGCAGGTTTGGTCCCTGGCTTTGCTCAGTAAGTCGCAGATCTGGCATTGCTGTGAGCTGTGGTGTAGGTCACAGGAGCAGCTAGGATCCCAAGTTACTGTGGCTAGCAAATGTAGGCCAGCAACTGCAGGCCAGCAACTGCAGATCCGATTCAACCCCTAATCTGGGAAATTCCATAGCCTCGGGTGCAGCCCTAAAAAGCAAAAAAAAATAAAAAATAAAAAAAAAATAAAGAACTGTGAACTGACATTTTGGATAATGGTGTTCTTTGACTTCCTTGTCTACCTTTTTTGAAATACTACGGATTTTTACTTTTTGGTTACTCCCACTCTTACGCTTTGTGTTTTCAATGCCAGAATTTACCTCGTTTTTATATTCTGTATCCACTAACAATATACTGTCTCTATACTTATACGTATTTTTATATATATATAATGATTTTTTTCATTATAGCTTGCTTATAGTGTTCTGTCAATTTTCTACTGTACAGTAAGTCAGAAAGAGAAAGACAAATACGATATATCACTTATATCTGGAATCTAATATATGGCACAAATGAACCTTTCCACAGAAAAGAAACTCATGGACCTGGAGAACAGACACGTGGTTGCCAAGGGGGAGGGGAAGGGAGTGGGATGGATTGGGAACTTGGGGTTAATAGATACAGACTATTGCCTTTGGAATGGATAAGCAATGAGATCCTGCTGTGTAGCACTGGGAGCTATATATGGTCACTTATGATGGAGCATGATAATGTGAGAAAAAAGAATCTATACCTGGATGCGTATCAATAGTTATTTTTCGTGCTTTTGTCTTCTCACCTCTATGCCAGGGGTAGGAGGTTAACACATTAACATATTGCAGTGTTAGAGTGTTCTGAATTGGATTAAATACTTATATTTACAAGCCTGTAGTGCATTTTCATTTTTTCAGTGTAACTCATTCGCACCTCTTCATTAAGCTTGAAGAGCTCCCATCAGTGATCTTATAGGCAAGTCTAATATTGATGAACTCCCTTAACTGTTGTTTGTTTTGGAAAGTCTTTGGGGGGTTCTTTTTTTAAGGGCATATGGAAGTTCCTGGGGTAGGGGTCAAATTGGAGCTAGAGCTGCCAACACACACCACAGCCACAGCAACTCAGGATCCGAGCCGCATCTGAGACTGTGGCCACACTTTGCAGCCACACTGGATCCTTAACCCACTGAGCAAGGCCAGGCATCAAATTTCAATCCTCAGGGAGGCTATGTTGGTTCTTAACCTGCTGAGCCACAACAGGAACTCCTGTTTGTGGAAGTCTTTTGTCTTGACTTCATTTCTGAAACACAACTTTTCAGGGTAAAGTATTCCTGGTTGGCAATTGTTTTCTTTTAGCATTTTGAATATATCATCCCATTCCCTCCTGGACTTCAAAGTATCTTCTAAGAAACCCACTGCTAGTCTTAAGGGAATCTCCTTTAATGTGAGAATTTACTTTTCTCTTGCTGCTTTTAAAATTCTCTCTTTGTCTTGGTTTTAGACAACACGTCTTGGAGAAGATCACTTTCAGTTAAACTTTGGGGGTAACCTGACCTATTAGCTCTGTGAACCCGGATGTCCAAATCTCCCATCAGATTTGGGAATTATCAGCCATAATTTCTTTAAATTCAATCTCAGCCCCTTTCTCGCTCTCTTCCCCTTGTGGGACTCCAACAGTGTATAGGTTGTTTCTGTGAATAGTCTCCCAGAGTTCACACAGGCTTCCTTGACTCTTTTTCATTCTTTTTTTCTTTTTCTGTCCTCTGACTACATAATTTCAGTGGTCCTGTCTTCTACTTCACAGATTCTTTCCATCTCAAAATCCTTAATTTAATCACAGGTTCAATCCCCAAACCAGTACAGTGGCTTAAAGCACTGCCAGAGCTGTGGTATAGGTCAGAGCTGCGGCTTGGATTCAGTCTCGGGCCCAGGAACTTGCATGTGCTATGGGTGCAGCCTTTAAAACAAAAAAAGAAAGATAGAAAAGGAAAGGAAAATGCAATAAATTGCGTATGCAGCAGTACTCTACAAACAGAAGGCAGAATGAGTGATCTAGTAGTCAGTTCTAAGAATTTCTCCTGTAAAATACTAGTCAAATATAACTTACCTTTTGATGAAAGACAACACACAAAAACAATGAAAATAATACAGGAACAAATAGACATATTTACTGAAGAGATAGAAATCATAAAAAAAGACCAAATGGAAATTAGATTAAATTAATGAAATGACAAAATGCAATAGGGAGTTCCCACAGTGGCCCGGTGGGATAAGAGTCTGAGAGCAGCACAGGTCACCTCAGAGGCATGGGTTCAATCCTCAGACCATTGCAGTGGGTTATAGTACCTGGTGCTGCTGTATCTGTGGTGTAGGTCACAGCTGTGACTTGGATTCAGTCTCTGGCCAGGGACCTTCCATATGCCATGGGTATAGCCGTTAAAAGAAAAGAAAAATGCAATGAAGAGCATGCACAGCAGTACTCTACAAATGGAAGACAGAATGAGTGATCTAGAGGTCAAGAATTTTGAAATAAACAAGAAAAAAAATAAAAGATGAAAAAGAGGATAAAAAAACCTATGTGATCTGTGGGGCACTGCCAAAAGAAAAACTGTTACAGTAATGTTATATGTCCTTTACATTTCAATAAAAATAAGAAAAATTAGTGATAAAATGATCAGGACTTGTCTTGTTGATAGCAAGGATGAGATAAGCAATTTGTGTAAAATTGATTCCCATTCCAAGCACTGTGATGACAGCCGTCTTGTTTTTTCAAAGAGGCCTGTAACAGAATGTGAAAGTAGACCAACTGGTTTATATGAAAATAAATGGAGGAAGAGGAGACCCAGGGACACTAATGTTGAAAAAGAGAACCCAGGCACAGGAGGGCTTACACTTTCTAATCACTGAAGCCCAGAGTATCAGGTGCACACTGCCACGTCCTAAAACGGGACTAACCGGGTAATTAACTTGTAAACTTTCGTCCCGCCATGACCCAGGGAACCATAATTTCTTCCCAGGTGAAAACATTCTGTCTGTATCGGTCATGGTGGTCTTGAGGGCAACAAGTTCTCTGCGATGAGAGGGAAGGAAAGACAGACTTCAGGCCTGTTCAGGACCATCAGGAGCCCGAGAGCTTTACGAGGCTTTCACTCACCAAGGAGAAATGGAAGGAGAGGAAAGCCACCCTACAAAGCCAAATATCTTGTCCCCTGCTGCTCACCTAACCCTTTTTTCATTTACCTGAGAATTTGTCATCTTTATAATCCCAATTCTGTACCTGCCTGAGTTTTGTTCTCTGTTAGAGACGTCTTTGTTTCTTTGCAGGCACAACCTGTTGGCTACTTGACACTGAAGACCTATGTCTCCAGTTTTTAAAAATTCATCTTTTCCTGGGCCCGTGGGGAGGTAGAACTAACCTAGAAACAGCAAGTTTGGCTGATCCCACCAGCTGAGCTGAACCAGCCATTCAGTCCAATTATTGCTGGGGTGGAAAAAAAGAAAGCCTTGTATTTTTTTTTCAATATGGCTTTTCTGTATCAGTTTTAGGGGTAGAATGAAACCTGACGTCAGAAACCCTTATATCTCATATAAGGAGATAAATTTAAGATTCAGCATCTAATTGGTGTTTGAACTTCAGAAAGTTTCCTTTTCTATAGTATCTGATGGCACGGAAGATGTTAAAGAGGGTTTCTATTGGCTCGGAAGGTGGCAATGTCAGAGGATGGGTCTATATAATCCCCTTCCTGCATAAGAGACTCCATTAAGGGCCTGGAGGATTCTTTGTGTGGTTTGAGGAAACTGAGGCTCTTGCCCAAAGACAAGAGGGTCGGCACGACCATGAACATGCAGTGCTCTCTCCAAGGACTGGTTTTTCTCCTCCTCGGTGTCTTGTCGAGTGCTCAAGGTAAGCATCCTCAAGATCAGCTGAGATACTGGATTAGCCATAAGATTCTGGAGGGAAGGATCCCTGTGTTGTAAAGACCACACCTCTCTATGGACCATAGGTTTTGACCAAATGTGATCCTTAGATACAGTGAATGTTGATTTTTCCCCTCATGGGGCTTTGTTTTTCAAGTTAAGCAGTAAGATGTTGCAGAGAGATAAATTTTATTCTCCAATTGACCGGTGTCAGTGTTTTCGCCCTTCCCGGTCAACACCTAACAGCTCAGAAAATGATCACTTCCCGGTTTTCCTATCATGGATTGTGGCTGAGGGACCTGTTCAGGCTGGGTTTCTGATTTACCCTTCCTGCACTCCATACTGTGTGCTCTCCATGGGTATTTTGGTTATTTCTGGTCCTAGCTTATGGATCGTGTGTGTGTGTGTGTGTGTATGCTTTAAGTATGTATATGTGTGTGTGTGCATGTATATGTATTATTTCAAGACTGGTGTGGGGGGGGAGAATGTATGAAGGCTAAAAGTGTAAAAAAATATATCTGTCCGGCGGACGTCAATCTTTTAGATAGGAGTCCATAGAACTGACACCCTCAGACTGGTAGATTAAGCCACACTGCTGGATTTGGTGTTGGTGGTGGTAATGAGAATGATGATATGTGTGAATGTACATTTGATGAGGGCAGATATGGAAACTTTCCTTTCTGCAAGGAAAGCACTCCCTGCATAATCTATAATCACACCCCCTGGATAACCTGGCCCCTGCAGTCTAAGCCTGGCTGCTTTGGCAGAGCTCCTCACCTCTCCATCCCTTCCTTATCCCATGTTCCCTCCCTATCTCAAGCCTCCCCAGTCAGAAATCTCTGTCTCTCTTCTTCAGGAAATTCTGTTCCTCCCAACAGGAGCAAGAAGTTCTACTCCTCACTCCCGTGTTAAATTTCTTCAAATTTCCAATTCCTTGGGTGTAGGCCATATTATAATGATGGCTATCCTTTTTCAGGCTGTGCAGGCTCTTATGGATAGAGGTGGATTCTCAAGATGAAATATAACATTGGTGCTCTGATTAAATTTGGGGCTCTCTAGCCATGAGAGAAGTGAAGAAATTTCTCCGTAGGCTGAGAATAAAGCTCACCTCCTCCCTCAAGCATAACGTTTCCTCAGAGAGAACTTTTGGCAGGATCCTGTCATTAAAGCACTAATTTACATGCTAAGGCATTCAGTTCACATGAGTTTGCCTTATCAACTTGGCAATTTCAACCTTGGTATGATGGTTCCAAAGAGCATTAAATATTTCCTGAGCCTGGCACATGTTATAGAGTCTCTACAGTAGGTCAGGATCTGCCAGCTCCCTTTAGTTTTCTTCTAAAGAATTTGCTTTAAATCTCAGAGTCTGCACGCACACACTCACTCACTCTCTCTCTCAGTTGAATCATAAAGTTCCTGTACACCATTTTATATCCACTTTCAAAATTAAAAATGTATTCAAAATTTCTTTTTGCCCTGTTAAGACATCTTCTATGTCATTTGTATGGTTGCCCCTATTTCAGCCATACTGTTATTGAATCATAATTTATCTAATCCTTTTTCCTTACATTAATGTTTTCAATTACAATGCTGTGATAAAAATTTTATGAACATCAGCATTAATCTAATAGAAAAGCCACTATTATTTTTTCAAGTTAACCATTCTAAAAGGACTCTCTTTACATATATTCCCTAGTTGTCCATCAGAATAGTTTCAATAGCTTTCATTCTCAGCAACATTAACTGAATTTAAAGTGTTATTATTTTCTTTATAATCTCGTCTTAAGTGCATGATATCATGTTTTTATTCTAATAGACCATATATAAAAAATGTTACCTTATTTCTTATATTGCAATCTCAAGATAGCTTTCATAACCACTTTTATTTTTTCCTCTGGAATGTTTTAAATTTTCTTATTTATTTTAGGAAGTCTCTACAAAAGAATATCATTAGTGCTTTTCTTACATGATTTTTAAAAATAATTCCCTCATTTTTTAATGTTTTTAGGGTCATGCGTCTGAAGGGGGGCTCATATGATCAAATCTACAATGTTTACTTTTATGATTTCGGCTTTTAATGCAATGTTGCAAATGCCATTATTCATCCCCAAATAACTTTTAATCATATTTTATTTTCTGCAAATAATTTTATAGTTCCACTAAAGACTATGCAAAACATTACTGAATCTGAATTTATTTTACCCTGTGTGATGGTGTGATACATTTCAGTTCCATCACAAAACGAAAATGCATTGTTTCATGATTTCATGGGTATGACACCAAAAGAACAGGCAACAAAGCAAAAATAGACACATGCAAATATATCGAACTAAAAAGCTTCTGCAGAGCAAAGGACACATCAATAGAGTGAAAAGGCAACCTGCAACAAGTCATGTAAACAGTTTATTTCCAAAATATATAAGGAGATCCTTCAACCCAAGATTAAAAAAGAAAAAAACAAAACACTTTGATAACCCAATTAAAAATTTGGCCAAGGACTTGAACAGACATTTCTCCAAAGAACACATACAAGTGGCCAACAGGTATATGCAAACTATTGCCTTTGAAATGGATTAGCAATGAGATCCTGCTGCGTAGCACTGGGAACTATGTCTAGTCGCTTATGATGGAGCATGATAATGTGAGAAAAAGGAATGTATACATGTATGTGTAACTAGGTCACCATGCAGTAGAGTAGAAAAAATAATCGTGTTGGGGAAATGACAATAAAAAAATCTTTTTAAATAATAAAAAAAGAAAAGATGTTTGACATTGCTAATCATCAGGGAAATATGAATCAAAACCACAGTCAGCTCTTACCTCACGCCTATCAGAATGGCTTAGATTCAAAGCCAGTATTGGCAAGGTTGTGGAGAAATTGGCACTCTTCTGACTATTTATCCCCATTAAGTGTGTAAATTGCATCTCAGTAAAATTATTACCAAAGACCTGTATGACTTATAGTGCTGTCTCTTTTCATTCTTGATATGTTAACTTCATTTTTCTCTCATTTCCGTATTGCTCAGTGTTTATCAATTTTCAATGAGCCACGTTTGAAAGATTTTCCTCTATTTTCCCTATCTTATGCTTACTTTCTTTTTCACTAATTTGTGTTTTCTTTATTAATATCAACTCTCTATGTCCTCTAGGCTTTATTCTCTCATCTCCTAGTTTCTTAAACGGAAGCTTACAATTTTTCATTTTCAGTCTTCCCTCTTTTCTAAGTCTAGGGTATAAATTTCCCTTAGGCACTACTTCAGCTTCACTAGAAGAATTTAGTTTTATACCACACCTTTATTATCACTCTTTACAATATTTTCTAATTTTTAAATTTATTCCAGATTGAGGTACTGTTTTGGAAGGATGTTTCTTAACTTTTCCAAATAGGGATGGCTGCCCTATATTTATTTATTAATTATTATTTTTATTCCACTGTGGTCAGAGTAAATACTCTGTATGAATTCATTTCTCTGAAAGTTTTTATCATATGCTCATTATTATTATTTTTTGGTCTTTTGTCTTTTTACGGCCACAACCACGGCATATGCAGGTTCGCAGGCTCGGGGTCGAATTGGAACTATAGCTGCGAGCCTATGCCACAGCCACAGCAATGCCAGATCTGAGCTGCATTTGTGACCTACACCACAGCTCACAACAATGCTGGATCCTTAACCCACTGAGCGAGGCCAGGGATCAAACCCGCATCCTCATGGATCCTAGTCACGTTCGTTAACCACTGAGCCACGACGGGAGCTGCCTATGGTCATTTTTGCTAGGTGCTCCCAGTGCATTTACAATAATGTGAATTCTTTCGCTGTTGGGTGCACTGTTCTACATATGCTGTATTGTTTTATATCTCCTTCATTCTTCCTTCTTTTCTATATGCTTTGTCAGCATGCTATCGGATGTGTTAAAGTTCCCCATTTTAATAGTGATTTTTGTCTATTTCTTCTTTTCACTCTCCCAAGTATATTTCAAAGCTATGATTTGTTTTTCCTTATCTTCTTTTTACCGCCACACCCGCTGCATAGGGAAGGTCCCAGGCTAGGGGTTGAATTAGAGCTGCAGCTGCAGGCATACACCACAGTCATGGCAACATGGGATCCGAGGTGCATCTGTGACCTCCACCACAGCTTGCACCAATGCCAGATCCTTAACCCAGTGAGTGAGGCCAGGGACCGAACCCACATCCTCATCCTCGTGGAGATGACCTCAGGTCCTTAACCCACTGAGCCACAATGGGAACTCCTCAAAGCTATGTTCTGATGTCTTTCTTGGATTTTGATATCTATAATGTTTTTAGTAAGATTTATCCCATTATAATCATGAAAATTCTCTCATTAACTCAATTGGGGTATCTTGCCTTAAAGTATATTTTCTGTGACATTGATACAGTTTTCTAAAGATTAGTGTTTACATAGTACATACATTGTCTTCCATCATTTTACTTTCAAACTTTCTTTATCCTCATATAGGCACTGAGTGTTTTGCAAGGAGTATTTAGGTGAATTTTGTTGCTTTATCTACATGGGCTTTTATTTGAAGTATCTAATCCACTTCCTGTAAATGCAATACTGATACTGTTGGGCTAGTATCTACACTTTACTTTTAATTGACCCATCTGCATTATGTTCTTTTTTTCTCTTCTTCTGCATATTCTCTTGTATTAAACAAGCTGTTATTATTCCAGATTTTCCCTTTTTTCTTTGATTTTCATCAGCTTTATTAGGTGTGGGACTTTTCACACCCTTCCATCCATTTTTAAAAATTCTCAATCATTTTATCTTCAAACAGTACTTCTGCTGCTCTGTCTCTGTTTAGCCTTTTTTTTTTCCTCCACACCCATGGCATATGGAAGTTCCCAGACCAGGGGTCAAATCTGAGCCACAGCTCTGACCTGCATCACAGCTGTGGCAACACTAGATACTTAACCCACTGTACCTAGCCAGGGATTGAAGCTGCACCTCCATAGCAACCAGAGCTGCTGCAGTTGGATCCTAAACCCAGTGTGCCATGGTGGGAACTCCTGTCTCTGTTTGTCTTCTCCTCTTCCTTATCTTTCTTCTCTTTCTCACCTCTCATTTGTAGGATACCTCTAAGTCATTCATGCTGTGTTGATTTATGTAAAAGAATATTCATTCAATTCTTCAATTCAATTCTTAATTCTATTCATTTGATCCTTCATTCTAGACATTTATTTTCAGTGGGCAATTGTTCCTTTCATATATTTTATGTATTTACAATTCTTTGTTAATTTTTTTTCATCTTTTCACCTGTTTATTCTCTGCTTCCCTCTTTTTTCCTAAATACAAATTGATCATAGTTAAAATCTTTATCTGCCAAATCCAGCATCTCTATCATGTGTGCCTCTGCTTTCTCTTATCTACTTTTTCTCACTTTGTTCATTTGCCATGCCATCAGCCCTTCAAATGCCATGGAATTTTTATTGAATGCTACAAATTACGTATGAAAAAAGGAAATTCCAGATACATTTTCCCCCTCCCCTCTTTGGCCACACCAACAGCATGTGGAAGTTCCTGGGACAGGGATTGAATGTGTGCCACAGCAGCAACCTGAGCTGCCACCGTGACAATGCTGGATCCTTAACCTGTTGCACCCCAAGGGAATGCTGTCCACATATATTTTCTAACACCTGAAAGGATTCACCTTTTGTTCTGCTAGGCAGGTGGGAGAAAGGTTGCAGATCACCCAAATATCTGTATACAACCTAGAACAGAGTTGTGACCAGTCTGGATTGCAGTTTCGGTAACACTCCATGTACCTTCCATTCTTCTGTTTCTACGCCATGGGCTTTCAGGGCTTTGAATTGACAGTTTGGAAGTTTTGGTAGCTCAGCACTCAAGAGAATGAGGGAATATCTACTCTACTTTCCAAAATTTTTACATCGTTCTTTGTCCTCCTGCCCTTCACAGCTTGTATACTGGGCAAATATTTGAGGAGACAACTTGTTATGTGAGAGTGGCTTTCAAGTCTCCTATTTTGTCGCTTCAGCACCAGGTAACCCTCAAAGTTACACTGGCCTATCATATGTCCTCTGCTTGCCTGAGCCCAAATTCTAAGCCATGTACCAAATTGTGAAATTCCCACAGAGAAAAAGTAGTTGTAGATCCTTGGCTAACATTGAAACATGTTTCATGGTCTCACTCTTCCGAATTTCAGCACATTTAGTCTGTGTTATGTTCACAAATGTCTAATAAATTTACTTCTTTGAAAAACATTTTCCAGGCTTTAAGCTGTAGACAGCAAGATCATTGGGCTGCTGTGAATCCCTCCATTCTTCATGGAGGTAGAAAATGTTAGGTTTTCTTTACTTCATCATTTACTTAAAGTGCAACATCATTACGCATTATTCAATCTTTCTTTACATCACTTTTTACATACAAAAGGAGAGAATAATACACTGAGTCTGTCAGAACTGTTTCTTCATGTGCTTTCGGACCAGGAATATAACTTATTTCTTCCCTGTGGTGGGGTTAGAAATACATGATGTTTTCCCTCTAAAGACCAAATCACTCCACATGTTGAACAACAGTGACTCCTGACACAAAATCCAAGTTGAGATGAGATTTATTTGGGAAAAGAAGTGCCATTCTAGGAGTTCCAGTGGAATTTGGCCAGTTCCAATCAATATTTTACCTCCTCTCTCATGCAAGTTTCCACAATCTACTTAAAGAGATTATATTTTTTGAAACTAAGAATCCAGATCTGGAGTCTGAAGCTGTGAACTGTAAGTGAAGGATTCTGAGGCAAACCATGGCATATCATGGTATGTTTCTTAGTTTGGAATGACTATACCAAGAACGATTCTAAGTAGTAGAGGATTCGTGGCTGCTAGCCGAGGCTTCTGACGAGACCAGTTCCTCACTCCATTCCTTTTAATCTAATCCTTTTAACTCTCAGGTCAATGGCAGCAAAGTGTGTGTGGCGTATAAAAAAAAAAAAAAAAAATCCATCCAGCTGCCAGCCCTTTGCTATGACTCTGAACTGATTTACCTGCTCAGGGTAGAGAAGCTAACATTTCCTGTGTATCTTTCTCAAATGCTATGAAGAACTCTACAAACCAGAGGTTAACTCATATGACCTGGGCTATACCTCGCTAGAGTATTTTCAATTTAAATTTTCCTTTTTTCCCTATTTTTCAACACTATTATTCTCTTATCACTGCCATAAGAAACTAGAGCCAGGTGCTGCCTCAGTGCAATGACTCCCTGTCTGAACCAGCAGGCTCTGCAGCCTCGGAGGAGAGCACCGCCAACTGTTCAGGTAGGGGTCCCATGGGACCAGAAAACCCTTCTCCTTCCCTGTGTAAATGTCTTCTCCTGACTCTCTCCTCAGACAGCAATCTGCTCCGCCTGGTGAATGGGGGCAGTCGATGCGCGGGCAGAGTGGAGATCCTTCACCAAGGCTCCTGGGGCACCGTCTGTGATGACTACTGGGACTTGAACGATGTGAATGTGGTGTGCAGGCAGCTGGGCTGTGGAGAAGGCCTAGAAGCCAAGGTGTTAGCTCACTTTGGGGCAGGATCAGGACGCATCTGGCTGGATGACGTGAACTGCACGGGAAAGGAGTCCCACTTATGGAAGTGCACTTCCCCGGGCTGGGGGCAGCACAGTTGCAATCATAAAGAGGATGCAGGAGTCATATGCTCAGGTATGGTCTGTGCGTTAATCACTGATTGAGAGATTGGAAAGATCCAAGGAAGCTGGTGTCTGATCATGGGCCAATAGGAGATGGATGGGCTAGAGAGGTCTGAGACATCTACCCATCCTCCCTGAGTGCACAGAGTAATGGGCTTCATTTGCTTTCCTCTTCTGCGTTTCTGCTATTCTTTTCTTCTCCAGTGGTCTTACCTGACAGAGTTTAATCTATTATCCCAATTAAAATTAATCTTCAGGAGTTCCTGTCGTGGCGCAGTGGTTAACGAATCCGACTAGGAACCATGAGGTTGCGGGTTCGGTCCCTGCCCTTGCTCAGTGGGTTAACGATCCGGCGTTGCCGTGAGCTGTGGTGAAGGTTGCAGACGCGGCTCGGGTCCCGCGTTGCTGTGGCTCTGGCGTAGGCCGGTGGCTACAGCTCTGATTCAACCCTTAGCCTGGGAACCTCCATATGCTGCGGGAGCGGCCCAAGAAATAGCAAAAAAGGCAAAAAAAATTAATTAATTTTCACAATTCTTTTATAAGTTGCTTTTTTTTTTTTTTTTTGTCTTTTTGCCATTTCTTGGGCTGCTACTGCAGCACATGGAGATTCCCAGGCTAGGGGTTGAATCGGAGCTGTAGCCACCTGCCTACGCCAGAGCCACAGCAACGCGGGATCCGAGCCGCGTCTGCAACCTACACCATAGCTCACGGCAACGCCGGATCGTTAACCCGCTGAGCAAGGGCAGGGATCTAACTCGCAATCTCATGGTTCCTATTCGGATTCGTTAACCGCTGCGCCATGACGGGAACTCCTATAAGTTGCTTTTTTGAAAGAGTGAAGCATTTTCAAATCATAACACAAGCATTCCCTTTGCATGGTGAGCCTATGGAAGGGAGGGACAAGAACGAGGATGTACTTTCCTTGATGGAGTTGTTTCTATTTGTGTAGAGAGTCTCTATCTTGTGTTAGGTTAGTGTGAGTGGAGGTACAGAGAATACCACTAAACAAATCAGAAAGGAATTTATGGATTTGTGCCAAATTGCAAGTCTCCTTGACAATTTAGATATAAATATTCATAGCGCTTTGGTTGGTAGGACCAGAGAACTGTGGATGAAATGCTCTGACTCATAGGTTCTCATTACATTACTAATAGAAAAAGATTATCTCTCCATTTTTTCTCTTAAAACATCTTTATAGATTAAAGCTTTGTAGGAACACTTAGCCATACACTGACAAGTCAATGGTGGATGCAATAAAAATATTAATTCCTGTGTTGTACGAAAACGGATTATATAGTTTACATCTGATGACTTCAGTGATATGAGAGAATTGCATTTGGGGGTCATTTAAGAGGAATATTTTAATTTGAGTGTAGTTGAATTACAGTACTGTATTTGCTTCAGGAGTATAGCAAAGTGATTTAGTTACATATGCATATATTTATATTTTTCTCAATTTTTTTTCTTTGTAGGTTATTACAAAATATTAGGACAAACATAATTTTTTTAGTAAAGTGAAGGAAGCTGATAGTATCCAGGAAGGAGGGGATGGTAATGGAAGCTGACAAAGGGACATGAGGTTCTCTGAATAGCACTGTGGGTCCAGGTGTGATGTGGAGGATGCTGTGTGTACCTAGGGACACAGGATGTTTATACAAAAGGAGATAAGACAAGGATATATCCGATCACAATTTTCATTTTGTCTTAAGTGGGGTTGATTTACATAAATAAGTAATCCTCTGATGGAGCAGTTTCCCTTTCTGCAACCACCCAAGTCTCTCATAAACTTTTCAGAGGGCTTGAAACTGTCTACTTGTTCTCCTCCTCCACTAGATGTAAAGCCCCACAAAGACATGAATATTGATTTATTGGGATTTAAATTCCCAGCATCTACCAAAGTCCCTGGAACAAGGCAAATTCTAAAAAGGTGTTTTTATCTTTAATAAAACCACATGAAATTGGCCAAATACCACATGCAACAGACACTTCCTATAACTCACGCAACACAGTGTTCTACGCTAATCAAAATAGTAGGAACTGGAGAGATGGATGAAGAGCCAGAGGATACAGGGGCAGGAGAGGCTGATGGTCAGAGGCCCTGAGAGTTGGTCTGGATGCAGATATGCATCATAGCTACAGGCAGGACAGAAGAGGCGGTCTTGGTCAAAGGGAGAGGAATAGGGATGTGATCTAGAGGACAAATGATGAAAACCAAACTGGTCACCCTTGCTCTCCCGCGTCCCCGGACAAAACAGAGCCCCAAAGTTATAACAGTAAGAGGGACTATTTCTTCTGGCCCAGAGAGCCCTAAGCAGAAGCTGACATATAGAAAACTGGAGGCTTCCCAGGTTCAGGCATAGGTGCAGAAAGAGTACTTTCCTGAAGAACTGGCCCCCTGAGATCCCTCCTATGACTCAATTTGATGTCTCTCTTGCAAGTGAGAGAAGAGTGAGTAGAGGTGAAGCACCAAGGAGAATGGGCCATGGTGCACACTGAACACCAAACCTGGAGGAAGATGAGCTGCTGGGCAGTAACCCCCGACCTGAGAGCACAAAGCAGACAGAAGGGCTTCCGTCTCTAACTCTGTGACCTTGAACAAATGGCTCTTGTGACAGAACCTCCCTAGACTCTATCTTCTCTGGCCTAAAGTAAGAGCATAGTGCTCAAGCATTTCCAATATCATTTACAGACTGAACACTTATTGACCTTAGCCCTGAAAGAGGCCATATTTTGCTTGGTGCCGGCCTGGGTATCTTCTTCCTTTTGACTGAAGTAATGGTGTGTCTGCATCTCTTCGTATCTACGACCCAACATGTGACCCTAGTTCTCCATGGTACAAGACACAGGGTTCAAATTTTAGGGGCTTTTGGTTACCTTCAATGTTTGTTATTTTGGTCCTTTGGAGTTTCTGTGGCATCGGGTAGACATATTAATTCTAAATTCGGTAGTCCATTTTAAAACTGCTTTTCCTCTGCCATTTTCTCTGCTTAGGCAGATATTCAGAAATGTATCCTGACACCTCTGAGGTCCGATCAAGACTGATTTCCATTAAAAGGACAAGAAACTGGTCCGGAGCTATCCTAGTCTTCACCCTAAAAAATTCACTCACTCTCTTCAGATGAACCAGTGAGGAGCTCAGTGAAGAGCTCCATGTCAGTCAGGACTTCCTTGGCCCTCATTTGCACAGAAACTTATAAATAAGTGTATAAATGTCACCCAACAAGTGGGTAACGTCCGCGGTGAGCCCAGATTCTACTTTACCTCAGATGACAACATCTGTGGAACTAGTGGATTAGTAAAACTTCACTTCTCACTAACAATACCAGTCTTGGGAAGATACTAGAAAGTCCTTCCCAAATCATAGACCAATGACAAGATTTCTGTTACATCACCGACTCAAACGATGTCAGTCAACATGAAATCCGGGGGGGTCATGTTAAATGACATGAGGAAAAAAATTACTTTCATGAGAAAGCCATAGAATGTGTCTTCTTCACAGTCAACCCTGTTTTTCAAAGAACATCTATAATTCATCATTTTCTTTCAAAGTCTCATGCCTCAATCTGATATATACACATTTATCTACCACAAAATTTATTTTTGAGATGGATAGCAAATAAAGATTTATTTCATTATTTTCAAATCGATCCCTCGGTTTTCAGCACTCTTTGTTGAATAATCTACCTTTTATAGTGACTTCAAATACTACCTTCTTCAAATACTAAATTTCTATGTTTGTATGTGTGTCTTTGAGTCCATTAGATAGTTATACTCTACCGCATCCACTCTAGTCTACTGTTACACAAGAACGTGATTGGTTTTATTGTACTTAATGGCTTATCCTCTCATATCAACCTATTTCATAAATTTTCTTGCAATGTTAACACATGAATTTTTCTATGACACTTTAAAATAAAGTAGAAAATCAAAAATAATAATTTGTCTCGGGAGGCTTTCCCAATGTGTCTAAGACTTTATTGATTGTCAAGCATATATTTGAATGTCTGATATGTGTCAGGCTACATAAAACAGTGTGCAAGGAATATTTCTTGTTCTTTCTAAATTGATAATATCATGAGATAATGCAGAAACTAACAGCTTGTTTAGGAAAAAAAAAAAAGAAATGCTTTAATTAGAATGAGTAGCCTATGACCAAATTCCAACCAGACCAGACTAGGGGTCCTAACCTGAGCCTGTCTGGGGAGATGGAAATGGATAAATAATCAAGGGCAAGCACAGCGTTTTCTCTCTCACCCTTCATTCTCATAGAAAGGGTCAAGCTAATCCTTCCATTCTTCAGTTTCTGTGGTGTCTTTTCTGTTTCCTCCTGCTGTCTGTGGCAGATTTTTCTCTGTTAGAATATTTTTTCCATATCTTCAATCGGAGACCTTTATCGGAAAGAATTCCACCATGCACATAAATAATAATCATAAGCACACTCACAAATCAGGCAAGTGTATCTTTAAAATGGTCCTCTATGATTTGAGGTTTTAATTCTTTTCAAAGTGAATTACCTTTTCTCTATTTAGAATATGGCTCCCGGGAGTTCCCGTCATGGCTCAGTGGTTGACGAATCCTACTAGGAACCATGAGGTTGCGGGTTCGATCCCTGGCCTTGCTCAGTGGGTTAAGGATCCGGCGTTGCCGTGAGCTGTGGTGTAGGTTGCAGACGCGGCTCGGATCCCACATTGCTGTGGCCCTGGTGTAGCCAGCGACTACAGCTCTGATTAGATCCCTAGCCTGGGAATCTCTGCATGCCAAAGGTGCAGCCCTAGAAAAAGACAAAAAAAAAAAAAAAAAAAAAAAAAAAAAAAGGCTCCTGAAAGACCAAATCATGATCACATGTCTTTTCTTTGGTCTCCTTGCTTCAGGTTCATACTCCACCCACTCCCAGTTCAACCTACCACACACCCCATCCACACTCCACTTCTATAGAAGTGCTTCCCTCTTGGAGTTCCCTTGTGATCCATTTGTAGCGCTTAAGAGGGTTGGTTTGTTTGTTTTTTCTTGTCTGCTGTAGGAGAAATGGGAAAGGGTAGAAGGATTAGGTGGCAAATGGTAGCAACACAGGGGATAAAATGCACTAAAATCAGGTTTTTTTTTCCCCCAATATTTCTGTCTTTCATCCATTCCAGGGCTTTTGCAATTTGGAAGACTCCAAATTGTGTCTGGCTTGTTTGCTTTCTGTTCTTTCTTCCTCACTCTCCTTTTTGGCAGCATGCTGGCTATTTCTCAAGAACCTAAATAGGAAAGAAACATGCAGTTAGCATAGAGGTAGGAAGAAAATACACGAAGTTACTGTCACTCCATAGCATTTGCTAAGATAGCCATTTCTTGGAAGCAAAACCCCCTAGAATGAAGTAAACAAGAAACTCAGCTCTCTTGCACACTGCCGCTGAGAACTCACCCTCTCCCAGGTTCATTGATAAATCCCAGGCTTTCAAGAAAGATGGCCAGGACCAGCCCCCTTCTCTCCTATGACTCTCTGAGCTTTCTTAATATCCAAACTCATCTGAGGAGAACTCCTTTCAAAATCAGCTCACCTAAGAAACTCTTGGAATTTCTTACCATCAAAAATGATGAGGAAAAAAAGTGATGTCACGAGGGTGGATTGTTATAAAATCAGTATTTCCTCCCTTGAGCCAGAAGTCTGCCTACACTTTGGCACATCCATCCCTCGTGTTGTTCCTTATTCTCAGTGACTTAAGCATTGGCTCCCCAGAGAAAGCTGCCCAGAATTCTAGCCTCAGAAATCTCAGGATGGCTGGCTAACCTTGTCTGCCTCATAGACCTCAAACCTCTTGAATCCCATGGACTTGTTTCACTCTGGGTTAGTTCAGATCGTCATACCCATGCACCCAATTTTGAATGCCCACTACAGGGCACTTTGGGGGAGGGAGGCCCTGTAGTTTCCAGACCATTGGGTGAGGAATTCACATTCCTCACCAACCTCAAAAGATACATTCTTGGGAATCAGCCATTCCACACTGACCCTGCAAATCCTGGATTTCTCTTTAGAAACTTTCCTATGAAAATGCAAATCTGACAATGACTGACAAACTCTCTTTCCAGGCCCCAGCCCTGGAAAAGAAAACCTTTCACACCCTTGCTTGTAACACATTGTTTTCCTCTGCCAAGCCAGGATCATGAACCCTCCCTGGCTTTGCTGTTTGCCTGTTTCTCTTAGGATTTGTGCATCTGGTTGGAGGAAATGGACCCTGCTCAGGGCGAGTAGAAGTGCATTCTGGAGAAGACTGGACACCAGTGTCTGATGGGAACTTTACATTCCCCACGGCTCAGGTCATCTGTGTAGAGCTGGGATGTGGCAAGGCTGTGTCTGTCCTGGGTCAGAGGCCCCTCAGAGGGTCAGGTAACCAGGTCTGGCCTGAAGAGTTCAGGTGTAAGGGGGAGGAGTCCATGCTCTGGTCCTGCCCCAGAGTGCCCTGTCCAGGAGGCAGTTGTCACCACAGTGGAGCTGTTCAAGTTGTCTGTTCAGGTGAGACGTGTATCAGGACTTCACCTCCCTGCCTCCCCAGTTCAGGTAAGAAAACTGAGATGTTGCTGAAATCCCGTCTTCTCCCACCAGCATACACGGAAGTCCGGCTCATGAGAAATGGCACCTCTCAGTGTGCGGGGCGAGTGGAGATGAATATTTCTGGAGGATGGAGAACACTCTGTGCCTCCCACTGGACCATGGCCAATGCCAATGTTGTGTGTCGTCAGCTCGGCTGTGGAGTCGCCCTCTCCACCCCCAAGGGAGCAGAGGGAGGTGATCAGATGTGGAAAGCCCGATTTCACTGCTCTGGGGCTGAGTCCTTCTTGTGGCATTGCCCTGTGACTGCCCTGGGTGTTCCTGACTGTGCCCATGGGAACACAGCCTCTGTGATCTGCTCAGGTAAGAGAGGGAAGGGCTAACTGGTACTCAGGTTGCTCCTGGAGGGGAATGTCCCTAAGGGCAAAGAGTGCTGGAAAACTGGCTTCAAAATAAGATATGTCATGGTGAAATATGGTTCATCTGATTGCTCATTTATTCTTAAGTTCAGGCCAAGTTGTGTTCTGAGTTTAATGTATTTTAAAAATATTATTATTTGTGTATAATCACAGAAAACCATGTAGAAACAATAAATGTATACCTCAGTCATGTATTCCAACCCAGAGCAACAAAAAGAACATTCAGAGCACTGCAGAAGTCACTGCTGCCTTCCAGTAACTATGCCCTCCCTCCTCTCCAACGAAAACCACTTACCTGACTTGTACTAATGAGACTATTTTATCAATTCTTGAACTCTATATAAAATCAAGCAGTGTGTTTCCTTTTGTGTCTAACTTCATCAACTCAGAATTATGTTTAGGATTTACTCATGATGTTGTTTGTCGCAGCACTTTATTCATTTTTTGTCACTGGAGAATATGCCTTTGAATGATCACATGACCATGCCCTGATCCAGTTGACTAATGGTAGAGAATTGAGTTTGTTTCCAGTTCTTGACTATTGCAAATATGATGCTATAAATTACCGTGACAACGACTTTTTAATCTTAAGAAATATAACTTTCCCACATTTCCCTGTACATTTAGTGTTTCTTATATCCCTTTCAAAAGAACTTTGCCTACTCTGAGATCATAGAAACATTCTCCAAAAGTGTCTTATAGAAGTTTAATCTTTTTCTTGCATATAATTTTATGTTCCTTCTGAAATCGATATCTATGTTAAGATAAGGGTCAAGTTTCATGTAGATATCCAGTTGAGTTTTTTCCTGAAAAGACTCTTTTCTCCAAGGCAGTGCCAGCTCTGTCTTAAGCAGAGTGCGTTCACGTGTGTCTTTTTTTAGACCCTCTGTTCTATTCCATTGTATCATTTGTTTATCCTAGCACCAATACTAACTACATTTTCTTCATTATTGGAGCATTGTAGTAAGTCAGGGTAATTTTAATTCACAGGAGTTGCTTTACATCATCTTTTCTAACTTTGTTGCTTTTCTTGCCAGCTGTGTTGGTCCCTTATTCAACTCATTCTTAGTGCAAAAGCTGCTTTTAAAAAACATGTGACGTTGTCAGAAGCAGAACTCTCCTTGGAGAAAGTGAACTCTAAAGTTATGATAATTTCAGGGCTATGTTACTGCTTTCATCTCAGACCCCATCCCCAAGTTATTACTTAGTTTAATTCAGGGTCCTGTACTCCAACCCCACCAACCCTCTGTTCATTGCTGTTTCTGTAGGAAACCAGACCCAGGGGCTGCCTCAGTGCAATGACTCCCTGTCTGAACCAGCAGGCTCTGCAGCCTCAGAGGAGGGCACCGCCAACTGCTCAGGTAGGGGTCACACAGGACCAGAAAACCCTTCCCCTTCCCTGTGTAAATGCCCCACCTTTTTTTCTGGCTCTCTCTCCTCAGACAGCAGACAGCTGCGCCTGGTGGATGGAGGGAGTTACTGCTCAGGGAGAGTGGAGATCCTTCGCCAGGGCTCCTGGGGCACCGTCTGTGATGACAGCTGGGACCTGGACGATGCGCATGTGGTGTGCAGGCAGCTAGGCTGTGGAGAAGCCCTCAGTGCCCCAGGGTCTGCTCACTTCGGGGCGGGCTCAGGCCACATCTGGCTGGATGACGTGAACTGTACAGGAAAGGAGTCCCACCTATGGCAGTGCCCTTCCCGGGGCTGGGGGCAGCACAACTGCAGACACAAAGAGGACGCAGGGGTCATCTGCTCAGGTCCGCTCAACACATTGTCCACAGGTTGGGGAGGGGTGAGGGCCCTGGAGGTGGGATCTGAGCCCTGAGGGAGAGTTGCTGAAAGGGCCAGAGAAGGACGCTTCCTCCCAGGGAGCCTGACTTTGTAGCAAATGTGAAGTAGATGTTTCGCTTGCTCCTGTAGCAGCTGAGGTTCTGGAGCTTTCCTCTCAGCAGTATCTCCTGGCAGAGCCATTTCTTACAGTTTCCACTTGAAAGCAGGGCTCCCTCTTCAGTTATGTCTGGTACAAAATCTTACACCCACTTTACTAGTTTCCATTTGCTTCTTTAACAAATTACTACTCAGTGGTTTAAAACAACAGGTTTTTATTGCCTTCCAGTTCTGTCGATTAGATTCCAACAGACTTGGTCTGGGCTAAAATCAAGATTTCAACAGAGCTGCTTCCCTTCTGAGGCTGTGGGGAAAATTCTGTTTCTTATCTTTTCAAGCCTCTAGAAACTGCCTGATATTCCTGCTTCACTGCCTCCTTCATTCATCACCAGCAATGTTGCATGTTTCTAATCATTATGCATAGTCACAGCTCCCTCTGACCACAGCTGGGAAGAGTATTCCACTTTTATGACAGTGGGTCTAAGAATGTGATTAGACTGGGCTCACGTGATCAATCCACAGTATTCCAGCTTAATCTCACATCTCAAGGTTCTATTTTAGTCACATTGTTACAATCCCTTTTGCCAAGTAAAGTCATACATTCACAGGTTCCAGGGATTATTCCAGCTATCGCACCACTATCCACAACCCTTTCACATAGATTTTGGAGGTTTTGTCAGGAAGCAGGATTCACTGCCCACTCCTGCAGGTGCCCATGTTCGTCTTCCTCTTGGTTCATATTTCACCACATCACGGTGGTAGAAATAGAAAGACAGACAGATATGGACAAAGTCAGGTAAAAGAGAGACAGAGTTCAGTCTTGTCTCCCAGTGGGCATCTCCTCAGCTGGTTGGGGATGAGTGTTCACAATTTCTGGGAGAGAAGAAAACCCAGAGCTTTGAGTGGAGGGCTCACTGTGTCGTGGTCCCCCCTTTCCATTGCAGAGTCCCTGGCCCTCAGGATGGTGAGCGAGGACCAGGAGTGTGCCGGGTGGCTGGAAGTTTTCTACAACGGGACCTGGGGCGGTGTCTGCCACAGCCCCATGGAAGACATCACCTTGTCCATCATCTGCGGGCAGCTTGGCTGTGGGGACAGTGGAACCCTCAACTCTTCGGTGGCTTTCAGGGAAGGTTCTAGACCCCGGTGGGTAGACTTAATCCAGTGTCGGAAAACTGATCGCTCTCTCTGGGAGTGTCCTTCTGACCCTTGGAATTACAATTCGTGCTATCCAAAGGAGGAAACCTATGTCTCCTGTGCAGGTGACTTACTGTCCGTTTCTGTGTGTCCGTCTGAACCCTGTAGTATGTTGTTAGTGAGATTTCATATTTTTAAATGTAAGCGATGAGTTTAAATCAAGTCTACAAAATGAAGTTTGGATGGAGCTCGTTTAATCCACAAATTCATTATAATTGATATATAATTCACATAACATTGGTTTCAGCTGTACTTCATAACACTTGTATATCTGGATGTATTGGGAAATGATATCCATCACCATAGTTACAATTTTTTTAAGATGAGACCGTTAAGATGTATTTTCTTACCCACTTTGAAACACACAATATAGTATTAGCTTAGTCACCATGCTAGACATCACATTCCCATAACTTATTTATCTTATAGCTGTAATTGTGTATCTTTTGACTGCCTTTACCCATTTATCCCACAGGACCTACCCACCTTTGGCAACCACCAAAATTTTCTCTGCATCTCTGAATTTATTTGTTTATTTTTTTGAGAATGCCTATGCAAGTGAGCTCATGTGGTATTTGTCTTTCTCTGACTGGCTTATTTCACTTAGCGTATTGCCCTTGAATTCCTTCCATGTTGTTGCAAATAAGATTTTCTTTTCTTTTTTTCTTTTTTTTTTCTTTTTGTCTTTTTAGGGCCACAGCAGCGGCTTATGGAGGTTCCCAGGCTAGGGGTCTAATCGGAGTTACGGCTGCTGGCCTACACCAGAGCCACAGCAAGGCCAGATCCAGGCCACATCTGCAACCTACACCACAGCTCACAGCAACGCCGCATCCACAACCCACTGATCGAGGCCAGGGATTGAACCCGCAACTTCATTGTTCCTAGTCGGATTTGTTTCCGCTGTGCCACGACGGGAACTCCAGATTAGGATGAATTTAAAGGAATTATATTCACTGGATTCTGTTCAACTATACATTCATTCAGTAAATATTTATCGGAGTTCCCATTGTGGCACAGTGGAAACAAATCTGACTAGTATCCATGAGGATGAGGGTTCGATCCCTGGCCTTGCTCCGTTGGTTAGGCAGCAGGCATTACCGTCAGCTGTGGTGTAGGCTAGCAGCTGTAGCTCTGATTTGACCCCTAGCCTGGGAACCTCCATGTGCTGCAGGTTCAGTCCTAAAAAGTGAATAAATAAATAAATAAACAATACATAAATATTTATCAAACCCACACCACTGTATTTAAAGGAGTTCTCCATACATATTGAATGTGGGCATCCAATGTGCACAGTCTTGAAAAACAAAGTGAATAAGATTTGAAAAGTCTTTCCACTAGTAGAGCTTTCATGGGAGGTGTAAGTGTGTGTATAGATATATTTGTAGGTGTCTATACATGCATTTGTTCTGGGATATGGAGACTGATAAACCAGTAAATAAAAAAATATTTCAGCTTATGAAGGATCAAGTGAAAGTCTGAGCCCATTAGATTATGAAGCCTGTGTTTTCACTTGTCATTTGCACTGAGCCAAAGGTCATAGATAACTTTGGGGGACAAGACAACCCCAGCTGTCCCTGACTCAGGACGTCCCTCTCCTTCGCTTCTGCAGGAAGGAGACCCAAGAGCTGTCCAGCTGCTGCCCCCTGCACAGGTATGTCAGCCCCTCCAGCCTCCCCTGTGGCTCCCAGGGGCTCCCTCCTTCCCACCAGGGGCAGTCACAGGAGGGGCTGCTGCCTTTTCAGACAAAGAGAAGCTGCGACTCAGGGGAGGAGACAGCGTGTGCTCAGGGCGAGTGGAGGTGTGGCACAGTGGCTCCTGGGGCACAGTGTGTGATGACTCCTGGAGCCTGGCAGAGGCCGAGGTGGTGTGTCAGCAGCTGGGCTGTGGCCATGCCCTGGAAGCCCTGCGGGATGCGGCATTTGGCCCTGGAAGTGGGAGCATCTGGCTGGACGAGGTGCAGTGCAGGGGCAGGGAGTCCTCCCTGTGGGACTGTGCTGCAGGGCCCTGGGGGCAGAGCGACTGCAAGCATGAGGAGGACGCTGGAGTGAGATGCTCTGGTGAGTGGAGGACCAGCTGAGGGGCTAGGACTGAAGGACATGAAAGTTTGTGTCCTGAAACCTTCTCTGGAGTAATCAGTTGTTTGGCGCTCTGGCTCCAGGAGAGGTTACTGCCTGATCTCCTGGAACCTGAAACAGTTCAATGTGCCAGGGATGGTAAGAGTAACCCTATGGCTTTCTCAGGCCAACTCAATATAATGATCTATTCTTTTTCACTTCTCTCCAGGCGAGAGGACAACAGTTCCCCCGACTCGTGGAAGTAAGTGGTTCTGTGGCTCCGAGCCATGTGTTAGAGGAGACTCCCATATTTTCAAGGAACTCCACTGTACATGTATTTTTGAGCAAATTTCCGTGTCAGTCAGAAAAGCCTAAAGATCAGATGTTTATACTCCTACTAAGTAGTGGCAGCTGTAATGTCCAGAGCTTCACCAGCTTTAATTGAACAAAAACCCTTCAGAAGCAGATCCAGAAGACAGTTGGCACAGCTCAGGCAAGGACCTGGATCAGTCTCACCTTGGGGATCAGACAGACCCATTGTATCTGAGTGGTGACTTCAGTCTTGAGGATTCAGAAGATGACTGGGATAAGGAGGAATTTGGGTGTTCTTCTGGTCTTATAATCCTCCTGAAACCTCATGGCCCTCTGTCCTCAGGCACCACTGCAGGCTCAGCTCCTGTCCTTGGCCTCTTCTCCCTTCCTGGGATCCTCTGTATCATACTGGGGGCCCTTCTCTTCCTGGTCCTCGTTATCCTGGGGATTCAGCTACACAGATGGAGAGCAGAGCACCAAGGTAGGCTGTAGGGATGCTAAATGATCTGGAAAGTAGTGGGAAAGGTATTGATCCAGGTGTGACATCAAGAAAAATACACAAGTATTGGTCTCCACCCTCATTATCTGTCACAATTCCAACTTTTCTAAAATAGACAGAAAAGCTTTGAAAGGATGAATCAAGCCCTGGCCCTGGACTGAATGTCAAATCTCTCAACAATTATAACTTCCTGCGTGAACAGGAAGGAGAAATTTCAGTAGAAATTGAGTGTGGAATGTGTGGGATGAAGGTCAGGGTCGGGAAACCCAGTTCTGTTTTAGAAGGCTGATAAAAGAGCCCCGGCATCCCAGAAGAGTTTCCCCAAGTGCATTGGGTCTGTTGGTGAGAGGAACATCTCCAGGGACAGCCTCTAAACTCTTGCTGCTTCCCAGCCTTATCTGCTTTTGAAGATGCTGTCGATGAAGGCTTGTACCAGGAGATTGATGACCTCGTAAAACCAAAGAAGGAGGACCTACTGGACAGCCCAGGTGTGTCCCATGCCCTCTGCTCTCTCCATGAGCTAGCTGTGTGTTACCTGTAGCAAGCACAAACCCAAACACTAGCTCAAACTCACACAAGTTGCAAGCCCTTCTCTACAAGGACAAAGCCTCAATATTTCCTCTAAACGATGACGCTGGGCTTCCTGCTATGGGAAATGTTTCTGTTTGTCTGTGATGTTTTTCTCCCTACCAGCAAGCCTGTCTGATGACTCAGTGACTCGGCTGCCATATTACACAGGGGACACTGAGGAGGATGGAGACCCTGAATATGCTCCAGGTAGTAGAGATAGGCCTTCCCTTGGATGGAGGGCATGAGGAGGGGTAATCTTATCTGAGGGAACCCTCCTGTGATTAGAATAGGAAGGATCTCTTCTCACCAGTCCATGATTGCCCACTGTGGACCTCAGTTCTCTGTAGCCACAACTTCTTCTCCTCAGATACAGCCATCATCTAATGTATTATTAAAGATCCAAAGTCATGTTTGTTTGTTTTTTTATTTTCCCACTGTACAGCAAGGGGGTCAGGTTATCCTTACATGTATACATTACAATTACAGTTTTTCCCCCACCCTTTCTTCTGTTGCAACATGAGTATCTAGACATAGTTCTCAATGCTATTCAGCAGGATCTCCTTGTAAATCTATCCAAAGCCCATGTTTTTTTTAAAATAACACTCCACATGGATAAGCTCAAATTTCTCTAGCTAAAGAGAACATTTGTGACCTATGCTTGGACAGAGCAGTACTATGCCATCTGACTTATTTCATGGAGTTTGTGCATATTGAGACAAAACTATTTTTTAAGCCAAACCAAATAATTCTCACTTATTTGAGACAAAACTATTAATATTGATAAGACCTGGAATATATGGAGTGATTGATGCCTGTAGTTATCCACTACTAGAACCTCTTCCTCACAAGGAACCTGAGAAAAGAGAATGTCCCCACCTGGATCTTCTCCAGAGTGTAAAGATGGGTAACTCATGGAGATTAGATTCAACCAAGGACCAGAAGGGTTTGAAACCCAGGCATCCAGAAATTGGGACTGTGGGATATCCTGTCTCTGAGTGACTGATGTCCAGGCTTCCTCTTCCTACCAGCCCTGTTGACTCCCAAAGCTTCAGAAGGCACAGGGACCCCTCATTCTCTTGGTCCAGATTCATCCTCCCCAGTCACTGATGTACACATAAAATATGTGACAACTCTGTGTCATATGCTTGAAAATAGTACCTGAAACTCATGGCACAATAGCTTTTGTTGATGCTTTACAGTGTGAGATGCCATGTTAGAAAACTGCGATTGGCCATGATATATTGAAATATTTTGAAGATTTAAATGATTTCTGAGAACATGGAGATCAAATACATGCCTTTGGCACAACCCTGGAATATGGTGGCTATATTTATCATCTATTAGAGTCTCTGCATCAGAAGGGGCTTAGGACATCCCTTACTCCAGCCCATACTTTGCTACTCCACCTAAGTCCTTCTCTGTCTTTAGAGCCTCGGGGAGAGCATGTCAATGCCACAGGAAACGGTTACGATGATGTTGAAGAGTTACCTGTTCCTGAAATTCCTTTCTCTCCTGGGAGGAGTGAGAATTATTTTTCCACAGAGGATGGAGGTGGTGACAGGTATTCCCAGACAGGTGAGTGGACAGCTCGGTAGGCTGACTTCCTTATCATGGAGGAGATTACTTTTGGCTCATCAATAGTCTGTTTTTACTTACTGTCAGGGTCTCAGTACACACCTATCCCCAGATAAGATCAGCTCTGCCTCACCCTTGTTACATTGTAGCTCATCTCATCTTCTGAGAAGTGTGTTCTCTGTGTCTGTGTCCACCATCAGTTGGATGTGGACAGGTCTGTATGGTTGCAGAGGCTTTCCTCCTATTTTCATACCCCAAACTGATGAATGTTCTGACAGCAAGTTTTGCGGTTCTTTCGTATTGTGAGAAGTACTCTGGAAAGTTCTTTTTTTGATGGTAATTTTTTTAATTGAAGTATACTTTCTCTGGAAAGTTTGTAAATAGGAGTGTCAGTAAAATTTAAGATCTGTAAAAATTTGTTTTGGAAACATTAAACCCAATGTTTAATGATGATATTTCTCACTCTTTGAGCAGAATTGGCAATGAAAGAGACATAAAATCTCAGCCCTCCAGGGAAACCAAGACACAATTTTCTCTCACTCTTTCAATTGACAAATGAAGACCCTCATCCCCCAGGACAAGGCTTTCTGCTTCTGGGTGAACATGTGGTCCTTGGGGAGCAGGGGTTTTGGAATTTGGTTGAGCTGTCCCCCTTTGGCATCTGACACAGGAAGCAAGTTGCTCTCATCAATACTTATAGGTCAGGCTTGATCTTTTATCAAGGTGCTGAGCAGGGGGCAACTGAGGCACTCTAGTTGGTCATCTCCTGCCTCCATTCCTTATGAAATCAGAGCAGACTGGTGTGGAACAGGCATGCCTGTCTCCTTTCCAACTGGCAAGGTCAAGACAAGACTTTGCATGAGTAGCTGAGAGTGTATGAAGTAGCTTCATCTAGCCTTTCAGAAAAGTGCTGTGTTTCCACAGATATTCTGTAGTCAGTTTGACTAGTCTCCTTCCACCATAGGACTACATCCAGTCTTCTTGTCACCACTCAAACTGGGATTCTCCTTATTGTTTCAGGCATCTCTCTGCAGTCTCCTAGAGAAGCTGTCAACTCTAGCATGGAAGAGAAAGAATCCTCATTGGTCCTGAGACGAGAAGATCCTGGGTATGACGATGTTGATCTTAGCATCATGTCGTGCCACTTTTTGAAGCAAGAGACACTTTGAAGAAACGTCCACAATATTGTTTCCCAAATAAATGAGAGTTTTGTTTTCGTCCTGACTCTAGAGTTTTTACATGCGGCACTGATTAAAGAAATTGTTCGTAATGAACACTCTTGAGCTTCACAGACAAAAGTTGTTCTCTTAAGAATCTTGGGGTATTCACCACCGCTGACCTTGGAAAATCATCTTCAAATATACCCCTTTCTCCAAGTGAAACCTCACTTGAGAATCAGTGTTATTCACCTCCCCCACAGACTTCAGTCTTGCCTTCCCTTAGGTACAGAGAAATTCGTGCTTTCTGAAGTAACATTAAACTCTGAAATCTGGTCCTGAACTAGGTGTTTACTCTTAGAGCAAGAAACTCAAAAAAAGCCTAACAATATTTCAAAATATCACACCTATCCTCCACTGAAACCTAGGAGTGAGGTTCAAAGTGAATTGGGTTGATCAGATAGAGGGAAATGGTCGTTGCCCTTCTAATTTTATCAAATTTTTGTATAATAATAATAACACCAAAAACCTGCTGCTACCTAACAATACCTTTTACTCTAACTGCCCTCTGTCTTTTCTAGTTTTTCGACAATATCCTAAATCTCTGCCCTTTCTATCAAATTGCACCTTCTATTCTTTGTAACTTCTGTCATTTCCCATCCTTTCCATTAGTATGTATTTTCCATTCCCTTCTCTGGCTCTTTGTGTGGAGCTACTCAACACCTCTAAACCCCCATTCGTGTAAAAATTTTAAGTGGTTGTGTTTACTTTGAACTCTTCCCACCCCAAACTATCCTCACATATTTCCTAGAGTTGTATCAAGACTGAGAGATAGCTGGGGAGCCAGGGACGAATAAGCCAAACAATGCTATTCTCCTTCCCCAAACCATTCTCAGACTCAAGTTTACCAAAATCAACCATTTATAACAATTATCTGAATCAAGAGACATAACTAGTCAATCACCTGGAAAGAACTCCAAGAGTTCAACGGCCACACTATAAGGTAAGTACGTTTTGTTTTGAAGGAACCGTCTCTTTTCCAGAGTGGCTCTATTCCCACCAGCAATATAGGAGAGATCTAGTTTCTCTGCATCTTCATCAGGATTTGGTATGACCACTACCGTTTAGTAAAGCAGCTCTAATGGGTGCATTGACTCAGTCTATGCCTTTTAATTAGAGGGTTTGGTCCACTTACACCTGATGTAATGATAATATAAGTGGATTGAGTTCTACCATTTTACCCTTTCCCTCCTGTTTCTTTTGGTCCTCTTGTTCTACTTTCTTTTAAGTAATTGAATACATGCAACATTCTGCTTTAATTCCTCTGTTAGCCTTTTAGATGTATTCCCTAGCATTTTTTTTAGCAGTTATTCTAGGCATTGTAACATGCACCATTATGTCCTGAGTCTCCTCTAGCTTCTACCTAAATTAAGTTCCTGTGAAGTATCTTCAAATTGTTGTGATTTACTTTTTTAATTACTCAATGAATTTTATTACATTTATAGTTGTACAATGATCATCACACCCTGATTTTATAGCATTTCCATCCCAAACCCCCAGCGCATCCCCCCACTCCCCCCAACCGGTCTCCCTTGGAAACCATAAGTTTTTCAGAGTCTGTGAGTCAGCGTCTGTTCTGCAAAGAGGTTCATTGTGTCCTTTTTTGAAGAGTCCACATGTAAGTGATAGCATTTGATGGTGCTGTCTCATTGTCTGACTGACTTCACTTAGCATGATAATTTCTAGGTCCCTCCATGTTGCTGCAAATGCTGTTATTTCTCTCCTTTTACTGGCTGAGTAATATCCCATTGTGTATATGTACCATGTCTTCTTTATCCACTCCTCTGTCAATGGACATTTAGGTTGTTTCCATGTCTTGACTGTTGTATATAGTGCTGCAATGAACATTGCAGCTCATGTACCTTTTCAAGTCATGGTTTTCTCTGGATCAAAGGGTAATTCTATTTTTAGTTTTCTGAGGAATCTTCATACTGTTTTCCACAGTGGTTACACCAGTTTACATTCCCACCAACAGTGTAATAGCGTTTCCTTTTCTCCACACCCTCTGCAGCATTTATTGTTTGTAGACTTTTTGATGATGGCCATTCTGGCCGGTGGTACCTCATAGTGGGTTGGATTTGCATTTCTCTAATTATGGGTGATGTTGAACATCTTTTCATGTGTTTTTTGGCCATCTATATGTCTTCTTCGGAAAATTGTCTGTTTAGATCTTCTGCCCATTTTTTGATGGGGTTGCGGTTGTTTTGTTGTTGTTGTTATTGAGCTTCAGAAGGTGTTTCAAATTTTGGAGTTTAATCCCTTGTCAGTTGCTTCATTTGCAAAGATTTTCTCCCATTCTGTGAGTTGTCTTTTTGTTTTGTTTAGTGTTTCCTTTTCTGTGCAGAAACTTTTAAATTTAATTACGTCCCATTTGTTTATTTTTGTTTTTATTGTCATTACTCTAGGAGGTAGATCTGAGAAAATATTGCTGTGTTTATGTCGGAGAGCATTTTGCCTACGTTTTCCACTAAGCGTTTTATATTTAGGTCTTGAATCCATTTTGAGTTCATTTTTGTGCATGGTGTTAGGAAGGGTTCTACCTTCATTCTTTTCCATGTGGCTGTCCAGTCTTCCAAGCACCACTCATTGAAGGGACTGTCTTTTCTCCATTGGATGTTCCTGCCTCCTTTTTCATAGATTAGTTGACTGTAGGTGCGTGGGTTTCATTCTGGGCTTTCTATCCTGTTCCACTGATCTACATTTCTGTCTTTGTGCCTGTACCACATGGTTTTGATGACTGTAGCTTTGTAGTATAATCTGAAGTCAGGGAGCCTGATTCCTCCAGCTCCAGTTTTCTTTCTCAGGAGGGCTTTGGCTATTCTGGGTCCTTCGTGCTTCCAAACAAACTTTAAGATATGTTGTCCTAGTTCTGTGAAATATGTCCTTGGTACTTTGATAGGGATTGCATTGAATCTGTAGATGGCCTTGGGTAGTAGAGTCATTTTGATAATATTGACTCTTCCAATCCAAGAGCATGGTATAGCTTTCTATCTGTTTGTGTCATCTTTGATTGACTTCTTCAGTATCTTACTAACTTCAGCGTACAGGTCTTTTGTCTCTTTAGGTGGGTTTATTCCTAAGCATTTTATTCTTGTTGATGTGATGGTAAATGGGGTTGTTTCCCTAATTTCTCATTCTGATCTTTCGTTGTTAGTATGTAGAAATACAGCCGATTTCTCTGTATTAATTTTGTTTCCTATGACTTTGCCAAGTTCATGGAAGAGCTCTAACAGTTTTCTGGTAGAGTCTTTAGGATCCTCTAGGTATGCTATCATGTCATCTGCAAATAGTGATAGTTTTACTTCTTCCTTTCCAATTTGGATTCCAATTGTCTCTTTTTCTCCTCTGATTGCTGTGGCTGGGGCTGCCAAAACTATGTTGAATAGTAGCAGCAAGAACGGACATCCTTGTCTTGTTCCCTATCTCAACAGGAATTCTTTCAGCTTTTCACCATTGAGGATGTTGTTAGCTCTGGGTTTGTCATATATGCCTTTATTATGTCGAGGTAGCTTCCATCTATGCCCACATGCTGAAGGCGTTCTATCAGAAATGGGTGTTGGATTTTGTCAAAGGCTTTTTCTGCATCTATTGAGAGGATCATATGGTTTTTATTCTTCAGTTTGTTAATGTGGGCTATCACACTGATTGATTGGCTGATATTGAAGAATCCTTGCATCCCTGGGATAAACCCCACTTATCATAAGGTACAATCCTTTTAATGTATTGTTGGATTTGGTTTGCTGGTATTTTGTTGAGGATTTTTGCATCTATGTTCCTCAGGGACATTGGCCTGTAATTTTATTTGTGTGTGTGTGTGTGTGTGTGTGGTATCTTTGTCTGGTTTTGGTAGCAGGGTGATAGTGACCTCATGGAATGAGTTTGGGAGTGTTCCTTCCTCAATAGTTCCAAACCATTGTTTGGAATAGTTTCAGAAGGAGAGGTGTTAGGTCTTCTCTAAATGTTTGATAGAATTCGCCTGTGAAGCCATCTGGTCCTGGACTTATATTTGTTGGTAGTTTCTTCATCACCGTTTCAGTTTCAGTACTTGTGATTTGTCCATTCATCTTTTCTATTTCATCTTGGTTTAGTCCTGGAAGATGGTACTTTTCTAGGAATTTGTCCTTTTCTTCTATGTCGTCCGTTTTATTGGCATATACTTGCATATAGTAGTCTCTTTTGATCCTTTGCATTTCTGTGGTGTCTGTTGTACCTTCTCCTTTTTCATTTCTAATTTTATTGATTTGAGTCCTCTCTCTTGTTTTCTTCTTAAGTCTGGCTAAGGTTTTTTTTTATCAATTTTGTTGATCTTTTCAAAGAACCAGCTTTTGTTTCACTGATCTTTTCTACGGTTTTCTTTGTTTCTGTTTCATTGATTTCTGCTCTGATCTATATGATTTCTTTCCTTCTGCTAACTTTCAGTCTTCTCTGTTCTTCTCTCTCTGGGTGCTTTAGATGAAAGTTAGGTGGTTTATTTGAGCTTTTTCTTGTTTCCTGAGGTAGGTTTGAATTGCTGTACACTTCCCTCTTAGAACTGCTTTTGCCACATCCCATAGGTGTTGGAGTGTTTTGTCTTTCTTGTCATTTGCTTCTAGGTATTTTTTAATTTCCCCTTTGATTTCTTCAGTGATGCATTGGTTGTTTAGTAGCATGTTTTTCAGTCTCCATGTGTTTGTGTTTCTTGCAGTTTTTTTCTTTTTGTTGATTTCCAGTCATATAGCGTTGTGGTCAGAAAAGATGCTTGATATGATTTCAATTTTCTTAAAGTTACCGAGGTGGGATTGATGTGATCAATCCTAGAGAATGTTCCGTGTGCATTTGAGAAGACTGTGTATTCTGTTGCTTTTGGATAGACTGTCCTATAAATATCTATTAAGTCCATCTGGTCGAATGCTTCATTTAGGGCCCTTTTTCCTTGTTGATTTTCTGTCTGGATGATCTGTCTATTACTGTAAGTGGGGTGTAAAGATCCCCACTATGACTGTGTTATTGTCAATTTCTCCTTTTAAGGTTGTTCGCTGTTGCCTTATATATTAAGGTGATCCTATGTTGAGTGCATATAGATTTACAATTGTTACATATTCTTCCTGGATTGATCCTTTGATCATTATGTACTGTTCTTTGTCTCTTATAATATTCTTTATTTTAAGGTCTATTTAGTCTGATATGAATATTGCTACTCCAGCTTTTTTTTAATATATATCTGTTTGCATGGAATATTTTCTTCCGGCCTCTCACGTTCCATTTGTATGTGTCCCTAGAAGAGAAGTGGGTCACCTGAAGACAGCATATAGATGGGCTTTGTTTTTGTATCCATTCAGCCATTCTATGTCTTTTGGTTAGGGCATTTAGTCCATTTGCATTTAAGGTAATTATTGATATGTATGTTCTTTTTTTTTTTTTTCCTTTTTTTTAAATTTTTTTTTTATTTTCCCACTTTACAGCAAGGGGGTCAGGTTATCCTTACATGTATACATTACAATTACATTTTTCCCCCACCCTTTTTTCTGTTGCAACATGAGTATCTAGACATAGTTCTCAATGTTATTCAGCAGGATCTCCTTGTAAATCTATTCCAAGTTGTGTCTGATAAGCCAAGTAGACATGTATGTTCTTATTGCCAGTTTATTAACTGCTTTGGATTTGTTTTGCTTGCGCTTTTTTCTTCCTTTTTTTCTTGTTCTCTCCTCTTGTGGTTTGATAACTATCTTTACTGTTGTATTTGAGTTGATTTTTCTCATTTGTGTGTATCAGTTGTAGATTTTTGGTTTGCAGTTACCCTCAAGTTTTGATATAGGAGCTATATGTACATACGAGATTGTTTTAAGTTGTTGGTCTCTTAAGTGCAAGTGCATCCCCAGTGTCCTGCATTTGTACCCTCCTTTCCTCATGATTTCTGGTTTTGGTCGCATATTTGTGCATGGGTGACTTTCTACATTTCCTGTGCATATGCCTTTACTGGTGATCCTTGTCATTTGAGGTGTTTTTGTTTCTGGTTGTAGCCTTTTCTTTTCTGCCAAGAGAAATTCCTTTAGTATTTGTTGTAAAGCTGGTTTAGGGTTTCTGAATTCTCTTAGCTTTTGCTTGTCTGTAAAGCTTTTGACTTCTCCTTCAAATCTGAATGAAAGCCTGGCTGGGGAAAGTCATCTGGGTTGGAGGTTTTTTCCTTTCATCGCTTTAAGTATATCATGCCACTCCCTCTGGCCTACAGAGATTCTGCTGAAAAATCTGCTGACAACCTTATTGGGGTTTCCTTGTGTGCTATTGGTTTCTTTTCCCTAGCTGCTTTTGGTATTTTCTCTTTGTCTTTAATCTTGGTCAGTTTGATTAAGATCTCTCTCAGGGCGTTCCTCCTTGGGTTTATTTTACATGGTACTTGTTGCTTCCTGGATTTCAGCAAGTGCTTCCTTTCCCATGTTAAGGACATTTTTGGCTATTGTCTCTTCAAATATTTCTTCTGCCCTTTTCGCTCTCTCTTCTCCTTCTGGCACCCCTATAGTACAGATATTGGTGCATTTAACATCATCTCAGATGTCCCGTAGACTGTCTTCAGTTCTTTTTTTTTTTTTTCCCACTGTACAGCAAGGGGGTCAGCTTATCCTTACATGTATACATTACAATTACATTTTTCCCCCACCCTTTCTTCTGTTGCAACATGAGTATCTAGACAAAGTTCTCAATGCTATTCAGCAGGATCTCCCTGTAAATCTATTCTAAGTTGTGTCTGATAAGCCCAAGCTCCCATTCCCTCCCACTCCCTCCCCCTCCCAACAGGCAGCCACAAGTCTCTTCTCCAAGTCCATGATTTTCTTTTCTGAAGAGTTGTTCATTTGTGCTGGATATTAGATTCCAGTTATAAGGGATATCATATGGTATTGATCTTTGTCTTTCTGGCTCATTTCACTCAGGATGAGAGTCTCTAGTTCCATCCATGTTGCTGCAAATGGCATTATGTCATTCTTTTTTATGGCTGAGTAGTATTCCATTGTGTATATATACCACCTCTTCCGAATCCAATCATCTATCGATGGACATTTGGGTTGTTTCCATGTCCTGGCTATTGTGACTAGTGCTGCAATGAACATGCAGGTGCATGTGTCTCTTTTAAGAAGAGTTTTGTCCGGATAGATGCCCAAGAGTGCGATTGCGGGGTCATATGGAAGTTCTATGTATAGATTTCTAAGGTATCTCCAAACTGTTCTCCATAGTGGCTGTACCAGTTGACATTCCCACCAGCAGTGCAGGAGGGTTCCCTTTTCTCCCCAACCCCTCCAGCACTTGCTATTTGTGGACTTATTAATGATGGTCATTCTGACTGGTGTGAGGTGGTATCTCATGGTAGTTTTGATTTGCATTTCTCTTATAATCAGCGATGTTGAGCATTTTTTCATGTGCTTGTCAGCCATCTGTATATCTTCTTTGGAGAAATGTCTATTCAGGTCTTTTGCCCATTTTTCCATTGGTTGATTGGCTTCTTTGCTGTTGGGTTGTATAAGTTGCCTATATATTCTAGAGATTAAGCCCTTGTCTGTTGCATCGTTTGAAACTATTTTCTCCCATTCTGTAAGTTGTCTCTTTGTTTTCTTTTGGGTTTCCTTTGCTGTGCAAAAGCTTTTCAGTTTGATGAGGTCCCATGGGTTTATTTTTGCTCTAATTTCTATTGCTTTGGGAGCGTGACCTGAGAAAATATTCATGATGTTGATATCAGAGAGTGTTTTGCCTATGTTTCCTTCTAGAAGTTTGATGGTGTCCTGTCGTATATTTAAGTCTTTCAGCCATTTGGAGTTTATTTTTGTGCATGGTGTGAGGGTGTGTTCTAGTTTCATTGCTTTGCATGCAGCTGTCCAGGTTCTTGTCTTCAGTTCTTTTCAGTCTTTTTTCTCTTTTCTTTTCTGCATCAGTAATTTCCACTAGGCTGTCCTCCCCCTCACTTATTTGTTCTACTGCCACCTGTATTCTGCTATCGCTTGCTTCTAACGAATTTTTCATTTCCGTTATTTTATGTTGCATCTCTGCTTGCTTAAGTTTTCAATCTTCTATTTCTCTGCTCACCATTTGCTGTAAATTAACAATCTTCGCCTACAGTCTATTTCCAATGTCCTGCATCATCTTCACTATTATCAGTCTAAGGTCTTTTTCCTGGAGGCTGATACTCTCCAGATCACTTAGCTGTCTTTCTGTTTTGTTTTGTTTTTCCTTGCTCCCTTACCTGAGTTATAGCTTTCTGCATTTTCATTTTTATAGGTTTTTGGTGTGATCTCCTTTTTGCAGACAATAGAGTTGTAGCCTCTCTTCCTTCTGATGTCTGCCCCGATTGTGGCTAAAGATGGTAAGGGTGGCTTGCTCTAGTCTTCCTGTTGGGAAGGTAGATCTGATTCTTATCCCTCTGGTGGGTGGGCCTTTGTCTCCTGGTGAGATTAGAGGCAGCCTGATTACTGATGGGTGGGGCTGTGATCCCACCTGAATGATCCTTTGGCCTGGGCCTTCTCAGCACGGATGGGTCAAGCCAGATTTTCCCAAAATGTCCACCTCTAGAGGAACACACACTGATGAGTATTCCAGAAACATCTCCTCCCATCTTCTTCCCCCACAGCAAGCCACAGTCACCTCCCATTTTCCCAGGAGATCCTCCAAGCACTGCAGTGAGGTCCAACCCAGATTCCTATGGAGTCCCTGGGACCCAGGGCACATGAACAACCGTGTGCCCCTTTCAAGAATGAGGTCTCTGTTTCCCCCAGTCCCATGGAGCTCCTGTGCACATGTCCCACTGGCCTTCAACGCCAGATTCTCCAGGGGCTCTTGCTCCCAATGCCAGACCCCAGGCATGGGGACCTGATATGGGGCTCAGTACTCTCACTCCTGTAGGTGAGATACAGGTACTTTCCTGTCCGTGGACTGCCCACCCGGTGGGCATGGGGTTGCTTATGTGATTTCTATTTCTTCCTAGAGTTCATTGGTGTTATCTTTGTCAGACATGATCGAACCCAAGTTTGCCATTTCCAGAATCCCCAACCTTGATTTTCAATTGCTGTTCCTTTAGATCAACTTACTCTCTCAAAGCTACAGCAGTAAACAAGTAAAGGCATTAGCATTCAATAAAGTCTGGAGTTTCCCAGCTTCTTATATGCTGAATTTACATAAATGTGGCAAGATGTGCCTCCTTTAGCTTCACAAAAACTCAATTCATCCTTCTAAATACTTAAGAAAATTCATGCAAAACGGAGATTCTCAAATATGGACACAGAAAAGAGAGCAATTAAATCAAAAACCTCTACTGAATAGCCATTTATGTTGCTGCAAAGAGAACACTAAGACCCACCGAGAACCACTGAAGAGTTGGTAAAGACCATGATTAACAAAAACACATCAGCTGTATGAATGTCTATATCAATAGCATGGCTCTTCTTCTAAAGACAAGTTTGAAATACAAGTTTATGTTTTCTGATCAAAGACCATCCTTAGTTAATTCAATAACTTCCATTCTCCATATAAGACAGGGGCTTTATGTACCAGATAGACTATCCTTAGTCCAAATTCAAACACCACTCTCACGCTTTCATTAACAACTCAGAAACCACGAGTATTACAGCTATAGATCAGGGATCAAGGATATTTGGTGAACATCATAAACAAATCCCAGAAGGACAGCTGTGAATGATATATAGTAGGACCTAGCCAGATTTCTTAAAGAAGATCAAATTGGTAGAACATACATGTGAGCAGCATTTTCCTGCCTTCAACTTGCAGTGAAGAGATAGAGGAGCTGATATAATTCACTTGGAAGGCTATATAATTGGACAACAAATAACAGTGTCTCAAAGAAACAGGAAGAAGTGATGGAGAAGAAAGACTGTATATAAAGATTTGATAACCAACTAGACATGAGAGAAGAGTGACGAGGAGTCTGTATGGCCACAAGGAATAAACAGAAAAAGTAACCTGAGGACGTAGAGATGGAAAAGGAATAGGCAGGTGTGTAGAATTTGATGTTTTATTTGATGTTTTATTTTTAATTTTATTCCATTTTTTATGTATTTCTTAGGCAGGACAAGGAAAGCCGTATCCATTCTCTCCCATGTGCCAACCTCCAACCTTCAGCTTTGAAAATCACACGCTAGTTTGGTGCCTCTCAAGGAAGAGGCTCAGACTAGTTCAGATGAATCTTCAGGGTTACGTCTTTCTCCATGAGCCCATCTTGTCAGGAATGAGGGTGTGAGTTTGGACCAAGTTTAGAGTCTCTTGTCTAAGTAAGAGTGACCTGGAGCATCTGTGAGCCTGGGCACAGACATGACTTGAACAGCATTTGGGGGAGATGAGAAAACAGGGCAGTTCACTCACCTTGCCATTTCCTTTGAGAGAACATAGCAATTTGGGATCAATTCACTGAATGCATTTGACATGATGCATTAAATTACCAACAAAGGGAAAAGTACTTTACTCAGAACATTTTACTTTGAGCAGTTTCATTCTAATACAATTATACGTCAGCAAAACACTGTTGAAATACAAGCCATTAGCGTATCTGAGTCTTCGTCTCATATCATTACAACATCATGGGAAAGCCACCGTGGAGGTGCCAGGGGGACTTAGTTCAACGTCATCATACTCAGGGTCCCCCTTTTCCCTCTGGAGAAGCAAGGGGTTATCTTCTCCTTTCCCAGGATCAGCCGTCTCTCTAGGGAAGTTCAGAGAAGAGCCTGAAATAGTCCAGAGAAGTTTGCTTAGAACCGACACTCAGGGACAGGACAGTGTCCTGTGGTGGAAGCAAGTCTAGCAGGTGGTGATGACAAAGCATCTTTGGGGACCCAGTAATGCTCAGAGAGGCTCAGACTAATACGTATGAGTTACAGGACGGATGCATCAGGGCTGTCCTATGGGGATCCAACTCATCTGGGTCTCTGGGGCCTCAGTTTACTGTGAAACTTGGCACCACAGGACAGGTCATCTGTGCCCAGGAGCTCTGTGAAGACCTGTTTCCTGGCTTAGACAATCAGCAAGGAGATGGCCCATGAAGGGAAAAATCTCTAGAAGGACTTGAAAACTTTGCTCACAATTGACAGGTCTACCCTGACAAGGACAGGAAGACAGGAAACCACATCTAGAGAAATCTCAGCTCCTCACTGACGATCCAACTCTGCCCTTGGTGGTCTTGACTTGTGTTCCCAGCTGCCCACCAAAACAACCACAGGCTGCTTTCATAGCTGCCCCTTCCCCGGGAATTGTATGGACCTCAGAAGGAGAAATACCCTTCTCTAGAGAAGGAGTGGATTCACTTGGACATTACAGTCTCCGGAGCAAAATAGCCCTAACCCGCCCACAAATCTGAGTCTAAAATCCACCACCAAGGGCTTTATTTTCTAAGGACACAATACAGCATAGACGTTATACCTACTTGGGCTGACATGTGGTCACAGTGCATCTTAAAGTATAAAAATGCTTCACAAATTTCAATATTAAAAGATCTTCTTAAACCTCTAACTGCATTTCATTCATGAGACAACCCCCCCCCAAAAAAAATGTTACCTGAACATGTGTTCCATGTTTGGATTTGGTAAACATAGTCAATTAATCTATAAGTCTTAATGCAAGAACATCGAGGATAAAGCTATGAAGACATTGATGCCCAGTATACAAAGTGATTCCTCCCTCCCAACAAGTCTGACAGCATTACACAAAGGAATGTGGTGGAGGTGATGCTGTCAAGCAGAGGAGGTCATCCAAATTTTGATTCTCCAGGATGGATTGGTATTGAGGAGCTCACATTCATCCTTACGAGACAGAGACCAAAGATGACAGGAGATCAGTCAACCCCACTCACCTGTCTGAGAGGCCCGCATCCCACTCTCCTCTTCTGGAGGCACTTCCCTGGTGCCCTTCGGAGAGGCAGCAGGAGCCCCAGGCACGGGTACCTCTTCAGCATCATCATAACCCTCACTGGGGGCATCAACCCCCTGGGCTGAGGGTTCTAAGGGCAGACAGGGGGGTCAGGTGAGAGCACAGTAAGTGGGTTTGCCTGGGAAATACTGAAAGTCCATTCTGACCTAGCGTCTCTGACCTGATAAATACAAGCACCATCCACTCATTCACTTCTTCTTTTTATTTCTATTTTTCCTTTTTTTTTCTTTTAGGGCCACACCTGTGGCATATGGAAGTTCCCAGGCTAGGGGTTGAATAGGAGTGGCAGCTGCTGGCCTACACCACAGCCATAGCAACACCCCTTCCTTAACCCACCAAGTGAGGCCAGGGATCAAACCTGCATCCTCATGAATACTAGTAGGGTTCGTTATCTGATGTATTCCTGTGGAAACACCCACCATTCACTTCTTCTTTCAACAGGTTTCTCTTCAAGGCCATGACTTTTATTGTAATGTGCCCATGAAGCAGAAACATCTGTTGGTTTTTTTTCTTGATTAAAACCGCCTGTTTCAAAGTAGCTAATACATGAATGAGCTCTACTAAAATGTTTTGCCAAATTATGTTTTCCTGATGTTGCTATGTAAGATAACGGCTGCCTGGGAGTTCTCCTGTAGCACAGCAGGTTAAGGATCCAGCATCGTTGCTGCAGTGGCTTGAGTCACTCCCGTGGTGCAAGTTTGATCCCAGGAACTTCCACAGGTCAAGGACACAGCCAAAAGCAAACAATGTGTGCTTGCTGTGACTGAATGAGGACGGTTTCTGGACACAGAGAGCTCAGCCCCCACAGGAGACTTCAGAGAAGGGGAGGCTGGACCCCATCTGGAGTCAAGAGGTCCCCTAATCCCAGTCAAAGGAGGACTGTTCCCCTTGGGGCCCATCCTTCAGGCGGAATTTCCCTGCCCCCGACACCCAGCCCAGGCACAGCCTCCTCTACCATCTGGAGCAGATTTGGAGTCTCTGTTCTCTTCACCTTCCCCAGTGTAATACGGCAGTTTCGTCATCTGACAGGAACCCTAAGGTGGAGAAAATCATCATAAAGGAACAGAACAGACCTTCCCACTCCCATAGGAGCCTCAAGGCTGAGAGGAAATGCTGGGACAGGCTTGGTTCCTGGAATGTGAAGGGAGCTAAGAACACACAGGTGCTCTGGAGAGCCCCATCTTGCTGCCTTTGAGGCACAGGGCCGCCTCCGTGAGCCTGGGGCAGATGTGGGGTCTGCGGTTGATGAGAAGACTAGGCTGACCACCAGGGGTCCCAGGAGGGCAAGGCAGAGACACACACCTGTGCTTCCCAGCAGATCTTCCTTTGGTATTCCAAGGTTATCAATCTCCTCATACACGGCCTCATCGACAGCACCTTTGTAATCAGATAAGACTGAGAACATTACCAGGAGATCAGACATTACTACTCTTGACACCCTCAACCAGCAGGCTACCTCTCCATCTCCCCGATGCTCACACATGGAAACACCTTAGGGCTGTTGTGAATTCTGTATAGTTCACACCTCAGGAAACATGTCGGCACCTCTGCCCTTGCCTGACCCTAAATCCACATCTCAGTCCTGACTCTCTCTTCTCTCACACAAGAGACCATGACTTATGTGTGCTCACGCCCCAATCCTAGGAACCTCTGTCTATTCAGCCCTTAGAGTTTAGCATGGAGCAGATGGAGTTTTGCAGACTAATGGGGTAAAAACAGAGAACTCACCGATTTTTCCCCTCTTCACACTCAGCCCCATTTACCGCCTCCACATACTCTCCCTGTTACCCAGTTCTCTCAACAGCCCACCTCTGTGCTTTGCCCTCCATCTGAGCAGCTGAGCCACCAGGATGATGAGGACCAGGAGGAGAAGGGCCCCCAGGATGAAGCAGAGGATCTCAGGCAGGGAGAAGATGCCAGGATTTAAGTCTGGTCTGGTCCCTAAGAAGAACAAGGCAAGAGGGTTTGGACAAGGTCATGGGCACAGGGAAACTCCCTGCTAGCATTTCCACAGAGCTCTGGACAATGAAGTCCCAGCCTCTGACACAACTAAACCCACTGTGACTGGGCTCCATCAGTGTCCTATCCTGAGATAATTGGCTGTGATTATCCTGGTTCTTCCCTGCTGAGACAGCCTCTGAGTACCAGGCTCATGATTTCATCCCTTCCCCTTGGGCTTCACGAGTCCAGAGCATCAAACAAGTCCTCGGACTGGCACCTTGCTGTTGAGGAGGAACACTCATGGGCAGGTAGGAAAGCCTTAGAACCCACAGCTCAGCAACCAGCCCTCCTTGACCAGGTGCATGAGAAATTTCTGGCCCCACGGAAATTTCCCCCATGGAAATTCCCCAAGGAAAATGTCTGCTCCCTCCCCACCAGCCAGTGGCTCCTCAGTATCTTTTCTCTTACGAGTTGACTAATTTTGCCAGAGAGTCTACAGAATAGGTCCCAAGAATCTGAATATCCTCCTCTATCCATGGGTGTTTCTGTGTGCCTACTCTAGTGGGGAGAAATATAATTCTTTAACCTAGAGAAAAAGAAAAGTAGGAGTTTGGAGCACAGGACGCAGGGTAGCCCGTTTTCCCTCCCTGAGTCCTGAAGTCACCCCTCAGTTACCAAAACCTGCTGAGTCCTCCCAGCTCCCCCTCTCCCAGGTCCAGAGCTACAGCACCAAGATGCTTTCTGAACAATCTCCCCATCAAACCCCTGCCATGCCCATGGACCCATCATTGCCCCAACTCACCCAAACTGGATCCCTAGCCCCCCACACTCACCAGAGCACCTCACTCCAGCGTCCTCCTCATGCTTGCAGTCGCTCTGCCCCCAGGGCCCCGCAGCACAGTCCCACAGGGAGGACTCCCTGCCCCTGCACTGCACCTCGTCCAGCCAGATGCTCCCACTTCCAGGGCCAAATGCCGCATCCCGCAGGGCTTCCAGGGCATGGCCACAGCCCAGCTGCTGACACACCACCTCGGCCTCTGCCAGGCTCCAGGAGTCATCACACACTGTGCCCCAGGAGCCACTGTGCCACACCTCCACTCGCCCTGAGCAGTTGTTCCCTGAGGTGTCTCCTCCCCTGAGTCGCAGCTTCTCTTTGTCTGAAAAGGCAGCAGCCCCTCCTGTCACTGCCCCTGGTGGGAAGGAGGGAGCCCCTGGGAGGCACAGGGGAGGCTGGAGGGCCTGACATACCTGTGCAGGGCACAGCAGCTGGACAGCTCTTGGGTCTCCTTTCTGCAGAAGCAAATGATGCCTTGTCACTTACACATGCCACAGGCATAGCCAAAAACAAAAACAGCAACAAAAATGGGGATCCTTTTTTTTTTTTTTTTTTTAAGAAATGGAACTCGTAGAATTTAGAGAAAGACAGATAAGAGGACAAAAAGCTAGGTTGTAAGTATCCATAAAACTCAAATAAATATATTGAAAACTCTGTATTAGGAGGACTCATGTGTCTTTTTCAATGAAAGGTCTGTACAGGTGTATGTCCAGGAGTGGGATTGCTGGATCATGTGGCAGTTCTATATTTAGTTTTCTGAGGTAGTTTCATTCTGTTTTCCATAGTGGTTATAGCACTTTACATTCCCACCAACAGTGTAGGAGGGTTCCCTTTTCGGCACACCCTCTCTGGCATTAGCTATTTGTAAACTTATTAATTATTAATTAATTAATTACTGGGTCACTTCGTTGGCCAGCAGAAATTGACAGAACATTGTAAATCAACTATAATAATTTTTTTAAAAAAAGACATAGATTTTTTTAAAAAAGTATGACCGAAAATGAACCCATATAAAAGTATCAAAGGAAAGAAAATAGATATAAATTCAAAGCAATGAGAGAAAACAGATATATACACAGTATTTGTCATAAAAATATCAGAATTGGCATATCCTTTCCATATCATCCTATCAAACTCCTACCATAAGCAGCAAGACATCCCTGAAAACAATGTTAGGAACTCTTTTGGGTGCTTGCTCATGTTCAGAACTGGAGACCTCACTACTTTTCAATTCATTGTATTTGATTTTAGAAAATCTTCATCAGTAACAGGTCTTTCATTTAATATCCCTTCAACTTTCCACAGGAACCAGGAAAAGGGATTAAGGGAGGGAGGCAAGGAAGGGAGTGAGCTTCTGCCTTTGAAATATCTTTTCCCACCCTCTCCCTCTGCTGTGGATTTCAGGCAACACCTAGCATATTGTCAAGGGTGTACCTGAATGGGGTGTGTGTGTGTGTGTGTGTGTCTGTGTGTGTCTGTGTGTGTGTGTGTGTCTGAGAGAGAGAGGGAAAGGAGAAAGCGGCAGGGAGAAAACTGAACAAAGGGAAAATACTGTGAAACTTCAAAAGAAGGAAGGAAGGAAATGATGGAGGAAAGGAAGAAAAGAGAAAGAAACCAAGAGCAAAACAACTGCCATCCTTATTTCAGACTTTAAATGTCTTAGGATGAGACTTGTGGGCTTTGTAAACTTACTGACCCTGCAGTTCCTATATGAGTTCGCTTTAGTTAACAGTTAGGTTATTTGAAAAATCCAGAATTTTCTATCTAGACATGAAAGTGATTGGAAAAAGTTAGCCACTAGTCCTAGAAAGTAATTTGACAATATATATTAAAGCCTGTGTGTCTATGTACATGTGTATGTATGTACCCTTTGATCTAATAATATAAACATTGGGAGTAATCCTAAGTAATAAACTCAGCAACATAGAGAGATACATGTATCAAAGGCTTACTACAAAATTGTTTGTGGAGGGGAAAAAATTAAAAACAATTAAACTACCAATAAGTAGGCAAATCGTAACATGAACTGGAGTGCCAACCTGTCATGAATAAACTGTTATGCCATTGTTCTACAAATGAGTTAGATCTCTCTGGAGGAATGTCCATGATATTTTGTTAAGTGATGAAAAGTGAATTTGACAATAATGTGTATGACATAATCCCAATCTTGTAAATATAAAAAAGCTGCACCATCAACATAAGCTCTTTTATGGGTACATGTGTTTATGTGAAAACGGAGGAATTTGAAAAATGACAATATCAGTCCATTAATCTGGTTTACATCAGGAGGATATGAACGGACAAGAGGTCATGGGATGGGCTTCATTTCTTACTACATTCTCTATGTCCTCGCTGTTCACAGTGAGTATAAAGTCTTTGCCATTTAGAGGAAAGAGAAAGGAACTAGTGTCTCTAAGCATAAAACAGGGCGGTGGAAAGGACACAATTTCCCTAGTGCCAAGCGCGGTACAAACCAGCAGGAGGAATTGTGGCAGATTCAGGGAAAAGACAGACAGACAGGTGGGAACTTAAGGGAAGGAGGGCTGGCCATCCTTTCACGGTTTCAGTGTTCCTTTACTTGGCAGTATTGTTCTTTCCCTGGGAGATCACCACAAGGGTGAGGTTCCCTTACACTACTGTACTGAGGGTGAACATGAACCTGTCTCCTTGGAATCTCCATCCTTTATCAGGGTCCTGTACCCAGAGCAGCTCTGCTGAGTCTCCTCCCTCTTCGTTGGGAAAGTCTTGGGGTCAACAATTAGGGTACATTGACTGTGCCATTTCTGATGATTCACCTGATTACAGACTCCCTGTGATGTGGTTTCCAATTGTTTTTGCACTGGATACACAGTCAACCCACCTCCTTGGTATTTTTCACATAAACTGTTGTCAGTCCAGGTTTCTTTACTTATTTTTTTTTGAAACAGTATTGGAACACGTGGATTAAAGAATCATGATCCAAGATTTCTTTTGTAAACTTTCCTTAAAATAGACACATGCACCTGTATGTTCATTGCAGCAATAGTCACAAAAGCCAAGACATGGAAACAACCCAAATGTCCATTGACAGATGATTGGATTAGGAAGATGTGGTATATACACAATGGAATACTACACAGCCATAGAAAAGAACAAAATAATGCCATTTGCAGCAACATGGATGGAACTAGAGACTCTCATACTGAGTGAAGTAAGTCAGAAAGAGAAAGACAAATACCATATGATATCACTTATATCTGGAGTCTAATATATGGCACAAATGAACCTTTCCACAGAAAAGAAAATCATGGACTTGGAGAACAGATTTGTGGTTCCCAAGGGGGACGGGGAGGGAGTTGGATGGATTGGGAGCTTGGGGTTAATAGATGCTGACTATTGCCTTTGGAATGGATTAGCAATGAGATCCTGCTGTGTAGCCCTCGGAACCATGTCTAGTCATTTATGGTGGAGCATGATAATGTGAGAAAAAATAATGTATACATGTATGTGTAACTGGGTCACCATTTGTACAGTAGGAAAAAAATGTATTGGGGAAATAAAAAAAATTAATTAAATTTTAAAAATTCCTTTTGTAGACTTGCCTTAAACTCATCACTTATGTTTGAAAATATAAAATCTCACTAACAACATACTACAGGGTTCAGACAGACACACAGAAATGGACAGTAAGTTACCTGCACAAGAGACATAGGCTTCCTCCTTTGGAGAACACGAAATGTACTTCCAAGGGTCAGAATGACACTCCCAGAGAGAGCGATCAGTTTTCCGACACTGGATTCTATCCACCCACCAGGGTCTAGAACCTTCCCTAAAAGCCACCGAAGAGTTGAGGGTTCCACTGTCCCCACAGCCAAGCTGCCTGCAGATCATGGACAAGGTGATGTCTTCCATGGGGCTGCGGCAGACACCGCCCCAGGTCCCGTTGTAGAAAACTTCCAGCCACCCGGCACACTCCTGGTCCTCGCTCACCACCCTGAGGGCCAGGGACTCTGCAATGGAAAGGGGGGACCACGACACAGTGAGCCCTCCACTCAAACCTCTGGGTTTCTTCTCTCCCAGAAATTGTGAACACTCATCCCCAACCAGCTGAGCAGATGCCCACTGGGAGACAAGACTGAACTCTGTCCCTCTTTTATGTGACTTTATCCACATCTGTCTGTCCTTCTATTTCTACCACAGTGATGTAGTGAAATATGAACTGAGAAGAAGACCATCCTGGGCACCTGCAGGAGTGGGCACTGAATCCTGCTTCCTGACAAAACCTCTAAAATCTATGTGAAAGGGGTAGAGACAGTGGAGTGGCAGATAGAATGATTGACCCCCAGAGACGCCCGCATCCCAATCCCTGGAACCTGTGAATATGTTCCCTTACTTTTCAAACAGGACTTTATAGATATCATTATGATCAGGACTTTGGGGTGGGGAAATTAACCTGGATATCATGAATTAACCAAGTAAACTAATCTAATCACATCCTTAGACCTACTATCCTACTATCCTTTAAATGGGAATATTATTCCTGACTGTGATAAGAGGGAGGTAAGACTTGGAAGAATGGTAGAGGAGGGAATACTCTCTGCCTGAAGAAAAAAAGAGAGGGAGCTCCAGACAGGATCAAGTGAAAACATCTACTTCACATCTGCTACAAAAACTGGCTCCCTGGGAGGAAGCATCCTCCTCTGGCCCTTTCAGCACTATCCTTCAGGGCTCAGACTCCCACCTCCAGAACCTGCCCCCCTCTCCCGCCAGTGGACAATTTGCAGCAAGGACCTGAGCAGATGACCCCTGCGTCTTCCTTGTGTCTGCAGTCGTGCCGCCCCCAGCCCCCGAAAGGGCACTGCCACACGTGGGACTCCTTTCCTGTGCAGTTCACGTCATCCAGCCAGATGTGGCCTGAGCCCACCCCAAAGTGAGCAGACCCTGGGGCACTGAGGGCATCTCCACAGCCCAGCTGCCTGCACACAACATGTGCATCGTCCAGGTCCCAGCTGTCATCACAGACGGTGCCCCAGGAGCCCTGGTGAAGGATCTCCACTCTCCCTGAGCAGTAACTCCCTCCATCCACCAGGCGCAGCTGTCTGCTGTCTGAGGAGAGAGAGCCAGAAAAAAAGGTGGGGCATTTACACAGGGAAGGGGAAGGGTTTTCTGGTCCTGTACGACCCCTACCTGAGCAGCTGGCGGCGCTCTCCTCTGAGGCTGCAGAGCCTGCTGGTTCAGACAGGGAGTCATTGCACTGAGGCAGCACCTGGGTCTGGTTTCCTACAGAAACAGCAATGAACAGAGGGTTGGTGTGGTCGAAGAATGAGAAATTGAATTACGCTAAATAATAACCTAGTGATGGGGTCTAAAATGAAAACTGTAACTTAGCAGTTATCATAACCTTAGAGTTCACCTTCTTCTCCATGAAGGTTGTGCTTCTGACAATGCCAAAATTTCTGTTTTAAGCCAAGAATTTCACTAAGAATGAGTTTACAAAAGGGAGAAAATATTAATACTGTTGATAGTGTTGCAGAGCTACCAAGGCTGTGAGAATTTCTAGATCCATGCCCTAAGTCTCTGAAAAGCTCATCTGAGATTTTGCCAGACTCACAGGGCTCGGGGAACACAAAGCATAATTCAGGCTGGCCAAGGGAGAGGAGCCCTGTTAACCAGAACCCTTGGATCACTGAAGGAAGAGTGAACTAAAATTAGGCTATTCTTCACAAGGATGGATGCCCAGCTTATAATTACTTTGCTTCCTTCTAAATAAGGTGATCACCCCCTAAAGCAGGTGCCTGGAGGAAGCAAAATAAGATTCCTTTTGGAGGATCTCTACAATGTTTTATCTACAGTGTCTGTCTATTAAAACCACTTGGGCATAAAAGAGAAGAAATTTGAGGAGATTTTATGAGGAAGAAAGTATTAAAAAAGAAATTTACCACACATCCATCTATTGGAGTTACCTGACAGGGAATTTAAATGACCAGGAATATAATGTTTAAGGAATGAAACAAGGCAGTATTTTGGTAGAGAAATGACAACAAAGAATCTAATAAAATATTCTAGGACTGAAAAAGTCAATATTTGAAATGAGACCTCAAAGGATGAGAATAACAGCCCATTAGATCAGCAGAAGGTAAAAGTTGTTAAATGGAAGCTCAGAAGAAAGTACACAGTAGAGGGAGTTCCTGTTGTGGTTCATCAAGTTACAAACCCAACTAGTATCCATGAAGATGCAAGTTCGATCCCTGGCCTTGCTAATTGGGTTAAGGATCCTTTGCTGCTGTGGGCTGTAGGGTAGGCAGAAGGCACAACTCAGATCCTGTGTCACTGTGGCTGTGGGCTGCAGCTCCATTTCCACCCCTAGCCTGGAAACTTCCATATGCCACAGGTGTGACCTTAAAAAAAAAAAAAAAAAAAATGGAATAAAAGTATGTAGGTGCCCTAAAAAGTAAAAAAGAAAAAAAGTACACAGAACAGAGAACAGAAATACAAAACTGGGAAATATGAAAAAAATAATAAAGATCTTGAAAAATTCTAGCATTCATACATCCATACTCCTAGACATACAAAGCCGCAATTAACAAAAGTAAAAGTACATTGGTGCTCCAACGTTTGGTGAGTATAAATTTATGACTTTAAATCTTCTTGATGAGTTGACAACTTTATTATTGTAAAATGACCTTCTTTGTCTCATCACTTTTTGGCTCAAAGTCTATTTTGTCGGATATAATACAGCTCTCCCCGTGCTCTTTTGGTGTCTATTGCATGGAATATCTTTTTCAATCATTTCACTTTGAGTCTATATATTCTTAAAACTGAAATGAGCCTCTTTTAGGCAGCATATAGTTAGGTCTTAATTTTTCATCCATCCAGCAACTCTGTGCCTTTGGCAAATTCAGTGCATTTATATTTAGAGTGATTTTTGATTTGTAAGAAATAGTATCATCTTACTGCTTTCTTATTGCTTTGAAGTTCCACTATGTCTTTTTTTTTTTCCTGTTTCTGCCTACATTTGAAGTTGGTGATTTCCCTTGGTGGTATGCTGTGATTTACCTTTCTTTATCTCTTGTTTATATTGTCTAGGTTTTTGCTTTGCATTTACAATGAGTCTTATGTAAAATATATCACATACAATTCAGTTCATTTCATGCTGAGAGCAACTGAACTTAGAATTTTTCTAGCCCTCAAACTCACCCCTTTTAATATTCTTGTTGTCACAACTTACCTCTTTTTATATTGTGTGTTTGATTAACGAAGTTATTATATCTATAGTTATTTTAATACTCTTTTTTTTGTCTTTTTGCCAATTCTTGGGCCGCTACCACGGCATATGGAGGTTCCCAGGCTAGGGGTCTAATCGGAGTTGTAGCCGCCAACCTACGCCAGAGCCACAGCAACACGAGATCCCAGCCACGTCTGCAACCCACACCACAGTTCATGGCAACACCAGATCCCTAACCCACTGAGCAAGGCCAGGGATCAAACCCCAAACCTCATGGTTCCTTAGTCGGATTTGTTAACCACTGAGCCACGACGGGAACTCCGATTTTAATATTCTTTTCATTTAACTTTATGCTATCGTTATATGGTGAAACCACCACCCTATTGCAGAATTTGAGATTCTGTATGATGTCATTTATATGTAGAATCTAAAAAATAATACAAATAAAATTCCATGCAAAAGAGAAATCGATTCACAGCTATAGAAAATGAACTAGTGAGTAACACAGTGGAGGGGGAGGGGTGAGGGGCAAATCAGGGATAAGGAATTAAGAGATATAATCTACTATGTATAAACGAGATAACAAGGAAATAATGCATAGCAAAGCCATTATCTTTAATAACTGACAATACAGTCTGTAAAAATACTGAGTTACTGTGCTGTATACCTGAAACCAATGTAATATTGTAAATCAACTATACTTCAATGAAAATAGCAACAACAAAGTGTTGAGAGGAAAAAGTTACCAGCCATAAATACTCTATCAAGCATGTTATCTTTCACACATAAAAGAAAATAAAATATTTCTACCAACCAACAAAAGCTGAGAGAGCTCATCACAACTAGACTTGCCTCGTAAGAAATACTGAAATGAGTTTTTCAACTAGAAATGAAATATTGCTTATAAAGTCTAACAACCGATGAATGGATTAAGAAGAAGTGGTACATATATACAATGGAATACTACTCAGCCACGAAAAAGGAAAACTAATTCCAGGTGCAGCAACATGGATGGACTTAGGGATTCTTTTCTTTTTAATGATTTTATTTTTTCTATTACAGTTGATTAACAGTGTTCTGTCAATTTTCTACTATACAGCAAAGTGACCCAGTCACACTCACACACATATATATTTCTCCATGCAAGAGGCCCCACTGACGAATTCAAATGTATGCTGTGTCACCTTAGGGTAAGGGGCAGCACTGGCAAAATCCTATAATCCTCTCCAATCGTTCAGCATGTTTTCCTTTTTTGGGTGTGGGTGTTTTGTTTTGTTTTGTTTTGGGATCCAAAAGAGTAACAAAACTTCTCTTCCGGAATCCTGGATTTTACCTAATTTTATTCATAGGTGTTTGACAAGGTCAGCATTCTCCAGGTTTCACCAGGCTGTCCCTGACCAGGGTCCAGGGACAGGGACAAGTTCACCGGCTCTCGCTAGGTCTGCAGTCTGTACCAGTGTTTATCTGTCTATTACTGGATGCCCAGGTGGGTGACCATTCTCCTGGTCCCCTGGTATAAGATATTTGTATCCCACAACTTTCACAGAGGTGCTTTGTGATCATGGATGAGTGGTTACTTAATTGCTAAAAACAGAGGCAGAAAGGAGAGATCTTAACCACCATGATGCCAATGTCACTCCCCCTTTGCTGTGACTTTAAAATATTTAGCTATTTTGGAGAAATTCTTTGAAAAGCACCACTTGAAATGACACAAGAATCAATAGGAAATGTGAATAATGCTGATTTATTAAAAATATTGGGTTTGTAATTAAATTTGTCTATGAAAACTACTTCAAGTTCAGATGTATTTTGTTAAGTTAAAAATATCATGTGAAACTAAAATTTCCTGAATTTGAATGAATCTTTGTACTTAATAAATACAAGGCTGAGATCCTAGTAATGGAATCTGATGCGTAAAGTAATTCCCAATAGTTTGCATGGTTAGAAAAAAAAAAAAAAAAACCCTCACAGCAAAGGAAACCAAAAAGAAAACAAAGAGACAACTTACAGAATGGGAGAAAATAGTTTCAAACGATGCAACAGACAAGGGCTTAATCTCTAGAATATATAGGCAACTTATACAACCCAACAGCAAAAAAGCCAATCAACCAATGGAAAAATGGGCAAAAGACCTGAATAGACTGTTTTCCAAGGAGGATATACAGATGGCCAACAAGCACATGAAAAAATGCTCAACATCGCTGATTGTAAGAGAAATGCAAAGCAAAACTACCATGAGATACCACCTCACACCGGTCAGAATGGCCATCATTAATAAGTCCACAAATAGCAAGTGCTGGAGGGGTTGGGGAGAAAAGGGAACCCTCCTGCACTGCTGGTGGGAATGTCAACTGGTACAGCCACTATGGAGAACAGTTTGGAGAACCTTAGAAATCTATACATAGAACTTCCATATGACCCCGCAATCCCACTCTTGGGCATCTATCCGGACAAAACTCTTCTTAAAAGAGACACATGCACCCACATGTTCATTGCAGCACTAGTCACAATAGTCAAGACATGGAAACAACCGAAACGTCCATCAACAGATGATTGGATTCGGAAGAGGTGGTATATATACACAATGGAATACTACTCAGCCATAAAAAAGAATGACATAATGCCATTTGCAGCAACATGGATGGAACTAGAGACTCTCATACTGAGTGAAATGAGTCAGAAAGACAAAGACAAATACCATAGAATATCACTTATAACTGGAATCCAACATACAGCACAAATGAACCTTTCCACAGAAAAGAAAATCATGGACTTGGAGAAGAGACTTGTGGCTGCCCAATGGGAGAGGGAGGGAGTAGGAGGAATTGGGGGCTTGGGGTTATCAGATACAACTTGGAATGCATTTACATAGAGATCCTGCTGAGTAGCATTGAGAACTATGTCTAGATACTTACATTGCAACAGAACAAAGTGTGGGAAACAAAATGTATACATATAAGAATAACTTGGTCCCCATGCTGTACAGCGGGAGAAATAAAAATAAATTTAAAAAAATAAAATCAATTAAAAAAAAAAAACCCTGACTGATATAGACACTTATTGCTTCTACATTATTCTCCGTGATTATACTCAAATACTTAAGTTTATTTTTTAAAATTTCCACTTAATGCTTCTTGCCGTGATTTGAAAAATGGATAAGCAATGAGAAAAAACATTTCACCATTAAATATCTTACTTTTGAAGCCAATTTTCCAGCACTCTCTGTTTTTATGAACATTTAACTCGTGAGTAGTGTTGGCCCTTCTCCCTCTTACCTGAGCAGATCACAGAGGCTGTGTTTCCATGGGCACAGTCAGGAACACCCAGGGCAGTCACAGGGCAATGCCACAAGAAGGACTCAGCCCCAGAGCAGTGAAATCGGGCTTTCCACATCAGATCACCTCCCTCTGCTCCCTTCGGGGTGGAGAGGGCGACTCCACAGCCGAGCTGACGACACACAACATTGGCATTGGCCGTGGTCCAGTGGGAGGCACAGAGTGTTCTCCATCCTCCAGAAATATTCATCTCCACTCGCCCCGCACACTGAGAGGTGCCATTTCTCATGAGCCGGACTTCTGAGTACACTGGTGGGAGAAGACAGGATTTCAGCAACATCTCAGTTTTCTTACCTGAACTGGATAGACAGGGAGGTTGGGTCCTGATCTGCCTCTCACCTGAACAGACAACTTGAACAGCTCCACTGTGGTGACAACTGCCTCCTGGACAGGGCACTCTGGGGCAGGACCAGAGCACGGACTCCTCCCCCTTACACCTGAACTCTTCAGGCCAGACCTGGTCATCTGACTCTCTGAGGGGCCTCTGACCCAGAACAGACACAGCCTTGCCACATCCCAGCTCTGCACAGATGACCTGAGCCGTGGGGAATGTAAAGTTCCCATCAGACACTGGTGTCCAGTCTTCTCCAGAATGCACTTCTACTCGCCCTGAACAGGGTCCATTCCCTTGAGCTAGACGCACGAATCCTAAGAGAAACAAACAAACAAAAAACCCAAGTAGTGTTCATGATCCTGGCTTGACAGCTGGAAAAAACATGTCACAGGCAATGGTGTGAAAGCTTCTCTCTTCCAGGTGTGGGGCATGGAGAGAGAATTTGACAGTGTCAGAGTTGCATTTTCATGAATGAGTTTCTGAAGAGAAATGCAGGAAGATTTGCGGGGTCAGTTTGGAATGGCTGAATCTCAAGAATATATACTTCGAAGTTGGTTAGAAATGAGAATTCCTTATCAAGGGGCCTGGAAATTACAGAGCTCAAGACTGGTCATTTGGAATGATCGACTATTAGGAACACGTACTTTAGCATTGGTTGGAAAAGTGACTTTCTCATTTAGGAGCATGGGACCTAAAGAGCCCAAGGAAATAATGCACAATGTGTGGGCACTTCAGCTTGAGTATAGAGATGTGAAGAACAGAACCAACCCAGAGTGACGTGATTATGAGAGAGCAGAGACCTGGCACGTAGGCAAAAGTTAGAAAGCCATCCTGAGCATTGTGGGGCTAAGCATCTGATAAATTTTCTCCCCAAGGACCCAATCCTCAAGGGATTGGAGTAGAGAAAATCATGAGGGCTGGATCCATGAGGGTATGCTGCCCTGTATACAGATGAGGACTCAAGAAAAGTAATATAGACATAATAAATAATCTACTTTTATGGTACCATATTTTGTTTTTCTAATAATTTTTGATTGCAAAATTTCCAAGAATTTCTTAGGTGAAAAGATGAGTCTGTTAAGTTATGTAAGGAAAGTTCAGAGAGTCCTAGGTGAGAGATCAGTTGGTCCCAGCCATTTCTCTTGAAAACCTAGGATTTGTCCATGAACATGGGAAAGAGTGAGCTCCAAGTGGAAATTCAGGGGACTGATTTGCCAAATTATTCCTACTAGAGGTTTTTCTTCTTTAACATTATGGTAAGCTCCTTAAAAGGGAAGATATAGCCCTTAAAAGGGAAGATATAGCTCATAAAAATAGAACACAAAGATAGACTCTTAAAATATTCAATTAAAGACTAAAATGGAAGAAAGAAAACATAAAATAAACAGCATGCTGGAAAACTTAAACCTAACCATAATGATAATTACATTAAACTTAAATAATTTAAACACTCCAACTAAAATCAAGATGATCACATTGGATAAAAGGAAGACAAAACCGGAGTTCCCATCGTGGCGCAGTGGTTAACAAATCCGACCAGGAACCATGAGGTTGCGGGTTCAGTCCCTGCCCTTGCTCAGTGGGTTAACGATCCGGCGTTGCCGTGAGCTGTGGTGTAGGTTGCAGACGTGGCTCAGATCCCGTGTTGCTGTGGCTCTGGCATAGGACGGCGGCTACAGCTCCGATTTGACCCCTAGCCTAGGAACCTCCATATGTCGTGGGAGCTGCCCAAGATATGGCAAAAAAAAAAAGACCAAAAAAAAAAAAAAATAAGGAAGACAAAACCATATGCTGTATACAAAAACATACATAATTAAATGTAAATATAGATGGGGTCAAAAAAAGATATACCATGCAAATGCTAATCAGAGAAAGCTGTATGTACTATCTACGTTAATATAATACAAAGTCAGACAATAGGACAAAGAATATATTTAGAGAGAAGAAAAGAAACATTTCACGATAATCCAAAAAAAGCTTGCAGTTTTAAAATCAGTGTGCTACATCTAAAATTGTGCTAAAGAAAAAAATTTAGAGCATTGTTGCTTCCTCATGATTTCAATAAGACAGAAAATAAAACTAAGTACAAATGATCCAAATTCCACCTCAAGAATTTACAAAAATAACAGCCAATCATAACCAAAAATAAAGAAAAAACAGCAGAAATCAATGAAATAAGAAACAAACACACAATGAAAAAAAATCATGGACTTGGAGAATAGACTTGTAGTTGCCCAGGAGGAGAGGGAGAGAGTTGGATGGATTGGGGTTTGGGGTTAATAGATGAAGACAATTGTCTTTGCAATGAATTAGCAATGAGATCATGCTGTGTAGCACTGGGAACTATGTCTAGTCACTTATGATGGAGCATGATAATGTGAGAAACAGAATGTATACATGTATGTATAACTGGGTCACGGTACAGTATTGGGGAATGATGTACTGGGGAAATTAAAAAGAAAGAAAGAAAGATAGAAAAGAAAATCAGGAATTCCTGCTGTGGCTCAGCGGTAACAACCCAACTAGTATCCATGAGGACAGGGGTTCGATCCATGGCCTCACTCAGAGGGTTAAGGATCTGGCATAACCATGAGCTGTGGTGTAGGTCGAGGACGCAACTCGCATCTGGAGTTGCTGTGGCTGTGGTGTATGCCAACAGATACAGCTCTGATTAGACCCCTAGACTGGGAAATTCCATATGCCCCAGGTGCAGCCCTGAAAAGAAAAAAGAGCAAGGAAGGACGGGAGGGAGGGGGGGGAGGAAGGAAGATCAACACAGTCAATTGGTAATTCTTTATTTTTCTTCCTTCCTCCCTTCCTTCCTTCCTTCCTCCTTTCCTTCCTTCCTTCCTTCCTTCCTTCCTTCCTTCCTTCCTTCCTTCCTTCCTTTCCTTCTTCCTTTCATTCTGGCTGTGCCCAAGACATGTGGAAGTTCCCAGATCAGGGATCAAACCTGCACCACAGCAGTGACAACAACAAACCCATAACCCACTAGGCCACCGGGGAACTCTAATTCTTTTTAAAGGGATAATAAAACTGATATTCCTCTAGCAAAAATAAGAGAATACACAAATTTAATGACACCAGGAATGAAGGGGGGTTATCACTATAGATCTTACCAATATTTAGATGTGAGATATGAACAAATTTTATCCTAGCCTGAAAAATAGCTGAGTCCATAAAAACTGCTTGAAAAATATAACTCACCAAAATCTGATACTATAAAAATGGAAGATCTGAGAGTTCCTAAGTTTGTTAAAGAAATAGAACCCATATTGTCAAAACTTCCCAATAAGAAAATGGCAACCTTCAAAGACTAGTTCTTCCACAGAGCTCAGAAGCTACTGCTACATCAAGGTAAAGAAAGAAGGGAGGGAAGAAATGAGAGCAGGAAGGAAATCAAAGCAGAAGCTGTGGTCAATACACCAGTTAAGAAGGACCTTGATCCCAAGCCCCCCTCCTTTATCTCCTCACCACTTCATACCTCAGGACCCAGTCCTTCTAAAGTTGTGAAACCTGTCCCCAAACTTGCTCCTGAACCCCCTGAAATCCCCTCTCATTTCATACAAGCTCCTCTACATTCTTCTCAGGCCATCGTTTCTATCTCTGGATTTCTCCTAAACATAGCTCATTACTTCCAACAATCCACTAAAGAGACAGAAATTTTTCTCCCACACCCTATTTCTAAAATTAAGATGAAGAAACTCCAAGAGTTCAATATTAATTAGAAAATTTAAAAGGCATGTTTTCTACTCTCATCTCTGCTATATCATGACCGCTTTGACTTACCTTCACATCGCTAAATACGTTTTGAAAATATAAATTAGGGAGTTCCCGCCGTGGCGCAGTGGTTAATGAATCCGACTAGGAACCATGAGGTTGAGGGTTCGGTCCCTGCCCTTGCTCAGTGGGTTAACGATCCGGCGTTGCCGTGAGCTGTGGTGTAGGTTGCAGATGCGGCTCGGATCCCGCGTTGCTGTGGCTCTGGTAGGCCGGTGGCTACAGCTCCGATTCAACCCCTAGCCTGGGAAACTCCATATGCCGCAGGAGCGGCCCAAGAAATAGCAACAACAACAACAACAAAAGACAAAAGACAAAAAAACGAAAAAAAGAAAATATAAATTAGCAGAACAAACAGTAACTTCATTAAAAAAGGGGAGCCTATACTAGAGCAGTGGTATTCATGGAATACAATGTTTAAATGCCATTGCACTTTCAAACTCTTCTTATTTTTAAGGGTGTCTCAACTGGAATTAATATCAAGACATTGATTTTCTTGAAACGATAACATTAAAAGCTCTAATATAAAAAAAAATCCCCATTATCACAGAAATTTCCAACATCACCCACTCCATTTTTATCAAAATAACTCGGGGTCTCCTCTAGGGTTTCTGCAAGCTTATCTGCAGTTTAAACCATGATTAGGACTTTGTAACAATTGAGAATGTTACTCAGAATGCCAGAAAAGAGGTTTTCTTGAAAAAAATGCCTAATTGAAACTCAAATGCCCCTTGAAAATAATTATCTTTAATAATAATAATAATAACGGAAGAAAACTTTTACAGTGATGAACAGATTTGTAGCATAGATTGTGGTAATGGTTTCACAGATGTATACTTACCTCCGAAAACAGTCAAGTTGTGTACAATACACACATACAGCTTTTGTATGTCATACCTCAATATAGCAGCATAACGTAATTATTTTCTTAGGGACCTCAGCCAGTATAATCAAAACCTGCTAAACATAAGACTAGAACCATCTCTTCCCCAACATAACACCAAAGATATGATTGGCTATGGCTGCCAAGGACCTACTGCGAATGGTCTCAGGTCTCCCCCTGTTCCACCTGTGTTAACCCTTTCCTAAGACCCAACCACCTATATTAGGAATTCTCTGTCATATCTGATAATATCTTCCTCCAACCCAGCTGTTCTGACTGGATTAATGCCTTGGACATTTCATCCACCGTTGTGATAACAGCTGGAAACATGTCTGGCAGATACTGCAACCACCCACTCACACTCTAGTTTCACTGCGTCTTTACTGGGTTCACCTTGGCACAGGTCAAGTGCACTTAGACAGTACTGACCAGAGTTTGTGAGTCACTTCAGGTTTTCTCAGCCTCACTGCTCTTTGTACTTACTTCACTCTAGCTACTGTATTGTAAATTCTAAAACTTCACATTTTTCCTACGGCCTCAACACCCCACAAACAGGATGTAAGCAACGGACCCCAGGTGACCAGGTGCACCAATGTGATAAGACTAGCCCCTGCCACAAATATCTCTTCTTGCCCTAACTGAATGCAACCTATGCAAATGTACCAATGCTGTGAATACTGGTGTAGAAATATCTGTTTGAATCCCTCCTTATAGTTCTTCTGGGCCCATATCCAAAAGTGGAGTTGCTGGATCATACGCTAATTCTATGTTTAACGCTTTTACTTTTTTTGGACATGCCCAAGGCATGCGGAAGGTCCCAGGCCAGGGATCAAACCCAAGCCACAGCAGGGACAATGCCAAATCCTAAGTGATAGGCCATGAGGGGATTCCTCAATGAAATCCTCTCATGCCTTTTCCTTGTATAACTCTACCCTGATCCCCAAAATAATCACTTGTCTACTCCCTCTTGGTTCTTCATGCTTCAATGAGCCAGCCCCCTTGGAGACCACTCCACCGTGTGGACTCCTTTTGCCTGTGGTGAGTTTTCTCTCTTTGGCCAGTAAGTAAAATAAACTGTTTGCCTGACCCTCTCTTATGTCTTTTCTTGCGGCCCAGCCTGACTGACCATCCCATGAAAGGATAAAAAGCGGGTACCGTAATGAAACTAATTCATAAAAGTACAGCCCAGCAGTGGTACCTGTCGGAAATATTTGACCTCACCTCCCTTCTTCTTAGGACACACCACAGAGATCTGAAGGGTCCAGTGGTCCACAGGTCTGGAGCCTTTATTGTCCAGGGACAGGCAAGCCCTCATGCTCCCTTGAGCACCTAATGCTCTAGGATCACTGTGTGACCAGAGTCTTCATGCAAGTGTGTTCTAAAGGCTGTGATCTCGTTTATCCAGAGTTTTTCTGGGAATGAGACTGAGGCTTTTCCTGCTGGGGATCCCCTCCCAGACCAGACAGGCCTTACCTGAGCAGACTGCTCCAACATCCTGGTCGTGAGAAAAGGTATGATTATAGTTTTTAAAGTCGAGATGAACACAACCATCAATACTGAGAGGTGAATCTGGCTTGGTATTGTTGCAGTAAATAGTGAAAACCCAAATAGGACCAAGCCTTGGTCCAAAATAAGACCCTCTGGGAGCATCAATAGCAAGTCCACATCCCAGCTCTTTGCACACCACTTCTGCAGCCTCCATGAACCAGTACTGAGTATATACGGAAGCCCATATTCCTTGGTGCTTCACTTCCACTCTCCCCTCACAGCGGTGGCGTCCATCCTTCAGCCTCAGCTCCAGAGCTGTAAGAGAGACACAGACACAGAACACAGGACACAGGACAGATTTTAGAAGACCATGCAGTTGTATGCTGGTAGGTATTAAAAAATGCATTCTCACACAGGGAAAAAATCCCTGTGTATTGCATTGGTTAAGTTTTGTTTGTAAATTTTCCCATGGTGATCAATTCTAAGCTACGAGTGTGGTATCACAGAAGTGGGAAAATATCACCCAAAAATTCTAACAAGCGTGGTGAACCAACACCCCTGAGGATAGCACTTCAGAGACTCTGGGGGCTGCCTTCCCAGCAGATGTGCCCAAGGCCACTAGGGGCCCAGCTTCCCTGTCTCAGCTACAGTGAGGACCATGATCCCGGGGAGAAATCTTCCCTCTCCTTCTATGTTCCATAGAGAGCACTCTCGTCTCACTTGGGAACAGAGGACTATGGTGAGCAGCCTCTCCAATGTCCTGACGATTCCCGCCACCTGGTACTCATCCTTGTGTAAACCCCACACTTGACTGTAGCTAACAACATGCATCTAACAGATGGGATCTGGCAAAAGTGATGTCGAATAGGAGGTTAGGTTTCAAGATGACTCTGGCTTTTCCTGTGTTCATCTATCTTGTTCTCTCTTGCTCTGATGAAGCCACTGCCACGTCTGAGCTGCATATGGAGAGACCCCTGTGACAAGGACCTGAGGGAGGCCTCAGCCGACAGCCAGCAAGGGACTGCGGCTCTTGATTTAACAGCCCACCAAGGTCATGTGGGTTGTATCCACCCTGGCTAAACCTTCAGATGACTGCAGCCTCCTAAGGGATCCTGAGTCAGAGGACCCAGGTAAGTCGTGCCGATTCCTGACCTACAGAAGTTAGGGGATGCTAGACGTTGATTATTTTAAGCTGCCAAGTTTGGTATTAATTTGTTGCACAGCAATACATGACTAATGTAGAGCTTCTCTCCAGAGTCAGAAAATAGCAGGGTGATCAAAGTCCTAGGGGGGCAGATTTCATTCTGAGACCTCTTCCCTTGGTTTGCAGGCATTGCCATCTCTCTATATGCTTACGTGGCGTTTGCTCAAGACGTGTGCACAGAGATAGAAGGAGAGAGATATTTCCCTCCCTTCCTTCCCTTATAATGCCACCTGCGGGATCAGGGCCCCACACTTATGACCTTATTTTAACCTTGATTACCCCCTAAAGGCCCTATCTCCAAATTAAGTCACCCTGGAGGCTAGGCCTTTAATATATGAATTTTGGAGGGACACAGTTCAGTCTAGATAGAGGCCTGGGGGGCCCAGGGCTAGGAAGGAAATAAAGATAAATGGGAAGGAGGCATATGAGCTAGTAGAAGCAGGGAGATATCCTGTGAAGCTTACTCAATGATTTGTTTTAGAAGTCTGACCTTGAGGTGGGAGTAAACGATTGAAATGAGACCCTAAAATTACATAAGAATCCTGCTTTTATTAATACTAAAATTATCCATTTCAAAATCAGGTCCTATACTCGGTGCTGTAAATGCAGAAAATAACATGATATTCTTGTCTTCATGTAGCTTTTACCTAGTTGATGACACAAACAAAGTAGATTATTTTATTGCTATGAACAATTCTAGGAGATTTTCTCAATAATGCTAGGTTTGGTTATTGAGGCTATATTTTCTGCTGAAAATAAATAAAGTAGAAAAAATTACTAAAACTTATCTTGAAGGCATTAAAGTCCTGATTGAAGAGGAAGAAGAAAAAAAAAAAAAGCCAGGTCAAATCTGGAGGGGACAAGGGAAATTTGCTGAGATACAGGAGAATGGAGTGTGCTTGTGTATTTGTCCTGATGACATTAGCCTGTGCATAGTTGGGAAGGGGGGTGGAATGTGCTTCATTTTTGCTCGTTTGCTTGTTTATTTTTAATAATGGAAATTTTTTAGCACTTTTTCTTTTTTGGCTACCCCACAGGATATGGAGTTCCCGGGCCAGGGATCATATCCGAGTTGCAGTTGTGACCTGATGTGGCAATGCCAGATCCTTAACCCACTGTAAGAGGCTTGGGATTGAACCTGTGTCCCAGCACTCCAGAGACACGACAGATCCCATTGTACTGCAGCATGAACTCCAAGTGTGTTTTTATGGGCTTTGTTGGTGAAGAGGCATAAATCAAAATCCAAACCCACATACAAGTAGATGAAACATCCAACAGAAGACATTCTCCACAATCAGCCAGGACACCCACCAGTTGAAACAGAGGTGCTCTTGCATAAAGTTATATTCAAAATTTCAATCTCTAGACTATCTGGTTTGTGTCCGTTTTTGAACTTGTATTAAGGTGATCCACTACTAATAATAAAATGAAATAAAAAACTAATAAAAATAAAACCATTTCTAGAGTAAATTGCCTTGTTCCTAGGCTTCGAATTATTTCTATGCATAATATTTATAAATATAGTGACCAGTATATTGTCAATTAAAAAAAGCAAGCACACAAAGAAACAAAGTTCCATTAACAAGAACCAAGAGAACCTCCTGAAGCAGACACAGAGACTTCTCATAGTGAATACATCACATACTAAGCTATACCACTACCACACATACAATATTTAAAGAAGGAAAAATATACTCTTAAAGAATCTTCAAGGGACCAGAAAATGCATGGACAAAATTTAAAAACCTAAAGCTAACTTCTAGGAATGAAAATGTATTTGTTGGAAGTTCCCATTGTGGTAATGAGCCCAACTAGTATCCATGAGGATGTGGGTTGGATCCCTGGCCTCACGCAGTGGATTAAGGATCTGGCCTTGCCATGAGCTGCACAGAAGATCACAGTTGCAGCTTGGATCCCACGTTGCTGTGGCTGTGGAATAGGCCAGCAGATGCAGCTCCGATTTGACCCCTAGCCTGGGAAAATCCAAGTGCAGCCCTAAAAAGCAAAGAAAGAAAGAGAGGGAGGGAGGAAGGAAGGAAAGAAGGGAGAAAGCAAGAAAGAAGGAGGGAGGGGGAGTGAGGAAGGGAGGAAGGAGAAAATATATTTGCTGAAATTAAAATTTTTACGTAACATTAAACTCAGGTAAAGAGAGAATTAATGAAGCGAATGATAAATCAGAATGAATTGCCTGGAATGCTGCACAGAGAAACAAAACGATGAAAATTACAGAAGAGAAATTACAGAAGAGACAGAAAATGGAAATAGAAGGGTGTAATAAAATATAGAAAGGAAGAGAGGGAGATGAGAGAGAGAGAGACACGAAGGACCGAGTCCCAGAAAGAGAGAGAATTGAGCAGAAAGAGAGTCCAGAAAGAGAGAGAATTGAGCAGAAGTAATATTTGACAGATATTGACTGAGAGTTTTCCAGAATTGATGGAAGACACCAATCCTTAGAGTGAATAAGCCCAAGAAAACTTAGGCAAGATATATAAAAAGGAATTCATTTGTAGAATCGTCATAGAAGGAAAAGCAACTAGTGTTCAGTGATACTTAAAATTCTCTTTGGAGTTCCCATAGTGGCACAGAGGAAAGGAGTCTGACTGCGAACCATGAGATTGCGTGTTCGATCCCTGGCCTCTTTCAGTGGGTTAAGGATCTGGTGTTGCCGTGAGCTGTGGTGTAGGTCGCAGACACTGCTCAGATCTGGTGTTGCTGTGGCTGTAGCATAGGCCGGCAGCTGTAGCTCTGATTAGACCCCTAGCCTGGGGACCTCCATATGCTGCAGGTGCAGCCCTAAAAAAAAATTTCTCATTTACTGAGCACATGGGAATATTAACACTTCCTAGTCTGTTTGAAGTTAAGCATCACTATGTGATCTGACTTACCCAATGAAGTATGAACAAATGATGTGAGTCACTACCACACAGAAAGATGTAAGAACCAATATACTTTTCTACCACAGCAAATACTGCATCCTTGGGTTGCAGTGGTGGCATGAGATGGTGGAGATTTCAACAACCTGAGCAGTTGAATAATTACGAAGCAGAAATCCTGCCAAATTGAGTAGAACATGGCATGTAAGAATAAATTTTGGTTACGTGTTACTACAACATAACCTACCTTATGCTTACCAAAATGGTAAGAAACAGCAGAAAACTGACAAAAGAAATTAAGACAGAAACTAGGTATATAAATTAAGAAACATCTCTACTAACATATAAGTCCCCATGAATAAAAAGATATGCCAACGTAGAGTAGATTGAAGCCTTAGATGTGCCAAAAGAAAAAAATGCCAGTCTAAAATTCTATATTCAAAACCATTCTCTCAAAGAATAACTTCCTTAAACATGACATAATCTGAATGCTGATATAAAAGATGATGACCTCTATCCCCTCCAAAAAGTTCAAAAATTCAACAGCTATCAGGAAAAAAACAATCTTTGAAAAGATCTGGAGTCCTCCAAGAAATTTTACTACATCAAGACACTGTCCTTTTGACCACAACTTTCCATCCTCCAAGCCAGGATTGCTCAATGCCAGGTGCGCCAAGAGAGTTCCTCTCACAAGGACAGTAAGAACAGGCTGAGCAGTGTCCCTAGTCTTTGGGGGCACCTCATGAGAGTCCTGCTTCAGTTTTGCCTCACGCAGACCTACAAAGCTGAGCTAGCCTTATAGAGATGACTGGGAATAAACAAGAAAAGCAAAGACCAATAGAAGCCATACTACAGAAGCAATGACAGTTTACAGTGACCTGCTCTGCAGAAAAATGCAGCAGATTTTACCCCTGAGAAACAAATAGCTTGCACAGATGATGCTGAAGTTATTGCCAGATTTAGCCCAGTGTACACATGCTGCTTCACACTGGACGCCAGTCCTTGCCTGCTCCCTTCCCGTCCACTTCTTCCAGAGCCCTGTAATAGCGCCAGTTTAGTGTGTAAAGGAATAGTTAATGATACAGAGAAATGTCTGAAATATGTGATTGATTTTAAAAAGATGTTAAAAAATAATATATACCAACATCTAATCTTGGGTCTATGTTTTTGAGCATAAAAAGTAGACCAAAGATTGCATTTGAGGGATAATGTTATGCCCGTGCTCATCATGGATTTCATGATGGAGACTCCTGTAGTGTGTGCCCCGCTCAGAAATCATCAAATGCTGGAGTTCCTGTTGTCACTCAGCAGGATACCGGCCCTACCGGTATCCATGAGGATGTGGGTTCCATCCCTGGCCTTGTTCGGTGGCTTAAGGATCTGGTGTTGCCTTGAGCTCTGATGTAAGTCACTGATGCAGCTTGGATCTGGCATTGCTATGGCTGTGTTGTAAGCTGGCAGCCGCAGCTCCGATTCAACCCTTAGCCCAGGGAATTCATCAAATGCTCGAAAGGCCAGGACTATTGTTTACTAAGGAGCAGGTCCAATGTCATATGAGGTAGAATATAATTTTAGTAGAATAACACTGAATGGTGTTGTTTCAGGGAAAACGAAAAGAATACTTGCTTTGGTGAAATACTCTTGCTGCTAAGGAACTACCGAGGAAACTCCCTATAGTTTTCCTCATAAGGGAGCAGGCCTTGTATCAGAGCATCTATTATTTGCCCCCCTTCATGGGACCAAAACCCACCTCTGCCCTTCAGAGCCCTCAGGAGGACAATCTTCACTAGCATCAGATCAGCACTCCAGGAGCAGAGACTGGAGGGGGAGGTTTTCCCAAGGAGAGTTATGGCACTAGAGACTGAGGTCTAAGGGGACAACAATGAGCGTTGAGATGAGACGGCACTGTACTGAGGCTTGGCTGGACCCATTCCCAGATCTGAAAGAGCCACCTCCTCCAGGCTGAGGACTAGGTTTTCAGCAGCACTAGCTCTGAAGCCTGCAGTCCTCTCCCTCAGAGGAAACCTGCTCACAGGGAGGAAAGAAAAGGGCCTGAGAGAGAAAATGCACCTACAGAATTCACAAGAGATCCTAGAGAATTGAAAGAACCCTTGCAGGACCCCAGCATATCAGCAAACAATTTGTAGGGACTCAGGAAACTTTCTACATCTGGTGATGAACATCAATGAATCTCTATAAACAAGGGGCCGCTTTCCTGGCTGCAGGTTTCTCTGCTCTAAAATGACCACCTGGAAGGAACAAGTGAGGCCAGGAACTAAAGACTCATACAGCCCAGTGCTGGGCAAACCTCACAACAAGCAGAGAGGAGGCATCGTGGGGTTGAAGGAGAGAAGCAGGCAGGTGCAAGTTTATCTATGATCTGGTTACATGCAGCTGACATGACCCCCCAACCATGTGGGCACCCACTGTGTTTCACAAACCAACTGATTCAATCCCTTCTTGGCAGCCCTGTTCCTCTCACACAGACAGGCTTCACACACCCTCGCACACCCTACACACCTCACACACACACACAAGCACAGAGCCTAAAGGAGCCTAAATGCGTAAAACATGGGAATCCCATGGAGAGTCCTCTACAAAGCAGCAAATGGCGTGTGTGGGGAACAGCCCAGAGACCCAGCTGAGGTCAGTCTCTGGACCTGCCACACCCTGGGAGCCACTGGGACTCCACAGAAGCTCCCTGAGAGCAAGGGAGACGGTGGGCAGGACGGAAACACACTCACCTCAGTCCACACCAAATAGCATTCCTCTGTAAAACCTGCTGCTACGACCAGTCCACCCTCAGCAGGAGAGGAACCAACATTCACAATCAGTGTGGTTCCCTTTTGGTCAAAAACATAGGGTCTCCACAGAGGCTTCGGCTCCATACCTCCAGGGACACTTCCCTGCACTGAGGTGTCCATACATTGGTTGTTGATCCCAGGAAAGAGACGAAACTCTTACCTTGACCCCCCACCATGATGAGCAGGAGGAAGCCGAGTCTCTGAAGAGAGAGGTGTCTGTTTAGAGCCATCCTGACTCCCAGGTCATCAAGGTTGAAGTCCCTGCCGCAAAATAACCAGAGAGGGTATCAGGGGACCGACAAAGGTCTATATAGACCCATCCCCTGACATCCTCCCTACCGACAGCCAATAGAGACACTTTTTACCATTTCAGATGCTATTGGAGGCTTCATCTCCACTTTCTGAAGCTTAGACACCAATTAGCTTCTGAGTCTTCAACATCTCCTTATATGAGCAACACGGTCCTTTGACCTCATCCCCGAGGAATAAGGTCCCCGTGACCAGGGCAGGGGTAGAAAAATTATATCAAAAAACATGAATACATCTCTCTCCCTCTCAGATCATTCTGGCTGATCCCCACAGACTGTGAGATCTCACAGGGTCAGGGTGCTGGGACCAGTTGGCCTGTGGAGAATATCTTTGGTGTAATCAACATTGATCTTCCCTGTGACTGAGCCCAAGCTGAAGCAGAGAAACAAGGAAGGCTGGAAATATGACAATACTTATCAGAGGAACAGAAAATGAGGACCAGGAGCAGAGGACTACACAGGTGAACGTGGAAGGGGTGAGGTGGGAGCCACCAGTTGGGAGGTGTGATTGTCAGTCTTTCCCTGCTGCTCAGAGTAATCTATTTACTGGGTCCTGGAGCACATAGGGGGCTCATAATATCAGGGGGCTTTGACAGAACCTAGCTTTTCCCCTCCAGGACCTTTCTCATCCCCTGTGTCCTGTACATACATGCCAGTAGAGGTCGAATTCTCCTTCTCAAGGATGAAAGGGGGAGGTAACCTACAGGGTATTTACGGACAGACCCAACCTCCTCCTCTTGTACAACTGCCCAGGGCCAGCAGTCCTGCCCTAGGAGCTGGGCTGGGGTTCAGGGGTCAGAGCCAATCAGCCGATGCACCTGCACAATTTTTTTCTGCATCCACCCTCCTACTCTTTTGGAATCTCTCTCTATCTCTCCTTCCTTCTCTCTCTGGCATGCTTTTTAGGGCCACACATGCATCATATGGCAGTTCCTATGCCAGGGGTCAAATCAGAGCTGCTGCTGCCAGCCTACACCACAGCCAAAGCAATGCTGGACACTTAACCAGTGAGGCCAGAGATCAAACCCAAGTCCTCATGGATACTAGTCAGGTTCGTTACCGCTGAGCCACAAAGGGAACTTCTGGTATCTCTCTTAATTCAATGCCCGATGTAACATGAGGCTTAATTCCAAATACATATTAGCTTTGCTATCCCTGACATATGTACTCATTCTTTCATTTTCACTGCCTTCACTGTTAGTCACCCCAGAGAAAGAAACTAGGGGAGATAGAAATAACAAGGCTTCATAAGGTATAAATGCTCAGGTGAAAGTTGCCAGTTACTGGGCATAGCGCACAGCACACCATCAGCTAGCACTTGCTAAGGTGCTGCTCCACAGCACTGCACATAAGCATGCCGTGGGCTGGGAATAAAGCAGTGAACAAGAGAGACACTATCCTTGATCTCATGGAATTCACGTCCAGCTGGTGGTGAAATATTATACAAACATTTACTTCTACAAATATAAGTATATACAAATTATATATGTGTGTAAATAATTATTTAACAACATACGTGAAAAACTATGAAGAAAAAAGACAGTGAGTAATAAGAGGAGGGTGAATGGGAAGCTTCTTTTTTTTTTTTTTTTTTTTTTTTTTGGTTTTTAGGGCTGCCCCTGTGGCATACACATGTTTCCAGGCTAGAGGCTGAATCAGAGCTACAGCTGCCGGCCTAAGCCATGGCCTCAGCAATGCAAAATCCGAGCTGCCTCTGCAGCCTACACCACAGTTCACAGCAATGCCGGATCCTTAACCCACTGAGCAAGGCCAGGAATTGAACCCGCATCCTCATGGATACTAGTTGGTTTTGTTACCAATGAGCCAAAATGGGAACTCCCAGGAGAAGCATCTTTTGGAAAGGATATTTACCTGAGAGTGAGGTGGGTACACCAGGGAAATCAAGACCATCCACCACACCCATGGTCCCTCCCTCAACCCTGTAATTTCTGAAAAACACGCCCTTTCTAAATGCGTACATATTGAAATTCTATTCTACTACTTCTTGCTCTTATTCAGACCATCCCCATCCTTCAAGGCATCAGTACCTCTACTCCCCTTGAAATCTTTGTTTGACTGAAAATAGAATGCACTAGGAATTGGAGAAAGAATTGAAAACCAGATTACCAAGAGATGTAATTGGGTTGACTGAGGAATAAGCATCCAGAGCCAGTCCTCAGGGGTCTAGAGTTTGAAGAACTAAGCTAATACTGTTGAACTTGTTGGGAAAAGAGAGCAAGAGCAAGAGGGACAGTGAGACTACCGTCTTCTTCATGGTTCAGGTAGAAAAGGCCGCAAGAGTGAAGCTACTTTGGCCCTACTATTTCATGTTGCATTGGGTTTCATGACTTCTCGCAAACCAAAGCTTTGGTGCATTAAAGGGAGGGCGGACTCAGGAAGTTCCAGCCAATAGGAGCCTCAATTAGGGACAAAGCCCATGAAACTCTGAGCTTAACACAGAAACTATGACAGAGAACAAGGACAGCTGTAGAATCTGTACATTCTGTCCAGAAAAAAAAAGGAGATAACCGGTGGAAATCTATCTGATAGAAGAATAATTGTGCAACATGGATGGAACTAAAGGCTCTCATACTAAGTGAAGTAAGTCAGAAAAAGAAAGACAAATACCATATGATATCACTTATATCTGGAATCTAATATATGGCACAAATGAACCTTTCCACAGAAAAGAAAACCATGGACTTGGAGAACAGACTGTTGGTTGCCAAGGGGGAGGGGGAGGGAGTGGGGTGGATGGGGAACTTGGGGTTAATAGATACAGACTATTGCCTTTGGAATGGATTAGCAACGAGATCCTGCTGTATAGCACTGGGAGCTATGTCTAGTCATTTATGATGGAGCATGATAATGTGAGAAAATAGAATGTGTACATGTATGTGTAACTGGGTCACCATGCTGTACAGTAGGGAAAAAAAACTGTATCGGGGAAATAACAATTAAAAAAAAGAGTAATTGTGAACACTACCTCTCTGCAGCTTGCAAACTCACAGTGGAATGAACTTCGTCAAGCTGATTCACTGAAATCGTATTTTGTTAATAGCTGCACTATTAGGAGAAGCTTTTCCTTCATCCACTTGGGCAGACGTGAAATAAATGAAAGGTAATTCACTGTCAGAACTCTGAGAAATATTTTGCTTATTAGATCACTGGTTCATTACAAAAGGCTATAATTCCGGAAGAACCAAATGGAAGAGATGCATAGGACAAGGTAGTGGGAAGGAACATGGAGCTTCCGTGGCCTCTCCCTGCACACCACTCTCCCAGCACCTCCACATGTTCACCAACACGGAAGCTCTCTGAACCCAGTCTTTCATCGCATACACATATTTCATTATATGGGAAACATCCCTTTCAAGCAGCTACCAAATGAAACTTTGGGAAAGAAAGAGATCGTTAATACAGAAAACAAAGGGAAAAAAGTAGTCAACATTCAACTAGCTCTGCAAAACAGGATTTGGGGGTCACCGAGAAGAAAATAAATAGTTTTGAAAGACTAAAGTTTTTTGTTCTTTTTCTTTTTCTTTAGTGCTGCATGTGCGGCATATGGAAGTTCCCAGGCTGTGGGTCGAACTGGAGCTACAGCTGCCAGCCTACACCACAGCCACAGCAACACCAGATCCAAGCTATGTCTCCAACCTACACCGGAGCTCTCAGCAATGCCAGATATTTAACCCACTGGGTGCAGCCAGGGATCGAACCCACATCCTCATGGATACTAGTTGGGTTTGCTTATGCTAGATCCACAATCGGAATTTTTGAAAAGACTAAGGCTTTCTAAATATCGAACCTTCATCCCCTTTATATACTGAGAGTTTGATTTAGTAGGACTCAGACCACAAATTGTAGTATAAACCATAGTTAAAGGACATGCAAAATAGGCCTAGACAGAAAAGGGAAATAGAAGGTCTTTTGCTGGAGGGTGGCTGCAGGCTAGGGGGCAAAGAAGAGGCATGTGAATCAGAGGGGAAGGAACATGCAGCCTGAAACCATCAGTGACCCCCACTTCCTTCTGAGGTCAAGGTTTTGGCAAGACTGGAAGCTCATGTGCGTTGAGGAGAAAGATAAAGGCAGAGGGACTTCAGCCCATTTTAGCCATTGCTGCCTTATGGTGTCCATTGATCAGAGAAGCTCCCTGATGCTCCCAGAAAGTAACCCTGGAATGAACAGAGAGACTGCGAGGGCAGTAAGGGGAGGCAAGATAGAGCCTCAACCTCAAAATTCAAGGTCACCAACATGCTGCCACATCCTTCTCACCCCCTCCGGCTCAGGGTTCACGGGATGTACCCCTGCAGTCCACACAGCCCACCCTGTGGCCCCCTCACCCTAGCTCTCAACATTTCAGCACCTAGATGTGGGAAGGAAGCATTCTATGTGGGACTCACACTCCCCAGAGCCCCCACCAGAGCTCAGAGCCAGCTTCACACCCTCTTCATTCCACACCTGAAGTTCTCCATGTGACAAACACTGAGGGCAGCTGCAGGTCAGTCCCCAGCCTTGTCACATTCATCATAAGGATAACACACTTCATCTGGTCAGCAGACACAACTTCTCCTTTCTGCCATGCCCGTCCTTTCTCCTTGAGACTCAGGTAAATGGAAAGGAAGAAAAGGCAATGGAACACATGCATTTCTTCCCCCGAAATATTCTAATATTTACCCAATCATTTTCCAAGGATCACTCACTTGTCATCTGCTCTTCTCACTCCTAAGCCCCATGGCTAGATATGAGCCCTATCTCTTTCTGTATCTGTAGGCTTAAAACACCGATGACAATGACCGATTATACACATCAGAACTGGAATTTATTTATTTATTTATGTATTTATGTATGTATTTATTTATTTTATCTTTTTGCCATTTCTTGGGCTGCTCCCACAGCATATGGAGGTTCCCAGGCTAGGGGTCTAATCGGAGCTGTAGCTGCCAGCCTATGCCAGAGCCAGAGCAACGTGGGATCCGAGCCACATCTGGCACCTACACCACAGCTCACGGCAATGCCAGATCCTTAACCCACTGAGCAAGGGCAGGGATCGAACCCGAAACCTCATGGTTCCTAGTTGGATTCATTAACCACTGTGCCACGACGGGAACTCCCAGAACTGGAATTTAAACCCAGGTGCTAGAGTAGGACCAGGATTCACTTGGTCACTTGGAGTAGGTGCTATATTCCCTCTGACCTGAATTTATCATTGCTGACCCAATTTTAGACTCCACCGCATCACCAGAAACCATTCAGCCAGACACCTAGAACATAAGATGTCCTTGCTGGAGTCCATCCTGCCTCCCCACAGGAGGACATGGGGATGCATTCAGTGCAGCCATCTAGACATGGTCTCACTTACCTTGGGACGGAGCTCTCACTCATAAGACACTGTTATGAGCTCTAGATCCTGTGTCAGGGAAGGTTGGGCTAGAAAGGAAGGGCTAACTCAGGGCTGGCAGGCTGCCCCCAAGCAGCACCCTGTACCTCCAGGCTTGGGATGCAGGGTCAGCATGGACCAACTCAATCCCTGATAAGGGATAGGTAAGACTACTTTGATACATAAGGAAATATCATAATACAATCTCATTAAACATTAGAAAAGGAGTAAAGTTTTAATGCTGGAGAGGCTGAGGAGAAAAGGGAACCCTCCTACACTGCTTGTGGGAATGTAAATTGGTACAACCCCTATGGGAAACAGTATGGAGGTACCTCAGAAAACTAAATATAGAACTACCATATTGACCAAACAATCCCACTCTTGGGCGTATATCCGGACAAAATTTTCCTTGAAAATGACACATGCACTTGTATGTTTATTGCACACTATTCACAATAGGCAAGACATGGAAACAACCGAAATATCCACTGACAGATGAATGGATTAAGATATGGTGTATACAATAGCCAGGACATGGAAACAACCCAAATGTCCATCGACAGATGATTGGATTCGGAAGATGTGGTATATATACACAATGGAATACTACTCAGCCATAAAAAAGAATGACATAATGCCATTTGCAGCAACATGGATGGAACTTGAGAATCTCATCCTGAGTGAAATGAGCCAGAAAGACAAAGACAAATACCATATGATATCCCTTATAACTGGAATCTAATATCCAGCACAAATGAACATCTCCTCAGGAAAGAAAATCATGGACTTGGAGAAGAGACTTGTGGCTGCCTGTTGGGAGGGGGAGGGAGTGGGAGGGAATGGGAGCTTGGGCTTATCAGACACAACTTAGAATAGATTTACAAGGAGATCCTGCTGAATAGCATTGAGAACTATGTCTAGATACTCATGTTGCAACAGAACAAAGGGTGGGGGAAAAAATGTAATTGTAATGTATACATGTAAGGATAACCTGACCCCCTCGCTGTACAGTGGGAAAATAAAAAAAAATTATTAAAAAAAAAAGATGTGGTGTATATATACACAACGGACTATGACACAGCCATAAAAAAGAACAGAAGAATGCCATTTACAGCAATATGAATGGAACTAGAGACTCTCATACTAAGTGAGAGGAAGTCAGAAGGAGAAAAACAAATACCATATGATTTGACTTATATCTGTAATTCAATATATGGCACAAATGAATTTTTCCACAGAAAGAAACTCATGGACTTGGAGAACAGACTTATGGTTGCTAAGGGGGAGGGGAAGGGAGTGGGATGGACTGGGAATCCGGGGTTAGCAAATGCAAACTATTGCATTTGGAATAGATCAGCAATGAGATCCTGCTGTATAGCACTGGGAACTATATCTAATCCCTTGTGATGGAGCATGGTGGAGGATAATGTGAAAAAAGGAATGTGTACATATGTATGTGTGACTGGGTCACTCTGCTGTACAGTAGAAAACAGACAGAACTCTGTAAACCAACTATAATGGAAAAATAAAAATCATTAAAAAGGTAAAATATTTAAAAGAAATATAAAGAAAACAAAAATAAGGAGGGCACCAACCCAGCTGGTCCCACAATGCAGTGGTCAAGAGAAGAGGCTCAGGTGCCAGATTGCCTTGTTTTGACTTGCACCTCAGCCACATACCATGCATATGGCCTTGAACAGGTTCCTTAAATTCTCTGGACCTTGGTTGCCTTATTATAAAATGAAGGTTATGGCTATGCCTTAATGACAGAGTTTTTGTAAAGATTAGATAAGTTGGCATTAGTAATATTATAACTGCTAGCTATTAGTCGTACTTAGTAGTAGCAGAGAAGTAGCATTAGAGTATCTTTCTCCATCCCACCCCAGGAGTCACAGGACTCTAGAACGTGAAATTAAATTCTATTACCTCAAGCCTTGACTGGAGCCCATCAAAACTCTACCAGAGAACCACAGTGCTGTGATGACAATTGGTGCCCCTCAGGGCTGTGTTCCACAAGTGACCCCTCTCTCCTTTGTGCCTCATTCTACTGATCATGAAACTCTACCTTACCATCTGTAACCCTTCCATGAACTCAGTTTTCACTTGTCAGTTTACTTTATAAGCTGGAATGTTTTTGTCTGTGTCAGCATCACCAGGATATCCCCAATGCTTGGCTAATTCACAATCCCAAATTATGTCTGGTGAATGAATGAATGAGTGAATGAATGAATGAATAGCACTCTGCTAGGTGTTAACACAAATCATCCTGATCAAAAAGAACTGACTGGAGGAGTTCCTGTTGTGATGCAGCGCAAACAAATCCAACTAGTATCCATGAGGATGAGGATTCGATTCCTGGCTTCACTCAGTGGGTCAGGGATCCAACATGGCCAGGAGCTGTGGTGCAGGTCGCAGATGCGTCTTGGATCCCAAGTTGCTATGGCAAAGGTATAGGCCGGCAGCTGTAGCTCTGAATCCATCCCTAGCCTGAGAAATTCCATATGCTGCAGGTATGGTCCTAAAAAGCAGAACAAACAAACAAACAAACAAACAAAAAAACTGATTAGAGAACAATATTTCACCTGTGATGAGGACTTAACAGCACAATGCAAGCTGCATCATTTGTAGTAATGATATGATGCTATTAAATGGTAAGAGCAAGGTGGGGTTCACTGCAACACATTTTTGCAGTAAATTCCAATTTCCAGCAATAATAATAACCACCGCCTCATTCCCAGAGCAGGGCTGAGACAGCCAGTTCTAAAAATATACAGATGCTGCCAGTTTCTTTCTGTATCCAAAGATACAGATGACAAACCACAACATACTGGCAGGTGAAGGCCATGAAGCCTTGTGCTCTGGTTCAAATCAGATACGGCTAAGTGGGCAGGATGTTTGTATATTTATCACTCGGCACAGGTTCAATTAAAAACCACACTCGACTGTAACAGGAAGATGATTTTGTTTTAAAATTTTTAGTTCAGCAGGCTCTATGTTGAGGAAGACAGTGCAGAAGTAAAAAGCACAAAGAATACTGTCCTTTAACTTAGGGAAACTCTTTAATTGGCCTTGTGGATTATAAAATAACACAATATTTTAAAGCAATATTGCCATGTCCCATTATCATTCCCAATTTACATATGAGAAAGTGGAGACGTAAGAGGTTAAGTAATCTCTTTTCTAGGATTGTTAATAATCAAACATCCTTGTTTAAAGGATGTTTCCTTAGGAGCTATCAGAAACAGAGTGACTAAGATACAAAATAGTCCTCGTGAATGAAAAAGATCTAGAGCAACATTAAAAGGAAATTATTAATTCAGTTGTTTTCACCAAGGCAGTAGAGAGTCACTTTACCAATCTGTGTCCTTTGCATGGCAGTACAAGGGTTAGGAAAGGCTCCTTTACCAGAGACCACTTCATCACAAGGCCATGAAAAAAGAGCAAGGTCATGAGCTCACCACGGCCCAGCCCATCATCCTTGTTCAGCACTTTGCTGAACATCTAGCAACATCTAGCAAAGAGCTGAGCACTGAGTTGGCCTCACTCATTTCACCACAATTCACACACATGACGCCCAGATACCGCACCTAATCAAAACTCCTACATCAAAGCCAAGCAGGTAGTAAGCGGAGAGTGTGCAGACTAAGGCCCCTTCCCCACTGCTTTTTTAATCTTATCCTTCCACCAGTCCTCAGCTAATGAAAAGGCAGACTGTGCTTTCTAAACCTCATTAATTTCTTCTTGACTTCCAGAACAACTTTGATTCTTGGATATAGTGCCCCACGCTTGGGCCCCTTTAATGACATTCTTGGCCTTTGGGTAAGAAATATTTTACTTATATCACTTAAATGTGAAGTGTAATTTTTAAATGATACAAAAAACTATTTGTTTGTTTGTTTGTTTATGTCTTTTTAGGGCCACACCCTTGGCATATGGAAGTTCCCAGGCTAGGGGTCAAGTTGGAGCTACGGCTGCCAGCCTACACCACAGTAACAGCATTGCCAGATCCAAGCCATGTCTGCGACCTACAGCACAGCTCGTGGTAACGCTGGATCCTTAACCCACTGAGCAAGGCCAGGGATCGAACCTGTGTCCTCGGGGAGCCTAGTCAGGTTTGTTACTGCTGTGCCACCACTGAAACTCCAGAACTTACTTATAAAACAGGGAACAACTCACAGATTTCAAAATCAAACTCATGGTTGCCACAGGAGAAACTATGAGTGGGGGAGGTAGTAGATAACTGTTGTATGTAAAATATTATATACAAAATATATAACTATTACATATAAAATAGAAATACACCATATATATATAAAATAAATTTAAAAACTATTACATATAAAATAGATAACTAATTAAGGCCTACTGTATAGAACAGGAACATCTACCCAATATTCTGTAATAAGCTATTTGGAAAAAAGAATGGATATATGTATATGTATAACTGAGTCACGTTGCTGTATGCCTGAAACTAATACAACTTTGAAAGTCAGCTATATTCCAATATGATTTTTAAAAACAAGTAATTTTATGGAATTGCTTCTTTTCATCATCCCCCCCACCCCCAAAAATGGTGCCTCCAAAACATACACCCCTGGGAGCACAGGGCTAGGGCCCCTCTTAGGCTTTGGAAGGAACTGGTGCAATGAGAGGCTGTGAAGATGAAGCTTCATTAACTCCATGATTAACTCACTTCTGCTCAGATTCGATATCCTCAGCTACTCCAGAGCAATTGATTTCTTGTGGGTGGGGGCTCTTAAACCACTGAAATCCAAGGTTAGTGCACCCACAGTTTGAAGCCTGATGCTCCCACAGTGGTGCATCAGTGTGCATGAGCTTTGGTGAGGCTTAGTCCTGCCTGCAGACCAGCCTAAGCTCACTGGAAACACAACGAAGTGTGTTCTTCCCTTTAACATCAAAAATTTGTGAGTAAGAGTTCCCGCTGTGGCACAGTCAGTTAAGAACCTGACTGGAGGGGCTCAAGTCTCTGCAGAGGCGTGGGTTCGATGCCAAGCCTGCTGCGGTGGGTTAAAAGATCTGGCATTGCCACAGCTGTGGCTCAGATTCCATCCCTGGCTCCAGGAACTTCTATATGCCGTGGCTGTGGCCACACACACACAAAGTCTCTGAACAGAATCTCTTTCATGCCTCCTCTTTACCTCCCAGTTACCGCAACCAGAGTGCCTGAAATTTTCAGCTCATTTCTTTTGCGGCCGTTATTCTCCTAAACTAGATTTTGAGGAGAATGGCTCTGTTTTTCCACAAGGCAAATGTCCAGCGAATGACTGAATGGCACTGTTGTAGTCATTTAAAAGAAATTATCTCAAGTAAGAAGGAATATTTTTGAGGATATTATTTCACTGCTATTTTCATTTCAAAGGCACAAAATCTCAGCGATTTAAAAGGCAAATTTGAGTTTCAAGAACAAGCAGCTTATCACCAACAAATGTTTAACAACGAACACTGCAAATCTCTTTCTCAAAAGATACAGGAGACAAACCATAACATACTAACAGGTGGAAACGGTGAGACCTCTTTTTCAGTCTTGATCATACTGACAGTGGAGACAGGATATTTATACATGACTTATCATTTGGCTGCTTTCCAAGTAAAACCACACAAGATTATAAGAGGAAGAAAAACTTGCTATTAAAAGAGTAGTGAAACCTTGTGAATATGACATGAGGCGGGAGAGAAGGTGCAGAAAGAGTTCTTCTGCTTTGGGAAAAAAAAAACCAGCTTAATTAGTCTTTGACTTTGTAGGAGTCCTCTCGAGCTGATCTGCTTTAGTTAGTTCAGCGCAATAGTTAGAATTGTGAATTGAGGCGTTTCCGTTGTGGCTCAGCAGAAATGAATCCAACTAGTATCCAAGAGGATGCAGGTTTGGTCCCTGGCTTTGCTCAGTAAGTCGCGGATCTGGCATTGCTGTGAGCTGTGGTGTAGGTCACAGGAGCAGCTAGGATCCCAAGTTACTGTGGCTAGCAAATGTAGGCCAGCAACTGCAGGCCAGCAACTGCAGATCCGATTCAACCCCTAATCTGGGAAATTCCACAGCCTCGGGTGCAGCCCTAAAAAGCAAAAAAAAAAAATAAAAAATAAAAAAAAATAAAGAACTGTGAACTGACATTTTGGATAATGGTGTTCTTTGACTTCCTTGTCTATCTTTTTTGAAATACTACGGATTTTTACTTTTTGGTTACTCCCACTCTTACGCTTTGTATTTTCAATGCCAGAATTTACCTCTTTTTTATATTCTGTATCCACTCACAATATACTGTCTCTATACTTATACGTATTTTTATATATATAATGATTTTTTTCATTACAGCTTGCTTATAGTGTTCTGTCAATTTTCTACTGTACAGTAAGTCAGAAAGAGAAAGACAAATACGATATATCACTTATATCTGGAATCTAATATATGGCACAAATGAACCTTTCCACAGAAAAGAAACTCATGGACCTGGAGAACAGACACGTGGTTGCCAAGGGGGAGGGGAAGGGAGTGGGATGGATTGGGAACTTGGGGTTAATAGATACAGACTATTGCCTTTGGAATGGATAAGCAATGAGATCCTGCTGTGTAGCACTGGGAGCTATATATGGTCACTTATGATGGAGCATGATAATGTGAGAAAAAAGAATCTATACCTGGATGCGTATCAATAGTTATTTTTCGTGCTTTTGTCTTCTCACCTCTATGCCAGGGGTAGGAGGTTAACACATTAACATATTGCAGTGTTAGAGTGTTCTGAATTGGATTAAATACTTATATTTACAAGCCTGTAGTGCATTTTCATTTTTTCAGTGTAACTCATTCGCACCTCTTCATTAAGCTTGAAGAGCTCCCATCAGTGATCTTATAGGCAAGTCTAATATTGATGAACTCCCTTAACTGTTGTTTGTTTTGGAAAGTCTTTGGGGGGTTCTTTTTTTAAGGGCATATGGAAGTTCCTGGGGTAGGGGTCAAATTGGAGCTAGAGCTGCCAACACACACCACAGCCACAGCAACTCAGGATCCGAGCCGCATCTGAGACTGTGGCCACAATTTGCAGCCACACTGGATCCTTAACCCACTGAGCAAGGCCAGGCATCAAATTTCAATCCTCAGGGAGGCTATGTTGGTTCTTAACCTGCTGAGCCACAACAGGAACTCCTGTTTGTGGAAGTCTTTTGTCTTGACTTCATTTCTGAAACACAACTTTTCAGGGTAAAGTATTCCTGGTTGGCAATTGTTTTCTTTTAGCATTTTGAATATATCATCCCATTCCCTCCTGGACTTCAAAGTATCTTCTAAGAAACCCACTGCTAGTCTTAAGGGAATCTCCTTTAATGTGAGAATTTACTTTTCTCTTGCTGCTTTTAAAATTCTCTCTTTGTCTTGGTTTTAGACAACACGTCTTGGAGAAGATCACTTTCAGTTAAACTTTGGGGGTAACCTGACCTATTAGCTCTGTGAACCCGGATGTCCAAATCTCCCATCAGATTTGGGAATTATCAGCCATAATTTCTTTAAATTCAATCTCAGCCCCTTTCTCGCTCTCTTCCCCTTCTGGGACTCCAACAGTGTATAGGTTGTTTCTGTGAATTGTCTCCCAGAGTTCACACAGGCTTCCTTGACTCTTTTTCATTCTTTTTTTCTTTTTCTGTCCTCTGACTACATAATTTCAGTGGTCCTGTCTTCTACTTCACAGATTCTTTCCATCTCAAAATCCTTAATTTAATCACAGGTTCAATCCCCAAACCAGTACAGTGGCTTAAAGCACTGCCAGAGCTGTGGTATAGGTCAGAGCTGCGGCTTGGATTCAGTCTCGGGCCCAGGAACTTGCATGTGCTATGGGTGCAGCCTTTAAAAAAAAAAAAGAAAGATAGAAAAGGAAAGGAAAATGCAATAAATTGCGTATGCAGCAGTACTCTACAAACAGAAGGCAGAATGAGTGATCTAGTAGTCAGTTCTAAGAATTTCTCCTGTAAAATACTAGTCAAATATAACTTACCTTTTGATGAAAGACAACACACAAAAACAATGAAAATAATACAGGAACAAATAGACATATTTACTGAAGAGATAGAAATCATAAAAAAAGACCAAATGGAAATTAGATTAAATTAATGAAATGACAAAATGCAATAGGGAGTTCCCACAGTGGCCCGGTGGGATAAGAGTCTGAGAGCAGCACAGGTCACCTCAGAGGCATGGGTTCAATCCTCAGACCATTGCAGTGGGTTATAGTACCTGGTGCTGCTGTATCTGTGGTGTAGGTCACAGCTGTGACTTGGATTCAGTCTCTGGCCAGGGACCTTCCATATGCCATGGGTATAGCCGTTAAAAGAAAAGAAAAATGCAATGAAGAGCATGCACAGCAGTACTCTACAAATGGAAGACAGAATGAGTGATCTAGAGGTCAAGAATTTTGAAATAAACAAGAAAAAAAAAAAGATGAAAAAGAGGATTAAAAAACCTATGTGATCTGTGGGGCACTGCCAAAAGAAAAACTGTTACAGTAATGTTATATGTCCTTTACATTTCAATAAAAATAAGAAAAATTAGTGATAAAATGATCAGGACTTGTCCTGTTGATAGCAAGGATGAGATAAGCAATTTGTGTAAAATTGATTCCTATTCCAAGCACTGTGATGACAGCCGTCTTGTTTTTTCAAAGAGGCCTGTAAAAGAATGTGAAAGTAGACCAACTGGTTTATATGAAAATAAATGGAGGAAGAGGAGACCCAGGGACACTAATGTTGAAAAAGAGAACCCAGGCACAGGAGGGCTTACACTTTCTAATCACTGAAGCCCAGAGTATCAGGTGCACACTGCCACGTCCTAAAACAGGACTAACCGGGTAATTAACTTGTAAACTTTCGTCCCGCCATGTCCCAGGGAACCATAATTTCTTCCCAGGTGAAAACATTCTGTCTGTATCGGTCATGGTGGTCTTGAGGGCAACAAGTTCTCTGCGATGAGAGGGAAGGAAAGACAGACTTCAGGCCTGTTCAGGACCATCAGGAGCCCGAGAGCTTTACGAGGCTTTCACTCACCAAGGAGAAATGGAAGGAGAGGAAAGCCACCCTACAAAGCCAAATATCTTGTCCCCTGCTGCTCACCTAACCCTTTTTTCATTTACCTGAGAATTTGTCATCTTTATAATCCCAATTCTGTACCTGCCTGAGTTTTGTTCTCTGTTAGAGACGTCTTTGTTTCTTTGCAGGCACAACCTGTTGGCTACTTGACACTGAAGACCTATGTCTCCAGTTTTTAAAAATTCATCTTTTCTTGGGCCCGTGGGGAGGTAGAACTAACCTAGAAACAGCAAGTTTGGCTGATCCCACCAGCTGAGCTGAACCAGCCATTCAGTCCAATTATTGCTGGGGTGGAAAAAAAGAAAGCCTTGTATTTTTTTTTCAATATGGCTTTTCTGTATCAGTTTTAGGGGTAGAATGAAACCTGACGTCAGAAACCCTTATATCTCATATAAGGAGATAAATTTAAGATTCAGCATCTAATTGGTGTTTGAACTTCAGAAAGTTTCCTTTTCTATAGTATCTGATGGCACGGAAGATGTTAAAGAGGGTTTCTATTGGCTCGGAAGGTGGCAATGTCAGAGGATGGGTCTATATAATCCCCTTCCTGCATAAGAGACTCCATTAAGGGCCTGGAGGATTCTTTGTGTGGTTTGAGGAAACTGAGGCTCTTGCCCAAAGACAAGAGGGTCGGCACGACCATGAACATGCAGTGCTCTCTCCAAGGACTGGTTTTTCTCCTCCTCGGTGTCTTGTCGAGTGCTCAAGGTAAGCATCCTCAAGATCAGCTGAGATACTGGATTAGCCATAAGATTCTGGAGGGAAGGATCCCTGTGTTGTAAAGACCACACCTCTCTATGGACCATAGGTTTTGACCAAATGTGATCCTTAGATACAGTGAATGTTGATTTTTCCCCTCATGGGGCTTTGTTTTTCAAGTTAAGCAGTAAGATGTTGCAGAGAGATAAATTTTATTCTCCAATTGACCGGTGTCAGTGTTTTCGCCCTTCCCGGTCAACACCTAACAGCTCAGAAAATGATCACTTCCCGGTTTTCCTATCATGGATTGTGGCTGAGGAACCTGTTCAGGCTGAGTTTCTGATTTACCCTTCCTGCACTCCATACTGTGTGCTCTCCATGGGTATTTTGGTTATTTCTGGTCCTAGCTTATGGATCGTGTGTGTGTGTGTGTGTGTATGCTTTAAGTATGTATATGTGTGTGTGTGCATGTATATGTATTATTTCAAGACTGGTGTGGGGGGGGAGAATGTATGAAGGCTAAAAGTGTAAAAAAATATATCTGTCCGGCGGACGTCAATCTTTTAGATAGGAGTCCATAGAACTGACACCCTCAGACTGGTAGATTAAGCCACACTGCTGGATTTGGTGTTGGTGGTGGTAATGAGAATGATGATATGTGTGAATGTACATTTGATGAGGGCAGATATGGAAACTTTCCTTTCTGCAAGGAAAGCACTCCCTGCATAATCTATAATCACACCCCCTGGATAACCTGGCCCCTGCAGTCTAAGCCTGGCTGCTTTGGCAGAGCTCCTCACCTCTCCATCCCTTCCTTATCCCATGTTCCCTCCCTATCTCAAGCCTCCCCAGTCAGAAATCTCTGTCTCTCTTCTTCAGGAAATTCTGTTCCTCCCAACAGGAGCAAGAAGTTCTACTCCTCACTCCCGTGTTAAATTTCTTCAAACTTCCAATTCCTTGGGTGTAGGCCATATTATAATGATGGCTATCCTTTTTCAGGCTGTGCAGGCTCTTATGGATAGAGGTGGATTCTCAAGATGAAATATAACATTGGTGCTCTGATTAAATTTGGGGCTCTCTAGCCATGAGAGAAGTGAAGAAATTTCTCCTTAGGCTGAGAATAAAGCTCACCTCCTCCCTCAAGCATAACGTTTCCTCAGAGAGAACTTTTGGCAGGATCCTGTCATTAAAGCACTAATTTACATACTAAGGCATTCAGTTCACATGAGTTTGCCTTATCAACTTGGCAATTTCAACCTTGGTATGATGGTTCCAAAGAGCATTAAATATTTCCTGAGCCTGGCACATGTTATAGAGTCTCTACAGTAGGTCAGGATCTGCCAGCTCCCTTTAGTTTTCTTCTAAAGAATTTGCTTTAAATCTCAGAGTCTGCACGCACACACTCACTCACTCTCTCTCTCAGCTGAATCATAAAGTTCCTGTACACCATTTTATATCCACTTTCAAAATTAAAAATGTATTCAAAATTTCTTTTTGCCCTGTTAAGATATCTTCTATGTCATTTGTATGGTTGCCCCTATTTCAGCCATACTGTTATTGAATCATAATTTATCTAATCCTTTTTCCTTACATTAATGTTTTCAATTACAATGCTGTGATAAAAATTTTATGAACATCAGCATTAATCTAATAGAAAAGCCACTATTATTTTTTCAAGTTAACCATTCTAAAAGGACTCTCTTTACATATATTCCCTAGTTGTCCATCAGAATAGTTTCAATAGCTTTCATTCTCAGCAACATTAACTGAATTTAAAGTGTTATTATTTTCTTTATAATCTCGTCTTAAGTGCATGATATCATGTTTTTATTCTAATAGACCATATATAAAAAATGTTACCTTATTTCTTATATTGCAATCTCAAGATAACTTTCATAACCACTTTTATTTTTTCCTCTGGAATGTTTTAAATTTTCTTATTTATTTTAGGAAGTCTCTATAAAAGAATATCATTAGTGCTTTTCTTACATGATTTTTAAAAATAATTCCCTCATTTTTTAATGTTTTTAAGGTCATGCGTCTGAAGGGGGGCTCATATGATCAAATCTACAATGTTTACTTTTATGATTTTGGCTTTTAATGCAATGTTGCAAATGCCATTATTCATCCCCAAATAACTTTTACTCCTGTTTTATTTTCTGCAAATAATTTTATAGTTCCACTAAAGACTATGTAAAACATTACTGAATCTGAATTTATTTTACCCTGTGTGATGGTGTGATACATTACCAGATAGAAATTACATTTTAGATATGTGATACCTCAGTTCCATCACAAAACGAAAATGCATTGTTTCATGATTTCATGGGTATGACACCAAAAGAACAGGCAACAAAGCAAAAATAGACACATGCAAATATATCGAACTGAAAAGCTTCTGCAGAGCAAAGGACACATCAATAGAGTGAAAAGGCAACCTGCAACAAGTCATGTAAACAGTTTATTTCCAAAATATATAAGGAGATCCTTCAACCCAAGATTAAAAAAGAAAAAAACAAAACACTTTGATAACCCAATTAAAAATTTGGCCAAGGACTTGAACAGACATTTCTCTAAAGAACACATACAAGTGGCCAACAGGTATATGCAAACTACTGCCTTTGAAATGGATTAGCAATGAGATCCTGCTGCGTAGCACTGGGAACTATGTCTAGTCGCTTATGATGGAGCATGATAATGTGAGAAAAAGGAATGTATACATGTATGTGTAACTAGGTCACCATGCAGTAGAGTAGAAAAAATAATCGTGTTGGGGAAATGACAATAAAAAAAATCTTTTTAAATAATAAAAAAAGAAAAGATGTTTGACATTGCTAATCATCAGGGAAATATGAATCAAAACCACAGTCAGCTCTTACCTCACGCCTGTCAGAATGGCTTAGATTCAAAGCCAGTATTGGCAAGGTCGTGGAGAAATTGGCACTCTTCTGACTATTTATCCCCATTAAGTGTGTAAATTGCATCTCAGTAAAATTATTACCAAAGACCTGTATGACTTATAGTGCTGTCTCTTTTCATTCTTGATATGTTAACTTCATTTTTCTCTCATTTCCGTATTGCTCAGTGTTTATCAATTTTCAATGAGCCACGTTTGAAAGATTTTCCTCTATTTTCCCTATCTTATGCTTACTTTCTTTTTCACTAATTTGTGTTTTCTTTATTAATATCAACTCTCTATGTCCTCTAGGCTTTATTCTCTCATCTCCTAGTTTCTTAAACGGAAGCTTACAATTTTTCATTTTCAGTCTTCCCTCTTTTCTAAGTCTAGGGTATAAATTTCCCTTAGGCACTACTTCAGCTTCACTAGAAGAATTTAGTTTTATACCACACCTTTATTATCATTCTTTACAATATTTTCTAATTTTTAAATTTATTCCAGATTGAGGTACTGTTTTAGAAGGATGTTTCTTAACTTTTCCAAATAGCGATGGCTGCCCTATATTTACTTATTAATTATTATTTTTATTCCACTGTGGTCAGAGTAAATACTCTGTATGAATTCATTTCTCTGAAAGTTTTTATCATATGCTCATTATTATTATTTTTTGGTCTTTTGTCTTTTTACGGCCACAACCACGGCATATGCAGGTTCGCAGGCTCGGGGTCGAATTGGAGCTATAGCTGCGAGCCTATGCCACAGCCACAGCAATGCCAGATCTGAGCTGCATTTGCGACCTACACCACAGCTCACAACAATGCTGGATCCTTAACCCACTGAGCGAGGCCAGGGATCAAACCCGCATCCTCATGGATCCTAGTCACGTTCGTTAACCACTGAGCCACGACGGGAGCTGCCTATGGTCATTTTTGCTAGGTGCTCCCAGTGCATTTACAATAATGTGAATTCTTTCGCTGTTGGGTGCACTGTTCTACATATGCTGTATTGTTTTATATCTCCTTCATTCTTCCTTCTTTTCTATATGCTTTGTCAGCATGCTATCGGATGTGTTAAAGTTCCCCATTTTAATAGTGATTTTTGTCTATTTCTTCTTTTCACTCTCCCAAGTATATTTCAAAGCTATGATTTGTTTTTCCTTATCTTCTTTTTACCGCCACACCCGCTGCATAGGGAAGGTCCCAGGCTAGGGGTTGAATTAGAGCTGCAGCTGCAGGCATACACCACAGTCATGGCAACATGGGATCCAAGGTGCATCTGTGACCTCCACCACAGCTTGCACCAATGCCAGATCCTTAACCCAGTGAGTGAGGCCAGGGACCGAACCCACATCCTCATCCTCGTGGAGACAACCTCAGGTCCTTAACCCACTGAGCCACAATGGGAACTCCTCAAAGCTATGTTCTGATGTCTTTCTTGGATTTTGATATCTATAATGTTTTTAGTAAGATTTATCCCATTATAATCATGAAAATTCTCTCGTTAACTCAATTGGGGTATCTTGCCTTAAAGTATATTTTCTGTGACATTGACACAGTTTTCTAAAGATTAGTGTTTACATAGTACATACATTGTCTTCCATCATTTTACTTTCAAACTTTCTTTATCCTCATATAGGCACTGAGTGTCTTGCAAGGAGTATTTAGGTGAATTTTGTTGCTTTATCTACATGGGCTTTTATTTGAAGTATCTAATCCACTTCCTGTAAATGCAATACTGATACTGTTGGGCTAGTATCTACACTTTACTTTTAATTGACCCATCTGCATTATGTTCTTTTTTTCTCTTCTTCTGCATATTCTCTTGTATTAAACAAGCTGTTATTATTCCAGATTTTCCCTTTTTTCTTTGATTTTCATCAGCTTTACTAGGTGTGGGACTTTTCACTCCCTTCCATCCATTTTTAAAAATGCTCAATCATTTTATCTTCAAACAGTACTTCTGCTGCTCTGTCTCTGTTTAGCCTTTTTTTTTTCCTCCACACCCATGGCATATGGAAGTTCCCAGACCAGGGATCAAATCTGAGCCACAGCTCCAACCTGTACCACAGCTGTGGCAACACTAGATACTTAACCCACTGTACCTAGCCAGGGATTGAAGCTGCACCTCCATAGCAACCAGAGCTGCTGCAGTTGGATCCTAAACCCAGTGTGCCATGGTGGGAACTCCTGTCTCTGTTTGTCTTCTCCTCTTCCTTATCTTTCTTCTCTTTCTCACCTCTCATTTGTAGGATACCGCTAAGTCATTCATGCTGTGTTGATTTATGTAAAAGAATATTCATTCAATTCTTCAATTCAATTCTTAATTCTATTCATTTGATCCTTCATTCTAGACATTTATTTTCAGTGGGCAATTGTTCCTTTCATATATTTTATGTATTTACAATTCTTTGTTAATTTTTTTCATCTTTTCACCTGTTTATTCTCTGCTTCCCTCTTTTTTCCTAAATACAAATTGATCATAGTTAAAATCTTTATCTGCCAAATCCAGCATCTCTATGATGTGTGCCTCTGCTTTCTCTTATCTACTTTTTCTCGCTTTGTTCATTTGCCATGCCATCAGCCCTTCAAATGCCATGGAATTTTTATTGAATGCTAGAAATTATGTATGAAAAAAGGAAATTCCAGATACATTTTCCCCCTCCCCTCTTTGGCCACACCAACAGCATGTGGAAGTTCCTGGGACAGGGATTGAATGTGTGCCACAGCAGCAACCTGAGCTGCCACAGTGACAATGCTGGATCCTTAACCTGTTGCACCCCAAGGGAATGCCCTCCACACATATTTTCTAACACCTGAAAGGATTCACCTTTTGTTCTGCTAGGCAGGTGGGAGAAAGGTTGCAGATCACCCAAATATCTATATACAACCTAGAACAGAGTTGTGACCAGTCTGGATTGCAGTTTCGGTAACACTCCATGTACCTTCCATTCTTCTGTTTCTACGCCATGGGCTTTCAGGGCTTTGAATTGACAGTTTGGAAGTTTTGGTAGCTCAGCACTCAAGAGAATGAGGGAATATCTACTCTACTTTCCAAAATTTTTACATCGTTCTTTGTCCTCCTGCCCTTCACAGCTTGTATACTGGGCAAATATTTGAGGAGACAACTTGTTATGTGAGAGTGGCTTTCAAGTCTCCTATTTTGTCGCTTCAGCACCAGGTAACCCTCAAAGTTACACTGGCCTATCATATGTCCTCTGCTTGCCTGAGCCCAAATTCTAAGCCATGTACCAAATTGTGAAATTCCCACAGAGAAAAAGTAGTTGTAGATCCTTGGCTAACATTGAAGCATGTTTCATGGTCTCACTCTTCCGAATTTCAGCACATTTAGTCTGTGTTCACAAATGTCTAATAAATTTACTTCTTTGAAAAACATTTTCCAGGCTTTAAGCTGTAGACAGCAAGATCATTGGGCTGCTGTGAATCCCTCCATTCTTCATGGAGGTAGAAAATGTTAGGTTTTCTTCTTTACTTCATCATTTACTTAAAGTGCAACATCATTACGCATTATTCAATCTTTCTTTACATCACTCTTTACATACAAAAGGAGAGAATAATACACTGAGTCTGTCAAAATTGTTTCTTCATGTGCTTTCGGACCAGGAATATAACCTATTTCTTCCCTGTGGTGAGGTTAGAAATACATGATGTTTTCCCTCTAAAGACCAAATCACTCCACATGTTGAACAACAGTGACTCCTGACACAAAATCCAAGTTGAGATGAGATTTATTTGGGAAAAGAAGTGCCATTCTAGGAGTTCCAGTGGAATTTGGCCAGTTCCAATCAATATTTTACCTCCTCTCTCATGCAAGTTTCCACAATCTACTTAAAGAGATTATATTTTTTGAAACTAAGACTCCAGATCTGGAGTCTGAAGCTGTGAACTGTAAATGAAGGATTCTGAGGCAAACCATGGCATATCATGGTATGTTTCTTAGTTTGAAATGACTATACCAAGAACGATTCTAAGTAGTAGAGGATTCGTGGCTGCTAGCCAAGGCTTCTGACGAGACCAGTTCCTCACTCCATTCCTTTTAATCTAATCCTTTTAACTCTCAGGTCAATGGCAGCAAAGTGTGTATGGGGTATAAAAAAAAAAAAAAAATCCATCCAGCTGCCAGCCCTTTGCTATGACTCTGAACTGATTTACCTGCTCAGGGTAGAGAGGCTAACATTTCCTGTGTATCTTTCTCAAATGCTATGAAGAACTCTACAAACCAGAGGTTAACTCATATGACCTGGGCTATACCTCGCTAGAGTATTTTCAATTTAAATTTTCCTTTTTTCCCTATTTTCAACACTATTATTCTCTTATCACTGCCATAAGAAACTAGAGCCAGGTGCTGCCTCAGTGCAATGACTCCGCGTCTGAACCAGCAGGCTCTGCAGCCTCGGAGGAGAGCACCGCCAACTGTTCAGGTAGGGGTCCCATGGGACCAGAAAACCCTTCTCCTTCCCTGTGTAAATGTCTTCTCCTGACTCTTTCCTCAGACAGCAGTCCGCTCCGCCTGGTGAATGGGGGCAGTCGATGCGCGGGCAGAGTGGAGATCCTTCACCAGGGCTCCTGGGGCACCGTCTGTGATGACAACTGGGACTTGAACGATGTGAATGTGGTGTGCAGGCAGCTGGGCTGTGGAGAAGGCCTAGAAGCCAAGGTGTTAGCTCACTTTGGGGCAGGATCAGGACGCATCTGGCTGGATGACGTGAACTGCATGGGAAAGGAGTCCCACTTATGGAAATGCACCTCCCCGGGCTGGGAGCAGCACAACTGCGATCATGAAGAGGATGCAGGAGTCATATGCTCAGGTATGGTCTGTGCGTTAATCACTGATTGAGAGATTGGAAAGATCCAAGGAAGCTGGTGTCTGATCATGGGCCAATAGGAGATGGATGGGCTAGAGAGGTCTGAGACATCTACCCATCCTCCCTGAGTGCACAGAGTAATGGGCTTCATTTGCTTTCCTCTTCTGCGTTTCTGCTATTCTTTTCTTCTCCAGTGGTCTTACCTGACAGAGTTTAATCTATTATCCCAATTAAAATTAATCTTCAGGAGTTCCTGTCGTGGCGCAGTGGTTAACGAATCCGACTAGGAACCATGAGGTTGCTGGTTCGGTCCCTGCCATTGCTCAGTGGGTTAAGGATCCGGCGTTGCCGTGAGCTGTGGTGTAGGTTTGCAGACGTGGCTCGGGTCCTGCGTTGCTATGGCTCTGGCGTAGGCCGGTGGCTACAGCTCCGATTCAACCCCTAGCCTGGGAACTTCCATATGCTGCGGGAGCGGCCCAAGAAATAGCAAAAAAAGCAAAAAAAAAAAATTAATCTTCACAATTCTTTTATAAGTTGCTTTTGTGGGTCCAGGTGTGATGTGGAGGATGCTGTGTGTACCTAGGGACACAGGATGTTTATACAAAAGGAGATAAGACAAGGATATATCCGATCACAATTTTCATTTTGTCTTAAGTGGGGTTGATTTACATAAATAAGTAATCCTCTGATGGAGCAGTTTCCCTTTCTGCAACCACCCAAGTCTCTCATAAACTTTTCAGAGGGCTTGAAACTGTCTACTCATTTTTCTCCTCCACTAGATGTAAAGCCCCACAAAGACATGAATATTGATTTATTGGGATTTAAATTCCCAGCATCTACCAAAGTCCCTGGAACAAGGCAAATTCTAAAAAGGTGTTTTTATCTTTAATAAAACCACATGAAATTGGCCAAATACCACATGCAACAGACACTTCCTATAACTCACGCAACACAGTGTTCTACGCTAATCAAAATAGTAGGAACTGGAGTGATGGATGAAGAGCCAGAGGATACAGGGGCAGGAGAGGCTGATGGTCAGAGGCCCTGAGAGTTGGTCTGGATGCAGATATGCATCATAGCTACAGGCAGGACAGAAGAGGCGGTCTTGGTCAAAGGGAGAGGAATAGGGATGTGATCTAGAGGACAAATGATGAAAACCAAACTGGTCACCCTTGCTCTCCCGCGTCCCTGGACAAAACAGAGCCCCAAAGTTATAACAGTAAGAGGGACTATTTCTTCTGGCCCAGAGAGCCCTAAGCAGAAGCTGACATATAGAAAACTGGAGGCTTCCCAGGTTCAGGCATAGGTGCAGAAAGAGTACTTTCCTGAAGAACTGGCCCCCTGAGATCCCTCCTATGACTCAATTTGATGTCTCTCTTGCAAGTGAGAGAAGAGTGAGTAGAGGTGAAGCACCAAGGAGAATGGGCCATGGTGCACACTGAACACCAAACCTGGAGGAAGATGAGCTGCTGGGCAGTAACCCCCGACCTGAGAGCACAAAGCAGACAGAAGGGCTTCCGTCTCTAACTCTGTGACCTTGAACAAATGGCTCTTGTGACAGAACCTCCCTAGACTCTATCTTCTCTGGCCTAAAGTAAGAGCATAGTGCTCAAGCATTTCCAATATCATTTACAGACTGAACACTTATTGACCTTAGCCCTGAAAGAGGCCATATTTTGCTTGGTGCCGGCCTGGGTATCTTCTTCCTTTTGACTGAAGTAATGGTGTGTCTGCATCTCTTCGTATCTACGACCCAACATGTGACCCTAGTTCTCCATGGTACAAGACACAGGGTTCAAATTTTAGGGGCTTTTGGTTACCTTCAATGTTTGTTATTTTGGTCCTTTGGAGTTTCTGTGGCATTGGGTAGACATATTAATTCTAAATTCGGTAGTCCATTTTAAAACTGCTTTTCCTCTGCCAATTCCTCTGCTTAGGCAGATATTCAGAAATGTATCCTGACACCTTTGTGGTCCGATCAAGACTGATGTCCATTAAAAGGACAAGAAACTGGTCCGGAGCTATCCTAGTCTTCACCCTAAAAAATTCACTCACTCTCTTCAGATGAACCAGTGAGGAGCTCAGTGAAGAGCTCCATGTCAGTCAGGACTTCCTTGGCCCTCATTTGCACAGAAACTTATAAATAAGTGTATAAATGTCACCCAACAAGCGGGTAACGTCCGCGGTGAGCCCAGATTCTACTTTACCTCAGATGACAACATCTGTGGAACTAGTGGATTAGTAAAACTTCACTTCTCACTAACAATACCAGTCTTGGGAAGATACTAGAAAGTCCTTCCCAAATCATAGACCAATGACAAGATTTCTGTTACATCACCGACTCAAACGATGTCAGTCAACATGAAATCCGGGGGGGTCATGTTAAATGACATGAGGAAAAAAATTACTTTCATGAGAAAGCCATAGAATGTGTCTTCTTCACAGTCAACCCTGTTTTTCAAAGAACATCTCTAATTCATCATTTTCTTTCAAAGTCTCATGCCTCAATCTGATATATATACATTTATCTACCACAAAATTTATTTTTGAGATGGATAGCAAATAAAGATTTATTTCATTATTTTCAAATCAATCCCTCCGTTCTTCAGTACTCTTTGTTGAATAATCTACCTTTTGTAGTGACTTCAAATACTACCTTCTTCAAATACTAAATTTCTATGTTTGTGTGTGTGTCTTTGAGTCCATTAGATATTTATACTCTACCGCATCCACTCTAGTCTACTGTTACACAAGAATTGTATTCAATGGCTTATCCTCTCATATCAACCTATTTCATAAATTTTCTTGTAATGTTAACACATGAATTTTTCTATGACACTTTAAAATAAAGTAGAAAATCAAAAATAATAATTTGTCTCAGGAGGCTCTTTCCCAGTGAGTCTAAGACTTTATTGATTATCAAGCATATATTTGAAAGTCTGACATGTGTCAGGCTACATAAAACAGTGTGCAAGGAATATTTCTTGTTCTTTCTAAATTGATAATATCATGAGATAATGCAGAAACTAACAGCTTGTTTAGGAAAAAAAAAAAAAGAAATGCTTTAATTAGAATGAGTAGCCTATAACCAAATTCCCAACCAGACCAGACTAGGGGTCCTAACGTGAGCCTGTCTGGGGAGATGGAAATGGATAAATAATCAAGGGCAAGCACAGCGTTTTCTCACTCACCCTTCATTCTCATAGAAAGGGTCAAGCTAATCCTTCCATTCTGCAGTTTCTGTGGTGTCTTTTCTGTTTCCTCCTGCTGTCTGTGGCAGATTTTTCTCTGTTAGAATATTTTTTCCAAATCTTCAATCGGAGACCTTTATCGGAAAGAATTCCACCATGCACATAAATAATAATCATAAGCACACCCAGAAATCAGGCAAGTGTATCTTTAAAATGGTCCTCTATGATTTGAGGTTTTAATTCTTTTCAAAGTGAATTACCTTTTCTCTATCCAGAATATGGCTCCCGGGAGTTCCCGTCATGGCTCAGTGGTTGACGAATCCTACTAGGAACCATGAGGTTGCGGGTTCGATCCCTGACCTTGCTCAGTGGGTTAAGGATCTGACATTGCCGTGAGCTGTGATGAGGGTCACAGACATGGCTTGGATACCACATTGCTGTGGCCCTGGTGTAGCCAGCGACTACAGCTCTGATTAGATCCCTAGCCTGGGAATCTCTGCATGCCAAAGGTGCAGCCCTAGAAAAAGACCAAAAAAAAAAGGCTCCCGAAAGACCAAATCATGATCACAAGTCTTTTCCTTGGTCTCCTTGCTTCAGGTTCATACTCCACCCACTCCCAGTTCAACCTACCACACACCCCATCCACACTCCACTTCTATAGAAGTGCTTCCCTCTTGGAGTTCCCTTGTGATCCATTTGTAGCGCTTAAGAGGGTTTGTTTGTTTGTTTGATTTTTCTTGTCTGTTGTGGGAGAAATGGGAAAGGGTAGAAGGATTAGGCGGCAAATGGTAGCAACACAGGGGATAAAATGCACTAAAAATTTGTTGGACAGGTTTTTTTTTTTTCCCCAATATTTCTGTCTTTCATCCATTCCAGGGCTTTTGCAATTTGGAAGACTCCAAATTGTGTCTGGCTTGTTTGCTTTCTGTTCTTTCTTCCTCACTCTCCTTTTTGGCAGCATGCTGGCTATTTCTCAAGAACCTAAATAGGAAAGAAACATGCAGTTAGCATAGAGGTAGGAAGAAAATACACGAAGTTACTGTCACTCCATAGCATTTGCTAAGATAGCCATTTCTTGGAAGCAAAACCCCCTAGAATGAAGTAAACAAGAAACTCAGCTCTCTTGCACACTGCCGCTGAGAACTCACCCTCTCCCAGGTTCATTGATAAATCCCAGGCTTTCAAGAAAGATGGCCAGGACCAGCCCCCTTCTCTCCTATGACTCTCTGAGCTTTCTTAATATCCAAACTCATCTGAGGAGAACTCCTTTCAAAATCAGCTCACCTAAGAAACTCTTGGAATTTCTTACCATCAAAAATGATGAGGAAAAAAAGTGATGTCACGAGGGTGGATTGTTATAAAATCAGTATTTCCTCCCTTGAGCCAGAAGTCTGCCTACACTTTGGCACATCCATCCCTCGTGTTGTTCCTTATTCTCAGTGACTTAAGCATTGGCTCCCCAGAGAAAGCTGCCCAGAATTCTAGCCTCAGAAATCTCAGGATGGCTGGCTAACCTTGTCTGCCTCATAGACCTCAAACCTCTTGAATCCCACGGACTTGTTTCACTCTGGGTTAGTTCAGATCGTCATACCCATGCACCCAATTTTGAATGCCCACTACAGGGCACTTTGGGGGAGGGGGGCCCTGTAGTTTCCAGACCATTGGGTGAGGAATTCACATTCCTCACCAACCTCAAAAGATACATTCTTGGGAATCAGCCGTTCCACACTGACCCTGCAAATCCTGGATTTCTCTTTAGAAACTTTCCTATGAAAATGCAAATCTGACAATGACTGACAAACTCTCTTTCCAGGCCCCAGCCCTGGAAAAGAAAACCTTTCACACCCTTGCTTGTAACACATTGTTTTCCTCTGCCAAGCCAGGATCATGAACCCTCCCTGGCTTTGCTGTTTGCCTGTTTCTCTTAGGATTTGTGCATCTGGTTGGAGGAAATGGACCCTGCTCAGGGCGAGTAGAAGTGCATTCTGGAGAAGACTGGACACCAGTGTCTGATGGGAACTTTACATTCCCCACTGCCCACGTCATCTGTGCACAGCTGGGATGTGGCAAGGCTGTGTCTGTCCTGGGTCAGAGGCCCCTCAGAGAGTCAGATGACCAGGTCTGGCCTGAAGCGTTCAGGTGTAAGGGGGACGAGCCTGAGCTCTGGTCCTGCCCCAGAGTGTCCTGTCCAGGAGGCACTTGTCACCACAGTGGAGCTGTTCAAGTTGTCTGTTCAGGTGAGATGTGTATCAGGACTTCACCTCCCTGCCTACCCAGTTCAGGTAAGAAAACTGAGATGTTGCTGAAATCCGTCTTCTCCCACCAGCATACACGGAAGTCCGGCTCATGAGAAATGGCACCTCTCAGTGTGCGGGGCGAGTGGAGATGAATATTTCTGGAGGATGGAGAACACTCTGTGCCTCCCACTGGACCATGGCCAATGCCAATGTTGTGTGTCGTCAGCTCGGCTGTGGAGTCGCCCTCTCCACCCCCAAGGGAGCAGAGGGAGGTGATCAGATGTGGAAAGCCCGATTTCACTGCTCTGGGGCTGAGTCCTTCTTGTGGCATTGCCCTGTGACTGCCCTGGGTGTTCCTGACTGTGCCCATGGGAACACAGCCTCTGTGATCTGCTCAGGTAAGAGAGGGAAGGGCTAACTGGTACTCAGGTTGCTCCTGGAGGGGAATGTCCCTAAGGGCAAAGAGTGCTGGAAAACTGGCTTCAAAATAAGATATGTCATGGTGAAATATGGTTCATCTGATTGCTCATTTATTCTTAAGTTCAGGCCAAGGTGTGTTCTGAGTTTAATGTATTTTAAAAATATTATTATTTGTGTATAATCACAGAAAACCATGTAGAAACAATAAATGTATACCTCAGTCATGTATTCCAACCCAGAGCAACAAAAAGAACATTCAGAGCACTGCAGAAGTCACTGCTGCCTTCCAGTAACTATGCCCTCCCTCCTCTCCAACGAAAACCACTTACCTGACTTGTACTAATGAGACTATTTTATCAATTCTTGAACTCTATATAAAATAAGCAGTGTGTTTCCTTTTGTGTCTAACTTCATCAACTCAGAATTATGTTTAGGATTTACTCATGATGTTGTTTGTCGCAGCACTTTATTCATTTTTTGTCACTGGAGAATATGCCTTTGAATGATCACATGACCATGCCCTGATCCAGTTGACTAATGGTAGAGAATTGAGATTGTTTCCAGTTCTTGACTATTGCAAATATGATGCTATAAATTACCGTGACAACGACTTTTTAATCTTAAGAAATATTACTTTCCCACATTTCCCTGTACATTTAGTGTTTCTTATATCCCTTTCAAAAGAACTTTGCCTACTCTGAGATCATAGAAACATTCTCCAAAAGTGTCTTATAGAAGTTTAATCTTTTTCTTGCATATAATTTTATGTTCCTTCTGAAATCGATATCTATGTTAAGATAAGGGTCGAGTTTCATGTAGATATCCAGTTGAGTTTTTTCCTGAAAAGACTCTTTTCTCCAAGGCAGTGCCAGCTCTGTCTTAAGCAGAGTGCGTTCACGTGTGTCTTTTTTTAGACCCTCTGTTCTATTCCATTGTATCATTTGTTTATCCTAGCACCAATACTAACTACATTTTCTTCATTATTGGAGCATTGTAGTAAGTCAGGGTAATTTTAATTCACAGGAGTTGCTTTACATAATCTTTTCTAACTTTGTTGCTTTTCTTGCCAGCTGTGTTGGTCCCTTATTCAACTCATTCTTAGTGCAAAAGCTGCTTTTAAAAAACATGTGACGTTGTCAGAAGCAGAACTCTCCTTGGAGAAAGTGAACTCTAAAGTTATGATAATTTCAGGGCTATGTTACTGCTTTCATCTCAGACCCCATCCCCAAGTTATTACTTAGTTTAATTCAGGGTCCTGTACTCCAACCCCACCAACCCTCTGTTCATTGCTGTTTCTGTAGGAAACCAGACCCAGGGGCTGCCTCAGTGCAATGACTCCCTGTCTGAACCAGCAGGCTCTGCAGCCTCAGAGGAGGGCACCGCCAACTGCTCAGGTAGGGGTCGCACAGGACCAGAAAACCCTCCTCCTTCCCTGTGTAAATCTCCCACCTCTTTTTCTGACTCTCTCTCCTCAGACAGCAGACAGCTGCGCCTGGTGGATGGAGGGAGTTACTGCTCAGGGAGAGTGGAGATCCTTCGCCAGGGCTCCTGGGGCACCGTCTGTGATGACAGCTGGGACCTGGACGACGCGCATGTGGTGTGCAGGCAGCTAGGCTGTGGAGAAGCCCTCAGTGCACTGGGGTCTGCTCACTTTGGGGCGGGCTCAGGACGCATCTGGCTGGATGACGTGAACTGTACAGGAAAGGAGTCCCACCTATGGCAGTGCCCTTCCCGGGGCTGGGGGCAGCACAACTGCAGACACAAAGAGGACGCAGGGGTCATCTGCTCAGGTCCGCTCAACACATTGTCCACAGGTTGGGGAGGGGTGAGGGCCCTGGAGGTGGGATCTGAGCCCTGAGGGAGAGTTGCTGAAAGGGCCAGAGAAGGACGCTTCCTCCCAGGGAGCCTGACTTTGTAGCAAATGTGAAGTAGATGTTTCGCTTGCTCCTGTAGCAGCTGAGGTTCTGGAGCTTTCCTCTCAGCAGTATCTCCTGGCAGAGCCATTTCTTACAGTTTCCACTTGAAAGCAGGGCTCCCTCTTCAGTTATGTCTGGTACAAAATCTTACACCCACTTTACTAGTTTCCATTTGCTTCTGTAACAAATTACTACTCAGTGGTTTAAAACAACAGGTTTTTATTGCCTTCCAGTTCTGTCGATTAGATTCCAACAGACTTGGTCTGGGCTAAAATCAAGATTTCAACAGAGCTGCTTCCCTTCTGAGGCTGTGGGGAAA